>NW_026555189.1:1212500-2425000 GCF_021234165.1 Pteronotus mesoamericanus
CCCCTGCCTCTCCCCTGCCCAGATGCCCCTCATTGCCCATCTAGCCTGCTGCCACAGCTTCTGTCTGGGTCTTTCCTGTTCCTGGTTTTTAGTCTTCAGGTACCAGCCACTGCAACTAGGTTCAACTTCCTAAAATGCTAATCCAGTCACGCCATACTCTAATGTATAACCCTCTGTCATCTGTAGAATAAGTTGCAAATTCCCCAAAGTAGTTTTTACGGTAATTCATCTTCTAGCCCTTGGTTATTTCTCTAATTTTATTTGTGAGGAGTTCTCCTTGCCTCACAGCCACATTCAATTATTCTCAGTTCTCCAGACACACCATCCTCTCTCTTGCCTCTGGACATTGGATCATGTTCTTCTCATTGCCTGGAGAATTCTTTCTTTTCCCCTGGATGTCACTTTGCCTACTGATACCCATCAGGCAGCAATCCTCATGGGAATGACTTCCTTGGCCTTCTCAACTTCTCCACGTTCCCACAACTCTCTATTACAGTGCTTCTCTCCCCATTTACTAGTCTGTGCTCCGCCTAGAATGGATGTCCTAGCACATAGCAGTTCCTTGATAAATATTCCTGAGTGAATAAATAAGTGAGACCTTGCCTAGGAAGAATGTTTGCCTACCCAAGTGGCCTAGTTGAGGCTCTTTCTTCACCTTGTGATTCAAACCATGCAATGCAATAGGAAATGGAGGGATTTCTGATGAAACACTCACAAATGGGAACATTTGAACTCGCAGAAAAAGGGTTCTTTGTGTCCAGGATCTCGACCATCACTGCTACAGAGACAGGCCAAGCTCCAATGCCTGCAGGCATTGCTCCCAGTGACCAAGTCTAAGTCTCTCTCTTATGACCTATTTGGAAGCCAGGGCTGGTTCCAAGCTACACAAGAAAATAAAGGTGCATTCGTCATTCATTTCTTCCTCTCTTCAGAAAACCCTTTAGTGGCCTGTTTCTGCCTCCATCAAGTTTCTGCCTCAATCCTCTTCAAAGCTAGGACTAAAAATCTGACCACAAAAGGGCCGATCCATTCCTCACAGTGCCCTGGGCCCTACACCTTCACAGCCTTTATCAACTGAGTCGGCTGTAGCCTCCTTGCTGAGAAAAATGAGCAGTGATATCTCTTAATTACACCAAAGTTGGCCTTTCCTGCTTTCACTTTTGTTCCGTGTGACTCTCTTTAACCAAGGTTGTCAGCAGAGACACCAACAAAAAATGTATTGGATGAAGCACAGTGGCTTTCCTCATTTGCTGAAGAAAGCTTTTTTCTGCTTATCAACACGTGGTCTATTTGTTAAACTAAGACATGACCTCCGGCCTTGACTCAATGTGCAAACATGTGCATCAAATAAGTGTTGGTCAGGTGAACCTCATTTCTCCACACTTCACAGGGAATTTTATCCCTTCCTTCACTGTTTTTCAGGTAGAATTGGGACAATTGTTACTGAATTTGTCAGCCTCAGGAAACTGACTCAAGGTTTTATTTTTTTTATCCTGTTTTACTAATCCAGTTGGAAATATCTAATGCTTATAATAGGATTAGCCACTTTCCCCACTTGCCAAGTCCATGATTATTCAGTAGCAGCAGCGATGGAAATGTGGGGAAGACAACTTGTTCAAATCAAATCTCATGTGAAAGCCCAATGCGGCACATGGCCCACCTTCTCCTGTTTTTGGCTCTCTCATTTTCTGAGGTTAACATTTCTGAAAGGTGATAGAAAGAGGTGCAAAGGGCCATCATTTCAGTATTATGCCTGCTACAAAATAATCATACGCACACACACATGCGCTAAAGGGGTGATTATAAACTCTAACATTGATTCACAGACTGAGAGCCTAGAAGGAATAAAATATTTTCATATCTTTTTCCAGGGGGAAAGGTTTTCTCAGTTTCCTGGGAGTTAACATTGTTAGACTAACACTATTTGTCTTCTACTGCACTCCTTTGGGCTTATATTTAGTCAATGTTCTCATTCACCGGCAACTGGTCCTTTCCAAGTTTTACTTTCTGGAGATGATGTGTATTTTTGTCTTTTTCTGTGGCTCCATTGATATTTTAGTAGAAATTTGGGAGGTCATGCATCAGCAGCAAGCAGCCTGACACCATTTGAACCTGAAATCCAATGGACATTTAGTTGGGTTGCACTACAAATGTTAACTTCATGAGATTTTCCTCCAGTCAAGTGCTTCTCTCCTTCCCGTTACACATATTTGGGTAGCACAAATGGGTGACTTGACAAGAAGCAGGAAATGATTCATTCCATTCCAATTTTGAATATGACAGTTGTGAAGCCAGGCTCATGTCCTGCATGCCGACCTTCCTAGCAGGCAGCCCGCTTTTTCCTATGCTAGTTGTCTCATTCCATAAGCATCCTTTTGTTAGTGGCGTAAAAACGGCACCTCGTATAAACCTCGGTTCAACAAGCCCAGTTCTTGAGTTCCAGTTAAGAGAGGAATCCAGAGCCAAGACTCAAGTTATAAGAGAGAGCTTATTTAGAAAGTCACAGAGGTGGAAGAAGTGAGCCATGGAAGAAATGGGCTCAGGGAACAAGTTACAGCAAAAGAAGGGTCCTTGGAGCTTCGGGGCGGGGGAGAGAGAGAGAGAGATATACACCTTGAGAGATAAAAGAGGAAAGAGAGATTTAGGTGTGCTACAGAGAGACAGAGAGAGAGTGAGTGCACCCTCGGGAAAGGCGCAGGCATGCTCCATAGTGATGGCTGCTCAAGGGACATTTGTGCAGAGGACAGGTGTGGCAGAGCTGAAAGAGCAAAGGTGCACAGTCTGCTTCTAGTTTGCATTTGGCTGTGTAACAAGTTCCTTAATGTAATGCAAGGAGCAGAGTTGTCAAAAAAGATCCCTGAGGCTCACCCTGGACAAGAAACTAGCTGAAACCCAAAGGAAATGGGTGAATGGGTAAGCCACTTCTCCGTGCTGGAGGATCCCCTGAAGCATAGCTTCCCATGGGGCCAATGCATCCTGATCCCATCCAGCATCACATTCCATGGGCCCCAAAGAGAGTGGTATGCTGGAGGCAGGTCCTACTGACAATTGTTAAATATCCAATAATTTTGCAAATCAGTAGCTTGACATTGCTCACTGTGGGAGTATTCATACTAAAGAAAGTGGCAAACACTACAAATCAGGGCTCTCCTTGTCCCGAAGAGCTAGTTGCCCAGTGTACTCCTGCCCAAGGCATCTGCTTTGAGTATCTAGAATATCAGACAACTCCTACAAATCTGGGTACCTGCACTTAGGCTGCCAGACACTCCAGGCGTTTGGTTATCCATCCACCGACAAGGTTGTATTTGATCGGGCCAACTAAGAAGGAAGCAGCATGGGAGCAGAGCGCCTGTCGTGGCAAACCTGTACCGTGTGTTCCGCTGTCCGTCCTGGCCCTGGCACACTGTTTGCAGGATGATGGGGCTTGGGGAGTGCTGCTTCTCATTTTTAGCTCACCCCTGGCTTACATGTATCCCTTTTTTCCAATGAAGCCTATTCCTTAACCCACGCTATGTGCTATTTTGAAATCCACTTGGAGCCGTGGTATATGGTAGCAGCAAAGCAGAAGAAACTCAATTTATATTAACAACTCAATTTGTATCACAAGTAGACCGTCTCGCATGGTGCTCTAGCCTTGGCTTTCTCAATAGCACAATGGGATATAATATTGGTTTCTGAGTGTGTACTAGACAAATGACAATTCACATGAGCACATTATGCAATGGCAAAGACCCATGGAAATTACACATTCACATTATGTTCTGGTAGAAATCATTGATTTGGAATTGAAGAGTTTTAGGTTTCATATCAGCATGGCCACTCTCTTGGACAAGTTACTTAATTTCTCTCCATTTCAGCTCCTCCATCTGAGAAATGGGGATAGTACTTTATAGAGCTGTTGTAAGAACTGAATGGAACAACAAGGATAGCCATTCTTAGCAAAGATCCTGACACTCATTAGATGTTGAAGGTTTTAGTTGAATTTGGAAATTTCTCAACTCTCCTACTTCTAGGGTGCTAATTCAAGCTGAAGTGCCAGATCCTTTAATGTTCAAAAATAATTAAACATAAATTCAGTTTGGGGCCAAATGCACATAATAATAAAGCCTTGGGAAACTTTCAGATTGAGAACTGAAAGGGTGATAAACTCAGGGCTAAAAATATCGCTTCCTCCATAGGCTCAGATGCCTTTATTTGTTAGATGTATAACATTGAGGTCATTTTTGCATTTATATGTATTTGGTAAAAAACCAAAACAACTCAATTATATTTTATCCTTAATTAAACTTTGTGGAAAAGAGGGCAATACTTGCTAATGATGAATATAAGCTTTTATTAGACTTAGTCAAAGTAAGTTAGGATTCACTCTGTTCAGTTGTGAATAAAGATACAATTTTTGATTTTTTAATTTAAGCGTATTTTAAATATCATTGTATGAATGAGCAAATCCCAAAATATAGGCTCACTCTCTCTCTCTCTCTCTGCCTCTTTCTGCACACACACACACACACACACGCACACATAATCCATCAACATCAAATTTATCACTATCTGCTAAGGATGCTTCTATAACCTTACATAATGGTTGACTGACAAGCAATTTATCTTGTAGCCCCACTGCCACTGTGAAAAATTAAAATTTATAGGAAATATCCAGACTGACTATATAATGGTCTGTTAATTTCATTTTAAAAACAAACCAGGCTATGATCACTTTAATTAACAAGTAACCAGTAAATGCCTTATCCAGCCAACCATAGACCTGGCTAGATTTCAAGCCAAAGAATATTTGAGTCCCTACTGTGTGCTAGGCACCATACTCAATCACTATACTTGATAAATTATAGTTAATGAGAAGATAAGAAAAATATAAAAGACACTAAGTTGCTACTCACTGTGTGTTGTGTCATCAAAGAAATATGAACATGTATAAAGGAGATCAAACAAAAATTCCATAGTGGAGACTATCAAAAATAAGCTTTAGCCCAGCACTGCCAATAGAAATATAATGCAACGTATATAATTTTTAATTTTCTGGTAGCCACATTCAAAAAAGGAAAAAGAAATATGTGAGATTAATGTTAATCATACCAACACAAAGTATTTTTATTTCAACATGACAGCAATGTAAGAATTATTAGTCAAAGAAAGGACATAGACAATGGAGAGGGGAATGACTAGGGAAGTGGGGGCAGGCTGGGGGAAGGGAGGCCAAGGGGGAAATACTGGCACAACTGTAATAGTATAAACAATAAAAAAAGGTATGTTCTATATTTCTGTGAGTGTTCACTAAGGTTTTGAAATCCTGTGTGTATGTTAATCACACTTACACCTCAATTTGGATATATTTTCAGCAAAAATACTTGATCTGTATTTAGATTAAAATTTACAGTCAAAAGGTAGATTTGTATGCCAAGTTGTCCCAATAATTGGATCAAGTAGTATTTTTAGGTTAAAATTTAAATTACTTTCTCAATCGCACCCACATTGCAAATGTCCAATAGCCACATGTAGTTAGTGGCTGCCGTATTGGGCAGTGTAGACGTAGAACTTTCTGCAGTGGCATAAATGCCCCATGGGACAGTGCAGCCTTCGAATGCCAACAGGGAAGCCCCTGTGGGACGAGGAGGAGCAGGGAGTGTCAGAGAAGAGGGAACAGTTCAGAATCAGGGGAGTAAGAAGGACATGTGTGCCGGTGGGGTTGCTGGATCTAGAAACCAATTCTGCTGTTCATTTCACCATGAATTTTTGAGTTTTGAGCTTCTGGACACCTTAGATCCCCTATATGTGAATTTTTCTCCTATACACTAGCCAATGGTAAGTTTTAGTTATTTAATAAAACTACTAGTTGTTTTAAAAAGGGGAAGTTTAATTTCTGAGAGGAGACATGTTGTTAGATTTGGATAAGAGCTGTAAATCCATGGGTTTTAAAAGAGGTAGAGGGCTGACGGTGATTCCATAAAACAAGTCAGAAGATAGGATAATAGGATGGAGCTCGGGAAGCTGGGCCATTTCTGTAGGAGGGTGAGGTTTGAATGGTGCTGGGGATCAGTATGAGATCTCTGGTCCAGCCTCTGGGCTTGGCACCTAGGGGTTCTCAAAGTGATGCAAATGACTAGTACATAGAATAAAATAAGTGTAATTCTAACACCTTTAGACTCCTTAGCACCTATTTGCATAAGTGGGCATAAATGAGAGGTACACAATACCTGGGTGTGGGGAGGCCCCCAATAAACATATATGCAGAACTCTGAGGGACATTTAGCAACTGCCATAAATCGCCTTCATGTCTGAATGTCTGGCTGACATTCATGACACAGTCAAAGCCGAGTCCTGGTTCAGTGGTTTTCATGGTTTGGTTTAATGTTGATTCTGGATCTATGTTGATTCTTTACGAAGAGCACATGGTCCAATTACATATTTCTTCTATTCTGGGTTAAAGAAGTCCTTCTAAAAGCCCATTCTACCAATTTATGGGGGATATAAAAAAAGGATTTTCAGTAAAATATACTTTCATTGGTTTTGATGAAAAGGGTTTGTGATGAAAGTAGAATCTCTAATAAGCATTTCATAAATGACTTGTCTTTCAAACTTAATATAAAACAGAATAAAATACGTCTCCCAAGACTTCTTTGCTTTCTTACAGATTTAAAGTCCCCTGCTCTCAATCAATTGGGTCCAAGAACTCAAAATTCTCTAAAGATGCAATCAAATATTTATCAGCGAAAGTTGGTAAAACTGAGAAATTATTTATGGCCCAAATTTTGAAATAGTCACACTTTGAAGGGGGAATAAGACAGCATGTGCTGGGAAGTACGCACTTGTTACGAGGCACACACTCCTGGACAGATCTACCCTGCTGTCTGGAATTCAAAAACAGGGAGGAAATCACAGGTTTGAGGGTGTGTTCACGGCTGGGAGTTTTGTCCTCTTTTCACAAACATTCAGAGATATAATGGAAAAGCACTCCCCAAATTCTAGTAATTTAGCTTCTTATCAACCAATTTATTTGGCAGTTACATGAATTATGCAACAGTCAAAACTATGTCTAATCCCTAGAGCAGTCTGCATGCCTCTCTGTGAATATACAATTCTATATGGCACAACCCTTAACTGGGAGAACACCCCACAGAGGGCTCATTTCCTACAGCACCTTGCTTGATGTCTTTACCCTTTAGTTAAAGGCCTCCTTTCTTGAAAGGAATTCAGGTTGCGATAAAATATGACAAAAAAATAAAAAAGAGAGAAACAGATACTTAACAAAAAAAAAGTACTTTTGTGCCATGATGCCAACTTTTGTGTTGTTTATGATAATTTTATATTTTGCTAAACTTAATTTGTCCAGCATTGTATTATGAAATTCCTAAATGCGGAGGAAAATAAAAAATAGAAGTTTATGGTGCTCCACCATTCTCCCATCACCTAGACTGTACCATCCCCAACTGCTATTCTTGTTTTATCATACACCTCTTCATTAACCCGTCATCCCGCAGTCCAAGTTATTTTTTGGTGTGCTTCGAAGAATTACATTCGATCTTAATGCTGTTTTAAGGAGAAAAATTGTCAGCAAGGATATTTCATTCCATGGAAGAGAATTCTCAGACTACACTTAGCAGCCCTGAGCATATTGGTTAAGGACACAGACTGAAATCTCAAAGAGTTGTCACAAAGCTTGTCTCTGCTGTTTCGGGACTGTGTGACTTGGGACAGGTCCTCTGAGTCTCATTATTCTCATTTGGCACATTGGAAGATAATCCCCATGGGGCTGCTATTATGAGAATTAAACATAATAGATGAAAAATGCTTATGATTTACAGTACTGGACAAATAAAGAATTTGTGATGATTTTTCTCCACTCTGTAATCTTATGAGATCAGGCACTTTGTCTGTTTCCCTTTGTTATTAAATCCCCAGCCTCTAGCACATTGCCTTGTAAATAGCAGTCGTTGAATGTATGCTTGTTGACATGAATTGAGTTGAATTTCAGGGATGTTCCCTCCTGGGATGCAGCAAGTACTTATTGATGGAGAGAGGCAAATACAGTTGGCTTCAAAGGCATGAGACACAATAAAGGTAGTTCAGGAAAGGAGGTGGGAGCAGAGGATAAGACAAAGAGAAAACCTAGCCTGCAAAAAAAAAAAAAAAAAAGTATTTATATTGACTTTAGTGATGGAGCAGAAGCGCACTCTCCTGTCCCACAGACCTCACCTTTTCAGAGCACACCACCGGCTTCTAGCCGCCATAGCCTTGTTGCCTGAAGGCTCTCCCGCAAGCCTCAGAGGCTGCTGTGCCTGTGCACAGAGCTCAGGGCAGGCCGAATGGACTGACAAATCCATGCGTGTAGGACTAACCCTCAACCCACAACCGGTGGGGTTGGCGTGAAAATATCCCAGCTCCCTTCCCTGTGGAGAGGATAGCCCTGATGGTGTGCTCTATACTGTTTTCTACTGTTTCCCTATGGGATTACAATCCAGTCTCTCAGAGTGGTAGCTGTCTTGATAAACAGGTTTCCCAAGTGGCTGCTTCCCTTCCCTTCTCTCTTCATCACTCCCTTACCAGCATTCTCTTTATGAACTAAATAACATACCTGCATTTGAATTCTTGTCTCAGCAAACTCAAAGTAAGACAAGTGTCTTTACTTTTATAACCACAGAATCTCTTCAAATGGAGTGCTACACTGACTTAGAGCTGCCCTCGCTCAGGCAGTTAGGGTGGTTGGGGATGATACTCAGAGGCCTGAGCCTTCCCTCTTTGGCCCCCTTTCCCTTCTCCCCGCCTCCCCAGCACTCACTGAAGATAACCTATAAGCTCTCATAGCTTGGCAGAGCAGTGCTTGTCAGCTACTGGTGGAGTGGATGATGATGAAAGAGATAAAGAAAAGAATAAGATGAATGAATAAAAGCAAGAAAGCACAAAAAGAAAAGTAAGTTCCTTCAAAGGCATAAAGAGCATGGAAAAATGAGTACTTTTTGGAAGGCAGTGCAGTTATTCTGCAAAAACCATCTGGAGTTTTGGGAGGCTTTCACACATTACAATGTTAGTAGACTATCACATTTAGGAAAACAGTTGCTTAGTAGAGAATCCAGGTTGAGAGCCCATGTGGGCAGTACATAAAGCACAGAGGAGAGATGATTCCTCAGCTTGGAAACAAAATTTTGTTAAGAAACAATGCAGAAGAATTTCTCTAGTTAGCTGTACACTTATTGACCCATTGTATACCTCAAGGAAAGAGGCTTATGAAAACTATCTAAATATACTTAGGGGGATGAACCTGTGTGACAGAAGGAAGCTTTAGGATGATCACATAATTTAACGTCCAGGCATGGACATGTTTAAGAGAAAATGCGGTGCTAATAATACTTATGCCAGGACAACCAATTTTCCAGGCAGCTGAGATGTATGATCACCTTTGTCATAACCTAATTAATGGAATCAAAACTTCAGTACTGAAATTATTATATATTAATGGTAGACAGGAAAGGAGAACATATTTTCGATCAGTCCTCTGTAGTCTTGATGTGCACCAGAATCACCTGAAAGTTATGCCCAAACAGGTTCCTGGTCTTATTCCAAGAGTTTCTGGCTCAGGGGGTCTGGGGTTGGACCAAGAATATGCATTTCGAGTAAGTGACCAGGTGATGCTGATGCTGCTGGTTCATACTCTTGAACGAGGACTGGTTTAGATCAGCTTTGGCTGTACATCAGAAGTTATGTGAGGTCTTTTAAAAGTACAGATGCTTGGTCCTCAGCCCCTGGCCAACTGATTCAACCTCTGAGGGTGGAGACTGGCATCTGCATTTTAACTGCCCCAGTGACTCTGAGGCACAGTGAGGGCTGAGAACACCAGGTTTAAAGAACCGGGACACAACTTGTGTCTTTGAAACTGTGGGCAGAGCCTTGCAGACTTGAGGACGTGGGTCCCTTGGCAATTGCCATTGTTGGTTTCAGGGAAAATTACATGAAGCCAGCAAAGTGGCTAGGGCTCTCCGAAGGGGCGGGGCTCATCGGCCCCTCCCCTCTCTGCTTGGAACAGCTCTGCTTCCCTTTACATCCTATCCTGCACCCCGGCAAGGTTTTGCTTAAAGAAAGACATTTGGCACAGTGGTAGTTTAAAATTATAGATACAGTGATTACAAGGACATTGGATAAACAAGGTTTCTAATTTCTGATAGAAGTAGGGTTGATTTCTAATGGTCCAAGTCACCCTCAACCTCCAGATCACTGTAAACCTCCTTCTTAGCCTATCTGTTCCCACTCTTCCCTCCCACTCAACTCTGCTCCCATCAATCATTCCCTACAGGTCAGCCAGAAGGATCTTTCAACACACACACACACACACACACACACACACACGCATGTACGCATGCACCCACACTGAGAAGACCTTCCGGGGCTTCTTGCTGCATGCACAATGAAACACCACCCCTCACTAAGGCCCCCAGGACTTCAATTCTTACCACTCTCTTTTTTGCTTCCTGCATTGTAGACAACCGGACATTCTGCTCCTAAAATATACCCCATTCTTTCCCATCTCCAGGCCTTTTCTCCCAGCCAAGAATACTGTTTACCCAGATATTCCCATGGCTGTCTCTGTCTCATCCTTCCAATCTCCACTCAAATGTCAGTAACTCCGACCAGCCCTCCCAGCCATCTGTGTAAAGATTCCTTCCTCCCTCTACTCCCTGGTCCTGCCATTTACTCTTTTCCACATCACCTCGCTTCTGTTTTTCACAGAATTTGTTATCTTCTGCAGTTTTTTTGTTTATATATTTAGTCATTGGAATATCTGTCTCCTCACTAGAGTACAAGCTCTATCACGATAAGGGCTTGCATGCTCGTTCACACCTATATGTACCCAGTCCAAATGCTGGGGTCCTCATGTAACAGGTGCTCCTTATTTATTTAATGAATGAATAAAACAGCCCAATAGCCCCAGTCATGAGATCATTCATTCAACCAAGCACTACTCAAATTTCAAGTTCATTAAAAAATAAAAACTGGTTAAAATTTGATTTTCCACGTTGACTCTTCTATAGGGAGAGCATGTGTTGACTAGGCAGCGGCAGTGTTTCTGTTGATTTAACAGTGACTTTTGTCTTGTTTTGATTTATGCAAAAGTGTTTTCTGGATCTGGTTAGTATGATTTTGTTTCTTTGATCTGATTCCTTTGATCTGAGTTTTTTGAATGCTGACCCAATGCTGCTCCTGGAATAACACATTTGAAAACTAGGATCTAAATTAAAAGACCGCGTATCATTGCACCACTACAGTAAGGGAGCTTATCTGGGCAGTTGCCTTGACGTTATCTATAAAAAGCAATGAGTCTCTTTCTTAACCAATGACATCTTTCTGACACAACTTCAGTATCATTGCCTACCATGTAGATCTCCACATCATAATATTCAAAACCATTAATTAATTTTTTTTTGAAATTCCTTTTTTATTGTTGTTCAATAAATTTTTGACTTTTTTTTTTTTTTTTTGGCAAAAGACCTTGTCCTCCTATCATAGAGGAATTGAGGCCAATTCCAGCTGGCCACCAAGACAGCCATCTTGTCTCATGTATGCTCATCTCTTAATAAAAAACATGCTTTTGTCATTTGTCTTTTGTCTGACTTACCTTGCCAACGTCTCTTGGGAAAGGTTGTCTCTGATTCTCTGGAATCAAAATGGGAGACACCACAATGGACCTCTTTTGTCTTGGGACAGGAGAAGTTCTTGCAAATTTAAATATATCCTAAAAGAGAAAAAACATAATCAATTGACCCCACGGAGAGGATACATCTGCGCTGTGAGATATGGCTGCTTTGTTGTGAAGGCATACGGCTGTTTGGACATTGTTAATTTTATTCTATCAAACCTCATTAGCGTTAGCAAGTACATCCTTAGAATTATACTAAAGCTGACATTGTGATTCACAATGACTATCATTAAGCTATTTAATCCCATTTTCTGAATCATTCTATTCACACTGTCAGTCTTGATTTATACATCTTTTAGTACCATGTATTCCCGCTCTGCTCTTTATCTGCCAGCTGAGGGGATTGCTCACCTGGCCATGAACCCACAGTGCTCACTGGGTGTAAAAGCGGCTCTCCGTGGGGCGAACTGCAAGGTCCTCACACTCCCAAATGAACAGGGATGGAGGAGCAATCACAACGTTCCAAACTGTCAGGCATTATGGAGATTTGTTGTTGATGTTTTCTCAAGGATCGTTTGGTATTATTATCAGAAGGAGAACTGTTCTAATGCACCCCCCACTCAGGGCGTCCCAGCCTTCAGACACGGGGACCTCACTGTCAGGATGTCTGCCCTATCTATTTTAACTAAATAAATGTGTGCAAGAGCCCCTTTATAACAGTATTTAAAATAAAGGGCCAGTATTGATGTTTATGAAATGTAGGAAAATATAAAAATTACTGGAGACCAAATGATGGTATTAAATTTGAGCTAGAAACTCCAGAAAAAAAAGTGCCGCTTTCGAAAAAGGAGATAAGAAAGGGCTAGAGGGGTGCTAATGTGCTGTTAGCACCAAACTGAGACTTTCTCCTTGATCTGATCAGAGGACTGAAAAAGAACTGAAAATAGAGTATCATTTTCAACATATAAACTAATCTTATTTACTGCCACATACTAAAATTATCTTATGTATCATCAAAAGTAAGCACCTCAAACTTTTACAACTGGTTCCTATCAAAATCATGTGGCAAATATTTAAATATCATCACTGACAAACATGTCCCATAAAAGTAAGTGTATGCACACACATATATCACATATATATACATGTATACAAATATGGAAACATATGCATCTATACATACAAGTATTATAGTTTTAAAAGAAAATCTACATACGTCAAACAGAAAACAAGATAAGGAAAGCCTATGGAAACCCCTATAAATAATCTTCCTCTTGATTTTGCTGGGAGTATAAAGTGATGGTACAGCGGTAGAAAGTCATTGGGTGATATTTATCTATTGAGAACCTTACAAATGCACATGTCCCTTCACTCTGTAATTTCACTCCTAGGAATAAACACAAATAGTATTAAATTCAAAAGAAGAATAAAACTGTACACAGAAAGATGTTTAATGAGACATTACTTATAAAGGGCAAAAATGGCAGACGACCTAAATGTCCCGCCATAGGACAAGGTTAAACTGGGCCCATAAAAGTAAGAGATGGAGATACTTTTATGCACTTTTGAATAAGATGATTGTGAAGATCATGTTCTAACTACAGTATCATCATTTGACTTGCTGCCACCATCATCAGCACTCACTACTATTATAGCCACAATTTATAAAGTTGTGTTGGGCAATGTGCTAGTTACTTTCCACATATCTGCAATAAACTTCCCAAGTAAATCTAAGCCTTCCTCAACCAATGAGGGATATCAAGTTCCCAGTGGTTATGTTACTTGCTCCAGCTCACCTAGCCAGCAGAGAGAATACATAAAATAAAATGTGTAGGAAAATATAGAATGCCATACTGGATACCAATTTTATATAAACTATATTGAGCATTGAAAAATACTATTTGAAATCCCAGTGAGTCCAAATAAAACATTGTTTGGTCTCTAGAAGGACCAAAGTATCAATATTCAAGCAAAGACAGAGAACTAGGGTGTATGACTAGAAAAGACAGTGAGAAGAAAGAATAAGAAGGGTTAAAACAAATAACAATAATAACTCAACTAACAACAACAGAATGTATATAGCCCAAGCCTACCAAGCCAAAACCAGCAGAGAGAGAGTATGGAACAGACAATGAGAAGACAATGAAAACACAGGGTGGATTATATTCATAAACCACTGACACGTAACATCTATGAAGATTCTATTGGTTTATTAGGGAATGAGAAAAGAACAGAAAATATGTAAAATATGTGCAATATATGAAACTTATTTACAATAAAAAAAGTCTTGAGGCTCAGATGAGAGACTGTCTGGGGAAGCACTCAGGAAAGATTTAAAACCCTACGCAAATGTAAAAGATTGGTGATTCAGCTCTGTAACAGAGCAAACATAGGTTTTAGTTCATTATGACAATATATGTGTAAATGTATCTAAAGTAATGAAAAGCATGCTGTATTATCAATAGCAAAATTTCCACTGTTTGTAGTAAAAAGCTTGTTTGTGTTTGCAAGCCTTTTGCCCTCCCAAGAGCCCAGGGTGGTCAGCTCCCTGAGTCCCCATCCCTACTTCTGGGGTGTGCCCAGCGCACCAGCTGGCCAAGCCTGAAGCTGCCAGGCCACTTCTGTGACTCTCACAGCATCCCAGAAGCTTGGCAACAAGCACAATTGTGTCAGCTCCTGGGTCTACCATGTCTAAGAATAGAAAAAGGAGGCTCAGAGTCTCAGAATGGGAAATAGACTCTGGGCGGGAGGGATGCAGGGGGTGGGGGGTGCGGTGACGGCTATAGCGACGCCTGCACGTGCTTGAGACTCTCTGAGCCCAGGGCGCCCTTTCTCCCCTGGCTTTTACCTTTTGCCTTACAATGGCAGGAACTGCAGTAAATATTTGTCTTTGACTGTGTGTCTATTTCTGTGGCTCTCTTTCTGCCTTTGTCTGTGATTTATGTCTAAATCTATAACTATGAGTTTGTTGACAATGTGTACCTGCATATTTGCTGTTGCATCCACCTTTGAGTGGATCTATGCTGCTGAGTTTTTCTGTGTGCTCCGAAGCCATGTGCTTCTTTCTATGTAACTGGGACCATTTAGAAGCCATAACATCTGATTTGGGCGACAATCATATACTCTATGCATATCTAAGCACATGTGTTTAACCACGTTTATCCTAAACTCTGTTTGCGTGTTTCTATCTGTCAACCCTTTGTGTGAAGCCTCTGAATGCACCAGACTGTGGCCATAACCTCAAGGAAAGAAAAGACAGAAGCAGTGGGGATAAAAAAAAATTGGTGACCAATTATAGATGGAGATGAAATAGGGTGTGGGAAAGAGCAGAACGTAAGAGCAAAGCTGAGGCTGCGTTAGGACTCACTGCTTTCTGGTATTGTCATTACCAAGAAAGTTGTCAAAGAGGGGAAAAAGACGTTTGGGGCACAGATTCAAGATAGTATAGACTTGTTGACTTTGAGGGGCTAGTGCATATCCAGCAGGGACTTCTACAGGGTATATAATAAAGATTTGTTTTCAGAGGGTGAATCAGGAAAAATGTCACAGTCACTGATATATAAGAGGAGAGCTGGATGTGATGGAAAAGCTGACACTTTGATTATGTGACGATGGAACAGGGAGGAACTTGACCATTCATTGGGTTTCTAAAAGGCCAGCAAAAGCCACAGAAAAGTTCGTTGGCAAAAAAGAGAAACTACAGAAGGACTAACAGATGAGAATTTCAAGAAGGAAAGAGTTCATGGCCGTGTTACACAGCGCAGATGTCCTTTCCAACAAGCAAATACTCTGACGGGGCTTTGGGCTTGATGATGAACAGGCAATCGACGATTTAGGGAAGAGCAGCTTCAACTGTGTACGGGGGGAATGTCAGAGGAACTAATGGGAAGTGGGGAGTTGGGTACAGAAGGAAAGGAAAAAAATTGGAAATAGTTTGCTAGTTAAAGGGGAGACCAGGCAGGGTGGTGGGCTTGAGGAGGAAGGGGTCAGAGGAAGGAAGCTGTAGCTGAGAGAAGACGCAGCCTGAGATGAATGCCCAGAGGAGGTGGGGAGGGAGTAGATCAGCCCCACAGCCAGCCTGAGAAAGCAGAACGAAATCCACTTTCCTTGAGGAGGACAGAGAGAGGTTTAAGGGGAATCTCTCATCTGCAAAGGAGGACCACTTGCTGTGCTTTTGGTTATCAGAATGAAATGAGAACTTGTGCGTGGAGGTGGCCTGAGCTCCCCAAAGAACAGCAAGAAAGTGAAGGATGGGTCCTAGCGATGCCAGAATAGCAGAGGTATAGAAGACAAGCCACTCAGTCCCCTTTAAGAGTGAGTGATTCAGTTGTGGGTGGCCAAAGGCCAGATCTTAAAGGGGTATACCTAGACATGCAGCCACCTAAAGATGTCCAGATTCACTAGATGCATGCACACTGATGTCAAAATTGTCTCTCATCAAACACAAACACTCAGCACAAGTGAATGTGCACGTGCGCACCCGCACACATGAGGAACAGACAGAGGAGAGTGTGCAACTGGCCCGCGCCTCCCTCGGACCCACCCTACTATACCCTGCGGTCACTGGGCAATGACCCATCAGCGGCTTTGAACCTAGAACAGCCTGAGGCCTGCGGCAGCCTCATCCAATCTTGCAGAGGTCAAGGGGACAGAACTGTGTTCTCAGGGAGGGTCGCTCTGCTGGCTTTTATTACAGGAGAGTTGTCACCCTTACACAAACATCCCTGTCTCCTGCAAGCTAACAGGAGCCTTCATCTTTCTGTCATAGTGTATTTGGGATTACAATTTCATTTGCTTTCCTCCCTGTTTCTCAATCTCAGGAGAGACTGGCAGCACATGGAGAGCAAAGTTCATGATACCCGGGGTGAGGGGGATGTCTCATCACACAGCCCCAAGGAGCACTTCAGACATACAGGGGTGACCCCTGCAACCATGAGGGTGAGGGCGGGGCCCACGGGAAAGAGGAAGGCAGAGAGAATGAAAAATGTGAAAGTGGGAGAAGGAAAGGATTCATGTTCTTTCACTCATTCATTTCTTCAAAAACTATCTGCTGGGAGTGCTTCTAGGCATCTGGGGTAGCACAGTGCTCAACAGACACAAGTCCCCAGCTCTCAGGGAGTTCACAGTCTCGAAGGAGGAGAAGACAATGAGCACAGAAAGAGTAACGCATGGTCCAGGAGTACAAACAGGGAGGGGACCGAAGGTGCACAGAGGAGTGTCTGCGGACACTTCAGGTAGGAGGCACCTCAGGGGCCGAGCACTGGGAGCAAAGCGGACACAGGCCAGCGCCCTGGAAGGGGAATTCAGATCCCAGATGGCCAGCTGTGTCGACCACAAAGAGCACTCTAGCTTCTACTGGGCATGAGATGTGAATCGGGGGTGGGGTGGGGGTGGTTTAGGCTGAGGAATGACATGAGCCCACTTACAATAACATTTTTATATCATGCTGGTTGCCGTGTGGAGAATAGATGGGAGGCAAAAGTGAGGGCGTGTTTATTTGTTGGGTTTCTTCCTTCCCCCACCCCTGTCTTCACAAGGCACTGAGGCTCCCTCCTAGAATGCAAATCTGACCATTTGATTTTTGGGAAATAAAAGAGTTAGGGTCAACTTTCCCTGCCTGAGTCACTCTACCCTTTTTACTTCCCACAATATTTTAATGCATATTTAGGTATAATTCATATCACTAAATGCACCCACGTTGAAGTGTGTATTGCTGTGATTATCGAGAAACTTACAGAATTGTGCAACTGTCCCCACAAACTAATTTTAGAAGATTCGCACTGTCTCTGAAAGAAACTTCATGCCCACGTGCAGTCACTTTTGCATTCGAAGCCCCAGCTGCTGGCGCCCATGAATCTGCTTTCTGCCGGTACACGTCTGCCTTCTCTGGGCATTTCATAAAACAGAACCACCTTTTGTTTCCATAGGATTTTTACGAACTCTGGCTCTATTTCCAAGCTGATGTGAAGATCGAGAGGCAGAAAAGGATGCGGCTGACATCCAGTGGCTGCGAAGGGGTGTAAAGGCCCGGCCTCCAGATGGGTCCATCCTCATGGAGCATCCAGAGTCCCCGCTGTCCCGAGTGGCTGAGCCCCCGTTGTAACTGCAGTCAGTTACCCCTCAGCCAACATCCTCTACTGCCCCTCCTGCTGCCCTTCTTTCCGTGAGGGTATGGCTGCCAAGATCGCCCCCGCCCCCGCCCCCGCCCCAGTCCTCCTGCTCCGATAAACCTCCTTCAAATATATCTCTAAGTCACAAGGTTTGTTCACATGGAACCCATTTACAACACCCATCAAGGCAAAGTGCCCAGAATAGAGATTCTCTGAGTAGGGGCCCCAGAAGAGAAGGCGGATGGAAAGGCTGGGGCCAGGCGGGCGTCCTGCGGCTGAGGCCGTGCCCCCCCCCCCCCCCGGTCTTGGCAGCCACTGCGCACTCCCACCACGTCCAGCTGGGGGCTTCGAAGCCTTCCAGCTAGCCGCCCCAAGAAAGCGGTGAGATTTGGGAGGAATCGCCCTGCTTTCTTCACACTAGACACAAACCACAAAACAGCCTGGACCTGTCTTGCCATACCCGCCAGGAGGCATTTATGAGCCAAATTCAAACAGATGAGATGGGACCAGAGAACTCGTTTGTCTTCCTCCCCACCCTCCTCGTTTCTGTCTTTTCATCAGGTAATACATGAGAGGGGAAAAAAAGCAACTTTATAAAAAATCACGACCCTCTGCCTTTGTTTTCTCTCCTACTTTCACAACTTTAGGGTGAAATTATGAGCTAAGAGAAGATATTTTCACCAGAAAAAGCATTGCAGAAACTGGAAGTGCAGCCAACCTGGCCCAGTTGTGGTCAGTCTTGTAGATCATGGTACCGAGGCTGGATGTGCTGCCAGGCAGCCGGGAACCTCTGTTAGTTTCATGCAAAGGCGTGATGTTGAATTCCATGTCCAGTTGAAGGATCCTGAGAATTATGTCCTTTGAAGAGTCTGAAGCTTGTGTTCCAGATTTCAGTTCCAAGTCACATAGCCTATTCCTTTCTCATCTTCCCACTCCTAAGACTTACTTGGTACCCTGATCTTGGACTCAAGTCTACCATAAGAAATACTGTCATTTACTGAGTAGTTATTAGGTATCAACCATCGTCTACGCACATTGTAATAGTATCTCATTTAATCCACCCAACGATTGGCAGGTAGAACCACCATGGATGTTTTCCTGAGGTTCAAAGATATAAAAGATTCATCCAAAGTCACTTAGCTCTTAAGGGAGAGATGGGAACTGAGGCATCTGTGACCCCAGTACCTCTGCTCCAAGCACGATGCTATTTACCTCCCCAGGGCTGTTGCTGGCAACCACATTTACAATGAGGTCTGACAGCTCCTTAGCCCTGAGTACCGAAATGTAACTGAAGAACCACAACCCTAAGGTAGGCAGAGAGAAGTAGCAAATCTCAATCCGCTGCTGGTTAAAAGGAGCAGCTACCACTTATACTGCAGGGCGACAACTTAATTGTCTGCAAATTCCTGCCAATGAATGGAACTGCAGAAATCAATCTCCAATTTATTCCATTCTTATAGCTAATCTCAGGTGCTGAAAGCTGCTAGAAGGGTTCTGTGCCATTCAGTTCAAATTTTGTATGCGATCAAATGCTCCATTCAGCCTGTTTGGCTGTACCTGAGGCGAGATTTAAAGTTTGCTTTATTACCTCCTGGGGCTGAAGTTTGCCTACTTAAGGAAGAAATAGTTAACAAACACCAAATTTTCAGCAGCAAATTCAGGAGACTGGAGAGCCAAGATATTAAGCTTGCTTCATTTCCAGCTGTCTATTTTCCCAGTATTCTGGAGGCCAAATGTCAGTTGAGCTGAGTCATTTGCTGTAGGTTTACTGGACGGAGCTGTGCTGAAAATAAAATAGGGCGATGCGGAAATTGTCTGTCAGTCCCACATGCCATCTCCACGTGTGAAAGCAGGTGTTATTAGTATGAAAGCAGGTGTTATGGAGCTAATTTTAAAAGAGGGGCAGGGGGGAGATGAGGCTGGTGAATTCATAGGGTGGAGGAAGTCAGTCTGCGATTATAATTATGCCACACATTTGTAAGGGCTGCTGGTACGCAGCTGGAAAGAATGGGTGCAAACTCCTGTGCCCTAGACTCCCCATACAGCCTTGCTTTTCTAGAAGTGATTGAGGTGAAACAGCTGCAGCTGGTAAAAGCTATGGGAACTGTCAGCAATAAAGTAAGGCCATCCCCTCCCCACGGGATTTACAGCTTCAAACCAGCACACATCAGCTCGATAAAACATCGTGACCGACTTCACCTAATGGTAACCCCTAGCCTTATGATACGTTCACTGTAACGCATTACCATGCTAAATGACACACCGCGTACTGCCATCATGGAGAACAGAAGGCTCGTGTACAAACACAAAATGGCCCACAGAGCCCCTCTAAGAGACCTCCACCCCTTTGGGAAGACCCCCTAATTGAAGGCCCTACCCCCAATTAAATGAACCTCAATAAAGGAAGCAAATTCTGCTAGAGGGAGGCCACTCTGCCTGTGCAGTGGCCCACGCTCTGTCTCACTGCTTTGCTAACAAACTCACCTTCACTCTAAACTCTATGCTGCTCCATCTTTGAATTCTTTCCTGCATGAAGTCAAGAACTCGCAGTGGGCCTCAGTGAGTCATGGACCCTTGGGTCCCCAGATCCCCAGAAGTCCTGCATCATAATCACCAGTGATATCAGAAACAATTTCTCCAATATTGAAAGTCATCAATAGGGACTTTGGGGATGGTCACTCTGAAAACAAGCAACCTCACAATGGAAGGTCCAATAGCGGAGCATCTGAATGGCTAACATAGAGGAAGTAATAAATTCCCAGTGTAATGGATATGACAGTCATTTCTGTTATGTATGTTTAGGGTGAAGAAGACATGCCTTTGGTCAAATGAGTGGAGAAAAGAGGTTCATGAAGGAGTTTGCAATTTGAGTGGTGACTGTGGAAGTTCTCTGCCCAGCAGCTGGAGAAATCTTTTAAAACACCCTGTCCCCCTCCATAACGCCACATTTGCTTCCCCTAGTCAAAAGATGAAGCCTTCAATGTTACCAAGCCCGGGGAGGTCTGGCCGGAGGGGTTGGCAATGACACCTCTGATCTCGGCTGCCCTCGTTGTCCTCCTGGCTCTGCTTCCGCTGTGGGAGCCCCCTCAGAATTCTCGGGCTGCAAATGCTTAGCTGAGGGCTTTTCACCTAGAAGTCCCTTCTTCATCCCTCCCCTCTGGTGCCTGGTTGGCCCCCCATCCATCCTAATACCAGCTCGAGTGCCATTTCTAGAGCTCTGTCTCTTCTGCTGTGGGGGTTTGCCAGCTGCCTGCCCTGTGTATCCCTAATCTCAGCTTCTGATTACACATTCATTTGGTGTCATTATTTTATCGATTTCTGGCACAGGCTACTGCCCTAGTCTTCCCAGTCTTTCTGCTTTGCCGCTGTGTCCCCT
Source organism: Pteronotus mesoamericanus (assembly GCF_021234165.1). Taxonomy (NCBI): domain Eukaryota; kingdom Metazoa; phylum Chordata; class Mammalia; order Chiroptera; family Mormoopidae; genus Pteronotus; species Pteronotus mesoamericanus. Next base: position 1,233,628 of record NW_026555189.1, read on the forward strand.
GGTGCCTAACGCAAGGTCAGGCATATAGCAAGAAGTATTTTAAATATATTATTAAATAAAAATAAAACCTATTAAATGAATGTAGGGCTCTTGTAAGAATTAAGGTAATCCAGGCAATGGGCTTAGCATAGTGCCTGGTTCAGTGTACTCGCTCTGTGGTTGTATCTAATAATGAAGTAAACAGGATGTCCATGATTTCACTTTGATTTCCTCCCCAGTAGAGAAATAGCTTGTGTAATAATACAACTGCCACACCCAGTTTGGGTTCTTCCGTCGCAAGGTGCTCAGTGCTTTGTGAAGTAACTGAATCTATAGAAATTTTTTTAGAAAAGTCATCCTGTAAACAAAACTTTCACAACTGAAGGCTTTTCTGAAAGAAAGGGTTTATTGAACCATCTATTAGCCAAAAAAGGACCGGGCTCTGGGGCATGAAGTCTAATCCACCAGCAGCGGCAGGAGGTGGAGAAAGCAACATGTCCACTGTCCAAGAGTCTATGTGCACATTTTGTTTGGGGGAAGAAAGATGTAAGTTGTTTTGAAATAATTTACATTGACTACAGACAAGAGGGGCAGGGAAAGGGGAAGCAGGGACCGTCCTGTGATAGGCGCACAGTCTGCAGGCAAGCAGTGCTTACTACTTTTGATTGGTTACAGGCAACAGTCCTGAATGTTCATGTGCATGCAGGATGCGGTGGCCTAGAGGTCAGCTTACAGATGCCTGGAGGTCAATTCAAAGCTCCAACATACACTCCAGAATGTGGGCCGTCTTTGGTCAGTTGGCTCACAGCTACCAACTGGCTAACTATTCCTGTCTCTCTCTCTCACTCTCCAGCTATAATTTAATTTAGAACATCTCAGAATTTTTCTCTTGTCAGCCCCTTGCACCACTCATGGAAGACCCTTGTTTTCTGGAAGAAACGACAATTGAGCTAAGACCTGAAGACCAAGTGGAATTCATCCAGGTAAGAGGAAGCGAGGAGAAAAATTTCAGGTCTGGGCAACAGCATGTGCGACAAGGTACAGAGGCAGAAGTTGGCCGAAGACCAGATGCCTGATGAAAGGAGAGGAGAAGCCAGCCCTTCTCCATCCACACAGGGTTGTTCTGAATCCTCAGGACCATGAGGAGCCACTGAACGGTTTTAAGCAAAAGACTGGGATCTGATCCTGCCTTTGACCTTACCCTATGGGAGCTAAGGAGCCATCCTCAGAGAACACATTTTCTTAAGTAAGCTTTCTTTCTTGCTAGTTGTTACTCTCATTTAAAAAGTTGAATTTAAAAATAAAACCACCGACCCCACATACATATTCTATCACTTGCTCTAAAATGTCAGCTTCCCCATGTTTGAACTGCTAGTTAAAAAATAAAACAAAGGCATACACTTTGAAAGAAAATTTATGAAGCCACTCTTCTGAGATGCAATTGCCTCTGAAACATTTCATGAATCCAGCAGAAGCAGTAACAACACAAATCAGGACTTGCTAGTTTCACTGGAGGTGAAAAATATTTTAAACATACTTAGATTCTTTAGTTAGAGGCCTATTCAACCACGTGTGATGGTGATGGGAATATAATGGATACAATTTCCCTCTATCTGCTCTAGCATTGATAAAATATTCATGTTAAATAGCTACTTCTGAGCACCTGGAGGCATCTTGCAGAGTTTTACAGATGGGCTTGTTTTTGTAATACACACATGCATTCCCACCTCACCCACCATATTAATTTGAGTATGTAGTCTAGATGTGTGAGCACGTATCCCAGATCCCAGGATTTCTGGTCTGCCTGAGTTCATGAATGTGTGATTGGCCACTGCAGAAAGCCCCCATTAGGAAACTCACATGTAGAAAGAACAATTCTTTCCAATTCAGCGGGTATTTATTGGGTGCTTTCCCTGAACTTTCCCCATGGAAGTTTCATAATAAATGACACCTGACTATTCTGCTGGTGCCTCAAATCAAATTGAGAATCCTGTCCTTCCCGGCCACTCCTGCCAAAATCCTCTGTGTTTCCTGCCTCCCTTTTCTCAGCTGTTGAAGGCCTGGACACTTACATCCTATACTCGACTGGTATTGTTTCGACCACACTGCATTCCCAAGTGGCTGCCAAATCCTATGGACTCCCCCTGGGGGATTTTCCCGGGCACCCACACCTTCCTTCTCTAGTATAACATCGGCGACTACGGCCATCGCATTTCCTCTGCTCTAACGTGGCCCACCTGTGGGTCCTTCATGACGCCCTGTTTCCTTTTATACATGAGCCCTCTGGATAGTAGAATCACAACAGCCAGAATCTCAACATTCTTAGTCTGGGCTTCCCAGTTGTGGGCGCTGACATAAGGATTTGAGAGCAAGCAGTATTTTAATATATTTTCCACAGTTTCCATAATGAATCTATTCTATTTAGAATCAGAAAAAAAAATGAATTATTTTAGTTACAACACTGTATCAGACATACAGAGTTATATTTCAGTGCCGATCTTCTTAGGTTTTAATATATTTTTTATTTAAGTCAAAATTAAAGAATGTAAACAATTTTGTATATTGCTTTTTGAACCTAATGATAAATGCCAAGCTTTCTTTCCTCCTGTGTCACAAATTCTGTAAATATAATTTTAGTAGCTCCATAATACATCATGTGGCTGTATCAACACATATTTGACCATTCCCTTGTTGATTCACTCATATGTTTAGGTGTTTCTAATTATTTGTTGTTACAAATAAAATATCATTGTATGTAAACTTTTATTTATTTACTTGTTGGTTTTTCTCTAATAAGGACAGCTTAGAATGAACTAGTAAAAGTGAGATTACTAGGTAAGATTATGAATGTTTTAAAGGATCTGTGAAACTGCCAAACCACCAATCAGCACTGGAAGCAGATTTGACCTTGCATGGCAGGGCATTTCCAAGTGGTGCCAGCATATTTCTTTGTCCACAATTCTTATAGCTCCAACTAAATTGTTCTTGCCCAACATGCCATGCTCTGCCATGATTTTTTGCCTTAATTTGTGCTGTCCCTCGAACTAGATAGTCTTCTTCCCTCACTCACCTCTAATCTCCTCTACCTCCCTGACAATACGCAGACACACACACATGTGCACACACAAGTGCCTATTATACATTATGTGGACCATCTCCAACTCAGGTTAGATGGTGGTTTCTGGATAGTTTCTATTAAATTCAGGTTTCTTCTGCCAAGTCCTATTAGCATGCAAATGCAAGCTTTATTCCTTAAACTTTAATAAATATTATCTATTTAATAAATATTTATCTGTTTAATAAATGCTATCTAAATAGGAAAGCTGATAGTATCTCTTTTCTTCTTTTTTTCAAAGGAGTTTCTGAATTTCCCATTCCATAAGGTGACCTCAGAGAAGAGAAAAAAACTTGCATTTTTACTTAACACAGAATGCATTTAATCATCAGATTGGATGGGCCACCCAGTCACTTCTCCCTTGCAACTGATTTGCCTCATTAACGGGAAGAAGACAGAGCTGGCCGTGGGCACGCATGGCACTCCACCCCGCAACGAGGCTTGACCTCCCTGGGCCCGGCTCAAGGGGAGAGGCGATGACGATGAATGTCACCGGGCTGTCCTAGAAGGGACTCAGAGAATAACAGCGTATGACTTTATCCAATAGAAAAACAGGTGCTTCTTTATTTTTATATTTTTAATCTATGGAAAACCCAGCTGCTCCAGCAGGACCTTGGAGCAGTGATTCAGGGAAAGGAGGGTCCCAAATTGAGCCTCCCCAACAACAGGGGGGAAACCAACCCTCCCCTTACGGATGTCGCATTCCTGCCTCAAGCACAGTAACAGAGGGAGGGACCCCAATTAGTGTCCTGGTATTTAAGCAAAGGAAATGCTCATTACCCGGACTTATTCTCTGGATTTGGTCTATTTTTTGAGATCCTTGTTCCTCCCACTTTTATCTTCTTGCTTTGTTTTGGCCATTCACTTCTTGATATTATGGCTGCAAACTGTAAAATTAGAAAGCTATTTCCCATACTGGCCACCAAAGTCAATGGCCTCCTTTGTCTAACCAGTTTTTAAATATCCTTTATGATTAAAATTTGAGATTATTTTGCTTAGGGAGTTATTCTCAATATTTAACCTAAATTATCCTCTTTTTTTCTCCTCTGTCAATTTCTTCTCTTTCATTGAAGCTTCTCCCCAACCTCCAGTACTATTCCTCCTCCTCTTTTGTTAAAGACATTTTAATTAAGACACCAGGGTTATGTTAACCTACTTAAGCAACCATCTCCCTTTTATGTAGCTCTCTTCAGTGAAGTCCCGAATCAGCAAAGTGCCTTTCATCAGCCTGTTCCTTGTCTCTCTCCTCCCTTTGTTCTGTGCTTTTTTGTTGGATTACAGATCCTCACATTTTAATTCACCCCAACTGCTATTACACAGTTTAAATTAATAAATTTATCTTCACAATGATGCATGCAAGTCGCATGTCTCCCATGTCATTGATTACTGTGGCCTTTGAAGATTCAAAGGTGTGTCAGATCTACCAGTAAAAAGGGAAAAAAACACATTTGATATTCTCCTACATCCAAGGTTTCCCTGGGCCCAGTAGCTTTGATGTAGGGTGGTAAAACAACAGCTGCTTAAAAAAGAGGAGATCATGTTCTAACTATTCAATTGCCATGTGACACTCATTCTTCCTTCAAAGACTGAAGGTTCAGGCTCCTTTTTCAAAGTCAAGATTGACAAATACAACAACTATTTGATAATGGAGCTCAGAAAGTCTATTATGGGACCAAGGGAAATGTGTTAGCATCCCAGCTATGCTGTGAACTTGCCCCACAGGAAGGGAGCCACTTCACTTGTTTCCAACTTCTCCACATTAAATCCTCAAGCATTTTACAAGTGAAAACATGTCTTTGAAAATCAATGAATTGTAGATGCCAAGAGAGAACATTTTCTGAATACTTACTATGGGTGAGACACTAAGTCTTATGAATACCTTTCTCCTTTAATACTCATATACTCTTTGTGATGTAAGTACTATTATACTTCCATGCTGCAGATGAGAAAGTTGAGGACCAGGAAAGTTAAACACCTCCTCAAGGACATATTTTGGGTGAGTAGAGAGGTAAAAATTTAAACACAGATCATTTTACTTGGAGGCTGGACTACCTCTTGCCTTCTGTGTGTTATCTTTGCACATTAAAATTTTAATTACTAAAATAATTTCATTCAGCATCTTTCCCAATCATATATGTATCACATTTACCCTTTATCTGACCTACAAATGCCATCTTTAAAATACAGCTTGTACTTTTACTTCAGCAAAGTCTTTCCTGATCTCAATATCCAAAATTTCATGGGATCCCCCAACACTTCCTATCTCTTTTCTGTTTTATTTCTATCTATACCACTGTTACCATGAAACATGTCACATATTTTACTTATTTGTATTATCTTTTGTTTGTACCCCCCAACCCCCATACCAATACATGAAATCCATGAGGCAGGGATTTGATTTTTACTTTCTTAATTACTGTTCTAACTCTAATAAACCAGAACAGTCCTTGGCACATGGTAAGTGCTCAACAACGGATTGAGTAATGATGAATTAATCTAGTTGAGAAGGTAAAATGAGCCTATGTGGAGTAATATAATCTACTGAGATGCTAAGTTGTGCTAACTGGCTGTTAGCAGAAACAGAGATTGTGCCTGAATAAACTGATTAGGATGGTGGGCTGTATGTTAACTTGGTTTTGCAGGACACTTAAGGTTTGGATGGACAGAGTAGGAACTCCCAGGTAGAAAACAACAGAGATAATACCAGCATATTACACTTACTGAATGTTTACCACAAGCCAGGCACTATTCTAAACACTTTACAGATGGATCATTTTATTTGGTCCTCAAAACAGCATTTTGCTAAGTACTAGTATTAACCTTATGATGCAGATGAGGAAGCCAGGCATAAGGGGGTTAAGTAATTTGCAAAGAACAGACCAAAGTTATAGAAACATAAGGTTTGGAATAGTGACAATGTAGGTCATTATGCAAGGATTACAAGAGAAGTAAGTCATACATGTAGCTCCTAGAAGAATCTCACTATATGATCCTATCATTATCAGTGTAATAGGTAGGCCAGAGATTAAAGCTAGAATTTCGCTGTTATTTCCTTTCCTGCTTATGTTGCCTGGGCTGATATATGAGTTCAGACATGTTTGCGAACTCCTTCCCTTTCACCTGCAGAAGTTGTCATTTTTGTTGAACACACAGTGACACCAGTGAGTAGGAGCTCAATAATTTACTATAGTGGCCAGCTAGAAGTCTGGTCTCTAAGATTAGGGTTGTTCACTGTTTGAAGGAACAGCAACGTCTACGCCAGAGGCAGAAAATCAGACAGGAGACCATTGCCCTGAAAGCAGCATCCTCTATGTCTGAAAAGCAGCTTTATCTTCCCTTTTTAACATGAAATATTTGTAACACAAGTACTCTCTAGGTCTGCCCGTATGTTTCTATTGGTATACCTGTCATTTGCTGTAAAAGGAAGTTTACAATAGTGGTTGAAGGCATGACTGTTAATTTGACAATGTTTAAATCTCCACTCTGCCACTTATTAACTATGCGCTAAAATTATCCAACAATTCTGTGCCATAGTTTTAAATACACAAAATGGATATTATAATAGTACCTATGTCATAGGAGTGCTATACGTATGAAATGTGTGTATGTGTATGTACATACCCAAGCAAACATATAGTGCTCTTCAAGTGTTAGTTTTTACTTTTCTTTAGGGTACATTCTATAGTGATCTTTCTCTTTTACCTGAAGAGATAGTACTGGGCTCAAGGAAGCAACTATCAGTTTCAATTAATCTATGCAGGCTCACATTTATTTTTCCTCTGCTCCCAGTGCTCACATCTTATCTGTTTCCATGCTCTCTTGATTCACCCCTCAGAATGTTTTTTTATCATAATCAAAATGCTTCAAACCAGTAATAAAAATAAAATCTTAAGTGTAGCCAGGGGAAAAAAAGACATTAGAAAAAGAGAAAATAAGATAAGGATGACAGAAGATGTCTTGTCATGAACAGGCGAGTCAGAAGACCGTGGATCAAATCTTTAAAATGCTCAAAGGAAAAAAAAAAGCCAATACAGAATTCTAAACCCAGTGAAAATATCTCCCCAAATTGAAGGTCAATACTTTTTCAGATATTCAAAAGGTAAAAGAATTCACCACTGGCAGAACAGCACCATGGAAATGTTAAATAGTCCTTCAGCTGGATAGAATATGATATTGAAAGGAAGTATGAATCTACATAAAGCAATAAAGAGCCTAAGAAATGGAGGCTATGTGGAAAAATATGACTTTTTTATTTTTAAACATGACTTGAAAAGGTAATTGTTTGTTTAAAGCAGACATAATAGCAACGTATTGTGCAATCTATTTACAGCATAAGATGAAGTAAAATGTGTAACAGTGATACTGCAAAGCTGGGAAAGGGGAAAATAGAAGTACACTCTTTTAAGATACTTATATGTGAAGTGCCATAACATTGTTTTAAGGGAAATTGTGATAAGTTAAAGATATATACTATATATCCCAATGCAACCACTAAAATGGCCAAACGAAGAATGTTTCTTGAGGCAATGCTCTTCGGTTCAGCCCCAGATACCACCTGCTACCGCTGGGCACAGTGTCGGTGCCACTTCTCGCCTGGACTGTCCCAGGGGCCCTCTAACTTGCTTCCTTTCTTGCCCTACAGTCTCATCCTTCTTCAGTCAACACAGATATGCTTCTCCACTAGACATTCTGAAATACTAACTATCAAATGTCACCTTTACGGTGGTACTGAACAGGTACTCAAAATCAGCGAATATTTGTTGAAAGAAGGAATGGACAAGTAAACTCTTATTCTTTTCTGCCTGTAGTGTGGTCTACTCTCTCTCTCTCTCTCGGCCTGACATTCAAGGCCCTCAAAAATTGGAGCTCAGACAACTTTCCTAATTTCCTTTCTCTATTGGAATCATCGGCTTTAGATCAAATGCTACTGCATGTTGTTTGCCAAACAAGTTTCTGCTCTCCTGCTTTTGTATCTTACCCCCTAGCATCCATATTACCCAGGATGTCCTTCCTGCTTAAATTACAAAGAGAGCCAACTCCTCTCAGAGGTCTTTCTTAATCATCTCAGTCAAGTGAGTTGTGGAATTTAGGAAGTAAGTTATCATTCAGGCAAGCAGACTGTCCTAGCAATTAAGTCAAAAAATTCTTTGGTCTTTCAGCTTGTAAAGACTTATTTGTTTTTAAAAGAAGAGTAATGCTGTATATGGCAGTAACATCATAACCTTGAACTCTATTAGGTCTTTTTGAGGTGTACAAAAGGTTAAACTCAGAAGAAAAAAATCAGCATTGTAATAGATTAGAGGCAATTACAGATTGTTAAATTGCCAAGAATTGTATATTCTCATGACATCAACTTAATTGGATCTTGGTCTGCGTGTATATATGTGCAGGAATATTACATGTCTGTTAGACTCATGCTTCTTTTTAATGATAAAAACAAGGGTAACTGAATCTCCCATCTGTATGTTACCATCATATTTTTTTGAGAAAAACTGAGGGTTAGGGAAGTTAAATGATTTGTCCAAGGCACACAGAGAACCAGTGACAAGTGAAGATGTATTGATTTGAGTCTATATCAATATTTCTCTAGAGGTACACTCAATCTTGATGTTATTCAAAGAAAAAGATTAAGTTTTTTTTTTTTTATTTTCAAAGGTGTTCAGAGGATTTTTGAAAGGAGACTTGAAAATACTTCAGCAGAGCCCTGACTTTCAAAGGCATGGGCAATTTTTTCTTTCAAGTAAAACTCAGATATTAAGAATGCTGGTACAAAATGTCATCATTTTCAAGGGAAAAGTTAACAGTAGTCTGGAATCTATGCTTGTGGTTGATCAGAAATAAAACAGAAAATATCACACATGATTAGCACAATATCATATACATAGGCAACCTCACTGGGCCCCTCCCAACCCGTAACTGTGCTCAGTCCAAAGGAATTAAACTCAAATTGGCTGACTCTGCATTAACACATGCCTGTAAAGCACAGACTCTCATATTAAGGATTTAAATTGGGCTTCAGCAGAGACTCTCAGTCCTGAAATTGAAATCATGAGTTGTGATGGCAATAAAATGCTCATGAAATGTGGTCATAGCCCAGGGATAATTTTTCTGTAATTGCACTTTCATTTCTGTGATCGGTCCTTTAGCTATGGTACAGAGAGAATGCTTTCTATCTCCTATTACAGGAGGAGTTGGATAACTTCCTCAAGAATAGGGGAATCGGCCAACTATGCAGGTCCTGCTGAAGATCCCTGCCCAAGACTTCTCTCTGGGATGTTGTTTGGTCTCCTGTTTGGTTTCTGGGCTGCTCTCAGAGAGACTTGTGGACCCATATTACAACTGATGCTGCTTGTACTGATTCCCATGTTGCTGGTCAGAAATCAGCATATTAAAGGAACCATGGCGTTTCCTCAGAACAAATCCATGTGCATCGAACTGGAGAAATTTATGTCATAGCATCCGTTATTCCAACAATGTAATAAGTGTTGGAGAAGACAGAAACTTAGTAGGGAATTAGGAGGAAAGACAACAAGAAGTTCATCTCACAGGAATAGGCAAGGTGAAATGGCTTATTTATTATTTTTTTATCCTCACCTGAAGACATGCTTATTGATTTTAGAGAGAAGGGCAGAGAGGGAGAGAGAGAGGAAGAGACACATCAATGTGAGATGTGCACCTAGACCGAGGACCAAACCTACAACCTAGGCATGCGCCCTGACAGGGAATCGAATCCATGACCTTTCGGTTAATGGAACAATATTCCAACCAACTGAGTCACAATGACCAGGATGATGGTTTATTTTTTAGATTGAGGTTGAATAAGTCCAAAAATTTCCAGTAGAATTAAGTGAGCAATATTAAGGAGGAAGAGAAAAGTAAATTACTTTTGTAACCATCCTCATTCTCATATTTCCATTAGTAGATACCAACCATAGTGCATTCTTTCATCAACTCAGAGAATTATTTAGCTTCTGTACAAAGCATGGGCAAAAACACTATTAGCATTTATTGCATAATTTAAGCAGTTCTGCAAAACTTTCAGATTTTCACTCATAGTTACTGAGTCATGTTATACTTAAGAAAAGTGGATTTACTAGATCTGCAATCTCGTAAGAGAGATTTGCTGAGTGAGTTAGATAAAGTTAGCTCTCAAATCTCTGAGTGTGTTTGGAAAAAGCTGAATGTACCTGAATTTCCAGTAACTCAAAATACACAGTGAAAACAAAATTGAACAGCTAAAGAGAGGTACAAGAATTTTACTTTTAAAGTGACAGAGAAGAAAAGTAGTAATAAAAGAAGAAAGAAAAAAAGAGTAACAAAGGAAGACAGATGAAGCCTGTTTAAGCCTTCTATTGATTGGCACTATTTTATTATATAAGTATGGTGCTCAAAAGAAACTAGGGCTGACAGGTTAATGAACTCTAGTTAGAAATTTCCAGATGAAGCTGAGAATGGCATTAGCAACGCCTTGTCCTAATGATCTGAAACCTTGCCTTGCAAAAACCTCTTGATCATTACAAGGGAGCCCACATTATCTACATTGACCATAACCATCCATCAAATGCTAGACAAAGGTTGTGCAAATCAACATGGAGGAAATGGGAAGGGTTTCACTCAAACCAGCATGCACTTGAAATAGAAGACCTAGATTCAAGTCTCTGCTCCATGTTTAATAATTAAGTGATTTTGAATAAGTCTTTCAAAACTTTCTGAGCCTAAGATCAGCTTCTATAAAAATGGAAATAATAATGTCTATCTTGACAGATTATAATAAAGATTGAATGTGCCATGAGGTATAGATTACCAGTCAAAGTTCTTTTACTTCACAGGATGATGTCATATGGATGAAAATTTAGAGATTCCTTTACACCAGGGAGTCGTAATTCTAGCATTAACTGGTGGCCATGAAACCATATCCAGATTCTTTGGACCTTCCAAATTATTTTTGAAATTAATTTGTTAACTCATAGATATGATGAATACATTTATTCTCAAAAGGCTTAAGAAACACTGTTTTAAACTCTTTGGAATAAAGATCTCTTTCCTTTGTCTAGACTGTTTCTGACTTTATAGTTCCTTATAATTTCATAAATTATTTTTTAAACAAGTATTTTTACACACCTACCATGTGCCATGCACTATTCTAGATGGTGGGCAAACAGCAGTGAACCAAACAGACCAAAACACTTGAAAATAAACTAATATTCTATTCCATCTATTCTTCAGAATAACTTCATGTGTTAAGGTATTAATACCTAAACTGCATATTTAGATAAAAGCAGGGATAGAAACTTGTTCAAGGGCAATCCCTTGAACAAGAATCCCTTAGTGGCCAAGCTGAGCATCGGGGCCTGGTTTGAGACAATTTAGCTTCCTGTTAGGGCTCATCCCAATAACCCCCAGGAATGAATGCAGCCATAAGAGGCTGGAATTAAAATCAGAATTATCCAATGTGCCTGGTATAAAACATGTTTAGAGTGTCTTTTTTTTTTAAGATTTTCACAAAAAATGGCATTACCATACTGATTTGGCCCCTGGGCTTTTCAAACTATATTGAAGGGGAGAAAATGCTCCCCCTACTGTTGGCTAAAAATTTACCCAAAGGAAATAATTCAGCTTAGGGCAGAGAATTATCAAATGTTCATGGAGCATCGCTTCTCTGATAGAAGGTGAAAAAGAAGGAAGTAGGGAGAGAGAGGAGGAGGTAGAAAATGGAAATGAAGAAGAGAAGGAAAGGAAAGAGGGAAGAAAGGAAGGAACAAAGAAGAAAATCATTGAAATGTTCCACAAAAGAGAACTGTTTGATTTTTACAAATATTGTTGCATGTCAGCTGGAAGAAATACTTTGCAGCCTTTGAACAGGAAGATCGTGCAACACAGAAAATGTTCATCATATAATAAGTGAAAAATTACAGTACATATTAGTTATATACTGTGTGTATATATGTGCAATATATTTGGATGACAAACCGAAGGAAATGTTCACAGAGTATTTTGCAGGGGGATTGTGAATGATTTTTTATCAAAATGGTTTTAATGGTGTTATAGATTTTATACCACAAAAGCATAAAAAGTATATGTCCCAGATTTGTTTTTGTTATTCTGTGCTGTAACGAATGTTGAAGTCTGGCCTGAAAACCAAGTGTGCTTTGAAAATAAAGGGTCTCCAATTATTGTTCAAAGTTTGAATCACCAGCTTGTGCAGTGGGAACAGAGAGGCTAGGAAGCCTTTGATTCAGTCTGACAAAGTTACTGGAAGTGAAGAGTCTGCACCAGGAATGTTGCCACCTTTTCTCACCTGAACTTGAGAAGGGAAAAGAAAAAAGTCTTAGCATCTCTACCCAGGGTGTTTCTTGGATGGTCTGAACCACAAGATATGTTGTGGGCTGGGCTGGGGGCAAGGAGAAGCTGAAATCATGGAAAAGAGGGAGCTAGAAAGAGAGAAGAGGAGACTGGTAAATGGGGAAGCCTTTTATGGGGTCTCAAGTCCATGTGGGGTGATCTCCATTTTTGTCCATGTCCAAGCTTGCCTTCTTAAACCCTGGCCTTTAAATTTGAGCACCCACACTTGATTCATGTTTCTAGCATTCAATCTGAGGGGTCTTAGAGGGACCTGGCTGGTTCACTGGTACCTTGCCACTCATACCATGGTCCTCAGAGCATCTCCTGGGAGCTCTTTAGACATACTGAGCCCTAGGCCTCAACCCAGAGGCATGGACTCAGAACCTGCATTTTCACAAGATCCCAGGTGACTTGTATGCACATTAAAGTTTGAGCTGCTCTCCTCTAAATATTAATTCCTGAAGCCTTCAACTCTGTTTGTGTTTACTCAGATCCCACCTCCTATTTCCAGCCTTTAGAACAAAGTCATGGGATTGAAGTGCATGGCAAAGAAGCCGTTACACCATATCACATGATGTCTCTAGTCTGCAGTATATTCTAAAAATCAAGAATGCGCCCTACAGGCCATTTCCCTCTGCGCTGTGAACTCCTTCTCCTACCTCCAGGGCAGGGGCCAGTCCAGGTTCCTGTGGCAGCAGCACAACTTGGAACCATGTAGTCACACTTGGTCAGCCAAAGTGACGGAGAGGGTGAGTGTGACTAAGACCCCCGGAGCCCATAAGGTACATGCAGAACAGCCTGGAATGTGAGCTCTGTGTTGGCAGAAAGGCTTTTGAGCACCTGCTGTGCCTGGGTGGACAGAACAGTGCCTGCCATACAGGAGGTGCTTAATGAGCAATGATTATGTGATATAGCCATGACATTAATTATGCAATGGAACACATCTTAATAAAGTAAAATTTATGAAGGACTGAAAGGCTATGTGCTAATGATTGGATATAGGATATGGTGTTAGTGGGCTGGAACTGACCCTTGGCTCTGCCTTAGTTTGCAGACCTGGAGAATGGGGTTAAATATCCACCAGACTGCTGTGATATTTAACCAAATGTATATCTAGATCTAAATCTATAGAGGTGGAAAGAATTCTGTAAAGCTCTAAGCCAAGGGTTAGCAAATTTTATCTATATGGTATAAAACAGTAAATGTTTTTGATTTTCAAGTTTTTGTTTTAACTATTCAACTCTGCCTTTGTATCAAAGCAGCCATAGAAAATAAATCAATAAATGGGCATTCTGTGTTCCAATAAAACTTTATTGATAAAATTAGGCAGTGGGCCATACTTGTTTGGCCTGTGGGCTGTATTTGGTTAATCCCTGTTCTAATCTGCTATGTACATGCGTAATCATTACCCATCAGCTTCTAAATGTTAGCAAGAAACTTGTTATAGAGCTCACTAATGTATTTGAAATATTTTCTAATCTATAAAATTTTAAAATATTAGATGAGCACATATAAAAGTGCTTTAAACATGTTGAATTACGGAGAGTGCCACACTTCTTTAGAGAAGCTCTGATTATATAAGGCATTTAAAACTTTATTATCACAATAATTCCAGGAAGTAGGTAATAATATCTTTACTTTTTAAGACAGGGGCCTAGCCTCAGAGGAGAAAGCCAGTTTATAGGAGATCATATCAGAAATAGCTTTTGTGCCTAGATGCTACAGATCCTGGGTGAAACGTATTTCACTAAAATCCTGGGTTTTGTGACGTAGTTCTATGGGCAAGTGTCACCTGACAACATGAAAATGTTAAAGGGGAAAAAAAAGGATATTGCAAATTGTGTCCACAGAATGCCAACAGCCTGCTTTTTGCTCCTTTGTTACAGTGACAATCCTGACATTTAAAGTCATAGCTCTGTGAGTTATAATCCTAATAGGCAGCAGGAAAAGCACAAAAGCCACAAGACTTGACAAGACATCCTCAGCATAAGGAAATAACATGTCAGAGTCGAACCTGCCATGTGTCAACACAAGCTAAAGACGCAGGAATTTAGAAGGTCTTGGTGTCGCAAGCCAAAAGGGGAGTGCACATCTGAATAAAGGCAAAGTCAGAGGAGCAGGTACTTCCTAATTACTTCTATGATACCCAAGTGCGCGTAGGAGCTGGGAGGCAACCATTAACAAAGGCCTCCGGAGGCATTGGGCCTGTTCCAAAGATAGTGTTTGATAAAGGTGACAGCCATTCTTCTTCCTCCTGCTTCTCTTATTATCAACATAAAATCGTCCTGCTAAGCGTCTCTCAATATACAGATAAGACTTTTTTCATTTTTTAATTTTTTTTTGGTATTCTCACCCAAGGACACTTTTTTTCATTGCTTTTTAGAGAGAGAGGGAGAGAGAGAAAGGGAAAGAGAGAAACATCGATGTGAGAAAGAAATACCAATCAGTTGCCTCCTGTATGCGCCTGGACGGGGGATCATACACTCCTGGACTGAGCATTCTTGGCTACAGGATGATACTACAACCAATAGACCCACACTGGCCAGAGCAAGACCTTTTTTAATTAGCACCCATCTTGTACACAATAATAAATGGACTTCAGTGTTTGAAGAAAATGTTCTTAGGTTTAAAAAGTTCAATGAATACAAAGAATGTTAAAAAATAACAACAAGGGCTTGTTAATACTGTGGGTGTCAAATTAAGCATTGCACTTATACTGATTAGAGAATGTTTTAATCTCATTATTTTGACCTTGTTGGGTTTAAAATATATACATATATATTTTCAAAGCAGTCGAACAAAGTGAATCAGAATTGTATCAACAATTCTCATCCAGTAATATTTTTCAAGCAACTTCTGTTAGGCCAAATTCAGTGATTGCTCCGGTTTCTACACTGCATAGTTAAACAATTTCAAATTTAAAAATTTAATTTTACTTTGCTGAAATTATTTTTATCTGGATTGTGTTGTGTATAAAGTTTATGCCAAATATTTGATGCATTGATTGTTTTTGCCAAATTAAATTTTTTCAACGGCAACCTCTGACTTGTGGGTTTTGTTTTATGACTTTATTCTACCAAGTCCAAATCTGCAGTTGCATATTTTTGATAAAACATTTTGATACTTGCATTGCTTTCTAGTCAATAATAAAATTTCCTCTTTGTGGTTTTGGCCATGGTAATTTTGCTTTGTTCTTATTCTTTCTACCAAGTCTAATTTGCCATAGGACAGTTTCTGTGCTTTTCTAGGATGCCAGCAATATTTGATCTTTTAGCCAATTTTCCTTCTACAACAAATTTTACTGTTTGCAGTTTCAGCCATTGTTTTATTTTGTGTGTATTATTTCTAGAAGCAATATATTATGAATCAAACTCAAGGCTGGTGGTCTGTATTTGTTTCTTGGAACAAAGATTATCAGTACAGCAAAGACATAGCACCTGAGTTCAAAGCATGGCCCATCTGCCAAGGACAAAACAGCAGTACTGACACTGGCTTTGAAAGTGAGAAGTTAAAACTATGCAAGACCTTATAAAATAGAGAATCCAGTTTTGACTTAACACAGGTAAGAACTCAGTTTAGCTCAGCCCTTAAGAAAAGATCTGGGCTGAAAATGGCTCCCCTGTCTTGCAAGGAGCACTTTACAAATCATTATCTCTTGGAATCTTCATTACAGATCCAGCAGGCAGGAACTGCCCCTGTATTACTGCTTGGGAAACCAAGCTCAGAGTACTTTCCCCAGGATTGCACCACCTATGAATGGCAGCGCTGGGATTTGAACCCTGCAGCTCTTAGCCACTAACACTATATACTGTCTAGACTTATGATTTTTACTGAGTGTTCTTGGGGAAATGCAGAGACTCCCATTTGTGTCAAGGCTATGGCTGACAAACCTCTGTCAATTTTGCCTTAGCCCTGACACGAATTCAAAGATGACCATAGCTTGCTATCTGGGTTTGGTGTTCTACTAATCATTTTGCACTTGGGCTACCGTCTGCTCATCATAGGATCCATTAAAGGCTCTGGTGCCCAGATTTGTTCTCAGTTAGAGCAGCCAGACACATGCCTTTGGTATAGGAGGCTGTGGTGATTTGAGAGAAATGTGTTTAACTCTCCCAACAAAGGATATGAACTAGGAAAAAAAAAATAGCATTTCACAGTGTCACTCAGCACACTTCTGAATTAATAAGTATTCCAAGGGAAAAAAATAAGAGTTCTATCTTTAATTTGGTAAAATGCTGAACATAACAACAGTCCCACATCAAAGGCCTCAATGTGTATTGGCATACTGAAAGCTCTGAGGAGTTCTATAAGCAAGAGGATTAAGCCAGTATGCCCCACATGTAGGTATTTGAGCAAACAACCTCCAGTGACTTTGTTGGTTGTCTCCTAACATTTATTTCTCTACCTCTCCTTGCTTTGAAACTTAGAGCTTATTCAGGGCACCAACGGAACAGACAAATGGTTGCTGTTTCAGCCTCTCTTGCAGCAGGAGGAGGCTATGTGACAAGGTTCCGGCCTGTGAGAAATAATAGTAGACTTCTGGTGGTTTCTGGGAAGAATATCTTTGCTGCAAAGAGGACAAAGGTGGCTGGCTCACACTTTCTGTCTTGTCTCAGCCTTGCTGGCATGATAGCTGGCTATGCCACAGCCATCTTGTAACCATGACAAGTATGAGGGTTAAAGCCAGCAAGTTAAGGACAGCAGGATAAAACTGAGGGATAACCCAACTTTCTCATAGTGCTGCTGAGCAGCCGACTCAATGCCAATGATCATCTATTGTAGGGCTTCTCATTCAATAGGAAAAACCATCTCTACTTATATAAGCTATTCTTAATCAGGCATGTTGGTTACTTGCAGCCAAATGCATCCTTAACTGAAACATGCTCAGTTATTGTTGAATAAATGAATACATTTTCCCACAATATTGAAAGCTGAAAGAACTGCTTTGTGAAGATGCAACGTGGATTCTCCTCCACAAATGCGCTCTGAGAATAGAAGTCAACACAGACTTCCTGCTACAGGGAGCACCTAAACCCCAGCGGGAAGGTGAATATTCCCGGATAAAAGTGAGAGTGAAAAGGGCAAAAAGAGGCAAACTCCCGAGTTCCATATCAAAACAAAGTTTTTCAAAGCCACAGGTCCTTTCCCTGACTATTCCTTGCTATATTTCCCCCAGCCACATAAATTTCCCCAGCCAGTAATGTAATCAATTGTCTCCAGTCTTGTTTATGTGATCATTAGTTCAAAACCAGAGACAAGCAATTTGTTGGGTGTGAAAAATGCCACCTATGGCACCCAAATTTACATCTGAAAATTGATTTTTGTCACATTAAGATTTTAAAACAGCTTCTTCTGGAAGTTGGTGCAGCTACAAAGCATAATAAAAATTATGATGGGTTCGTAGCAGCATGCTAAACTCACTGTAAATTTCCAGTCTCCAAAGAGCCCGGGAAAGTATTATTGATGAGATGGTGAGACTTATCTGGAGCCATCTTTCTAGATGATTTAATATTGACAACTCAACTTAATAAAACATAACTTGGGATAGGCAGAGTAGTGTTATAATAGCCTGATGGCCTTCATTATATTTTGTTTCCTGATTAGATAATGAATATTAGGCACTTTAAATAACTACAGAGCTGCTAAGATTAAGAAAGTTCTAAGCATCAAGGGATGGTTGAGCTCATCAGTTCACAGCTTGAGGGGCACTATTGTAAAGAAGTTTCCAGCTATTGTTCTACTGAGTTTCTCTGAGCTGGCATCTTTTCCAATGCCAATTTCATTTTTCATATTATTGGAAGGTAGCATAGAGCAATAGAGAGAAAAACACAATTTGAGTGGGGTTGATATTGTTTCGGGTCTGTAACTCACTAGTTCTGTGATAGTGGGCATGTCAGTAATTCCTTCAAATCTCAATTTCCACATCCACAACACAGGGGCAGTAATGCTCCTCCGGGTCCTCCTCCAGGGAGCAAGTAGGGTTGCACAGGTGAGAACTGTGCACTCACCTTGCCTTCCTTCTAACGTTCTTATCCATATCATCCTTTCCTTTCTAATTTCATCCTTGCTTATCCTGTTCAGTATGGAGCCATGTAAATTGCCCTAATGCCTTATTGAAACAGGTGGGACATACAATGAATACACATAAAAACACCACTGAGAGTTCCCCTCAAGGGTAATTTGAGAAGCAAGTCAGATACTGTATTTAAAACTGCGTGTCCCATACCAACACATTACCATTTCCACTTTAGTTATGGGAGAGTGTGACTTTTATAAATATCCAATTACTATATGTTTAGTAAAGCTATTTAGAGAACACAAAAGCACATCAGCTTCTATTATGGTGTCGAATCATTCTTATTAAGGATCAAGTTAATTGCCCCCACGCTTATTACTTATTTCCCCATAAAAAAACAAACCATCTTACCAGAAAAGTCTGTTGAAAGGCAAGACATGATTCAAAAACACACTATGTGGGAATAGATGAAAACATTTTTTTTCTTTTCCTTTGCAAGCCTTGTAAAACAAATGTGTGAATTCATTGTTGATATTACAACAGCAGCATCAAATGATTTACTAATTACTATTAACCCCGTGGTGGAGGGACACTCTGGTCTTTCCCTCATAAGCTGTTCTTATGCCAAATCTGATTTTGTACTTACTTGCACATCCTGATTTAGAGCTGAAATTGCATCTTTGTGGCTTTAGTCCATTGCTCCCACTCAGTGAGATCTTGCTGACTGTGGAAAAATTTCATCTCCTGTGCTAGCTGGTGCTACCTGTTCTGTTTTTCTCCCATCAAGCTCATACCCTTTTCTTTAATCTAGAACCACGATCCTTAGTCTGGGTGGACATCACTGATGAATGTCCTAAGTGCCCTTGACCTCCTTTTTCAGCACAGTTGTAACCATTCTTCAGTGCCTGTCTTCTCTACTATAGTATCAGGCTCATGTGACATGGACCACATCTGTGTATTTACCAGCATATGTTCTGGGTCTGTCACTGTGGTTGATACCTAGTAGGGAGTCAATAAATACTAGTCAAAATGATTAGATTGGTTTGAATCTACTTGCCTAAAGGTAAAAGACTCCACCTGGCTCCGAAGAGCCTTCTCTACTAATGGGGACTACAAAATAACCCGCTAACTTCCTGCCAAGATTCCCACACTCAGTACTCTTTTCTGCAAGATGGAATAGAGCTCTTATCATTGCTATCTGTATTCTAAGGACACACTTTTCACTACTCAAGACAATGCAAGACATAGGCAGACTTTTAAAAGAATGTAATAGTGCAAGACTCTTAGCAACTATGTATCAGCTGTGAACACTGGAGCTGATTGTGATCTGAATTTTAGTTTTCTCATCTTTAAAATGAGGCTAATAATAGGGCATAGCCCATATATTGGTCATGGTAAGTGTATGAAAAGTGTTCAGTGGAGCACCTAAATGCAGGTGGAGGAGAAGATGCAGTGGAAACCCCTTTCCCCATTCATTTGTTCATTCAATAAATATCTGCAATGAGAGTGGGTGGGAAGGGGGCCAAATTATCCTTCCGTGCTTTTCGCTCACAAGCATTCAAATTTTCCTGGACTTGAATTTTGTAGCCTCAGCTAATCAGAATGAAGCAGCTGGCTGTTACCCCCAATCTAAGGCTTGTGACTGCCCTGAGCCATCTCTAGAGGACAGAAACCCAAGAGCACTTTATCATCATAGCACTTGATGCTCCACCTGCAAAAAGCAGAGCCCCCTTGATCTCCCCCATGCTCCAGCCTTGCTGTAGAGACCTTAATGAAATAAAGTTGACGAAGCACTTCAGTTTCTGTAAAAAGGGACAAGGTTTCCATAAAAAGGGACAAGGCAGCTATGTCATTTTATTAGTCCAAATATGAAGGTACTTTAAATGAGCATTCTAGCTTCTGAAATGGGCTGCTTAACTTTATCTGGTTGACATTATCTAGTCTGTGCTAGTCTACAATTAGAAATAGAGGTGTTTTGCAGGATTCTCCCCTAGATAAACTTGCACAATATACCTATGTAACTTCCATTTTTCAGAAACCACAAATCATCCAAATAAATAATGGCTTATCTTTTTTGGAGAGTATTAAGCAGCCATTAAAACAGTGTCCTTAAAAACAACTGACTGGCATTAAAAAAATCCTCATATGTAGTTACTTATAAAAATGGAAGAAACATATTTGATTATACCATACTTACTCTCCAATCATTTATTTATATAATCATGTGGGATCAAAAATTTAATACAAGGATAATGATAACAAGAACAACAAAAAAGAGGAGCTAAAACTTAATCTGAGTTTATAACCTCCTAGACTAGTATGTGTTTTAACTACATTGTTTCTTTTTTATTATGTTATATTATTTATGCTATTACAGTTGTCCCCACTTTTTCCCCTAATTTATTGTTTCTTTAAGTTAATGCTTGTGTTTGGTTGAGGTGTCCTTGTTTAAGTCTCATTAAAGCACATTGGTGGTTGCTATTCTCATTACTATCCCATTTTACAGAGGAGGAAACTTGAGCTCCGAGTTGGTTTTTGCTTCTGTTCTAACTCAAACATGTATCAGAGTGAGGTTGGTTTCATGTGAGAGCCAAAATTAGCATACTAGCAAATTATGCAAGTAAAATGAATAACCATCAACATAAGATAAAGTTAATAAATGGAGGTACCTCCTTGCAACGGAATATTCTGATGCCACTGATAGTGGTAGTGCAGAAATACCACTTCCAGTGTAGCTGGGTAGCCCCTATTTGACCAGCCGCTTTGTAGTAACAGCCATAAACTCTTGACAAATATAAATAACTCCGTGGAACACCTGGAGAGTAAAGCAAAGCAGGAAGAAACTGGCAAGGAGTGAACACTTTGGCACTGGCTGAGATTTTATGTCTGGGTAGAATGACCAATCAGACTTTTGGGGGGCAACTAAAAGTCTGATGGAAAACCCACAGTATTGGTGGCTTACAGAACAAAGGACAAGGGTCAGGACAACAACAGCCACTGGATATTAAATGGAGAAAACTCAGGCACAGAGTCCCCACTCTGTGTATAAATTCTTCTTTAGAAAATTCTTCCCCAAACTGCTGATGCTGGCCTGAACCATGCACGAATGGGCAGTCACCAAGCATCAGGGTTTCATCTGCCACTCGTTGCAGGGGAGACCGAGTACGCGGGTTTGAGTGTAGCCAAGCTGAAAACAAAAGAGTAAACAAAGAAACAAAAAGTTCTTCTGTAGAAACGGAACACAATCCAGAGTTTCTACATCATATACTTTATAATGTTCAAAATATAATCCAAGATTTGATTGACACTAAATAAAAACAGCAGGAAAATATGAGCTATTCTCACAAGAAAAGGCAATTGATGGAGACCAACCCAAAAGGGCACATAGATTTTGGAATCAGCAGTCAATGGTTTAAAAGCAGCTAAGCTATGATCAAGAACCTAAAAGAAAATAAGTTTAGAATAATGAAACGACAGGAAATCTTAGTACAGAAATAAAAACAATAAAAATGAATCAAATGGGAATTCTAGAACTAAAAGATAAAAGTATATGAAATAAAATATGTTCTGGTTGATCTTAGCAGCAAAATGAAGATGAAAGAAGAAAATCAGTTGACTTGAAGATAAATCAATAGAAATAATTCAATATGAAGAAAACAGAAAAGAAACAGGAGCAGATCTTTTCAGAGACCTGTGGGACGATATCAAAAGGTCTAACATGGGCAATTTTGTCCCACAGACTGGGGCAATAAAACATTTAAAAAAATAGTAGCTGCAGGTTTCTCAGATATGGTCATACACATAAAATTATGGAATCAAAAGCTCATCAAATCCAAAGAAAGCTAAGTATAAAGAGAACTACATGTAGGCCTATCAGAGTCAAACTGCTGTAAATTCAAGATAACAAGAAAACTTTTACAGTAGCTAGAAACAAACATACATGATCGCTATTTTACTTATAAAAATTAAATCTATATGGGCCATATACCTAAGTATAAAAATTAAAGCTGTACACCTTTTAGAGGGAAACTAGAGAGAACACCTCCATTACGGCAGTACAGGTGCAGATTCCTCAGACGAGACACAAACATCAAACCAGGCAGTGTGAGCATGGAAACCTCTGGCCATAGAAAAAACATCATTAAGGAAAAGAACAGCCAAGCTATATACATTGGATTAAAATATTTGCAAAAATCTATACCTGACAAAAGACTGGTATCCAGGAGATATAAAGAACTCCTATAAGTCCATTACAGAAAGACAAAAATTAAAAATGGGTAAAATGTTTGACAAGACAGTCCAAAAAGATGTATGAATGGTCAATAAGCACATGGGTCATTAGGGCAACACAAATTAAATACACAATGAGATGCTACTACGTGCCCACAAAAATGACTAA
The DNA here is from genome assembly GCF_021234165.1 of Pteronotus mesoamericanus. Taxonomy (NCBI): domain Eukaryota; kingdom Metazoa; phylum Chordata; class Mammalia; order Chiroptera; family Mormoopidae; genus Pteronotus; species Pteronotus mesoamericanus. The sequence continues at coordinate 1,256,479 of NW_026555189.1, forward strand.
GGTTAAAAAGATCTGTAACACCAAAGGTGTGTGAAAATGTGCAGCAACTGCCATTTTCATGCTTTGTTTGGGAGTGAAACAACCACTTCAAAGGGTTAGCAGTTCCTTATAATACTCAATGTAAATCTACCCCATGAGGCAGTAATTTTACTCCTAGGTATTTACTCAAGGCAAATGAAAACATATGTCCATATATAGACTTGTATTTGAATGATTGTTTTTGGCAGTTTACTCGTGGTTGCTGAGAACTGGAACCAACCCAGGCATCCATCAATAGGAGAATGGATTAAAAAATGTGCCACATTTAGGCAATGGAGTATTACTCAGTAATAAGAAGTAATAAACCACTGATACACGCAATAACATGAGTGAATCTCAAAAACCTTATGCTGAATGAAAGAGGTCAAATAAAAAATATATACATACTGTATGATTTTATTTACATATAATTCTAGAACAAACAATACTAACCGATGATGGGAGAAATAAAACGTTGGTAGCCTCCAGTGGGTAAGGCAGATAGTGATTGGGAAGGGTTAGGAGGGCTCTTTCTGGGGTGATGGAGATGGTTTCTACCTTGATGGGGGTTCGAGTTGCACATTTGTATGCATTTTTCAGAATGTAAATATAACACATAAGATTTGTAGATGTCATAGCATCATAGTGCGTGAATTTTACCTTAAACGGAAAAGAACCATAAGCAAATATTGAATCCTAATTATCAATGCGCATGCAGAAATGCATCTGTCACTTACTTTGAAATGCACAAAAAATAAGATGGATTGACGGAAGAAATATAGAAATGGACTGGCATGTGATAAAAACAAGTAAGCTGTCCATTGCAGAACCTAGGCTAGGAGTCCACGGTTGTTCAGCATAAACTTCACTCCGTTTTATGTTTGAAAATGTTCATAATAAAATGTGGGAAAGAATGGAGGTTCAAAAGGTACTACATAAAATGGAAGGATGAGCTTCTGTAATGCTGTGCGCCCATCTGCAGCCAGCCCAGGGGTCACCAGTGACGGAGGACTAAGCATCCCCAGCCTAGACAGCAAGCTGCAGGAGAACGAGGCGCCGTGACGCATTTTGATGCAGACTCTTACAATACTTAGATGACGGGATAAATGCTTTAGCCATTTCCTGGTTTTATATGGAACATTTGGGAAATTTTGCTCTATTATTTTCCTTTTGGAATATTACCAAGCAATGCTCCAAAGCTCTTTGTGCTGGAGGAAAAATGCCTGGTCATGCCATCATGTTGAGTACGAGGTCCATATGGGCCCCTTGGTTTCCTCGCAGCTCTTTTTCTTTTTTTCCTTTCAGTTTTATACTCATCAGACAGGATGTCTGGAATCAGCAGACCCAAGTCCTGGCTTGGCCGCTCGTCAGCCTTCAGCCATTTGTCCTACCACCCTTAAAAATTTTAGACCATTTTTCCCTTTCTTTCATGGTTTGGTCACAGAGCTACTTAAAGGTAAAATCTGGCTGAGCATCGGCATTGAGAGGATTTCCGCGGTAATTCTGCCCATGAATATGTTCAGTATCATAGAGCTTTAACTGCTGTGACTTCTAAAATATACCTTCTATCTGCAAAGCTAATTCACAGATCTACAACCTTTGCCAGAAGCAGAGGGGAAATCTGATCACGAATGAGAAGTGAAACCTGTCCCAAAAAAGATTAATATGCCTCTACTGGAAAATTCAGAAAATCCCACATTGAGCTTTTCCTTACAATCATTTTGCAGGAAGCCCTTGTGTAATTCAGTAGACACAGTGCTGAAGTCTGCCTCACAGAGAACGTCAAAGGTAATCAGCACCCGAGCATCCTGAGAGCGCGGTGAAGTAACAAGGTGTGCCTCTTATGCAATGCTCAGAAACCACAACCCAACTCCCTTCGCATCCATGACTATGTTATTGGACTATGCCTGGGCCATTCTAGCTCCAGAATGGTGTCATTCATCTCAAGGTGAAGGTAGGTGAACATCAAGTGCTTCTGAGGCAATGTAACTTTTATGCTAAAATGGAGATCTCAGATGGTAAAGCTTGGTCAGGCCATTGTCTGTCACAAGTCGATCTTCTTCACAGGTTTACTTAATCCTTTTCTTTAGGGTCCCCCTGAAGCAGACCCTGAGGCAAGGGCTTGGATGAAAGTCTTTCATTTGGGAGGCGATGCCAGGGAGCACAGAGAGGGCGAGGGGAAGTGAAGCAGGGTGGGGAGACAGGCACACACAGAACTCGTGGGTGGGCAGGCTGCTGTTGTGGAACTCAGTCTCACTGAGACCCTTTGTGATGCAGTGGAGAGCATGGCCCAGAATTGTCCACAAAGGGACAAGGATGCTGGAGAATTAATCCACAGACCCTATCCTGCACCGGCTGAGGGTCCCCAGGGGTGTTCCCAACTCGGCCCGCTGTCAGATGAGGGGCAGAGCCAGGCTCCGGAGGCAGGAGGCCGAGAGGATGCTGAGAGGTTGCTGGCAGACTCAGGGGTGAGCCCAGGATACAGGGGGATCGCCGACAGAGAGAGCCACCAGGCTCTGCTCTGCTCTTTGTCTAACTTAGTGTTTTCCGGACAGTGCATAATGTCTGGAATCAGCAGATCTTGATTTGATTATTGGCTTATAACTGAATATTGGTATCATTGAATACTGACTTATCAGCTACACACTTAAGCTTTTGACATCAGTTTCTTCGCCTGTGATAACAGTGTGTAGTGAAGATGGGGTGGGATGGCGACTGTGAGGGGGCCCCTGCAAGCAGAGGTCAGTCATTGGCATGCGGCGGTTACACCGGGCTACATATTATATGCACAGTGTTTCATATATACACACGCCATGTTATAATATAGTGCATATATCACAGCACATTATATTATGCTGTTATACAAACCATTTTACATTAACTATACATATATTTAAATTATTATGGAGAGGCACAATATTAGAGTAATCGATAACCAGGCAGGCCCCATTTTTCTCTTCTTCCCAAAGATCAATATATTCTCCTTACTTGAATAAAATCTTCAGCAGGGGATTCTGGAAGCAGCTTCTTTGTGTGATCCCAGGAAAACTTTAGGGAGGACCCACCAGCAGGGAGATATGGGGAATTCTTATCACTGTGTAGGTGACAGCAGGCCTAACTTTTGTGATAGTTATTAAATACTGGTTTCTCATTAAGTACACTGAACAAGCCAACGTCCCACTGCTCTGTGTAATAGTAATAGGAGGTAACATACAGAAATAGAGAGAGGTCACACACACACGCGCGCACACACACACACACACAAGAAAACATCCAGTTGCTGGCACTGAGCATCCTGGGTTCCACCACGAGCTCCGTTTCTGACCAGCACAAGGATTTAGTTCAAGCTCTAGAACTAGACAACTTTGTACTCAATTCTCAGCTTCACAATTGCTATCTGTGTAAGCCTGGCTGAGTTACTTAACCTCTCAGCTTGTGTTTCCTTATCTGTTTTATGAGGATAACAACATGAACTTGCAAGGAAGTGATGAATGGATGAACTGCGGCAAGTTAAGTGACTAGCACAGCACCCGACACACAGAAGCATGCAGTGCATCTAACTATTGTTATCATTTGAAATGTGTTTCTTTCAGATCCTAGAGTATGAAACTACTCTCTGAAATGCCATCCCAACTTAAAGTAACTGTTTCATTTTTCTGTACATAGAGGCAGAATTTTAGAGTCTAGGGATATTTTAGAAATCCTCCAGGGCAGTTTTTCACTAATTTTTCTCCAACCTGGGGGACCTTGTTACAAGGCAGATTCAGATTTGGTAGGTGAGGCCTCCGATTCTGCATTTCTTACAATGACGGCGGTGCTGCTGGTCCACAGATCATGCGTTGAGAAGACTAATATTCTCTAATACTTATGAATACCTATGAATCCAGAATATCTGTGTGGAGTAGTGTAAGACCACCTCACTCATATGTAGGTTTCAGGTTTTCTGACACCAAGTTTGTGGTCCCATTGCCACCTGAATACAAATATTGTTTAGCTTCTGACAGGAAATTCCTCCCAGCTGGCTGCAAAGGGGAAAGGCATTTCTATTGATTTTTCCATAGGAAGGGGGACTCAATGATGAGTAGGTCTTCAGGGAGAACTAATTGTGTTCTCAGTCTGAAAGATGGGATTGTATTGAAAGGAACACATCAATGTAGCATTTCTAGTATTATACTTACGCACATCAGCAACCCAGTCATCGTCAATGGACTAATTCAATTATTACACACCTTTTAAGTATCTTTGCAACACCTTGAACATGTGAATCTTGCTTTTCAACTGTACATTTTATGAACTATGAATACAGATCAAGTATTTCCAATGAACATATAGTATCCAATTGAGATGTGCTCTAAGTGTAAAAACGCATGCAAGATTTTAAAAACTAAGTTCAAAAATGGGATGCAAATCAATCATTTTTATTTAGATTACAGGTTGAAATGATCATATTTGCATATACTGGGTTAAATAAAATATATTATTCAGTTAATTTTGCATATTTCTTTTCCCCTCTTTAAATATTGATATAAAAATTAAAATTGTATATATGGCTTAAATTATATTTCTACTAAACATTGGCTTAGATAGATAGATGGATAGATGAGCATATAGATCAAAGAATAGAATTAACCATATGTATTTAATTTATTCTCTCATGCATACATATTATGTCAAGTTGATTTTAATGTGTATGTTCACCTATTACATGTATTTTAAAATATTTGTTAAAACATTAAATATGGTTAAGTGTCTCCCACATATTGACACATTAAAATTGCTTTTCTGTGTTTCTGATGATGCAATGACTACTGAGTCTAACACGCTTGTACTTGGTAGCCAGCTTCACGACTAGCTTCTCAATGACATGGGAAGAGGAGGCCTGCAGAGTCCCAAAGGAAACATGTCTCCCTCCCTCACTGATGTGTCCTTTGGGGGTTTAGCAAGGGCAGTGAATGTCCTCCTGCTCTCAGGGAGCGGCAGGTGTGGCATTTCAGCTGAGGCTTAAGGGAGCACTCAGAGAAGAGCAGCGTGGTAGCGCAGGTTTATAACTTGGCTGCACCAATTAATACATGAGCTTTGGGTCAGATATTTAACCTTCTTGATTCCCAGTCTCCTTTTCATGCCACACTGTGTGAGGACTATGTGGCATGTTGCTTGCAGAGGGTTTCACATGTGGCCTGGCACACACCAAGCACTCAGTCTATTCTGGCTGTATTGTGGTAGAGACATCTAATGCTCATGAGTAGTCAAGTCTCCTCTCTTCTGAGGAGAATTACACTTCCCTGTCCCCTTTTGCAACTGGATGGGGCCATGTCACTATTATGATCAGTGGATTACAGTAAGGAGCGGAGTCTGTCAATTTCAGGGAAGAGCACTGACTTATAAATGCAGATTCTGGAATGTCTTACTTTGCCATGGAGAACTCACATGTATCATTTTAAGAGTGTGCTGTCATGACATTGCGGGGCATGACTTCCTGGAATGCAGTGCCCCTCTAACCAATATGGGCTATATAGCATGAGCAATAAGTAAACTTTGCTCTTTATGCCGTTAATATTTCTAGGGCTGTTTATTACACAGCATAACTCAACCCAACCTGATTCACATCCTGTTGCCTAAGGCAACTCTCTGCTGAACTCTCGATTTGGATTTACAAGGCATAGCTCCTGATGTGCAACCTCTCCCAGATAAATACAAATACTTTGGCCATTCCCTCCAGAGCAATTGCAGGCCAGCTATCCTGGGTGTCTCACCTACATCCAATCCCATCAGCCTTCTCGTTCCTGAGCCAAGTTACCAAGAAGGCTTTTGTTGTTTTGAGAAAGTAGATTATATGTCATGTTTGCTTTCCTAAAACAACTTCTTCTAAAACAGCTTTTATAACATATTTTTTAAAATATTGCACCAAGGCTATTAAAAAGAATGTAAACTACAGATCATAAAAATGTCAACAATGAAACACTCATTTCTGCACAAGTTGTGAAATAAAATCAATATATGTTAACCAGTTCTTTAAGAACAAAGGAAGATAAAGGGAAATTTCAATATTTGTTTTTGTACTATTTAACCCAAATTCATGGATCCATATTTCCTTATACCTAGAAAGGACCCCAAAGGTCATTATGTCCAATACTCTCAAACTGTGAGTATCAAGTGTATAATAATCATGTCCAAATATTTATAAGGACAGGTATCACATGTATTTCCAATAATACATTTTTAAAGGATAGTTAATGATTTTACAGTTTTCCAGGAGCTAGGAAAGCTGAAATTTATTGCTGCAAGGGCAGAATTTCTTCATAAGCATGCCAAGAAGAAAGAGGATCCCAGAACTGTTAGTGTGGTATTTTAAGTGAAAACAATTTTTTTCCAACTAGAGAAGCATTAAGTTCCTTCAGTAAAAAAAGAAATTGTCCTTAAAGATTTTGGGAATTTTTCAAGTGCCACTGGTCCAGTTCTTCCTCCTTTTCTTATTTTTATTTTCTTCTGTGCTTCTTATCTACCTCACCTGTATCCCAAGAGAAAGACCAAGAACCCAGTGTGTTCAAATTGGAGTCTCATGAGACACTTGGTCCAGGCCTTGTCCATGCTGACCAGCATTACCATTGTATCAGTGGTCAGAGTGAGCATTTGTGGAGAGCTGATAAGGATGAGGATGACCCCAAGTCAGCGGTGCTGGAGGAAGTAGTGATAGTGTTTCTGAGAGGCAGACTAGCTTAGTGGCCAAGACTTCCTTGGTTCAAATCCTGGCTCTGCATTCCTAGATAGGTGACCTTGGAGAGTGAGTTAACCTCTTCATGCCTGAGTTTCTCATCTTCAAAATAAGGATAATAATAATGGTTTCTACCCTAGAGGGTTGTTACATTGATTAAATATGCTAATACTTATAAAGCACATAAAACAATACCCAGAATATACTAGGTGCTGAATCTATAGGTGTTTCTTTAGAAGAAAATGTTGTTAAAGTGATGTGATCATATATACAAGTGGTATTTATTACCATTTGGAAGTTGGCATCTGCTATGATTCAAGCTGTAAGATCTGACCCTATCTCTCATCAATGTTCTTAGCTCTCTATTTTGACTGGGGCTATCATTTTGCTAAGACCTACTTGTATCTTCTGTAGAATGGTAGTGATATCCCTTCGAGAGGGTAACTGGGAAGATTCAATGACATTACTGACTGATCATGATCTGCTTGCCCTAGAGATTTGGACAAGGGCTTCCTAGGCCTCGGCTGTGAACATTTATGTGAGGTCCTTCTTCAAGACTTTGGCTTGAGCAAGTGGTAGAATGGAAGGAGGAAGAAGTGTGAGGCCTGAGGCATTTCCATATATAGAGGTCAGGGAGAGGGGAAGGAAGAAGCAAAGCAGGCTGAGGAGGACTGGCCAGAGAGGAGGAGGAAGAACCAAGACAGGTTACTGCTTTGCCTTTTCTTTTTTCATTAAAACACCTTTCTTCGTCCTTTTCCATTTCAATATTGTCTTAACATATTTATGCTTCCCTTGGCTATAATAAATCACTAGCACTAAAATATTATAGGATGTGCATTTTTATCTCTAAAGCTAACTATTCAATAAGGCCCTTGAATCATTAATCTTAGTTTGTCTAAGTTGTAAAACACTAAAACTCCAAAATATTACAGAAAATTATACTACTTTGTAGGTTGTTATCACTTATTAAGTATCAATTTTGTCTCAAACACTGTTAGTCCCTTTACATGTTTAGTATCAATTTATCCTTGACACAACTGAATTTGGAAGGTTCCCATTTTACAGATGTGGAAAGTGAGGCTCAATGTGATATAGTGATTTCCCAAAGTTATCAATGGCAGTAAACTAGACAGTAGGATTTTCTCATTCCTAAGCCCATATTCTTAACCACTGTCCTACACAGCCTCCCTACAAACTGATCGAGTTTATTGAGGGACATAGTGAGCTGTCTTCTGTTGCCCTAAGATTTGGCAGTAAGACAATTAAGGCTGCTCTTGGGGAGAAAAAAAGTCTGTAAATCAACAAATTAGGAATGAGAACAAACATGGGTGTGGCAAAGCTGAAATAGCTCCTAGGGAAGTGGAACTCAGCTGTCTGGTCGAAGCTATTAGTACATCTAAAGAACGAGATAGGCCTAAAGGAATTAGTCACCAATGAAAACTTAGGAAATAAGAAGCCTCATAAAGGCACTGTTGGCAGGGCCTATCCTAGAGGCAAGAAGAGCTACTGAGGCCAAGGCCCCAGTGTTCAGAGGACAATGGATGTCTGAGCCTGCTGGTGGAGCTGGGCTTCAAACACTCACTCTAACCACATTTCATGCTCACTAAGCTGTCTTCTGATTATGATTTGCTTTTCCACGAAGAGTGGATCAGAAGAAGAAAATGTGCTGACCATATGGACTTTGAATATCCTGTCTCTTGGACAGTAATTGCTCTGTGTAATTTAACAGATCCACTCCACGCAAAAGCTGCTGATCATTTGGACTCTATGTACCTCTGTGCCATCATTCCTCTTTTTAAATTAATAGATTGGCTTCATATAGGAAGAAAAAAATGCTGATTGCATGGACCTGGAGTGTTCCGGTTCTTGTCACACTCATTATCCTTTGCAAATTAATCAACTGGCATTCGGGTTTTATAATCCCTTTTGTAAGTATCAGCCCTACGAAGTGATGCTCTTTGGGTTGACAATATCAAGAGGTCCTTGGTTAGATGGCCTCCCAGTCTAGTTGGGTGACTCACTCGTCCCCATTTTCCCAGGACTATCCTGGTTTTAGCACCAAAAATCCCATAGTTTGGGAAGTTCCATTATCTCTGGAAAACCAGAAGAGATTGCTGACTGTCTTAGTTTTTAAAAATGAAAGTTTTAGATCTCAGGAAGTCCCTGAGCCAGGTAAACTGGGATGGTTGATTGCCCTATAGCCTAGCCACTTTGTGAGAAAAACCCAGTATCGCCATGTAGCTGAAAAAAAAGCCAAAGTGCTTCAGAAATTACCTATATGTGCCAAATCCAAATTTCATATCTAGTTTTAGAAGAACCTTTAAGCTGTTACTGTCTTATGGCTTCTGGATGTTACACCTCAATATACTCCATGAGTATTTTAATTTATAGCTCTTATACTCAAGATTATTTTACAGGAGGCAAGCTTTACACTAATATACAGGAGTTAAGATCATTGTTTTATTCTTGGACCACATACAAAATGCTGTACCTTTCTGGCTGAAGACAGTCCAGGTTCTCAATTTTAGATCCCATAGCCATTTGCCAGTTGCTACATGGTGGTACAGTATTTGCAGCTGTACCCTTCCCTCCACCACCCAAAGGGAAGAGGAACAGAGTACATGTGAGAGACAGAAAAACATCCAGAGAAAGACCACCCACAGTTAGTTTTTATTCTCCATTTCTTCCAATTAGCAGCAATTCTGTGTTACCTTTCCTGTGCCATCTCACTTATCTTCACTCCAGCACTCAACCGAGCTGACCCCACTCCTCCAGGCTTGCTGCACCCCCACAATACTTCCCTCTCCTGGTTGTTCTTCTGCTTTAAAGCTTTCTCTATACCCAAGGTCTCAATGCTGGGATTTGTCCAGGCTGACTTTCAGGATTTCTTCTGTTCGTAAAGCCACACTGCCCGATATAGAGCCATTAGCCACATGTGACCACTGAGCAATAAAAACGTAGCTAGTCTGAATTGACTACACCGCACTAGATTTCTAAAACTTAGTATGGGAAAAGTAAGAAAAAAAATGTTGTTTTTATGTTGATTAAGTGATAGAATGATAATTACACAATCCATTGGGTTATAAAAGATACTAAAATTAATGTATTTGTTTCTTCTGACTTTTTAAATGAGACTACCAGAAAATGTAAATTTCTGTATATGGCTCTTCTTATAGTTACATTGGACAATGCTGCTAGAAAGCCTCCTCCTACATGACCTAAACCATCCTCACAAATCTTTAGACTGATAAACCCAAAGTGTGTATTTCCGGCTCTGAATGCAAGACTTGCACATCCATCTGATTTTTAAAAATATATCTCCACTTAGACATCTCACAAATTTCTCATACTTGGTTTGTTTGAACCTTGGTTATTTTCCCTTAACTTGCCTCTCTTTAATTTATTTTACTGTTCCCAAGGCTTTCCCCCAAAAAGATGCTACAAAACTGATTTTAAAGATGGAGAAAGGTACTTTCAAGAGCCTTTAGGAGCTGGGAGAGGCAAGGAATAGCTTCTCTCTTAGAGACTCCGGGTAAAACCAGCTTTGCTTACACCTTGGTTTTAGCCTTGTCAGAGTCATTTTGGACTTTGGCCTTTGAAATTGTAACAGAATGAATTTTTGTTGTTTTAAGCCACTATGTTTGTGATAAAATTTTTATAGCAGTAGTAGGAAACCAGTAAAAATAAAAGTGCCACCCTCGTTCCACTGTCCCTAGACAACCATAATCAAATCCTGTCATGTCTACCTAAGATTATATTTTAAGCCAATCCATTTCTCCTTAACTCCACTGCTACATTAGGCTGGGCTTAGTGTATCAAGAACCTAAGCAGTCTTTCCTTGGAATGAGTTAAAAATAGCTGCAAAGTCTTTGTCAATCTTCCCATCAAGAAAAAGAGTCTATTTCTCCTCTTCTTGAATTGGAGAATAATCCTGAGCTGCTTTGACCAATAGAACACAGTGGGAGGGATTATGTGTAACTTCCAGGGCTGACCCCTGAGAGAGAGCTTCTGCTTTCACATGCCTGGACCGCTCCCCTTGGAAGCCAACACTGAATAAGACCTCTGATTAGCTGTGAGGAAGCCCAAGGAAGCACAGGAAAAGAGGCTATGAGAGGAAGAACCCAGGTGCCAGATGCACGAGTGAAGCTTTCTTGGATCTTCCAGCCTAGCCAAGCCAGCAGCTGAAAACAACTGAGTGAAAGGCCCAGCTGATATCTAGCTAAACTTTGCCTGAATTCTTGACCCATAGAAACATGACCATATAGAATGATTGTCATTTTAATTCTCTAAGTTTGTAACAAAAATTCATTCTGTTACAATTTCAAACACAGTGATAGGTAAAATGGAACACTTCTGTCCCACTCATGTGACTGCTTTACACCACCTGACATGACGCTGAACAGCCAATGCAGTCATTTTACAGTTACTCTGTGGGTCGCTCCCTTGCTTCCCATTGCACTTAGAGGAAACCTGAACCTCCATCCTTTGTCACTCTTCTCATTGATCCCTGGAGCCCAGCCAGCAGACATCACACACATCATTGGGTATTTATGGTCTAACAGCTATTCAATTAGAAATGCACTTATGAATTCAATTTCTCTTTCTGCAGCACAGACTATGTGCAGACACTGAGCTAAGTCCTAAGGACACGTTGGGAACCAACAGGCACAGGAGATGGACGCAAAGCAAGAAAAGAAACAATGCTTTTAAACATCACAAATTGTGACAAATGCCGTAATAGAAAGCACACCAGTGTGCGTGAGTGCATGCGCGTGCGCGCGTGCACACACACACACACACACTACGCTTCAGTAAGGTGTACCCAATTTAAGTAAGGTGATGAGTGAAGGCTTCTTTGAGCAGTTGATAACCACACCTTGACAGGTCTGATTTAAATGGACAGAAGCTCGCCATCATTACCTCTAGACCAGGCTCTATGTTTCCAGATGCAAAGACCAGAGCCGATGTCTAAGACAGACCATTCAAATTTCCCCTGCTTCTGGAGTCTCAGCCATCCTGACTCCATTCCTTCTTCTAACATATCTTCTTCCCTTTCCTCTCTTCCATGTACTGCCTCCCTGCACAGACTTGCGATCTCTAGCGACACATCCCAGTCCCCACAACCTTCCTAGAGGACCTCTCTCGCAGGTAATCACCTCCTGGACTACTGTGCTACCTCAGTGTGCTTCATGAGCATGCACACAAGCATTGGTAAACCCAAACTCCAATGCCCTTTCAATTCTGTCGGGCAGAGATTATTCACAATTACCATATTTAGGGGGTAAGGTAGGGCTTCTTTATTTTTGCTCTATTCCTTTTATGCATTAATAAATACTACAATATGGTTTTTAACCAACTTTATAACCAGAGGTCTCTGGTTTCATTTAGTGGCGGGAAAAGCAGCAGGAACTCGTTAGCATCAAAGTCACTTGGGGACAGTTTTGCAGTGGGTGTCCTGGACCCTCTAATGTTGGCTCCTTGGCACACAGAAGAGCATCGTCCCTAGCACAGCAATAACGGGTGTGTAAGAGAGATTTTCAGCTGGGGAAGACATTGCATTACTCATTGCCTGCATCTATTCCTGTCAGATACTCATGCCACTGTTTTCTGCAGTTGGCACAGGGAGAAGGTCACTGGGAAACCATTTTGTAATGAGGGTTTGCATAAACCATGATTCTGGGAGTTCACACGATATTATTTCAGGGACGTGGAAAGCCCACCTGCTGGTGGCTGGTGTGGAGTCTCTCTTGTCCACCATTAGAGCCTCCTTTTGGATTGTCTCCAGAAGATGCTTATTAAAGTGTTCATATCCACAGAAAGGGAGCACACCCTTAGAGACAGAAAATACTCTAGACAGGCAACTGGAAACTTGAGTTCTATTTCCACTTCTCCTCCACTGTGCAGTGTGACTTTGGGCAAGATTCTCAATGTCAGAGAAACCAAGACTAGATTTCTCATGTGTAAAACAGAGAGACCAATATATGAACCCATCCATTTATCCTTGTATTTAATCTGCCAAAGAAGATTTATCAAGCACCCATTGTATGCCAGCCCCTCTGCCAGGAAGTGTGGGAATGAGAATCATTAGCTTTTGAGGGTGATCACTTTGGTGGCAGGGACACACTGCTCACAGGTGAGAGGAACGGCTGGTAATTAGGCAAGTGATCCATGGCTGGAATAGATTTTACAGGTGAAAATGAAAAGAAGCTATACAGCGTCAGCTTTGTGTGTGTGACATAGTAGAGGACAACAGTGTCCCAGTCAGAACCCATGAGGTAACAGCAGGCTGTGGAAAAGGAAGGAAGGCATGAGATAAGGCATTATCATTACTTTATTATTTTACCTAAACTAATGCATCTTAACCCAGAGGTCCAAGGTAAGGACAGCGCTTGCACGGGGTTTAGGAGGGCAGGCTCTGGACCCAGACCTCAGCCCAATGGTTCTTGGTAATTTCATCACTTGCAAGTTGTAAGTTATTGGGCACATTACTTAACCTCCCCACAGCTCAGCTGCCTCTCTCTGCCTCTTCTGTGAATTTGATAATACTACACAAGTTAATATAGGAAAAACACCTAGCAAAGTTCCCAGCTTAGAGTACAGGCTCAGAAAAAGTCTGAGAGCCCTTGACACTTTCTTCCTCTGTTATTTTCCCGATTTTCAAAGGAGTCCTGCAATTCATAATCCAAGGGGGGTTTTGTCCTATATAAGAATGCTTGGATTTTAGGAATTGGGATTTATATATTTGGAGACAGATCACAATTTTTCAGATGGAATAAATGTCTGAGTCAAATGGCCAGTTTTCTCTAGTTCAGTCCATTGAAGTTGTGGAAATAAAAAGCAGTTCCCTGTAGCTCATATTAAAATGACTGTTTGCCAATTTAAAGAACATTGAGAAGCCAGAGGAAATGAGCTTCTAGAGGAGGACTCAGGAATTTCTGACAGCACAGCTCCTTTAGGTCCTGAAGGATGAAAGTCTTGGATTCAGAATGACGGTGAAATAAGGAGATTAGAGTTAAATACCTACTCCCTGCACGAGTCTTGAGCAGCCTGTCTCCATGCTCTGCTACAGATGCAGAGAGTCAGCCTCTCAGCCTGTTGTCCTCTGGCTGGCTTGTCATGAAACAGCCTGGTTCAAACCACACTGGTGGCCAATCAATCCTGTGCCCACTCTGCATGATGACATCTCTGAACAGCAGGAACTCCCTGAAGCTGCAGCAGACGTCCCGTGCCTGCCTGTGCCACGTTCGCTCAGTCACCTCTGATTTCAGTGGCAGCTGTGCTGGACAGTTCTTTGTGACAGACACTGTCACTTTGTGCTGGACATTCGCCTGGCTCTCCCAGGGCCCCACCCTAAGCTCAGTCATTCTGCCTAGGACTTTCTATGACACATGGAGAGAGCTGTTCTGAACATGATGCAGTTGACACTCCCTGGGCAAACTCTCAATCCATGAAGAGTAAGGAGCTGGTGGATAGAGGCTGCAGCCCCTCCATTTTTTCAGGAGGATGATTCTGGGGGGGCCCCTGGTATTCCACAGGGTTCTCAGAGGTCCTGGTAGAATTGAAGAAATGAACGCTGTTGCCTACAGGAGCAACCTCCATAAGATACCATTCGATTGGCATTTTCTCCTTCCCTGTCTCACTCTCCCTTCCACCCACTTCAGCTTCCTGGGACTGCCTCCCAGATAAAGACCCTGCACTGAAGTCCGGGGAACTCCAAATAAGGTAGGTGCACCCCAACCAGTCGTACCTCCATCTCTGAATGAGAATGTATTAACACATAGTAAGAGGTGCTATCAGGTAAGAGGAAAAAAGCAAACTAAAGAAAGAAAATATCCTTGCAAAGCTCTGTTAGAGTCCTAGAGAGAGATTATGTCTTCACCAGACAGTTTCTCTGAGTCAGTGTGTGTCAGAAGTAGTTCTTTTCCTCTGGCTGCACATTTGTTTTTCAGACCAGCCCAGATGCTGACTTCAAGGGTGTTCTAGTTTGTAAGGTGCTGTAAAGACCCCATTTTTGGTTGTTCTTTCCTGCATGTCCAATTCCATTTCTGCAGGAGACACTTAACCAAGAATATCATTGCCATGGAAATTCATTGCTATCTCCTGCCCACCTGGCCAGGGGGCTCCGGGCTGGGGACTGGCTCCGGAGGCCCCGCCCCATCTGCCTGGCAATCAGAGCCACTGCCTGTGCACGCTGCCCGTGCTGGGATGCTGACAGGGGCGTTTGTCAGAACAAAAGAAACCCCTGCAACCTGGGAGGTCACAAGAACACACACACTGGGGAAAAAAAGAAATAAATTTTTAGACATCCACACTTAAAACCCAAAAATAGCAGACCATCAGGAAAAGGTAAAGATTTTACTAGAAAAATTTAGCCAGTGACACCCATGTGAAACCCTCCTAGAATGAAACAGTGACTCTGCTATGCAGGCCTCTTTATTGAACGAGTGAAGTAAAACCTAATTTTTCCATGTATTACATGCTAAAGATGAAAAAATATCTTCAGAAGGCTCTGGAAAGGGGGAGTGGTTAAAGCCATACCTCATACCTGACATAGCTCTTAAATGACAAAATGCAGCAAAGTAAATTTGTATTTAGGGCTAAAAGTATTATTTAATGATTAATTAACGGTTTAGTAATCTTGCATTTTTAAGACAATGCAGAGTTCCTTGATTTAAAAAGAATTATTACTTTTAAAATAAAGTTGCTTGTGAGCCATAATAATCTAAGATATACTTTTTAAAAAGTTATGTTATGATATTTCCCATTCTCCACTGTAAGTCTCTAAAATTTAGGGACTCATCTTAAATTGATGTAAAGGAAGAACTATGTCCAAATTTAAGAGGCAGTATTTTCTTTCTTTGAAGTATCCAAAACACAGGTATGCTGACACACACTCCAGTCTGCTTCTGGAGTGGAGGATGATTTTTATCTCTAGAGGTTTAAAATTAACATTGTCAGATCTCAAGAAGATTATAACCTAATAATCTTTTGTATTAATTGGAGTGTTTATCCATTTATATTACTAGGTCCTCGTGTGATTTTTCCATACTCCACTTTACCTTAGAAAATTGTCTCATTCTGAATAGATCCTGTTTGCATTACGCTAATATGCGTGTGTCTTCTGATACAGAGGAGAGAGACTATCTGAAAAAGGAGGCACATGGAGGGTAGAGAAAGGAGAACTGGGTACTGTGACACTCACTGAGCCTGTATATTAAGCTTATGACACCTTTTTAGCTCCTATAAGTTACAGTTAAAACCAGACTCCCTACCCTGGGCATTTTAACTAGGAGTACCATATGAAGACATTGTCTGTGGTCACTCTCTTTAATGGTTAATAGTATTTAGTACTTATTATGTGCACAGTTCTAAGAACCTCACATGCTTTACCTCATTCAAGTCTCATGTGAACTTGAGGTGATCAGTACTATTTTTATTTCCATTCCACAGATCGAACAAGTTAAGTCTTACAAGGGTAAAAAGACTCAGGGATTCCAGTAAAGATGGTGGGCTAGGTAAACATGGCTCACTCTTTACACAACTACATCAAAATCACAACTGAAACATACAACAACCATCACTAAGAACCATCAGAAATTGAGTTGAATGGAAGTCTGACAACTATGGAATTTAGGAGACCACATTCATCTAGGCTGGCAGGGGATGAGGAGATGTGGAGCAGGGTAGTCTCACATCTACATGTGGTAGATAAAAATTAGGGAGGGATATCTCAGAAGTGAGGAGTTGCAGCCAAAAACCAAGCCCCACAGCACAGGGTTCCAGTGCCAGGAAGATAAGTTCCCACAACTTCTGGCTGCAAAAACCAGTGGGGAGAGAGTCAATGGAAGAAACTTCTGGAGCCCCAAGCAGTTCCTCTTAAAGAAGCTACACATAGACTTAGACTCTGAGCTCCAGCACCAGGGTAGCAACTTGAGAGGCACCAGTTGCATATGGGGAGGAACTGAAGGGTTTGGCATCAAGGCAAGAGCTCGAGGACAGAGGGATGAGCAGAGTCTATTTTCCCTTTTCTGAGCCCTCCCATGACTGAGCCACAATGCTGGCAGACTGGTGCCATCTCTGAGACACGATCAGTCTGGCTAACGCTCTTAGTCCCACCCTGGAGATCCCCAGAGACTTCATTCCACCCAACTTACAGGGCAACACAGGCTGCTTTTCCATATGAATGGCTGGTCTTGCCTCATTCTTCACAACTTCGTAAGTTTTCTCAAAGAAGCAATAGCCAGCCTCAGTGAGCCCCCACTTAGTAGCTCTTGATAAGTGGCTGAAGGCCTGGCACTAGCAGCAACCAGCCTAGATTCACAGCTTGGTTTTACCTGGGAATCTCCAAGCTTAGCACAAGTAGCAGCCATCTCAGATTGGTTTATAGCTCAGGCAGGATGACCCCGGGCAGAACACAGGTTGGGGCTGACCTTAGCCTGCACCACCTGGGAAACCCCAGAGGCTGTGTGCCCAGTGGACAGCTAAGACCATGTTGGATCACCACCACCCTGTATCCACACACATGATTTTCCATGGAAGGCAGAAGCTGCTAGTCAGTAGTCATAGCCAGTTCTTGCAGCTGACTGGCCTTGCTAAATCCCTCCCATTGACCTACCAACAGTAATCAAGACTCAACCATAAGGAGGGTGTTCTTAGCCCACACAAAGAGTGCACCTTGAGTACCCAGCTTGGGTGAGGGGAGACTATGTCACTGGACCCTACAGGACACCTCCTTAGGGCATACACCAAGATAGGGAGTCATAGTAGATCTACCTAATACTTAAAAACAAACACAGGGAGGCTGCCAAAATGACAGACAAAGACATGGTCCAAATGAAAGAACAGATCAAAACCCCTGAAAAAGAACTAAACAAAATGGAGATAAGCAATCTATTAGATGCAGAGTTCAAAACACTGGTTATAAGGATGTTCAGGAAACTTAGTGAGGACCTCAACAGCATGAAAAAGATACAGACAGAAATGCAGAATGCACTAATTAAAATAAAGAATAATTTACAGGGAAACAACAGCATAGTGGATGAAGTCAAGAATCTAATCAATGATTTGGAACATAAGGAATCAACAAATAAACAATCAGAAAAACAAGAAGAAAAAGGAATTAAAAAAGTGAGGATAGTGAGATAGTGTAAACAGCCTCTGGGACAACATCAAGTGGTCCAACATTCACATCATAGGAGTGCCAAATGGAGAAGAAAAAGAGCAAGAAATTGGAAATCTATTTGAAAAAATAATGAAAGAAACTTTCTTAATTTGGTGAAGGAAATAGACATGCAAGTCCAGGAAGCACAGAGAATCCCAAACAAGATGGATGCAAAGAGGCCCACTCTATGACACATCATAATTAAAATGCCAAAGGTTAAAGATAAAGAGAGAATCTTAAAAGTAGCAAGAGAAAAGTTAGTTACCTACAGGGGAGTTCCCATAAGACTGTCAGCTGATTTCCCAAAAGAAACATTGGAGGCTAGAAGGGATTGGCAAGAAATATTAAAAGTCATGAAAAGCAGAGACCTCCAGCCAAGATTGCTTTACCCAGCAAAGCTATCATTTAGAATAGAAGGGTAGATAAAGAACTTCCCAAATGAGAAAAAACTAAAGGAGTTCATCATCACCAAACCATTGCTATATGAAATGTTAAAGGGACTTATTTAGGAAAAAGAAGATCAAAACTATGAACAATAAAATGGCAATAAAATACATATCTATCAACAATTGAATCTAAAAAACAAACTAAGCACATAAGAACAGAAACAGAATAATGGATACAGAGAGCATTTTGATGGTTGCCAGATGGGAGTCGGGTGTGGGAGAACGGGTGAAGTGGTGAGGGGATTAAGAAGTACAAATAGGTAGTTACAGGATAGCCATGGGGATGTAAAAGTGCAAAATAAAAAATGGAGTAGCCAAAGAACCTACACACGACCCATGGACATGGACAATCGTGGGGGGATTGGCTGAAGGAGTGGGTGGTGCTGGGTGGAGGGGTGCAGAGGGGAAAATTGGGACAACTGTAATAGCATAATCAATAAGATATAATAAAAAAGGGTAAAAATAATTTGTTGCAAATCACAAGGCTGATGAATTCCGGGGCTGGAATTTAAACCCAAGAAATTTGATTCCAGGGGCTTAGCTAATAAATATCTGACTTTTTGGCCCTACCCAGTAGGTCGCCTAACATAAAAAGAAAAACCAGGGTACCTTTAGACTTTGGCCCAATGTATAGAACCTATTTATTTCTCCAAATAGTATTTTATAAAATATCTATTTTATCAATAATTGCTGATGGTCTGTCTTTTCCATTGTTCTTATTTAAGGTTTTATTTCTGAAATTCCATTTCTGCTTTTCTAAGTCTCCTTAAATGTTTTATGGGTTTTCATAGCATATATTCTATAAAAAATATGGATTGTAGTCTTCTGCCAGGTGTGGCAGAATTCATGGAGGGATGAAAATATATAAACTTAAATTGTTAATTTTACATTTTATTTCTATAGGATGCTGTGCTTTTCCATGGCAAAGATATGTTGACAGTTTGGATTTATAACAATGTGTTCAGAAACCTTGAGGTTTTACAACAGAAAATAATGTATCATTAGGCACTCTGAAAGGATAATGAGGCATTTACTACTTCTTGCTCATTTTGATAAAGGTTTCTAGAAATAAACATTAACTTGTATGGACTTGGCATATGGATCATTCATGAAGTATGGAGAGAATGCACAATATAGTTAGCTGCTTGAATTATTTCTCAATAAATTATTCATGCTTCTAATTTATCAAACCATTTTGCTTCTCTTACAATATCTGAATTATTCTCATTTCCACATGACAGGATTACATTAGCATCAACAAGGACAAAGTTAACAAAAAAAAAAAAAAAAAATTAAGAAGTTGACCAAAGAAGCTATAGTCAAAATGAATAAAACAAAGAAAGTAGTCCTAGAAAGGAGAACAGTATCACTTAAGGAAACCAATCCAACTTTGGGTCTTTTCTCTTAGGAATCTGAATAGTTCTTTCCTAATGAGACAAAAAATAATGTGATAGGGACTGCAAGTTCTACCTAGAGCTACATTGGATGGCAGGTAGAATGAAGTTCACATCTGGCTGTTGTGGCCAATAAGCAGGGATTTCCTGAGAGATCTCACTCTAAGTGGTCACCCTAGCATGTTTTTAAAGGGCCCTAAGCATCTTAATAAGATCCATATTATAGAGCCCCTCCTTCCATATCCAATCATTTATAATTATGTAATTTTTAAGACTTGTTTCAGTTATAATGAAACAGTATAATTATAATGTTTCATTATAGCATTATAGCATCATTTCCACCATGATTAATTACAAATCTTAAAAAAAATCCATAGTAATGGGTTAACTTATTGTTTGGCTAAAATATATATTATTAAATAATAAGTCACTGGTTCTGCTAATATCATAACTCCTAATCTGGTCTCTATTCCTGTTAGCCTATTGCAATACATTTATACAACTCGCGAGAGAGAGAGAGAGAGAGAGATGGAAGAAACCATATCATTTTAAGTGATCATTGAGAATAAGCAGCTTACTTTGGTGGTAAAACCACAAGAATGATGGAGAGAAGTGAGGGTGAAACTGACAGAAAGTTTGGGGTCAATTTGAGTGTTATTTAGTGTGCATGAGAAGCCACTTGTAGCTTTTGAATAGACATGGTATGATTCTAACTATTTTGCAGGAAGGCAATTGAGCAGCAATAGGTATGTAGATTGGTTCAGAAAGGAAGGGGACAAAGTAGATTTAAGAGAGATGACATTCGTAAGACCCTGTTATAGGCCAGCTAAGAAGATATGATGCCTAAACCAGTTGTAGTTACTATAATGGAGAAAGTTAAAACTACATGGGAGAGAAAGAATGAAAATAAAGAGGAAAAAAAGGAAGAAAGGAGGAGGGTGATAAACACATACACATGCACTAACATTGAGGCAAGTAAAATATACAGGTGGGGATGCTGTAGGCAGGTAGGTATGAAGGGCCCGAGGTCAGAAGTGGAGCTATGTAATGAAGACATCCTAAAGAGGGGCTATTTAAAGCCACTCGTTTGGATGACAATGTTGAGAATGATAGAAAACATCAGAGGATAATCAAGACTGAAATCTGAAGAACACCCTCAATGGCAAGAATAATAAAAAGAGGAGCTGGAGGAGAAAAAATATGAGGCTGCCATATAAAGAGAGGGAGAACAAGGGTTGTGGAGTGTCTTTGAAGGCAAAGGGGAGAGCATTTCAAGAGGTATTTCAAAGTTGTCGAAGTTGCTCTGGAAGGAATGCAAAACATTTTAGCTGCTGTGGAAAGCAATTAAACATATAATTACTATATGTCCTAGCAATTCCACTGTCAGGTATGAACACAGAAGGACTGAAAAATAGTACTTAAACAAAAACATGTAAATGCACATTTGTAGTGGCACCTTTCACACCATCCAAAAGATGAAAACAGACCAAATGACCATCAATGGATAAACAAATTGTTGAGTATCTACACAAAGTAATATTATTCAGCCATAAAAAGAAATGAAGTAGTGACACATGCTATAATGTGGTGGATGAACCTTGAAGACATTATGCTAAGCAGAAGAAGCCAGTCACAAATGACCATTTATAACAAAATTCCATTTATATGAAATATCCAGAATAGGTAAATGCTCGGAACAGAATGTAGATCTTTGGTTGCCAGGGACTAGGGGGATTGAATGCTTAATGGTTATGAGGGTTGTTTTTTTTTTTGGAGAGGGGGGTGGTTGATGAAAATATATTGGAATTATATAGAGGTGGTGGTTGCATATAATGAATGTATTAAATGTTATGGATATTTTCACTTAAAATGGTTAAATTTATGTTATATGACTTTGATCTCAAATAAAAGTTAAAAAATTAAAAATAAGTTGCCAAATTCCTTAGAGAGTTCAAGTGGGCTCAGGACTAGAAAAACCATTTAAGGAAATCAGCTATTCAGTTTCCATAACCTTCAAAAGAGAGCAATTTTAGCAAAATGTACTTAGAAGCCCCATTTTGGAGTAGAAGGTGCGAGTTAGTGATTAAGCAGAGGTGTTAAGTAAAGGCTAGGATTTCCAGAAGACTGGCAAGGGGTGGGGACAGTGACATGAACATCTATTGATCTAAAATAGCTCTATTGAAATGTATTTTAATTTGGGAAGATCTGAGCATGTTTGAAGGCAGAGGAGAACATTCAGAGAAGAGGAAACAACTGAAAGTATAAGAGAGAAAGAAGAAGCATATGATGAAAATGGAAGCAGAAAGCAGTGGGTTCAGGAACTCAAATGAAGGGATGTGTCGCAAAGAGAAGGAAGAGTCGGTCTTCCTCTGAGAGGGGAGGGGGAGGACTGGAAGGGGGCAGAGATGAAAGAGGGAATTGGGGAAGCTCAAGTTGGATGGTATAAACTTTTTAGCACAGAGTAATGCAAGAAAATTGTGAGCAGTGGAATAGAGTTTATTGCTTAAGTAAGAGGGAAAGTCTTGGAGTAGTAGTCAAGGTAATGAGCAATAAATTAAGGGTGAATAATTAGAATGTCCATAAGGGCAGGAATCTGTACAGAGGGAGTGGCTGCACTTTCCTGAGTGACTGCCTCATCAGCCAAGTCCTTACCACATCACCCCCAGCCTGTTTCCCAGAAGCTGTTTCCCTGTAGGGGAGGCTTCACATCTATACATATTATTATTGCTTTATTGATTTCTGGCCATTCTTACAGATACTTGAGTTCTTTTTGAATCTTAAATCTATCATCCAATGAGGATCCTAGAGCTATGAAAGTTACAAACTCAAAACACATGTCTCCATATCTTTATTTTTATCATTGGGATGAACTCAATCAGTTAGGGCCACTGACTACATGAAGAATCCATTTTCCAGGCTCCAGGCTAACAGAGATTATTCTTCAGACCTTTTAGGTATATCTATTCAACCAACCTGAATCTACTTTAATGTTTAGCTCATATATGTCCATCTTGAAAAAAAGGATAAGATATTTTTGTCAAATGCTTTTTTGCACAGTAGGAATACAAAGCATGCCTCTGAAATATTACATGTAGTTTTCTGACCATGGGCAAGTGTCATATCTTCTCCATGTCTTATTTCATTCATCTGCAAAATGAGAATAACTGTGCCTATTTCATTGAGTTGCCATAAAGATCAAATCACTTAACATAAGAAATGCATTTAGAGTGGTCCCTGGCACTGAGTTTGAGCTAAATAACTGTTGGCTATGATCAGTATTATTAACATCAATATTCATTCCATCTCTGACATTTGTTCAGTCATGCAATAAGTACTCCATGACAGGTATTATGTTAAATGCTAGATTTATAGCAATGAACAAGTCAGTCACAATCCCTACCTGTTTAGAGAATATAATTTTACTTTACCAAATAACCATCACCAAAATTGTAAGATTTATATACAATTTGACAAAAATATAGGGGGGGTATTATTTTTTGTACTTTTTTTTCTTTGATTCAGTTTCTGAAACTTTTTTTTAAAATTAATACTTTTCTTCTTTCCCACTTAAAAAAATATATATAACCCAAAGGCCTGGGTGAAAGAAGAAATTCCAGGAAAACTAGGCAAATAAGACTGATAGTCGTGCTGATAGTAGCTAGACTTTGCTGACAAGTTCCAAATTAAGGGATTGGGAATAAAAAAGCAGTCAAGTCTCAGTTGTCTGTGTTAAGTGGAGTTTGTGAGAATGGTCAATGAAAGGAAGAAAATAGTACAACCTGATTAGCTGTCTTAACTCACAGTGGAGGAGAAGAGAAGAGAAGAGAAGAGAAGAGAAGAGAAGAGAAGAGAAGAGAAGAGAAGAGAAGAGAAGAGAAGAGAAGAGAAAGGAAAGGGTGGGGAGGGGAGGGGAGAAGAGAGCACACACAGACTTCTGGAGTGAAAGTGATGGGTAGAGGGAGAGCTGCAGGAAAAGCCTAGTTACACCAATTCAGGCCCTTCCTTGGGTTTCTTGGAGAACTACCCTTATTGATAGCTTTGTAACTCCAAAGAAAAGGAGTTGTAGTTGCTGTTGATAGAAACCCAAATTGCCGGATATGATGAAGGGGTTGGTTGGTGATGTCAACCTTTTGTCAAAAGTTTTGCTGTAAAAAGATTGAAAATTAAAGGAACCAACTAATTTTCATAAATAGAGACAAGAGAAACTGTGTAGACATTGGGGGAAGGAAAAGCCCCATCTTACATCTCAGGTCCAATTTTCTCTTATTGGTAGAAGACACAAAGAAGAGCAGGGACGAGCCCACACCTGCCCTTCTGAACTGTAAGAAGGCTGGGGGGAAATCACTGGGGTCAATGCGGTCAGAGCAATAAGCTCCGACCAACTGAAGCTGCCTGCCAATCACAGATATTTTAGAACTGTTGCTTGAAGGACAGTCTCAAAGACCTTGAGCAGCCCTCAAATATTCAATATTACCCTATCCCAAGGGAAACTCTTTGTCCTTTTAAAGCCTTCCCCAATTGGTTGTGTTCATCATTCTTTGGAGACTGGGAATTGCCAAGAGCATTAGGAGGCCATCTTTGTTAGCATTTGAAATTTCTCTGCTTATGTATAAATCCATTGATATGTCCAGTTCTGAAATTGTATATGGGGCATTACTTAAAGCACTTTTTTATGGGAGAATTAATCTTTCTTTGCATAATAGAGAAAGAAGAGCATGTACTAACAAAATTTATTTTCTGTTAAAGAAATCATTATACTTTGATGACCACACACAATAGTTGCTTTTTTTACTGTTTCTACCTCTTTCTTTATTAAAAAAGATAGAAACAATCTGCAAATAAAAATATCAGTCCCTGCTGTGGACTCTAGAAGAACAGAGGCACTCCTGTTGTGATTGTTATTATTATTGACTGTTATTTTTAATTCGGCAGCCCTGGAGGGTATGGGCCTGAGGGTTTCTACTCCTGTTAAGAGGAGCCAGAAAAAAGACAAAATGAACTCTGAGGTTAGGCCCCAGCCACCCCTGAAAAGTGCTTCCAGTTTGTCTACATGATACTTTGAGACACTACTTGGCTTTGCCTGAACAAGCAATTACCAGTAGACTGAGGGCTCAACAGCATCAACGATGTGGCCCAGGAGGAGTTGTCACCCTGGCATTTACCACAAATCCAGGCCAGTCTACAGAGACCAACAGTCCACAGGCGTTTACCCAGTGTGGGTGGACTAATGGATATGGTTGGTGGGGGTCATAATGCTCTTCTCTGCCATGTTTTTCTGCACATGCTCAGACTTCTGCCTTAAAAGTTTGGGTGAAGACCATGTAATTTGATTGACCCATGTGCCATGCAAGGAAGGACTGAAGAAATGGTACCTCCCCTCCCTGTTCCTTTGCTGATTTTTGAGTTTTGAGACAAAATAACTAAATGGAGGCAATCCATAGTCTGTATCAAAGATTGTGTTCCGTTATCACTGAAGGTTTTTTGTTTGTTTGTTTCGGTCAGAAATGAGAACCAGACCCTTCCAGAGTGGCCTAGGAGATATTCACATCCAGAAATCTTGTGATGTTTTCATGAGGCTCTGTTTTCAAAGGTTCTATTTATGAAGAAAGCTTTTTAAAAGTGCCATGACAACCCAGCACTTGTCCACCTACATAAAATTCCCTCAGGATTATCACTGTTTGGTTTTGTTTCTTAAAATTTCTAATCACTTTGAAATGTTTTAATGTTGTTTCATCTCTGATAAGGACAGCCAACCTAACTGGAAAAGCCCATTATAACCAAGTATCTCCACACAGCAGATAAGACAGGAGTTTTAAATAGAGGTTAACACCCCAATATCTACACTTAGAATTCACTTGTATTTGATTTATGATAATAATAAAAGGAGGTTAGAAACATATCAGAGGACCCAGAAAAATGTGCATTCTATCACATGATCGTATGCCATCAAAGACACTAGGTGAAAATTCCCATCTGATGATGCTACATCCCTTTTACTTGCAAAGCCCCCAGCAGCTGTTGGAAAGCTAGCTGCGGACAGAACCCCAGCCCTGGGGAATTGCTGTGGATTTGCATACTGAGGCTGATAGTTGCCCAGCTCTGTGACCTGAGAGCTACCTCCTGACTTCTGGAAGTCTCAGTGTCATGACTCATAAAACAGGAATAACTCTATCTGCTTCAAGGCAATGTTGTGAGAATTAAATCCAAACAATGCCTCTCAAAATAAATTATTTTATTTTTAAGAATATAAATGAAAGGCATTTTCCCTATATTCTAGGACTATAAATATGAATAAGATAAGGCCTGAAATAAAGAAACTGACAACCTGGTACATTTGGAGCTCTTCTGCTGTTTTCATGAGGTTCTTTCTCCAAAGATTCTATTCATGAGTGATGTTTTTTTAAAAATGTCATGACAACACAGGACTTGTCCCTTCCTTTTTTTTTTTTTCTTTTGCACAGTTCTGCATTCATTTTTTTCTTTTACTTCTAACCAGTTTTTGTTTTCCTCCCTCATGTTACAGTCTTTACAGGGAAATAGGAAAGTACTGGTTCTGTTGTAAATGTCAGCAGTGACCACATCAAATTAGAAGGCTCAGGCCCAACTCCAAGTTCTGTCATTTGCTGAGAGACGATGACATTGGATAAATGACACAACCACTCTGAGCCAGAACTACCTCCACATCTGCAAAGTAGGAACAAGATTATCAACAGCACAGGTCAGCTATGAGCATCGGAGAATGTGCATATGTGTGAAAGCATCTAAGACAACTTTCTAACCTGAGGTGGGTGCTCAGTGAATGACTCTTTCCATCTCTCTTTCAAAATATGTAAATATTCCAAAGGACAACAGGGTAGCCCTGTTCAATCGGTAGCTGTTTGCTACCTGTGAGTATTAAGCACTTAAAATTTGATTAATCTATGTTGAGATGTGCTATAAGAGTAACATATGCCCTGAATGTCAAAGATTCAATATAAAAAGGAGAATGTAAAGATATTTCATTAATAATGTTCACATTGATTATTCGTTGACATACCTCAGAGAAATTATATATTATATATTGGGTTTTATAGATAGATTGGATTAAATTTATAACATATAAATATACAGAGTATCTATATCTATGAAATTTAATCCAAAATGTGTATATTGAGTGTGTGTACATGTGTACAGATAAATAATACATACACTGGGTATATATATGTTAAATATGTATATATGGTTAAATAATATATCTTATTAAAATTGATTTTATCTGCCTTTTTAATGTAACTATACGGAAACTTAAAATCATATGTGTGATTCACATTATTTTTTCTGTTGTATGATACTGCTGCAAATATGAAATGCTGAGTTTCCACAAGCCAAAAAATAAAAATAAAAATTGGTTTTAGTTATCTAGACTTTCTGTAGGATCAGTTATTTCCCCCCAAGCATTTCAATTAAAATTAATCTTCAAAATATAGTTTTATTAGATTCCGATCCACAAAACAACCTGTTATCTACTTAAATTAATGAATCAAAGGATGTTTTTATCTATATTTGAACAGTATCCTAGAGCTAGGAATCATAAACATAACAATTTAGGCATGTGTCAAAATATAACAGCCTAATACCCAATTCTAGGCCCGATTTTTGGATCTGTACCATAATTTTTGAGATATATATTTTCCCTAATTTGTATGACAGTTAAATGGATACCAATTTTCCTTAATAGTAACTTGGGAGGCTTTTGCCATGAAGAGAGGTACTTCACAAGTTTTTGAAATTACCATACTTGTTAAATCGGCGCATATTAAGTATCTACAGCTTTAAACTCCTAGTTCTTTTTTTTTTCTTTTTTTTTATGGTCACATTCAAAGCACGGATTGGTTCTCCACTGAGAGGGTTGTAAAACATATTTCATGTGATCAAGATCGATATCATTGACCAGCTCAACAGACTCCAAGCCACTCCCAGTCAGTGGGATAAGATCTTGAGACAAGGCAATTAATTATCCCATAAGCTGGCTGCTCTCACTCTCACGGATACTTTAAACAAATGAAGTCAAGTCACCTGCGTGCAGCATGACAGGCCCCTTGGAGGTTAGATGATAATGGCCAATGCAAACAGAGATGGTTCAAATGGTTAGCTCACGGCTGATAAAAATTGGAGGTTATCTCAGTAACAAATGTGCAAAAATATTTTTGTCTGGAATGTGTGAGATCCAAAAAGATGGAAAAATATACAGAGATGATAACGACTCACTTGGGTACCTCAGTTAAGAACAGAAAGTGATTCTTTATGAGTCTGTTTTTGTTTTGTTCCACTGTTTTGATTTTTTAGAAGCTCCACTTATATGTGGAGTCATACAGTGTTTATCTTTCTCTGCCCGACTGACTGCACTCCCATAACGCCCTCTAGGTCCCTCCACGCCGGTGCCCGTGGCAAGCTCCAATCTTTTTCATTGCTCAGTATTAGTCCCTTGCTGAGTAACAGTCCACATCCTCTCTAACCACTCATCCATCGATGTGATTTTTATGCTGCCCCTCTGTTAGCACTGGGTCAGAAAAGATATTTTTTATTTAAATTCTGAGTACCCCACTATGGCATGGAGGCAAAGCTGGGGTTTTACCACTATGGTACAGGTGAGAAAACTGAAACTCAAAGGAGTTAGATGTTTTCTGTGCAACAAATCCTAAATGTGTAATTAGATCCCAAGTTGAGTCACTCCAGACCCCCCTTAATATCATCTACAAGCTAAATGTCCCAGAGCACATACCCATACAATAACAGAGGGATATCCAGGTGCTTCAAGGCCCACCATTCCCTAGAGGTACTTAACAAATGGAACCCTGCGCCTCTGGAGTTAAAAGTGGTGATCCCCGCAAGAGTGAGGATAAATCAGCAGCAACATTCATATTGGCTTATGAGCGATGGATGGCATGTATTATATTTTTATTTAAAACATTAAAAACAAAACAACTGCTTCTCCCAAATTGTTCCTCTTCTAATTGGTCCTTTTATTTTATTTTTTGGAACGATTTCTATGCTGATTCTTGAAACTGGATTAGGAGCCAAAATTATGTCTATAAAATTGTGTGTTTATAGTGATCATGATCAGCCAAGATAAACAAGCCTTAAATTTAGCTCTTTCAAGTTCTGTCATAACTTTCTCTATTCATTTTATTTTTTCAGGGATTTTTAAATGAGAGAAAAAGGGACAAAAAATTAAATTGCATTTATTTTAACCAACTTGATTAAGAGACTAGTCAGTATACCATGCACTGACTTCCAGTTCAAAAGTGTAAATTGTTCATAATTAACTTTCAAATGCCATATCTTTTGGTGTTTATTAAGCAGACCTAGAGAATTAAAAAAAAAAAAAAAAATCCTCTCTTGTAAGTTTAGTCAGTGTTTCATGTAAAATGGGCACCTGAGCAATAGGGATGGTCTTGGTTCAAGTTCACTTGTAATCCTGAATTCTCTACAGCTTGTATGAGTGATGACATTTGGTCATACAGAGAAGGGGTACAGAACTGGGTTGTCTCAATTTGCTTGGTTTATTCACTCAGCATTTATTATAGGTCTGGCTTTGAAGACACACAACAATGATGGGAAATAACTGGCATTTTCACCCACACTGCACTGAACATTGTTCTAAATATTTTGCATATGTTTACTTATTTAATCCTTGCAGTTTATCTATGAGGCTGATAGTGTTAAGAAGTGATTTTACAGCTGAGGCAGAGAGAGCAGAGGTGGTAACCGCAGCTCTGGGGATCATTCTGAAGCTTCTGGCCCCAAGGCAGCGCTCTCAGGTTCCTGTGTGGAAGCCAGGCCCCCGGGCTCTGCAGCACAGAACTGAGATGGGAATAGCACACATAAATCAGACAGTTAAAGTTTAGTGCTGTTGATAGAGGGAGACAGGCAGGGTTCTGTGAGGAGCATGGAGCGAAAAAACACCTAAGTAGCCAAGGGGACAGTCAGAGAAGTGTCCCCGAAGAAAAGAAATCTCGGCAGATCCAGAAGCAAAGCCATATCGGTGGGTGGATGGGGTAGTGAGGGCCACAATGGAGGGGGCATAATTCAGACAGAGGAGTGGCAGGCATGAACGGGAGGAGAGCTTGGCCAATTCAAGAAACCACAAGTGGTTTGCTTTGGGGGGTGGGGGAGCCTAGAGTTCAATGTAGGGAGAGTTGTGAAAGGAGTCACTCATTTCACTCATACATTTATTCAAAAGACACTTATTGAACACTAACTATACATCATGCTCTGTGCTGGGTGCTGAGGACGAAGAAGAAATG
Source organism: Pteronotus mesoamericanus (assembly GCF_021234165.1). Lineage (NCBI taxonomy): Eukaryota > Metazoa > Chordata > Mammalia > Chiroptera > Mormoopidae > Pteronotus > Pteronotus mesoamericanus. The sequence continues at coordinate 1,286,496 of NW_026555189.1, forward strand.
GAGAAGGAAGGAAGGGAGGGAGGGAGGGAGGGAGGGAGGGGAGGGGAGAAGTAAAGGAGGGGGAGAGAGGGAAGAAGGAAGAAGGGAACAGACTATATTCCTGCCTTCAGGGAGCTGACAGCCTCATCAGGGAGTCAGACTTTAAACACCTAAACAAGGACATAAATATGTAATTACAAACCGAGAAGCAGACATGAAGCAACAGAACTGATGCTGGAGTGAGACTAACAGCGGAAGACCCTTCTTTAGAATGAGGATTAGGAAAGGCTCTTGGGGGAGGTGACATTTCAGCAGATCAAGCCACTTAAAAGTGAAAAAAAAATTAGACTTGAGGGAAGGCTTCCAAGATCAGCCAGGCTAGACCATGAAGGACCTTATCAGACATATAGAAAAACTTCAGAATTTACTCCGAGGGCCCAGTGGGATGATGAAGAAGGAGGGGCCCATTAAGCAGAGGTGAAGTGATCAGACTTGCAATTGAGAAATAACCCCAGCTTGAGAGCAAGGAAGCCAGATTCTCACCCACAGCCTGTGGGTTCCCACAACTCTCCCTTCTGTTATATTGTGCATCCCCTGCTTTGTTCACGAAGACCCAGATGCCTGGGTTACCAGTATCTAAATTCTACAGCTGCTCAGAATGCAGACCCCCATACTCACAGTCTCTGGCTCCCAAACTGGAATTCAAATTTAATTCCCTGATATGCTTACTTCCCAGCCTGACATCATCACGTTCTTTAACTGATGTCAGAATGTTTTTGACATAATCTACAGTCATGGAGACTACAGTTTCTTAACTCAGAAATACATACATATATACATCAAAAAATAAATCGATGGTGCTTTTTCTTTCTTTTTTTTTTGGCCAGGCTGAAAAATGAGGTTGATGAGTCATACAGCAGATAAAGACACCTCTATCCAAGGAGTATAAGCAATGAAGCAGAGCTTTTCTATGCAACCTTTGAAGCCCTGCATACAAAGTAAATAAATGAGTAAGTGAATGAATAAACCACTAAACATTCTGCTGTCTTCCTGCTCATCACCGTCTGGCAATGAGGAACAGCAGACTCGGCGGAGACAAGCCACGGTTTTGTCCAGACATATGTTAGTTGCATTCATCATTACCTTCCTTAGGCTAGAGAACTGCTCTGCGCACGCAGTTAGCCCTGCTCTGCTTTGTAACAATTCCTCCTCATTCATCAAAAGACCAGAGATTAAAACTGCTCCCCCACCCACTCAGATCTAAGGTGATCTTACACAGCCCAGGAAGGTACTAGCTTTTGGGCAGCCTATTAAAAATGCAGAAATAGCTTGTGGGTCTACAGTCAAACTATTAACAATCAGACTTCACAGATTCAGGCTGTAGACTTCCCAGGTGAAAGGAGGTCATAGGAAGCAGGTCAAAATGAGAGACACGGTGCTTTATTAGAGAGCGAGACTCCAGTTACTGCAGCTGAGCTGTGCTTCACTGGGATTACATTTACCTTGAAGAATCCTTCCTTCCAAAACATAGTGATGTGAAATTAACCACAGCAACCTCCCTCCCCGCTCTCCTGTTTTGTTCATGCTGGGCGCCCCACTGCCCTCTCCGAGAACACCATCTCTTTCTTCCTTTGGCTTCACTCTCTCCTCCACCCCTAATCTCTGGCCTCGGTGAGAACACTGAGCCTCCGGTTCCTTATCCTGTCCCTAGAGGTTCCAAAATGATACCATCAGGGGGTTATTTGGTGTCTGGTGCTGTGCCTGATCCGATTCTGTGATGCAGATTCTATTCTTATCCCCATTTCATACATGAGGATGTTGGGGTTTAGAGAGTTGAGTGACATGTCCAAGGTCACAAAATTGTAGGTGGTGGAACACAAATTTGAACCTGCTTAAGTTCCAACGAAAGCCAAAGCCCCACCCCTATGCTGTTCTTCCCCCAAATATTTACCCCGAGATCCAGCCTCATACTCCCTGCTGTCTCCTGGACGTCTCTACGAAGATGTCCTCAGGAGCCACCAACTCCACACACCCAAGCCTGACCGTGCAATCCATCTCTACGCTCCTTGGCTAGACACTCTAGAAGCATCAGGACGCTGCATGTTGGCTTTCTTCGTTCAAATCACACCTTTCACTTGTTTCCCTCTGTCCCTTCTGTGTTGCTCCAACTCATGCTCTCACCACTTGACCAAAGGACAGTAGCCACAGCCACCCAGGTGGCACAGCTCCTGATATGCAAAGTGGCACGAAGGAAATGGGTGTTTGGACAGAAAAGCCAGAATCTCAGTCCCGTTTCTGTCCATTTCAAGCGAGGGGATATTGGCCAAATTCTCACATCTATAGGAAAGAGGTAGTATCAGCAGCCGCTCAGAGAGGTTATGAGGGTTAGAAATAGCGCATGTTAAAATGTACATTGAGATGCGCTTACTTAAGAAAGTCCCACAGAATAATGTAGGTTCTCGCTTGCCTCTTAGTGCCTCAGTTTCCCCTGCAGGTAAAATGGGAGCAGTAGCGCATGACTCACAGGGTTGGGGGGAGATTAAATGAGTTACTACTTGTGGCCCAGGAGACAAGCACCTGGCACACAGTGAAGCACCGCTGTCATCACCAGCCTAGTGTCCCCTGCCCTTTTCTCTCTGAGGGCACAGCACACACTCAGTTTTGCATCCCTGCTTGGTACGAAATCAACATACACGTTTATTTTTCTTTTCCAGCCAGGGGCTGAGCTGACTTTCGTACTCACTGATTTTCCCCTCTAGCAGTTGGTCTGCTTGGCTGCACACAGTAGGGCCTCAAAAATACAAACTGAGTATCTCTGAATGACTGCGCTCTCCTCACAGGGGTTCTTTGGATAGCAATTTTGTTTCCCTACCCTTTTCTTTTTCTGGACTTTATTGCGGACACATCTGGGCAGCTTCACAAGGCTTATTTTCAAACTTTGTAAAATGACTGGAGGGGGGAGATGAATGTCCTTTTCAGCTGGAGTTGGGCAAACTGAATGGCACAGCAGCCTCCGCTGTGCTGTATAAGAAGCAAACAATTGCAGCAAGCTTCGTCAATAACGTGCTCAGACAGCAGCAAATGAGAAATGGCTGGGGCTCTGAGGGACTTGGCCTCTGGAATGGTGTCTTCCTGGGACTTGAGAGACCAGCTCTTCAAAGCTGAGTCTCTTGGTATTGAACCCTAGTCTCCCTGCCTGTCAAGCTGTGGTTTGCCCTGAGAAGTGCCCAGAATTCCTTCTGCTCTGCTTTAAGCTAAATACATGACATTTTATTTTCTGAATTTAGAGATGAGCCATCTACTATGATGAACAATTGTCTGTCTAAATACACTCCATCCCACATGCAACCCCCTGATGAGACTCTCCGTACCATTTACTTGTTCCTAAGAAGCGCTTCGTGCTGCATGTTCTGGCAATTTTGTTGCTTTATGTATTTGCTGTCATTTATATCATAAGTTAGTGAGATGCTGTGAAAATGACGATGGCTGAGTAAGAGAAAAGCTTGCGTTTTTGGCACCAAAGGGTTTCCACACCAATATCCATTCACCAATACCCCACTTTCTTTGGAAACATCGGTGGCACACTGTGCATTCATTTTTAGCTGGCTGTCTACCCTTAACTCAGATTCACAGAAATAAAGGAGAATTATGGAGTTTGTCTGGACCAGGAATGGCACATACATTCCATGTCTAGAAACATGTCTAAATGATCAATGGGTGGTAACTTCTAGAAGCACTGTGTTGGAAAAGATTCTCAGGTCGAGCCAGGGGTGATCACTAATATGTGCCATGGGTATGGTGACACAGTAGGGCAATCAAAGCTCATGCCCCTTATTTGCCATCTCAGACAAAGAACTGTAGAATTGGCAGGTAAGCGATGCTCACACTGCCAGTCACGCTGTCTTTGCTGCGCAGCTGCGGAAACTGTGTTTACTCCTTTACCCACATGCCACCACTGAACAAAGTCAGCAGATAAATCGGGTTTATGGAGAATGTGGCAGATGGAAAAAGGTAGTGATAATCCTAGGCTTTGAAAAATTGGGTACGGCCAGACCAGCAGACAGGAGAAAAGGCTAGCTACACCAAGCAGACAGCACATCATTGTTATTTCGTGAGGGTCTTTCTGAGTGTCTTTCCTTTCTTTCTATAATCAAGAAGCCATGGAGTCTCTGAGCTCCTGGTGAAGGAAGTAGGTGAGTCCATTGTAGCAATAGATGACACAGTCAGGAAGTGCCACCCCTGAAGTTTATGGCACTTCTAAAGTGTGTACACGTGTGTGCAGGTGCAAGATCAGTGTACACATGAGCCTGGAAAAGAACGAGCACCAGTATAGGCAAAGGAGCAGCACCGGATACAACGGTTGCCTTGCTATGCACCTCCAGTGGGTCACTGCGGTTCTTGCCTGCCCGGCATCCATTTTGCTTCTTTGGATAACAGGATCCTAATTTACTTTAATAGAGAACCCTCTTTCACTCTCAGTCTGCATGTTTTAGGTGGGGCTGACTCCACTCAGGCTTCAGGTCAAGGCGTGTGACCCAGACTTAGCCAACCAGAGAACCATAACCCAATGGACACAGTGATTGTTTCAGGGATGGGTGCAGGATCTAATGAGCCAACAAGATTCAATTTCAAGGCTTTGTTGTCAGTATCACAAAGAGGTGGTCTCTCAGGTGACTTTAGATGGGGAGAATGGAGTGGAGGTACCGAGACCTCCACATTGGGAAGCAAGGAGGGATGTGACTCTAAGAGCGAAGCCAGCAGAAGGAAAATGGAACCACATGATAAACATGGATCAAAGCTGGTCTTATCATTTGGGCACTGGTTTAATTATGTTTAGACATAGCCAAGCCTAAACATAGAGCTGTCTCAGAAATAGTGTAATTACATAAGCCCATGATTCCTATCCCTGCAAACTCCCACCATTTTTTGAGTTTGGTTTCTGTCATATGTAACAAAAGAATCTTGGCCAATAATAAACCAAATACTTATTTTCCACATAAAATATACAGACCCCAATGTTTCTCCTTGGACCCAATTTACCCCAAACAGTTATGTTACCTGTAAGGAGCCCTGGATGTCTTTCCCCCCGACGATCACGAGTTCCGCCATGTCCTCCTCATGGGGAGTCCGGGCATGGACGAAAAGGGTCTTGCCCACTGCAGTTATGTTTCTCAGAGCGACTAAATCACCTTCATTGTTCACCTTGAAGTATGGGCTTGAGACCTCATAGTGTAGCTTGGTATTTCCTTTACAGTCACTGAAGTTCACTGGAGAAAACAAATAGAAACAAACAAAGACAGAAAGCATGTGAGTAGGTTGCGAGGCACAGTCCTGGAGGTATCTCTGACTACACCATGTGAGTCATCAGTCCCCACCCCAGATCCACAAATGCTGTCCCTTCTCTCACAGCACCCCCATGAGCTCCTCTGACTTTGACCATGCTGAAGGGCTTCACTCCATCAAGACCTGTCCTGGCTAATTTCCCACTTGCCAGGCAGGTGCTAAGCAATGAGGATGCAGAGGGAAACATGACCGTTTCTTTGCCCTTGAGTGTAGCTATGCTGTGCCTGTATAAGTGGTACAGAATCCTGTTACCAGTGGTACCACAACCCATTGTTTGTGCACGCATTTGCCTGTTTCCTCAGTACACCGCCAGGCCCCTGGAGTGTAAGCACAGACTTACATATACTACCTGCATTCCCCCTCCCTCTACTTTTGTTGTCTTCACTCTCTGTTGAACAGGTTTATTTAGTAAACCTTTAACTGAAGCATATCGTAGAAATAGAAAAGTAGATAAATCAGAAAACTCGATGAATTTTCACAGTGTGGGCACACCCATGTACCCAGTGCCCAGACCTAGACACAAAATATTACCAGTCCCTTCTTCCTCTCCATCCTGAGTAAAATCCCTATACTCCTCCCCAGAGGCTGTACTATACTGACTTCTAATAACATAGATTAGTTTGACCTGTATTTGCACTTCATACAAATTACTATACAGATTGTGCTCTTTGTGCCTGGCGTTTTTCACTCAACATTATGTCTGCAAAATTTGACCATGTAGCTGCGAGGCATGGCTGTTTACCCTAATCACTATGTACTATTCTAGTGTGTGGCTGTGCTGAGTTTATTTATCCATTCTTTTGTTGATGGGCATCTGAGCTATTTCCAGTTTAAGTCTCTTAAATATTGCCACTCGGAACTTCCCTGTGTCTACATAGGTCCAAGTACATCATTAAATCCATATAAATTTTTGATGAATTAAACTGATCTTTTCCTGGCAAGATTAATTCTTACAGTGGTAATAATGATATTAGCTGATAATGATAATAGCTAACAAATTGAATACTTCCCACACTTGAGGCTGAGTGTTAAGCAGTTTACATATATTATCTTATTTAATCTTTATAACAACAATGAATGAGGGACAGTTTTGATCCTCTCTCCCAACAGATTATAGATCAGGTAACTGAGGTTCAGAGAAGGCAAAGGAGGTGACCAACACACACAGCTGGTAAACAATAAACCAAGATTTGAAACCTGGCCTCTTTGCCTTTCACCACTACATGTTCTCAAAACAGACAAAGCCCCAAGTAGAATAGATCCCTCCTGCAGTTCCATCAGAGCCTGAATATAATGGCATGAGGACCCAGTTCAGGCCTGCTCCCAAGTTCCCACCGAACCCTGAAGTGTATTGCATAGCGTTGCCTCAAGGTCCCTCTGTGTCAGGACTCCAGAGCCTTTCCTGGCTGCCAAGTCAGCTTGAGGGGCATCTTTGTATGAACACCCAAGTGGACTCTTGGGAGTCTACCATTCCCAATGCTCGCTCACTTCCTCTATCTTATTAGCCAAGAATAATTGGGCAGGACTGGATTCAGTTTTGGAAGTGAACTATGAAAGAGAGACATCAGCATTGCTTTCATTGTCATCAAGTAGCATCCATGCACTGGGGGCACGGTGTTCAAATGAAGGGCCCACTGGGAACTTGTTGCCTGAATTACGAAGATGTTGATTCTGGACCTGGCCTCTGGGCAGGATCCAAGCAGGCAAACTCATCTGCGGAGGGGTGGGGCAAGCAAAAGCATACAAAAGTCTGTGGGGGTTCTAGTTTCATGCTTAAGTCCTTTACTTTCTTCTTTCTTTCCTCTCTCTTTCATTTCTTTCACAAAGATTTACTGAGAGCCTACATTATGCTAGTTGCTTGGATTACAGATATTAACCCCAAACCTTGTAAGTAGTAAGGGACCTATTCCAGAGAGATAGAATTATAAGATGTGCAAACATCCTGTGGCATTCAATAAACTAAATAAGCCAGTGAGATGGGCACAGAAAGCAAGGAGGAGAAAGTGGAGGTCAGCTGAGCCTGGACAATGTGGGGCCTGAGAGGGCACATAAAGACTCATTCTTTGAAGGAAGCCCTTCCTTCATCACTTTAGCACTGACTGGCTTCCATCTGAGTCTCACACAACTCCAGACCAGCACCCAGGGTCCTCCATGTCCGGGCTGTCCCCTGGGCTCCCCCTTGGCTTCTGTCTTCACTCTGAGCTTCACATGTGACCATACCTCTGCCTCTCTGTGCCTACTGTTCTGGCTCCACCTTTTTGCTCATATTGTTCCCTCTGGGCAGAAGGTACTTTCCACCCTCTTTGCCCCATTAACTCTTAGTCATTCTTTAGGATTCAGCTCAGGCAACTTCTCCAAACACCCTCCTTGTGTTCCTAGAGCTTTCTGTACCTAAGGCCTTGCATATCATGTTACATCAACATGTCCATTTTATGTGTCTGCGTTTCCCACCAGAACCAAAAGCAAATGTTGCATCTTATTCTTTTATTCATCTCTACATCTCCGGCAATGAACAGAAAGTTTTCTATACATGAGACTGTCACTAAAGGTTCATTTAAATCTATTATTCTCCAGGGGCAAAACGATGCTCTAGTGGTGGTGAATCCAGGGCTCATCTTCCATTCTGGGAGCAAGAGACACTGCAGACCAGGCCAAGATTCAGAAAGAAGACCCCTTACTCTCTTGTCTTAGTTGAGCTTAGTCAAGCTTAGTGGTAGAGATAAATAGGAAATGAAGAACTCCACCTATGGTCCCCCCTTAAATCCCTAGGCCCTGAGTACATCAATTCATTATAGCACTGAGCCTCCCATGCTTAGCTTTGGCTTAGCTGGTTGGTAAAGTCAGGGATGGTGGTTTACCTTTCTTCTTAATTCCAACAAAGCTTCACGTAGCTCCTAAAGCACGGGATCAGTGTCTGCATGTTGAATGAGAGAATGTTTTGACAAGTACAGTAACATCTACCATGTACTGAGTGGAGTCTGAGTGCCAGTCTCTGTGCCGAGGATTGCACAGCCAGTCTCTCCTTTTAGCCTCATAGCAATTCGATCTACAGCACCATTTTGCAACTTTCAAAAAATTATCTACCCACCCCAAAGCTTTTCAGATATTTTTGCCTAAATGCCAACCCTCTCATGAAATTTTCATGTCAGAGATATCTGTTTGTTGTAATGTCACTGCATAACTATCATCAATATTTACTGCATGCGTATTTGTACTTTGTACACACTGAGGAAGTACAATTTTGCTTTTCTCCAAGAGCCCATGTCACCCCTTTGGGGGCAACATAGCCCCAGTGGAATGCACAGTCTCTAAGTGTCACTTCCATTTTACGGGAGGAGATACTGAGCTTTGGTGGGGGAGTCACTAACTTGCTCAGCATCCCATATCCTGAAAAGATAAGAACCTGTTGTTCCCAGTCTGATCTGTCTACCTCTGCAGTTCAAGTTCGCAGCACGTCCATTTCCCTGAAGTGGGTACATGAGAGGAGAAGGGCAGACACCCTACCCCACCACTGCAGGCCTGTCACTAACCCGTCTGGAGTCCTCAGGGGTACCAAGTAAGGGCCCTCCTGAAAGAACAAATCTACATTCAGGACCTGGTACACTGTGGCCACTCAGTACATTCTAGCTTTCTTCCCAACTTGCTGTAATCAAATTGCTAAGGGCTGCATAACTGGGTATTTTATTTTATGTCAGACATATTTCATCAGATCAGGAACAGGTGCTTTAGATTGTGGTTCTTTTTCAAGGCTATGATAATCACTTGGAGAGTATTTTTAAAAAATAGCAATACCTACCCCAAAGAGATCCAGATATACCTGGGCTGGGCTGGGGTCCTAGCACTGGTAGCTTTGTAAAGCCTCCAGATGAATCTAATGCAACTGGGACCGAGAACCAGGACCTGGGACAGTGAATTGCTTGTTAAGATGCTGGGTATCCTTATTTCCCAGCCTTTCCCGGCACAGAGAGGAGCCTGAAGAACTAGCAGGCCAGAAACTGCTATCCCCATGCCCTAAGAAAGGACATTTTTAATGGTAAGTATTTAAGCCCCTTCCTATTCTGGCTCATGTGTAGCAAGCAGCCACAGACCTTAGGCTTATCACCCATGCTCTTTATACCTCAGTGTCTTCATCTGTAAAGTGGAACAAATAACAGTGCCCCTTCACAGATTCTATAATTCGAATGGTGAGCATTAGCAAGATAGTATGTACCTACATGCACAGAGCCCTTAAGACAAGCCTTGGTGCTCCATGTGTAGAAATTATGGTCATCGTTATTCCGGTAATTATGGGCATTAAGGAAACTGCCATTTGTTTTTCATCCATAGCTTCCTTCTTCCAGCTGCTTTTCTGCCTGCATTCTGGGTCCTTCCACCTCCTTCTGGTCAGGTATCTGTGCTCCAGCCTGCTGGCTGTGTGCGGTTTCCATGGGGATGGTTACTCTAGGCATCTCCTCTGAGGCTAAAGGAGAGAGGCAGATGATTCTGACCCAGCCTTGCCCATCTTTGAACCTTCTCACTTGCCTTAGCAAAGCCCACCTATCTCATGTGAGAGGTCGTGCAAGAAAAATACCATCGAAGGAGTAAAATTATGGTGCTCTGCCCACAGGAGATTCAACAAAGTTTTGTTAAATATTCTTTAAATGGATTGTTTGTAAAGATGACTTCCTACAACTGAAAGGTATCATTTTCCCCAAAAGAATGACTGCACTGAGAGCTTTACATGCACGGTCGCAATGAGTCTTCACATTACCAGTCCGAGGTAGGCACTTCTTTTCTTCTCTGGAAACAGACTCGGTGAGGCTGAATGAGGTTAAGGCTGCACAGCCTTGCTGGTCCACTTAGGCGAGTGTATTCCTTCCTTCAATCACTCTGCTCCTAGCCTCCAATTTTGCCATACTTTCATACCTGAACTATTACTTACTTACTGTATTTCTTTTAATTGACTCATTATTTATTTATAAAATTACTTGAAGATAACCTTCATAAGTACATCCTGGATATGCCAGATGTATTTTTTTTTAAATAATGTTAAATAAATCTAAGGAGTCAAACAGAGACATATGTTCATCTTTGTACGTACTAAAACCCTCAAGGGATGTGCCTCCCACCCTTCATAAATGCTGGCCTGAGCTACATTCCCCTCCGCCCATCCCTCATTTGGACAAATTCATGTCTGGCTCCACCCTGCTTGGGTTTAAAATCTAGGAAATGATATATCTAACATAAATAATGCAGGTTTGAAAAAGACACAAACCTAAGAAAAGTCATACATCTAGACCATTCAATTTTGGCAGCATATAAATGACAAATCTGAAATATATGAAAAGTATTTAATCAGAAAAAGAATTAATTCACCACACTGTTATTTTTTTTTCTCCCAGGGAAAAAGAAACCTCTACTTCCTGCCAATTATAATCTCACCTTAACTTCCCTATCCAAGGATGCAATTGATAGCATTAACCCTGTATTATTGTCTCATATTATTAACTTTGTTGACAGACTCAATATGTCAATGATTCTCAAACTTCAAAGTAGAGATTGAGCCAGTGCATGTTTGGAGGCAAAAAGTTCAAAGAACATATTAAGGATAAAATGAAATAGTTTGTTTGTCTATTTAAAAAATGTTTGTTTCTATAGAAATGACCTCGTAAGTAGCTCAGAGTACCACCTGAGAATAATGAAAGGACAAATTCTAGTAAACAATTAAAGTTGTGAACAAATATTTAAAACTTCTATCTGAGGGGGAAAATGAACTATCTATACCATTGTGAACCTACAAAGGATTTCCTTACATATTTTATCACTGTGGCATTTGAAATAGCTTCTGGAAAGAAAAAAAGTATCCATATAATATATTGTACATGGGGATTTATTGGAATCAATTGCACAACATTATTCTTTGAGATAATCTTTGAACACCCCAGGAGAAGAAGGGAGGAAGTAAAAACTCCCCACCTGGGGGAAAATGCAAATTAGACAAATGGCACCACTCAGTGTTTCAATTATGCTTTCAGCGTGTTTCCACTCAAAATGTCCTCTGGGCTTAATGCAAATGTCACAAAAAGACAAACTTTAGCTGGGAGACAAAACCACAATTGAAATGGGAAGCTTGGCATGTGAATTAAGGGGCTTAATCTTCCTGACCTTGATTTTATGCTTTTCTATTTCTTTCTTTTAAATGTGGTTCTTAGGGCTGAAAGTCCAAAAAGCATAGATTTATTACCATCTAGAAATGTGTGAGGGAGCAAATTAAACTGTATTATGATCCCAGGAAATATGAAAATGCAGATGGATTTAAACTTATCTGCACAATATAGAGTAGTCCTGCTCACGTAGATAGGTATGAACGAATATATGGAATTATTGCTATTCTTATAAGTGTTTTGGGTCAATCTGTGATCCACACAACTCACATCCTAGATGGGCAAATGGTCCCATATATATTATATGCATTCATAGAGACTTGCAAATTTGTTGGCACATAGTTAGCTCTAAGGCCTCTCAGAGTTGGTGGTCAGATTCCGCCCGTACACTTCTGTGAGGATATGGGAAGATCGGTAGTACTGTGGGCTCTGAACCAGTCATCCTGGGAGTTGTATCCCTGCTAGAGACAGATATGCTTGGATCACTTCTAGGGATCAAAACTCTTACACAGAAGAAACTGGCTTTGTTTCGTCAGTATACTCACAATAGAAAAAGTCCTGATTTATAGCATTTGCCAATGCCTATGGTGTAAATATTCTAAAAATGGCTGATTTCAGCTAGCAATGTGTTTTCAACAGGCTTGCAAATTTTCTAAAAACGTAACAATCAGCTCTCAGGAGCATACGTACTGGCTGTCTCTAGCACACTACTGAGACCAGGCAATGACTCTGCGGAGAATGTAAATGATTTCCTCTGCCTTAAACTGTACCTGATATCCCAGCACACTGGCCTAGTTAGTGAAACAGAATTTAATTGCTCTGTCAGCAGGAAGGGCCTGCAAACTGGTTGATCTGAAAAGTCTTTGCTGGGGCATGGAAAGCCATCCCTTTCTGACAACTGAAGGAGTTCTTAGTTCAGAAACATCAGATGGACTCTCTCCAGGATACAGACCATCACTTAATTGCTTCTCATATCTTTCAGTGATCCCACTGGCACCAATAAAGTTTAGTCCAGAGGCTCTTTGGACCTGCCCAAGTGAGAGAAACAGAAAGCATTTCCTTCGGCTTCCCTGAATACCCTTATTTCCCAATCATTCTAGCCAATCAAGCTTCATCAATGTATGTTCAGTCCCTCCCACAGTGGATCAGATCTCTATATGATTCAATAGGCACATCCCCCAGCTTTGGTTCATTCTACCCTCTTGATTCTTGAATGCCTTGAACTATATCCTGTGTTCCATGTTTGGCCCGGAGTCAGTGCTAACATCCACAAAGCTTCTGTAAGGTTCTGGGTGTATTCTTCAGTATGACTGATTAACCCAGGAGTGGATTTCACCTTCAAAAGCTTTGTAGGTTTGATAGACGCAGAACGCACATAAAATGGTCTTAATGCCATTTCATGTGTCAATTCCAACTTTGATAAAATAGGGTTTCAATTCTGTCATGTCAGCTGAAGATATACTGAATGATTCTGTCAAGTGATCTTCAGCAGAAACCTATTTTTGCCATGTAAACCCTTAAAGGCTTCCTCTTAGAGAAAGACAGAACCCATATCTGCTTTCAGGGAATTTTCTCTGCCTACCATTAAACACTAAGCTGCTAGCTCTCAATCTAGTCTTTTCTGTCAGGGTCTTAAATTTTCCTCTTGCTACAAATTCTTTAAAACGTGACAGGTTGTTTTCTGAAAGAATTCTGTACATCATCTGTCCCATGGTGGTTATAATCACTATGAATTTGTATTTCAAATTGGAATTACTTTACATGGCACAGAGCCTGACACAATACCCATTAACCCTATTAGTTGAAAAAGTAAATAGCAGAACTGCTGCTAAGTCAATTTGAAACTCAGACAAAACCGAGAACGATGGCCCAAACTCATGTGAATACTCAAGTCGATTTGAAAGTCACCTGATCAGTGAGTCAGAAATCACAGATTCAGCAACTTGGAAAGCGACTAAGTGTCAGATTTACAGAGATTCTCCCCTCAGTTTTTTATATTACTGACACGTGTTTCTTACATAGAGCCCTTAGTCTGTGACTTATCTAGTAATTATGTGCACACATGTCTCCCTCCCTATGAGTGTCAGCAGGGTAGGTTAATGAGAAGAGATTTGTTCCACTACAACTTTTAAGACATTTGGCCTTGCAGTTGGAGTTGTCTGGAGACAGAGTGTGGCAGTATGCTCTGGCTGAGCCTAAACTGAGATTCAGACCCTGACTATGTCTGGTGCTCTGGAAGGCCTGTGATTTCCCAAGGACCTCTCTACTGCATGAGCAGATGTACATGGGGAGGAATGGCCCTTTAAAGGGGACAGCTTCTGTACGAACACATAGTTAGGTACAGAGCCAGAAGGAAGGTGGAGAGGAGAACACTGTATTGGTTTCTTAGTCCAGCCCAGTGGGTCTGTAGTAAAGGGAGAGAATAAGCGGAAACAACCTCGACGATTCACAAACCACAAGCATTTTAAGTAATCTCAAGCACTGTTACTCTGGTCCCTAATTACAAACTGTTATAGTGAACGGCAGCTTGGCCCCATTTCTGAATGGGATACGGCTTAGCTTGGCTTTGGTGCAATGAAGACTAAAGCAGCTTTAGGGTCGTTTGGCACTCTGAAGGGTCATGGCTTTGGGGATCCAAGAGATGGACTTTGAGAAGAAGCTCCCACACAGAGGGCAATGGGGAGGCACTGCCTTCAAGAACTTCCCAGAACTGTTATCAATAAAGAGGCCAGAGAAAAGGTCATGCAAGGAGAATGCGTGAGTTTGTGTGAGAGATTCCATGGGATCTTCCAGAAATAACTTCAATAAGAGTCAATGGAGCGGGGCAGGTTGAGGTCCTGCAATTGTGCAGGTGTGGGTTATAAGCAGGTGCAGTGCAAACATTAATATTCACATGGCCTCTTTATTGTCCAAACATCGGAAAAGCCTGAAGAAATTCAGGACCATTTGGAAAGTCTAGTTCTTTCCGGATGAAATAATTTGCTTGTCATTGGATACTTTCAAGTGGAACCTAAATGAGTGTTCAGCAGAAATGCTGTAGAAGAGATTCTAGCATTGGATGATGCTCTTACAATCTGAGATTCTATTAGTCTAAATCTTAACATATTCATCCATTATCCATAAAAACATCATTTGTTCACTTACAATGTGCAAGACAGTAGGCAGTAAAAGATAAATGTCAACATAAAGATAAATAAGGTGCATTATCTGCCTTCATGACATATTCAGAACCTAGAAGTTTGGGGCACATAATTATTTGGAGGGGTTCCCTTTTGAAGGGTGGGTGTTCAACTTCTACATTGTGTCAAAAGGCCAAACAAGCACCACAGTGTAGAAATTACAAGCAAGCAGATCATAGTTCAATATAATAAATTATTTCTAGAAATGAGAGAAAGTCAACCAATGAGCAGGTTCATCATTACCAGATGCATCTAGGGTAAAGGATTATCAGCAAGTCTATCTCACTTTACCGAAGAGTTGTGCTCTCTAAGACTTGCTTAGAAAGCAAATTTCTGTGTAGTTTTACTATATTTTATTATAAAATTGAGTGTGTTCTCCTAGACAATGTTTAGCATTCAATCATAATAAAATCATATTTAAGAATGCAAAAGCACATTAGAAACATTTGAAGGAAGGAATTATAACTTTGCAGGTAAATATTGATACTAATCCATAAAGCAAATAGTAAAAGTATGCAAATAACATGGGCAAATGTTTAAACTGGCTCTGAGAGTTTGAAGATCTAATTACAATGACGCCCACCTGCAAAACTGAGCATCATGGATCTAAAGGCCCTTTAGTTTTGACTTGGTTTCTTCCCTAGATCTACAGGCAGGTGGTCAACACTTCCCGCTCTAGGTTCTGTAGAAGCTATTGGGCCTCAGAGGGGCCGAGGGCGACTGGGAAAGGAAGGCAGGTGAGAGTGCTGTAATGGTGACCCAGTATTTGGAAATAAGTTAAAATGTCCAAGATGGGCAAGCAAACAAGCAACCATCCTGCAAAATGAGTCTTCAGGGAATGTATACTGAATCCGCTTCTGCCTTAGAAACACTGAAAGAGATGTATGAAGCGCTATCATGAACAGAGAAGATGTCTCACAAAGCTTATAATCTACAATCTGAAGCAGTGCTCGGCACACAATGATCTGCAAACTTTCTAACCTGAAAGAGGAAGGCGAGCTCTGGGAGAGGATGAACTAACCATCATGCTTTTAACAAAATAGCATGAACATAACAGATACTCAGTAAGTGATTCCCCACACCCACATCCTCACGATATTTCAACCATTTTATGTAAGGGAAATGAAGGAAGCTTGAAGGGGCTGTGTTGCCCACAATGCAGAGGCTAGTAATGGAATGGGGGTTCAAACCCAGCTTTGCCATACTCCACAGGCCAGGCTTTTCACTGCACTACTCTGTGTCCTCTGATTACTTCATCTGAAAAATTCTCCAAGAATTAGTGAGTGAAAAAGAGAAGATTTTTTTCAAACAAAATTTAACAAACCAGTCTTCACTAGGTTAGTTTCCCAAGCTACTTGATCAACAAAGATGGACAGATTGGCTTGCTGTCGAAAATTTGTAAAACATCAGACTTTAGTGTATGACCCAGCTGAGGATATTAATGAGGCATCATTCACACTAGTTCCAGCTATAGTTCAGAAAATGTAAAGGCTGTGGCATCAAAGGTAAAAGGATGTTGGTTTATACAAACACACACTGGGAATTATACAAAGCCCTTCCCTAGATCTTCAAGTCACTCTACAAAACCATAATTATGCTGGTTTTCCATGTTTGATGTCTGCCTTTTCTAATAGTTACCATATACAGAACATTTTCTTTATGTCAGGCACTGAGGTAAACACTTGATAAACTTCCTTCCTTCCTTCCTTCCTCACCCAAGGACATTTCTTTCATTGTTTTCACAGAGACAGGAAGTGAGAGAGAGAGAGAGAGAGAGAGAGAGAGACATTGATGTTAGAGAAAAACGTGATTGGTTGCCTTCTTGTACACGCCCCAAAAGAGTAACTGCCCTGACCAGGAATTGAACCCGTGACCCTTCGGTCTGCACGACGATGCTTAAACCAACTGAGCCACACTGGCCAGGGCAAACATTATTTCTTTTAATTCTCCAACAGTCCCATAAAGGTAGTATTTTATAGATGAGGAAACAGAGTTTCAGAGAGATTAAAAAAACAGTGTAAGATCACACATCTATAAGTAGCAAAGCTGGAACTTTGCTTTTTACATCTGTGGTAGAATCCTGTCCCAGGTCCTGGAGGAAGAGGAAGGGGCTGGATTATATCAGGATGGTGGAATCCAAAGTAAATGTCAGAAGTTATTCCACAGTCTAGGAGCACATGGCCTAACAGGATATTAAATAATCTGTGTCTAAAGTTAAAAGAGGTGTCAAAGATGGAGTTGAATGGAATCTTGAAGTTAAATGTTAATTCCATCAGGGGAAAACTGAAAGAACAGAAGTCAGAAGCCCCTGCAGCTTACAGCTCAGGGAACACGTAAGCTCTGAAGAAGCGGGGGAATAAGGCATGAATGGGCGCAGCCAGCTCTTTATGCAGTCCCAGAACATCTAAGAGTATTCAAGAGCTTTTCTTAGTATGAATTCTTTACAGGCAGGAAAAAAAGCTGAGTGTGCAACGTACTATCACTGATCTATGTATAATTTTTATTAAAGAGCTCTTGAGGTTTGGGCTTTCTACAGACCAAGGCCCCGCTTTTCTGCTATACCATCCTCACAAATCCCCAGATCACAGCAAACGAAATATTATGAAAGTTTGGCCCATGATCTTCAGAAGGATTTAATTTTTGTAAGACTCAGAAAATCTGTAGCCAGTGTGTAGACGAGCATCTTCCACATAAAAAACCCCTGAGACATTTTAAACACCTACGTTTTACCCCCTGTGGATACTCAGAGTGCTTCTCTGCAGAGATGGCCTTGTGCTACCTGCATCCTGCGAGGGTCTAGAAATGCTTCCAGGAAACAGAGTAGTGTTTGGGGACTCAAGTACACTGCCTGGGGCAGCAACGACCATCTTTCCTAAAGGGTGAGTTCTCAGTATTGACGAGGCTGATGGCTTGATTACAGCCATCGGGGATGCCAATCCAAATGCAACAGCGTGCAGAACACCAGCTTCCACACCTTCACAATTGCCTCCTGACCTATCCTGGGTGCTCTTTAAGGGCAATGGCCTCATACAGCTTTGCCCCATCTCTTTGGCTATGCTCAGTGCTTGCCCTGGCAAGTTGGCAATCAAAGGTGTTAGTGAACTCTTTTTGGTTGTAACCATTAATTCATTCGCCTCCTCCCTAATTGCAGCGGGTGAGATGCTCACCAGCTGTGATTACAAATTTGTTGTGCCTAGTTGACAAGACCTCATCAGAAAATTAAAATAAAATGATCTGGCTTACAATACATGAACCCCAATTAATTCTCGTATGCGTATATGGGTTTCTGATGTAAGCAAGAAAATGATCAGCCCTGTAGGTCATGCCTATTCATCCTCCAGTTGCCAAGAGATTTTTGTTGTATCCCGTACGCCATATGGCATCGTCTCTAGCTTCAGCCTCGTGGGAGTGTAGGAGGATGCCTGCCAAGGGTGTCTCACTACTTATTAAAGGTATCCTATTTTCCTGTAATTTTTTCACTCAACAACAATAGCCCACGGTCACTTCCTTAAGAAGTAAAAGCCAATGCAGCTGAAGGTTTTTGTGCTGCTTTCCACCCTACCTGCATTATCATGGGAAGAGCACGGCCAGATTTAAATCACAGCTTTCCATCAAAAGGGGCAACTTTTGCAATTGAGGGATTCTTATATGGGATTTCAAGTTTATGACTGATTCTAGAAGGCCCCACATGTCTGGAAATGTTCTTTTTGCACATACAGTAAGTCTAAGGTTTCCGAAATTTATTTATTTATTTATTGTGCTCTTGCTCTTGCACTCTCGCGCGCGTGCGCCCTCTCTCTCTGTCTCTATATATATATGTGCAAGCTGAAGCATATGGTCCCACACACTGTGATATTTACGATAATGAATCACAGATGTTTAAATGGATGTAATCTGAAAACACTTTAATGCTAAGATGCTGGAATCTTACTGCAAATATTGTGAAGTGAGGACCTTTGAATTATGTTGATTTTCAGATATGATCACTAGGAATACAACTTTACATATCCTGGGAAAATATCAGGCAGAAAGAAATGACTCCCTCCTCCCTTTAAAGAAACAGTGTTCAAAGTAACCACGAAACTCCAAAGATGTGGAATTGGTTATTCCCTTTATAACTGAATTGCAGTCCATTCTAGAATTAAAGATGAACGTATGAACATACACAGTGGATATTCTTTGACTGTGCCCCCATTCTATAACACATAATACTTTAATGATCATTTTTTAATTTCGCTTTTTAAATTAAAAAAATAATTTAAAATTTCATTGGTGCAAAATGGGAAATGTGCCCATTTACCATCCCTCCCATCCCTCACTTATTCCATTAACCATAAAATGTGATGTATAGTCTACTAAACCTACAAACTATGTACACACATACAGTTAAGTAACTAGATTTGTTTTTATATCTATTACAAACTTTTAATGTTAGTTTACATAAATCTATTTTATTCTTTTCCATGACTGAATAATGCCTCTTTGTATGGATATGCTATCATTAAAGCACTCCCTATTATTGGACCTTTACAGTTTTCCTGTTTCACAATTACTGTGTAGTGGTGAACACCTTCATACATGCCTTTTTGTGCCTAAGTGCAAATATTTCTCTACAGTTGAGGTTCATCTTGGAAACGGATGATTCAAAAGAAATGTCCATTTAAAATTTAGTTAGAAACTGCACATTGTCCACCAGAAAGGCTTTATTGATTTGAACTCTAATCCAAAGTGTACTGGAGGTCTCTGTCCTCAGACTAACAGTGGATAATATGTTTATATTTTTTTGCCAACTTGATAGTTTAAAAAAAGTATATTGTTAATTTGTATAACTTTGATGAATAGAGAGGTTCGGTATTGTGTCAGAGCACTGGTCAGCCACTTTCATTTCCTTCTCTGTGAATTTCATGGTCTATTGGGAATTTATATTTTCATAGCTTGCCTCCTTGCTTTTCTCCTTACTAGGCTGCAAGCTTTTTCAAAGAAGGAACCGTGTATTGTTTGTCATTCTATTGCCAATGCTTTGCAAAGACCAGGCATACATGTTTTGTTGAACGGATACATGCTTGTATGGATGAAGCTGATGTTTCTTTCTGCTACCACACAGCTGTTTAGCACAGCACCCCTTTCTAAGAGGAAATTCAGTTCAACACCTCTCTCCTTTTCGAGTTCCCTCTCCCTCTTCCCTCTTATACAGTGCCTTTCCCTTACCAGAATAAAACCTCCAAGCGTGCAGAGACGTGGTCAGCCTGGTAACCCAAGTATCTGAAGGGCTAGCACAGAGTGTGACAAGTAGCAGGCACTCAGTAAATATTTTCTAAATGAATCCATCTTTGTGTTATGATGTGTCAGGCTGTTTCTATACCAGATACTGCACTGGAACCCAGCCTTGAAAGGTGGACTGGAGTCTTTTATTTTTTTTTTCTGCTTTTCTATTCATTTCCTGTGCTGATGGACAAGGGAGAATTTACTCAGTGCCTTTACTGAAATTCTTAATCCTACCTTGTAGACCAGATTTGAAGTGTGCACAGAAACGGTAAAAGGGAAATGCTATTATGACACTGGAGCTTCATTGTCCTGTTTTTTTTACTTTTTATTTACTTATGTACTTATTTTTGCATAGAAAAGGATGCACTGCAAACTTGCTAGAGTGGGCCCAACTGAGATGCTAAAGCCATGAACTGAATTCATACTCATATAGGCTGACATGAAGGTCTAAAATCAACTGAGACAAACAAAGAGCTTGTGGGTCAGCTTATGACCTCTTTGTCCCTCTAAACCAGGAGATAGGAATCTACAGCCTGCAGGCCAAATGTGGCCCACTACGTGCTTTTATAAATAAAGTTTTATTAAAACACAGCTACACTACTTGTTTACATGTTGCCTGTAGCTGCTTTGCTCTACAACTGCAGAATTGAATAGTTTCAATGGATACTATCTGGATCACAGAAAAAAATATTTCTGTAGAAAAACTTTGCAGATTCCTTCTGGAGACAGGTCACATGCACCCTGCCCCCAACTTTTCATGAGATCTACTCTAAGCCACTAGAATGCTAAGGCAAGTAAATTCATTCCCAATCTGTTTTGCATTCTTACTTTGATGATCAAACACAAAGACAATTAGCAGTGTGGGGAAATGACTCAAAGCACTCACCTAAATGTTATTTCAATGTCTGGTATTATCTTTAACATTCAAAAATAAAATCTGCTGGGAGATTATTTTCCATTCAAAATAAAATCTCGAGAGGTTTACATTTAAAGTATACTTCTAAAATCCACAGACTGATTCATTCAATATATGGTCAAGCACTCATGGAGAAGATGAATATGTCCAGAAGAGTACAATGAATTTTGTATATTTTTTATGTCTCTAAAGCCATAATTTAATTTAGAACCAAAGAATTAGCTGAGAATCATGCTTTTGATCAATTTCACACAAAAAAAAACTGTTTTGTCTTCAAGGTCTGTTTCTCACACTTAAAATAATCTGTCATCTATTAATGTGATCTGTCATTAATTTTTGTTTCTTGTAGAGAGTCTGTCATTATTTTCACTAAATGACTAAGATGTCTAATCTTCTGCACTCTCTACATAAAGCCATTTAAAAATTTAGCTTCCCCAAAAATGAAATGGGAATTATCCAGCCCAAAAGTGGCAGGAAAGTAGTGTTTTTAACTTATTTTTTTTTCCTCTGGTAAGGACTTGGCTCATTAAGAAGCAAAAGCAACATTTCTTTGAGTAAAGGGGCAAAAGGAAAAAAGACAGAAACCAAAAATCACTTAAATAGTTTTAACATTCTCATGAAGTTAAGATGCTCTGTTGGGTAGGGCTAGTCACTATACATTTTAAGTGCATAAAATCCAGTGAACTCAGGCAAGCACAACATTCAAACTATAATGCATATTTCCACTGTAATTGTCTAACTTTGAGTTGGATAGTTTCCTGGGTTCTCACTTCATGCCTCTATGCCTGGCTGTCATGGATGTGAATTCTTCTTTCAGTTTCCAAAGGGTCCTAAGAAAGAAGGGCCTAGTGCTAGGCTGGGGTGGAGTATGAAAATGAAAATGGTGATATCAACCCAAGAGTGGGTGAGAACAGAGAGAAAATGAAGCAGAATCACTCTCTCACTCTTATACCAGTAACAACTTTGAAAATATTCATAGCTGCAATGAATAAAATAGTTGCTATGCTTAACCCAAATCCCCTCTGAAGAAGGCAGGTCCAGCTAAGGGCAAGACCCTTGGTTCCACTAAGCCCCTCCCTGGGTTTAGGTTTAGAAGTCTGGGAGGGTAAAACATAGGAATTGCTGTAGAGCTCTACATACTGAGAGATGAATTGGGAGAAAACAATTCAAGCAAGAAGGTGTGAGGAGCAGAGTTGGGAGTGGAGAGGAGGGAAGAAAGGAGGAAGCTGGAGACCACGAGTGTCTCCCCAGATACTTGGATCCTCAGTGAAACTGTGTCACTTGTGGGTGGTGTGTGTTTGTGTGTTTCTTGCACAAACTGGAGCAGGGGCCATGTTTTACTGTCTGGTTTGCTGTGGTAAAAGAAGACTCAGCCTTTAAGGCACAGGGCCCAGAAGCAAAACAGGCCCTGAAGACACAAGCCCCTCAGAATTGGCATTCACTATGGGGAGGCTTTGGATTTCTGTGGTTTATGGAAGTTAGGGGCTCACTTTAAGTTTAACTAACCCTTCCGGGGTTAGAGTGGGCCTGTGAACATTTGGATCACGTTCATCATTTATTCAGCTCTTTCCATGAGCCAGGCAATGGGGTAAGACTTCACACACATATCCCACAGTATATTTTTTGTTACTTATACTACTCTGTCTTCTTCTTTCTTAAGAATGTAAGCTCAGAATACATCAAGAGCCTTGAAAAGTATCTGGCACACAAGGACTCAATATATATTGACTCAATCAATGAATAAATGAATGGATTAATTTCTTCATTTTTTTTCCCTTTACTTAACTATTGTTATCTGCCAACCAATTAATAATGAGTGAATATAGTGAAGTAAGTAGGTAGGTAACGAGTTGAAAAAAAGGACAAATATACTGTGACCTTTTGTTATTGTTGTTGTGTGCCCAGGTATAAATATGTAAAAAAGAAAGAAAAAGTTAAATACATAAGAATTTAAGTCTTTTTATCAGAAGATTTTTTTTTATTTTAGTTCTTAGGAAAACTTTCACAAGGAAGCAAGAGAGTTCAGAGCAATGATCCTGGAGTCAGAGATCAGAATTTGACAAATTATGGAACCTTGGACAAGTTAATCCACATTTTTGAGTAGTTTCCTCATCTGTGAAAGTGTTGCATATTGATACATATAAGCCAAGGGACTAAAGTGAAGCTTGAGACAGTATTCGTAGATCACTTGCCACAGTGTCGACAAACATTGCCTAAGCTATTGCTGGAAGTTAAGTCACTCATATCTGAGTATTATGGAGAAAATGGAATAGGTGAAGCATGTTAATGACAAATCATCTTATTCCAATTTGAGTGATTTTCAGGCCCAGAAGTTATTATACAGGGTATAGCACAAATAAAGCCCCCTTTTTTATTACAAAATCTTTTATTACAAATCATAAGCATGTAATTCTGTAACATAAGAATATCATACTCAAGCACACCATATGACATTTTAGGTGAAATGGTCACATTAAAACTATAAATTATTATACCCATGTTAATACCTTACCAACCACACTCAAGCAGGCCTTACTTCTGCCGGACCCTGTACTCTAACTCGTCCAAACATGGTATTGGGATGAAACCAGTTTCTGAAAATAAAATTGCCACCATTTTGAAAAGACCTGATTTTAAGCATCAGCAATGGCTCCCGACTCCCCTCAAACTCTGTTGGAGTCATGGCTCACTTCACTTATTTTCTTGTTTAGACACCACCAGACGCAAGCCAGTGATTACAAAAGTGAGTATTCCTCGTTCGGGTCCGGGCTGTCAACGAAGACTGAGCAAAGGACACCACAGGGAATGGTGTTATTAAAGCTGCAACAAGCAGACAAGCACTGGGCCAGCTCTCCCCAACCCGTCCCATCTTTCTCAGGCTTAGTCTTTGATTTGCCCCAGAAAGGCAGGCTTTTGCATTTTTCACAAAGGAACCGCCTTGGGGGGAAAGTAAGCTGTGTCAGTCAAAACCATTTATGAGACATGTCTGTATTTTGTTTTCTTGTGCACCTGGGAGAAGGCTTCTCAGATCACATTTTTTCTCCTCTCTGTATTAACAAAAGATTATATTATCACTTGGATCTAAAACATACACCTAACATGGCAATAAACTCCTTCATAGTAATAAACTATTATGTTGGGGACTGTTTTGAATATGAAAAATATGATGAAGACTTGAAAGTACCCCCATTGAATATCCAGAAGATGAATATTACCATAAAGTTTTGAGTTAAAAGACACCAGAGTTCAGGATTGTGCACCTAAAACACCAGCCTCCTCGAGGTGCTGACCTCAAGGACACTAAGGACAATGCTGACCGTGGATGAGAACATTTCAAAATAATTTCAAATTATACTGCAAATTGCAAATTAAGGACTTTTGCCTCATTTAAAATGAACAAAAAACAAACAAATACCAATATCTAGGACAAGGATATTTTGAATAATACCGCAGAGGTCATATTTTGAACTAAATCTTTAAATGTCTGCTATTTGTTTTGTACTACTATCAATGAGGATGACCCTATAACCTTGTATAATTTTTTGTCAGGGCTCTTAAATGCTCTGACAGTAGCTATTTTAAACAAATAAGCCCGCCATTTGTATTTTAGAAAAACAAACAAACAAACCAACACAAAACAAAGCAAAACACACAGGAGCCTCGCCCTCCTGTCTGAGGCAGAGAACCAATTAGAATGTTCCTGGTGAGAATGTGAACAGGAGCTGTGATGAGAAGTCAACACTGCTTCTGAAACAAGTCCTGTGTAGCTGGGAGGAAGAGAAAGTGAAACACGCTCATAATTGAAGATTCTCCTTTGTCTGTCTTTGTCCTTCACAAACGAAAAACATTGTTTAATTCTCTACCTGGAAATTGGACACTTGAAGGCCTGATGTCCTTCAGATGCCCAATTTTGAAGTAGGGACACTGAACTATGGGGCGAGCAGGGAGACCTTTGCCTGCTGCCAAGCGTCCTTAGAACGGCACTTTAGTCTGTCTACGTGTAACAGAAGATAGGGAACTAGAAAGAGATAAGAAGAGGCCAGGGTCTGAAGTTTATGGGTTTTGTTACAGAAAGTCTCTCTTTATCTGACTTAGTCCTTAAGTGGGTACAGCAAAATATTCACCCAAAATCCAGTAGTGAAGAGTAAAGGCTCTGGCAGAAATTGTCTCCCTGTTGTAAGGAAATCTCATCTCCCACCCTCAAGGTTTTACCTGGGCACATGGCTACTTGTCTGGCAACTACATTTCCCAGGCTCTTTTGTTCCTGAGTGTGGTCATGTGACTCAGCTCTGGTCCATGGTGAATGACAGGAAGTATGAGGAGGACTTGTAGTCTGTTAAAAGACTTCTGTTCTTTTTCCTTCCTGTCCCTTTATGGCCTGGATATGGTGTAGGACATAGGAAAGAGGACAACACCATAAAGGATGTCAGAACAGGTCTGATTAAGTATCAATCCAATACTTCTTGGGGCCACAAGGCTGAAGATACCACAAGAGACTGCAATCCACAGCCCTTGGCCTCTTCCAAGTGTGGGCCCCTGAATGACACCTACCTGCTCTGGATGGACTGGTTTATGAGAAAGAAGTACATTTGTGTTTTGTTTAAGCCCTGCTATCTGAGTGTCTTTATTACAACTATTAGCCAAGACCCTAACTACTTTGGATGCCCCGGCATAAGCTGGCATGATGTGTTGGTAATTCAGAATTCTTCCCCAAATACATCCTTTTGAGCCTACAAAACCTTTTGCAGCCTTTCCTGTCCCTTTCTTTCTTCTTGCCCATGTGTGTCCCTCCCATCTACAAGAGTGGCTGTAAGAGCACAGCAATACTCACTGGCTGAGGACCGGGGTCCAGCTCACCTGGGAGTATGTTACTGCTGCCAGACTCACTATTCTACAGTTGCATTTGTTAACCTGTGAACATTTCATCACTGAATCACAAGTTCCCTCTCATTTACTGAGATGATTTTTCTTTCAGGGAGCATTTATTGAGTGTCTACTCTAGGCTGACTTATTCAATAGTCTTCATTCTATATATTCCCACATTAATATGATAAATAAGTACATGAAGCAAATCTCCTTGGAATTTTCCCCCAAAACAAACCAAATGAGAATATAAAAGAAGTGGCAGAGAGGAATTACAAACTTGTAAGCTCCCATTCATACAGAGTTATTTAAGAGATGGCGTATGCAGCAGGATAAGCCCTCTTCCCAGATCTTTACTTCCGTCAAACACTCAGAGGCTCCATTGAATGGAATAGTAAGAGTTGTCCCTGGGCATAGTAATCCTCTCTGTGTTTTAATGCTTTGTCAGAGCAGTGAGTAGAACTCAGCTCAGTTTTGCTTCTTCCACGTGTCTTTCTCTGGGTTCTTCCTGCAACATCCCAGAACATGACAGACAGTGATCAAAATGAGTGGCCAATGTGATCAGGGGTAAGAGGTTTGCAATTGCGTTGCATACTTGCTTGCATAAGAAGTAAGGTGACTTCTCTGCACTCCTTTCCATGTTTGGTGGCTGCTTCAATGATCATATGTGACTATCGTGATTTTACATTTATTTATTCTCTTTATACAGCATTCCTCATTTTGTCTCTGTTTATGAATCTGGCTTTTTGGAATATTAAAAAATACTGACACACACACACTTAAGCCACTTAAAGAAAGAAATTCTAAGTCCAATGAACTTGGAGTCACAGAGCTACTGCAAGAATCTGAAGACATTATGAGAGATGGCAATTTGCAGCACTTAGCCTTTGCCAAAGTCACAGTCCCCTCTGCCTCCCAAGGGCAAGTCACAGCTCAAAACACATTTGCATTGGCCTCAAAAGCAAGCTTGTCTTATCAAGATGATTATATGAAACAAAACAATGCAGATAAAATTTTTAAAAGATAAATATTCATTTATCATTTGCATGTTGGGGAAAGAGCATTGATTTGGGTTCCTATTCTTATGCCATATATACAGGCTGAGTAACCCTGAGCAGAATATCAGTGTTTTCATCTTCTAAGTGGGGATTTTATACCTACCTTTCAATGCTGTCATAAGGACGTCATGAAACACTCCAGATAATATATGCTCAATAAGTACATGCTGAGTAAATGGGCAAACACATGTAAAAGCTCTACTGATCTGATCTGCTCACCCTTACTCCTTTATGGTTGCTTCAGTACACCAGGCAACATTACCATTGCACTTCTGTCTGTCTACAGGGCTTTTCTTACAGACACCTACATGACCTGTTCCCTCGCCTCTTTCAAGTCCCGCTTGAATAGTCCCTTCTCAGTAAGGTGTTGCCTAATGATCACATAATTTATAACCACACACCTTCCCCTAATCCCAGACCCCTTGTCCTGCTTTGTTACTCTCTGCTACATTGATCACAATCCAACATCCAATGCATTTTATTTACTTATTTTCTGTCTGCACCAAGCTAGAATGAAAATATCTCAAGGGCAGGAATATTTGTCTGTTTACCTGGTTAGTTCACTGTATTAGTATTTTAAGGCTGCCATAACAAACTACCACAAATTTTGTGGCTTAAAACAACAAAAATGTATAACTAACATTCTGGAGGCTTCAAAATTCAAGGAATTGATGGATTCACATTTTTAAAGGCTCTAGGGGGATATTCCATTCTTTGCTTGTGCCAGCTTCTAGTGGCTCTGGGTGTTCCTTGGCTTGGGGCTGAATCTGTGTTTCTGTCACTGCCTTCACACGGACGCCTCTTTCTTCTCCCTGTGTTGTTTCATTGTGTGTATCTTATAAGAACACTTGACATTGGATTTAGAGCCTGCCTAGATAATCTAGGATCATCTCATATCAAGATCTTTACCTCAATTATAGTTGCAAAGACAGTTTTGCAAATAAGGTCATATTCACAGATTTTGTGGACATCATTTTAGCAGCCACTGTTCAACCCACTCTATACACTGGTCTATCTCTATTGCCTATAAGAGAGGCACACTGAGGTGCTCAGGTCCTATTTTTGAATAAATGCAAACAGTCTTTAGGACATGGTTGGAACTTAAGGTGAGCTTACTTTTCTTACCTGAAAAAGTACACTTTCAGGTGACCTGAACTGTATAGCTCCCCTGAGAGAAACTCAGTGAGATAGCAAAAGCAGAATATTCTACCACTTGGAAGGCCCCCCCATGACCCCATCCCCCCAGTAAAAAGTGACCCCCACTGTGGTTTCAAGGATCCCACTGATTGGACAGGAATCGGATTCACTGCCATGCACAAAACAGCCTTCACATGAGTGTCCTCTGGTCGTACCCAATCATCCACAGGCCCCTTTCTGACAGAAGAAGCAAAATATGAGCATTCTTTTCTAAGAATGTCACATCCATTAACATAGTTGCCAGATAATTCCTCAGAACCTTCCTGATTTGCATAAATACCTCCTAGTCAATTTCTATTTTTCTTAATTTAAAACGAAAGTGGCAGCTCCGTGGCTGAGGCACTGGGCACAGTCTGGCAGCTCCACATTGAATGAATACTGGACCACTGAAGCAGAAAGAGGTGAAAAATATCCATTCTTAGCATTGGTCACTATTTGCTTGAACATCCTGAATAACCCTCACCTGAACGAACAATAAATTCACTTAAATGGGTTATGAGAATTCAAACCATTGCAAGATTACTTGTGTTAGTCGTCTAAATGGAGGATTATAAATACATTCTCAATTGCAGAAATGATCAAAAAAATGGAATTGCTGAAGTGGTTCATATTAACAAACACGAGTTGCTTGCCCCCTCTGGGTAGGTTTCTACTCTGAGTAGGCACTGTAAGGTTCTTAAGAATAAATAAAAGGTCATCATTTTCCTCAAGGGACATACAGTCCATCTAGAGGACCATGACAACAGTCTGGTGTAATGAGTTAGATTTAGCCTACTTAGAGAATCATGACAACGGTATCACGTAACAACATTTTAATGAACATTCTTTGTCACCTCTATATGGGTACATGCACCAAGAGTTGAGCCATAAGAGTTTAGGGACTGACAAGAGAGAAAAGAAAATAGCCACATATTAGAAAATAAAATATTAGCCAAATAGTCCCAAAGTAGAAATTAGAGAAGAATTCACAAAGGAAGTTCTCTGGAATTTGAAAAAAAGAGGTGGTGCATTGGTTGGTAGTAAAATCTATGGAGGTTTGGAAGGGGAAGCATGAACTGAAAAGTACTAAGGAGATGGAAAAAAGGAAATGGTTGCATCCCTGGCTGGTGGGGCTCAGTGTGTTAAGCATTGGCCTGTGAACTGAAAGGTCGCTGGTTCAATTTCTGGTCAGGGCACATGCTTAGGTTGCGGGCCAGGTACTCAGTAAGGTACATGCAAGAGCCTCTTGACTTTTCTCTCCCCTTTTTCTCTCTCCCTACTCTCCCTTTAAAAAACAAAACAAAGTAAAATAATAAAATAAAAAAAATGGGTATAGAATGAATAAAACATAACTCAAATTGTATTTTGTCCTTAAGAAAGAAATGGCAGGGAGTGAATGCACCTAGGTACAGGACATGCATATAGAATGGTTGGTAAGAAGAGACATAATAAAGACTAATATTCAATGAGCACAGGTGCACTGTAACATTTTCTCTATATACCATAGCTTTTCAACCACTATTGGCATCTTGGGCTGGATAATCCTTGTCCTGGGTTGATGCCTGTGCTTGTAGGGTGTTCAGTAGCATCTCTGACTTCTACCCATCAGACTGCAGGAGCAATTCCCGGTTATGATAACCAAAATTCTACCCAGACATTGCCAAATGTCCCCTTGGGGACAAAAGAGCCCCCAGGTTAGAACCACTGATAAATACAGTTTTGTCCCACCTTCTTATGAAAACTCTATAAGACAGCATTACTAGCCTCATTTTATTGATGAGCAAAGAAAGGCATCTAAGGGTTAAAGTATGTGCTAGAAGACACATTACTGGAAAGGGATCCTTGTCTTTTGAGATATGTGGTTATGTGTGTATGTGTGTGTGTGTGTGTGTGTGTGTGTGTGTGTGTGTGTACACATATATATTCAATGTCATTTGCTTTCATACTTAGCTACAGAGTGTTCATTTACAGGAACATTAAAATTTATGTAGTCATTATATCAATTTTTCAGCTTATAGTTTTGACTTTTGGTGACATGCTTAAAGTCTGCCTAACCACAAGATTATAAAAAAATGCACCTCTGATTGATTTCTTCCAGTTTTTGTTTATTATTTTCTTGAACACATATCTTGGTACCATCAGAAATTTATTTTGGTGTGAGGATGTGTGTATATACATAAATAGGTATTATGTGCCTCTATATGGTATTTGTTTCTTGTTTAAAAATCAAGGAGGAAAGGGTAAGAAAAATTGGTATTCTCCTGAATCCTATTACTTGGAGATAGCTCCACAACATTCTAAACATATTTTCTAGTCACCTCGGTATGGGGGCATGCACCAAGAGCTGAGTCAGACAAGTTTTGAGACTGACAAGAGAGAAAATAAAATAGCCAAGTTCTGGTAACATTGAGGGGTATTTGTAATGAGAAGTTAGAAAAGAGAAAGGGAGGATTTAAAAAAGGAATTAGGAAGTTCGCAGCTAAATAGGGAGACAAGTCAAATGCATATAACGAAGTGGAAACCAAGAAAAGAGATATGTTCATGACAGTGGTGCGTCAAACACTGTAGCAGAGACACTGCTGATGGAACCGCAGGGATATGCAGTTTGGTGTCGGAAGAGATGTTTTGGAAAGAATGAAGAGAAAGATAACCAGTGTGCAACTAGATTAAGATGAATAGTCACATGAATAAGGAAAATTCTAGAGGCACAGAGTAGAAGCTTCTTTATCAAGTACAGCACTAGTAAAGACATGAGAAAGGACAATCTCTTGTGGGAAATAGGATCCAGGAAAACTGTGTAGTGAGGCTTCTAATCCTGGGCTCCCCCAACACTCAGGGGGTGTATGAATAGGATTTAAGTGGCTGTAAAATCCTTGAAGTTATATTTAATTTTTGTATATATATGTATATTATTCTAAGTATATGTAATATTTTTTTATCCAATTATCAATAAGCGCTAAGAACTACTTTGTTGAGAATAGGTCAACTTTTGTTCATTTATAGCAGAGCAGAATAAAACAATAAAATGGCATAGACTGAGAAGTTGAGAGTGGCAGAAGATATTTGACTGAATAATGTCCAAGTTGAGGTGAGGGTAGATGGAGTCAAGGGAATGCCCTGTGAGAAAAGTCTAGTCCTGAGATCCTTTGTTCTCCTATCACCATTTTCTATTATCACTAACAGGAGGAGCTGTCCAGAAACAACAAATAACAGATAACTCCAAAGAAATAGAAAAAAAACCCCAAAAACCTCTTACCAAAATGGCATTCTTGCTTATATCTGAATAGTGGAAGTACTTTTTTTCTTCCTTCTTTTTTTTCACTGTTTTCCAAAATTTCTTCAGTTAATACACGCCAATTTTAAAATCACATAAGACACAAGATGTTATTAAAATAAACGTGTTAATGTTTTTTTCCCATACTAATTCTAAGGAAAATGATATATAACACAAGCAAAATAGATTTCTCCAAGAAAGGTCCCTATGCAGAAATTTGAAGAGCATTGGGGCTTATGAGACAAACGTGGACACCTTGGCAACAGTAGAATTAGGTTATATCATCCCTGAAGACTTGAGCTAGTCACTAGTTCTGGCAAGGATTGCCTTTGGCTTACAGTGCCCAATTCTGAGATTCTGTTTCCCCATCTGTGAAATGGAACAGTGATGCTATCTACCTAGAATTTTTTAAAAAAATTAATTTTAAATTTTATTTATTTATTTTTAGAAAAAGGGGAAGGGAGGGAGAAAGGGAGAGAAACATCAGTGTGTGATGCAGGCCAGGTCCCCTCGTGCGCCCCCTACTGGGGACCTGGCCTGCAACCCAGGCATGTGCCTTAGACTGGGAATTGAACAAGTGGCCATTTGGTTCACAGGCCGGCATTCAATCCATGGAGCCACACCAGCCAGGGTTACCTAGAACTTCTACGTGGGTTAAACAGATTACCTAAATGAGTAGATGTTTAATAAATGTGCATGCTTAGATTTCTGTGAGTATCAGTGTCCCCTTAGCTGACATCATTGCCCTGACAAGGGCTGCAGCTGGTAGTTAATCTCTTTCTGCTTTCCACCTGTTATAAGTGACTCAGAAAGTTACAGTGAATGTAGTTCTGAGACACAAATTAATTTTAGAAGCCAGAGAGACTAAAAGGCAAAACCTGGACTTCTGTGTTGGATAGACTGGAGCTAATCCCAGGTCTTCCACATACAAGTTATATTAATTGTGAAAAAATTCCTCTAGAGTCTCAGTATTATTGTCTATAAAATGGGGATGAGAACAACAGGCTCCAGCTGTGGGAAGATGAGATGAGATTAACTTCAGATGAGAGACTGGACACACTAGAGGGAGGTAAGCAGGGTAAGTTGTGTTAAGTTCAAGGTGTAAACTTGTCTTTATTTAAAGTGTTGGTATTTTGGTTACCATGGATTCTTACAGTACTGTTTATTTTTTATTAAATATGGTATTAAAATATTATTTATTTTGACTATTGAGTTTTTTGGCACCCCTCTCAAATTTTGTGCCTGAAGAGAATACCGTGCTTGCTTCATTTTCATCCTGGCCCTAAAGCCGGCCATCGCCGAACACTTACAGTGGGTCAAACACTGCGCTAAGCACTTTAATTTCATACATTTACCGGTACCTCACAGAGTGTTCTAAGTAAACGTCTAGCACGGTGCCTAACCTAGACGAAGGCAGCACCATCAGCAGCAGCACCACATCATTACTGCCATTAGCAATGCCATTTTCATCACCATCATCATCATCCTCACCATCACGGTCACCATCATTACCGTCATGACATCATCACCACCACCATTACAATCATTCATTATGATTTTCCAAATCATCTTAAGTAAATTTCATAATATTTCTCAGTTGCGGTTCCCTCATTTTTATTATGAAGCTAACAAGACCTCCTTATAAGGCACAGAAATTAAACAAGTTTGCTTTGTTGTTGCTGTCATTAACGTTATTGCTGATTCCAATGTATGCCTGGGCCAGCGAGTGCTCGCTAAGAAATCAGATGACTCTAATTAACATGGAGACTAGTCAGGCAGAGCAAAGAGGGCAGGGCCGCTCTGAGTTCTGGGCTGGCTTTTTATAAGGCTGCCTAAGATTTTCACACAAAGAAGCACACGCTGTTCTCAGAGCTGACATTTCCACACTCATAAAGCTCAGTGTTGTTCCAGTTCAGGAAGCTGATGAGTCATGGGTTATAGGCAGTGGGAATAGGAAGGAGGTTCACTTTGGTGTTTATTTGTGTGTGTGCTTACAGTGTTGATTTTTTCTCAAACGGTTTCAGATATGCAACAGGAAAGGACTATAATAGCCTCCCAGTCACTGCCCCACCCGTGAAACCCAGAGTCACTAATTGCCTTTTTTCCTAAAAATGGGCGAGTTTTCATCTGCCCAAAGGTTTCATTTTTCTTTGCTATGCTTTGCTCTGTAAGTGTTTTAATCTTGTAAAGTACAGCCATATAAACAAACAAGGGAGAAAACAAGGAGGTGAAAACTCTCTGGGTCTGCCCAGTTTTGAACCCTGCTTGACAAAAACAGCAGTACGGTTTTGATAATGGCCCTGAGAATTGTGATTTGACCTTCCTCTTGCCACCATGTGAAATGTAAACACAGTGTACTTTCTCCTAATTAAAAGATATTGATCCCCCAGCAGCATATGAGGGGGCTGGGGAATCTTCTCAATAGATGCAGTATGACCCCTGTTGTTGTCTAGTTATACTTCATCAGAAGTAAGTCATGATAGGCTGATGTGGCTTTGTACTTCAGGAAGTTGTCTAACTAGAAAGGATATTACTCCTAGTAATTTGAAAGTAGTTGTTTACTCTGTTTTTAGGACACTCTATGAGGTATTGTAATAAAATACCACAAGGTTCGGTGGTTTAAAGCAACAAAGAGGTTTCTTTTTCTCATGTAACAGTGTGGGTGGGTGGCCCAGACTTGGAATGGGGGTATTGATAGTATTGGAGATCCATCTTGTCACTGTGTCATCTCCAGCATGTGTTTTCATTGGCTGAGCTAAAGATGACTCACTACCCTGTCTGCATTCCAGCTGGCGGGAGAAAATAGAAAAGGAGAGCATGTTTCTTTCCTCTCAAGGGCATGACTTGAAGTACACAATACCATGTCCACTCATGTCTCCTTGGCTATTGCCTAGTTACACGGCCACACCTGGCTAGAAAAAGTAATCTTTAGCTGGGTGACCATGTGCCCAGCTAAAATTGCTATTGCTATTAAAGAAGGAAGCATGGGCATAGTGAGAATGGTAGGAGTAACAGCCACAATCAAGTTGAATGAGCATTGGCCCAAGAATAGAGAGAGGGCTTCCTAATCTGGGGGCTCCATCCCCAGTCTTGGATTATGGTGTTAATTAAGGTGATAATACAAATGAAGAAAATAAAGATAGCAACTAACATCTACTGATTTCGTGTTTTATGTCTCTTTATATTAAGTGTTTTATAAACATTATGGCATTTTATCTTCATGAAAATCTTATAAAGTCAAAAGTATAATTATTCTCATGCTACCCATGAAGAAACTGAGATATATTAAGTTCAGAAACTCATTCAAGGTCATGAAACCAGTATGAAGCCAAGTGGAATCCAAATCCATGTGTCTCTATGCCCAGTTATTCTCTTAACTACTTGGCTTAGATGTTAACAGGGATCTGAAACACTTCTATATTTCAAAAAGCTGAACTAAACTGCTAACTTCTCCACAATCAGATCATCTGAACAAGCTAAGACGTGTGTGTTTGGGACTTGAATATAATCAATTTTAAATGATTTTTCCCTTTATCAAAGACTAGTATGACCTTTTGGACCTTACAGAAACCTTGATTTGTCTTTAAAAAGTACAAAAACAAATGAACGATTGTTTATTACATGCAATTTGTTTGGCATATAAGCTCTTTCTATATATGACTTCCAGAGTGAGTGGGAAATAGCCGAAGGGAGTGAGAGATGAGGATGCAAAGGCTACCCACTGCGGGGCCTCTTTGCTGGCAGTGCTGATGAGAAGGATAAGCCAGAGCAGAGCGAGAAGACCCCTGACCATCCCTAAGGGAGGAGGCTGCAGTCACCCCAGTTAGGCTCATGGCGCTGAATCAGTGGGCAGCACGAAACCCTGGTCTGTCAGACGCAAGAGCTGTGGGCAGAGGCAAGGTGAGGGAGAATTAGAAAGTTGGTGTCCAGCAGCTCTGACCCAGAAATGAACGGAATCGGTAAGCCAGTTAGTGTGATGTGCAAAGGGTGGGCTCTGAGGTGCGGCTGCTGTCATCTTCATGCATCAGCACATTAAAATGTTTGAAAAGGGACGGGGAGTAGCACGCTGCTTCATTCCCCACAAACAGATGGGTAATTAGATGGAGGGTAGAAGCCAGACGCCAAACCTCCTCTGAGACCAGCACCAGAGGGAATGGGTTGGCTCTGCAGAAGGCATTTCTGTTCCTGCAAAGGGAGATCATACTGGGGAAAGAATCAGGGCCTTAAGGGCTCTTAGAGGGAGGGGTAACAGTGAAGGGGGAGGGCCTCTTCCTTCCATGTTCATCATCTACCAGCTCCCTCTCTAGGCACAAAAAGCCAAGTACTAGGTGAGTGCTGTTCTTAGGAGACTCCGCCTGACCAGAACCCTGTCAAATGACGTTTCAGAAAAACTGGCCTGTGAGTTTATTCCTGCTGGTGTTTGTTTCCAGGGCCTGCTTTTGTGTTTTATAGTATGATGGTACAGAAGAAGCACTCGACTAAATCCTAGCTGAGCAGCAGCACCCTCTGAACTATGAGCCACAGTCTTATATAACATGTCTTTGACAATAAATCAGCTGCAATTGTTTGCTATTAATCTAAAATATGTTCTTGTGGGAAAAGGCCTCCGACATCACCCCAAACAATACTTTGCACTGATGATGGATTTTGGCTTGACAATGAGGCTGGCAAGAATTCTAAGATCAATTCCTAGACTCTGCAGAGGGTCAGTTTACATACCTGTCTCTCCCTTGTCCTTTTTTTTTTTTTTTCCTGCTGAATCAAAACCAGTGTTGACTTAAAGCTGCAACAATTTAAAACAGTATTGACAGGGTAATGAGTATACGCATCTGTGATATGTAATAGGACCCAAGGAGCATGGTGCAGGCAGTGCTGGTGCACCATGGTCAGAGGCCAGGAGGCCTTTGGAGAGGAGGGAACAGAGACTGCCTTTGGGAAATAAAATGTAAAATTCCCCCACAAAGAAGAGTTCTCTAGTGTCAACAGAAGGAAATCAGGAGTCAAGATAGTTACTGGATTAACTTTATTAACTTACGTAGGAACCAACATGTGAATGAGAAGACAGGTCCAGGTAAGTTTTAAAGAAAGAGGAAAAAAGTTGGCCCAGCCCATCTAAGCTCTGCCCAAAGAAGACCTCTTCTGACCACCAGCCCTTGAGCGCCCTGGGGGAGATGCACACATGAGGGGGTTTCAGCCAGAGCATATTGAACCTCAAAGTCCAAACTCTTCTTTGTCCAAGGTCATGCTTAACCAGCATCTATACTTTTATTAAGAATTTGATTATCACATCAGCCTGAATGAGTTTTCTATTTCCCTAAACTCCTGTCCATTACTGTTTACTTTTGGGCGGAATGGGGTTAACTACTTATTATTTTCATTATTTCATAGTAAGTATTAATCTCCTTGATGACAAGAACCATAACACAAGTCATTTTCTGTACGTAACCCCCTTGGCACCTGGCACTTGGCACTTGGCACTTGGCAACTGCATGTCAACAACTGCATGTTGAGCAGTTGCTTTACAAAATGTACCTATAGGTTACCTAGTGATATCAGACCAAATTATTGACCATGCAAACATTTAGTTACAACATTTGACCTAGGAGATGTAGCTTTGGAACACTGCACAACTCCGGGCTTCTAAAATGTTAGACCATCTCTAAGGCTCCGCTTGCTGTCTCCACCCAGTGCCCACACATGCACAACTCATTCTTTCTGCAATTACAGAACAAGTCTCATTTATATGTGAATCCAAGCTGAAGATTTTTCAATACTTGCTTACACCTAGCCCTGACTGAATATATCAGAATCCCCAGTAGATGAAGTCTGGAGCACTGATGCCCTTCCTGGTGATCCTGGCGAACAGTAAACTTTGAGAACTACTGATTCCAAGCCAAGCCCCTTATTGCACAGATAAGGATCCTAAAATTTAGAAAAGTGATGTGTGCACACTTTCACAGCTAGTTTGTGACAAAGTCTGGGCAAGAACACACTTCTACACTGCCTGAAACCCCAGCCTGATATCTGAAGATGGCCACTTCCTACTGCAGCAGGAGGGAACTGCGTCCCTAATGAGGCTAACCAATGGAGGTCAGCTTCCACAACACCCTCTTCCAGACCCGATGCCCCTCCCCTACTGCCCCTTTCAGTGAAAATGTACTTTCATTGTGTGATTCATCATCCCTTTCTGATATTTTTGTGTAGCTCTATATACTATATTCTTTTCGATTAATATAAAATTCTCCACTAAATTTGTACAGTTATAAATTTGCATTTGAGACAATACTGGGTTGGCCAAAAAGTTCATTTGCTTATTAAGGAAAAATAAAAGACAAGTTTTACATTTTCAGCAACAACTTCATTGAAAAATGTATTCACTGTTTTGCTCCACTACCTTCTGCCATCTGTCAGGCAACTTTATAATTCTATATTCCCAAAACTTTTTCTCTTTTTTAGCAAAGAAATTTTCCAGGTGCCTTTTGCAGTCTTCCAGAGAATTGAAATTTTTTCCATTAAGAGAATTTTGTAAAGACTGAAATAAGTGGAAATGCGAAGGTGCAATGTCTGGTGAATACAGTGGATGAATCAGAACTTCCCAGCCAAGCTGTAACAGTTTTTGCCTGGTCATCAAAGAAACATGCAGTCCTGCATTATCCTGATGGACAATTATGTGTTTTCTGTTGACTATTTCTAGACACTTTTCCTCGAGTGATGCTTTCAGTTGTTCTAATAAGAAGCCATACTTGTTAGAATTAATCATTTGGTCTTCCAGGAGGTACCCATAATAGAGGACTCTCTTCCAATCCCACCATATGCAACATCACCTTCTTTGGATGAAAACTGGACTTTGGTGTGGTTGGTGGTTAGCTTCATTTCGCTAACCTCCTATTCTCTTCTGTTCCACATTGTTGTCAAGTATCCACTTTTCATCACCCATCATGATCTGTTTTAAAGATGGGATGTTTTCATTATGTTTATGTAGAGAATCACATGCAGAAATATGGTCAAGAAGGTTTTTTTTTTGGGGGGGGGGGGTTTTTTTTTTTGCTTAACTTATATGGAACCCAAACATCAAATCTATTAACATAACCAAGTTGGTGCAAATGATTTTCAATGCTTGATTTGGATATTTTAAGTATGTAGGCCATCTCCCACATGGTATAACATTACCTGTTCTCAATTAATGTATCGATTCGATCTCTCCCAACTTCAATGGGTCTACCTGATCGTGGAACATTGTCCAGTGAGAAATCTCCAGCATGAAACGTCGCAAACCACTTTTGACACATTCGATCAGTCATAGCGCCCTCTCCATATACTCCAAAAATCTTTTTTTGTGTTTCCGTTGCATTTTTACCTTTCTTGAAATAAAAAAGCATAATATGCCAAAAATATTGCTTATTTTCCTCCATCTTCAATACTAAAATAGCTACACAAAATTTCACCGATTTTGATAAGACTGTAATGTCAACAGAAGTTAACAGCTTTCACATTACAATCTAACAAAAATTGTTTTGAATGAAGTTAAAGACAAATAAACACTACGAGAGCCATCTTACAGAAAAAAAATTTTTTTTCTTTAAAGTGGGTCAGTATTAAACTGGGTTTGTTTAATTAGCAGAATTAAAATTTTAAGTATCTTCTCCCCTCTTCCTCCACCATGTTTAAGGCTGAGATGGACTGCGTTTTAACTTCTGTAATTCTCCACACTCCCAGACACAGTCACAGTCCTGTAGATGAGAGTGCACCACGTGCAGTGTCCGCATCAGCAGTTGATTGAGATTACCATTCCCCAGTAGTACGCTTTGTCCCTTGATAGCTCATTTTAGCCACCCACATATCACAGGGAAGTTTTATGAATTATGCCCTGGAGGCGGCTGTGCGATGAGGAACTGGAGTGGACTGTTAGCTCGTAAGTGATAAATTGGACTTGAGAGGAGCAGGAAAAGGACAAAAGCCAGACTGGAGAATAGCCTAGCAATAGGTGGTATCTGAAGCAAAGGAGTTAAAATCTGAGTTGAAGATGAATCATTATAGTGTTGACCAATCTAAATCAAAATCACATTTTCCCCTTACAAGGGGTGCATAGAGAGAAAGGCCAATTAAAACATCGATTTTGAAAATATTTGATTTATGACTAAAATTTTTTCTCATTAGTAAAAAACAAAACCCCTGTAAATATGATCTATGCATTACCTAACAAGAGTGTGTGATCAAAAAATTTTCCAGGACATGGAAATTGTCACTCTTGCTTAGAGAATCGTAAATTGGGAGGTAAGAAATAGTAGTACTATAGAGATACCTAGAACAATTAGAATTCCCAACAAAAAAAAAATCTGTGACCTATGTTTAAATCTCTGATGAAGCCTGTTTTGAAACAGTTTGCCAGTTTTGAACCTGGAGACCTCCAAAGTCCAGGGGGCACAGTGGGGTGATAGCGCAGTTGAGAGACCAGGCATGCCCACTTCTGGACTCCACTGAACCAAGGAGGGCACAGACACGGCGGCAATGCCACTCCTGCTTCCTCATGCCCTGTGGATGGTAGAGGCCATCGCTGCCCTCTTTCCCAGTGGGACCCGTGTGGCTTCAGCTTGTTCTCAAAACAGGGCACATAGAATAAAAGTTTTCTTTCATTCTTGAGCCAAAAGATGCACGAGTCTTAGGGCTGAAATCTGGTAAGAAAGTCACAGTTTAAGAAGACATGGGGCCTTCATGGCTTCCTTTCTTAGACTGTCATGAAAGTGATCTGAAATCCTGAAAAGTGAGCAAGGGTGCCAGAGGAATCCTCTCAGTGATGGGGCTGTGGAGGGCAGAGGAGAATGGGAATCGCAGAAATGTATCCCTGCTTCCTCACTGCTGACTCATTCCTGGGGGAGCAGAAAGAATATGCCAGCTTCCTTGAAATGAAGTTTGCATATTTTTCTAGAATCCTTGCTTTTCTACAGAACAAAAGGCTATCCATTGCAAAGGTGAACTTTGGAAATGTTGAATTTGACAGTGATTGGCAGTTGGCTCCTTGACTTCCAGCCACAAGGGATCAGGGGTGGGAAGGAGAGAAAAAGAAATTGTTTATAGGGAGGGGAAAGTGGATGCAGAGAAAGAGAATAAATCATGATGTGATCCATTCATTGGGAAATGGGGCAGCCATGGTATTTCACCAGGTGGGCTGAAATGAGAGAATTAGCTGACAAGAAAAGGAGCTGGGATTTAAAAATCTTGAAGACAGTAGATAGCAGTTGAGGGGAGCTGGTCAAGGAAAACTGGGGCTGAAGAAGAGAAAGCTGCCAAACAGTTGGTAGACAGAGACCAGGAACTAGAGAGAATTTCTGTAATAGGATTGCAGGGATTTTTAACAAGTTCAGTTTCATCTGATACTAAGGGATTAAACTAAAGACAAATGTAAATCACAAGACTTGGTTAAAGAAAAAACTGGTAATAAAAACACATCAGTTATACAGAGATGGGTTAAGCTAGGAGAACTCATATTGGTACAAAAGTGGGCATTCCCCTGTACCCTGAATAATTCTGAAATATCGTCACACTGCATTAACAGAGGAAAAAAGTCTCTGTAACATTACCAGCTGATAGAGTCTAGTCTTTTTGTTTTTTGTTTTTTTCTTCCTTTTCAACTACTCACACCGCTGTGTTACAGGTACAGATTGAATATTCACTGATTCACTTTCTCCCTTCTTCTCTCTTATCTTTGTAGATTTTTGAAAGTCAGTCTTTTCTTTGTAAGTACAAAGCTCACCCTAGATTTCAATTTCAAATTAACTTAGTAATTCACTAACTAATTAATTAGTCAATTTGTTATCTAACAGCCACAGGGCTCACTCAGGTGTGGCCCAATGCCCTTAGCACTAGAGCTATAAAGAGGAATAAGACAATTGAGGCTTTAAGGAGTTTACAGTCTAACCTGTAATGTCCTTATCTGATACCATTTCTGTCTTCACCTCTTCCCTCCAGAGCACGTCCTATCTCAGGAGACACAGCAATTGACTGAGCTGTGATCCAATTGTGATCCTGATTTTGCCTTTGATTATTTATTCTCTTTCTGGACTTTCGCAGCTTTGTTAGAAGTTTCCATGTTCTTGAAGCTCTGCCCTCTTAGCTCCAGCCTCCAGCTCCTCTATATGATTTCAGGAGTCACTGCCCCTGTCCTCGCATTTTCCATTGACTTGTTAAGAAAAACATCATTCCTTCTACTTGCCTTACCTTGGAGGCTTTTGACATGTTTTCTTTTCTGAAAGTAGTTCCTTACATTAAAAAGACACACACACACACACACACACACACACACACACAGCACTTTTATTGCTTCAGTTTTGGCCCAGCTGCTTTGGGTCCCCATCAATCTTCAAAGACTTAAAGGAAGAGGGTTGTTGCTATAAGATATTAAAAAGAAAAACAAAAACAAAATATAGCTCTGCTTCAGTAGGTGGGCAGTGCATTTGCTCTTGCAGGAAATGCTTTACTGGGAGAAGTGGAGTTCTAGCCTGGTAGTGGTAGAAACGGCGAGATGAGGGGTTGCTGGCTGGCTCATCTGGTTGTAATTAGCACTGTAGAGGGAGAAAGAGCTCGCTAAGGTAGAGAGAGGTTATCTTTTCAATCACAGGACAATCACAGAATGGATGTATTATCACAAAGAGAGGGATGAGGCAAGCCAACAGAAAGTCCTCGAGCCTGTGTGGCAGCAGAATCTCACCAACCCCAGCTGAGAAATGGAGCCACTGGGAATCCCTTGCATGTTCCTTACCCTTTTTTTTTTTTTTTTATTGAACCAGTGAAGAACAACTTAAACAGAAGCCATCATCTATTGCCTGGTTTGTGCCAACAAGAGGCAGCATGTCAAGATCTCTGACCAATGGATTGAAATATGGCTAATTAACTCAACAGAATCCTTCCTCTTGGGGAATTTAAGGGAAAGAGGCAAAGTAAAACAAGAAGCCATAAAAGAACAAAGACAGAGAAACTGAATCATGAGTATGACGATGACAAGAGTGGAGGGAGTAATGGACACAGTTGTTTGGAAAATAGCAAAGTGACCAGTCACTAAAGGTGCTTCCAGGTGATTTATTGGTTTGTTCTCCAAATATACATTTAATGAGCAGCCATTTTGTGCAATACACTTTGCTGGGTGCTGTTGATTCCTCAAAAGCAAGTAACTAAATCCTAATTCCATCAAGGTAAGACTGTGTCTAGTATTTCCTTGCACGCTCTGTGCAATCTTTTGATAGACCTAAGTCACTTGAAGCACCTCGGTCTGCCCTATACAGCTTGCAAATAGTAATTAATGAAAGTGTAAAAGAACTAGGGAATTTGGAGTTCCAGGTACAGTAGAATTGACATATGGTCCCAATTCTTCACTCTCTTATAGTATTTGTGCACACTCATCCCCTTGCCATGGTCTAAGAGCTGGGCCTAGCCTTGTGACTTGCTTTAACCAATAGGTGCAATTATGTGTGATGCAAGCAGAGGCTTGCAATGTGTTCCCAAGGTTGGGTTTGCCTCTTGCATTTCTGCTATAACCTGGAGAATGAGAGACGCAGGGAGCACACCCAAGGCTCGCCCATGGTTTATAGCTATATCTAGCAGTTTAGAGCAACCACATTCAAGATGACCCTCAGGTGCATGAGCAATAAATAAATGCTTCTGTAATGAAGCACTAAAAGTTTAAGGTATGTTTGACACTGAGGGCAGTGAAAGTCTTAAAGAACTGGCAAACCAAAGAGTCTCATGAAGGACTTTTGTGACCATGGACTTCATATGTTTATGACGGGGATAGTCGATATTTGAAAGTGAAAATGAAAGCAAAAACTGGATGTTTTCAACAAAGCAGTCTTGTTCTTATTGCATCAAATGTCAAAGGCTTGTCATTAAACTTAACAGAAGTCAATTCTGGGATTTTCTCTGGTTCCTCAGTTTTGGGAAAGCTCAGATGTAACCACATGAAAATTCACATCGTCATGCGAACATCACTAGCACCTACAGAGTGTTTCGCTGAGCTCTAACTGGGTATTAACTATATCTATATACTGTTACATTTTGTTCCTCAGCAACTCTATAATATGTACAAGAGTGTTATCAATACTTCAGAAAAGAGGATACTCAGGTCCAGAGAGGCTGAGAGTCTTGCCCAAGATTTCACATAAAGGAAAGGTAACCGTTCGTAAACCCTGAGCTATCTCTAAAACCTGAGCACTTATCTCTAGAGGTCGTGGGTGAGAATTTATCTGCAAAAATGAGAGGGAAAGCTGCAAAAAATGCTTAATGAATATAGTGATCATCAAAGTGCCATTTATTATCTTCTTTGGAGCCATCACGTATATATTTGATGGTATTTCTTTCCCCTCCAAAACTAACTACCCAGTTCTTACTTATTTCAAGATCTCTGAATTGTTTTTCCTACAGAATAGCATGAATCATCACCTAATTTCTTGTTGCTATAATAACAATGCCTTTCAACTCCCTCTCCTTTATGTGCCAAAAAAGTTCCCCTAAGCCCCAGAGAAATTGACTCTACTAGGCACCTGTGTGTCCTACTGAAGTCAAAGAACATTAGGATTCCAGGGCTTATATTTTATTTCC
Organism: Pteronotus mesoamericanus; assembly: GCF_021234165.1. NCBI lineage: Eukaryota > Metazoa > Chordata > Mammalia > Chiroptera > Mormoopidae > Pteronotus > Pteronotus mesoamericanus. Next base: position 1,330,280 of record NW_026555189.1, read on the forward strand.
ATAAGGACTCCTCTTCAACACTTAGGAGAAATAGAGCAAACAATGCTACATAGTGGCCTTGTTCAGCAGGAATAAATTTTGAATTTGATGCTCCCAGTCTCCGCCTCAGGAGGTTAACATCTCAGTGCCTGCTGCCCTCCCAGCACTCAGACGGGGCTGAGCACACAAGGAGGGGCCATGGAGACACAGGTGTTCAGGCTTCCCAAGTAGCTATCAGGAATACTGCAGACGCTCAAGGGTTGTGACAACTGCACCCTAAGCCCCAGGCTAAAAGCAGTGATTATAGCACTAGCGAATAGCTAATTAGCTATTAGTTATTGAGCACGTGGTATGCTCCAAACTCTGGGTAAGGTGCTTTATACACACATAGTGTAGCAAAATAGTATATACAAAAATATTCTAGATAAATTGTCTAGGTTTAAATTTCATCTGTATCTCTTATTAAATATGCAACCTTTACTGAGTTATTTAACCTCTTGATGCCTCAGTTTTTTCATCTGTAAAATGAGAATCACAGTTGAACTTAATTCAGAAAGTTGTTAGGAAAAAAAGAGCTAATAGATATAAAGTGCTTGAAGTAGTGACTGGCACAAAGAAAGCACAGTATGAGTGTTAACTACTATCCATTATCCCATTTAATCATTCAACAAACCCAGGAAGGGAGTATCATTATTGTCTTTATTTTAAAGCAAAAAAAATAAATCATTAGGTTCTCAGAAGTGGAATATGTTATACAAGATGACTAGGAGGTAAGTGGCAGAGCCAGGCCTTAAATTCACTCAGTTAGATTCTGATGTACGTGTTCTTAAGCACATTAAAACAAACAAATCAGCTTCTGAGAGCATAAAATGTTTCCATTGTGAAGACACTGATGAACGATATCTAAAGTCTGGGCGGTACTGCTCAATTCGGTGGATGACTTCCCAACCGGGTTGGCCAATGGAATTGCAAAGGAAGTAATTTGTTATAGTTTAATCCAGTTAAGATTGAGTTCCTAATTTAGAACATTTGGGATGTTTATTAACGGCTTCCTATGTGATTCAGAGAACTCACCATTTTTGGAACTCTGTTGGAACTGGGCAAATGATTGTCGAATCCATTACAGTGTCTGATATGGAAAGTCTCGCTGGCTGCCCTGTCCAACTTCCTACCCATGGATGGAAACGCTTGTGTCTCTGGCAGGTGTGCCTCCAGCCATGAGCCATCTGTGGAAAAAGCCATCTATCTGTGTTCCCAGGTCTGTTTCCCAGAAGCTTCTACCCGCTGCTCCTCCTGTTGGAAGCTCAGCGAACAAATCCATGGCTCCTCGGTCAGTCCCCGGGTAGGGGGAGAAAAAAGGTGCACAAAGTGGACAAGGGCAGGTTAGTTTGGAAAGACAAGCTCTGGTGTGACAAACGTATTTGTCCCCATCGTTCAGGGTACACACCTCCCCTCTCTTCTTAATTGTTCCAAATCTCTGTCAGTTAACTGTAGATTTATGTCAAGCATGATATCAGTTCACAGCAGCCCTGTCTCATGGGTTCCTCTATTGTTTCTAAAACATCTCATTTTCCTCCCTCTTTCTCCTCTTGGAGCTGGGGAGTGTGCGTTGTCGGGGTACTCCGTTCCTGGTGATCGTGCATTCTCTGTGTCTGCCTGGAACCCGAGGAACTTAAGGAGGCAGCCTTCACCATCAGGCCTTGGCCCTTCAGCCCTCCGGCTCAGATACATCGTGTGCTAACTCAGATCCCTGAGGAGCAGATGCAAGGCGGGATTAGAGACCAACGATTTTATCAGGGAAACAACGGATGAGAAAAGGGAGAGGAAGCTGGGAGAACCGGAGAGATTCATCAGACTGGGATAGAAGTCAGACCCTGAGTGAGGGCCAGAGGGGAGGAAGGCCAGAGAGAAGCGCTCTAGAGTCTAAGGAGGTGCCCTGCAGTCGAAGGAAGGAACTGCCAGGATGGAGGGGAATCCTGAAGCCAAGGTCAGCTGTCAGCTGTCCTCCGGGACGCCAGGGAACAGGCCTGCCTTAGTGCCCCGTGCTGAGCTGTTGGTGAGAGCAGCTAATAAGCAGCATGGCCTCAGCCCAAACATTGCCATGGACTTCAAAGCGCAGCAGCGGGAGCCACTGGTCAGTTACGCGTCTGTGGTTAGAGGTCTACCAGGCATCATCTCATAGGTGCCACACTTAGCAAATGTAAGAGTTTCTATTTAAAGTAGTATCTCATCCATTTAGATTGATGAGATCTCCGCTAACTTTTTTTTTGCTTACTTCTGCTCACCAGAAGTGAACAGAAAGATTCCTCATTCTTCAGTAACTATTGAGAAATCTGGGCCATTTTAGAAAGAACTAAATTGGTAATGGGATTATGATGAGTTTATTTCTATTTGTGTAAAATGCAGACAGGAGGAGACATCCTGCAACCAGCCGGGGTATAAGACAGTAGTGAAGACTGAGATGGGACCGGAGTCAGAAGGGGAATCTGTATCGAATTCAGAGTGAAACCACTGAAACTCAGATGCTTGTCCAAAGAAACTATGTAAAGGCAGAATCATTCTTGTAGTAGCCAGCTAGTAGCAGAGCGATGCGATGCTCTCCCCAGTGCATATCCTAATACTGAAACCTGTGACATGTTAGCTTACCTGGCAAAAAAAAAAAAAAAAAAAAAAAAAAGTTTGCAGATAGAATTAAGGTTGCTAATCAATTGACCCTGAGAGGAAAAGATTAGTGGATTATCTGGACAAACCCAGTGTGATCACAGGGGTTCTTGTGAAAGATGGAGAGAAAAGTGAACGTCAAAGAAAGATTTAAAAATGCTATGCTGCTGGTTTGCAAGATGGAAGAACAGCCATAAGCCAAGGAATAAGAATAGCTCTAAAAGCTACCAAATTCGAGAACAGGCTTCCCCACAGACTGGGGTGGAAAGACTGGCCTAAAGGGCTCATTAAGCCTTAGCAAGAAAAGACACTCTTGCCTCAGAGAGGAGGAGAGAAAGGGACACACTGGGGTGTGGAGAGGGGATGAGGGCGCCACACAGAGCTGACTTGATTTAACATATCGCCCCCCAGGGTCAGGGAGAAGGCTTCCAGATTGGAGATTTAAAATTGGAATTGCAGTATGTGAGCTGGGAAGCTGAGAAAAGATGAATAGAGAGCTCTTGAGGCAACACATTTATCAGGACACAAACTTTATTCACAAATGCTGAGAATTAATTTAGTTTGGGGGTATGCTGGTGAAAGGCAAAATGGAAGTTTATTATTATTTTCCTCCCTTTGAATCATTTTTAAATGACTAAGTAAAAGTCAGCAAACAGCTCAATGGAAAATTTCCCCATAGAAATGGAGCCCCTTTTGAAAATTGCCTTTGGTTAATATTTGTATGTATGTAGGCCAGCCACAAGGGACAGAGCACTCCAGTGACAGAGTTTCTAAGGCTCCCAGCCTTCCCTTGTGCTGAAATGACAGTGTTACGGGGAGGGGAAAAAAACGTAACAGTCCTGTTTTGTCCTGAATCACTAACTACAAAGTATCAGAGTGGGCTCGGTACACTCAAAGCGGGGAGCAGCCAACTGGAACTTCCTGACATAGACGCCAGCCTTGCCTTGGGAAATCGAAAGCCCCCACCCCTCATACCACCCACTTGTGGCCAGGCCTGCGGGACAGAAGTCCTGACTTCTGGTGCCACACATCTAACCAGCTGAGTACCAGGCACTATCATTTGTTCACATATCAACCACTTGCTGAGTATATTCTTTGTGCCCAGCACCGTACTTGGCTTTGGTGATAACAGAACCTCAACAGCCCTACTCAGCAGCCACAACACCCGAGTGCAAGCCCCGCCTTCCGCACCTGCCACTTGTGTGTCTGTGAACGAGTCTCAAGCTCCACGCGGTGCAGTCCACAGGGCTCCACCATGTTTGCAGAACAGGCACTTGTGTTTGTCTCGAGGCAGATTTTATGTATTGCCTACAGAAAGCTTACTTAGCACAGAAACAGGGTAAATGGCCCATAATTATATTTTCATCCATTTAGTAAAGTGGCTGAAATACAGTCTTACCAGGAGCTCGCGTAAAAAAAGGAGACATATAAATCCAAGCTTACGATTGAGTGTATCCATTGTAACAGAGGAAAGAGTCATGGGATCCCGTGGAAGAAGAAACCACTTCCACGTGGGCAAGACAAAGAAAGCTTCAGAGGACCTGGGAAGTGGGAGCTCCTGTTTGTTAACTTCTTCAGAGCCCGAGCCCTTCAAAGCCGGGTCCCCGCCGGTGCGCCTCATCCAGGGCTCCTGTCTAATGAAGGCTCCTCCACTGTCTCCCGAGCCATCTGCTTTTCAACTCTTGACAAATCTTTCTCAAAAAAAAAAAATGCTTTTCTTCCCTCCCTTGTCAATGCCTTTGCATTTCTCTTTCACTTTGTTATTGGCCTTCTGACCAGGCACTTTAATCTCTTCACAACACAGAATCCTTACAGCTCTGTTTTCTGCCGTTAATACAAGCCCCGTTATTCTCTCCTCTCATGCATTATTTAGCCCGGAAAACTGCTGGGGGAGAGAGCTTGCAGGATAGACGTCAGAAAAATAAGTTGTATCTAATTTCATTATGCTGCGAATAACCCTCAAGGCCACACTCTTTTAGGGACAGGGGTATAAGGAGAGCAGCTGAAGAGGCGAATATTTACTTGAAAATAATGTACAAAATTATTTATATTTAAATATATGAAAATTGACCATGATATGTTTTTCTCCAGAAAGGTCAGCAATAGATATTATGAGTTAGAAATAATTGATTTGAGAAATATAATAGTTATCATTAACTTGTAACGTTAACAGTAGTCATTATTATAATTATTGTGATAATGAGAATGTTATTTTTTTAATTGGGTACTAACTATTTACCATTCACTGTATTAGGCCTTTAACATGCATGACCTCATGGAGCCCACAGAGCAGTCCTATGAGGAAGGCAGTGTTATTATCCCTGTCATACGGGGGAGGACACCAAGAATCAGAGGGGCTGGAATCTCACTCAAAGTCACAGAGCAGCTGTGGAGCTGGGAAGGACGCCCATCCCTGCCACTGACCGCTACCCCATACTGCCTCCCCCTGTCTGGGGCCCTCTGTTCCACGGAGTCCCCAAGCCCTGTGTCCCCATGAGGAGTAGTGGATTTGTCTTCGCCTACGGTCCCTGAGAGCTTCTTGGAAGCCTTCCCCCCTCCCCATTGGCTGCCCTGATGACATCACTGCCCCCAAACAGCCAATCCAGCCCCTGCAGCCAGGGGCTCAAGGCCGTCCCTATCCCAGCCCACTCACTCCACTTTGGTTCATGGAATTCGGATTTTCTCTTGAAGGCTTATTTGCGACTTATATCCATAAAACTAATAGCAATCGCAAAGCCGAATTAGTCCCAGTGATGGGGGGGTGTGGAGGTGGGGGTACGGAGACGGGGGCACGGCACGCACAGCTGCAGGGCGTAGATGGGGCAGCCATTCTGGAGAGCCGCCTGCGCCATGTCAGCCAACATAAGCCTAGGCCTGCCCCACGTGCAATTTTCTCCTGCTGCTATAACAACTAACCATAAACTTAGTGGCTTAAAACAACACGACTGTGCTATTACACAGTTCCGGAGGCCAGAAGTCTGACACAGGTCTCACCAGACTAAAACCTCAGTTTTGTGAAAGTTGCCTTCCTTCTGAAGGCTCCAAAGGAGAAAAATTTTCTTGCCTTTCTAGATTCTAGAAGACACCTGATTCCTTGGCTAATGGCCCCTTCCTCCCTTTCAGAGCCGTCCACGTAGCATCTTCACATCTCTCTCTGACTCTTACCCCTTCCTTCTTTCTCTTATAGGGATCCCTGTGATTACATTGGGCCCACACGTACAATCCAGAATTGCTTCCCCACCTCAAGATTACTAACTTAATCGCATTGGCAAAATCCCTTTTGCCATGTAAGATCACATATTCATAAGTTTTGGGAGTTAGTGAATATTTTGGGGTGCCACTATTCTGCCTGCAATACATCTGACCCAGCAACTCTATTTCTGGTTATACAGGATCCATGGAACTTCTCATGCCAATCCACAAATGAGTCATACAACGTGCTACTGCAGAGTTACTTGGGGCATTAGGAACTATCATGGATGTTCCACATTCAGACAAGGGGAAGGTGAACTGTGGAGGATGCACAGCTCAGAGGGATATATAGCAACTAAATGTAACAGCCTGGATGTTGACACACTGGCATGAATGCATATTAAAAAAGAGTGCTTAGTGAAGGAAAATACAAAATAAAATAAGGTACATATCACAGGGTTGTTTACATTGATTTTAAAAGTAAATACATGTACAGAAAATGGCAATATGCATTTTGCATGAATACTGTACAGGCAAATTTGCTCACATTGTTAATGGCTGTTTATGGAAGTAGAGAAAGGAATGAGGAGGAACGGAGAAATAAAGGGAATAAAGGAGAATAAAAACAAGAGTTGCTCAAACCCCAGCTCCTCAGTAAAGCTGTCCCTGCCTCCCTCCAGCCACAGGTGAGCATGCTAGGTATAGACCTTTAACAGAGTTCTTGCACACTGTCTTGGATTTGTCTCTCTGCATCTCCCACTCTACCATGAACTTCTTGAGAGCAGGAACTACATATGGTTTCCTTTGTATCTTTGAAGCATAGCACAATGCCTGCCTCACAGTAGGTACCTAATGTGGGTTTTGGTTAATTTCAACACTGAACAGTGGGGAAACAAGACATCTGGAGTAAGATGTCTCATATAAGCTGACACATAGAAAAATTTCTAAGGACACCCAAATGGGTTTTAAAGCTAAGTTTGGAACACAAAGTTGAATCATCTAGCCTGTTTCTTTCAGGTGAGTAAAGAATTCTCGAGCATCTGTTTTTGCTTCTAACTTTTCTATACAAAAGCCAGGAAAAATGAGCATCAGAATGAAAATGCAGAGCTCACACTAGTAGAGGGAAAAAGAAACCCCAACATTGGGTAAGGGGATTCTAAGATAGTACCTAGTAGCTCTATATAAAGTCCATCCGGAAGGATGGGGAGTGCTGAGATGGGACAGAAAGGGTGTCTCCAAATATTTCAAATGATGGCAGTAGATTCTGAGATTCTGTAATGAGACTGACATTGTTCTGGATCAAGACTCTAGAACTGATCATTAAAGCGATGGTTTTGAACACGTAGGAAAAAAATAATAAAGGGGTGACCTCTAGAAGCCTGCAAGGTTCACTAAAATCAAGTTGTGCCTGAGTAACCTGGCTTCCTTCATAGGTGTTAAAAGGCAAAACACAGATTTGTGTCAGATCTTTTATTTGAATTTCAGGAAATAATTTGATAAGCTCTTAGTTAGTGGTTCTAAGGACAAGGTGAATGCTTTCCTTGGTCCCCACTTTAATGACCACCCCCAAATGGTGTTGATTCATAGAATGGTGCCAATCCTGGTAAATATTTCTAGAATATTACCATCCACAACATTAAAAATGGCTGATGTGTGTTGAATGCTTTCCACGTGATAGGCACTAGCCTTGGCAAGTCAGCAACTCTATGGGGAAGGCGCCATTATGATCCCACATGACCAGAGTGAGACACAGGTGAAATACCCTCCCCAGGTCTCATGGCTAGCAGCAACTAGAGACTCACGCTCCAAAGACTGAGCTAACCCAGGGTGCTATTTTGCTTAAGAATTTTTCCATTAGAAGCTACAAACTAAAAATGGAATTTAGCAATGCAAGAGCCCCTGTAGAAATAGAATAAATATTTGCCTAGTCTCACTCTTGGACCACTCTATTTCTCGCCCAAACACAGCTTTCACACTCAGATTCTGTCTGCCTGATTTATTTCTCTAAAGCGGCTCTCTGTGATGAATTCTTGCCAGTGACTGTTTTCCTCTCTTGCAATAAGTTTATTTCCAACATGGTTTTAACCTCTAGTCCTGTCCTATGCCTAATCAGTGTCCCTACATTTGGGCTTGGGGATTCAACCTCAACCCATGCTGTCCCTCCCCTAGACAGAATTGTTCAAAATCCATCTGTGCAAGTTGTTTGTAGTTGGGTACAGCAACACTGGAGCCTCCTGGACTAGAAGGATAATGCCTTAAATACCTGAAGAGCCTCCCCTCCCAGGTAATCCCCCTTAAAGCCAAGCAATCACTGAAAACAAGGTTAATGGCCGTGTAGAATCAATAGCTGCCAGACTGGGATGCAGAAGATACTTCCCTGTTCAAATAGGATCTGGAAGAGGTAGCACCTCAGGGCATAGGCAGTTGTGGGGCAATAATCTAACTGACTTAAATGTCTGTGCTTTTCACATTCTATTCTTACCTAAACAGAGTAATCTATTGGGCACTGTGTTATGGCAAAAACACAAACAGTAAAATTCAGGGTTGAATTTTGGGAGGTGAGCTCACACCAGAACTGCATTAAGCCATCCATTCGACAGACACTGGCTGAGTATCTGTGAGAATAACGTGGTGAACTGGGTCATGTCAGGAGTGAGGAGTCTCAGGCTTAGATTCTAACTCTTCCATGCACGTGCTGGAGGGCCTTCATCCCTCTTCCCAGTGGTCCTTAATTTTAAAATACACTTGAGGATACAGGCCCCACAGGGCTGTTGTAAAGGTAATGTTTGTCTGCTCCAGAAGCAGACCCTGAAACAAAGATTCAAGCGCAAGTAGCTTACTTGGAGGATAAAGGGAGCACCAATCTGGAAATAGAAAATGATATAAAGTAGGCAAGGCAACTAATCAAAGGTTTGTTTTCAAATCAATTGTCAGTGTGGGATGCTGGAGGTGGGGAATTTGGAAGCCTCAGAGTCACCGTGGCTGAGGGGTGAGGGAGCTGGGGCGTTTATACCACTTGCTTCTCTGACCTTGCTGGGCTACTCCTAGAGTGTGTATGCTCCCCAACAAGGGAAATGGGCCAGTAGGCCCCAGAGTGGTAAGGAGCAGGGGTATGGGCGGGGCGCCCACAGTGTCTGCTATGGATTGTGCAAGCTGCTCTGCGAGCACCTTCGGGGACTCCTGCACGCCCCCTATGTTGAGAGCACCGACATCATGAGCAGGGAGTGACCTGCTCCTGCGACAATTTCACTAATGTGTGAAAGACAAGCACAAAACAAATATTTACATGTACAGTCAACAATGAAGTGTGCTGAAGAGGGAACTAATGGGGAAGCTACAAAAAATACAGTACTGGAACTTAATCTATTACACACATCAGTGAGCTTCCCCCTCCTCCTGAACAGGTGAGGTTTAAGGTGGGTTCTTAAAGATATGCAGGCATTCACCAGGGATAATTAGAAATCTCCAGAGGAAGACAAATCAAACATTAAGAAGGTTTTGAAGTGGGAAAGAGCTGGAGTCAACAAACTATAGCCCTCAGAAAAAATCCAGCCCCTATCCAGTTTGTATAAAGGAAGCTTTATCGAAACATAGCTATATTCATTTCCTTAGATATTGTTGATGAGGGCTCTCAGCAATACAATGACTGAGTTAAGTAGTTGCAAGAGAAACTGTACCACCCACAATCCTACCTGACTCTCTACATAAAATGTTTGCTCACCTTTGTTGTATATGATGGTATGTGATAGTAATAGATTCTAATACATTTTAAACCATCGGAAGACTTGACTTGGGATGGTAAACACACAATACAATATACAGATGATGTATTATGGAACTGTACACTTGAAATCTATATAACTTTATTCACCAATTCCACCCCAATAAATTTAATAAATTTGAAAAAATGTTTATTATTCCTTAATGCAGATATGTATAAGAACCCACTTGTGAAAAGCTCACAACATATCAAGAGGAACAAAATGGCAAGATATATATATATCTCTCTCACTAAAATGCCACGTGATTTATTCTGTAATAAAAGGCTATACCAAGGGTGTATTGAGTTGCCAAAAAGAGAACAATTAGTTCTGCCTAGAAAGTTGAGATGGATTTCTAGAGGAAGAGAAAGGTCTTGGAGTTTGAGTCCATTTCTGGGTTGATGTAGAGAGTTAGAATTAAGCTTGGCAGAGGGTTGAACGTGTTCAAAAGTACAGAGAAATGAGAAAGCGAAAAGTGTTCAGGAAAGACTGCCTCCCCTTCCCGCAGGCCTCTGAGCAGCTGGCAGGGCCGTCAGCAGGGCCTCCCGGGAGAACTGCCGCTTAACTCCTTCCACCTCTTCCACCAGCTCTAAAAAAAATAATAAAATACAATAAAAAAATAAATTATTTCAAAAGTTAGTCAGCAAGAACAGACTGTAACCGATCACTGGGCCTGAGGACTTCTCAGAAAAAAACAAACTCTCCAGATAGTTTTCAAGACAGGAAAGTGCGAGGTGGCAGGTTTTAAGTGAGGCAGTAAGAGTTGAAGTATTTAGATCCTTGGGTATAAAAACTGTATATTAGGTTGCCCACTGGCCAAATTGTAGCCAATTGGAACATGAGAATAAATGATGATTGTAAGAGATTATAATCCCACAGAATAAAATAAGAATCTCTAAGCCTATACTGATATATATATTTGTTAACTTATTTTAATTTTACTATACACACACACACACACACACACACACACACACACTATATACTATACTATACTACATACTATATATACACATAGGAAAATGAAAATAAGTTAACAAATGGGGAAGAAGGGAAAGCTCTTCCTTACAATAGAATGCCAGCTAATATATCTAGAATCTAGAAGGAATCATGTAATTAAAAGAAAATCACCATTTGGCAACCATGTTAGGAATAATTGTTTTGGGCAAAGATTATCAATGAAGGCTAGAACTAATGGGTGACAGAGTAAAAAGAATCAAGATATTTGTATAGTCTGGAAATAACTCCTTACAAGATAATTATTAATTAAAATGGCAAATATTGTCTGTATAGGAGAAACATGACAGACATGACCCTAAATAAGAAGTGAAGCTTAATGTGATAAGTAATAACACAAACAGATCTATGTGCTTCCTGATAGGATGCATTAGAAGGGCTCAATGATGCTTCTGCGGTGTTCCTGCCATAAATGTGTAACCTGGACATATTCACAGGAAGCACCACACAAACCTGAATGTAGCATAGCCTATGAAATAAGTGGCTTATAATCTTAAAACATGGCAAGTTCATGAAAGACAGAACAAAGCTGAACAACTTTTTCAGACATTAAAAGAGGATGAAGAGACAGGAGGTCTAAATGCAGTATAAGAGCCTAGGTAAGGATTATGTGTGTGCTGTAAGGAATATTAGTGCCGTAACTGGCTAAATTTGAACAAGGTTTGTAGATGAGATAATATTCTTTCAACAGTGTTAATTTTCTAATTTGATAATTGTCCTGTGGTTTTATAAAAGGAACAAAATCCTTGATTTAGAAAATACCACTCTGCAGATGAGAGGTAAAGGGGCAATAGGTCTGCAATTTACCCTCAAATGGTTGGGGGGAGGGAGATATAATTAAGTGAATAAGCAATTAAGTGATAAAGTGTCAACATTTGAAAATCTCAATGAAGAGTTTAATGGAATTACCTGGGTTTCTTTCTTTTTTTTCCCCCCAACTTCTTGTAGGTCTCCATTTATTTCAAAGTGAAGAGTTAGAACTGAAAAGCCCTATGTTTTGGGAGACAGGCTTATAGAACAAAGGGTCTAGAGTCAGACCAGTCTGGGTTGGAGTGCGTGAGCCCACATTGCTTAGCTGTGGGGCACTGAGCATGGCATTTAGCCTCTGTCTTCTCATTAATACAGTAGAAAAACTAGTACCTCCTTCTCAGGCTGATGTGTGTAAAGCACTTTTCACAGAGCTGGGCTGCTGCTCCTCAGCCTTCTTCCCCAGGTGGCTCTGGGGGTGGCTGAGATGCTCAGCCAACTTGCTGACTAATCGATTCGCGGGGCTTTTTGGGGGGGCCCTGCAACTCTCAGGCTTTGCCTATGCACTTGGCTCCATTGGACTGCCTTTCTATTAGGTTTTCTTTAAAATAATACTCCATAGAAAATTTAATGACTAATAATATAGTCAAACAAAAACCTTAACACATTCATCTTTCCCTCCATGGCTCCTTATTTTCCTCCAGCTGAAAAGAGCATTCTCTTTGCTAACCCAGTTTCCAAGCCACTGAGAATGAGTGTGGGAGAGGAGAAGGAGAAGAGTAAAAACACAAGGGGCACTTGGGCATGGCAGCACGAGAGCGGTGAGGGTTCGGGCTGGCGGTAGAGGCAGGCAGAGATGACATGGGGAAGTTTTTATTCTTTTTCATTTAATCTTTACTGCATTTTTCCCATTACTATTTGGTCCCCTAATATCCCTCTCTCCTCAGTAATCACCACACTGTTGTCCATAACCATGAGTCCTTTTTCCTTTTTGCTCCATCCCTCCACCCCCTAACACCTCCCCCGCCACACACACTAGCTGTCATCTGCTCTCCATCTATGAGTCTGTCTCTGGTTTTCTTATAAGTTCAGTTTGTTCATTAGATTCCACATATGAGTGAAATCATACGGTATTTTTATTTCTCTGACTGGATTATTTCATTTAGCTTAATGTTCTCGAGGTCCACCCATACTGTAGCAAAGGGTAACATTTTCTTCTTTTGTATGGCCAAGTAGAATTCATTGTGTAAATGTCCCATAGTTGTTTTATTCACTCATCTATTGATGGACACTTGGGCTGCTTCCATATCTTGGCTATTGTAAATAACACTGCAATGAACATAGGGGTGCTTATGTTCTTCTGAATTGGTGTTCTGAGTTCCTTCAGATCTATTCCCAAAAGTGGGATCACTGGTAAAAAGGCAGATCCATTTTTAATTTTTTGAGGTATCCCCGTACTACTTACCACAGTGGGTGTCTCAGTCTGCATTCCCACCAACAGTGCAAAAGGGTTCCCCTTTTTCCACATCCTCGCCCACACTTGCTGTATGTGGATTTATTAATGATAGCCACTCTGACAGGTGTGAGATCGTATCTCATTGTGGTTTTAATTTGCAGTTCTCTGATGATTAGTGATGTTGAGCATCTTTTCATCTATTGGCCATCTGTATGTCCTCTTTGGAGAACTGTCTATTCAGATCCTTCGCTCATTTTTTAATTGGATTGATTGTTCAGGTTTTTTTGGTATTGAGTTTTCTAAGTACTTTATACATTTTGGATATTAACCCATTATCAGATGTATTGGTGAATATGTTCTCTCATTATGCAGGCTATCTTTCTTTTAATTTTGTTGATGATTTCCTTTGCTGTGCAAAAATTTTTTAGTTTGATGTAGCCCTATTTGTTTATTTTTTCTTTTGTTTCCCTTGCCCTGGGGAGATATGCCCTATAAAAATTTTCTACGATCAATATCAAAGATTTTGCTGCCTATGTTTTCTTCTAGTAATCTTATGGTTTTGGGTTTAACATTTAAGTCTTTGATCCATTTTGAATTTATTCTTGTGTGTGAGGTAAGAAGATGGTCTAGTTTCATTTTTCTGTACATATCTGTCCAATTTTCCTAACACCATTTACTGAATAAACTATGAAACAGAGTCTTGCTCTGGGTTCGAGAATAGGTCAACTTCAACATTCTTGAAGAGAAGAGAGTTACTTTTTATTTACTTTGAATGTTGAACTGTGCATTCTTTGACAGCATATGGTGATACGGAAAATACTTTACCTCCCAGCAAAGTGATATTCTTGAAAAATAACCAAGAAGGACTTTTTGCCAGCTGCCCCTGCCCCTCACCCTTCTTTAATGCACTGTAAGTTGGTACTACCGTATCCTAACCAGGAAAGTGATTAAAAAAAGAAAGAAAGAAAATCTAGTATCAGGCATTTTGGCAGGAATGCATTAGGTAAAAGTTAGGTGGGAAATGATACTTTAACTGTTGGATAAACTGTAGGTTGCTATGTTTTACTTTTTTAAGTGTATGACTTTTAAATTACACCACTGCCCCTGACCTCCATTATCCCCTGGAAGCTTTATATACATTTTCTCCCTCTATGAAGAAGTAAGCTGATATCTGCCTCTTATTTCAAATGGGGAGACTAATGTTGATAGAAGTCGCTCACTTAAACTTGCATGGGGAATGGAAAAAAGCCATGGCCCTTATTAATACAAAAAGCCCATGGGACTGTTACCCAATGTGGACAATTATCTCCTTTCTCTCTTTGCTTCTCCCCAAAGGTTTAACAGAATAAACTACTATCTGCTTTTTAAGATGGCTACCTGCTGTCACAGACGCCCCCATCCTTATCACAAAAGCACAAGCGTGCTGTTTCGAGATTGCCATATATTTGATATTTTCCTTTTCAGCTTAGTGAGCCCTTCGGAATCTTTCAAGATAAAGCCATTTTATAAATGTAGCTGTATTACAGAATAAAATACTTTATAAGGGACTTCAAGAAAATTACATGAGTCTATGCCTCTTCTTTCATGATGCTCTGTCATTCAGATTGCTTTATAAGAATAGAGAGGGCCCACTATGGATTTATTAGAGCTCAGCCAGCTCCACTCCTTTTTCTCTTTGGCATGTGTTTCCTTTCCAGCATTTTGAGGATGACGCTGTACAAACCGAGAGGCAGAGCACTGTGCACATGGAGTGCGTCAGGAGGTCCGACAAGCCTGCGGCTCCACCTGGGGCTGGCTCCCCGTGTGAACAGCACAGTGCAGGCCCTCACAAAGGAGCCTACTGATGTCACATTGCTGTGTCCAACTGGGAGAATGATCTGGGCACCTCTGTTCTTCTCCATGGCTTTCCAGTGAGCTTACTATCACTCCATAGGGTGCGTGACTACAAGGGCTTCAGAAACAAGGCAGGAAGAGGCTAGTCGCATGGGCTTCTTCCCTCAAGGGGAGATGGGTATTTCCTGCATTTCGCCGATACCTACAGAGCATTCGGCTAATTTTGTGAACACTTACTGTGCCCTGGGAATTGTTCTAGGAGTTGAAGAGTCGCTGGGCAAATACAAATCAGATATGGGCTCTGTGCCCATGTAGCTTACATTCTAATGGAAAGTCACGGTTTGAATCAACCATCGTAGAATTTATTATATAATTACAGCTATGATTAGGGATAAAAAAGAAGTTGGATTATGAGGAACATACAAGGAAACAGACTCACCTAAAATGTGGAGGTGGAGATGAGTTTGTGGGGCTGTGTGGGGGTGAAACCACAGGAGGGGCGACAGTTCTGTAGGAGGGGCTGAGACAGAAGTGCCCAGCAGAGCAGACGGAGGGTGAAGGCGTGGAGCCAAGTGTGATGCACCCCAGGAGCTCAGTGCGGAGATCTGTGGGGTGGGAGACCTGGCCAGAGATCCTGCGTGGAGGGCCTCGTAGGGGCTGGATCTCGGTAGCAAAGGGGAGCAATTAAACGATTTCAGCAGAAGGGTCCTGGGTGGGAAGGGTTGGAGTGGCGTGCTCAGGACTGCGTGTTTAAACCCCGTGCTGGCTGCTGCGGGGAATGGAATGGAGTGGTTATGCACCAGGAATATGAGAAATTATCTCAGTAATTAAACAAAAGGTGAGAGTCACATTGATTATGCTGATGACAGGAGTAGCAGACAAGTTGACTGATTCCAAGAGGCCTGCTGGGCACAGTGCTGGGCTCTAGGGATACGGCATGACAGTGCTCTCCTGTCCTACCCGGAGAAAGACAAGAGGTGGCTCAATGCCGTGTTGCTGTGTAATGACGGAGGCATGTGTTGGCATGAAGGGCCGGGTGTTTAGCTGAATCCAAAGGCAGGCTTCCCAGGAGTTATAACACTTGAGCTAACACTTGGAACTTTGAGAGTTCGTTATGTTTCACAGCCTCCCTTTCCTTCCTCTCCTCCTTTCTTTATTCTTTTTGCCTCTTTTATCTCTCCAGTTATCTCTGACATTGCTGCCTCGTCATATATGTTGTCATATTGTGGGATAAAGGGATAAAGATCACGGGAGTTTTAGGTCCTATTAAATAAATAATTTAGTGTTTTCATGAATTTTTTTTTTTTTTTACTCTTCTGTCATTTTTTTCCTGATCCAGCTGTATAAAGACATTGGTCATTAGTGATCATTAGTAAATAATAATATTAAAAATGTTAAGTTTATGTTTCACAGAAAACCGACCTCAGCACTACTATAAATACCTACACCTTGAAATTAAAAAAAAAAAGAAAAAGACTTGACTCAAACCACCCATTTTCAAGAATTCAGTGCAGACAAAAGGGAAATTCCCCAGGGCAGCAGGGGTGGTATGTGGTTTTCAGGGCTTAATCACTTGGGCCCTTCTACACACACGCATTTGTCAGTTTCTAATTCTAAACCTAAATCACCACTCCTCACCTGCTGGTCCCTCGAAACTCCCTGTCCCATCCCTTCTCATGCAGCTCAGCTCTCCTAACTTCCTTGGTTTGCTTTTGCAAACAGGCACTGGCCTCTACATAGTTTCCTATTGCTGCTGCTGCAACAAAGTACCACAAACGGGGGCACTTAAAACAACAGAAACTTATTCTCTCAGGGCCCTGGAGTCCAGAAGTCTGGAATGAAGGTGTCAGCAGGGCATGGTCCCTCTCAGCGTGGGAAAGGTGAGGAGGATAAACATGAATTGTGAAGCAGAAGCTCTCCAAATAACAGGGGGAGTTTTCCTGTTTTGTATATGTCATTGCTGTGAAAGATAATTATTTCTATCAGCAAGGGAAATGGCAGGTATTGGTTACAGCTGTCAGACCATGAACGCTGCTGGGAAAGCCTCAGTCCTTGCCAAAAGTACATGCAGTGTAGATTACAGGGACACCATAAAAGTCTAAGCACATTTCAATTTGGTCTCCATTCTTCTCTTTTGCACTAAACACTTTCTGGGGTAGATTTCAGTCATCTCAAACACTTCACCATCTGCCTGGATGGAAGGTCGCGTTCAGCCCTCCAACTTGCTTATCTGCGCAGGTAAAAGCATCAGAAGGCGTACCCTGCCTTGTTGGTCCCACGTCAACCTTCGGTCCTTCCTAGCTTGTACCTGACTGCTGCTGGTCGCTGTGACCTGTGGCTGAGAACTTCTGTGCTATATGACTCCTAAGTTGGACGTCTTGACCTTAGACTTCTCTACAGAGTCTGGGAACCAACTATCTAATGCTTGTTTGATATCTCCATGTATGAATCCTTTCACCATTTAAAACCTAACATGTCTAATCTTGAACTCGTAGTCTTCCTCTCGTACCTGCTCATCCCATATACTTCTCATCTTGATAAACCAGTCTATCAAAAAATCAGTTTTCTGGATTTCTTTCTCTGTCACACCCCCAATACCAGGCCATCACCAGATCCTCTCAATTCTACCTTCTAAGTTTCTCTTCTCTGCATTGCCTCTTTTCTATCCTACTGCCTCTGCGGGAACCCATGCTTAAAGGAGGGAATTTCAGTCTATTCAATTTATGGAGCAGGAACAACATGCTGGATACTGTTTTAAGCACTTTTGTTTGAATGATCTCAGCAATTTCTCACAGCATCATTGCAAGGTAAGTTTTCATATTATTCTCACTTTTAGAAGCAGAGAGTGATGTTAAGAAAAGTCAAGTATTTTTTTCCAAGGCCCTATAGCAAGTAAACTGGTATTCCAGCTTAGGCCTGTCTCACTCCAGAGTCTGCGTACTTAGTAATCTGTGAATTTACCAAGAGTGGGACAGAGCGGCGTTCTCTCAACCCACCGTGGTCATCCCTTTAACAAATGTGAATACCGTGGGCCAGGTAGATTAAGGAGAACATGAAAAGGATTCTGTTACTGGGCTTCTTTTGTCTTGCTTGTTTCATGAAGAAATAGATGTTCACAAAGGTATAAGCGCCCATTTCCTGGCCGCCCTGTCTCCAACAGTGGCAATAATTGATAACAATAATGAAAGTTTAAGAAAAGTTACTGTAGTGACTAATACTAGCCACTGTTTATGAAATGCTCGTGATTGGCCAGGCATTTTCCTAGGCAGCTTCCATGCATTATCCCACGTAATGCATATAACACCTTGGGAAGAAATGAAGCTCAGAAAAGGTAAGACACTTAAGTTTTATCACAATATCAATAAATTATTTATCTAGATCTGTCTGAGCCCAAAACTGATGTTCTTAACCACTATGTTGTATGTCCTTACACTTTGTTCAGCACAGGATATGGATTCAGTAGCAAGCAGGTGAAATATACAAACTGCATATACTTAAGCAACTACTTAACAGCTCTGAGCTCCATTTTATCATTTGTAAAGTGGAGGTGCTACTGCCAACCTCCTGGTGGCCTTCATCTCTCTTGGTATTCCAGTATCCAACACCACTGACTGGGAAATGTGTTCAGTTGGCGATAAAAGGTATGAATACAATGCCCACAATTCTGCCAAGATTGCATATGACTGGAAAGAAAATGTACTTATTTACCCAGAATAGTTTTACAAAAAAAGACTGTGCCAGAAACTGGTATTTGTCCCCCAAAGACAGACTAATGTTTCCTGATCTTCTTTGCTGCTAAATCTGGTGGGTGGCCAATTGCCAGCCAACGAGATGTGAGGAGAACTGGTGAATACAGCTTCTCAATTGAATATTTTAAGAAAAGGAATATGCCCTTCCTGTCCCTCCTTCCTTTCCCACTGGGTGGGAAGTGGTGGTGAACCATCTGGGACCATGAGGACAAAAGAAGCATTCCACAGACGTCAGAAAATGGGAGAAGCCAGGTTGTAAAGATTCAAGTTTGCACATGTCTTCCATAAATCCTCTCTCCTCTCCATCCAGGACTCGAAGTGACAGAGTGGGGCCACCACACCAGTCCGGCACTGTCTATGCCTGGACTGTCACTTGGGAGAGAAACACACGCCCGTCTTATTGAAGCCAGGGCCATTCAGGGTCTTTGCAATGGCATCTGGATCCACATCATAACTAATATAAGGAGAGAATGGAAACCCACCGAGTCACTTGTTATTGAAAAAGTACTTTTAAGGTTTAGCATATGCAAAGTCTCTGATGAAAAAGAACCCGGCACATATTAGGGACCTTAAAAGATTTGGTTTAGCTCAGCTCAACTTAGAGCATCTGGCAAGGTGGTTGGTGAAAATAAAACTGGAGGGGTCATCAGGTGCCAGGCCATGAAAGGCACACCTCCCTCATGTTAAAGAACATGAACTTGAACCTGAGTACAATGGTTAGCCACAGAGGAATTCTAAAAGGAAGCCACATGATACTTCTGAGCTTTAGAATGATCTACCACTGTCCTTGAAGTTATCAATAGATTTTTTTTATTATTATTATTCTAGGTGGCAAGCCACAAAGCATTCTCTCTCTCTATTTAAATTGTGAGCCCTTGTAGAAAAGAGGTTTTCTATTGCTTTCATGTTGTGGCTCATAATTAGCCATACAACAGCACAAACTGATGGTGCAGCATTTTTGAGCACAGCCTGCCTTAGATTCAGGATGAATCACAGGCATGCAGTAGCTGCTTGCTGTGAAGAGGACCCCAACCATGACTCAGCAGTTTATTTTCCTCTACTGAATTATGTCTGTTTTTATCCCTGCACTGTATTCCCAGTACCTAACACAGTGCCTGATTCACAGCAGGTGTGGAATAAAAACAAAAATAAATGCATGTTTAATGAACTACCACTATATATGACTTAAATTCTAACTATTTAGAAACTGCAGGCCAAAAGTACTCTTGATGAAACATGCATTGCTGCACCCAGTGGGGTTGACCAGACAATGCATAATCATATGCTAAATGGATAATGATGAGGCTAAAGTACACATCAGTTATAAGTAAAAAGCAAGATGCGCAAGCCTTGAGATCCAGGACCAACTAAAGTCAAGTCTGATGATGCACTGAAAACATACTTCTTGAAAGCTTTTAGAATTCTAGAAATCAATGTTTGCAAGTACATGGTAGTGATTTTTATCCTTTGGCAAGCAGAGCAAGGCAGGCAGCCTGCTCAGTTGAACAGCAAAATGAAGTCATCGATAAACTCCAGGACCACACTGGAGAACAGTCTGGCAGTTCTGCAAAAGATTAAAAATAGAGCTGCCATATAACCTAGCAATTCCGCTTCTAGGTCGATAGCCAAAGGAAATAAAAACATATGTCTACATAAAAACTTACAAACTAATTTTCATGCAACCTTATTGATAATAGGCAAAAGTGGAAACAACTCCAGTATCTATATACTGATAAATGGATAACGAAAATGTGGTATATCCATGCAATAGACTATTATTCGGCCATCAAGTGGAATGAAATGCTGATATATGTTACTATAAAATGACCTTTTAAAAACTTATGCTAAGTGAAGGAAGCTAGACAAAAAAGATCACACATAGTATTATTACATAGGCATGAAATGTCCAGAAAAGGCAAATCCATAGAGATAAAAAGTAGATTACTGGTTCTGGGGCTGGAACTAGGGTGGAGGAAATGAGGCCTGGTTATTCATGGACACAAGGTTTCTTTGGGGGTGATGAAAATGTTCTAAAATCAATTGTGGCAATAGTTGCACAACCCTGTGACTATACTAAAAACCATGGAATTATATACTTTAAATGAGTGAATTGTCTAGTATATGAGTCATAGATCAATAAAGCTGTTGTAAAAAATGAAGGATAAGAATTCATTTAAGAGACTATTGTATGTTGGTAGGCTTTAGTCATGGTAGTAATGAAAGTCTATAAAAGGGCACATCATCACAAGTGCTCTGTGACTTTGGACAAGTTATTTCAACTCACAAAGAATTGGCTTCCTGATCTGCACAACAGGAGCTCGGCCGATGCTACTGCTACCTGCTCCCACCCTTGGGCCTCACCAAAAGTTTTCTTTCTGCGAATCTCTGTCTCTCTTCATCTTGGGGCTTTCTCCAGCCATAGCACCATGCTTGGCCCCCCTGCAGGACAAACCAGGAGTGTTTGGGAGTCATTGCCCCTGGAAGTAGTTCTCAAACAACCACAAAGAAGTCTTCCTCACTAATCATGTGGTGTAACTCAGCAGTGTTCCGTGTGTCTCCCTGACACACCAAGAGGGATCGGGCCCCAGTTATCCACAGTGACAGCCTGTCTTGCCTTCCCCCCCTTCTCTGTTCCCTACCAGCACTTCCTGGAATCACCTCCCAAATAAACCATCTGCCACAAACCTTGTCTTTGAGTCTATCTGCTTCTGAGGAAGCCCAATTTAAAACAAGAGATGGAATGCCTTCTCCTTAGGACTGTTGGAAAGATGAAATAATATTATACATCAAGCATTGCAGCGCTGTGCCTGGCCACTTAATAACTGTTAACTGTCACTGCTATTATTATTACTGTTATTATTGCTGAAAACAAATAATTAACTTGAATTTTTCATCAGATCTTGGCTCATCGAGATGCCTTCCTTGCCCTCCCTACATAGATGAGAAATGCCAAGCCAGTATTGTTCTTATTATTTCACTAGTGAGCATCCAGCTAATTATTTTTCCTGACGTTGACTCTAGGTTATCAAAAACCTTATCTAGCAAACTGCACAGATTAAGTAATAATTCATTTGCTCTCCCATGTTTTATTGATCAAAGATACATAAAACTGCCAATCAGAGCTTTTGATCAGCATGAAATTACTAAGGTCACCACACAGAGCTAATATAATTTTAGTCAAAAGCAAAGAATCTTGGTGTTTTTGTTAGTCTGTGAAGCTTCATCATTTGTAAAAGTATGATTACATTAGTTTTTCTGAAATATTTAAGATATCGCGCAGACCTCCATTGCTACCACCATGGTCTCTTTAGACCCAGAAATTCCATGCTGGCAATTGCTGATCTAATAAACAAGAATTCATTAAGAAATATGCCTCCTCTTGTTATAAAAATCATATCAATAAAATCTTTATTGCCGTATTTGGCAGTAACCTTTCCTTATAGAATACAAAATAAAGGATAAATAGATTTTTAGCAATGTATTTTTTTATCTTGACCTTCCACAATGAAATACTCTCAAATCTAACAGTGGCTGGGTTGCTCTAAGATGCCACGCCATTTCAAGTTTCCCACTACAATATTTAGAGATCACAGACTATGAGGAAAAATAATAGGAGAAAGAGGGAGGAGAAAATGAGCAGTATACAACACTGAAGCAAAAGGAATATATATTTCTCCATTGTTTAAAGCAAGTATCACTTACTGGTGCTGTGTTCATTGGCGGACGGGCTGTCCACGTTTGCTGGGCTCTCTGCATTCACCCCCCCTTCTCTACCCTGCTCCATCCTTACGTATATCACTGGGAAGCCTTGCCCTCTGGTTTCCAGCTGAGTTCAGTAGATGGAGAGCACCGGCAAGAGACCAGAGGTGAAGGGGGAACAAGACAGTGAGTCAGTTCTCCTGTTTCCTTCCTAAAGATCATGAAGGTTGGCTGTATCCCTCACCTGAAGACCACAGCACTGTCACAAGCAGCCCTTTCCATGCATCTCTCTTTGACTCTGGTTCTGGTAACTGCTCTCACCCTTTATCCCTTTACCTTTGTGGTGATAATGGTGCCCTATCATTTCTGGGAGGAAGCTGAACAACCGCTTGCAATTTCTCTACACATTGCCCACCGTCTTTGTCAATAGTCACTTTATTACATTCCCTTCAATTTAGCCAGTTTAATTGTGTCATCTATTCTCTGCCAGGACTCTCACTGATATACCCAGACAACCTAACCACAAACTAGAGGGCAAAAAACCAGATTGATATGGTCCGTGTAGGCCAGTATCTCAGAGCACAGGGAGAGTGACAAGTGGTGTACAGTGTTCCTGGAAGTGTCAATGTGCTGTATCTCAATTCCCAATACGTAAGATAGATATTTAACATAAAACTCACAGGGCTGATATGACAACTAAATAATATGATCCACAGGAACCACTCATATACTGTCTAGAACATAGTAAATAATTAATAGACATTAGCTATTGTTATTATAGCAAAGTGTCTGTAGAAAAATCCTGTTCATTTTTTGCTTTGCTTTCCCACATGCTTGGGATCTGAATTCACGTTAGAACTGTTAAGAGGACAAATTACCTGCATGAACACCAGCCAACACTCATTGAGAGCTCACTATTTGCCAGGGATGATGCTAATTACTTTCCAAGTGTTGTCTCATTTAACACAACAGTACTATTAGGGAAGTAATTTAAAATCATTCTTTTACAGATGATGAAACTAAGTAGGCTAGTAGGCTTAAGAAGCTTCCCAACATTGCATGGTACAAAATTGGTAGAAGTGGCATTTGAACACAACACTACGTATCCACAGCCAGTATCCAGGTTTCCCTGTTTACAAGAGACCGATTCTTTGGAGCAAATTCCTGACTATTTGATGGGCATGGAATCGGGTTGTCTGAGTGTTGAAAAGTGTGTATGCATTTATCATTGCCCAAACTCCTTTCAAGGAAATAGGCTGTAAATGTACATTTAATTCAACACAATGTTCTAATGAAGCATACAGCAAAGTGACATGTGTTGAGACTATGATCCTGTTGGAAGTCTTATAAAACTTGCCCTAAAGAAAAATGACAAACAGAGGCAGTGTTCATGGCCCTCTTTGTGGTGACTTTGTGGCTCCCTGGGAGACTTAGAAAGACATACCGAGCCCCCCAGATGCCGTGGGCACAAGAGAGCTGTACCACAGACAGGATTTATGTCCTTTATGTCCTTGAATATTCACCAAACTCCCTGCTGGGGAGAGTCAGGGGCACCAGAGACAGAGTAGGTCAGAAATGAATGATCCCCTCTCTGGAGCTCCCTGGGCTTCCCTCCACTCAAGCCGGGCTTGTAACTGTCTAGGGAAGAAAAGTCAATTAAAAAAATAAATGCACACATTGAAGTATTAATTTTATTAAGAATTGGCAGATTTCCTGTTATGGGTTAAATGTACCTTCCCCCCGCCCCCCGCAGAAGAAAAAGATGTGCTAAAGTCCTAACCCTAGTACCTATGAACGTGACCTTATTTGGGAATGTAATATAGTTAAGATAAGGTCATTTGGGTGGACCCTAACCCAATAGAGCTGATACCCTTCTAAGAAGAGGAAAATTCCCTGTGAAGACACAGGCACACAGGGAGAACACCATGTGAAGATGAAGGGAGAGAATGGAATAATTCTCTACAGCTACAAGCCAAGGAACACCTGGGGTCACCAGAAGAGGCAAGGAAGGATCCTTCCCCCAGAGGATCTGGAGGGAGCACGGTCCTGTCAACATCTCTTTAAAAAAAATATATTTTCCTGATTACGTTATTACAGTTGTCCCAATTTTTCCCCCTCACCCCTCTCCACCCAGTACCCCTGTCCTCTCCAGCATTCCCCCCTTAGTTCATGCCCATGGGTCATGCCTATAAGTTCATTGGCTTCTCCATTTCCTATATTATTCTTAACAGCCTCCTATTTTGTATCTACCAACTATGTTTCTTAATCCCTACACCTTTTCTTTTATTCTCCCCCTTCTCCCTCCCAGCAGATAACCCTCCATGTGATCTCCTTATCTATGATTCTGTTCCTATTTTGGTTGTGGCTTAGTTTTTTGGGGTTTTTTTTTTTTTTTTAGATTTGGTTGTTGATAGTTATGAATTTGTTACTATTTTAATGTTCATAGTTTTGATCTTTTCCTTTTTCTTAAATAGTTCCTTTAACATTTCATGTAATAATGGCCTGGTGATAATGAACTCCTTTAGCTTTACCTTGTCTGGGAAGCACTGTATCTGCCCTTCCATTCTAAATGATAACTTTGCTGGATAGAGTAATCTAAGTTGTAGGTCCTTGCTTTTCATCACTTTGAATACTTCTTGCCAGTCCTTTCTTGCCTGCAAAGTTTCTTTTGAGAAATCAGCTGATAGTCTTATGGGAACTCCTTTGCAGGTAACTTTGCTTCTCTCTTGCTGTTTTTAAGATTCTCTCTTTATCTTAAATCTTTGGCATTTTAATTATGATGTGTCTTCATGTGGTCCTCTTTGGGTCCAACTTGTTTGGGACTCTCTGTTTTTCTCGGACTTGTATGTCTATTTCCTTCACCAAATTAGGGAAGTTTTATTTCATTATTTTTTCAACTAAGTTTTCAATTTCTTGCTCTTCCTCTTTTCCTTCTGGCACCCCTATGATTCAGATGTTGGTACATTTGGAGATGTCCCAGAAGCTCCTTATACTATCCTTGTGGGGTTTTTTTAAATTCTTTTTTCTTCTTGCTGTTCTGGTTGAATGGTTATTTTTTCCTTATGTTCCAAATCTTTTATTTGAATCCCAACTCCATCCCCTTCACTGTTGGTTCCCAGTAGATTCTTCTTTACTTCACTTAGTGTAACCTTCATTTCTTCCTGGGTCTTTTTTATGTTGTCCAAGTACCCAATGTGTTCCTTGAGCATCCTGCTCACCAGTGCTTTGAACTCTTCATCTGATAGGTTGGTTATCTCCATTTCACCCAGGTCTTTTTCGGGGGTTCTGTTCTGTTTCTTAATATGGGCCATAGTTCTTTGCCTCCTTAATTTGGCAGCCTCCCTGTGTTTGTTTCTGTGTATGTATTAGGTAGAGCTGCCTTGATTCCCTCTCTTAGTAGCATGGCCTATTGTCGAAAAGGCATCTGTACATTGTGTGGGGCAGAGCGTTAGGTAATTGTCAGGGTGGGGCAGCCCTCTTCACCACTTTGTGGCTCTGTGTTGGGGGAGGTACTCAGAGAAGGAACAATGCCATTGCCTGGCTTCTGGAGGTTTGCCCACACTCACCCTGTTTTCAGTCACTTCACTTCCTCCCTGTATGTGACTAGTGTCCCTTCAGTTGTTGCCCTGGTGCTGAATCCCAGAAGTAGTGGGTCTATGTATGTTCTAAGTTCATGTGGGTCCTTAAGCAGAGTCTCCTGAAATTCTGTCAGTTTCTTCCCACCATCTCAACTCCCACTGGTTTTTACCACTAGAAGTTATGGAGATTTAGCTTCCTGGTGCTGGAAGCTTGGGCTGTGTGGTCTGGCCTGGAGCTGGGATTGCTCCCTCCCAGGGTTTCCCTCCTGATTTTTATCCACCACATGTGAATGTGAGACCACCCTTTCTGCTGCTGCCGCCTCTCCATGCCACACGGCGTGGGTGTGCCTCTCTGCCTGCCTCCGAGTCTCCATTCCTCTGACTGCCTGGATAAATATGGCTTCTTTAAATCTTTGGCTGTCAGACTTCCATGTAGCTCGATTTTATGATCATTCTGGGTGTTGTTTGTTTTGGAGCCTAGTTGTGATACTTTCTGTGGTTGTGCAAGGAGGCAAAGCACACTTATCTATGCCTCCATCTTGACCAGAAGTTCCTGTCAACACCTTGATATAGAATTTCTAGCTTTTAGAACTGTGAGAAAATGAATTTCTGTTGTTTAAAGTCACCCAATTTGTGGTATTTTGTTATGATAGCCCTAGAAAACTCATACACCCTCTCTCTCAAAATCTT
The DNA here is from genome assembly GCF_021234165.1 of Pteronotus mesoamericanus. NCBI lineage: Eukaryota > Metazoa > Chordata > Mammalia > Chiroptera > Mormoopidae > Pteronotus > Pteronotus mesoamericanus. The sequence goes on from NW_026555189.1 coordinate 1,356,642, forward strand.
GCCATGGATCACAGAGGAGGATTACTTGGGGTGACGTGCTAACTATTTATAGACTTTCTCACAATTTAAAGTTAAAAGATATTCATATTAACTGAATCCCCTATAGTAACATTGGTAATATCGAAAGTGATATTAATTACTTAAAAAATCTAGGTAGGAGATTCGTAAAAGACTTTCCTTTTCTATTTCCAGTCCTCGTTAATATTTTCAGTAAGTTAATGTTAAAATATTCAGTCCTTCACAATCTCAGTTGAGCACTGGTCCAATTCAAGCCAGGAGGATTAGTGATTTGGTGCCTTCTGGTAAATTTTCAATAAAGGTTGCTTTTGAGTAGAGTGAAGAAAATAACTAAGAAAATTCACAGAAAGGAAAGGGCATTCTAAGCAAAATCATCGAAAGCGACTAACAGTAAACTGTCTTGTTCTGTGTCATTAAATTCTGTTCTTCGAAGGAAAAAAGAAAGACATGATCATCATTGTTGGTGAAGAGCTCTTCCTTCACTTTCTAACAAAGATCCTCATGGCTTTGATCTTTTGGTTTTCCCAATAATAATTCATTTGGTCTAAAAATAATTCTTCTGCAAGGCTAAAACAGAAGTTTATTTTCTTGGACTGTTAAACTGAACTCTGACAGGGGCAGAAAAAGATAAATCTATTGAAGATATGCCATGTGTTAAATTTACTGCTGATGTTCCAAGAAAATCTTCCTTAATATTTTTAGACTAAGATTAATGTATTTGCAGACAAGTTTAGAATATAAAGAGTCTAAACTGAACATCTGTTTTATTGTCTTGGTCCTAGAGTCAACCTTCTGGCTTAATAATTTAGAAAGCAGATTTGGAGGAGTAAATACATAATTTTGGCTTATCCAAATCATGTGTTCATGTACTCAGGGAATCAAAATGGTTTCTCATTTCTTTGTTTTGACAGAAGATTAACTTTAGAGGTACTAGCTTTATTAAGCATTGTATGACAATGCCTTTCAATGTCCATTAAATAATGCTTAGTAGAGTAAATGTTAAATTACCATGTTATATCTCCATAAATACATGTGAAGCTCATATGAATGCCAAATGTATTCAATATGGTCACTTCTATTACAATAAATGCCAAATGAATTCATAGTGATGAGGCACTTAAAATGTCATACACTTCCAACTAGTCCCATCATGAATTCATTACGGCCATGTGACACCCATTCTTGTCAGTGTTCCATTTTAACTACTATTTTTAGCAGTTCATAATAAAATTCCATTTCAGGAATTGATTCTCTTTGGAAATATAGAAAATCAACTCTAAGTCTGAGAAGGCAGTGCCAAATTACTTTTTGTACATTGCAAAAGTCCCCACACCCCAAGTATGCAAGTTTAATGTTTGTATAAACACATATAGACTACCTGGTTATGGTTGTTGAAATTTTATTCCCCCCAAAATTTAAATTTGATAAGTTTTATCCTTGAACAAAGAGAAGTTCTGTCATAATGTATCTTGGTAAAATTTTACATAGTTTTGTAACATTCTTATCAGTTGAGGCAGATGTGCCAGAATTACACATACTAGACACATGTGAACACTGAGACACCAGAGGGTGACTGCTTCAGTCAAGACACAGGCGTGGATAATACCTGATTTCATGATCCAGTATTTTCATTTTTTCCAGAATTATCCAAAAGTATCAATTTTTCAAGTACCCTTTTTTACTTTATTTTTATTGTTTACACTATTACAGATGTCCCCATTCCATTGCTTTGCCCGCCTCTACCCAGTCCCTGCCCTCCTGTGTCTATGGGTCACACATATATGCTCTTTGGCTAATCCGCTCACCTTCTTTCTTGATCATCCTTCTGTGAGTGGGAGGTAGAAGTAGTTAGAAAAGTAGAATGAATATAGACAACAGGAGGAAAAGAGAGCTGGAAAAATACAAAATGCAGATTGACGCACATGACATCCAAATATGTAGTAGGAATTACTGCCAACCCTGGCTGAGGAGTCATAGGTTCTTACAAGGGTAAATGTAAAGTTAAAATACAAATTCTGATATTATTGATATAAGCCAGCTACCACTGATAGCAATCATAGTTAGGAACAAACAAGTGAGACAACCTTAAACTTTCTTATAACATCCAATGTATTTTAATATATGTATATGCTTATAAAGACTTTGACCTTTAATGTTATTAGCAATAATTCAATTGTGTTTATGTAATTTGATATATATGTATATATATATATATATATGTCTAAATGTAGATTCTATTTAAAACACTTTGAACTTCACTTTAGTGATTGTATATATAAATCATTTTGACTTGCAATGAATTTCTAAGCATATGTATTTCATGTTACTGAAATATAAATCAGATATGTTGACTTGAGATTTTGTTTTGTTATTGAACCAACATTAAGATTAATTTTGTATGAGGAGATAGGACAATTTTAGTCAGAGTGCCTAAGTTTCAATAAAATATTTTACAAGTAATACTGCTACTTATGTTTTAAGTTATATTTTTGAGAAACTACTGATGTCCTCCTAGCCACGATTTAGTCTTCCTATCCCTCCCTCCCTCCATGCTTTCATCTATCCCTCCGTCCATGCATCCATTCATGAATGCATCCATCCATTCATCCATCCATTTATTCATTCATTTACTCAGCAAATAATTATAGATGTCTACTTTTTACTTGATGTTGCAACAAACATAGAGGTAAGGTAGAAGATCAGAAAGACACACACTTCTCCTTCAAGGAGTTGAACTGATTGTGGGAAAGAGAAGTTACAAGGTACCAGGGAAGGTGCTGTAAGAGTTGGAAGTTCAAAGCTCTAGGTAAGGCCAAAGGAGAAGACTATTTATTCCTATCAAGGGGCCATGGAAACCTTCACAAAAGGAGTTGACAGCCAAGCTGAGGCACGAGAGAAACTGAGATGAGGAAGTACTTGGAGGCCGAGTCTGGAAGTAACTGTTTTATCATGGCCACTTAGCACTGCTGTCCATGTGCCTAAATCTTCTGAAATATTTTTGAGAGTAATGATACTTTTGCTTTGTCACGATGGCTCACCTCCATAACTTTTATACATTCGGCAAGATGGCAGGTGCAAAGTAAAGCTTCCTTTCTTTGCAAGTGAGACGTTATCAGAGGGGATGGGGTTTTATTACACAGGCATAAATACACAGCGTAAAAGGAGGGATTTGGCCCAAGAAAAACAAAAAGAAAGCAAATAAAACAATACAAAACCCTTGATATATATTACAGTAAAAAGTCTGAGGAGGCTTTTTGTTGTTGTGAGAGTTCTTTCATCTTACAGAAACTATAAATGGTGCAGAAAGTTTCACTTCATATCCCGTAGGGTGATACTCTCTGCTTTCCCTCAGTAGGTATGGGAAACATTAGCTTAAAACCCATTTCTCACTTGATCTAGGTGTGCTACTGATATCTACACTGAGGACCTACAAACCATGACCCAAAGGTAAAATCTGGCCCATAGCTTGTTTTTGTAAAGAAAGTTTTGTCAGAACACAGTCATACCTTTTTTTTTTTTAACATATCATATATGACCACTTTGTGGCTACAATGGCACCATTTAGTGACTGGAGCAGAGAACTTATGGACTGCAAAGCCAGAAATGTTTGCTATTTTGCCCTTCACAAAAAAATATTTGCTCTCTTTGATCTATGTTAAATTCCAAGTGAGAAATGTTTTTGAAATACAAAAAGATCTGCTTAATCTGTTTTATCATCATGGACAAGAAAAACAAAATACAATGACAGTTTCCATTTTTGTTTTGGCTACCAGGAAGCTCGGTGAAAAGTAGCACAGCTTTATAAGTCATGATTGTCAGATAACTGTGTCATACATTCTCTATAGTCAACACTACTGACCTTAATTTATATTTCTCCCTGTGTATTTTAAAATTTTATTTTGTTTAGATGTATTTTAACTACTTTATTGAGTGTGCTTTGTATAAACTGCTTAACACAATACTTTGTGAAATGAAGTAGGGAATTCACAGATAAGTAGCAATAGATTAGAGCTATAAATCCATCCGTCTGTATCTCACTAATAGGTTAGAAACAAATTCACAGGGTCATTATGTCAATATATGTGTAGTTTTAGAAGGGGGCAGTGATGGACAGGTACTCAGGCTTCTCAGCATCAGCACTATTGATATTTTGGGCCAGAGAATTCTGTTGGGGGTGGGGCCAGGGGGTCATTCTGCATACTGTAGGATGTTAGCAACATCCCTGGTCTCTGCCACTAGATGCCAGTAGCTACTCCTTCCCCACTGTGAAAACAAAAACTGTCTGCAGACATTGCAAAATGTCCCCTGGGAAGTAATACCCCACCCCCACCCCAATCTAGAGAGAGCAGCCCCCTTGTACACTATCTCCTGATGCACCTTCCCGTCCATTTGCTGTGTTCTGCTCAGGGAACAGCGATCTCACAGAGTCTACCAAGGCTCACGGAAGACACAAAGTATCGGCGAGCAGGTTAGGCAGCAGTCCTCTTTGTACCAGGTTAGACCAGCCCTCTGCCTGACATCCAGCCACGGCCTGGGACTGAAGATTGTAATAAGACCAAATCCCATAAGGAGGATGTCAAGCTGGGGCCCGCCACAGCTTGCTGTCTGTGCTGGACAAAAGGAGGCGAGGTCTGTCATATGCTCTCAGCCCTCGTAAGGCATTTCTTCTGATCTCTAAAGACAGTAATGAATTAAATAATGGCCAAGTAATGAATTGGGTTATATCCTAAGGCTAAAGGTCAAGAAAAATTAAACACTCAATCTCGAGGAGTCTGAGTTGGTCAAGGACTATTTAAGTGCCTTCACAGCAGTAGAAGCAGGGCCTGAATAAGATGCAGAGACTGGCTATATTGCCTGGACCCTCTCTCTCAATAGATTGTGGCATCACCTGACGCTGATAATTGCAGAGGATGCAAGACAATGTGAGATTGCCTCAATAATGGGGGAAGCTGGATCCGTGGACAAAGGAAACTTGGTTCATTATTAGCACGTTTTGTCTTGTTTACACCAGACGCTCCAGAGACTAAATTTAGAGCCATCTGTGTAATTAATTACAGTAGTCTAAGTTGTATCTCAATTGATATATCCTTAAGGGCAAGGGCACATTTATAATTCTTTGTTCCCCAAAGTGCCCTGGACATAAGATCTCAGTAAGTATTTGATCGACTTGACAGAAGCTTGCGGTTTTATCCACAGATACTACGTCAAACACACATAGTCTGGTAACAGCCAAACCATCAGTCAGAGCCCCAGATAGAAGGCATCTTCTGCTAATAACCACACATTTTTATCATGCTCTTTTCCATTTAAGTCTTATAAACTTTCACTATTGGGTACTTAGTTTTTTACATTGAAAGAAAAAATCTTTCACAAACATTCTTATCATTTCAGCAAAATTACTCTTTAGGAGGTCTATCCTGCAAAGGGTACATTATGAAAACTGATCTGTTCTGTGCTTTTATCTGACTCATGCCACCAAAGCAATATATAATACATTCATGTGGGAAGGAGAAATCATGCCTGTATTTCTTTTCTACGCATAAGAAAGGAGTCTGCAACAGAGGCAATTAGAATGTAAGAACAGAAGATCAGTAAGTGGGAAATGACAATAACTCTAAATGCTAAACTATCAAATCAAATATGTGATTAAATGTATATAATTCAAGAGTGCAATTAGTCATGCACCATAAGGTATTTTAGACACATATTGATAGTGCTAGAGCAGAGTTATTATATTAAAATGAGAATCAATTAGCTCCTTCTTTTTTCGGCATAGAGATAATTCAGTTTTTCTAGGGAGGCAATCGAGGATACTGCAGAGAGTGTAGACTTCAGAGTTACACAGAGGAACTGAGTGCAAGTCTCAGGACCACTCCATTCCAGCTCAGTGACCTTAGGCATCTGTAACCAGAGAGAATGCAGGGTTGTAGGAAGGAGGAGGATATTCTGGCAAACCTGAGTCCCAACAAGGACATCATAAGGCACCAGTTCTGTGACCTTCAGCAAATCACATATTCTATTTGAGCTTCAGTTTCACATTCTTACAATGAAGTTATTCTATCTCTACCTGTGTATCTTTCTCGTTTTATAGACATTTTCCTGGGGCAGTGCATATATAGCATGGTTTACATCAAACAAATCAGTGCACCCATCGTACAGTGAGAAAACCGCACAGTGAGAGTGTCCTGGGGTACACACCTCTGAAGTGCTTCTCACCTAAATGACATCCACTGGGAAAGCCCTTTATGGTCCCTCTGTGTGGTCCTCTGGCATGTATGATAGCCTGGATTTCTACTGTCAGAGCACTTATTACAGAGTATTTTAAGTGACTATATAAAAGGGAAAATGATTAAAAAGCACCATTCATGTGCTGGTATAAGGATAGATATCACAGTGAGGGGAAGAGGACAGAGGACAGAAACGGACTGCACGTATGTGGCCATTTGATTTATGACAAAGAGGTTGCTGCTATAACTCAGTAGGAGAATGGATGGTTTCTCAATAAATGATGCCAGAGCAATTAGAGAAAAAGTAATCAATGTTGACCCTCCCTTACACTATACACAAAATTAATTTGAAGTGAAAATTAATCATAAGAGCTAAAATAATCAAGCTTTTAGAAGACATAATAGAAAATGTTCATGACCACAGGGCATGAAAATATTTCTTAGCAAGACACAAAAAGCAATAAGTAAATAGAAAAATTAATAATTGTTCTTCATTAGAATATAAAACATCTGTCTATCAAAAGACACCAATAATAGAGTAAAAGACAAGCCATAGTCTAATAGATGAGACTCACAATGCACACATTTGACAAAGACTTAAATTCAGAATATATTTTAAAATTCCTTAAATCACCACTAAGGGAAATTTCTTTTAAATGGAAAAATGTTGTTTTATTCTGGAGAGCACTTTGGGTCTGGATACAAGTAGCTGAGACTGGAACTCGTTGAAGGAGTAGGAGCAGAGAATGTGTTCATAGCATACTTGGTAGAGAGTTAAAGAAATGAGAGATGAGAAGGGAAATGGGAAAAGAAAAAACTGAGCTGTGAGAAACAGAGAGCTGGGTGTAGGCAGTCAAAAAAAAAAAGAAAGTCTGGTGCCTGAAGTACACTTAAGAATAGTTATGTTTAATATTCCATGGGGAGCTGATACAGTATCCAAATATACCTTTCCAGAATTTCAATAATGTGTGCTAACCATAGAGGGTTTACGCAAATTTTTGTGAAAGTAAAGGGAGGGGTCATCTTCTACAGGGATTTAAGGAGTAGGAAGCTAATGATAAGGCAAAAACAACTAAACAAGCAGAAGCATGACATTGGAGCTTGAGCTCAACACTGGCATGTGAGCCCCTTGAAATTCCGAACATTTCTCAGACATCTGTGAACATTCACAAGCCATGGAACAGAGGTCGGCACCAATGTTATTTAGATTGCACAGGCTGGGTGTGCCCAGGTGGTATCAGTGACATAGTTTCAATGCTCTTCTCTCATTAAGCCCTTTGACAGCAAGATACATAATAGGACCTCAGAATGTTTGCTATATAGTGGAATGAATGAACGTATTCACAAATGAAATTTAGGTGTTTTGTTCACCATGGTCAGTTTTTATAATTTTTATTATTTTTTACACCTTATTTTCCTGGTATCTTTGCATTTGTCCATTTTTCTATCATTTGCCAGGAACTCCCAGTCATATGCTTAGTATATTGTCTATCTACAAAGCAACATTCCAGCCCAAATGTGTACCTTCTCCATTTGGGAGATGAGCTGCACTATAGCATACATCAATTCAAATGCATTTGCAAAATAATTACTCCTCTTTCATACCCAAGGCTTGTTATCTGAATAAATGTTTCCCTAATAAAGCTTGCAGCTGGGTTGAGTTTGAGAAATACAACAATTAGGAGTCACGGGACGAGAGCTCGAAAAAGGGTCCCCTTTAAACACCGGCATTGCTTCCTACATGGCTGATTAGGAGAAATGGGCTCGTCTCTGACTGCCGACACAGCGCTGATTGCTAATCAAGTGGCCATGGTATGTGCGAGCAAAAGAAAATTAGAAAACAAATGTAGATGCTGATTAGTTTTCTGCAAACATCTTGGGAGATGTGTGAAGTAGGAGCCGGCTAGGGTGAGGCAAATAAGGAGAATCCAGCTCTCTCCACTTTGCCAACCTCCCCTGAGCCTAATCTGGAGTTTAAAAAAGAAGCTATGGAACAGGGCACTAAACTGATTGCAAAACCCAGATGAATCTATGGGATAAGGAGTAATGACAATAATAACCACAATTATAACCATTAAGGTTAATTACTTCATGAGTTGGTTAATTTTACCTTCTCCATTTTACAGGTGTAAAAAAAAAATGAGATTCAGCAAGGGGGTAATTTGCTCAAGGTGATGTATATACTACGTGACTGACCAGCGTTTTTACTGAGATCTTCATTTCCAAATTTCAGGCATAGCACCTAACCTACAGTGGAATGCAATATACTCACAAAAACCAAGGGCTCATAAATATTCCCAAAAATACCAGTAACAAACAGGATTTGAGAAATAGATTTAAAACATTAGAGCTTCCGGGACCCGGGGCAGCCAGTAGGAACCAGAGGGACGGAAGCGCTTCTGAAGAGCCCTCACGCCTGAGGGCTAGGAAACAACCATGGTTATGGAGGAGACTGATGGGTGCATTTCATTTCCCCTTTTTTTTTTATAGGTTTTACCTTTTTATAGCGTTAATTATTTACGTGAAAGTGTGTACACAGGAATCACACCTGAATGTTGGTTCAGGTATATGAATAATTGTTACTGTCCTGTCAGCTGGCATTCCCGTAACTCACCTAACTACCACATTTTGGGACTATTTGGAAGAGAACACGAGTTCAGCCCCCTCATTTTACCCACAGAGTGTTTTGTGACTGGCACACGACCTTTATGAAACTGACGGTCTCTGGGTGGCACCAAGAGGTGTGATGGGGCTGCTTATTCCAGCTTATGAGAACCAAGAGCGCACGTTCGTCCCAAGCAAAGAATGGGATGTTTAGTAACTCTTTCTGACTTGAGTCATGATGGAAGTATTACACCCCAGAAATAGGCAAATGCTAAACATTGTAGATATTTTTCAGAGAGCCAGTTGTCTAACATACACTAGCATATCCCTAGATATATTTCTAATGTAATTAATCTTTTTATACATTGACTTTTTTTTTACATAAGTACATTTTTTAGAAGGGAAATCACATGACTACTAAAGGTAGAAAAACAATATGGTCTCACATTAATAGAAGGTACCCTTACAGATAAATCCCAGTAGAAACACAGCAATGTTAGGACATTCTTAACTGGATAATGGTGCTTGCAAAAAATAACGATCTTGACATCCACTTTTTCTGCTGCAAAAAATGGAGAGTGGCAAGAGTGGAGAGGTGGGAAAAATACACAGAAACTATGGTGAGACTTTCTAGAGGTAGGGAACTGATAGAGGCAAACCAATGTGATTATCTGATAAAGAACTGATGCACTCCGTGTAGTTACTTAACACAGTGACTGCTGCTTTGTAAAGCCACCTTACACTCCGGGGGAGAAGCTGCCAGTGTCATACCGAATCCCGAAGCCCCCACTCCCTTTCCTTGCGCTCCCAACCACTTCTACGGCAGGGTCTGCGGCTCTGTCTGAGGGCTTCTCCCAGAACCACAGACGACTCTCTCTGCCTGTGTAGATGGTGGCCCTGAACCCCTCTGGTGGGGAGCGCCCTGGAATTAACACCCTTCTCATGGGAGTAGCCCTCTGCCAAGGGAGCTGGGGTGTAAACACTCAAAGCAGTAGAGAGATATCTCAAAAAATTAAACATGGGACTGTCTTTTGACCCAGTGATTTCACTTCTGGGAATATAACAGAAGGAACGCAAAACACTAATTTGAAAGAACATAAGCAGCCCTATGTTCATTGCAGCATTATTTACAATTGTCAAGATGTGGAAGCAGCCCAAGTGTCCATCAGTATATGAGTGGACAAAACAACTATTGGACATTTATACAATGGAATACTATTCAGCCATAAAAAAGAAGAAAATTTTACCTTTTGTGACAGCATGGATGGACAACATTATGCTAAGTGAAATAGGCCAGTCAGATAAAGACAAATGCCATGTGATTTTACTCCTATGTGGAAACTAAAATACAAACTGAACTAACAAGCAAAATAGACTCATAGATGGAGAGCAGGTTGACAACTATGAGTAGGGACAGTTGGGGTGGGGGGTTTGCGCCAAAAGGAAAAAGGACTCATGGACGTGGACAACAGTGTGGTGATTGTGAGGGGGCAGAGGTTGTAAGAGGGGAAACGGTAATGGAAAAAAATACAATAAAAATCAAAAAAAACAAAGGGAATTGATGTATCATTGTCCCTTTTCCTCTTTTCTCAGGTGGGATAACTCTGAGGCAATGTAACTGTACATTGTTTCTGGAGTTTTCTTATAGGATTAAACTTTAGTTACTTGGATTAATATTGCACCCTACCTTGACTCTCTGCCTTTCCCCTTGTCTCCTGTCCATTTCTGGTGACCCTGTACCTCCTTAATAAACTGCTTGCTCTCGTAGCTTTGTCTCCTCTTGAGGAGCCCAATGAAGAGGCACACCAATTCATGTCATCTCAGGTGTCCCCAACAGTGTCTCAGGCTTCGGACAGTGGTGCCCTCGCAGATGGCCAACGCTGAAACAGGCCACTTGATGTGGCCATCTTTCCATGCTGCGGATGCTCTGTAGATCGCTCAATATTAAAATTACCTGATTATCTCCTCTAAGGCCGGTGGAGACCATTGATATTTGAGAGGGCTAATCTGAAAGAAACATCGATCATTTAATCCTCTCGGTTCACTGAGTTCCATTTCTGAATCAAGTCCCACACCAGGAAGCTTGGCTCTCGGTGGGAATGCCTTCACTTTACCATGATTCCCTTTTATGTCTTTGCTCAGCTAAAATATACAAAGTAACCAGGCATAGAATGTTTTTACACCTCTGGCAAAATAGCTGCTGAAAAAGCTATTCCTTGGGTAACTTAGAGCTCTTTTCAGTAAAAGCTCTTAAGACACATGGCTACCAGAAAGAAATGCCAAGCGGGAGAATTCTCTCTTTGCATTAATTGGTATGCTTTTCTCTTTTTTGTTTTACTCAAACAATGAGAACTATTCAAGCCAACCCATTTCCATGTTTTCCATGGTTATGTGGAAACTCAAAGCAAATACGCTACTGAATTTTAATAAGTACCTTCCATTATCATTACTCTGTATTATATTTTGTGTCTTTTAAACATATTCACCTTTGTACAATTGAACTTTAATAAACTATTTAAAAACATTTAAAAATAAATGTGGTGGATATGATCAATCAATAAACATTAAACCTATAAGTGATCAAAATACTGTCTTTGTTAAAAAATAGCTTTAGAAGGGAACAAGTAGATATTATTAAAACGACTCAAAATCATACACATTTGGTTCACAGCAGAAAACAAAGTTCCTTCACGTTCTAAGACTTGAAGGATTAGTAAGTAAACTCCATGATAACTGGCTTGAAAAGGTATATCCATTTATTCATCAGTCAGTCACAAATTATGTACATCTACTATGTGCGAGGTACTGTGTTAGGGTTAGTAATAAATAGCTGAGAAAATAGATGCAGATCCTGTTCTCATGGAATTTCTAACTCTTCTAGATTGTGTGTGTGTGTGTGTGTGTGTGTGTGTGTGTAAATAACCTCAGTTAAAGACAGTTTCATCTGACCACCAATGAAAAGTAAAACAGCAGCAAGGGGAAATAAGGAAACAGCTTTGGAAACACGATTGTGAATATTTATGTAAATGGGTCTTGATATCTCTGAGGCTGGCACATTGCATGAGTCATGGCTTGTGTTATTGCTGCTCCAGGAAAAAAAAAAAAGCAATGTAACAATGAGTGTGGCCATCCTATCACCAGGGAACAGACATTTATAGGTTTAGTTTAATGGCAGTTATTATTTTATTTTCTTAACAAAACAGAATGGAGAACTCTGTGTTGCCGCACGTGTAATGGTGCATGAGGTCTTGGCAGGAAGCTGAAGCCCACCCTGTGGCCCCGCGTGGGTCAACGCGACGCCCTGCGGACGTCACAGCATGGAGGCATGATGAGGCGTCTCTGCGCCGGGCACTACGCTGCCGTGAGCTTCAAAGGTGGGCTCTCAGGGGAATCGATGAAGACCACAGAACTGGAAACCCAAGGGGCAAGCAGAGGGACCAAGCGTCCCTCCCCATCTGCCCTTGCCTTAAACTGACATACGTCTGACCCCACGTAAGGGTAATAGACATGAATAGCCGTTTCCATCTATTCTCAGAATGTGGGTCCAAAATTGTCTTAGTCCTGGGCTTTCGTACTTAGGACATGAACTTTAATGTAAACCTTATGGCCTGCAGCAGTGGTTCCCAAAGTGAGGTCCTCGCCAGCATCACCACCATTGTCAGAATTCATTAGAAAAGAAAATTCTTGGGGCCCATTCCTGACTTTCTGAGTCAGAAACTCTGAGGGAGAGCCCACTGCTTCTGATGAACCCTATAGGTGATTCTTATGTCCACCTAAGTTTGAGAACCACTGGCCCAAGAACCAGTTTTCTGAATTGTTTTCCCATGTAGATCCTTTTAACTTCTTTAACCAACCAGCACTAGGAACACATGTTGGGAAGCAGCTGTGTCTCATTTATCCAAACAACACACAGGTCTTGAGACCAAGGGCACTTTACATAAATAGTTATTAGCTATTTTACCACACAAATAAAAACAGGCCCCCAGAAACACTTGATTCAACCATCCTAAAGATTAGGAGGAGGAAGAGAAGGAGAAGAAGGGGGAGGAGGGGGAAGAGGGGGAAGTGGAGGAGCAGGAGAAAGAAGAAGGAGGAGGAGGAGGAGGAGAAGGAGGAAAAGGAAATTCGGTAATACAACATGCTGATTTTAAAATTAAATTTAAATGTCAATTCTTGCTTTTATTTCTGCTTCTATTAAGTCATGGCTCCTCATATATTTAACTAGTGGAGTTCACTGTTTGGACCCAAGTTCAGAATCTTACGTTTGTTTTTAGTACATTAATTGTTAACTCAGTCCACCATTTCAGCCTGCTGAATTATTTTTGATTCCTGACTCTGTGACCAAAAGCAGCAACCAGAATGACATGCCATCAATGTATCAAATATTTCTATTCATCATATCTTCATCAATACCAGTTATAAAATGTAAAGGCCTACACTAAGGGATAAATAGACCTGCCAACAGATACCTTGCTCAAGTAGACACTGTCTCATGAAAAACCATATTTTCAGTGGAAGTTATACACAGTCTTCAGACGAGCTTATTTGGCCAGCATTCGAATGATAGGTGCTGCTCTGCCCATAAGTATTGTCTTGGGAAGCTCTCTCAATTCTTTAACTACTGATTCATCCTTCATTTTAATGAAGTTCATGAAACAAGTTAAGATTTTGCCTTATTGATCAACTAGAACAGCTCAACCCTCATGACTCTGGGAAACCAATCCCTTTGCCTATTTAGGAATTATTGTCTGAAAACTAAACATTATCAAAATGAGACTAGCAGGACTGAGTTAGGGTTGTCCAAAAACAAGAAAATAGGAAAAGAAAATGCCCAGTTAAGTTAAATTTGAATTTCAGATAAATAAGAAATAACTTTTTTAAGTATAAGCTTGCCCCAAATATTGCACAAATAAGAAATAACTATTTTTAGTATAGGTATGTCTCAGATATTGCACAGGACATACTTAGCTAAAAATATACTTAAAAAAAGTTTAAATTACCTGCCTATGATTTTAGAACCTATGCTCCTGACCACTAATGTTGCATGCTTTTCTTGAAACCTCCCTCCAACTAGTAAATCCACATGTCTGTCTTCATGCAAAGCAGCTGCATTCCTTTCACTAACTTTTGTGATTTTTTTTTTCACCACAAGTTAGCATGAAATTTAGCAGGGGCTGGCCTGAGGCTCCTTTTTATTCAGCAGATGTCTTCTGAATATCCATCCACGCCCAGGCTCCACGCTAGCCTTGGTGCAGCTGCGGGGAGACTCCCTGTCCAATGGAGCCTACAAGGCTCTTAACTCCCAACACCGAAAGAACTTTTGAGGTCCAACTTTTGCTTCCACATTGCTTACAGAACTGCCTGACTTCTGTTTAAGACCAGAGCACCAAGGTTTGAATGACCAAGGCATTTTGCAAAGCATGTTGTGTGTTTAAATCTTTCCCAGAGCAGATGTCTGTATCTAGCCCTGAAAATTAGGACTCTTCCTATTTACCAGTGACTATAACCATTTTTCTTATTTGTTTGTTTGTTTCTTTGTTTTTCTTACCAGACATGCTTCCAAAATAGAAATTAATATTATTTCCTAGTTATTTTCAATGACATGATGGGAAAATGCTGTGTGGGGACGTCAGTTAAATTACGCCTTTTAGCACAGGAGGCGACAGCAAACTAAGTCTGAGTGAGGGTGAAAGCAGGTTTCTTGGGCAGAGTCACAAGTGTAATTACCTAATCATAAGACTCTCTTTAAGATCATTCCGTAGGGGATCTTTCATAAAGGGAGAGGGTGCTGTCTTTGTTCAAATTTACTTCAGGAGAGTTTTCAACCTCTGTAGCAACAGAAACAGAACAGCACTATTCTGTGAGTACCAGCAAAAGCTGCCCCTGTGGAGAAATGATAAAGCTGGAAGTCTAATATTAGAATCTTCAGGTAAAGGCAAGTTTTAAACCTCAGATTTTCGATCTAATTTGGGAATCAGAGTGATTTATGTCCTCTCTGATAGGTCATCATTTCCTGAAAAGGAAATGGACAAAGGCAGATGTTTAATCCTCATGGCCCTTCTTACCCAGGGTGAACTTGGACATTAATTTATTTGGTTTCTCCAAAGCTTCACAGCATTTAAATGTTCAATTTAAAATGATATATTTAAGGCCATAACTTCTTATAATCCTAGCACATCTTAACATGTTTGTTAAAGAATAATTACCTACTTCTGCAAAGAAAGCTGATGGGGAACTCTTCGTGCAATTAGGGCTCTGAAGAGGTTCCTGATTTTAATAAATTTAAAAAGAAGATACATAAATTGGACATGTGAAAAGGAAATATATACCTTTGACATCTCTATATTAACTAGAGTTACTTCCAAGTACAACGTAAAACACCCAATACGACCCATACTAAACACACCTGTGTTTAATATAACGCATGTAAAGTGCTCAGAAAAGTACCTGGTATGTTGTTAGTCCATGTTAAATGTTACCTATTGAATTATTATATTTTATTACAATATTTTAAATGACACAAAGGAGAACACACTGTATGATTCCATTTCTATAAAATATGACACAGGCAAACTAATCCACGCTAGCAAAGTCCGAACAGTGTATCCTTGTGGAATAGGAACTGCGAGGGCACGGGGGCCTCTAGGAACTGGTCATGCTATTTCCCCAGGCGCTGGTTACATGTGTGCTCAGTTTGTAAAAATTCATCAAACTGTAGGTTTGTGACTTCAACACCTTATGTATACTTCAGTAAACCGTTAATAACCTAGAGTGTCAACCTGTGTAAAATTATAACATAAATATTTCTTGAAGGTGACACAATAATTTAAAAAATACAAATAATAAAAGTCATCCATACAACCATGACTCAGAAAGCTCTAAGAGATCAAGCGCCTTACAAACATTAAACAAACATGATGCTATTCATTTCAGTGGTATTCAGCCTAGATCGATATTGGGAGGTGGCTTCTTCTATCCCGATGTCAGGAGAACAGAGGCATGTCAATAAACGGACGAGCAGGCACGTGAAGCGGGGAGGAGGAGGGGTTTCAGTCAATCGCAGTAACACAGTGTTCATCCCAATCTCCAGCCTTTCCAAAGAGTTCTCATTAAATGTCATATGTAATAAAAAGTGTAAGCTCTTTATAAATTTTCCATTACTTCAGGATTTAAAAAACAATAAAGCAGTTCAACCATTCACATTTTGGAATTATTGAAACCTGCAGTGGGTGGGGGTTGGGAAAGAACCTATAACATTCTCATCTTGGACAATTCTTATTTACGTAGAAAGACCCTGATTCTCAAGATAAGGTCTTAGGAGAAATGTACATAAAAACAGCAGGGGAATATTCTGTGTTGAGAATATCCAGAGCTGGTGAGGCTGTGGGGACAAGAACACTTTCCAATGCTTTTGGTGGCCATATAGATTGGTAAGACACTTGGAAAGGCAATTTGGTAGTATCTGTCTAAATGAAATGGGCCTATCTTCAATCCAGCAATACCATTTCTAGAATTTAGTCTTATATTTAGTGGGTCTGTGTGAAGAGATGTAAGTATTGCAATGCTTAAAAGAGTGAAAAACTAGCAGCTATCTGGATGCCCATCCGTTTGGGGAGAGGTCAAAAGTTAGAGTGCACAGTGACGGGGAATAATATGCAGTCATCAAAAAGCCTTAGAGAGATTCTCTCTCTCTCTCTCTCTCACCACACACACACTCACTCACACACACAGACTGTATGACATATTTATGTATTTATTGAACAAAAATGGCAGGATAGTACTAAAAATACAATTGCATTTTAAAAATAAACTATTTTTTATCTGCTTGTATATAGCTTGATAAACATCTAGAAAGACACACACCAAATAATTTATAATTGTTATTGCTTTTATAGTACATTAGGAGTGGTAGAGAGTGAATATCTTCATTTTTATTTTTATATTTTCTTATTCTTATATATTTTTCAAAGTGCATACATAATGTTTATAATTAGAGAAACTGAAGCACTTAGAAGGAGAGAAATCAAAGAATAATTCCTGTTTAAAAAAAAAAAAATGAAATGAAACCTCTGCCGTTCTGGCCTATACCTTTAGAAACGAGCCTGAAGTACCCTGTCCCCAGGGAGGCGTGAATTGAGCAGAAAAGCAACAGAACTTTAAATCTGAGGCTGTAGTTTTATTTCCCACCTCAGAGGCATCTACCTGTGGTGATTACCAGCAGCCCCTTACTTTTTTGAAAAATCGTATCCCTTCACTTTCCACCTTTGGCTTTCTTTGGAGGCTGCTGCCCCACCCATAGTTGTGGTCCTAGCCCACTAGGGTTCCTGTGAGCCCCCTGAAGAGCCCCGTCTGTAGAGCATCCTTACCCGTACTTCCGCAGTTCCCCAGCTTCTCCTTTCTAGTCTCTTATCAGCTTCTCTGGATCCACACCCTCCGGCTCCTGGAGTCACTGAGTTCCAAGGCTACACTAAACCAGCAGCCCACACCTTCCCATTCTTCCCAATAAAGCTTCTTAAGCACATTACAGTGAGCGGCCTGTAGGCCCCCCCGAAATTCAGATAGCCATTCTAGCAGAGTTGGCCCCAGATCCTACCCCAAAGAACCCCACCCCCACCCCACCCATCACCCACCTACTCTTTCACCCACTGAGGGTGGTTCAGGGCAAGGCTTATCGTCCAAGTCCGTGTTCCCAGTCAGCACCGCTAAGATTTCAGGAAAGCAAGAACCAGGGCGTGAAAAAATTTGAATACCTTTAAGGCCTCCCGCAAGGTTCAGCAAACTATTGTCCACTAGCTAAATCTGACCCACAGCATTTTTGTTTCTTTGTCAACAAAGTTTCATTGGCCTGTAGCCGTGGCCCCTCATTTCCGTATTGTCTGTAGCTGCTTCTGTGCTGCAGCGGCACAGAGTTGGACAGCTGCTCCCCAGACCACGTGGTCCACAGAGCCTAGAGTATTTACTATTTGACTTTTCATAGAAAAAGTTAGCAACCCTCGTCCTAGTGAAATGTATCAATTTACCCAAGATAAACCTGCACAGTCTAATTGAAATGTTTTTCTAATTTTTTTTTAAACTGTTGCCTGGAATTACACCAACTCTCCTGCTGCTACCGGTTATCTTATGCTAATCTGAGGCTCTGGCTGGCAGTTGTGCAAGTTTTCCTCGAATTTTTTTTTAAATGGAAAAACTCATTATTACCTAAGAAAAGGAGTTTACAGACAGAATGTTCCAACAGATGGATTCCATGGGGAAAACAGAAAAAAAAGTAAAGCAAGTCCTTGGTGACTGAAGCCTTAGAGCCAGTGAATCAGGGAGGTGTATTACTGAAGCGACAGGTAGGGAGATACCATGAGTAAACACGGGCATGTTTTTTTTATGCAGAGGTTATAAGCTCAAGGTCTATAGCCTATATCTGGAGCTCTGACATGTTTTGTTCCCTTTAATGTAGAGCCAATATTTAAAATAATGTCTGCATATTGGCCAAGAGTGCAAGTTAGCTGGCTTCACACCCATCCCTAAGCCCCTTCTCCCTGGCCTGCTGCCACAACAATGACTGGGGAGTTAATCCTTTCCCGGCCTCCGGTGAGGTTACGGTGACCGCACGCCCTCCTTTAGCCTGCAGGGCTTCTTTCCGGGTCAGGTGTTGGCTTTCCTGGTGCAAAGCTAGCACTGCCTTCTCCCTTGTTCCTCCCTTGAACACAGATGCCATGGCTGATTTCCAGCTTTTCCTGGTAAATGGGTGGCTCCAGCAAGACTGAGTCTGCACTCCCACCTGGCAAGTATTCACAGGAACAGTGTAGCAACTGCTCCCCTTCGAACCCTGGCTGTGGGTGCTCTGGGAGGCCACAGCTGCTATGAACCGTTTCAACCATTTCTCTAATATTGTTTCCTCTTCCGCCATTGCAAGGAGCTCAGGAGCTGCT
Source organism: Pteronotus mesoamericanus (assembly GCF_021234165.1). Lineage (NCBI taxonomy): Eukaryota > Metazoa > Chordata > Mammalia > Chiroptera > Mormoopidae > Pteronotus > Pteronotus mesoamericanus. The sequence goes on from NW_026555189.1 coordinate 1,375,414, forward strand.
GGGTGCTGCTGAGAGCTAAGTGAAGCAGCCGCCCAGAGGGCCAGGGTGTCTGGTTACTTCTGCCTTCCTTCTCCCTCTCCACAATGGGATCATACAGCACTCTGTCTGTACTTCATGGTGAAGGAAGTTTGGATCTCTAAAGATGATTGAAGGATGAAAAACAGGAAAGACAAAATCCACCCACTTGAGTAATCACAGTATTATTCTTACATGGTTCTAAAGTCTCATGGGAACGTTTTTTAAGGAAAAAAATATCTACTTTTTTTTTCAGACATGTATCAATGAGTGTCTCTGAAGGGCTTTAAAAACAAGAATTACCAGCTTTAACAAAGGGCGGGGTGGGGGGAGCAGGGGAAGGGTAAAAATAGCACTAAGAACATCTGAGACAGTTTGTCTCTAATAAAATTCTAAGTGGTAGCTGGTTCCATTACTCAAAGCTTTCACTCAGCAAACACATTATGTATGATGAATTCTGAGAAGCACCCACCACAGTGACTTAGGAGAGGTGGTGCTGTTCTACAGGAAACCTCACGCTCCATGTTGATAACGGTAACTCACCTGCTTTCCTACTGCTCTCTGGGTTTACATGCAAACTCTAAAAGTAGGCAGACAGTGGCTTTTCTAAAGGTGCTGGAATAGCTCAGGACCCAATGGGCAACACAGGATGGTATGTAATGGCTCCAACTAACAAAGTACTAGCGCAGAAATGAAAATCACAAACTCATAGCAGCTCAGAAAAAGGCAAAATGCCACCACAACAACCTGAAAAAAAACAACTCTGTTTTGATTGAATTACTAGATGGGTTTTGTCCTAATTCTAAACATGCTCTGTTTTTAACTAATGTTGACTTTTATAAACTGGGCAGAGGGGGTGGTGAGGCTTTTTACCTTGCTTCTGAATGAACAAGGCAGTTCCTCTGTATTTTGTCATAAAATGACCCCATGGGAAGTGAGAACTTAATGAATATTTTCTCTTTGGCTAAACTTGGGTTTCTAGATTCTCTACCATCTTCTTTCAGAAAGACTGTATATGGCTAATTTCCCCAGGAAATAACTTAGTCAATGGGTTATCCTCCACCAACTTTAGTTGAATGTAAGAAACTCTAATTCATGATTTTGATCCTGGAGCCTGAGTTTTAAGATGGGGGTGACACTGTTCATGGCTGTAACTTGTACACAATGATCTGAGCTCTATCTTTTGGAGGATGAAAGAATCTCCCCATTTCCTCTCTGTAATACAGTCCTTAAGAGACTTGAATTCCATTTTCATGTGCCGTCCTTGCCTTTCCCAATTCTTTATATGACATAGTTGTCTAGCCAGAAAAAAAAAATCAGTTTGCCAATGGTCTTTTTAAAGTATGAGGTAAGAAAGCAATAGCAAAAATTAATGAAACTAAAAGCTGGTTCTTTGAAAAGATCAAGACTGACAATTGTTCAGCTAGACTGACCAAGAAAAAAGTAGGAGACACAGATCACCAAATTAAAAATTATATAAAGAAAAAGCATTTGATAAAATCTAACATTCATTTTTGATAAAGACTCTCAACTAACTTAAAATAGAAGGGAACTTCTTCGACATGGTAAAGAGGATCTACAAAAAGCTTGCCTCTAACATCATACTTAGTGATACATAGATGACTAACAGACTGAATGCTTTCCCCTTGGATCAGGAACAGAGCAGTGAGGCCCACTTTCACCACTTTTATCCAATATTGTGTTGGAAGTTCCAGCCAGTACAAATAGGAAAAGGAAAAACAAAACAAAAAGAATGATGGCCTGAGGTAGAAAATGGGTCCCAATGCTCTAGAGGCTCCTATCCAGCACAGCCCTCAGGGGGCACTAGAACAGAGACCTCACTTTGTGAGTCCAGCATCCTTTGCTCTCCAAGGGGACCCCCCTCCTCCCACTGACTCTCAATCCTTGTAGATAGAGGGGCTGGCTCTATTCCTGGTACAAGAGAGGGCATTTGGCTTCAACCCAGGCCAGGCCCATCAATTTATTTGGTCTTCTTTAGCTACCTAGATGGTTCACCAAGGCACATGACCTCTGTGAACTTCATTCTGGAATTTCACTTGAGCTGTGCGGGAAAATATGGCCTCTCACCATTGGAGTTTCTGTGAAGATACAGCTTGAGCCTGGAGCTGCATAAACTATCTTTACTGTCAAAAACAAAAACAAAAACAAAAAACAGGGAGAACGGAGGCAATGAAGAAATCAAAGCAGAGACATGGAGACAAAGTCCTGGTAACAGGTGGTATCTGAGGTTATACACCCAGCTAGTCCCAAAGCCAGGGCTATTCATGGACTTCTCACGTACATGGGCCATGGAAAACTCCTTTGCTTTGGCCAATTTTAATTGAGTTTCTGGCACTGGCAATGGAACATGTCCTGACTAATACAGGGATAATGCCATCCCCCAAGTTCACACCTTGATTTTTACATTAATCTTTGCCAGATCCCACTATTACCCTCTTAGAATTCACAAACCATGCCTTTATAATTCACCTACATGAATATAAGTCCTCTAGAACCAGAACTATCTATGGTTTTTTCCTAATGTATCCCCAGTGCCTAGCACACAGCAGATATTCAATCAATAAAAATTCATGAATGGAGTCATCGACAGATGAATGAAGTGATGAAAAATGGATAGATCTGTTCAGAATTTTACTAGGCTTTTATTTCAGCTTCTCTGGTCTTTAATTTCCAGGACCATCTTCTTTTTCTCTTTAAAATGTTGACTCTGCCCACCTCCTACATACTCACACTTCTCTGTCCATGATGTCTCAGAAATTATAGAAACTGTTACTGAGATTGTAATCACAATTTTCTCAGTGTCCTCTGCAAAAAATAATGCATCTAGTCCCATAGATGTGAACTTGCTTAAATCAATAAGGTGCACTTTTATCATTTTCTCAACTACCTTTGACTCTAATTTTCTCTTATTTTTATTTTTTCATCCCTTTTCCAGGGCGATGCTTATTTTCTTTGATCATAGGAATGGATGTAACCTGAGCCTGTGTGGCTCGGCGTTTACTCTGCCTTCGCTCCCCGGGCTCACCTGCCTGGCAGCGGGTCTGCACAGCCACCTGCACAAACCTCTTCTCACTGTCTTTGGCTTCTTTGAAACTTGCCATTGTCAAGAACCTTTAGGTGCTCATACAATTGTGATGAGTCATGCCTCTCATATATACCTTAGTTTATGGTTTCTTTTAAACCAATTTTATTAGAGAAGTTCACTCTTTTTTTTTTTTTTTTTTACAATATTCCTCTTTAGATATATTTTCTCTCCTCTCTCCTTCTCTTTCTCTCTCTCTCCCTCCCTCCCTCCTTTATAAACTATCGTGCAGGTTTTTGTAGTTATATAATCAGAATTTCTCTTTCAAGAACCTTTATTTTTTGGTTCCTCTGTTCTGTGTTAGTGTATCTGTTCTTTAAAAATGTCCACATTTCCTGTGAATTTGAGTTGGAATATTCTGTCTCCCAACGGGGCCACCTGTCTGGCTTCACCCATCTGCCCTGCCGCTGGACCCTCCAGCACAGACCAGCATGGCCGTGGTTTTCGAGGGCCCATCAGCTCCAAGTAGCTACAAGTCCCTTCTGTGCAGTAACGAGGACGCTTCGGGCCCCTCAGTGTGAGCGCTGTCCCTCCATTTACCTTTCTGATGACAGCGGCCTCGTTCAGCCTTCCTTCCTCGTTGAGCCTGCTCCCTGTAAGTTACTGTTTTTTTATGTCAAGTTGGTTTAGAGACGAAGGCCCTACGGTTTTATTTGCCCCCTTCTACTATTTCTTAAGGATCACTTTTATAATAAATGGCCAAATGAGTGTGGATGTGGGGAGTTTCCAGTTCTCTTAAGTCTTAGACTATTTCCACATATTTCAGTTCGCTACATACTTACCAGAACGATACTAAATTCAATTTCGTTTAAGGAAAACCCAAATGTGTCACATAAAAAAGCAAAAATATAAATTCTACATATTTCACAACCATCTTCCAAAGGAGAAGTTTCCTTAGGTGTCCTGCTTTCATAATTCATGACTAAAATTAAGATATATGACAATTAAATATTTCAACAAACATGTATAAATGCTGACAACATCGCTAAATATATTATCAGGCTTTGAGTATATGAATCTATCATGGCTTTTACCAGAGTCTCCCTTTTATTTGAATCATTTATACATGAATCCCCTACCTGCCATACTGAGCCCCTGAAGCCTGTGGGTTGAACATGGTAATGTTGTGGAAGGTGGCGAGTAAACACTTAGTTCATGGAGCTGAACTTTGGGCTCTATGTAAAATCAATAGGACACAGAGGAGTGCACTGTTTGCAGGCTCTTTAACATCGTCATCTACACAGAAACATCTAATACATTAAATATGAGTTACTTTAGGCTATTAATTAAAACAGAGCCAAAAAAGCCTTCTGTTCAGAAATACTTTGAACATGTCCTTTAAAGCCCCGACTGGCTTTTTTGTGTGTTATAATTCAGGCAGTTCTTCCTGGTAGTTAATTGGCATTTGAGGCCATGGATCAGTTCCCTTCCGATGATCCTCTGCTAAAAAATGAAGAGCAGGGAAACATGCCCATTTTTTTCTAGTGTGTATATCAAACGGTACCTTAAAGTGTTTCATAGAAATAAGTGATCCTCATATTGTATAAGTGAGATCATATGGTATTTGTTTTTTCTCTGACTGGCTTATTTACCTTGACATAAAAATCTCTAGGCCAAAAAAAAAAAGGAAAGATGGGGCGGGGCGCAGGGGAGAAGGAAGGAAGAAAGGAAGGAAGGAAGGAGGGGAGGAAGGAAAGAAGAAAAGAAGGAAGGGAGGAAGGAAGGATCCAAGGGAAGAATTCACTGCACAAGGAGCTATACAACCATGCTGTTTGGGATAGACAGTCATCAAAACTCACACGAGCCCTCTCTGCAAAAGCATCACCGGAAGCGCGTGGCATCCTGAAACATGGCCCTCTGGCCGCCGGAACAGGGCCTGCGGTTTAGGAGGGTGTTTTAGATGCTGTCCACTCTGCTCCCCACTGTTGTCCCAACACTCCGAGATTTTTCACCCGTGACTGCAGTCCCCCCAGGTCCCTGTATTTCAGCAGAGAGTAAAATGATCCCTGTATATCACTTTGATAAGTTTGTAAAACACACCGCCGTCTTTGGGATGGAAGCTGCTAAAGAAAGATGCTGTTGTTACAGTTTACAAAACCATTTCCAAAATGTGCTTCTTCAGCCCTAGAGTCAAGTTCAAAAATAGCAACCTGTAAAACTTCTCCAGAGAACCACTGTCACAGAAAGACATTCTCCCCATAATTGGAGGCACGCTTTGGTCTGTTACATTAGACTTCTTGGATATTAAATCTATATCCTAAGACTATTTTAATTGACCATAAAAAGGACAATTGAAAAACAGCATTTGATCACTGCACATGTAACACTAGTGCTGTAACCACCAAATCAGGCCATTTTGCAGAGAACACCCAGGCCTGAGTTCTGTTTAAGCTGTCTCAGGGCTACATTTCATCATCCAATTTCAAAAAGCAACAGGCTATCCAGTCAGTTAGGATTCAGTGAAAATTTAGACCATTACACATCATGCAAATTTAACATTTGCTTCCATCCACCACCCCTGATAAGGGGAAGCGGGGAAAGAGTCATTTTACGCGTTTTTTAAGGACTAAAATTGGACTTGCCTGATGCTCAGGGTGACACCTTCTGGTATCCACTGCTGGATTTAATGAGTTCAACAAATTTGGAGAGTCTGATAAATGAACTCAGGGACCATTTAGTAGCAGAGAGCACAGGTGTCTAAATGGGCACGTAACTTCCACGTCGCTGATCTCTTGTGAGCTGCAGATTCCAGGGTGGCCGGGCCCCAGTCCCCTCCACACACGGGGAATTAGAATGCACTCGGCCTGCATCTGTTCTGACAAGGCTTCAAGAACGGATGCTTTGCCTTAAAAAGTCATCACAACTTCAGTTCCTTTTTTCTGTTAGTTTTGGAAATATTTTTATTTGTTGAGAAAATCAGACATGCCTGGGTCCTTTTAGATTAGGATAGTATTGGCGGGAATCATGGTTAAGGCACTTGCGGGTAGTTGAGTTGAAAAACACTGACCTATTCTACTATTTACTAGTTGTGAAACAATGGACAATCTGCTTGAAATTGCTAAATCTTAAAGTGGCTAAATAGCCTATTCCCCCAACCCCATAAAATGGGGATAATAATAGTATTTACCTGGAGACATTATTGTGAAATTACGTAGATTGAAGTGTTATATAAGGCAAATAATACTCAACATACCTTATGCATTATTATTACTAATAAAGTGGGTCATGTGGGGAACTGGGGGAGGGTGGTGGGATCGGTTGTACCAGGTAGAAACTTGCTCTAGAAGCTAAGCTAGTTTCTGGCAAGAACCTGCCAAGTCACAGGTAGAAAGGAGGCAGGGGCTGAACTCTTCATTCTCATAGCTCCCTCTCTGCCATCCCCTCCCATCCTTGTCATGACCAAGTCATTTCTCTTTTCTTTTTAAAGACTTACTTTTTTATAGATTCATAGCGAAATTTAGAGGAAGGCACAGATTCCCCACATACTCCCCTCCCCCTACCATGCGTGGCCTCCCCCGTTACCAATTTGCTGACCAGAGGAGGGCATCTGTTACAATGGAACCTACACTGAAACATCATAATCACCCAGAGCCCATAGTTTACTACCCCACGGTTCACTCTTGGTGATGCACCTTCTGTGGGTCTGGACAAATGCATAATGACTTATATCCACCAACACGAGGGGGACCCCCCAAAAAGCCCAGAATTATCTTCTGGAGGGCAGGCTCCTTGCAGTACAGGTTTCCCCTGCTAGCTGAATGTTCTAGGAACGCATCTGTACCAGCTGGCATTGTTGTGAGAGGCTGTGTTTGGCTTCAGTGAATTTCTTTTCACTGAACTTGCAGACAGGGAAGGGAAGGCGACTCGCTAGTGAAGCTTGTGTGTGTTAGATGGTAACCAATGGGGGAGGGGGGCCCATGGGCCTTAATCCTGAAGGTGAATGCTGAGAAACAGCACAAAGCATGCTCAGAGTTCCACCTGAGGGCCATTCTTTTCAACGGACTTGCCCATTTCATGATGGGTGACTTAGGAGCGCACCTGCCCACACCTCACTGACTGTTCAGCAGCTTTTCACCAAAACAACATGACCACCCTACCCCACCCTCCCTATTCACTTGCCCTGAACAACTTTTTGGTTTGTCTGTTTCCCCAATGAAAAAGGGCCTCAAAGCGAAACATTTTGCCAATGTGGAAGAGGTGAAATAAAAAACAGCAGAAGCAGTAAAAGGCATAAAAATCAATGAGTTCAAAATTGTTTTGAGCAGTGGAAAAAATGTCTCGATAGGTGTATTGCATCGAATGGAGTGTACTTTGAAGGTGATTGAAATTTAAACATGCAAGAACACACTTAATAAATAAATTCCATTGTTTTGGGTGCCCCTCCTATAGTGTCATACTGCGTTGCCCTGCCCTAAAAACCCTCTGCACTCGGCCTGTTCACCCCGCACCGCCTACCCCTTGCTAACCACCGATCCTTTCACGGCCTCCCTAGCTTTGCCTTTTCCAGAATATCACATACTTGGAAAGACACAGTGGAAGCCTTTGGAGATTGGCTTCTTTCACATAGTGATACGCACTTAAAGTCCCTCCATGTCTTTCCATGGCTTGATGACTTATTTTAGCACTGAATAGTATCCCATTGCTTGGATGTGCCGCAGTTTACTGATCCATTTACCTACTGAAAGGCATCCTGCTTCCTTCTAAGTTTTGGCAGTTACAGATAAAGTTGCTGAAAACATCCATGTGCAGGTTTTTATATGGACGTAAGTGTTCAACTCCTTTGGACAAACACCAAGGCGTGGACTGCTGGATCCGGTGCGAAGAGTGTGCTGCGTCAGTCACTCTTCTTTCAGGACGCACTGCCTTTCATGGCCAGAGAGCTTTCTCTAGCTTGTGCTCTGCCAGCTTTTAAACGAGGACTAACGTAAGGTGGGGCATAAATACACCAGAGCCCCCTCGCCCCTCAGGTGGAACTCAGCATGCTTTGTGCTGTTTCTCAGCGCTCCCCTTCAGGGTTAAGGCCCATGGGCCCCCCTCCCCCAGGGGTTACCATCTAACACACACAAGCTTCACCAGCCAGTCACCTTCCCTTCCCTGTCTCAAGCCCCTGCAGCTCCACCTGTGTCTCCTTCATCTCCCAAGTAAACTCACTGCCGTGTCAGTGTCTGCTCATGGGGCGCCCCAAGCCAGGAAATTCCCGCTGGTCCTCCCCCACCCACACCCTGACTCGTTGCAGCAGCCTGGTTTTCAGCTCCAGCACCTTGTGCCTCGTTCCACACGCTCTTAACTGGCCGTGCGGTACAGTCTCTTTGAGACCTGTTTCCCCTGACTGCCTCGTGGACCTTATTCGCAGGTGACGCTAATGGTGAAGGCCTGGATTTCCACCCTGTCCCCTTGCTTACAGCCCTGGGGGCGGGGTGGGGAGGAGCAGGCCTCCGACCCAGAGCTGGGAAAGAGCGGCTCTCAGGCCCGGCTCTCAGGCCCGAGGAGCACGCGCCCACTCTGAGCCTCTGCGGGCGCTCTGGTTAGCCAGCGGCTCGCACCTCCCAGAGGACCGCAGCGCCACGCGCTCCCCCCTTTAGGCCAGCTACCTGCCCTCGGGGGGAAACATTAAACTGTAATTCACTTTGAATCCGAAAACGTTTTTTAGATAGTTTTAAAGTCCATTTTAAAGTTTAGGTTACATTTCTACTCAGGGTTTGTTTGTTTTTTTCTTTTTAAATTAAATCAACATTTACTCAGAGAGCCTCATTCATCCATGCAAATAAGAAGCTCATCCAGCCCCACCCCAATTTTATATATTTTGAATTAAGACTAAATACAGATTTTACAATGTTGAGACAGCAAATATTTGTAGAGACACACTTTTTAGGCACTACTGCCCTTAAATGCACTAATCGAAGACAAAAATTAGAGTCAGTTTCTTCCTCCTGGGGACCAATGGAGTATGTCCAGATAAGAGTATTTTAATCAAACTACTTTATGTACTTCCCTGTCTTTCATATTAATCACTCGTCTACTCTAAGAAATGTTTTTACCCAGCAGAGGATTCTACGCTAGCTCGGGAGACCCCAGCCAGGCAAGGACGTGCCAGCCTGCGTGCGTTCGCGCACACGTTAATTTCACAGTCGTCCGACCTGCGCTTGTGTGGGGTGGGCCCGTGAAGGCTTCAGAGTCGAGCAGGAGAGTTTACGTCAGCCGGCTCAAATTTAGCTTCCTCCCTGTGTGACGGAGGGCTCCCGTCACGTCAATCCCCCACCTCTGATGAGTTTGCTAAATAGTTAAGAAAACAAGACAAACATGAAAAGTGACATATTAGCACAAAGAGGCAGAGCTTCTGTAAGTCTCAAAGGAGGGACACAGACAAGGAATGGGCGGGGAGGGGGGGGCTGGAGATTTGAGGGTGAAGAGGAGGGAAGAAAGGCCGCCCCCCCCCCCGCCCCCGCAGGCAACCGTGGCGATGGCAGGCCGGGACTGCTCAGGAGAGGGCAGGAACGGCTGTCAAGTTAGAGCAATGAGGGTTGGGTGGCTCTGGGGTCTCTGCCGTGAGGAGCTGGATTGGGCCACGGTCAAACCATAAATCACAGGCACTTTAGTTTCAGAAGGGGCATCTTGAAGTTCAAGGAGGCGGGACAAGGCCAGAGCACTGGAGCTAAGGCTCCAGGCCATTGGCTAGTGGGGCAGCGCAAAGCCGGCTGGCCAATGGTGAGGAATTTGGGGGAATTTGGTGGCAAAAGGATTCTGGGCCAGGAGCCAGAGGCACGTCTGGGCCATGGGATGAGGGGGACCCAGGCCCACAGATGATGTATGGCAGCGAGTGAGGGGGGTAAGAGGAGAACAGCACCCTTCGAGTGCCCAGATTTGCCAGGTGCCAACTGTGTCAAGGGTCCCGAGCACTGCTCCTCTGTGGAACTGTAGAACATTTTTGTCCTCCGTTTGGGGTTAGTCCACTGAACTCTGACCATTATCCTGTGGGGTGGGCACTGTTACTCTCCCCATTTTACACATGAATGCACACAGTCAGAGAGGAGGAAGGATTCATACAGGATTGTACTGCAAGCAAGAGACAACTTCGAGGTTGAGATTTCAGCCTCTACAGAGTCCCCTTCATGTCACCTTGTCCTAAAAGAGGTGATGCCAGGATGCTTAGGACATCAGGGAGCCATCGTGGTTTTGAGATGAGGGAGAAGCGTGATTAAATGAAAGTGATAAATGTAGTCGTCATACTCAGCCAAATTGACAAACTTTCCTAGACTCTTCATTTTCCTCTTTTGGCAGAAGTTTATTTTTCACACAAACCACATTATGCCTCACACTCTGATGAAATATGCAAATGAATGAAAGTTGCAAAGAATATCAGTGCTCAGGGAAACTATGGAATCTGATTATAGGGCTCTCAAAGTTCTGTTTTGGTTCTGACCTTCTTATGCTTCTCATCAACGTGGACTCTCAGGCGCCCTCACGCTGGGAGCTACAGCCCACAATTGACAGGACTGGCTTTGTCCTGCAGCCGAGCCGAGCCCTGTGTCTACACCAAGCTTAGCATCTTTGCCCTACTGCTAACTTCTGGTGGAGAGCATACCAGCCAGGGAAAAATAATCCTATTTGCTGCCCCACTGGCTGCACAGCTCAGACCTAAGTGAACTCATCAGTTAGGAAGCCTGCAGCATCCTTGGCCCTCTGGGTAGGAATAAACACCCTCACTGTGCCCTGAAGAAGAAGATAGGGCTTTGAAAATCTCATTCTCTAATTCAGTACCTCCCAAACCAAAAGGTAATCCTTTTATACAGTGTGAATCATAAGAGAAATGTGCAGAGAGAAATAACAATGTCACATGATCACCAATAAGCGCCACTAAACACCCACATGGCCTGTTTAGTGGTTTGAGAATTAGAGCCTGGGAGCTTTCTTATAGGACAGGAGACATTTTCCAGCAGGGATTAGCCTTGAGATTAGAGTTTAATGAAACAATCACTAACACTGGAGGCCTAGGCAAAAGAACCAGCAGACTCCAGGGAGCTCCTGCTTTGTCTGGGGAAGACACTTATCTAATAAACCATGAATAAATAATAGAAAGGAGTCTAAAATCAACAGATGCAGAGGGGCCAAGGGACAAAAGATAGGGGCTGGATGTATAAAAAGATGCTTTAAAGGCAATTTAATGTTTTGACTTTGCAATAGACATTTATTCCTGGAGAGATGCGGCCATCTGTGCAGAAGGAAGCACACGCAAGGCAGCTCATCGCTGAGGGTCAGCCAGGATAGGCCAGGCTGTGCAGTGATAACAAGGAACTCCTAGGTCTCTGGGAGGATTTATTTCTTTTCTATGCCCCTTGTCCCAAGCAAGGCAGCAGCAGGATTCTGACGATCACAGACACCCAAGGACCCAAGTAATCAAGAGACCATGTCTAATGAAATGGAAGAGAGGACTGGAGAATTGAGCTCTGACACGTACATGCTTTGGCCTGAGAGTGACACAGGCCACTTGCGCACACATTTCAGTGATCAGATCCAGTGACGTGGAGATGACTAACATCAAAAAGCTAGGGAAGTATGACCTCCTGTGATCTCTTATGCCCAGGAAGTAGAAAAGAGCTAGATATTGGTAAATATTAATACTTCTACAACATATATAAAAGTACAAATTGGGAATAACTGCCCATCTCCTCAAGTAGATATCATGTGTCAGTACATCTGTCTGAAAGAATATTATGCCTCAGTTAAAAAGGACTTAAAATTTAAATGTGAATTGCAGAAAATGTCAAATAAGCAGTCATACATATCTTACCCATATCACAAACCTCTAGGCATCAATAGTCATACATGTGTGTATCTAAATAACCAGAAAAAGCTCTGGAAGGGTGTCCATCAACCAATAATGGTGGTTACCTCTTTCAGAGGAATATGGTTATGGGGAGGAAAAGGGGAATTCTGTTTTTGTGAATTATTTAAAATCAAAATGAACCCATATAAAGCCTCTAAACTTTTTTTTGATATATGTTTTAAAAGGGCATTTACCTGTTGCCCATGGCTGTTGGCTGGCTGGTGCTTATGCTAAGCTGGGGTCCACATTCATTACAGGAAGGTGCACTTTTGACCCGCCCCCCCAGGCTGCACCAGCCATGCATGGAGCAACCCCATCCGCATGGGAGGAATGTTCATTACTAGCTGGCTCTACTTGGTCTTACATCTGGCACTTCCTGGGCCATTTTGAAATGTTAATTCCACAGGAAGGCACCTTTTCTTTCAAGTTCTATCTACACATCACCCTTGGCTCCCAGGGAGTAATATCCCGGGAATGTCGAGGTTCCAAAGGTTTTCTTGTCCCTTCCTCATTTCAAAACTATCCTGGCCTCTTTCCATCCCTAATTCCTCTTTCCGGGATTCTCCTATAGGCTAAAGATCATGTGATCCAATAGAACCATGAGCAAAATAAACCCAACAGATATATCTTATTTTCCCAAATAATGTATTGTTTTAAATTAGGCAAAACAAAACTTTCTGGAAGGGTATTAGAGAGAAGCAGCAGCGTATTTCAGCCATAGGGCAGGCCAGTGCGCAATGGCACGGGGCTCGATCGGTTTACCCTGAAGAACAGGCTGTGCCCATGAAGGGCTCTCTGATCTCGCTGTAGATCTGGCTTCAGGTACCAACAGATAGTGGTTTTACAGGTTAAAATCATGAAAAGTAAGTTGGAACACACACACACAATAGAATGTCATTCAGTGATGAAAAAGAAATGAGCTAAGAGGGGGCTTGGGGCAAAGGGAGACGGATGAGTGGCGTGCAGGGGATTTGTAGGGCAGTGGAGCTGCCCCGCCTGCTGCCGTAAGATGGACACGTGCCTTAGACGTGTCCAGACCCACAGAAGGTACAACACCAAGAGCGAACCATTAGGTAAACCATGGACTTTAGTTAATAATAATGTATTGATATTGCTTTATCAATAGTAACAAAGGTGCCACACTAATGTCAAATGTTACTAGAGGAAGATATGAGCTGGTGGGAGAATAGAAATATATAGGAACTCTCTGTATTATTTGCTCAATATTCTGTAAACCCCAAAACTTCCCTAAAATAGTAAGGCTACTAATTTTTTCAAAAACTTGAAGGAGCTAAATTTTTTGAAAAAAGACATCTGTAAGTCTCAGACCATGGTTTAGATGTGAAGATACACTGTCTCTACTTTGAAAGAAATACTCCAAGTGCTCTTGAAAATCGGGACTGGAGCTGATCCCGGGCAGACTTGCCATGGCCGGAAGAACCGAGAACAGTCCTTGACCAGGGCCCCCCCCACACACTGACCCCGAGGTGGCTGGGCTGAGCGTTCCCTCTGCTCGGAGACAGAAAATTCATAGGAGGCAGCACACATGTTGTCATGGCTCTGACCTCACCATGAACTTTCTTTTACAGTTTTGCAAAACAAAAGATGTTTTGCAAATGTTTTGCTTTCTTTCAATGTTTTCCCTTCCAAAGAAAAATATACCACTGGTATTTGTCACCCATCCCTGCTAGTAATAGAGGGATGGCGGGTTCGAGCATCTGGACACCTTGTAGCTGAGGAAAGGCTCAGATTCAAGCTGTGGTATAATTTTGGAAAACTCATTACATCTCTCTAACACTCACTCTAGATCTATACAATAAGTGGGTTATGATTAAAGAGAGGTTGATGTGGCCCTAGGGATGCTAAGCAAGTCTTCTGAGAGGCTTGTAAGGGGCAAAGGGAGGGGGTCACCGCTCACTCTAGGTGTCCTCTCCTCCTAACATATACCTGTGCTTCATTCTGTTTTCTTCTCTGGACTAAATTGTGATGGAAATTCCTTTCAAAGAAAGGATTCCACTGAATGAGGTGATCGTCAGATATCCTTTTTAGTTTCTAAAATTCAACATTTCAGATTAAGTCACTGTAGACCCACTGAAGGATCTTGGGAGAAAACTTACTGAAAGCTGTACTAGGTCAAGTGGTGTTCCCCCTCTGCCCGAGTCCACACCCATCCAGAACCTCAGAATGCGACCTGATTTGGAAAGAGATCTTTGCAGATATAGTTACCTTAAGATAAGGTCATTCTAGATCAGGGTCGGTCCTAAATCCAATGCCTGGCATCCTTATAAAAAGAGGAGGTTCAGTGACACAGAGCAGCAGAGCAAAGACCGCAATGCCTGATGGCACATCCAGGTAGCGCTCCCTTCTTCCAAGACCACGCCATCCTAGTCTCTGCCTTAACTTACCACAAAGTGCGAAAGGACAAAGGGTTCGGAGGGGTGTGAGTTAATGAGGGTGTCTAGGAGAAACCTCAACATCTCCCAATTTAAGTTGAAAGTCATCATTTCAACTTCTCTTCAGAAAGAAGATTAGAGACTCAATAGAAAACTACTTGTAATGGCTTTGGATACCAAAATGTTCTGAGGTACCAGAATTTCCAAAAACATTTACATGCTTCTGAGCCTGCTGAAACGGTAGATGAGTCATCATGCTGTCCTCTGTTTAGACCTGAGGCGGATCAGGGTTAGATAAAGTCATGATTGACAAAGGTTTCTATTTATTAAGAAAGATGCCAAGTTATATTTAGGTGCTTTTTTTGCTTTAAATCTCACTCTAAATTGCTTGTCATCTTTTGGAATATCATAATTAGCACCAGTTAATTTGTGTGCTTAAATATTCTAATGACAGGTGATGATTTTAATGGGAAAAGCAGTTTGGAAGGAAATCACAGTATCCTATGACTTCCAGGAGAGAAGAGAGGAGAGAGAGAGAAAGATCAAGTTTTGGAGGAGGAAGAACCCATGACCGGGGCCCAAGTCTGACTCCCGTCTTCCTGGCTAACGGGACACTTCAGCAATCTGTTTCACCTCTCCACACCTCAGTGTGCTCCTGTATGAAACACAGGAAATAAACCTGTCTCATTAAGATGCTTAAGGATTATTCCAGGCTCGTCACTGTAAAGCCCCTAACACATGTTGTACACCATAAACACCCATTTCCCTTTCCCTGTGTGCACTGTGCCCTAAAGTGAGACAAAATATACTGAGTATGGGTTCCACAGGGAAAATCCCCAGGGCAACTGAACTGGGAGAAACATTTTCCAGAGGTGGTCAGGACTAGAAAACCAGAATTATCAAGGGGATGAGGCAACAGCCCAAGCCCCAAGGGCAACAGGAAGGGAATGGCAGGGTTGTGGCTGGGAGGCTCAGCATCAGGGAAGAACTATTAACTGGTGGTGGGAACAGCTGAGGACGAAGCTCAGGAACATGACACGGTGCTCCCGCTGCATATGCTGGACAGTCTGCTGGGGACAGGCAGAGCATTTGAAAACTCTTCAGAGGGCCAAACACCCACTAATTCACTTCTGTCCCCAGGTAGGGCAGGCCAAAAATGGATGCGTGGTACAGATCTCAGCTCGGGGGAATTCATGATTCAATAGGGTGTCCTCGCAAACTCAACCTAACCAAGGTGTCCAGGGCCGCTGCAGCTGTGGGTGCTGTGTGTGAGTTAGTGTCTGGGGTGTCCTATCCTATCAATAACTCAGACAGAGGCCCATGTGATTTAACTTTTCTAAGCCCCAGTCACTTTACTGTCTGTAAAACGAGGCCCTCATCCCATTGCCTTCCTCAAAGTGTTGCTGTGAGGATTAAAAGAAAGAATGGATGAAAGATTCAGACACAGTACCTGGACTAGAAAAAGGTCTCAATGGTTGATAATCATGAAGATGAAGATGATGATGTTGATTCCATCTCTTGTAGCTTCTCCAAGACCCATCAGCTGTGTTTAGACTTCAGACTTCTCACTGCTGATGTTTCAAAACCTGCTGTAGCTAGCTCACATTGGATGAACCCCTCTTTCCAAGCAACCCAAGTAAGACGTTCTCTGGATTTTGCAAGCAAACTGGACAAAAATAGAAACGGTCAACCAAGATGGTCTTAGATGGAGAAGTCTACCATGGAAGACTCCAAAGGAAGAAAACTAAGTGAACTTATGGATGAAGAGTGAATGAACGACAACATGGTACGGCATTTCACCAGCAGAAATGAGTATGGCACTGGTGAGTGGGTAGGTGAAGGTGGTAGGGAGCCAAGCAAAAAGGCACATGAGGGAAGGAGGAAGGAAAAGGTTAAGAAGCTAAACAGATTCCAGGTGAAATGAGTAAATAAATCCCAAGGAAGGAATGAAAATAAGAATTAATCAGAAGTGTGCTGAGCCGTGGCACTGCCAGCCACAATCAGAAGGCTTCTTAATTGCTTGTCAAAGACCAATGCATCCTGGCAAAATGATCCTCAGCTAACGCTGGGACATTTTCCCCCTAACATGGCTTCATTTATCATGATTAAAAAACAAGTCAAAATTGATTTCTGTTTATTTTATAAAGCAACTCCTAAGGGAACCCTTCTTCCCAGTAGGCTTGATCACTTTAAACTTAGAAGGGGAATAACCTCAGAACATAATGAGCTGGGTTTCGTTGGTTTAGAAGGTTAGGGTACATAAATATGTAAAGTCTATAGGTATTGTGAAAAATGGCTGTCGACCTTTCACAAATCTCCTCAAATCCAACAACATGAGCCTTTTAGTTCTTTCCTGTGCTAAAATGGGCAAATTAGAGGCAGTTTAATATGGGCAAAATGGCCCAAGCTTTGGAATCAGACAGAGGTGTGTTTGATTCTTAGCTCTGTCACCCAGTAGCTGTGCAACCTTGGGCAAATCACTAAAAGAAATCTCTGAGATTTAGCTCAGGGAAAATGAGGTTGCTAATATATCCCCAAGTTTCTGTGAGGATTAGGGGTCCTGTGTGTGAAAAACATTAGCACAGAAAACCTCCTCTACAGATGAAAGTGACGGAAATGATGCCCTACAAGTGCACTGAAACATCCACTGGATTCTAAATGTCCTCCCTCAGGGAAGGACCTGTGCCTGTTTTGCTTTGTTATATCCTGGAAATTGGCGCACAGGGTCTGGTATATAGCTGATATCCATCTTATCTATTTTATACTTGCACCTGTTACATGCAAAATTCTGCTGTAAGTATTTATCAAGTATTATTTCATTTAACCCAGAAATGTTTGTTGGCTGCATGACTGTAATTCATCTATTCATTACACGAAGAATATTAAGCATCTACCATGTCCCAGGCAATGTGCCCATTTGAGGAGCAAAGCCTTCTAGAGCCTAGAGCGCAATGAGGATTCTTACTCTTTCTTTGACCCACTCGTTCTTGCGTTCACCCATGCACTTGCTTGTTCACCAAATATTTATATTTTAATTTGGCACTGCTATCTTGGCCCATTGCCATCATCCTAGAGAAAACACAAGGTCAGCTTGCCCTCAGCGCTGCTCCCTGGCTACCCAAGAATCTCATTTATTCATTTACACACACTCACACCCACACTCCCCTCCCCCCCACACACACCCTCAGGCAAATCCTCTACATTCCGCCAAGATTTTGTTAATCAGGTAAATCATATTTGAAGGACTGCAAGAAGAGTCCTAATTTGGGGCCTTGCACTGCTTGCAAACAAGCTATAACTAGGATGAGACAATGCCAGCAGAAGGTCAAAAAACATCCTTTTCTCCTGTACAGACATTTTCACTCTCCAAACAGATTCCAGGGATCATGCTCTCTTTCTGGAAGTATAATCACAGCCAAAAAAATCAATATACATCTTGGCCCATGTGAAACAATCTTTGAGGGGGCATTAATGTGATTGCCAAGTAACCTGGAGATTCGCTGCAGCTTTCGGGGCTACCTGATCATTGTCAGACACATATCCTTGATCTGGAAAGGCTCTATTCTTGGGATGTAGTGCTTAAGGCTTTCCTGCTCCATTTGGTTTATGCCTAATCCTCACAATTAATTCCGAGCCTCCTGCCTGGGGAAGTTTCTGCCATAGAATTTCTTGGCATTTACCCAGCCAGAAAGGAAGTGATTGATGCATCCCTCCCACTTCTGCACCAAAGCTGAAAGGCAAGACAGAAATATCACCTGCCTCGGCACTGGCCTCTCCCAGGCTCACCTCTTGACCCACCCTCTTGATGTCATCGCTCATGTCTCTTTGGGGACTTTGCTCCATCAATTATCCTCTCTCTCTCTTCTGTCTTCAATCACTTCCTCTCCACCAGCTACTTCCTGGCAGCTTACAAATATGTTTAAGGCTTATTTATTCTGAGAAACTAAAAAAATAAAAAGCCCCCTTTCAATTCTACCCACCTCTGAAGTTATTTCCCTATCTCTTAACTTTCCAAGGCAGCTGAGCTTTTTGATGGAGTTTACTCCCTATCTGTCTTCTCTATTTCCTTGCTGGTGTACTCCTCGAACCAGTGTGAACTGCCTTGCAGCCTCATCAATTCGCTGAAACTCTTGCAGTAATGATCATCAATATCCAAGTAAAGCTCAGCTCCAGAGTTTATTTTGCTTGGCCTGTCTGTGATATTTTATTTATTCTTATGGTCACTCACTTATTCACACTCTCCATGTGGTGCACACTCAGCCGGCTATCGTTTGGATGAGCAAGGGTCTGCCCTCCTGGTTTTTACTACCCAACAGGAATAAAGACACTGGTGAGGGCGGTGAGTACTGTGCAAAGCGGAAGTGCTGCGGGATGGGGAACCTTTAGAACCGATCTGAGAGTCAGAGAAGGCTTTTCTTTCTGGTGGCATTAGCATTTAAGTGGAATTTAAGAATTCATGATCTAAAAGGGATCCAGGAAAAGGTAGTCCTGGCACTGGGAATGGCAGGTGCAAAGGCATTGGGGTGGGACAAAAACAACATGTTTGGGAAAGTGAACACAGGATCAAGTTTCTGGGTAAGAAGGAGAGAGAGGGGAAAGAGGAAGGGAGAGAGAGGTAAAGTGGGGTAGGAGGAGTAGAGAAGGGTTAATGGCTTAGACCACATGGTTTTGACCTTCATTCTCAAGGCAATAGGGGGTGCTGCTGCCACTTCTGCCTTTGAAATCACTTGCCCATATCCATCACCCAGAATTCCAGGTTCCAGGATATAGTGTGACAAACAAGAACAAGCAAAAAGAAAGGGAAATCTGACTAATTCTCCATTCTAGTTATGCTGAAAACATAACTTTGTTTGACTTAAAGGAGGAGATTATTGGTCTGTACCTCTGCTGTTAAAGGGATGCTGTGGCATAAGATGTATGCACAGGGCTGGCACAAGTAATGCCTCCTTTTTATTACAAAATCTTTTATTACAAAATCATAAGCATGTAATTCTGTAACATAACAATACCACACTCAGGCACACCCTATGACATTTTAGGTGAAATGTTCAAATGAAAACTATAAGTTATTACACCCATATTATTACCCTACCAATCATCCTCAAGCAGGCGTTACTTCTGCTGGACCCTGTACTTGGCTTCCGCCCCAGCTCCTGGGGCAGAGCTCCTAAACCCCCTGGACTTTTCTGGGTGATGGGAGCATCTTCTTTTCTAATGAGGCAACTATTGGCGGGCTCCCGCACAGCTTCAGAACGGGGCTGGTTTCCAGAAAGACCTAGCCCTGATAAGAAGTGTGGCCTGTTCAAACCCCACCTCCATCCTCCTGAGAGGAGAAAGGCTTGAGATTAAGTTGATACTCCGCCTTATCTGCATAATGAAGCCTCCATAAAAACTCATAAAGTATGTGGTTTGAAGATTTTCCAGACTGGTGAACACATCCGTGTGCCAGGAGGGTGGCACAGCCCAGCTCCATGGGGATAGAAGCCTCTGGGCCCAGGGCTCTTCTGGATCTCACCTTCTGTACCTCTTCACCTGAATCCTTGACAATATCTTTATAATAAACCAGGAACTGCAAGTAAAGCATTCCCTCGAGTTCTGTGAGCCATTAGAGTAAATAATCAAACCTGAGAAGGCGTTTGTGGGAACACTCAATTTATAGCCAAGTCAGATAAAAGCTTTGGTAACCTTGGGACCCACTACTTGTGGCTGGCATCTGAAGCAAGGGCAGTCTTTTGAGATGTGGCCCTTAACCCGTGGGACCTCTGATAACTATGGGTAGTTAGTATCAGAATCAATTAAATTATAGGACACCCAGTTATGTCCGGACAGTTGGGAAATTGCTTGGTGTGAAACATCCCACACATTTGGTATCAGACGTTCACACCTAATGGGTCAGTTGGGACAGAAATGCAGATGCATCTCACTGCATGACTATCAATTGATGTGAAAATGTTATCAATAAACTGTAAGTTCACACTCACCCACGCATTTCACCACACACACATGTGTTATCCACCTGCAGACATCACCTCATTTATTCCTGAGCTCCTAAATTAGGGCTCATACTAGATAATAAAATAGACAGGATATTTGTTATCATCAAACAAATATGAAACTAAGCTTTAGATAACGTAAGGATTCCGAAAGTTAAGTGCTATTTTATGGTACCTTTCAATTTAGAAGTGCATTTCAGATAAAACATGGCTTTGGTGTAAACCATTGATGTATTGTGTTGTTAAGATCAATGAATTATTAAAAGGATAATCTTTTAAACACCAAGAAATTGTCTTCTAGTGTACTCTGGGGGCCATGGGTAAATGCATTACGCATACAAATTCGCCACTGCCTTGGCTGTAATTGATACAAACTCCAAAGAACCCCCTGACATGACAGAGACCTGATCCTCCTCTTCCCTGTTCAGCTAGAGTGAGACCCTGTGCACAGAGCATGGAGGCAGGAAGGGGTCACTGCATCAGGACTCTGTCCTCTGTCCCCACCAGGGACTGCCTCAGCTGCAAACAGTGACTCCCCTGAGGTGTCCCCCTTTCTCCAGGCAGCCCATATCCAAATACTAGTTGAAGGCCAAGCCCACTTTAAAAAAAAAAAATTATTGATTTTTTTTTTTTAGAGAGAGAGAGAAGACGGGGGAGTGAGGCAGAGAGAGAGAGAAATATCAGTTGTTGTTTTTTTTCACTGATTAATGCATTCATTGGTTGATTCCTGTATCTGCCCTGACTGGGGATCAAACCCTCACCCCTGGCATATCAGGAGGATGCCTTAACCAACTAATATGCATTTTTCACTAAACAAGCAATTTAATAAATAAACACACAAAATTCCAGCTCAGAATCTGCTTCTCAGGGAACCAACGGAGGCAAGAGCCTCGCCCAGAACCCCAGCCCCCGACTTCGGGAAGCAGTGTTTGTCTTCACTACTCCACGCTTTCGTCCCTGCCTTCACATCTGCCCAGATGCCATCCCCCACTTACCCACTGGACAAAACCCAGTCCTTCATCACGGTCTAGTTCACACGCACCATCTCTGTCTCCATTCCTCACAGTCATGTGCCCCTTGCTCTGCGCTCTCAGAGCCCTCTGCACTATGAAAGTGCTTGTCTTTTCTGTCTGATACACCAGAACCATACAGGAGAATTATACCATGAGCCAAGTGTGCTTTTCAAATTGTCTAACAGCTCACATTAAAAGAGTACAAAGAAGCAGGTGGGGTTAATTTTAATAATATATTTTATTTAATTTTCTATAACTCAAAATTATCATTTCAATATGTAACAATGTAAAAACTGTTCATGGGATTTATTTTTTACAGTTATTTTCCATACTAACTTTTTGAAACCCAGTGTGTATTTGCTACTCACAACACATGTCAGTTTAGGTCAACTACACTTTAAGTGCTTAAAAGCCCCGTGTACCTTCTGTGATAAGTGTTTTAAAAATATGAAGTTTAAGTAACTCCAATAAATTCAATTAACTATTTAAAAATATAAAATAAAATATATATATAAAGACTTAGTCCATGGACTGGCATGCAAAAGTGTTTGACAAATGTTTGCTAAATGAATGAATGATTGGTGAATGATGAATGAATGAATGAATGAATGCTCAATACAAATTCATAAAGGCACATCTCGGTCAGCTGGCCTAAGCCTGGGGTTCACTCTGATGTCCCAGTTCCTTGCCACCTTCAGGACCCTCCTGTGCAGGTCCAGGCATGTCTTTGCACCTGTGTCCACTATCCATCAACACTGGACAGCGTTGATGGCTACAGGTATGGGCTTTAAGTGTAAACTTCAGAAGACAGAATGCTGCCACTTCGTAGCTTCTGAGCTTGGGCAAATTAACCTACTGGAACCTCATTTCCCTCATCTATGAAATGGGGGTGGATAAAAATGGTACGTAGGGTTGCTATGAAAACCAAGTGAGGCATTGCAGGCAAATGACTTCAAACATAATAGATGCTTAATAAAAAAGTAGCTAACAAAGCCAAAAGTGAGGCTGAAAACATGATGAAGAGGAAGGTATATAAACATAACATGAGGGAGTAATTCTTTTATGCACTCATTTATTCATTACTCATTCACTGAACGAATGCTTTGTATACACTGCTGTGGCGGCCATGATCTCTAACTGAAGGGAAAGGATTGATTAATGTCCCCAGCTGTCACTCACTGAAGTCCACGGCCACACTTCTTGCCAAGGCCACTCTTCCACATGCTGCTCCCAGCCACTGGCTGAGTGTAACAAGGATACCAAGGCAGTGTCATTACTGGGGAATTGATGACTTGGTCAGCTTTGGCCCAAGAACTCCCTGATAGCACTGCTGAACTTCTTAGAACTGCGCAAGGATCTCAGGTGCTTCCAAGCCTTTCATCCTCCCCGCCCTCCTTTACTGGAGGTCAGACGGGCATCTTGGTCTGACAGCTCTCCCAGCCTCCGGGCTCCTTCCTCGTTTTCTCTCCCAGGCATTTCCCTAATGAACTCCCTGCAGCTTCCCCGTCTTGGTGTCTGCTTTACAGAGGACGCCGACTATGCCAACATCAACTGCCTGGCACTGTTACCGGAAGTGCTGGAAATACACCAGTGAACAAGGAAGACAAGCCTGCTGCTTTCCAGGAAAGACTTGTCCTCGTGGGAAAACAGATAAAATAAGTGAGATAACATCAGACTGTGAATTGTGCTACAGAGAAAATAATACAGAGTGATGACATGAAGTAATCGGGAACCTCTTTGGGAGGCGCTATCTGAGCTGGGACCTGAATGACAAGGAAGCTCCAGTCATGCAAAGAGTTGAGGCAGAAGCAACAACACATGCAAAGGCCCTGAGGCAGCAACAACGTCCTGTGTGTTCCAAGGACAGTGGGAAGAACCAGTGAGGCTGGGTCTTACAGAGTAAAGCAAAGACTGGTCGAAGTAAGACAGAAAACTAGTGAGGAGCCCGATAATTAAGAGGACGCTAAGGAGTTTGGGTTTGAGCCTACTTATGATGGCAAAGGAGTGATGTTAAGCCAGAAAGTCACCTGATTGTGTGTGTGTGTGTGTGTGTGTGTGTGTGTTTTAATTCTCAGAATAGCTAAATCCATAATCCATAGAGACAGAAAACAGCATTGATGGTTGCCAGGCGCTGGAGGTAGAGAGTTTGGAGACTGACTGCGTGGAATGATGAAAATGTTTTGGAACTAGAAAGAGGTGGTGGTTCCACAACATTGTGAATATTCTAAATGCCGCTGAAGCTTTCACTCTAAATTGAGTAATTTTATGTCTTGTAAATTTTACCTGAATGAAAAAAAAAAAGAAATATACCCAGCCAATAAAGTTCAGCTTCCTTGTCACAGCATAAAAGGCCCCACATAATTATTATTACCAGCACTGCCTCTGTAAACCCTCCCCCCTCCACCACTCTCTCCCTCGCTCACTAGTCCCCTGCCTCCCCTTCCTCCATGGCATTCCTCACAC
Source organism: Pteronotus mesoamericanus (assembly GCF_021234165.1). NCBI lineage: Eukaryota > Metazoa > Chordata > Mammalia > Chiroptera > Mormoopidae > Pteronotus > Pteronotus mesoamericanus. The sequence goes on from NW_026555189.1 coordinate 1,399,218, forward strand.
CGACTGACTGGAGCTATTGTCCACCTCTGGTTAGTGCGTGCTCCCCCAGTTTTGTAGAGCTTACCCTCTTACTTTAGTTGTCCTCAAATGTGACCCCACTGGGAAGGCCCACGGCAGCCATCTGATTTATAGCATTCCCATCACCTTCCACTCTATTTTTTTTTCTTCCTTGATTTTACCTTTTCCTGAATTACATTATTTATTAGTTGACTGCCTCCCCCACTAAAATGGCATTGCCTCAGAGTCCGAACTCCATCCGTCCTACCTGCCCAGCATGAAGACCAATGGCCGCAGGCACAGGTACTCATTGTTGAATGAAAGAACAATACAAAGATGCAAGGAAAATAAGACCAGCAACACTGAAAGGAAAAGAAATCAACAGAGACAGAGGGAAGGAGGGAGGCGGGGCAGGGAAAAGGAAGGGAAGGGGAAAGTCAAGGAACATATAGCAAGGACTCATGGACAAAACCAAAGGGGAAGAGCTGAGGGAGGGAAGGAGGGAGGGGGCAAGGGAAAGTGGTGGGGGGTAGGCAGAGACAAATGTATTTGAAAAAATAAATTAAAAGAAAAGAAAAAAAGAAAAAAAGAAAGAACAAACAGGCAAATGCCTCCAGGCGGAGGACCAGCTACTTCCTCACACAGCGAATCATAGGTCTGCCTAGGAATAGGGGGCAGTGGCATCTGGGTGCTCTGTGCAGACTAGAATAGGGGAGAGCAGGAAGGCCAAGCAAGGTTACTGAAGTAGTAACCTCACTTTCTGCTGGTGGGGGCAGAAAGACCTGCCTTAGACGCAGGTGAAGCAGTGAAAAGAAGGTGGCTTGTGCAGTCGGGAGCTTTGAGGTCTGTCACCTGGAAAGAAGACAAGTGTGCTTAGGATGGAGTGGGGAGTGTAACTGAGGTCCAGAGGAGCCCCCTATGTGGCCAGACCCTTGCTTGCTGGTGGGCGCAGGGCTATGCCAATGACTAAAGGCCACCTGCCTTTACAGAGTTTCCTGTAAGGCTTAGAACTCCGTTTCCTGGGATCTTGCCCAGAGGAATCAGGGAACAGCCCAGACCTGGCAAGTATATCCAACCTAATTTAAAATAAAGAGGTTGATTTTCCAGGTGCCAAAGAGAAAGCCATTTCATCACTTTGGAAATACTTCGTGTATTTTATTTCCCAAGTGTTACTGTCTTAGTCATTTTAGCACTATAACAAATATTATAGACTAGATGGCTTAGATAACAAACATTTATTTCCTATAGTTCTGAATGCTGGGAAATCCATGATCAAGGTAGCAGTAAATTTGGTGTCTGGTGAGAACCTGTTCTTCCTTCCTGCTGTGTCCTCACATAATAAAAAGAGAGATCATCTCTCTGGAGTCTCTTCTTTGATAAGAGCATCAATCCCGTCATGAGAGCTTCAGTTTCCTGACCTAATTGCCTCCCAAGGGCCTCACCGCCAACTACCTTCACACTGGGGATGAGGGCTCACTATATGAATTTGCAGGAATACAAGCATTCAACGCATAGCAATTAGCCACAGAGAAAACGTGTGCTTTGTCATAAATTAATCGCATTTGTACATTACCAATTAGTAAAAACCCAGGACTGATTCAGTTCATATTCCAACTTTGTTTACTTTGCAGTCACTTCATTTTCAAGTGAAGGTTCAGCATGTTATTAATATCACTTACTACTTCTCAGGAAACATTAAAATTGCCTGGATCTACAGGGTCCGGCAGAAGTTACACCTGCTTGAGTGTGGTTGGTAGGGTAATAATATGGGTGTAATAATTTATAGTTTCAATTTGAACATTTCACCTAAAATGTCATAGGGTGTGTCTGAGTGTGATATTGTTATGTTACAGAACTGCATGCTTATGATTTTGTAATAAAAGATTTTGTAATAAAAAAGGGGCTTTATTTGTGCCGGGCCCTGGATTTTTGCTTTCCTCCCGTCTTAAGCCGCATCTGTCTAATCTGCTGATGCCGATACATATGTATTTGTGTGAGTTTGTAACACATTAAAAACAGGCCTTTCCTTTGAATTTCTAATTGGCTCTAGTGATTGTGAGATTTGTCTATTTAGATTGTTTTCAATCTATGATGACTAATCTACATGGAACTCAGGGATGGAGATTGTCCACAATGAGAATTGCAGTGACTCTGATGTCTGGTTTCATTATTTCCCCCTCTCATTCACTGAGGGAGCATTTCTTAGACAATTGTCAGGCAAGTATACAGTCAAGTTACTGTTCATAGCTTGCAAATTTTACAAACTTTATCTTGGAGAGCCAAATGCAGAAATGTGTTTAGCAATTGCTCTATTAAGTTCAATATCTGTGAAAAATAATTATCGTATTTGACACTAGTGTAAAATGCCAACATTCTAAATAAAAAAGAGCTGAAGGGTTACTACATCCAAATTCCCAGAACTGCCTGAATGCTTTTAGTAATTTGGAAAACTCAGTCGACATATTGTTGAATTAAAAATAAAATTGCACTGAGCATTTCAATTAGTTGTTTTCCTAGTTATTTTTAATTAAATGCTAAATGACAGAACAACTTGCAGTGGTTTTGTTATACTTTTTAGACATTACACCCCAAACTCTCTTTTGGTATGTAATAAAGTAACGAGACAATGATTAAAACACGAAAATTACTGTTTTTCCCTTCAAAGTAGACATCTGATGATATGACTCACTTGAACCAGATTTATTTGCCAAAATATTTATTTGCCAAAAACGTTTTTGGTCTACTCTATGAGAATTGTGTTCAGAGGAGGCAACACAGCCCCTTCAAATAAACTTTATGATAAAAGAAAAAACTTTGTTCATGGAAAGTAGATTTGATTTTTGGAAACAGTCAAATGTCATCCAAAAGCAATCTTGCTGAATAAGCTAGGTGAGACCAGGGTGCATGCATATATGCTGTGTATGTGAGAAAGTAATGTATATATAATAATAATTCATATTGAGTGCTTTCTGTGCCTGCCACTGTTCTCAGCAATATATGCATATTAATTCATTTAATCTTTTTCATCTTTATGACAACCTTAGCAGGAAATAATATTATCCTCCTTTCACAGAAGAGGAAACTGAAGCACAGAGAGGTTAAGTAACTTGCACAAGGTCACAGAGCTTTGAGCCGATAGTTATAAATGAGGAGTCAAAACTGTACTGAGCATCAGCAGTGCTCTCAGAGCCTTACTTTCCTCATCTCTATGATAGGGACAACTTTCCAAAGTTGAGTAAAGTGTTAAGAAACATTCATATGCGCAAGTGTTTGCATTCTTGTTAGCCCATCATAGGAGCTGATATTTTTAAGTCACTTCATTCTTGAATGTGTTGCTATTTTGCTTGACCATATGGGACCCTAAGGTGTGGCCTGTTCGTCAGGTCAGGGCCATAAGAATAAGTGTAACCTGAGGTTTGCTCAACTGTGGTCACTGGTATTTGCAACCCCAACACACAATCCTCTGTAACACTGTTCACTCCTGCCTCTACTAGGCCAGTATTTTTCTGGTGCAAAAAAAGGACAATGTGTTTGACAAGCGTATGAGCAGGTAGAGAAACAATGGAACATTCTTTTTGACATGTGGAATCTTCTGGATAACACAAGGCATACAGCGAATGAATTTAATATTTTCAACAATGTGTTGAGTTCCTACTATACTAACTGTAAGGGAAACTAAGATGAACGCAGGACAGTTCTTGAGAGCCTTAAAGAGATGCCAGCACCTGTACAGCATGATTTTCCGAAGTGTGCTCTTTATTCTTCTACTTCTAAAAGCACTGTGAGATTTTTTTTTTTAAGAGAAAGAGTGAGAATTGCTGAGTTCCACAAAACCTACTTCTTCCTTGGAGGACCTCTTTGATATCCAGGAAATTGAGAGTCTCCAAGAAAGAGTTCAGAAAACAGGTTTTCCAAACAAGTCCCAGTACGAAACTCACTCCCTTCACTCAGAGCCTCTGATGGGGATGGGGTTTAATGAGAGCCTGCTGGTGCTGCCGCTAGGGGGCAGTATGAAGTGAGTTCAGAAATACTAAAAACTGAATAATTCTTTTATTTAATTTATAAAAACAAGTAATAAAAAGCCTTCCTTAGTTATTTGAACTTTCTGGGTTTCAGATGCCTACCTCCAAATGCAGTTAAGAACATCTGCCCTGCCAGATTTATAGTTCCTATGAAGACTAAAGAAGATAATAAATGCGAGTTTACTTTGCAAACTTCACATTAAGAATGCCACTTATCACTCTTTGTAAAGAGCACTTTAATCTCTTGATGATTCCATGGCTGAGACCTCAGATTCCAATGAGACACTGGAAGAGCTGACTTCAGAGAGACCAGCTCATTTATTTATTTCCAACTCTAGCAAAGACACAATAAAGAAAGGAGTTTGAGATGGTCTTTAAGTCCACAACCTTCCAAGGAAGCTGAGGCTGCCAGTGGTGGTAACTGACCAAACTCGCAGTCCTCTCTGTGAACCACCTATCACAGACAACGGCAGGTCTGGACAGTCTTGGTAAAGACCTCCCACCCTGAGCATCTCTTTTGGACCAGGCTCCCAGCTCATTAATTGCCCACGCTAACCCCGACCCCCTTGTTCTATCTAAATCAAGATTCTGGGAAAGGATCCTCTGTGCCTGAAATCAGCAACAAGAATCATGAAGACTGGGTGACTTCGTAGAAATGTACTGAGATACTATGAGGGAGGGAAGGAGAGAGGGAAGGAGGGAGAGGAGGAGGGAGGAATGGTAGGTACAGGGAGGGAGTATTACAAGATGCATTTACGTTTTAAATCAATTTATCATGGAACTCTGTGGCTTATACCACTTCCCAAAGACCCTGCTCTCTTGAACACAATTCTCTGTGAATAGTCATCACACTAGAAAACCTTAAGTCAGTCATGCCCTTCAGATTCTTGCATTTTAGTTGCACTCTTTTAATTTCAAAGAATAAGATGTTTAGCTTGAACTACTAAAAAAAACACACCAGATTCTTTCATTTACTTGTTTGTTTTGTCTAATATAATATTTAAATATAATGTAGGCAGAAGCAACTCCATCACATGAGCCTCCTATGTTAGAACCCACAACAGAAATGTCTGTCAGATCTGAATACCAAAGAAGTGGAAGCATTATTTGAGCAACAGATTTATCCTATGGACATTATGAACCAAAAACCTGGGAAAATTTTCCTCTGGGCTTTGACTGTTATAAGACCGCAAAATTGCAAACCACCTCTGGGGTCTGCACTGTGACAGAGAGAATGGGTGCCAACATGCCCTCAACTTTATCCCAATTTTCTACTCGTATTTTTCCCTCTACTCCATTCCACTGAAAGTGAATCACCCTTAATTCATTTGTGAAGCCAGGAGCATGAGAGAGAGAGAGAGAGAGAGAGAGAGAGAGAGAGAAGCGCACAAGTTTCCCAAATCAAGAGTGTTGTGGTTGATTTCATATATGAATCAATTCATATTTTTTCAGGATTGAAAAGATTATGGCATTTAAATATTTGAGGGGCATTTTTTGAACAAAAGAAAAAATTTCTGTGAGAATCATTTTCTGTAACTGAAAACAAGGTTAAGGAAAATAAGCATCTAAAGAGTGTCTCTCACTCACACGAGAACGTTTCACATAAGTAGCTTATCAAAATGGTCAGCCGCAATGATTACAGCCTAGGGAAGTAAATAAGGCAAACTATTAGCCCAGGAAATCTATTAAAGGCACAGGATCTTAAAACTCCCCATGTGGGAGCATTTAAGATCTTGCTTCCCAGCATGTCATCAGTTTGGTCCAAATAAACTCTTATAAAAATTCTCCTTAAAAAAAAACACCCCAGACAATGAAACATTAACTTGGGTGAATGGAAAGCTATTCCCCACCTCCCCAGCTTTCTCCAGACAGACATTTTATAACAGGCCACAAGACAGAAAATGGAAAGCTATCGCACCTAGAAAACATAGGCAAATTGCGAAGTTTACATTTTAAGGGGCTAACTACACTTAGGGGTAGCTAAATAAATGACATTTCAGTGCTGCCCAAAGCAATGAATAATCCCCACTGAAGCCCAGAATGTGCTTGAGATCCACGTGTGGCGAGGATCACAGAATGGCAACCTCGCGTGGGCCCCTGAGACCACCGCCAGCCTGGCAGAGGAGTCAGCTGGCCAGGCCTGCGCCAGAGGCGTTTTCTCCAGGTAACCAGGGAGAATGCAGAGACGGAGCAGCAATGCCCGCCCACAGGCAATGAGGACAGAGTGAGGGGCCACCTGCCCCACAGCTGCCATTCTGTCTCTAGTCCAGTCCCCTCGTTTGACAGAGGAAGAAATTGAGACACGCAGAGGAGAAGGGAGTTGATCAATGTCACACGGTCTCATGATCCCCCGTCCAGTTTCTTGCCCATAGTCTCTGCCACAGCCAGGTCAAACGTTTCTCCTTTGTTCTTTCCAATTTCACGAAGCTGACTATGAAAAGGGCAGCCTGCGCTGAGGTAATGGAGGCTCCGATCCGATTTACCTCTCCATGACAAGGGCACGGAGGTACAGGCAGGCAGCGCCTGCGGAGCATGTAAGTCATTTTCCAAAAGGTTGGTAGGTGATTTTTGGATCTTGGTCATTGAAAAATAGTGCCTTTGAGGACTCACCAAAGAAACAAAAATAAAAACAAAATCCGCCAGGAGTAGCAAGTAAAATACCTAACTTTTAGCCCTTTAAGGTAAAAATCTCTTGTTTTTAGGATAATTGGAAACTGTTGAAGTTCAGAAATGCAATTCAGGGGCCAGGACCCACCCAGCTCCCCATGTGTCCCCAGAGTGGGGATCGCCGTGCTTTAGAGCCACCCTTAACTTGAGGAGACTGTACGGCTGGGCCCCCTGCTGGAATGAGGCCTTTGGGATACTCTTCTTCCTTTCTTTTCATCATCTATCCACATGTGTTCACCCAGATCTTCTCCAAGCTGGATTCTCTAAGGCTTGGGGGAAGGAAAGCCAGTCCGCCAGGGAATTCTCTACCTAATCAAGTCCACAGCCATGGTATGTCGAAGGCTCTTTCCTGTTAATAGCAATGAGCTAAAATGTATTTTCTTCCCACACCATTCCCTATCCCACCCTTTTCTCTGCTTTAGACCAGGAGTCAGAGAACTACGGCCATGAACCAAATTGGACCTCTGCCTGTTCTGTAAAATTTTACTAGACACAGCAGGCATGTTAATTACTTATTGCTTATGGCTGCTTTTGTATTACAACCAAAGAGCTCAGTCGATTCTGTGGCCTGCAAAGCTGAAAATAGGTACTACCTGATTCTTACTGCAAAGTCAGGTGACTTGTGTTAGACCATTAGTGAAAATGAATCTTTGAGCACAAAATCAAAAGTGATTTTCTCCACATATTAACTAGACATCTTTTGATAGTTCCTTTACCATATTTAAAAGGAAGCATCTTCTGCACAAATGCCATTGTATAGAGACCTGCCTAAAAAGCACAAGTTTAAAAAGAAGTACCAGGAAAGAGGAGCCCACATCATCATAGCAAAATGTGTAGTTACCTGCTATTGTTACATATTACTTTCCTTCAATGAGCAGAATGAACCTGGCATTTAAAAGAACTGGGAAAACATCACAGAGATGAAAAGGGATCCACTAAAATCTCTGGGACACTCAGAAATGGGTTCAAGTACAATGGCACTTGGCTGAATGTGGTATTGGCTAAAGGGATACAATGATCTGTAGGAAGTGAGAGTGAACAGAAGGAAAGTTTCAGAACACTGCTGATAGCCCATGCCCAGTTTTTATAAGTTGGAGAACAGTAAATTCTGAAACCTTCCTATTAGAAAATTAAAACTTTAAACTGGCAGAATCATTAAGAAAAGAACAAACAACCCAATGGAAAAATGCACAAATATTATAAGTTGACAGCTTTAAGAAATAGAAATAAATATGGTGAAAAACCATATGGCAAATTTTGTTGGTAATTTTAAAAAAACCCCAAGCAATAACATAGCAATGTGATGTGATGCTTTGTCTACTGGAATGGCAAACATTTGCAGAGATAACACATAGAGTGGCGAGGGCCCAGGCTATCATACCCCGATGGAAGTGCAAAGTGGTGCAAACTTTTTGCTGGACACTGTGGCCATAACACACAGCCAGCAACTCCACTTCTAGGCATTTAATCTAAGAAAATAACTATGAATAAGGATATTCATCACAACATTATTAATAACAACAAAAAATTGATATAGTCTAAATGAATAGCTGTAACAGTTTGGTTACAAATACTTGTACTGTAGAATATTTTCAGCCATTAAAATAGCATTTAAAATGAGTTTATAAAACAGATGGAGATCAGTAGCAAACAAAATGTTTATGTGTATATTTGTATGTATGCAAATATACTTATGTATATATTATAAATATGTGTATATTTATTGTATTTGTAATTATAATAGCTAGACATTGTATTAAGTATTTTTATATGCTTTCTTATCAGATCTTGGCAACTCTATAAAATAAGGGAGAGTAATGATAATGATAAGAATAACTAATATTTACTGAGAACTTCTTTTATGCTAGGCATTTTGCCAACCATCTTATATGGATTATATCATTAAATCCTGACACAATTGCATGAGGTAGGCACTATTATTAACACCATTTTATAAAGGAGGAGAAGAAGCCATAAAAACTTGTCCAAGGTTACAAAGAATGTACATGATACAGCCAGGATTTGAATGCATAAAGTCAGTCACTGGGGTATCTGTACTCTTAACCACTATACCATACTCTTGAGGTACTATTATTTATTCCTGTGATAAATGGAAGTATAAAGGGATGGAGAGATGAACAGATGGATACACGGAAAGATGGATGGATAAATACTGGTAGATGGATGGATGGGTAGAAGAGTGAATAGATAATTGAATAGATGTATATAAGGAGGGATGGATGAATGAATGAATGGATGGAAGGAAGGTAGATGGAAGGGTAGGTGAATGAACAGACAGAAGCACAGACGGATGGATAAATAGAAAGATGAATAAATAGCCAGAAAAAAACCCCCATAAAACTCATGATTTCTTAGTGGTTCTTTTATGATTTTATTTCCTTTTTTTGGTGCTGCTTCAGTAAATACCAAATTTTTTACAATGCAGTGCCTCTGTAACCAAATTACAGACATATATTTTATACTGAAATGAATTAAAATGCAAAGCAAAAAAATAGTGTTCAAAATGTTATGGTCTTTGTATTTGTCTCTTGCAAAGGGTGATTTAGTTCTAGGATGAGCAAGAACCGAACAATATCCTCCTTCTACTGCTATATATAGTCCCAGAAGAAAAATTCCAACGCGCAGTCAAAACACAATGCAGCCTCCTGAATATCACCCAAGAGTCTGGGTGTAAGTCCAGCCAACCAAAAGAAAACGTGCAAATGGGATTTTCTCCTAAAGGAGAGCGCTTTAGTCTAAAGCCCATAGTTGGCTGGAAAATAAGGATATGAAGAAACACTGGGTTGTTTTCACAGCTTTGGCTTTATACTGTAAGTTTATGATTGAAGGAAAAATAGTATAGCCACTAAAGTAGTCAAAGGACTTTAATCCAAAAATTGGACAAGACTGAACAATCTGAGAAACCAAAATGGCTGAAGTCTTGTTGGCTGAGAAAAGCCTGGAAATGCCTTTTAGGTCTGAGCTGTTTTCAGCCCAATTGCATAACAGATGAATTGGGGCAATCAGAGTTTAAATTTAATGCGTTTATTCCAGTGATGGCATTTCTGAGAAAATGTTCTATTAGTGTTAACTTTAGGTGAGTCAAATGCTATAACGAGGCACATACGAAATAGATTCTCCCTGACTTCTCTCACTTTCTCCTCTGTCCCTTGGCTTACCCTGGGCCACATAATGTGCCTCTAAAGACCTGAAAATTATAAGTACAAGGTTGGTGCTATTAACTAAATATCTTGATTTGTCTGCTGCATCAGACAACTGAGGGAGCCTCATTTTGTTACCTGTCAGCTCTTCTAATTAGAAGAGCGGAATCCAGTTTTCCCTCCTAACACCCTTGCCCTGAGGAGCCTCTCTTTCTCAGCAGCATGCCTCTGCTGGCTGCCAAACCCTTCTAGTACCTGTAGATTTCCCTCCCCCAGGATCACAGGCTCTTTAACGTGCTCTCCACTGTAAAATTCTGTCAGCCACTAGACTGCATCTGCATTATGTTGGAAAGACGGAAGGAAAAGAAACAGCGTGCATTCAAGACTCTGCTCTGAGTTTATTTACAGTAATTTTTACTACACCTCCCCCCCCAAAAAAACCCCTACAATGTGGGTATTATAATTTTGCCTATATTATAGATGAGGAAACTGAGGCAGCAGGAGGCTAAGAGTGTGCCCAGATCACACAATGAATTGAAGAGTCAAGACTTGGACTCAAACAGTTGGGCCCAGCAGTGAGCTCTTCAGCGATGTGCGGTGTGCACGAAGCCCCAGCACCGCCCCAGACCCAGAGTGAGGACTGGCAAGGCGGTGATGACCAAGGTGATCTCCTGGGCAGGCACACCTCCCCTTTGCCTTCTACCTGCAACGCAATGAATATTAGAGGCTGCACCGTCCCAGACTTGCTCACATTCAATTCTCACAGCAGCTCTCCTGCGTAGTGTGAATTTATATAAATTTAGACTAAATGTAGTGTCCAAGAGGCCATAGAAAGAGGCACAGTGTCTAGGCTGACAGGTGACAAAGCATGGGCCGGGTATTAGTGTTTCTCATACCATCTGCATGAGAATCACCTGAAATGTTCGACAAAAATGCAGATCCCTGGTCCCTCACAGCCCTCACTAATCAGATTCAGCCTGAACCATTGGACATAACAAGGCAGTAGTAAGAAGCTGGGAAAATTCCTTGGCAAGTGGAATACAAACACGGAGATAGATTGCTGAACCGACTGGCCGTGCAATTTATAGCCGGGTGCAGATGGTCACCTCCACGGAAGTAACATCTAGGCCTCAGTTATATTTCAGCTCCAGGCTCAGAAAAGCAGGAAAAATCAGGCGGCCAATGCCAGTACCAGCTGCAGTTACCAATGACCTCCTCCCTGGTGCTGACCAGGCAGTAGAGATCATGACCGACCCCGAAAGGGCACCCCTGGAAAACTGATGAATATTCTGCCGAAAGCCTCCTTTGATACCTCCCCTAAGATTCCTGCCTGCAAGAGAGAGGTAGAAGTCTCAAGACAGAGGACCCAGCATGTGTGTGCTCTCCCTCGGGAGAGCATGCCTTTCTTTTCCCTCTGGCATAAAGCTCCTGAACTCTAAGGGACCCCAAGAGACTTACAACCAGGAGAGCAATGGGCAGTGGCAGCTCAGCAGCTTGTCTCAGCCTAAGCTCCTGAACCTGTTCCCGAGGCCCCCTTTTATCTGACTTCCCAGTGAGCTAAGGCAGCCCAGCCTAAGCTCCCCTGTTGCTTCAGCTATGCTAAGCCCTTGTTTCACTGTGCCAGCTTTAATAAATGTACCGTTAAAAGTCACCTGGAATTGCATTCTGAGATCTTTCCTGCACAAAGTCAAGGACCCACACATTACCAGCTGGCCCCAGGCAGATCTGCTTGGGGCCTGGTCCCCTGTCTGGTAACAATAAGGCCTAGCAACCTGTGTTTTCACAAGTCCCACCACACCCTCCGCCCCAGATGATTCTGATACACACTCGAGTCTTAGAACTTTACATCCATGGAGCTGCTTGCTCTTTCCCGTTACTAAATACAACTGCAGTGATGTGATGGTGATGATGATGATAATTAATATGAAATAACACAGAAAGGAGTTCGCGCACTGGGATCATGAGTAGATAGTCCCTGCTTTTACTTCTCATAGTTGCTTAGCAGCTCATATTTCCCACAAGTACACTGGCATGCCTGTTTAGCACTCTCATTTCTTATTCTTCCTCTTATACTTTCTGGATTTAATGGTATGAAACCCCATTGTCATACCGTCAGGCGATGGCATTCTATAAAATTCTATCTCCGATATAATTGAAATTAGTAAACTCTCTCCTAAGATGACAGATCACTTCAAACCTCTGCCCGTCAGAGTCAAAGCCTAGGATATTTTTTGAATCATCGAATTGAAGGGGTAGACGTGCTTCCTTCATTTAAACAGTGCCATATAAAAAAAAAAATCACACTACTATTTTTTTTCCTAATATCCCAAGAAAGAGAGCAGAAATAATTCATATCAGAGAGAGTAAACAGGAAAAAAAATGGCTCAGTAAAAATTCTACTAAGTGTGTAAGTAATTTTTTTAAAGACCAGATTTTGTATGCCCTTTCAGTTTATTTTTTTGAAAAGGAAGGAAAAAAGAGGCAAGGGAGGATGCAAGTGAGAGAGGTAAAGTGAGAAGGAAGAGGGAGGAAGGGTGGGAGGAAAAGAAAGGATGAAAAAAAGCCAAAAATATATCACCCTTAGTCCTGCCACATAGGGTTCCCTGCATAGTGAGGAAGCGAGAGAACACTGTGACCCGCCAGCCCCACCCTGCAGAGGTGGCCACTTCAGCCGGCTGGCCAAGCTTGTCTCACACGGGCCAGCACAGGTCAGGCAGCGCAGGTAGACACGGAGTAGATTTGAATCCCAATGACCTTAGAAAGTGAGTGGTCTCCACATCTGTCACATGGGGATGATATTAGTATCCACCTCCGAGGAGGCTGGGAGGATTCGTGGCACGGCAGTTCAACCTTGCCTGCTTCTAATTATATTCTACTAGTAAAGATTAGTGCCTATTATGCTGTTAGTATTTGTAACACTTGTGTTCCTTATTACTTGTCACACCATGGCAGAAACTTACAAAAACAGAGGCACAAACTGAATAATAATTTACAGGCTCTAGAAATTCCTGCTATTTATTTTTAAAAGTTCCAATGTCAATCTTATATAAGAAAAAAATAGTCTGTGCGTGCATGCGTGTGTGTGTGTGTGTGTGTGTGTGTGTGTGTGTGTGTATTGAGGCTTTTCTAAATCAAGTTTGCTGAACTTAAGACATTCCCTTATGGCTTATTGTTAGGCAGGGATTTTTTTAAATAACATCATTTTTGTAAAATAAAAATAATGCAACCTCACTATAAAAATGAAATAAGATAAAAACAAAGGAGAGAACAAATATTGCCTGTAATCCAATCGCTCAGAAATGACCTCTGCTAATGTTTTGACAGTCTGTCCAGAAAGTACCCAGCCATGTACTATGGAAAATAGAGACCTTTACTGAAGAAGATACAAGATACAAGGAACATTGTACATAGGACAATGACACCTCATTCCCCTTCAAAGTTATGACCTTTTTGAGGAAGTCTGGTTCATTGTTAGCAGTTTGAATCAAGTCATTAGCAACTGCAGCACAATGTTCCTTCTGCTCTGGCAGCAGAAGTCATGGAACAAATTTTGCCACGGCACATTTCATGCCAAGATCCTGCATCAAAACCTCAGACACAGTAGTTTTGGAATCCCCAGATCAGCTTCTAGTTCTCACACTGTCAGTTGCTGACCTTTGTTGACTGCAGCCCATACACGTTTAACCTTCTTAGGTGTTCTGTTTACTGCAGACCTTCCGGAATGTGGATCACTTTCAACAGATTCTTGACCATCTTTGAAGTGTTCATGCCACACCTTTATTTGTGCTGCACTCATTGCGTCATCCCTGAAATCCTTCTGAGTCATCTGAATAGTTTCCATGGAGGAACATTCAAGCTTAACTGAAAATATATGCAGATTCATTGCTCTACTCACTCAGTCATTTTGAATGTGATGGCCACACAGCACACATGCTCATTCAACGGTGTCTACCGCCCCCACTGACTAGTACAGTGAAGTCATCTTTGTTCATGCATGTGCATTCCAGTCCACTCTCCTTGGCTGCCAGGTTCCATCAGAAAACTGCAAACCGTTCTTATATTAACAATGGCTGGACTTTTTCTGGACAAACCTCTGATTTCCAGCCTCCTATATCTTTTTTAATGTATGCAATGTTATTCTTGTGGAGAAAATGCCAAAACAGAAATCCAGAATGTCTATCTAGAAAATTAACATACACTGGGTGACATTCTGTGACCCAGTTTTCACAGAAGTCAGTCACCTCTATGGTAAAATGCAAGTTACATAATGAAATTTATGAAATAATGAAATTTAATGTTGAAACCTAAATAACAAAATTTTATATTCTCTAGCTATTTACTTTTGTTGACTGGTCTTTGTAAAGTGGAGCACAACTACCTCCCACTTCTCTCCAGTCTGCTGTGAGGAGAACACATCGTAAGAGCCAAAGACCTTGCAGAAACATGAGAAAAAAAGAGGAAGGTGATCGACAGATGTGTGACTTTTTGTTTGTAGCTAAATGATACATGTGCTTCAGCTACTCCTGGATGGAGTGGTGAAGAGGCTAAAAATGCTTTTTGATCACTTTTTCTTGCCTACAGTTAATCAGTTCTTGTCTTTGAAACACATCAAGTGATGGCTAATAATGAGGTAATATCAGTGCTTATGGTGATACTAGCAAACATTTACTGAGCACTTAGTGTGTGCTTCTTACTTTGCTCTGTACTTTAGTGCATTATTGACTTTAATCTTCACAAGTAGAAAACAGGTACAATTAGTGTGCCCATCTCACAGACTGGGCTCGGGGGGAGGCGGGGATGAGACCCACAGAAGCTAGGTAGCTAGTCTGTGGCCACCCCCTCAGTACGTGCAGAGCCTGGGCTGGCCCAGCATCATCACACTGGCTATGCTGCCTCCCTAGGGGGTTCCAGCCACCAGTCAATGCCATCAGTGAGGAGGGACTCAGGGACCCAGAGGACAATGGATGAATCCTCAAGGCGTGAAGTTTTATATAGAAAATACATGTTGTTCTCTCTTACTTTCAAAAATAAACATTTTGCTAAGAAAATAGTTATGTGCTGGCCCTTTCTGTACCATTAGGCTACAAAGAACATGAACTATTTAAATGGATAATGTTTTATAAATAAGCCTGGTAATAATGTTGAGGAATTGCCAGGGCATATATCCCAGTAGGCTTTTTAAAAACAAAAAGTACATTTAATATCTAGTTGGTTTTAAAAATGTATTGTGTTGAATTCCACTTTTTTTTTTTTTACTTAACATTCAATCATGACATTTTCTACATAGCACTCAGTCATATGGATGCACTAGAATTTATATGACTTTCCCATGAGCTGTTTATGAATTTTCCCTATTATAAATTGTTCTCCAAGTAACATACTCATACATAAAAACATATATATGTATATAAAGTTTTAAAGATTGGGTCTATAGGATACTCTATCAAATGTGGTAAAAATAAAAACATTGTAAACCTGTAAAGGAGAATGAATTGTCCTTAGGTGACTTTTATAACTTAATCATCATTAGACATTGACTAAATTAGAGGTCTTTTCTCTGTTGAGGGCTTTTTCAGCTTCAGCATTTGATTCATGGGTGTTCAGTTTGCAAATGCAACATAAGAAGCAAGGGAAAGAGTGTGTTAGCACGAGGAATACTTTGTAAACATTTCCCAAAGCATCCAGCCCCTCGTTTGCCAAGTGCCAGGATCATCTGCAACAGCTTGACACACCTAAACTGTAACACGCTCCATTAGAGCAAGAATTAATTTCCATGTTCAAGTCTCTGAGATGGATTCTTTCTGTCTTCACTCTCTCTAGAGTTTGAATGGATGGATCAAAAAAATTATTTTTATGAGTCAGCCTATTATTTATTATATTCTTTTAGAAAATGCTAGTCTATTTGCATTTTATTAAAAAGTATTAGATTCCTTTTCTGCTTAGAAAAATATTTCTATTTCTACACACTAAAATTCTGCTTTTAAAGATTTTATTCAAAATGGTAGACTGAACTGCAGACTCACTCATACCTAAATTCATAGAAACATAGGTGCCTAAAACACACACACATAAATAATCACACCTGAAAGTTCATAATGGGATACCTGAAAGAGAGGAATTAGGATTAGAGGTTTTAAAATAATTTAAAACATAGCAAGCATTGCTACGAAAGTGGGGATGGATACAGGGCAGGGCTACGCTCCGAGGAGGTAGGAGCTGGGAAGAGAAGAGGGGGCGGGGGTCACGGACCAGCTAATTAGCTGTAACCCCACAAGGGAGAAGACAGACAGTGGCCCCGTCTTCTCCTCCACTGTGCCCGGTAACAACACTAGGACCGTGGGTGTCTGTCTCTAAGGGAGCAGTAACTAATGGAAGCTCGGTGGGCACCAGATGGCTTTGTTTTCCTCCTAAGGGTAGTGAATGCCCTAACACATCTGTGAGATTTCTCTTTGGGGTGAAGGCTCTATTTTCCCAGCCTTAGGGGACAGCCTTAAGTTGTCAGCCCTCTAAAGAACTGCCCTGGCCAAAGACCATCGTTTCCCCTAAGGTTATCCCCCTTTCCCCAAACCCACACCCAGTGACAGATCACCACTGAGATGCGAAGGCTAGGCTCCCTTGGCCCAAGTTAGGATCACTCTGAAGGCCCGCTTTGGTCTCAGACTTCCCCAGGGGAGTGGCTGAGCTCTCCGGGAGACTACATCAGAGCCCAGACCCATCTCTAGCTGAAGCTGCTTCCTCTCCCTCCCTTCCACAGGTGATGACTCCCCAAACACTCCCTAACTAACTTCCTGCACATCAATCTTCATCTCAAAGTCAGCTTTCTGGAGACTCAAACCCATGACATCACCCAAAATGCTGGCTTGGGGCCCATGCAAGATGATGCTGGGGCACAGTCTAAAGCGTCAACATACCTAAATGCTTTCACATAAGTCTTGGATAAGTCCACCATTGAGTCACCCTTGACCACGTGACTTTTTCAAACGTATCATACAAGAATAAAGAAAAACAACAAAACACTGATGTCAAAAACTACACATTCCATTTGAAATAATTGACATAAACACAGAGAGGTCTTTCTTAAAGAGGTGCTGGCATCAGAAAGTAATGCATAAAAGCTTTAAAGATGCTCTTAGAGACTCTCATTGGATCTTCCTAGTCCCGCAAGTGGAGCATTATTCAACCTGTTTTACAGAAGAGGAAACCGAGGTTCAGAGCATGAAATCCCTCACTCGAGGCTAGGGATTATATCCAAATCTTCTGAAGAATATCATCATAAAAGTAAAGCTGGCCTTAATATCGATATTAGTATTGAAGGGATGATCAACTTGTAAAAAATAGCATCATATTGATATGTAATAGGGAAATTGTTCATTCATAATTACAAGATGCTTTTCACTACAGTGTGCACGGCAAGCTTGCTAACAGGCAGCGCCGGCCATCAATGTGGGCTATTCGAATAGCAGCTGGCCGCCTTCAGTCAACCAAGCAAGCGTTACCCATAACTGGGATGGACCTGGAAAAGGTCCAAAAACAAAGCAATTTTCTACTTTCCGTTTCCCTAAATCTATCACCAAAATAACAGAGCAAATGCTCCCATTCAAATCACTTTTATATATGCTCAGGCTGAATGAGATGAAGGGCCTTGGCAGGCAAAACATTCAGTATCCACTTTAGTCGCATCATTATATGAAGCAATCAACCCAGCCCAGTACTATGTAAATGTAACAACAAACATTTTAATAATATGCTAAAAACATTCAGAACACTCAGCCAGGTACTTGTGTTGAGAACCAGTTGATGGGGTAATCGTGTGGGTAGGAGAGAGAGAGGGTGCTGTACTCGAGAGGCGAGAGACTCCCATTGAAGTGGAAACTGTGGAGTGACAGAGACGCTGAACAAAATCCGAGTGTATAACCAGCATAGACCATTCACTCACAGAGCTCAAAGTGAGGTTTGGGAACCCATCCACCGCTTACTGAGCAGTGCCTCTGTGTCGGCCCCATATTTCTCTTCAGCATCTCATTGAACGCCTGCTTCTTAGCAGAAGTTGAAACTCAGAGAAGTTAAGTAACTTCCCCAGGTCACAGAGCTCTTAGGAGTTAGAGCTGGCATTCAGACCTGGGTGTTTGTCTCCCAGAGATACAGTGAAAACGAGAGCTGGGGTGGCAATAAGCACGTGCCCAGATGGCTAAGCTCCAGGGACTCTGGCTCCTCTCCCTGGAATATTAGGGAGCTGGTGGGAGCCGACAAAGAATAGGAGGCACATACTGGAAGTATTGATCGTGGATGTAGCTGGTGTCATGATGACGGGATGGGAGGGCGCCTGAGAAAACAGAAAGCCCTTAGTGGCCTCCAAGAAGTTAGAAGTTAGTTCGCTCATATGACATTGCAAAGTCTGTCTTTAAATGCTCAGAAAAATCAGACCTGACCTACTTTTAAATGTCTCAATCCTAGATACTCCAGTGACAGCTCTAAGGGCATAAATACTGAAGATGGAGTCTTGGTACTTTGCAGTGGTAAAGATAACACTATCAGGACTTTTGTGCTCAATTCACAAATAACTTCCTAGAGGTCTGTAAACTTTACAGGCTGCGCCTCTCCCTGCCAGGAGCCAGCATTGATGCCTCCCCCTCCACGCACACGGACCTGGTCCCCAGAGCATTCTAAGACAGGCAGGCTGTCAGAAGCCCGACACCACAGGAGGGGCTCGGGACTCACCTCTGCTCTCAACTCCAGGGTGGGTATAGAATTGCTCCCAGCCTTCCTGTAAGCCTGGGTTTGGGCCTCAAGTAACAGGGACCATCTCATTGAAATTTGCCTGTTTGCTTCTCCTTTCAAATTTTCCTAGTTGACCTCCCCCATCTTTTGCCAGAGGCATTGATTGCCTTAGGGAGGATTAGGATGTTGAATCAGGAATGCAAAGAGAGTGAAGGATTCAATATTCAGCCTAAAGATTTTAATGAAACAAAAGTCTTGAAAACCAGGCTTTACTGAGAGAGAAAAGGGCTTTCTACCTTGCAAACATGTAACCATAAGCCTTGGATAGGTAGAGCTAACCCTGGATTTCAGGGAGAGAGGTTCCCACCTACCCTGAGACCTTTTTAACCGGGGTGAAGAAGAGGGGAATGCTGCTAGCCAGGCAGACAAGATGGGAAGGTTCCCTGGATCTCAGAAAGTTTGGCTGCACTCAGAAAAGTCTATAATCAGTGTGCTAAAGAGTTTTATATTGTAAAAGTGCATATATTTCCAAGCATTTTACACTATCTTATTTCCTATGAGCTCCCCAGAACAAGAAAGAATAAGCTATACTAATATTTCCACCTTCCCCTCTCCTCAAGAAAAAATGCAAGACTTGAGCCTCAGAGGCTCAGCTTGCCCCTGGTGCCCAGGTGGGTATGGAGAGCATTTTGCATGCTGGCACTACCAGAAGTTTCTAAAATACAGATGGAGTGATGCTCTGCATTTTAGGGAGGGTTGAATGAGTTCTTTTCAGACTGAGAATGAGTTAGATGAGGTATTGCCTACAGACATTCTGGAATATTCACTGGGCATTTTCACATTTTAAAGGGCTGAGTGGTCCTACCATTAAAAAATGAAACAAACACATTCACAAACTAGAATTCCATAAATTTATTTAACATCAAAACATTTTCCCCCATTGTGCATTCCTGTTATTCTGTACAACAGTTTTCCATAGACAGAGGTTTGGGAAATTTTGACTTAGGACAAATACAAACTGTCATGTGCTGAGAACTGAGGCCACCCACATCAACACAACACAGCTATTAAGACCAAGAACTGAGACCATCTGTGTCAGCTGGACTTGATTTTTTGCCCAAGAAAGATAAGACTGTAAACTAATAAAAACTTCAGTTTGTTTCAGGAAATTAATGCGGATCAGTCTACTTGAAGGAATACTTCTATTTGGACAAACAGCTCATTTATGAAATAAGATACTTCTGTAAGCCTTGCTCCAAGCCCTCCCGAAAGGCCTTGCTAGTATGTCATCAGCTTCGCCTGAGGCACAAGAGCCTAGACCCTTCCACCAAACCCCATAAACATCCATTCGGACTCTGCCTTCTGAAACATTGCTAAGATTCTGTCAAGGTGGTGCTCCTTATGGAAGTAAGCTGTCATAAACGTACCTTTGCTTTATTAACATGAATGGTCTGGTGACTGTTGAGGAATTTGTACTATGAGCTGTTTGGCCGAAAGACTAAACACCTCAATGTGGGAGCCTAACTGATGCTGGACACAGTGGCTTGCAGATGCCTTGCCCCTGTGGTGAGAACTCAATGCTGCCCAGGGCTCCAGCGGGTTTAGGCCAGAAATCCAAATGAATGCCTTTGATGATTATTTGCTTGTGAGGCAGGATAGTAGGAAGCTAGGAAACTCTCTTGGCAAACAGCATTGGGAAACTGAGGCAGACAGATGAACAAACTGGCCAAGGAATTTACAGCCAGGTGCAGACGGTCACCTCCCTGGAGATGACATCTAGGCCTCAGTCATACTTCAGCTCCAGGCCCAGAAAAGCAGCAAAACCAGGTGGGCGATGCCAGGATCAGCTGCAGTGACGACTGACCCCCTGCCCAGGCACTGGCCAGTCAGTGGAGACCATGACTCTGAAAGAGCACACCTGGAGAAATGATGAATGTTCTGCTGAAATCCTTCCCTGAGACCTCCCCTAGGATTCCAGCCTGCAGGAGAGAGAGAAAACTCAGGACACGGAGAGCATACGCGCTTGGCCTCCGGGGAGCAGCCCACATCATTCCCTTCCCCCTCGTCTTCCCCCTCTCCTTCCCCCGCAGGTGAGCATCTCCTGAACTCTAAGGGACCCCCAGAGACTTGCACCAGGGGAGCAATAGGCAGTGGCAGTTTGTCCCACGCTGATCCCTGGACCTGTCCCCAGAGTCCCCTTCTCTCTGACTTCCCAGTGAGCTAAGGCAGCCCAGCCTAGGCTCTCCTGCTGCTTCTTCTACCCTAAGCTCTTCCTTGTTTCACTGCCCCCAGCTTTAATAAATGTCCTCTAAAAATCACCTGGACTCCTGTTGTGAAATCTTTCTTACAACCCACATACTACTGGCTGGCCCTAGGCAGACCCACTCAGGGCCTGGTTCCCGGTCCAGTAACACTTGGAGCCCTGTTTTTAGGGACTGAACTTCCGATTGCAGGACCTGTCTCCCAGATCACACAGGGGGCCCTTGACACCCTACCAAGTCAATAAGCTTCTCTTCCGTGGAATAAAGACACCCAAAACTGGAAGGTATCTGAAGTTCAGCTATTCTTATAAAGGTATCCAAATACCACAAGTGTGGTCCACAGAGCAGTGTCTAAACTCTCATAAGGGGCTCATGACCCAATGAGCACAAAGACTGAAAGCACTTTAACAGAGTAATATTATGCCTATTGAATCTAATTTCTTTAAAACTTATATTTTTTGTCTTTTTTTTATTTTCATTTTTACAGTAATAGTTTTTATTGTTAAGAGAAATTTTAAAACTTCAAAGACAAAAATGTATTTGCAAGTGGAGAAGTTCTTTCAAAGTCATATACGGGCATCACTTTACAGGTCCAGTCAGGGATTATGTAATTGTCTAGGAAAATGTAACTTGCTCACCTCACTGAAGTTTGCAGATTTAGTAAAACTGCATGTGAATTTGTAGATTTCTGCATAGTAGAGATGCAGATAATATTCAGTAGGAAAAATAACCACAAGGGTTACAGTCATTGACCTGTAGGACATTAACCAGCTTTGTACGTAACCCAGCAAACTTATTCTAATATTTCTTTATTGTTCAATTGACTACAAATACCTAGCTTTCAAATGTTCCTTGAATTGGGCTTATCATCTCATTGGTCTGCTTTTTTATTGATGAGTTTGGATCTGTGTTCACTTTATGTTCCCATGAGTCATGTTTCTAACTTATCAAAACTATATTTTACTTTTATTTTTTACAAAATATCAGTCTGTGATACATGAAATAAAACATAATAAAACAAAAATTGAGATTTCACTATAGAATCAAAAGGCACTGCGCTGTCTCTGTGTTTTCACTGCTGAAATTCTTGGAACTTCCTTAGTTTCTGTTCTTTGTGAGCCCTTGTGAGCTACACTGTTTCCTTTCATTAAATCCCTTTGTTAAAAGTCTTGAGTTGGTGAGGGTTTATCAGAGCTGATCAAGTCACTAAATTGTAATTGCAGCTGACAAAGTGCCTTCCAACAGAACATCCAAATGCTCCTTGGGTATACAAATAGGCTATGCCCATCACAAAAATGGGCCTGATCAAAAGTGCACATCATGAGAGCAAAAATTGAATTAGGTTATTCCAAAAGCAAAACAGGCAACTTTGGACAAAAAACAATTTTTATGCACATCTTTATCTTAGGCCTCACTCACTCTAGAACTGCCTTGAACTTGCTCCAAAATAAACAGAACACCTGGAAGCTTAATCAGAGCGGCCACACACCGAGCTCCATGCTGTCGCTCCTTCATCGCTCTTGAACGTGGACAAGGGCCTGGTTCTAGCCCATGCCCTCCATGCCCCTTTGGACATTGGGAATGACCACAGAGACACATGCCCATGGGCACCCACCTGATGGATGATCCCAGTTACCCCCTAATTTCAGTCCTTCCTGTTATTATTCTTGTTTATTTCTTCAGTGTCTAGAATTTCTATTCTGACTTATCCCTACTCAGTCCCACTTTCTGTTTTTAATAAGACAAACTTTCTTTGACTAAAAAGGCAGTGCTAACCATGTTCATTGGGAGTTTTGACTCATATTTTGAACTGTTTTCAAGCACTAGTTATTTCTTTCATGTTATTCAAAATCAATGTTTCCTCATTTGGAATCACCCCTACCCCAGTGGAATTTGATGTATACATATGAAAATGAAAAGCAATTTTGGCTAAAAATAGATCTTCTGGGGGGTCTCCAGAATCAGCTGACACAGTTCAGAGGAACCTGGATGGCTGACAACTGTTTTGGCTTCAAATGGGAATAAAATAGGCTGGTGCAGCAGTTGGCCACTTGCCACGGATGGCCTGCCAAGACATCATTTACCAAGTTGCTCACAAGTAGAAGCAGGGTTGTGGAGGGTGGCTGGAACCTGGAGGCTGGGCCACCACCACGCTCTGGGGCCCCAGAAACAGCTGAGTGTGAAGAAGACAACTGAGTGTTTTAGCAGAACAGAGGACTGTGACTTTGCAAGGGAATGTTCTCCTAAGGAGTAGAGTTTGCAGTTCTGAAATCCAAGAGGCTTAGCATACCCAAACTGTTTTCGTAAGTCATTTGGCAGCAAAACCCAACCTGAACTAATGTGATGACATCTGTGGTCCTTGTTTATCCTACTTAGAGTAAATATTAATTATTTACTGCAGAAATATCTGTTTTATTATAGGATGCTGCCCCAGCCCCTCCGTTGGAGTTGTGCAATATAAAGCATATGCACTTTATTAGTTCTTTCAATTCTGAAACACATAAACACATCTGGGTCTAAGGTGGGGAAGAATAACTTCCCAAATGGTTTTGGGGGAGCATCCTTTTAATATTTAGTCCAAAGAGACCAAACATGAGAGGACAGCATGCCTGGGTATTAGGATACGGCAGGAGACATGTGCCCTTACAACATGAAAATACCTGCAAGAGGGACTTAGTGGAAATAGGAGGAACATGTGTTCTATTTCAGAGGAGGCACGCTTTATTGAAAATTCTCTGTGCCACCTTTGGTAGACAAGAGCACTGCCAATTCCAACAGCATCATTCTGTAGATATCCCTTTCCCTTGCCTTAATCTTTCAAGTGATAAAGTCAACCAACCTTTATAAATAGCCTGCATGTGGCAGACAATTGTCCTAACACTTCTGGCTGGAAATACTATATGTAAGTGATAAGCAATCCAACTCAGGAGTCCACACCAAAACCCCCATGAAGCTCTTAGAGAAAACCCCGCCTGTTCTCAAAGGCAAGGACAGGAGCACTGGTGTGGGAGGGAACTGGATATAGCATTTCATATGGACAGAACATGCAGAGTCAGGAGATCAGAGCAAATTTGCACCATTGGCACTTCTTTTTGAGACATTGGATCCTTTAATCAACCTTCATGCCCTCACCTATAAAATGGGATTTACAATCCTACTTACGGGGCACTTGATTTGATTAAATGGATAAAACAGTATCCCCTTTCCTGGACGACAGTAACTCAAAGTGAAAAACTCGCTCTCATCATTACTATCTGGTCCCTGTGCCTAAATGTTTACAGACCCAGGCTTCACCTGGCAATTCCTGCCAGTAATTCCGGTCTCCACTTCTCAGAGAATGCTTCCTTGGCCACCCACTGCTGTAGCAGCCTTCCATAAATCTCATATGACCTTGGCTCACGTCCTTCATGGTACTTATCATCAGCTTTTCACATAACATTTTGTTTTCTGAAGGGTTTATTTCCATCATGCCTGTCTCTTTCTCTCCACAAGAATGAAGGCTCCAACATTGAAGGCGTCTTTTGTTTCTAGGTCAAAGTTTTATCCTTTGTACCTAGTACAGCGCCTGGCATAATGTAGGTGACTATTATGTGTTTCTTAAATAATGGACTAAACAAGTAATAGGGACTTCACTTATGTTATTTCCTTTTCTATATCCTACTTCTGTCTTCACAGGGAGAACATCAATATGGTCAAATATAAATGGTACTTAGGGATATTGTGACTGACGAGTATTTATACCTCTTGCCTTTTTGCTTTCAGGCCAACAAAACTTTCCATGAAAATTAAGATGAAAGGACAGAAGGTGCAACAATTATTAGAATGTTTGTGGATTTGATCTGGTCAAGGTTAAGATCTTTTGCCTCCTCAAACTATTTAAAGCCATGCTCAATCCTTCCTATGTTTTGATGCCTTACTCACTGAGAAGCCCAATGCATGTGGTTCTAATACCTTAAATTAGGAGATTCTCCTGTAACATTCGCATGTTCCTGTACAGCCGTCCCCCCTTAGCCACAGGGGACATGTTCCACGACCCCCAGTGGATGCCTGAAACTGCTGATAGTACTGACCTCTATACACAGGCTGTGGCAAAAGCAGGTTTATAGTTGTTTGTATACAAAATAATACAATAATTAATTAATAATACAAGGAAAAACTGTGTTTCTCATAGTCACAGCTGTAAATCTACTTTTGCCACACCCTGTAGATTATGTTTTTTCCTTATAGATACAAACATACACTTCACAGCTGCTCCTTGGCATATATGAAATGCCAGCCTCACTACTCTTGCACTCTGGGGCCATTATTAAGCACATAAGAGTTACTGAACACAAACACTATGACACTGAGACAGTTGATCTGATAACTGAGATGGCTACTAAGTAACTAAGAGACAGGGAGTACGTTCAGTGTGAAGACACTGAACTAGGGATGAGTCACACCCCTGCTGACCAGAGTGGGGCAGCGTGAGACGGCACTGTGTTACTCAGAGTGGCACACAATTTAAAACTTAATGAATTGTTCATTTCTGGAACTTTATAGTTAATATTTTTAGGCTGCAGGTGACTGTGGGTAACAGAAACTGAAGATAGCAAAATAGCATATAAGAAGGGGGGTATTATATCTGTAATCCTTTGGGGAGAAAAAAAAAACAGAGATAAAAGAGATTTAGCCCAGCTCCAGAATCATGTGAGTAGAGACACTCAACAGGTTGAAGCGTGAAGCCATATGGCAGCTCTAAGAATGTGACAGCGCTAATGAGGCAATCTGCTTACCAGCATCACCAGTGAGAAACCTGGTGTCATGGCTGTCCTCATCCCCTGCCACTTAAGAGGCATTTCTACTTGCCTGCGAGCCGGGTTCTAAACATTCTCATGCATGGAGTACAGCCTGCAGTCAGACGCTGTTAGTTCTGGAAGGGGCTTTAACAACATAGTGAAACACCCTCGTGGTAGGCACTCTTGCTGTTGTATGCCCAGCATCACTCCGTTCCTTCAGAGAATGGCATCTCTATTTCCCCAGGTGTGGCTAAGGGGTGTACCAAATCTCCTGGCACATCGTGACTGGTTCAGGGACAGCTACATGACCCAAGCCGGACCACGAGGGTCAGCCACGAGAAGTCTGCTAGAACACTTGGGAAAGAGATGCCCTGGGTTGCTAAGCTGGAGGAATAAAAGCCTGGAACTCCTGGCGGCCATCCTGGTGGAAGTCCTCTGAGAACGCGGGGCATCGATGCTGCAGAAAGCAGGGCTGAGAAATGAAGGGGATGCTGATGGCATCAACAGAGCCTCTAGATCCAGGCGCTCCTAAAGCCAGCTCAGACCCTGTGCACAGATTAACACTGAATCCTCAGAACATGTTGTTGAGGTTGTTGTCATGATAACATTTATTTTCCAAATTAGGAAACCTAGGCACAGAGAGCTTCCCCCCTCTTAACTTGCCCAAGATCCTTAGCTAATACTGGGCTGACCTAAGTAGATTTGAATCCAGGCAGCCTCTGGGCTCTCTGTCTGGAGGCCAATACCCCAGAAGTCATGAATTTTTCAAAGTGAAATTCTCAATGTGGACAACAAATTCCTTTCATTAAACACTCTGGGCTCCCACCCTGAGCAGCCAAACAGGACATATCTGTGGGGCAAATTGAGCCCAAGGGCTGACAGCGTGACTCCTCTGGTCTATTTATTTCTTCTGTCCTCCTGATAAATGTCGCGAGAGCTCCATCTGCATCTACACTCCTCATTCCCAAGCTGCCTCACTCTGTTATTTCATGTTTCCCAATCTTCCAAGAATAATTTAGGACCCAAGTCAAATGTGAGGACCTCTAGCATTTTATTATAGGCCCCCTAACTTGTATATGTGTTATTTTTATTCCGTAGTTATTTTATTATATCACTTCACATTTATGAAATGAGGTAGTTAGCATAATTCATTTATGAGAATCCTAATAAATATTAATTGACTGATTACTGGATTGTTACAAATATGTTGGTAAGAGGAAAGGGCAAACGTGTAAAAATAATACATTTCTATAGGGCTCTGTTTAAATATAGGAAACACTCTCATTAATGTAAATAGGACTCCATATTCTGACCCAACATATAATCATCTTCATAACGATGGAGTGAATTAAGGGACATCAGAGTGATTTTTCTTGGCATATCACAACAGCTTGAAACAACTCTACCAACTGAAACTTCAGCTTTATTCAGATCTTTCAAGACTGTACAAATGATTTCATTAATCAGTTAAATAATTTCACTAATCAGTTCATCAATCTCCCAACCTAGAGTAAATACAAGTTAGTAGTGTGATGCATAACCAGAAAATGGAAAGGAAATTATCAGTTATTTTTTAATTGCTAAAACAATAAACAAAAACAAAAGAACTTAGAAAGTTCTTAAAGGGAAAGAATATAGACAGAGAAAAGCCCAAGTCAACTTGAACTCAGAAAACAGGCATTTCCCCACCTGCCAGGCTGGAAAGTTCATTCATTTATTACCATACAAATGAAATCTTTCCAGCAGGGTCAAAAGGGCCTTTGTTTTGACATTTAATTCACTGGCGATGTATTTCTTGTGTTGGGATGCAAAACATCTCTCACATTGCTTTTTCATTAATTGCCTTCATTTTTCAAGTTCCCTGTTTGATTTATAGTCAATTAAAAACACCCTCAAAAGCCCTGACTCATGTATGTTAAGTACAAATATGATTAATGCAATACAATGCACTCCATGGATGACCCACTACTAACCAAGGTCAGTGTCAAGGTGGGATGGCCAAGCAATGCCTGGATTAAGGGAACTCACGGGGAGGGTGGAAAGCCAGGAATGCAGGGTCATTAACAACCTGGCACTGGATCCATTCAGAACAAGAAAAAAGTGGCAATTTTTCTATATTTTTCTATATTACAGAGGAAGAACAAACTTGGCTATGGACAGAAAAAAATAAAAGGCAGTACGAAGTTCTCTCTTTATCTCATCCAGGTTGATAACAGTGGACAGGAAAATTAAGTGACAAATTCCCTTCGTATGCTACCAGCAACATCAACAAAAACTACAAGATGCTAGACTGGAACTTGATAAAAGCCAGGGCACTGAAACCCTGGGTTCAAATCTTGACGTCACCAATTATGAGCGATGCAACCCTGGGCAAACTGCTTCAGCTAGCCCAGCCTCAGTATCCTCACCTATAAAATGGGCACTGCAGGGTTTTTCCCCTAATAACTGTGAAGAGGTCCAAGGGACACTCCTTATTTAGAGAATGCACAGGAAATACGGGCTGTGAAGGCCACTGGCCCGCAATGGCCAGCAGCAGGAGTGTCTTTTAAAACTCCCAACATTTGTTGCCAATGTCTGAGCACTTGTTACATGTTCTAAGAACCCCTCTCTTCTCTAATCAGCATAGGCACACACCCCTTCAGGAGGAACTGTCTTAAGAGTTATCCCTGCCTCTCCAGAAAAAAGAACAAATTGAAACTTCAGAAGAATTAAAGGAAAAGCCAAGAGTAAAAACATAATGACCATCTAATTCTTAGTGATTTCCCACAGAAGTAAGGTCAACAAGGACATTTTGGTGCATTTTTTACAAAGCAAAATTTACTCAAATTAAAGGAACACCTTCTCTGTAATTAGTTCTTCTGCCTGTTTTATTTGGTTTTGGGTGCCAAATGGACTTTTAAAAGAAAACTCCAGCCAAAGTAAATATGGTTACTCGCTTTATTTATTTGCTTGCTTTTTTTCTTTTTTTGTATCCAGATGTAAGATAATGTTTTAAAATGTAGTCTTACCAATCCAAGATTAAAAAAAGAAAAATCTACCGGTCCATGCAATTCAAATCCTAGAATCACTCCTTCAGATGTTTCTCTATCTCTTCAGAATTTTAATGCCCACAATTTATCTTCTAAATGGCTGTGTTTAGATGGCCACTATAAGGAAATTGAATCTATTTAAGGTCTATGAATAAAAACAACAATAATTATAACAGTGGTAATAATGACAGTAATAATAAAAGCAGCTTCCATTTATTCATAGCTATGTTCTAAGCATTTTCCCATCAATTACTGCATCAGCTCTAAAAGTAAGGACTGTCATTATCCTTCTTGGAGAAATGACATAATTCAAACTTGGAAGATCCAAATAACTCTCTCATGGTCACACAGCTCACAGGTGATTGTGTCATATGTTTAAACCCTAGTCAACGTGAGTTTAAAACTCTGCGATCTTAATCCCTAGGAGGATGCAGTTGGAGGGCATCCTTATCAGAACTGTCGGAAGGTGAGGTCCCTCCCTTGGGCGTGTCCAAGCAGAGTCAGGAAGAAGCCGACAGGCTCGGAGAGATAGGCCCTGATTAGAAAGACAGGAGGTAATCACAGGTTCATAACCTTGCTCTCCTGCTGGAACTCTGTCCTCTCTCCCGTGGAGGCCCACGTCACTCTGAGATGGCTGCCTCCTTTTGTGGTCTCTTTCTGTCTCTTCAGGCATTTCTTTGTGACTTGGGTCACACTGCTTTGTTTGGATCTGCGCAGAGATGGTGAGCACACACCAAACACCGGTGTTCCTCTACATTTTCAGGCCTCGCTTGCAGTTTAGGTTGGCTATGTGAGTAGGTCTGGACCATAGAGTGAGGCAGGAATGACACGTGTGCCTTGTGAGCCGAGGTGGTTAAGCCCCTGGGGCGCCTTCCCCACATTGTTTATTGTTCCCCTGTCTGTCAGCTTGGTGACATAGGAGTGACTGGAAAGCACAAGATGGCAGGACCAAGTTGGAAGTAGCCTGGGTCCTCAAGCTCCTGCGCAGAATGCAGCCATTTGGAGAACAGCCTAACCTGCACCCGCACGGCCTTAAAGAAAAGCAAGCCTCTCTTCTGCTAGGTCAGTGCGGTTGTTCAATCCTAGGCCTGTTCTGACGAATGCAGATTCTTTATTAAGTGGAAATACATGTACGTTTGCATTTTAGGTGAACTCAGGAGTGGCCATTTCTATGCATATGTGGTCTAAGGGGAGTGACTCACGAAGGTGAACAAGGGAGGGAGAAAAGTGCTGACCTGATAGTGGCTGGGTGGCCACGGGGGCGTCTCTTCTGGACACTGGGGGCTGGAGATGCTCCCACTATAGAGGCGAGGGGTCATGAGCATGGTTTTCCCCAGCCAACGCCATGATCCCACGCCCCTCCATCGTGCCAGCAGCTGAGCTGATGGGGGTGGGGCAGAATGTGCCGGTCTGTCACTCTGCATTACGCAAAAAGTCACGGGCTTATCCCCTGTGGGGTTTTGGGGTTTGTTTTTTTTTTTGGTCCATATCAGCTGGTGGCCACTCAGTTTTCCAGGCCAGCTATTTTTCTGCAGCCTAGGTGTCAGCTGGAAGGCTATCAGCAGAGTTGTGATCCAGATCTCTTGGTGCCAATACGATGACTACCAAAATCACGTGATTTCCATGTTGCCAGAGAAGCACACCAGCAAATATAAAATAGCTATGGGTGCCGGAGGCCACCAGAGACTCCCGCCATGAAATCCTCACAGATTCCTCCATAAGACCAAAGACCTTGAATAAATATCTCCTTTCTGAGTTTCTGCTTTCTGAGCTGTCTTCCCCTTTCTTTTGGTACTTTCCATCAAAAATGGGAATTGCCACAAACATCTTCCCAGCTCACCTTTCGATACTGAGATAAAGCCGGGAAAGTTTGGTCTAAGTCATCACGAGCTGGGGGATTTGCATCACACAGCGAGAGACAGAATCAAAGTGCTCCCCTGGTTACATTAGAAGAAATAGTAGAACACCTTGTTTTGATCCTAGAAGCTTGTTGAAAAATGGCCTTTTAAAGACGAAAGCAAGTATAGTTAGCGGAAAGGAAAGTAGAATAAAGAGTTATTGGGATGTGAAGAAAATAAAAGGCTTTGGAACAACTGAGGGAAAGATGTATTGAAGTGAACAGTGAATAAAATATTAGGGAAATAAAAGAAGTGGAGGTGACCATTAGTAACAGTTAAGGAAGGAAGAGATAAGTCATCGAGAGTTGAGGAGAAAGATGAAAAAAGATAAAAGGGAATATTACTGTCTGAACAAAGAGCAGGAAGCTACGGACAGAATAAACATTCCCTGTAACTTGCTAAAAGCTGAACGCAGATTGGTTGCATTTCTGGGGCATCAGCAGATATACTAAGTGTATCAGGCCAGGAGACAACACTTCCAGACAATTTTATAGAACAGTGAAAATGGTAGACATCAACTGATTGATTGATCATGTTGTGTTTACACCTTCTACAAATTACAAATTGCAATGACTGCAAACCAAAGCTCTTAAATGCTGCAGTGATAAAGGAAACATGGAAAAAGGCACATGACAAAAGCCCGCAGTAATGTCACTAACCTGGTTTCTTTCCACATCCGACATGGCCTAGACCATCAGATTACGTAACCCTGACATATCCCTGCCATCTCCTGGATCTTGGAATTCGACTTCAAATATCTAAGTGTCTTAACACTCTCTGGTTTTGTTTGATCCTTCTTTGTTTTCCTCCAGATGCTCTCCTTGTGTCAGAAGGAGAGCACTCACCACTCATGGCTTCTTAGTTAACCACGTTTTTCCAGAGACAGAGGGGGCTTGTGTTAACTACAAAGAAATGCATGAAAGAAACTGAGACTGAAAGAAGAAGAAGGGAGGGAGAAAGAGGGCAAAATGGAAGGGGGCGAGGGAGACTTAAAATGTTCCTTGGTTAAGAAAAGTATTTTGGGCTTTTGATTTTTTTTTCTTCCAAGTGGAATATAGTAATACATTGTTACTACTTCTGGAAATCCAGATTTTTCAAACAATATTCAGTACGCATTCTCTAATCTGTAAAAATTTTGTTCATTTAGGCACAATTAACCTCATTCACGGGGTCTACACTCATAATCACCTATGTCCCTTGCTTTGAGATGAACTCACGGTTCTGAACTAGATCTGCTCTCTGTATTTTTTTTACCTTAGTAATATAACATGGGCCCTTCAGTTTCACTGAGAGGGGTAGTCACATTTTACTGATCCAAGAATTCACACACACATTCATATACAAATTTTTAACTGTCTTCCATTCCCATATCACTGACTTTTCATGAGTATGTTATTGATAATCAACCCAGTTCCATTTACCATTTACTAGCTTACACAGAACCGACAACCATAACCAACTTAATTACTTAGGGGATTGAAAGTACAAGAACACACACACACACACACACACACACACACACACACGCACCAAACTTTGATATTGGAATGTACAGTATGGTATAGTTGAAATGAAAAAGATCCCCCAAAGTATGATTGTTTCCAGTTTCTCAGCAGTGAATTAAAAGCTGTTTGGTGGAGTGAAGATTACAGAAGCAATTGCATTTATGGGCCTGCTTTGCATACCAACACTATTAATTTTCATACTCAGGTTGGCTTCACATTTCCACGCATGTTAATGCATCAATAGATACCATTTGGGATAATCACTGGGAAAAAAAAGAGAAGAGAGAGAGAGAGAAAAGAACAGAGTAGATAAGAAAGATGAAAAGAGAGCCAGAAAAATGGTTCTTGTAAACCAAGTCCTGTTTGAAATATATTGATTCTGATTAATAGCAGAATCAAAAGACAAATGAGGGTTCCTGATGGCCTGACCCAGGAGTCACACTCAGGGATCAAATTAGTATGAAATCACATATTGGAATTCACTTATTGTGCCAGTCCTGCACCCTGTCATTACGGACTCTAATTATTGAAATGATTTCATTGGCGTAATTGCATCAAGATGTGCCTGGGCTTCACCTTGGATAACTCCCCTGATGCTCAACATTGTATCTTCATTATTGTGTTCCTTTCAACTCTTTAAATGTGTTCCAGTCTCACAGAACAATCCAATCAAGCAGGCTAGTTTTGTTTTGTTTTTTAACTTTTTTTAAACATGCCAGCCACATCACTCAGGAATAAAGGAATGTGGCTAGCCTCAAAGGCAAACCTGAGCCCACAGGGGCAAATGTACAATAACCTTGCCTGAGGGACCTCAGAGCATCTGACCAAATTACACCACTGTTTTCATATCTCTTATTCCCAAATGTTAGAGAATAGTGCTCAAGAGCCTATGATTAAATGGTTATTTGCCTAACATCAGTGTTAAATCCCATGGTGTTAACACTATGTTTATTATGCAGTTAGTAATGTATCCCGTGCCCTCATAAGATTAAACAATATATTATCAGCTTTAAAAAAAAACAGGAAGATATTATAACCACAGGTCTGAGCATATTTTAAAGAAATTAACTGGAATTTGGGAGGATTTGGGTTTAATCCACAGAATAGCCAGTAGAGATTTTGAATCTTTCTGAAAACCATCTTATAGCCTTAAGAATGAGTTCTGAATTCCTGCACCTAAAAATTCCCAGAAGCCAACACCCTGCTCTCACCTTTATTTCAATCTAATGCCATGGATGACAAACAACAGGTAGAGTAACAGTGCACAGGAAGGCAATGGTTTTGCTTTCAGGGATCTGCCCAGGCGAAATGGACAGAATTTATTTCCTTTGCACAGAATAGAATTCACATTGGAAAGTGGTGGCTCCTTTTCTGGGAGCGGTTGGGAAATATTCACCAATGATAAAATACTAAAAAGAGACACACTTCACTCTATTTGCCTCTTAGCTGGCAAGACTCTAATTCAAGACCGTCCACTCTGGATCAAGCAGAATAAGAATAAGGAGCAGAAAACGATTTAAGGAATATTACATCCTGAGGCACATTCACAGGCATTGGTGTATTTAAATAGGACAAGAGACCAAAAACATCAAGTGGCATTGCTTACAGTTTAGAATCGCCTGGTCCTCAATGAATTCAGCTGGCTGAGCAATATGGAACACTTTCTGCTGAAATCCAGGAGTGCAGTCCAAATCTTCTGCAGATGTTAGCAGCAGCACCTGAGAAAACCGAAGTCATCAATATTTTAATAGCAGCTCATGTGTTTGCCCTACTAACTTGTACCAAATCTGTGACTTTTAGAAATGTGCTGAGGATTTAATTTAATTTCCCAAATGAAGAGGTAAGTTGATACTTCTCCAGCAGTTGCCAACGATTTTGTTTTGGCAATGAGATTTGGAAAATGTGCAAATAGGAACAGCTGTGGCAGTTTCCACTCAGTTGCAGTTAAAGAAATAACTTCGTCAAATTTTTACACCTGCTAAGAATCTCACTGTGGTTTCCATGTGTGAAATTTCATTACAGAATCTGTCAATTTCATAGGAAGCCTATGCTAAAACCAACTTCACCGTCATAGATGGGAAGGAGCATTGTCATCTATGAGGAGAAAGAAAATGAAACTATTTCATTGGAAGTTACTTCTCAAAGAAATCTAAGGCCCACTGGAACTTCACAGTCCAACATGGCGGCCATGAGCCACAGGTGGCTACAGAGCCCTGAAAATCTAGCTGGGCTGAAACTGTCAGTATAAAATACCTGTTGATATTGAAGACTAAATTCCAAAAACAAAGTAAAATATATCATTAATAACATATATGGATTACATATTGACAGGATAATATTTTACAGATTAGACTAAATGTTATCAAAATTAATTTTACCACTTTCTTTTTACTTATGTGAGTTTGTCTATTGGAAACTTTAAAATTTACAGTTGCTTCCAAAGGCCCAGCTTTGCCTTTGCAAATCCTTGAGACACTTTGTCCAGGGGTCAAAAATTGAGGATATGTGTTTTGGAACATAAAAGCATATGGCACACCCTGGACAAGGGGTAATTTATTGTAGTAAGGTAAGAAATGGCTACAGGTTTAGTAGGCAAATATTCTAAATCCTGTGAAGCTAGGGATTACTTCTCTTTCCTCACCTTTTATTCTCCATATACTCAAATTATGACTGTTAACATTTTTCATCCCTTCCTATATGGCCAGCATTGTGCTAAATTTGTTAGATGCATCCTCTCCTTTAATCTCCACAATAGCTCACACAAAAGGTATCTATGTGTCTAGTATAAGATGCATTTTATAGACAAGGGGCCTGCATTCCAGTGAAGCTGACATGCTCGCCCAAGATCTGCATTTAGGATAGCGGGCCAGGATTTGAGTCCATGTTGAAGGGCCCGCAGTCAGAGCTCCTCTCATACCCCTCAGGCTTTCCACGTAGATAAGACTTGGCTTTATTTTGCCTGAGATATTTTCTCTGTAGCCTGTGGGAGGCTGCTTTACCTGAGCTTGGTACCAGCACAGAGTGTTTGGAAATTCACAACCCTAGGAGCAGCCCGTGACCATAACTGATGAGAGCTGGTGCACAAACACCCCAGCTCCCTCTCCCCGCCAGGTGAGATATCCAGGGGGCAAAGCTGCTGCCTCCTAGTTTCCACTTGGACTTGAGCTCCAGTTCCCACAGTGATATCTGACTTGATAACTCACTGTCCATAAGCAACCTTCTTGTGCTTGGCTCATTTCCTTATCCCCTGTTTTTTGGTTTTTGTTGGGGTTTTTTTTACTGTTTGTTTTTTGTTTTGTTTTGTTTTTTTCTGATACCACCCTCCAAATAAAACTGCTTGCACTCAGATCTTTGACTGAGTGCTTGTTTCTTGGGAAACTAAACTTTGATACCAGAACACAAACTCTTAACCACTGTACACAGGCTGTTGATAGAAACTCATTATCATCCCCGCCAGCAAACTCAAAGGAGTATACAAAAGGTTGGAAGCTGCGGAACCATGGAACCAAGGCTTCTCTCTAAATACCAGCCCTCTGAGAGGCACTGAACCTTAAGGAACAAGAGCAAGAATCAATCTCTGGAGGTCCGCGGTGTGGTCAGCCTGAGAAACATCAGAGAAATTGAACGGGCAAGTCATCACCCTGATCGACATCATCTTTCTAAAATCAAAGGGGGAAGGATGCTATAGTCAGTGTCTGAGCAGTTCTGCCTGGAAAACTGTCCCTTGCTTTGAGAGCAGGCTCTGGCTGGATCACCTCTGAAGCAATCATAATGCTGACATCCCATCTGGCACAGACAGAATGCAGATTCAGGACTCAGAATAATTTGCTGGCAATTTCGCAAGCAGAAAATCTATAACCGGCCAACATTAATTCAGTTAAACAGCAAATGGTCAAAGGTTGCCTCCAGGCACCCTGTGTCTACAATTATACGTTAACCTTTTAATCAGCTAATCCTGCCCTCAGATTCCAGACCAGTAAACCAGTCATTCTAGAGGACTACAGGAGATGGCGTCCCTCTAGGGATCCTGAGTGCGAGAACCCAGAACTGATGGAGCATTCTGGTGAGCAGAGTCCCCCACCGCTGTGTCTCCACAGCGCTCTCTCCGTGCTGATTCCTTGGCACGCTGTGTTCAGGATTCCTCTGGACTCACTAAGGAAAAGTACACCTTTTCCCACTGCTGACCCTCAGGGCAGGTGAGAGTGGTGGGAAGGAATCTCAGAGGCTCCAGCTTTGTTTTGCAAATTCTTGGGTCACTCCATGCTTTCATATTATTAATAATATAAAATATAATAATAGAAAGGCATGCAGCACTCTCCTGGGCAAGGTGTGACTTCGCGAGGTAAGAACTAGTCAAATAATGTATTCACTCACTACTCCCAGTGTTCATTCATTCACTTGTGCCCCGGTACTTATTAAACTCCTGGGATTCAGTGAGCACTTAGCCAGGTGTTGTCCCAGAGCTTATAGAGACGCACCAGTCACTTTATTTCATTCAAATCTTGGCTCTGGGAGATTTGGCATTTTTCATGGCTGCTCTTTGTCTCAGTTTTCAAATCTAAAAAAATACGGACAATAAGATGTGGATTGGGAGGGGCTGGTAGATTCAATGGGAGGATGAGCTAAAGCAACTAGAACAGCACTGCAGAGAACAGAAGCAGTCAGTAAGTGTTAGCTGTCAATGAGAACTAGAAAAGGTGAGAGGCATGAACAAATCATAATTTAATGTATTGATTAAAATTAAATTTTAACTTGAAAGGAAATTATAGGTCTCTTCAGGAACATGTAAAAGCTGGGGGATCATGGAAAGTAAACACACAGAAAGGACATTTTTGCTTCCATTGCAAAGATGAGTCAGAATCAGCTGAGTAAATGGAGAGGAATAGAAACTTGTCTTTTTAACCAACACACTCCCTGCTTTCATATGAATTCCTTTGTGTCTCTATGGGCTTCATGTAACACATCTCTGAACTGACAAAACCGCATTTAAAAAAGAATTCAGACTCATTTAGGGCTTCCCAAAAGTTGAATGCCTGGCTACTTAGTAGTGGCAGAATGTTCTAGCTATAGCTATTGCCCCTTGACCTTTTCTAGCAGATTTCAAATAGCATCTGTGCATGCATGAACTTCTCATGGATACCTGCTCTTCAAGTTCAATGGCTATGGGTTCAGTGGTGGAATACGAAGAAGTGTCCTTCACTGGTTGAAAATGAGTACTTGGACGTTACTCCAATACTAGACAAGAGCCTCCTCCAGTATGATCAGATGTCACTCTTATGAATATAGCAATACCCAGACATACTTCCCCCCTACCCCCCTTTAATATTTCCAGAATATATGTGCGAACAACATTGCAAATTTGTCTTTAATGCCACTGCAATAGTGATCATTCTATATGGTTCTTTTGTTCATTTCTGCCTTTACTTGCACCTCATAAATAACAGGCAACCAATACACCTGTGAAAGCTCAGGAAAGACCAAAGCTTATAATTGGCAAAGGATTACTATTACTTGAAAATTACAATCAGTCTACTTATGAAAGCAGGCTCATGTTCAGACCCACCTAAGCACAGGACAGAGCCCCACTGGTTGCGTATGAATCCCAATTTACCAGCTGTGACCTTGGGCGAGTAACCCTGAATCTCAGTTTCATCAGGCAGAAAATGATGAAACTGAGATTCTTATAGGTTATTATGAGGATTAAGTGATTTAATTATTGTAAAGAGCCTTACATAGTACCAGGCATATAGTAATTGCTCAATCAATGTTTGCTTTTATTATTAGTAGTAGGAATAGCAGCATTTTTATAGATTATGTTTAAACCGATATACATAATTCACTGATATTCCCCAAAGTAGACATTTATAAACATCATCAAAATATTATTTTTGTTGCTATTATAAAACTGTTCAGTGGTAGGCTGCGCTCAGAAATATTCAGAGGAGAGGGAACAACAGGAACCGAATCGGGAAGACGATCAGGCGAGAATCTACATCTCAGGGTCGGCCGTGCAGGAGAAACGCCCATGCCTGCTGGGCTCTGGGGCGGCTCTGCGAGTCCTTTCAACGGCACCTCGGAGCTCTGTCCGCTGCGGGAGAGCCACTGCCTTCAACCTACGCATGAGAGAAATCCTTGCATCACGCTCTTCATGCCTGCTTTTCTCTTTAGCTCCCATTTCTTTGCTTCTGTTCCGAGCTTTCTCTTTCAAACGAAAAGGTTTTTGTTTATCCTGACAGGTACTGATGCAAGAACAGAGCCAACTTTGGAGTTTGCCTCCAGGAAAATGCCTTTTGTTTTGTCCCAGACTACAGCTTTCCAACTGGCAGAGAACGGGATGGATGGGGCCAGCAGGGCGGCTGGTCCAGCCGGGGCAGCCTGCCCTAAAAGTTAAATTATCATGTTATGCGGCGCACGCGTCTCCCACCTGCCCTTGTCCGCGCCACTCCCCGCATCCGGGCTCCCGCCCACTGACCCGGTTACGCGATTGCCGGGCCCTCTCGGCATTTGAGTTTGCAGCCCTGTTTTAGACTTTGGAAACAGGCTCTTCACGCAAAGAATTCTTCTATTTATAAGTCTCTTGTTAATTGTCACAAGAGTTCCCATAACCAGGCGCCCTGTTGCAGTAAGTTTGGCCACGTGACTAAGCATTGGTCAACAGGTAGGGGTGAGCAGACTTTCATCACTTCTAGGCCTGACCCTTGAAATGCCCTCCCTTTCCCATCTGTGAAAATGGGAGTGAAGGGAGTCCAAGGAGACAGTCACCCAATAGAAAGTCCAAAAGTCAGTCGCTGCTTAGAGGAAGCTCCTCTAAGCAGCCCCACCGGGAAGCTGCACGTGCCGTGTAGGGTCCCTGAGACCAGGCGTGGTTTGGTACAGCAGCTTGTCAGGCTGACTGTACACTCAACAGGGAGGGATGGAGGCGGAGGGCCCTCTGTACCACAGCATCGCAGACGCTCCCCAGGGGCCAGGGGAAAATATCTGAACTGAAGAAAAGCTTGACACAACTGGATTCAAGCAGCCATAAGTAAAGAGTAACTTAATGCCACAGATAATTATCTCAGCAGGCTGTGGGCAACCTCAGAGCTCGTCTCTGAAGCCAGCTCCAGAACAGCACTTTCCAAACGAACTCGCTAGTGTCCCCTGGCCCCTTGTTGTTTTTCTTTCACTGACTCACTCTCTTCTTGTTATTAGCGTGGATGGACAGTTACTTTATCCTTGCTGCAAAACACCTCTGCTTTACTCTTGTCAAAGGCAGTCTACTGGAATCAGTTTGAAGGGACTTAGATTGGCAGGGAATAAAGGTTACTATCTCTGACTTGCAGGATATAAAAATGTTACAGCCATGTATTTTGATTGATTCTTTATTCTGCCAGAGATTAAAAACCCAGGGTCCTGGAAGGGTTTACAAAGGCACGCTGCCCACAGGGAAAGCATGGAGAAAAGAGACGCACCTGCATGCAGCGTACACTTGTGTGCGTACACGCACACACTCGGCAGCAGGTGGAGGCCCTCACTGTGCCAGCTTATGTCACCCATCTTATTGCCTGTTGATGTAACAGACACTTAGAAATAATTCTGTGATTCTTGGGAAAATATAGGGGGACAATACTTCCACTTTGGTGAGTTCTGATGTCGCCTTCATATACAATTTGAAATCAACATTCTAGACCTTATTTCTAATTGAATGCTACTCGGTATCTTTTCCTCAAATTACTAAAAGGCAAACTGCATATAATGGTCTCCCAAATAGGTCTTAATACAAGGACCTATGAATATGTTAGATTACATGGAACAGGGGGATTAAGGTTGAAAATCAGCTGACCTGATTATCCTGAATTATTTAGATGTAATTGCAGGGATCCTTCAAAATGCAAGAAAGGGTTGAAGAGTTAGAGAAGGAGATATTGCAGTGAAAGCCAGGTTTCAGTGACCTGGTGTGAGAGAGACTCAACCTGCCATTGCTGGTTTCGAAGGGGTGAAAGGAGCCGCCAGCCAAGGAAAGCAAGAGAATGCTAGAAGCCAGGAGGCGGGGGTGATTTCCCCTACAACTTCCAGAAGGAATACAGCCCTGCTGACACCTTGATTTTATCCCATTGAGACTCATTTTGGACTCCTGACCTTCAGAACTGTATGATAATCCATGTGTTTTGTTCTAAGTTGCTAAGTTTGTGGCAATTTTGTTCTAAGTTACAGTCGCCATAGGAAACTCATACAGTCTACCGCAATGTTGGCTCCACTGTAGACACTCAGAAAATATTGATTCCTTTACTTGGTTTTTCAGAATATAATCACAATTTGAGGGGAGAAACAGAGATGGAAAAGAAGAAGGAGGGGAGGAGGGAACTTAAGGGAGGAAGAAAAAGCAGGAAAATGAGGACAGGGCCATGATTTTGGAACCCTTAGATGAGGCCCTCAGAAACTCATGATATAGAAATAACAGTCTAAGTGCTCCATTCCTGAGCACAAACAGGCATAGTCCCTTTGCCTTTGTCTTCGTCATTGTTCCTCTCAAGTGAGGGGGCATTTTGATCTGCTGTTATGACAGAGTGGTTATGTTCATTTTTTTCCATTAATTCCCTTAGTCAAAACTAAAAATTTTTATTATCTACCAGGCACTGGGCTAAATGCTTGAGATGAAGAAATGAACAAATTCCTGGGTAAACTTATTATCTAGAAGGGAATGTAGACATGTAGGCGAATAACATAACAATATAATACTTCATAGATATATATAGATACATATATATCTATATAGAGATATATAGATCGATCTCTCTCTCTGTCTCTGTCTCTCTCTGTCTCTCTCTCTCTCTATATATATATCTGGAATTAGGAGGTAGTTCAAAGCAAAAATTGTTAAACTAGACTACCTGGATTCAAATCCCAATTTTACCACTCAGTTGCTGTGTGACCCTGGACAAGTTTCTAAACTTCTCTGTGCTCTAGGAAAGTTACTAAACTTCTCTGTGCCCTGGGCAAGATACTAAACTTCTCTGTACAATACAGGCAGCGCTTGTACATAACCTCCTTCGTTGTAAGGCTCAATGAGTTAATATAAATAAATAAAAAGGTTTAGGATAAGAACTGGCTCCTAATAAGCGCTACTTGCTACTTATCACTCACACTAATGTAGAGGAACACACACAGTGTTATGAAAATACAGAAGAAGGAATGACACTCTTTAGATAAGAATAGGAACTGGGGCTGTGTCACAGATAAGGCCATGTTGCAAAGATGACTGACATTTCTGAAGTGGCGAAGTATAAGAAAGAATGTTCCCCACAGGGCTTTGGTAAGCGCGAACACCAAGGCATGCCGGCGGAGAAACAGGGAGCAATCTGGCAGGGGTAGCAAGCTCTGCGTTGTTTTCAAGATTATTTGAAAATGTTTTGTCACTTCAAAATAGGATTAAATTGACCAGGCATGTCCTCCTCAAGTCTGGCTTAAAGGAGCCAAAAAATTCCACTCAATGATATCACAATTTTTGTCTAAATGAAATTAACTATTTACTATTAATTTTTCAGGATTAATAAAGTAGTCTCTGTTGATAAATTTTAAAAGAAAAACACAGTTTTGTAATCATTTTAATTAACTCAATTAGGAAGATTTGGTTGGCTGGCCCTTAGTAGAAACTTGAGGCTCTACTTGCCCTAGAGTTGCTGATACTTATGTCTATTTATAAAATTTTAGTGATTGGATTAAGGGTGCCAAATGCCAGATAAAACCTGCTTCCCTTAAGTCAAACAAAGCAGTCCCTTTATAGGAGATACTCTTGGATGAGCTTTAGCAGTCTCAGGAAATTCAATTAAGCAGATAGGAAATACCTACTGTGTGCCAGGCACTGGCAGACTTGTCTACACATAAAACCCTAAATTTATGAAGACAACGGGTAAGAGGCTTACTAGACCAATAGGTCTGAGGTTTGAGGACTCGGCCCAAGAGAAGGTTGGTGTCTGCGTCTGTCACCTGGGCTGCCCGCTCAGCAGCCACCACCGCAGTGACCCGTCCCCGCAGAGCTAGACTTAGCTCGCAGAGTATCCGCAATCTTCTTTACATTCTGCCCTGACGCCGTTTCTGTTCCTCAGGAGCCTGGGTCATGCGAGGGCAAGCAGAGCTGGGGGATGCAGAGGAGTTCAGGCTCCAGGTACAGCCCTCCATGCCGGGGAACGGCAGCCGGTTAAATGCCCGCCTGCCTTCTCCTAGGCAGGCTCCTCTGAGGGACAGCCCATGTGCCGCTCGGATACGCACATATTTATACTTATATTTAAATGTACATATATGAAATATGTGTCTGTAATATTATTCAGCCATGAGAAGGAAAGAAATCCTGCCATTTGCAACAACACGGATGGACTTTGAGGATACTCCGTTAACTAAAATAAGCCAAATAAAGACCAATACTTACATGTGGGATATATATATATTTTAAAAAGTCAAACTCAATAGAAACAGAGAGTAGAAGAGTAGTTGCCAGGGGTGGGGGGCATGAGGGGCGGCTGGTAGAGGGTGCCAGTGGTCAGCGGTGATGGATTAGGCCTGAGGCTCTGACGCACAGCACGGGGACTGCGGTTGATGACACCGAGCTGGGCGGTTGGGGTTTGCTGGAGGCTGAAACTCGTAGGTTCTCACCAAAAAATAAAAATAAAGGACAGGATCAATGTGTGAGGTAATGCATATGCTAACTCACTAGATAACTAAATAAGGGGGGGATCCTTTCACAATGTATACGTATGTCTGTCACCATTACGTACACTTTTAAAATCTTATAATTTTGTTATTATATCTCAATAGAGCTGAAATAAAAACAAACCAACAAAACTCCCAAACATCCAAGCGGGTTCCATTCCATAATCACCTTCAGTCCTAGCAATGCTACCTGTGAAATCAGGAAAATCCAAACGAAGACCCCATTGACGGTCAATAGTTACAGATATGGTCCTAATGTTGTGTCGATTTAACAATGAGACTAGGACATTTTCTTGCTTAGAAATAATTATCAGATCCTGCCTGGCCTTGCTGTGAAGTGGAACATTTTATTCTAACTGTGCAACTCTCAACACTTTCTTCTCTGCCAGACATTAGACAAGATGTCAGATTTGTCATCACACTAGAAGGTTTTTATTAATTATCTTTCAGAGGCAAAGTCCTTTTGTAATTTTTGTTCACACCAGGAAAATTTTTATATTGAACTAAATGTCTATCTTGTTAAATTATTTTTTCTGCTAAAGGTTCTTTCTTTGAAAGTTCCAGAAGAAAAGAAATAGCCCAGCAAAAATTGGTGTTGAAGTCAAGGAATCGATTATGTTAAGCAGAACACCACATATCCTCCCTTGGGACAGAATATAAGAATTTGCATCTTTTCTTTAAATCCTAACTGCCTGATACACAGTTAAGATAAGACTTTGTCCAGATGCCTGCTTACCTGAATCAGATGGAATTGGAATGATTGCTCTTTACATGCCAATCAATCTTATTCTGAAGGACTCATTCATTCATGTAAGCAACATTTATCAAGTGCCTACTATGTGTCAGTGCCAAGATATGTAAAACTTAATAGGACGAGACCCCTTTAGTAACACAAAACACAGTAGGAAAGACCTACTTTTAAAACAAAAGGAAAAACGTAAGAACAGAGTAAGTAATCCTGTAGAAATCATAAAATGAAGAACACAATTAACTCAATATTGGGAGGTGGGAGGAAGGTTGCTAGAGAAGCCACTGGCCTAGACACATCAATTTGGATGATTTTGCTTATACACGCTTGTATTTTAAACAAAAGAAGATGTGCATGCGGAAGGACTATGACAAATGGTAACCCTTGAACTCACTCTGCCGTGCGGCTACTCAGGAGGACTCAAATGTCTCAGGACAGAAACACCCTGATGAAAAAAATTCCTAAAGTCTTTGATAACAGCTTTATTTTTAAAGAGTATGAATTCCAGAGAAGATGGGAACT
The DNA here is from genome assembly GCF_021234165.1 of Pteronotus mesoamericanus. Classification (NCBI taxonomy): domain Eukaryota; kingdom Metazoa; phylum Chordata; class Mammalia; order Chiroptera; family Mormoopidae; genus Pteronotus; species Pteronotus mesoamericanus. The sequence goes on from NW_026555189.1 coordinate 1,443,210, forward strand.
AGAAAATAATTTCGTATGCAATTTTTCTGCTTTATATTTCTAAGAGTAGCAAGAAATATAAATGTCCTAAGTGGAGCATAAGGTGGTATCAGGTTTCAAGGAAAAAACAGAGAGAGGCCTTCCAGCGGTGAGGGATTCTCAGAGGAATCCTGGCGAACATTTAACAACTGGCTCTCTAAGAAACAAAAGCCTTGATCTGTAATGTTTCACAGTTTCCATGGTGCACATACTCTCATTATGGTCAACTTGGAGCTACCAACACAAGTCGCTGGATACAGAGCTGTGCATAGTTGATTCCCATGGGCTAAGCTTCTCCGGCATAGCAATGGGTATGTCATTTCTTAATTCTGGTCGTTTGGGCCAAGAACTTTCCTGGATTTTTGCAGGACCTTTATGAATATGGATGACGATGACACCAAGTAGAGCATCCAGCCTTCACAGGGTGACCTTTTGTAATCAAGCATGGGGTTCCACTACATATGAGTTAAAACAGTCTGGAAAACCCTAATAGAGCAAAATGACCCACCATAATTTGGTTTTATAGTAAAAGAAAATGCAGTGAATCCTTGATTTGTGACTGTGTTATTTAAATGTTGCTTTTGATGTTTTACCCAGAGCCTTAGTTTTAATGATCAGAGATAATCCTGCCTCCTGACATAATTAGGGACCTGCCGCTGTGCTAAACTGGAGGATAATCAACTTGACCTTGAAAGTTTGTCTATAGTACCACACTTCTGTTTAGAACACAGACGTAGCAGCTGCACTAGTCTCCCTCAACAGTCAAATATCGGCTACAAACTTTGTTCCAACCACAAACATGCTCTAACAGAGGGTGCAGATTCTAACGGCCAACAGACCTTGTATGGACCATATATCTTTTAGGTAGCCCTTAGTGTGTGGATTAATTGCTAACAGTTAAATATCAAGGAATTTTTTAAATTAAATACCTGGATTTGCAATAGCACTGGGGCTGGAGTCAAACAGGGCACCATTCCACAGGCAGGTAGTAGGGGTAACCCCTGACGGATGGAGCTTCATCTCCAGACAACCCCAGTCCATGCCCCGCCCTCTTTGTCCCCAGCAACAAGTCCCATTTGCCTTTTCTTACACCAGTTGTGCTGTTGGATTCCTAAATTAAACTTAAAAGTGATTTTTGGTTTACACTGGACTCTATATAGATTTTTCTTACACAGTCTCATTCATTCTTTTACTTTACCTTCCTGGCGTCTCTGAGTACCAGCTTCCGTTCTTCATCGACTAATATTCCTAGAAAAAGTTTCCCTTGAATGAATCGCAGAGAAGTTGTCTCTGTAGCAGTGTGACTATCAGCACCGTAAAAAGCCTCCTGAAGCTGCCTCCCTGTGCACTGTCTTCTAGACTTTGAGGTGCTGAGTCAGCCTGTTCCATTACTCAACTTTGTATTTTTTCAAAGCACCAGGCCCTTCCTCTTATTCTGCTTGTTTAAAGGCACAGACATTTTAGGGTAATAAAAGTGGCTTATTGCTGGTCTCCAAAGACTATGGACATGCTCTCCATCAACTTCATAGCAATGTCAAAGGATCACCCATCTCCCTAATCTCTACAGCAGGCAGGATGCCTCTTCACCCTGCTGCTCACTGAACACAAACTTAAAAAGTATATCTAGATACAAATATATGAAGTCACACCTCCCCCTCCCTCCGCCTTACAATGACTGCATTAAATTTAGGATAAGCTAGTCTAGTCTTTCCATCGGGCAGAAACATTCATCAGGTTTGGGGCTGACAAGGAAGAAAATATCTGAGCCAAAAGAGTTTGAAAAGGATATTAAATACTTTTTTTCATATGTCTACTTGAGTCCACAATTTCCACTGAAATTTCATGAGTCAGTCCTTGGGACATTTTCAACTCAAGCTGGATTAATGTAATTGCCAAAGATTCTGCTAATCCTACTACTCTTTCAAAGTCAGTCTGATTCTTCTTAGGGAAAAACAGTGTCTCTCACCCATAGTAAAATTTGGAGGGAAAAGAGTCATCAAAAATTATAAAGTGCAAAGTATGATCACATGAAGGGCCTCCACATTTGGCTGGAGACCACACTACAGTCTCCCTAGATAGTCAGACATCAGCTCCAGACTTTGTTCGGAGTGTGGATAAGCGAGAGCAGCGAGGTGCATGTTCTGATGGCCACAGACCCACTGGGCCACGCTATCTGTGAGACAGCCAGCAAGGCCAGCGGCTAAGTGGGAGGTGCCCACGGCCTGAACGAAGGCAGTGGGAAGGGCTGGGGAAGAGGGAGACCCGAGTCTCGGGGAGGATGACCAATTGCCCTGGTTTTCCTGGGACCATACGGGATTTTAGCTTCTAAGGCTGAACACCACAGGAAACGCCTCAGTCCCAGGTACCCTGGCCCCAGCAGGCTCAGGTCGTGCCATTTGAAAAGAGAGAGATATGGGAACTAGCTAAGTGTAGGCAGGGCTGGGGAGAAGGGACACAGGGCATAGGATAACAACTCAGTAGCGGCATGGCACTTTCATCTCATCAAAGAACTAAAGGTCCAGGAGAGGAGAGGGCTTCCGGACGGGACAGAGAACTGCATGGCGGGGGCTCCCTGGGAGGAGCAGGGACCTCTGGTGGAGGGACACCACGGCCTGCAGAAACTTACTCTCTTTCCTTTCTCTGATCTCTTGTCCTTGTCCCCCATTGGCTAAAGCACTGATTGCCAAGTCACAGCCCACTGCCTGTTTTTGTAAATAAAGTTTTATTGGGACACAGCCACAACCATTGACTTACCTATTGCCTATGTCTACTTTTATGCTGCAGTGGCAGAGATGACTGGTTGTGCAAAGCCTAAAATATGTATTCCCTGGTCCTTTTAAGAAAAAGTCTGCAGACCTATGGACTAAGCCCACTGGAAGGCAGCAGGCTGGGGAACACCATGTAGGGAGGAGGGCAAGGTGAGAAAGCATGAGGAGTGGGCCTGGAGGGACCAAGGAAGCTGCTCAGCACGCTCCTTACCTGTGACATCAATCACAAAACTGGAGAACCACTAGGAGAGTCTCAGCCTAAGTGCTGAAAACAGAGGCGCCCCACAGCTACGCGGAGTGTAAACAAAACCTTGGACTTCTTAAGCAGCCTGCCACGAGGTAGGCTCCTGCAGAGAAGGTGCTGCAGTGGAAAAATAGAATTTGAAAAGCCCAGAGGTAGCCAGATTCTTCCTGACATTCTTTGGGTCAGTTTTCTGTAAGTTTAATATTTTTAAGAACTTTTTAAATACCCAAAGAAAATACTTTAATAAACAGGAAGTATGTATTTTTTTTTAATTCTTAGGGATAGGGGACAGTTCAATATTTCATAATTCTCAAAATCCAGGTGACAAATATTAGTTGTATACTTACTACTTCCAGTCATGTATTAGACACAGGAGATAACATAGTAAGCAGAATAAATGCGTTTTTCTGCCCTCGTGGAGCATAATTCCAGTGGAGGAGATACCAGTGAATATGTGGAAAATAAGCACAGTCTAATTTCAGTGATAAATTCTATGGAGAAATTAAAACTAATTGATGGGGTTGGGGAAGAACATTAGATACTGTTTGGGCAAGCATCTTTAATGAGGAGAACCATGAGGGCTTGGACACGCCAAGGTCAGGGAAGAACATTCGAGGCAGAGGCTGTGGCCAGAACAAAGGCCAAGCTTTGGTGCAGGGGTGTGCCCACTGTCGGGAGAAAGGCCCAGGCTCCTGGAGGGCAGCACAGTGGATGAGGCCGAAAAGTGGGGCGAGGCCTAGGGCCAGTAACGCTGCACAAGAAAAGAGCTTAAAAAGCAGATCTGGAACTGTAGCCTTGGAAAGGCTTGCTTGCAAGGTTGGTCCCCAGCTGGCTTCTGTGCACTTGGATTTCAGGAGCATTCTGGCTGCCCCAACTCATAAGGGTATCCCATTATGCCTACACCGTTTGCACAGTGTGGTGTATGCTGAGCAGCTACTTCCTTCGGGAAGCCTGGAATTTTGCTACTTACCCGGTAGAAGGTGCCTATACGACCGAACTCCCCAAACACCCAGGGTACTCAGTCTCTAGTGAGCTTGCCTGGTCGGTAACATTTCACGTGCATCACAACTCACTGCTAGAGGAATTGAGCACATCCTGTGCGACTCCACTGGGAAAGGACCCTTGTGCCCGGTTTCCCCCGGATTTCGCCCCATGAACCTTCTCCTTTGCTGATCTTGCTCCGTGTCCTTTCCTGATAATAGATCTTAGCCATGAGTTTAACTATATCCTGAATCCTGGGAACCCTTGACGCAAACGGCAGGTCTGTTTATTTATTTTCTCTCTGCCAGGGCCCAGGGGAAGCATTTTACGCGGACTTCACCATATACTCCTCACCACAAGTCTCTGTGGTGGGCACACCCTCCCAGACACCACCACCACAAACATTTTAAAGATGAGGTAATTAAGATTCAGAGAGTTTCTGTACCTCACTCAAGGTCATCCAGCTGAGCCTGTCTGACAGAGAATCCAAAGGGTCTCCCTCCCAGTCCCATGACAGGCCCTCGGGGTTCACCCACAGCACGCGCACAGCCTGCAGGAAACTCTTAGATATTTTTGCATATTTGTTTGACTTCCACCATAAAGGGTGGCCCATTTTAAGACTTTAATCTATTTTATCATGAGATGCTCCAGCAAAGCTCATTCAAGCTCCACCTCTTAATCTAGATAGTGAATTTGAACCTTTGTTGTAAGAAAGACTATTAAGATTTGGCAATAAGATTTTTCAAGGGTGATAAATATCCCTTTAAAGGGACTGCCTATCCACTGACTGAATAACTCTGCCCTAAAAATGAAAGTCACACTTGGAGAATGGAAGGGTGGGTTATGAAAATGCAAATTAGAATGGCTATCATTGGTTGAGGTGAATTCGGTTCATCTTGTCACAGAGAGTATGAGTTGGGTAGGCCCCTGTGAGGCGTCATGGAATACAGACCCATGGCATTTGTGGCCTCAGAGCGGAGAGCCGCGATGTCTGCTGTTCAAAGGCAGCAGCAGAGTGCTAAGATGTTATCATTTGCATTATTCTAGAACTTATTTGTGTTCTTTTGAAGAAAAAGATCTCTTTAGGCCTGACCTCCTTTGTTAGTTTTCCTCACAGTGGGTTACATATACCACAGAGGTATGTGAAATTAATTTAGGCAGTACATTCAGAAGAACGTTTTTTTAATTTTAATAATTACGTCCTTATTTTAATGCTTACCTCCTATTTATAGTAAGCAATATTGGTTTTCTACTTAGGGTAATGATAGAAAATTTTCTTTCTAAATATATTTGTACCAAATAGTAAGTTGACTTAAGTAAAAGTTAGTAACTAAAGAGAATGTGGTTATACATAAAAGATCTAAGCTGGAGAAACCGTGAACTGGATAACTTATCTGGGGAGGTTTGCAGACAGAGAATTGTAACCAGAGGTAGGAAGAGTGAATTTAAAAAGGGAGAAAAGCCATGCTAAATTAGACCAGTGATTTTCCAAGTGTGGCCTCTAGACCAGCAGCCTCTGCATGACTTGGGAGCGTGCTATGAATGCAGAGTCTCAGGCCCCACCTCGGACCCACTGAGGCAGAAACTCTGGATGGGGGACCCTGCAATCTTTGTTTTCATAAGCCCTCCAGGTTATTCCAATGCCCTTAAGTTTGAGAACTACAGGGAGACAATTCACCATTTAATCACTCATTCTTTCAATGAACTTGAATGAAACATCTTTCACATGCAAGGCTCATATTTGCATTCAAAACTTTGGAAAGCCATAAAAAAAAAAAAAAAAGGCATTTCAAATATTTTACTAAAGACATGGGATGCATGCTGTGAGAGAATCGTAGCAAATCCTGGTGAGGAGGGCCTGAGCGAATGAGGTTCTGCCGCACACAGAGGCCCTAGGGCTTGGAGCATGGCCTCCCGGGGTGTTTGCAGGGCACACTGCCCGGTGTGGCCAGGACAGAGATTCATTTTATTGTCATACGGATCAAGCCGATGAAGCTCCGGCCAAAAACTCAATGGCCATGGTTTGCTGGAGGCAAGCATGCATGCAGGTTGGTCATCACAGCAAGGCGGTTCCGGCCTCCTCCCTTGTGTGAGCTGAGACCTCCGGAGCCTGGACAAAGGTCTGTCTGGAGCCCAGAGTGATTAGGCCACCGGCCAGCTCTGCCATGGAAGAGCCATTCCTCACAATCTGGGATCCTAGAGTCACACACCGCTCCTCGTGAGTCAACCGAACAGCAGCGGGTTAGGAAATGACAGAGCAAGAGTATAGTCAGAAAGAGGATCATTTCACCTCAACAAGGGACACAGCAACTGGAGTCACTTTCCCCAGGAAATCTGCTGGGGGTGGGGGGGGTCCCGATTTGCAGCTTAGAATGCAGCCCCTGCATCAACAGATGGGGCAGACATGGATTTTAAATCCAGGCACTATGTGACCTTGAGAAGAAAGACCAAAACTGACACAGCACTTTCTCTGTGAGCACTGGAAGGAGCATAAGCTAGTTTAGGCCCCAGAGAGCTGCTGCTGTCCACATGGAAGCCACCTGTTCCTGTAAGATGTGCCGTCAGAACAAAATGCCCGCTGGCTTCAAAGACTTGGTATGAAAAAGACTTGGTATGTAAAATGCTTTATTTGTAATGGTTACATTGCTTTCATGTTGAAATGATACTACTTTGGGTATGTCTGGTTAAAGAAAATATGTTACAATTAAAGTCACCTGTTTCTTTTAACTTTTGTTAATATGGCTACCAGAAAACTTAAACTGGAATATGTGGCTCAAATTAGGTTTCTGCTGTCCAGCACTTCTTCAGAAAAGGAGTCTGTTAACTTTTTCTTAAAAGACCAAGCAGTAAAAAGTTTTGGTTTTGTGGACCAAGAAGCAAAATCAAAGACATGCCGATACGCAAATAAGCATTCAAAATGCAACTGTTTAAAAATGAAGAAACCATTCTTAGCATGTGGCTCACTAAGCAGACAGGTGCCAGGCTGGATTTGATCCCCAGACCACAATTTGTAGACCTTTGTTCTAGAGGATGATATGTCTCAAACATCCAGCATATAGCCCCACAGACCCCGACGTCCACTTCCGTGGGGCCGACTGTGTGAGCGGACTTGTATTAGGTGAATGACAACAGTGAGCACACTGAGGCTCAGACCCAAAGCTGGTCAGCTGCAAAGAGGCAGCGCTGCAAGGTGCCTTTGTATTTTCTCCTTTTCTCTTTTTCAGAGGAGTCTTTCTTACGGCTGCTGACCATGTCAGATAGCCCTGATGCTATGCCTGGCACTGAGTAGGTTCTTTGTGGATAGAGCAACAAAAGGAATGCGTAAGGGATTGGGGCCTTCTGGTAGTTTTGAATCTCTTGCCTTTCCTTCAGCACAAATGACCAAAGATTGAGTGTAGCTCAGGCATCCTTCATGCTTGAGGCTCTGACCTTTAAATTCATTTGAAAGATACAAGCAGTTTGCCAGGTGGGGGGAAAAAATAAGACCTCAAAGTTCTAGTAGCAAGAATTGTTTTCAGTGCATCAAGAGTTAATCCTCTGATGCAGAGCACTATTAATATAGGAAATAAAAGCAGTCGTATCCTATCTTCTGAGCAAACTTGCTAGTGCTGAATTGAGAAAATTATTATTTATTAAAAATGAGACAGTCATGGGCCAGTGACTAATCCTGATTGGGTTCAGAGACAACTCCCCACCCACGAAACAAGTAATACATTTCTGGATAAAGGTGCACTGTTACATACGAAAATGCCAATAGCATTGTTATTCATCTGTTCTAGGCTTCCCTGTAAAATCTTTTCACATTATATTGGTATCAGCTACGGAAAGACCTTCGCCATGACCATACCCCTTTTATCTCCTACGTAGGCCCCCAGTTGTTGGCTCCTGGAGCTGGGGCTTCCTTCCAGTCTTGGTTCTGGCTCAGGTGTCCCCTGAGAATTCTAGGAGACTGGAGTGGGCTGAAGATACATGCTACCAAGTGACTGGATTGGTGTGAGACTCTTCCTTGGACACAGAGAGTAGGGAAGGAGCACATTTCCATTTCTACTGATTGCAAAAGGGACACAAGTCCCTTGGGTGGTTGACAGAAGACCAGAAGAAAACATTCACAGTATGTTTTCCAAAGAAAGAATTAGACGACTCAGGGAGTCCATGGGGATCAAATGATATAGCAAGAGGCCATTAGGTTCTTGGATTGAGTCCATTTGGGTCTCGGATTGAGTCAAGCAGACCTAGACGTGAGTCTTCATGCTACCATTTACTACCTATGCAGTTTCTACTGAGACACTTTCTTGCCCTGGGCTGAAGGTTGGTGCATCCATGATTAGGGCAGGTTTAACAATTATATAGGGTCAGTGAAAAATAGGCTCATGAATGTGCTTGGCACATAGTAAGGAAGTACTACACAATTATGATATTTTACCATATATAATATGCATACATGTTTTTGGCCCAAACTGCCAGGAAAAAAATCTTTCATTTTAATTTTTTAATTAATTAATTAATTAATTAAATTTAGAAACAAAACCAACCATCGTATTCCAGGATATTATTTCGTATACAAATATTGTTATTTCTTTCTAGAGTTACACTTTTAATGCACAAGCATAAATAAAAGAATTAAAAACATATAGATACAGAATTAATACTACCCATGTATAGTTATATCTTTATTTTTCCCGCAACAATTGGGGCAAAAAAAGTGCACATCGTATACAGCAAAATATGGTATTTATATTAACATTTGAAATCAGAAATATCTGGAAGGTCTGAGATGCTTGGTTGCCACCCAGATCAAAGAAGGTTGTTGGGAGATGGACCTTTGTCAACTGGCCTCTCACGTCGGTCCCCCCTCTGCCTCCTGCCACCTGGGAGTGCTACTCAAACCATACTGACCCATTTTAGGATAAGAAGGTGTAATTCCAGGGTATACATTTTGCAGCAAATGTGTCCTATCTTTCTAGCTTGTTCATGTAACAGACATTGCTAATCCATTGTTACATTTCTATGATTTTTACTGGATCCAGTATCTGAATTCTTTCCAACACAGCCTCCTAGCATTTGCTCAAATAATGGAAGTTGTTACCTGAAACAAAATCTGCCTATTTTCCTTGGTGCTGTCAACTTTTTTAAGGTTCACCAGATGGCATGCATATTAATTTTAGAGAGAGAGAGAGAGTGGCAGGGGAGAGCAACATCAATGTGAAAAACATTGATCTGCCCCAACAGGGGATCAAATCTGCAGCATTTTTGGTGTATGGAATGACACTCCAACCAACTGAGCCACCCAGTCAGGGTGGTGCCGTCAAATTCTGTTACTATTTCAGAGGTTGACACCCAGTAGATGGTCAAGAAAGTCATTTTATTTCTATCTATTTGTATTTAAGAATAACAATGCTGACTGATCTAGATGTATGAGTCTATTGTAACATGGCAATGTTATCAAAATGATTTCAAATTGCTATTGTTTTTTAAATTTTTTGTGGTGATATTAGTTGAAAGTATTGGATTAACATGTTTCACTGTGAGTCATGCACATGATTTATAAATCTAATTAGAACAGTGGGTAATGACAGCAGACTTCACACAGTCTATAGGTATGTTTAATAAACTACATTTTTTTATTTTCATCAGGATTTTTGTAATCATGTTGCTAGAGCAACAAAAAGAAGGAGAAAGAGGAGAAAGAGGAAGTAAAAAGTACACCAAAGTCAGCAATCCCTATTTGCTCTAAAACATTTAAAACTATCCAAGAAAATTCATTCGTTTGGGTTGAAAAGCAAGCTCTAGCCATTGCAAAACTTATTTTCTAAGTAGTTTCATGTTTATAATTAATGGCTAATATTCTGCCATTTATAAGGAATTAAAATAAACTGTTTTAATGAGATTTCACCAGGCCACTTGCAAGCACTCAATCAAATCTTATTTTCAATATGTGAAAATGCCTTCTTGATTCTTAATGCATTTAAGGTCAACAGTAACATCTTCATACATAAAAGATTCCATTCTGCTTTTAAAGAAGAGGTAATTATAAGATAACGATCACACAGAAGGTCTAGGTTTTGTGTAACTTCTATTCTAATTAATTTATCATATGTGGAATTTTGCTTTGGTTTCCAAGTGTTGGTCTTTTATAGCTACCATGTTCCACGTGATAATGGGTTTTATTTCTTCAAAAGGTCATCTTTGATATAATTTCACCACTAACAGAGGGAACCTAGGAGCATTGGTGTTTCTGTATGTCATTGCATCCTGAAAAGTCATTCAGCACAGTCCTGGGTCTTTTTTGCCCTTAGATGTTATTTAAAAACCAAGGAGTCAAGGCATTTGAACAAAAGGTGAGAAATTCAATTAATCATTAGGAAGGTTGTCTTCACAATGCCCGCTCCATGAAAGCATATGGATCAACAGAAATATCTGTATTTGAGAATTTGTTTCCTCTTTTCCCCTTCTGTTTCATAAGTGACATGACCTGGAGGTGACTGTTACTCCATCTTGTGTTTACTTCGTGGCCGGTTCGCTGGCGGCAGTAGGACCCACAGCCAGGGTCCTTGGCCCCTTCATCACCTGGGAAGCTTTGTGGTGCTGTTTCGGTTGTTTCATTTTGATGCTTTTTATTCTTTGGAAAATCTTTGTCTTCCAAGTAAACAACAGTTATTAAGTAATAATTACTTCATCTCCCAGGGCCTGCTCACCCCTGCCACTTAAAAGAAAACCAAAAATATAGATAATTGTCTAATATAAGCATCTTAGAAAACCTATCAAACTGAGTTGATAGAATTCTGGCTCAAAGCAGAGAAACTTGATATTGACCTAGCCCAGGATAAATGGATGATTTCAGTTGATATTTCTGAAATGCTGACAATTTCAGCATTTCGGTGAATCACAATCACCGACTGACTGCAAAGAAACCCCTAGATTAAGGCTTCTCAAAACCACTGTGCATGCAAATCAGCTGGGATCTTGTTAAAAATGCAGTGGGCCTGGGGTGGGACCTGAAATTCAGCATCTCCAACAAGCTCCTCGGTAATGCTGATGGGGCTGGGGCACAGACCACAATTTGAGAAGCAAGGCCCTGGGTCGTAAAGGTGAACAAAGGCGGAACTGGGTCACAAGACATGGTGTGGTTTCAGCCCCAAGGAAGATTTGTTAAGCACCCTCTGTGTGCCAGGTCCATTTTAACACCAAGTACATGCGTATATTCACTATATCAGTGGGACAGTTTTCCTTCAAAAGCCCTTCCAATCTTGCCACATAAAAGTCCCGTGCATTCCAGAAAAGAGCCAGACTATGCCTGGGATTGGGGTTATTTCCATGGCCATTGTAATACGCGCATACTATCGTCTTAACTGGTCTTTCTCCATGCACAGAATAAGTCATAGATTAACTAGTGTTTATGGACCACACACAATGCTAAGCAGTAGGTATATACTACTGAAAGAAATAAGTATATATGCTCCCTGCCCTCATGGAGCGTCGAGCTAGGAAGACACTGACAGGTAAGAACACACAATACGATGAGCAGCATTATTAGGAAAGAAGAAAGTGCATTCTCTAAAGCCCATTGCCCTAAAAATCCCAACCCTGTTTCTCTCCTCTTCTCAGTGCTCCCACCACTCACCCATTTAAAAGCAAACAAAACTGTACATCCCCTTCTTTGCTTCCACTTGTTACTCCCCATTTGTTGAAGAAGGTTCATCGTGCCAACGACCACGCCTGATGCAAACACTGCTGCTGTTCTCAGTAACTGCAAAGGACGCAGGGAGGAAAGATGTTGACTTCCATAATCACTACTCGAGACTCAGAATGATGCAAATCACAACACAACACAGCACAGTCTCTCTCACAGAGCTGGCATTCAAGTAGATACCTTTTTCTGAATAAATGAAGGAAGGCGTCCACAAGCACAAGACCAAGTGTATTCTCCTAATGTGAGAGTCAGAAAAAGCGCAGCACAGCGGATCTTAGGAGCCTGATGTACAGAATGGGGCAGGGATCCCAGCCTTGCCACTGCCCAGCTCTAGGGAATTCTGTTCCCTCTTCTGAGGGGGAAAAAAAAAAGGGTAACAAATTTTCCTCATATGATTGTTGTGGGGATTAGATGGAATAATATGTATGAAATGCTTACTTCAGGGCCTGGCAAAGGATGACTACTTAGTAAATGATAATGCTGCTTACTCTTAACATCATCTTTATTACTATTTTTCTAACAATTATTATGGAACTGGCTCTCAAAAGAGGTAAAGCATTTTGACACCTAGATATGATAAAGTTTCTGCAGAGAAAACAAGTCTTGAAGAATCAGATTATTGCTTACACATTCAATAAATAAGCCACTGCTTATTTGTGCTTGCCAGGGAATTAGGTGAAGATTAATTAATATTTATAAAGTATTTTGATATCCATGTAATATCTAGTAAGCAATTAGTTCTATAACACAAAGCCAAATCCTTTTACATTCCAAACAATGTAAACCAAACGGAATACAGCTGTGTAGGAAGGAGCCGAATTTGATTAACTTCTGTTGTTGGAAATACACAGCCGGTTGGATTTTTTCCTTCTTTTAGCAATTTTCTTGCTGATTTTCTCTGGCTTCCTAAGGCATTTTCCTGACTTACCCCCTGCAGCCCCAAATCAAATAATTTCCTCTTGGGTAGCAGTGAAAACAAAAGTGGGATGAAGGCTAAAGCAGTTCTGGCCCCTCTTTCCTGGGAGGTGTGCTGAGCCCGAGAGTTTATAATAATTTAACAGGGAGGCAGACAGGGCTCCCAAAGTGCATATTTCCTTATCCATCATCCTAGTCAGGTGGCATTAAAAGTTATAGTTCCCTTGCTCTAGGTCTTCACAGAGAAGGACTTTGGGGTGAGGGGAGGGGAGATAAGCAGAAAAGTCAGAAGCCAAGACTGGTTCCTCGCTGATGGTTCTCTCTGTTTTCTCCAGTCCACGTGCGCACCTATGCATGCTGCCTGGGCCATGGTTGGCCTGCCTGGATTCTCCCAGCCCCTTTCAACCTTTTCCAGGGACCATTCTTACTTACAGACAACGTGCGTATCCATAAGTCCCTTGTCCCTACTGTGTTTTAAAGCCCATCTCCCTAAAAATCCCAACCCTGTTTTCTCTGAGGAAGCTTCTGATCCATGAAAGTTTATCTAAAAGCCTAGTCTATAAAACTGGTTCAAAAGGAGCTACCGCAGAGGAAACAGCCATCAGGGTCCAGCTTCCTCTCCACCTCCTGCACCCCCTTCCTAGATGCAGCTCCAGAAGGGGTTCTGCGATTGCACTGAAAGTCTCACCTAGTGGAAGACTTTCTGACCAAATACATTAAGCTAAACTATTGGATAAAACCCACCCAGAACATGCTTCTTCTTTAAACTTTCAGGTAAGATGACCAAGTGTTCCTGTGTCCCAGGGGTCCCTGGGACACAGGACCATCAGCGCTAGAAATGGGACAGTCTTCCCCTGTCTCACACCTCCAAAGGTACAATACTCTATCCCCATCAGGGCAATGAATCTAATCACAAACAAACAGGAAGCTCCAGCTCCATGCCATGCTCAGACCACACTTGACCGTCCCCACACCATAAATTCTACAATTATTTTGCTCTTACCCGTTACTGTTCTGTTCAAATATTGGGTTGGCCGAGAAGTCCATTAAGTCTTTTTTCTGTATGACGGCTCTAGTATGCTTAGTTGTCTTTAACTACATTCGAAACAGTTTTGTTAGATTGCATTGTGACAGCTCCCATATCAGTGTGCATTAAAAAAAAAATTATCAAAGTCAGTGAATTTTTGTGCAGCCATTTTAGTATTGAAGATGGAAGAGGATATGCAACATTTTTGGCGTATTATTCTTTATTGTTTCAAGAAAGGTAAAAAAGCAACTGAAACGCAAAAAAAAAAAAAGGTTTGTGCAGTGTATGGAGAAGATGCTGTGACTGATTAAACGTGTCACAAGTGGTTTGCAAAGTTTCTTAGTGCTATTGACATTTTGGCCAAATAATTATTTGCTGTGGGGCTGTCTTATGCATTGGAAGATATTTAGCAGCACCTTTGGCCTCTACCCACTAGATGCCAATAGCAGGAGAGAGCTGACATACTCAAAATATCCAAATCAATAACGTTATTGGTGAAAATGAAAAATGCATATTTTATTTTATGGAAAAAAAAGTAACAGGTTTTTTGGCCAACCCAATAACTCAACGAATATCTGGCCTATTCACTTAGAATGAAAAGGGCATTGACGGATTTTTTAAAAGAAGTTTTCAGACCTGATCCTTCCAAGAAGTTGCATGTCTTGCCTCAGTTTTTCCACAGTGGGCGCTATTCTGTGAAGCCCCAAGACTAAAGAGTTCAGACACTGCCCAGAAGGAAGCTAGTCTAGCCCTGGCTACTGCTTCCCTTGATTCTACAGGATACTTCTGGAAGGGTGGGACATAATTGTCTGTCTGCCCTCACTTGTAACACAGGATTTGTATCATGAGCGTGTCTTCATGGGCCCCCTTGCCAAACGTTGACTTAAGCTCATTGCTCGGAACCCCCGGCTTCCTCTCCCTCACTCAGTGGGTCACAGGTCCTTGACTGACACCTTTGTATCCTGGCAGCCTGCGGCTGTCTCAGCTGCCAGTAACTAAAGCCCCTTGAAGCTAAATGATAAATTCTTAACCAAAACAGAAAACATGAAGACATACTATAGGAAAGGAGTTCATGAGATGATCAAGGCATCATGCCTGGAAAATTACAAACCCAAACTCTCTCTGACCCCTCCCAAAAGCCCATCAAGCATATTTTACTAAATTAACATTATTATTTTTTCAAAGAAATTAGCACCAGCAAAGGCTGAAACTGTGTTGCCTGGGTGAGATATAAACCAAATGTAACCACAGACAGAAATAACCCTACTTTATCATCAGGCAGAGGGTAAGCAGAACATGCCAGGGGCTTGATGAATCATTCCAAAGCCAGCCATGTGGCATTTTTCTGTAATTAGCTCAATTTTGCATTCTTAGTACCTTTCCCAGGTCCCCTGAGAGTCATCTATAGTCTTTCTCAACCTTTCCAGCTGTTGAAACTTGAAAACCTACCTCGCTTTCCTGTGGTCAATACCTGCGGATGCCATATTTTAGTCACGTTTAGATGTGTATGCTCACTCTTGAAATTATCTAAGCTACCTGCCAAAATGTTTCACTAGCAAATCCACTAAGTTACTTACAAATGTAAAAAAGCTTTTGGAACAAACTGCCACATTCAGTAATTTACAGGTACTTTTCATTGTAAGAAGCAATTTAAAATTACTGGAGCACTTCACTCCCTGCCCCCACCCCACCCCCCGCAAAATGCTTCAATCTGGAAGTTATTGGGATTCTGTTCCTGAGATAAGAGAGGTAATTTAACTTTTCTGGAAGACTTTTTATACATATCCATATAATAGAAGCACTTATTTTAAAGATGTTTGAAGTTCTGACCACGTGCAGCATTGAACGACTTAAAATTAACAAAATGTTTAAAATTTTATCAATGCTTCAAGTTTGGGATTAAATTTGAGATTGTATGCAGAAAATAAAAACCACATGACCGTGTTTTTAATCCTCGTCCCATTCATTATTAAAATCAGAATGTTGAGGTGGACGATTTAAGCCGCCTGCTGCATAGAAGACACTGCAGTTCTAAAATAGTCTGACTTCGTGCAAAAGCAGCACTCTGATTTTCAGGGTCTCATTTGGCTATTTTTAGCGAAGTAATTCAGAATCAAAATCGCCTCTCCCTTAGCAGACAATGCATCTTGAAAATATTTGTTAAAATTGTTTAGGCCTAGGAGAAATAGGCCAGAGATTTTAGTGCTCACTATTCACTAAATTCAAAATTGAATCAAAAACACTTTTCAGCTAATGAGAAGTTTTTCTATTATTTGGTTGGTTTTTTGTTGTTTTTTTTTTTGAAACGTCAAGAAAAAAAATGAGTTCCTTTGTTCCTAGAAAGTGAGGCATTATTTAAAGACGGCTCTATACAAAGTAGATGCCTGGCATTTTCCTGGTGAATTCAGATGTGGCAAATAGAGCCACGGAAATGCCTGAAGAGCTGGGTGCCCCTCCACTGCTCTGGCAAGCTAACATGTGGCACACCTGTGATGTCCGACTGTTTTCTGATATTTATGGACTAAAATCATAGCCAAGAATCCCTTTGGCAGGGGGAGTATTCTATTCCTCTCAATTTTTTTGCTATATTTTCATATTGAAAATTTCCATCACCAAAGTGGAGAGAGTCACATAACAAGCTTCTCTTGTATCTAACACTCAATATCAACATTCAACTCATGGCTGCCCTTGATTCAACAGAAAGCACATCCACTTCCACAGGTTGCCTTAAATAAAATTCCAGATAGTGTGCCATTTGTCTGTAAACACTTATAAACTATCTGTAAAAATTGCAATTCTTTTTTTCTAACACAAGCACAATACACCTGAACAAAAATAGCAAGTATCCAAATGTCAAGAAATACCTACTATGTGCTCCTATTTTCCTAAGTACCTTATACTGCAGCTTATTTTTAATCAGGATCCAAATTAGAACCAAACATTTTTGATTAACTAATATATTTCTTTAGGTTTTCTTTTATTCATAGAGCTCCCATTCCCTTTTTTTTTTTTTTTTGTCGTCTTTGCAACTTTTCATTGAGTAATTTGGTTTGTTTCACAGTGTCAGTTTGGCTGGTTCTATGCCTGTGACGTCACTGAACATGTTCAACTATCCACTGTGTTTCCTATAAACAGATAGTTATTATACCCTGGAGGCTAGATCAGATTGAGTATTTTAGGCTCAAGACCACTTCACAAGTGGCCAATTTCCTTCAGGAATGTGAACACCCTGCTGGTCTCCCATTTTTTTTTTTGTCAGCAACTACTGCTGGCCATTGCCTGGATCCATTCACTAAGGAGGGGTGGCAAATTCATGATATTCTAATTCTTTCATTTCTTCATTATTTATTAATTGCAAAGAGAAACTCCCTTCATCAACTATGCAATTCTCTCATCATGGGCTTCTTGTAAGAAAGATAAAATCAGTGTTTGGAGTTCTTTTCCCTGCTTCATTTACCAGTTTCTAAAATAATGGGTCAGTTTCTATTATCTTTGAAAGGTGACCAATAAATAATTTTGTGTTTTACCACTGAAATCACTCATCTTCTTTTAATGCTCAAATCGTCTCATCTTTAGTCTATTGATGTTGGTTTCTCTAAATGATATGACCTTAATATCACCAGGGAACTTTCTCGCCTTTTGATATCACAAGATTTTACAGATTTATCTTGTACATTTTGTGCCTCAGAGATAAAATCAACCATTTTCCCAAAGAGACTTGGTTGTATTTCGTGGGAAGTGGTAATTACAAACCACGCCTATTTGCTAAGGAAGCTCATTGCTACTGTGTTGGTCACTGTTTCTAGGCCTTTTTTAATAGGCAGAGACAGAATATAATGGATTTTTAAGATAATTTACATAATTAATTCACATTGACAATTCTATTTGGAATTCTGAGCTCCAACTTTTTTTTTTTTTTTTTTTAATTCTCACCAGAGGACTTGCTTTTATTGATTTGAGAGAGAGAGAGAAAGAATGAGAAAGATATTAATTAGTTGCCTTTTGTATGAAACATGACTGGGGATCAAACCCGCAACAATTTGGTGCACGAGAGGAGACTCCAACTGAGCCACACCAGCCAGGGCTGGGGCCCAACATTTTAAATAAATCTCATTGATCTTTCATCTGTTTCTTCTCCTTTTCACACCCTAAAATATGACATCTCCTCAAAGCTAACATAGTCATTTGCTTTATCTCTCCATACACACAATAGCTTTAACAATATTAATGCTACATCTAACAACGGTACTACTGAAAACAGTTAAGATTTCCCTTTTCAGCTTTTTTCAATTGCCATTACAGTATATGCCCCTAATGAACACAGTCAAATTACTGTGTTTTGAAGTCACTGGGAATAGTTTTTCTCTGCAGGTTATGCCATTACTTGAGTACATATTTAGGCTCAATTGTTTCTCTGGGTTTTTAAATTTAGAATTGTCTTTTTATTTAGCTTCATTTCTAATTTATGAAACAAGGTTTTATAAAAGTCTATGTTTTGTCCTATTTCCTTGTACTTTTTCCATACTTCTCACTTGAGGTAACTGTGTCAAATTATATTTTCTAGAAATGGCCACAACTATTTTTAGTTGTGCACGCTCTTTCAGACCTTACCACTTCCTCACTAACAGGTGAAGTCTGCTCCCCTCCCATGTCATCTGAACCTGGGCGGGTCTTAAATTGTCTCAAAAAGTGAAGTGTAGCAAAAGTGACACTGTGTGACTTCTGAGACCAATCACAAAAAGTAAGGCAGCTTGCCTTTTTCAGGAATGACACTTGGGACTCTGAGCAAATGTGTAAGACCAGCTACCTGGAAGTCTGCAAGCTGGGAAGATCACAGAGAGAAAGGAAGATGCCTGGGAAACTCCAGCTCTCCCAGCCCCACCCTAGCTTGCGTCTGCCCACTCAGACAGGACGTACAGATGAGCAAGCTTCTAGATGATCCACGATTCTAGCCTCAGCCACTCATAGTGAGCATGACTGAGACCTGCCTTACCCAGGCAACCCTGGACTGTGAGAGATAGTGTTAATACTTAAAGCCACAAATTTTGTTAAACAGAAATAGATCATTGGAACAGTAACATTTTAAAAAAATATATATTATGGTTTAACCACTTTTTCTTAAAAGAAGAAAGGAAATGTATATATAAAATTGTATTCACCTCCCTCTGTAGATAGACAGTAGTACACTACATGCTTTTCTCCAACTTACATTTTTCCCTGAATAGTACATCTGGAGATTATTCTAAAATAGTTCATAGTCCCACGCCTTATTCCTTTGCAGAACAGCATAGCACCTCTTTGTTCAGGCATTCCATTGTTTCTCCATCCCAGGGTCTTTTAAATAGACATTTAAGAACCCTCATATTTATTTGCATGCTTGTTAACAAATACTGCTATTATGACTAACCTGGGTTTTCTTTTGATCACTGTTAGTGTAATTTTTCCCAACCCAATGTTGAAAAACCCCTGGACCAGGACCAGTGCCAGTGCCTGTTATGTAGTAAGCACTCAATACACATTAGCTATAGATACCACCAAGGAAACCCTCCGTGGGTGTCAAAACCAGTCCATGGGGGGCATGGTTCTCACATCACTGAAGCTGGGAACCCCAGGACTAGGAAGCACGGATGCTCTGAAGGGAACCCGCTCTCATCAGAACCCTTGTTGCTCATTCTTCCTGAAAGGATTTCCTCCCCCCTGTTTCCTTGTCTCCTGAGACCCTGCCCTTCATTCAGGATTGAGAGCAAGCATTTCTTCTTTGGGGAAGCCCTTCATAACCACAATCAACCCCAGACAGGCTCAGCGATCTCTGTGATTCAAGGCCACAGAATATTGTCCGCCCTCCCTCTCTTCCAGGGCACCTCCGTATGTTTGTCCGAGTGTCGGCCTCTAGGAGGGTGTTACTTGGTGGGTGTCTTCCTTCCCTCCTAGAGGGCAAGCGCCATGACTGTCCGTGCTTGCTGTTCTGAGCCCGGCGTCCGACCCTATGCTGGACCTGACACAGCTCTCAATAGTCAGCTATGGAACAAAAGGAAGGCTGAGGAAACAGGCCTCCCCCACACCACAGCCAGCCTTGCAGAGCCACACAGAGCCCACAGCTGGCTGAATTCACAGAGGCTGCGTAGGCCAGCTCAAAGCCTCAGAAATTTAGTCATCTACCTCTGTTGCCTCATTAGTATAAATTTTAAAAATAGCTTTATTTCAACACCATAAAGGTAATTTCCTCTTGGAAAGGACACTTACTCATTTGCTTTAAAAAGTCGTTAATGTTCCAAATTTCCCCTCAGAATTTCATATCAATGATCGTTCGGGGAATTTGAAAGTAAAACCAGAAAAATAATGATGTGAGGAAAATGTCAGATGAGAACTGTGAATGCATTACAGACCTTCAACTAATATTGTTGCTGTCAAAGTTCAAGGATTAAATACCCATCAGTTTGCAACCTCCCATGGTTGCCCATTCTTCCCTGACAGAAGCCAGTCTCCAGTTTGCCAATAATGATCATCTCTGCTGTAATTGATGGCTTTATCTAATGAGGAGATCATAGTCTAAAAGTCGCAAGGTTCAGCCCCTATCTGTTGAAGCAGGGCCCACGGACTTACTGGGAAGGACCCTGCAAAAGAAGAGGCAGACCTCTTTATATGAAAAAAGATAACCTACCATATGCTTGCAGCCAGACATTAGTGCTCATGGTCCAACAAGGGGGTGGAATATTTCCATTCAGGGCCACATCCAGAAAATGTGGAGCATGCATGTATCATCCTTAGCTAAGAATGCCTTTTCAGACATAAATCTCTCAGGGACAGAAAGTATGAGTCTCACATTTATTCACATGGTTTTGGGAAGGGACCCTGTCTATCTTGTTCGCCTCTGTATACTCAGCGCCTGTCACAGTCCTGTCAGATAGTAGATGATGAATAAATATTTATTGAATGAAGGAATGAACAGTTTCCCCCCCACATCCTGGAGCACTGGGGATAATTGTAGTGCAGTTTCAGAAGCAGAATCCCTGAGTTCAAATTACGCCTCTACCATTACCTAGTTTTAAGTCCTTGAAGAAGTTAAGTTCTTTGTGCCTCAGTTTCATTATCTCTAAAATGGGCCTAAAATAGCTTCTGCCTCATATGGTTTTAAGGATTAGACAATGCATTTAAAACAATGCCTTATGCATTGTAAGAGTGCAACATTCACACTTTTCTGAGTTGTTGTTTTTTTTTAATGATTACAGATTTGTACATGTACTGAATACCCAACGTGTGGCAGGGCTTGCGCTTGGTGCTTTACACTCACTATTGACTATTTCGATTCCTTCGTGTGGTCGTTGCTGTTCTAGTTATTTTAATGAGGAGTGGTATAAACACACCAGTGATATTCCCAATGGCATCTTATTTACTTCTCCCCACATCCCTACATGGCAGATACAATTATTTCTATTTTAAGGACGAGGGAGCTGAGAGAAGTTGATGGTGTGCACAGGAGTAACAGGCACGGGCGGAGCTAGGGCGGGCTCCGGCCTGCCCCACCGCGGTGGGCCCTCCCCCGACTCCTACTGCTGCATCTCTGAAATATTTCTCAGACCATTTTTAACACTAGCCGGTGGCTCTGCCCGCTACCCCAGCATTCCAGCCCCCTTTCTCTGCCTACTTCTGCCATTCCCATGGCATTAGTCACCTTCTAAAATACTCAGTGATCACTTACTTATCATTTGTATTACTTGTCTCTCCTGCTGGAATATCAGTGCCACAGGTAGAGGGATCTTTGCTCTTTTTGCTCAGTGATGTATTCCAAGTGCCTAAGATGTGCTTAGTATATCAAGGACACTCGATAAATACTGAGGAAGAAAGGAAGGAAGAAAAGAAGGGAAGAGAGAAGAAGGGAGGGCAGGAAACATTCCGCATCCCCGTCAGTGCTCCCTTATCTGCTCAGTGGCGCCACCTCCGGATAACTCTGCCACCATCAAAGCACAGGCCCCATTTCCCCTACCCCAGTCCCCGGGGCTGCCATTCTTCCAATGCAACATGACAGAGAGAAGGAAATGGAAGAAGATGCCAGAGAGTTAGGAAAGTCTCTTCCCCAGGTAGCAACAACTGGGACAAAGGGGAAGGAGGAGCAGTGGGACGCAGGCAGTTTGGGAGCTTTTGGCAGAATGAAAGGGGTAGGACTTCAAGAAACCCTTAGTGTATTGCTCCTCACATAGTAATTCAAAAATGCTGATTAAGGAACCAGCATTTGAGACTTGAATCTGTATCACTATCCCTGGCTGGTGGCTATAAAGGTTCAATGCCTCCTTTATCTGGAAAGTTACCTGAATTCTACCTTCATGCTTAGCAGGATAAAATATGCTATGTGATTAATTGAGATCAACTAATTGATTGTTTCTGTAATTATGGGATTACTCATGGAGCAATCGGAAGATTACTTTGAGGCAATAAAAACACCCTAAACAATGAAACCTATCTAGTCTGTGTGTAGAATGTGTATTTCTCTCTCTCTCTCTCTCTCTCATAAAACTCAATCTTGTATTTCTTAGTATTGAATAAATAGAAGCAATCACACAGGCCCAGTGGTTTTGATGAAACAATGTCCACACAATCTTCAACAGCATCTCCTAGCAAAGCAGCAGTTTGTGACTACCGATCCTCAAAAAGTGCTCAGAGGGGAACAGGTTCTGCCATTGAAAATGCTTTATAAAAGGTATAACTCATTTCGCCTTTAACCATGCCTCCTTCCTTATTCAAAGTTATGACTCCACTAAGGGTAGACTGGTTTTTTTGTGCACAGACATATGAATATGCAAATGTAATGGCAGAGGGAATGGGGAGAAGTCATTTTTAGAGACTGCCCTAGATCACTTGCATGCAGCTAAAAGATGCTTGAGGACAAATTTGAGGTGCCACCCCTACCTTTATTAGTAAAATACCCCCATTTCTGTGGCCATTAAGCCAAAAGTGTTTAAAATCTTTAAATACACCCAAAAGGCCAATGCTGGCTATCATGTTATAATGATCCCTATAACCTTAAATGAAATACAAAATCTTAACCCCCCCCCACCCGTTTCTGGAAAACTCCTACTCATCCTTCAAGAGCCAGCTCAAATGCCACTCTCTTCTATGTTCCCATACAGCTTTTTATTTCTCTTTCATGGAAATTATCACATTATGTATTAATCATTTCTCCACGTGTATCTTCTATGAGCAGCTCAAGGACAAGGTCTAGTTTTGTTTTGTTGTTTTTCCCCCCATTTCTGTTAACATTATTTAAGCATTGTGATGGAATGGGCTCTCTTTTCTTTTACCCCTTGGTTTGAATGCCAGATTCATAAGTTATGAGCTGTGCAAACTTGGGCAAGAAACTTAAACTCCTAAAGCCTCAAATTCCTCATCCATGTAAAAGGAACAGTGGTGGTACATGTACAGTAGAGTTGTGGTGTCCATAACAAGGGAGACTAGATATAAAGCTGCCGGCTCAAGTAGGCTTTCTAAAATACACACACACACAATACATCACTCACACCATACATGTTTGTGTATATACATGAATTTATACAGTATATCAATACATATGCATCTATATCACATATGTGAAAACCCATGCATTCATCTATAAATATGTACATGTATGTGAGTAAGTATGCATTTATATATAACTATATGTGCATATAGTCATGTATATGTATGCTCAGGTATTTAAATATAACTATGTACGTATTTGTGTGAATATTCTGTTGCTGTTTTACTTATTATCCCCTCTCCTTGTAGGTTACTGGAGTGGATTTCACTGGGCTCTATGCACAGAGCCATGGATTTAGTAGAAATATATTCCTAAATAGGAGGAGCATGGCTAAGCTGAAAAGAGCTGTTTGTCAATATGCTGAACCAGGACGGGTGGACCAGGATGCCATTGAACTCAAAGAGAGATAATAACTTTTGAGAGGAAACCTTCTCCAAGTCCAGAGTCGCGATCAGAAAAAGGAATAGCACCCATATAAAACTGGTAGAAGTGAGTGGAGAAAGTTCAAAGAAAAGGCCAAAAAAGCTATAGAATAGGATTTCAGGGTTCTCTTAGCAGCAGAGCTTAACCTTATCCTGACCAGTTCACCTGGCCGATTTTTATTGGCCTCACAAGAACACTGAGGATTCTTCCAGGGAGTCATCTGTATAATCTCTCCTTTAGGCCATGTTTTCTGCGCACCTCTGAACTCCCTTAGAACCTGTGCTCACTCCATTGGTAGCAAGGATCACACTGTCCTTTAATTGCCTCCTTTGCAGAGTTTGAGTTCAAGGGAACAGGAATTGTCCTGTTCCCTGCTGAGTCTCAGTAAGTGGTGCTGGTGAAGGTGGAGGTGATGTTGACAAGGATAACAAATATAAATCCAGTCTTTCTCTTCTGTAATTTTTGAACCTCATAGCCCCCCTCAGTTCACAATGGCCTCCTCGTCCTTCCCCAGACACACCAGGTGACCTTCCACGTCAGGACTTTTGTATGGACTGTTACTGTGCCTAAAACAGCCTCATTCCATTAACCCTTTCAAGTCTTAGCTCATACGCTGCTTTATCAAGAAGGCCTTCCTGGCTCACATTACATACAATCACAATCATCCCTCTTCAGGGGTGCCCTCCCTTTACTTTTCTTCACACCCAAACACAAGTCCACATTTGACTTGTTTTCTCTTTCCTCTCCTCTGCGATATAAACTCCTTGAAGATAGACACTTTTGTCGGTTATGTCCACACCTGTGTCACCAGAACAATGCCTGGAGCATAGGAGGCCCTCAGTAAATATTCACTGGATGAATGAACTCAGAGAGCAATAAATAAGTATTACTATAAATAGCAATAGCAATAAGCAGAAAGAATGTGGATGTACCTGTTTGGAGGTCTAACATGGGTTTCTTTAGGAGAGAGGCTAACTCTGGGGCATCTGTGGGAGCTGGCCTGTGGGCCCCTGACCTGGACACAAGGCTGATCCTGTGCATACTCTTCCCTCAACCACGATAAAGCCTGTTCTGGTGACAATGCCTCGGATCAAGCAACCCAGCATCAACTAACTGTCACATACTTTGTAATACAATTCTCTTTATTCTGAAACAAAACACAGTAATATATTTTATCAGTCCCAAACATGTGTTTTGTATTCAGGAAAAAAAAAATAGCACTTTTCTTTTTCAAGCAGTCATCTTTGGCATAAAACTGCTTATAATTAAATTAAAAGCATCCACGAACTCCCTGAAATATAATGCTTTGAACCTCAAATTATTGTAAGTAAAGCTGTTGAGACCCCACAGTATAATAAATGGTCAACAAATGGTGCCATAAAATGATATTCTACTATTAGGGACACTGCTCTTTGCAGTAGGAGATCCACATGTAAGACCCAGGATTGGAGAGGGAAAGAGACGATGACTGGAGCAGCATTTGAAAGCTGGGGCAGTCTAGTTCAGAACCCCAGCTAATCACTGTTCCCACCTGATTTCCATTTGAAACTGGTGAGCTCTAATGAAAGAAGCTCGTTTCTGAAAATGGAAATAATACTTAACATTTATCAAGCACTTTCCAAATTCCAGGCATTGGTCTGAGCACTTGACACGTACTACTTTACTTAATCTTTGCAGCCATCCTTAGAAGTACGTACCATTACTGCCTCCACTGTATGGGTGAGGAAAGTGAGGCAGAGACGAAGGGGCAAGCAAACTGCTTCTGGTCCTGTGGCTGGCAACAGGTGGGGCTGCAATGCGGAAGCCCACATTCTGGCCTCAGTTAGGGCCTTGACCCTGACCCCACTCTGCTACCAAGTTCTTACTGCATCGCTGCTCTTACTCCCTGCAGAGCTGTCTGCTAATTATGCAATGCTTCCCAGCACGCTGCTGAGCATTAAATGGGCAAAAAAGGGGTAGTTTCAGCTGAGCCTGGTACATGAAAGACAAGAAAAGAAATAAATGAGACATTTCTTTTTAAAAAAAATATTTTGTTTATTTTTAGAGAAAGGGGAAGGGAGGATGGAAGAAAGGAAGAGAAACGTCTATGTGAGAGAGAAACATCGATCGGTTGTCTCTCATATGTGTCTCTACTGGTGACAGATCCCGCAAACCCTGCATGTGTCCTGACCAGGAATCAAACTAGTGACCTTTCCACTTTGCAGGACAATGCCCAACTGAGTCACACTGGTCAGGGCAAATCAGACATTTCTTAAATGTGTTCCCTGGACCTGGTACTTTGGCATTTCCTCTCTTGCACTGATGGCTCCCTGAGGGTGGGGATGGCACTTGCTTTGTACCGTTAAACCTCAGTGCCCAGCACCATGGCCAGTATTTGAACAGGCGCTCAGGTACGTTCTGAGTGGATAGGTGTCTACAACAGTCCTATAAAGTAGGCAAGATTAGCCCTATTGCACGGTGCTGAAACTGACTCTTCAGAGACGGCAAGAGACTTGTTTAGGATCCCATGGTCAATTAGGGAAGAGTGGATATTTGAAACCAAGATGGAATGAACTTCAAGTTCTATGTTTTCCAAAATGGTTCAGGTAGCAGCAGTCACAGCGAGGGGAAGCATGAGGCAGTCTAAACTCAAGTTTTGTTACAGTGAGTTTCAGTAGTGAGAGTTGGAGATCTGGGACACACAAGATCTGAAGGGACAGAGAGAGGCATGCAAAGGCTGGCCCTGCCAGTCTCGGGTCAACATGGCCAAAGCAGCAACATGAGTGGCCACAGGCAGCCCCCAGGAATCTGCTGCCTTTTTGAAGTCTTTTATCTTAACCCCAAGTAGCTCGGCATACTATCTACAGAGAAGCACTTTCTGCACTTAAAAAGAGCCTGCCATTACTGAGCCTTTTGATGCATAGAAGAGTCCATGTCACTCAATAAGGCTTTAATATCTGTGCCTTGAGAGGCTTGCAGCCCTCAGAGGTGCAGGTGTCAAAAGCAGGGATTTTTGTCCCCAGAGATAGGACAACTTTGACCTCAGGCAGAGAGACAGTGAGTCTCTGAGGCCCAAACTGATCTGCACCACAGACCCTCTCTCCAAGGATGGCAGCATTATTCGGCCACCCAGAGCCCTTAAACCCCATCTTTCCCACCCAGATAATGCCTCTCCCAATCCCAATTTCAAAACTTACTCAGGAAACATCAACAAAGCAGCTCAGTTTCCAACTCACTTCAGCACACATTTACCTGCATGCCTTACAGGTGTGTGAAGCCCTTAAGAACTGAATGCCACTGTACCACCACATGTGCTTCCGAGACAAAGGAACACACAACCTCTCTGGAGACCCGCTTGAGTCTGCATTCCACCATTGCAAGGCCTGGACCAAATTACTTTGCCTTCAGAGCCACTGAAGAACCCCTCTTTAAGACAGGACAATACACACCTCCCATTGAAGATGGTTGCCTTATTCATTTAATCATGCATTCACTCAGTTCTCTGCTAGAAAAAGTTAGCACTTCCTCTAAGTTTTCAAGTCTATTCCCTCCTCCCTTCTCAGGAGCTTTATACCATCATTGATTCCTTCTCCCCCATGTATTTTCCCCTCTGTCTCAGATGATTCCTTCTTTTAGGCAGGTCTCTCCTACTAGAGAGAAGGAAGGAAGGAGAGTGGGAGGGATAAGAAGGAGGAACATCTTTGGGCTCTACATCTACCTTCAACTGCTTCACTATCTGTGTCCTTAGCAGCTGAACTTCTAAAAAAAAATGTGCCTATAACTTCTGTAGCTATTTCCTCTCCTCCCAAATGGCTTTCACCACCAACACTCAACCAATGCAGCTCCCATAAAATGAACACTCTCTCCAATGAAGAACTTTCAGTCTTCTTTTTCTACCTGCAGTCTGCGTGTCTCCTCTCTTCTTACTGAAGCCCTCTTCCCTCGCATTTCCCACCACCTCACCTAGATTTCCCTTTACCTCTGTAGCTGTTTCCTCCTAGTCTCATTTTTAGGCTTGTCCACTTCTGCTAACCAGTAAATTTGAAATCCTCAAGGTTACTGTTTGCCAATCTTCTCACTCAGTCCTTTTCCTCAGAGAAGTTTCAAATAAGATGGAAGCTCCAATTATTGCAAATAGCCTATAATCCTTAGAATATACCTACTTCCCTGGCCTCTCCTCTGGACTTTCAGATCCAGCAAGGTGGCTGCGCAGGAACTAGGATAGTAGTTACTCTCTGTGATTATGATTCCCCCAAAGTGAGGCCATCTCACCAGTTTTAAAGGGCAATCTGATGACACAATAATTACTTAGCTATATAGAAGGCAGGAAATGCAGTGTAAAAAAAAGTAATTAAAAGAATGGCACATTTCTAATGATCTTGCTTCTCTACCAAGTAACAACTTCCCCCATCCTTGTCTCAACCCAAGAATGATTGTAGAAACTACGTATGCCTCTGTTCCAGACACATATATCCCCACTGTCTATTTAATATTCTATGGTGATTCTTGAGAGGCACCTCCAACTCAACAGGTCCCAAACCAAACTCATAGTCCCCTTCCCTAAACCTGGCCCTTTCTGATATTCCATTCTCAGTAAATCCAGAAGTAAAACCCAAAATCCTAGGTGTCACCCTTGAATGTCACCCTTGATACTTCCCTAACTTTTATATCAATACATTTCTAAGTTTTGTGGACTGTCTCTGCTAACCATCTCTAATTCCATATACATCTCGCTGTCCCCTCGGCTGAGCACAAGACACCATGACTGCTCCCTTGGAATATTTCTATGACCGCTGACTGGCCCCTGTGCTCCCCCTTTTTGTCATTTTCTGGATGCTGTAATCCAGGGTTCTTCAGACAGGAAAAAAAATGCATCTTTATTTGCATTAAACTTTAACTAAAATTTAGTTAATATTAGCAGTAACTGTGACTTTTTCACCAGTTAAAGAAATATTATATCACATTATAGTGACTGCCAATATCCTGAAATTATTTATACTCATCACTATTTCAAAATTATGAGTTATTAAACCTGTGATCAAATCCTGTTATTTAAGGCATGAATATATATAATATATAATAAAAATATATATATAAAGTTATATATATATATATATAACTTCTTTATCTATAAAGTGATATATATATATAACTTTATTCATGCCTTAAATAACAGGATTTGATCACAGGTTTAATACATACTTACCTTATATACAGTCATATATATGACTGTATATATAACTGTATATATTACTATATATTATATATAATGTAATGTATATGAGTAGTGATGTTTTAACAATTGGCTCTTGCTGGGGGTGTGGGGTGGTTAATGTTTTCCAATTCCTTCCATGGTGTATATACTCCCATCATGGCCACATTCAAGCCATCGGCATGGCATCAGTGGACACAGGGCTGGAAAGAAATGCTCATGATCAGCTTTTATGAGCTGGCCTCAGCATACCATTGCATAGGTATTACTCTCTCATAAATGCTTTTTTTTTTTTTTGCCATTTTGGAAAAGGTATCAAACTAGTATAGCATACATTTGGTAGGTTCTAGCATACTTGTAAATATTTTAACTTGTATACCTAAATCCCACATTCTTAAATGGGTGCCATAGGCTTCCCGCAGACTGACAAAAGGGTCCACAGCACAAAAAGGTTAAGAACCCTTGCAATTCTCAGAACAGTTTCAAAGAGCAGTCTAAGACTGTTACCCCCATGGCCAAATACCTGCACCCCGAGAAACATGTATACACTGAATCCTTTTAATGGCTTCCCACAGCTCTTCAGATAAAGCAAAGATCCTTCAAATGCCCCACAAAGGACTGCATGGCCAAGCCCATCTCATCTCTTCTCCCCGCTGCTTCACGCTCTTCACACCCAAAGCCCACAACGGACTGAAGTGTGGAATTATTGGCGGCAGTCTGCTCAACTCTCCCAGAACCCTACCCACCCACCACCGCCACCACTATGTACTTGGGAATCTTCTCTGCTGAGTCTATGACCTGCTGTGGGATGTGGGAATCAGACCTCAGGGCCTCAGATTTGGGGGCTAATGCCACAGCCTGGATGGTCAGGCAATTTACACTGCCATGCCAGACCACGGTGGAGCTTTTTAATGGGCCCCCAATCACTTTGAGGCCCTCTGAATACAAGGATTATAGAGAACATAATTAAAGTTCCTGTGGATTAGAGAAAACTTTCCAATGTTTTTCCCATCGCTGTGTATCTTTCTTACTGACAGGATCCTCTCATTACTCCTTCTGTTTGGCAGACATTTGCTTCCTCCCTGACTCTTGCAAAGAAAAAGGGCAGGTTTTACCTAATGAGGTGCTGTCCTAGGTCCTCAACCCTTCTATATCTCTGCTTACTGCAAGTTACTGTTTGGTTGAACTCTATGTGCAGTTGTGTATACATTCAAAAGGTTGTCTTTGGATAACATTTTATTTAAAAGAGAGAAACTAAGCTACACGTCCTCAGCTTGAAGTGGAAAATATTTCCTCTTTCAATCAATGACGAAAGGCTGTCAGCAACTAAGTAATTCCTAATCGCTGTTGGCAAACACAAGACATTGCTGAGACATGGGGCATGGCAGGCTTCCTCCTTGACGGACACTGTCCATAATAGATGAGCTTATGGAAAATGAACTGAGGTGTCTTAAAAGCAAGTCTATGCATCAGTTAATCAAAAACCTGTCCTTTTTTTTTCTTAACAGTCACCTTATCTGTATCTTGAGAAAGCCATAAATTGTTAATCCACTTCTTTTACTGCTATCCAGAAAGAATTATTTTTGTTAATGGCATGGTAAATCAGGAGACTTGTTAGTGAAACTGCTCAGAAAATGGGTCTTGAAAATGAAAGCTATAATATTTGTCAGATTTCCAAATTCCCTCTTGGGAACAAAGATGGTAACTGTAACATATTTGCTAAATTCCATTACTTTAATACATTTATGTTGCTTGAGATATGAAATGCTAAGGAAGGCACACATATAAATCAAGGGTAAAAACATAAAACCAAATCCAAATATAGATATTACGGCTGTAAATTCAGACCTGATTTCAGGGTTAATATTCTGATAGATTTGAGTGCCATCACTTACCTGCTTAAAGGCCCTACTCAGCCTCCTTTATGACCCCCAGGTGAATTCCTAATGAGGGTGTAATCTTACCACTCCCACCTGGCCAGGATCTCTAAGTCAAATGACCTCCCAGCATCCTCTTCACAAAGAAACTCACTCCTGCAGAGCACCAAACAGGGCTCAACTGCTCCCCCGTTATTTATTGGAAACCCTATCTAGAGGAAAATAACTTGAAGAGGTGCTCAAACTCACTCATGGTCAGTGAAATACACTTGAAAAAAAATAATATAATAATAGCTTGGCAAATATTTAAAGCTTGATAATATCAAGTGTTGGTGATAGTGTGAGAAGAAATACTTTCATACAATGTGGAGGGCAGGTGATTTGGTACAACCACTCTTTAAGGGGAACTCATCAGGATCTTAAAAAATACATATATGCATATACACACACACATATATTATAGGTATTATGTACATATATGTATGTACACCTACACATATATACAAGGGTGGGAAAAAAGTAAGTTTACAGTTGTGAATTCATAAAACAGTTTATTCTTGTATTATTATTTATTAATTATTATATTATTTTCCATATGAATGCCTATAAACCTACTTTTGCCCACCCTGGTACATGTATACATTTACTTTTTCAAATCTACCTAGAAAACCACTTTTGCAGGTGCACATGAGACAGGTACAAGGATGTTCAATATAGGATGATTTTTAATAGTGAAAAGTTATTTTTAAAAAAGGTTAAATGAGTGATTTATGGTAGAGACACACCATGAGTATGATATAGAATTAAAATTAATGAGGTATTTCCACATGCATTAACATGGGAAGATGTCTAATGTACACTGCAGGGTGAAATGGTAATGCAGTTGATGTCTAAGAAAAGAGAAAGGGACAGATTCAGGGGGTTGTCGAAGACTTATCTGTGATTATTTAATTTTTGATTTACCCTCTGGCTTAAATATCTGGCTTAAAACCTCAGTGGTGCCACCCACTCCCGAGTGAGTTCTTTGCCTCAACATTCTCATCTACAAAGTGGATGGCACAGCCAAAATGAGGACAAATGATGGCGCCCTGGCACACAGAATACGAGAAGGTTTTCCCTTGTCACCTTTCCAACATCATCCTACAAATAAATAAGTCAATATTTTTATACCCTCAAGGATGGAGAAATAACCTGCTCTGTGGTAGCTTCTCTCATGCTCCTATTTATTGCCTTTTCAATTCGTGTTCACAAGCTCTTCTTATGTCCCTTTTGTGTCAGTCCCTCTTATTTTATCTTTGGCTTGTCTGCTGTAAGAATTCCGCTCTGGTAGCGTTGTGGGGAAAGCTTAAGGCATTCAGTGACAATTTCTGACTAAGTGTCTCCACAAAATCAAATGATATTCTATCTGTAATTCCCTAGAAAGTAGACAGAGAGATATCAAAGGCTGTTAGATCTTGCTTAACAGAAATATAGGGAGATGGAGATCCTAGGAAATGAGCTCCATTATTTCAAAGAAGAAGAAAGTAAATCACGTTATGCATGCAATAATTTAGCAGTTCTAAAAAATTAGGAAAAGCAGAGAGAAAGAAGGAGTTTATGGAATTACTCCATCTCATTTCATTTTGCAAATGAGGAAGCATATGCAAGAAGGTCACAGGGTTGTCCAAGGTCACTGAGCTGGAGACCAGAGGAAAACTCTGGGACATTTTTACTCCATTCCTTCCCACCCTCCCCAGTTCACCTCTTGCCTAGAGCTCAGTAAGATGTGAGTTCGAGATACAGTAATGAGGAAATATACTGTCTCCAGTTAAAAAGTTGATCTGGATAATAAGGAATTCCCTTTGATCATTTTAAGAGAAAAAGGACACACTTTAAAAATGACCCAAGATATAGTTGAGTACATGTCTTAAGTTTGGAAAAACCTACATAGAGTTCGTTAAATTCCTCAAGAATCATTTCTGTGGATCTAGTTGCGTATGTTTATCCTTCAACAGTTTTTCTCCACATACAAAATATTTCGTTATGGTTTTGGAGGGGTAAGATTTTAACATTAATTGTCCTTTCAGCCTTTACAGGAAACAAAGAGTATCCTTTATCTTTTTTGTAAAGCCTAAAGCCTTTAAGCTTGAGGTTATCTTCAGACCCACAAGGAGCAGTTTCTAAGATGGTTCAATGGTTCAAAATCTTCCAGAGATCCTTAGATACCAAAATCTAAGCGGTTTCTAAGATGGTTCAATGGTTCAAATCTTCCAGAGATCCTTAGATACCAAAATCAAGGTATGATGTCATTTTTACCTAGATGGTTTTGCTTGTGTTTCTTTCTTATATTTAAGTGTTAATTCCCACTCAATCACTCCAACTGGGCCATTGAGCACTACCCTTGACTTGAAAAGTTTACTTTCCTCACTCTGTCTTTCCCAGGTACCAGTCCTCTCCCTACTGAGCACGCTACCCCAACTGCTAACAAGAATGATCTTCCATCCTCAACCAAAGAACACCCTGTTGTCTTTCCCCTACAAAACAACCAAAAATGAAAGAGGCCATTTGTTCAAAAGGATGAAGCAAATAAAAGCAAGTATTAACAGGTTACTTAACAATCTGGCCAATTCCTTCGTTTTTACATGGCATTTAGAACATGTGGATAAATCTGGCAATGTCTGTTGTCAGTAAAAGCAATTTAAGTCTTTCATTGTTTTTTTTAAAAAAGGTCTCAAATGCAAAAGCACATACGTAGAAACTGAAGTAACTTGTCATTTAGACAAAAAACTTGATTGGCCTTGCTCTCTCAAAGACAGCTACTTCCTCTCCTACCTCTAGTTGTCTTAGATTTCACCCTCAAGATCATTGCTGCACCCACATCTCATCAGCCCTTGCTGGGATATACAAGAGCATATTACACCTTGCAAATTTCACCTTATTACTTATACACTGTGTTCCTCAGTTATGCTTTCCTCTTCTTTACTGTGTCATAATGAAAGCCTGTTATCTCTGTGGACCTAAAATTTCCCTGCTGGAGAAACACAGCCATATTTCACTCACTGTTGCTCCACGTGAGTCCCAAGACAAATATGCAAGCTATTCAGCTCCCCCTGCCTGAGAGTGCTCTGCACTTGTCTTTTCAAGACGAAACATCACTTCTCAGCTGGGGTTCCAATCAAGCTGGCTGAAAGTTTGGGCAGGAATTAAACGAGATCTTCCCCTAAATTTCTTTCTGTTCATTACCCCACTCCTCATCATTTGCCTTTAGAAAAGGATATTGTTGCTATAAAGCAGAGAGATCATAATAAACAAATTTAAAGATTTAAACACTCAAGTTTCTTTTCTTTAAATTTTTTTGCTGTTGTTGAAAGAGCCCAATGTTTTATATTTCAAACCCTAAGTTTAAAAGGAATCTGAGTATACAGTTGGGCTTCAAGTGGTAGAGAGGGAAGAATGGATTATGATCCAGGATACTTCCACCTATTGTCCAGATAAACATTCCCTGGGTGGGAAGGAGAAGGAGAAATGTGACAGATGTGGCAAAAGGAACAATGGGAACAGTGGCATCTTCTCTCTCTGAGGTGCACTTCCAAGTCCAGTTCAGCAAGGGAGCAAAAGAATGGTCCCCATACACTTTAGGAAGGGATCGAACAGGGAAGAGACAGCTGAAAGACATGAATCACCCTTAAGGGCAGAAGGAGGAGAAGACCAAAAGCCAGATGGGTATACTAACATCTCAGTGGATGCCAGAGAGCCTCCCTCTATCATGTGCCACGGCAGCATGAAAGCTCAATAGAAATTAGACAGGAACCTAGGAGATTATGAAAAAATGAATGGACAGTTTAAGTTTCCACCAACTGGTAGAAAGGGTGATCAAAAGAGAAATGTATGTATGGTTTTAGAAGCTAAAGACAGCCATCTTATTTGCAACCCAGAGTTTGCAAACAGGATATTAGTACCTCCTACACACATCTTCATTTCTGTCTGATATGGTATATGACACCCACATCACATTGGTACCATATCATACTGGTAAAATCATGCCTTTAAAATAGAATTAGACTTCCAGGACTTCCTCCAACAAAAGCACTGTTAGAAATCACTAAGCTATGAGAAAAGTTCCAAATCAGACTCTCACACTCAGCCCCTAAATTGTGTTTTTATGAAGTCTTTTTGACTCTGACTCTCATTCATGGAACGATGTTCCCACTTGTCATACTCATATTTGGTCATCTCTCATTGCAGTCTCCAACTCTCTGCCACTGGCCCTGGTCCCAGATCCATGCAGGCCACTGAACTGTGTTTTGGTAGACTGCCCAAACACTCTGCTGGCATGTTGCTAGATTTTGGCCGCCTACATCTGGTTGTCCATGGACAGCTTGAACCAGCCTGCCACTCTGCATAGCTGAGATAAACCATGGACTGGATCTGGACAGCTTTAGGGTTTAATCATCAAATGAGCAGAAAGGCCAGAAAAATATACAAATTTATAGTTCCTTTGGTCTTAAGGGTTGCCAATCAACTTAATAATCTAATCACCGCTCTCTTCTGTACATGGTCCTTCTTCCTTCTGGGTTGTACAACCTGTCTCCCCATCAAGGATCTATCACACTGTGGTCCTCATGGGGAGAAGACTGCACAGTAATAGTGGTTAGAAGTGAAGATAGAGACTCTCCCAAACAGACAGACACAGTGAAAATGAAAAACAAATTCACACTCTCTTCTGTGATCACAAACTCTTGGGAATCTTATTGATGCTTAGTGTTTTATGTTCATGATTTTTCTTTAAAGACTTTGGGTAATAAAAGGTGGATAAGGTGAGAGTACCAGCCTTTCTTTGGTGTCTTCTGATTAAATAACTACGAGTAACTCTGTTTACAATAGAAATGAAAATATGGAGTGAGGTAAGGCGGATAGAACAAATTTGAGGATCTGGTGCACATTGTTTTTTAAGCTTAGATTATTTTTTCTAAATTTCCTAATATATCTTACAATTCAGGTACAGCTTTTTCAACCCTAAACTGTGATGAATCATCAATTCATAATCTTTAATCCTTCATTGGATTCCTAATCCAGGAAATCATGCTCTGCTATATAACTTTAGCCCTTGCTATATACCCTGGAAGAGTAGGAGCATGGAAGATCCAAACAAACATTGAGTGTCTACTATGGACCATGTCATGGTCCAGGTGTGTCATGTATATGGTGTCCCCTAATCCACATGGTGATTCTATGAGTCATGTTAAATCCATCATTGTTCATGTGATGAAACTGAGGAAGAGGTGCACATAGTAGAACCAGGGTTCAAACCCATGATGATATGATAATATGAATTCCCAATGTTTTTTCTTTCCCTCCACACCTAGACTTAAACTGGTCCTGAATGGTGTGGCTCAGTGGGTTGGGCATCATCCTGCAAACCTAAATACTGTCTGTTCGATTCCCAGTCAGGGCACATGCCTAGGATGTAGGCCAGGTACCATGTAGGAGTTGTGAGAGAGGTGACTGATTCATGTTTTTCTCACATATATCTCCCTCTCTCTCTTTCCCTCCCATCCCCTTTCTCTAAAAATAAGTAAAAAATTTTTAAAAAGACTTAAACTGACTTCAGGAACATTTGAGTTGTTCTCTAAATTTCCACTTTAAAAAATGACAAGAAATTTCACATTCTGTCTATACGCTGGCATTTAAGAAGCATTTTTGAGTCTGAGCTGCTCAGACATCCCAAATATTCATTGTGGTTTGAGTCTTGGGTGCTACAAAAGTCAGTAACTCGAAAAGATAATATCATGCCTCTTCCTGAATTCTAAGGTGAAGAAGCTCCAATAAGCAAAGGTGAATGGCCATGCATTTTCTAGAAAACAATCAATAGTTGCCCTTCAAGGATAAAGGAGAATTATTCAAAACTGAAGCCATCTTAAATCGTTTAATCCTATGTCTCTGTGACACTATCCCAAAACTACGGACCACATCTCTGTCGGGGACAGGGTAACTAAGCTGAGAGTGGTCTAGACCTACCCAAAAGCAGTGAAAGAAATTGGCTAACAAAGAGAAAAGCAAATACTTCGGTACAATCTGTGCATTTTTACAAAGCTGGGAGTATTTGTGCAGTCTGAACTCCACAGCCAGCCAGGTTTCTGGCATGGAACAGCATGCTGGAGGGGAAAAAATAAACAAACAGAAATGGATGACTCCATCCTGGTGACCCAAGTGGGTGTTTTAGCATCCTTGAGACTGCACAGTGCCCTCAAAGGAATTTATTTCAAAGTAAGGAAACTGGCAAAGGTGAAGTGCACAGACAAGAAAGATGAAGGCAGAGTCATCTGTGATTGCTCGGAGATACATGGAAGTTTGCTCCTTGGCCACATCAAGTACCCTTTGAAAGCAGTCAAAGGAGGGAGATGAGAATATTGCCTGAACATTGGGGTGAGGGTCGCTCTTCACTTCTCCCTAGTGAGCTCCATTTTAAAGCTATATGCGTCTGTCATTGCTCCTCTGTCCTTATGCACTTTTTTTTTTCCACTCCCCACCCCCAGCTTTATGGAGGTATAATTGACAAATATATATATGTATGTATTTAAGATGTACACTAAGATGATTTAATAAATATACACATCGTGAAATGATTACCAAAGTCAAGTTAATTAATGCATCCATTATCTCACATAGGTTTTTTCTTAAATTATATTTTATTAATTTTGCTATTAAAATTGTCCTGATTTTTTTCCTCCTTTGTTCCCCCTCCATCCAGCACCACCCACTCCTTCAGGAAATCCTCACACCATTGTTCATGTCCATGGGTCATGGGTATAAGTTCTTTGGCTACTCCATTTCCTGTACTGTACTTTAATATCCCATATCCCCCTGGCTATTTGGTACCTACGTGTACTTCTTAATCCCCTCACCTCTTCACCCATTCTCCCACACCCCACTCCCATCTGGCAACCATCACAATGCTCTCTGTATTCATGATTTTGTCTCTGTTCTTCTTGCTTTAGTTTGTTTTTTAGATTCAATTTTGGATAGATTTGTATTTTTTTGCTATTTTATTGCTCTTAGCTTTGACCTTTTTCCTTTTCTTAAATAAGTCCCTTTAACATTTCATATAATAATGGTTTGGTGATGATAAACTCCTTTAGTTTTTTCTTGTCTGGAAAGCTCTTTATCTGCCCTTTGATCCTAAATAATAGTTTTGTTGGGTAGATCAATCTTGAATGTATGTCCCTTTCTTGCCAATTCCTTCTAGCTTGCAAAGTTTCTTTTGAGAAAGCAGCTGACAGTTATATGGAACTCCCCTGTAGGTAACTAACTTCTTTCCTCTTGCTGCTTTTAAAATTCACTCTTTGACTTTAACCTTTAGCATTTTAATTAGGATGTGTCTTGGAGTGGGCCTCTTTGCATCCATCTTGTTTGGGACTCTCTGTGCTTCCTGGACTTGCATGTTTATTTCCTTCACAAGATTAGAGAAGTTTTCTTTCATTATTTTTCCAAATAGATTTCCAATTCCTTGCTTTTTCTCTCTCCTTCTGGCACCCCTATGATGCCAATGTTGGACCTATTGAAGTTGTCGTCTCAGAGGCTGCTTATGCTATCCTCTTTCTTCAGGATTCTTTCTTCTTCTTGTTTCAGTTGGTTGTTTTTTGCTTCCTATGTTCCAAATCATTGATTTGATTCTTGGCTTCATCCCTGTAAATTGTTTTTTATTTTAATTAGTGTATCCTTCACTTCTGACCAGATCTTTTTTTATACTACTGAGGTCCTCGAGCATCCTAATAACCAGTGTTTTGAACTTTGCATCTGACAGATTGTGTATCTCCATTTCATTTAGCTCTTTTTTCTTGAGTTGTGAGCTGTTCTTTCATTTGGGCCATGTTTCTTTGTCTCCTTGTTTTGGTAGCTTCCCTGTGTTTCTTTCTATATATTAGGTAGATCTGCTTTGACACCGTGTCTTGGTAGTATGGCCAATGTAGTAGCTGTCCTGTAGAGCTCAGTGGCAGTCTCTTATCACGCAATCTGGGTACTTGAGGTGCACCCTTTGTATGGGCTGAGTACACCCACCTCTTGTCATTGAGCTTTCGTTGCTGTTGGTGGGTCAATGGGAGGGATTTACCCAGGCCAGTCAGCTTCAAGGATTGACTGTGACCACTTACCACCAACCTCCTCCCTCATCGATGGATCAGCTGTGCAGGCACAGGGTGGAGATGCTCCAATGTGGTCTGTAGCTGTCCACTGAGTGCGCTGGCCCTGGGGTTTCCCAGGTGGTGCAGGCCAAGGTGAGCCCCCACCTGTGTTTTGCCTGGGGCTACCCTTCCTGAGCTATTAAGCTATCAGAGATGGCTGCTACTTTTTGCTGGGCTTGGAGATTCACAGGTGAAGCCAAGCAGTTAAACTAGGCTGGCTGCTGCTAGTGCAGGCCTGGGGCTCACTGAGGCCAGCTGTTGTTTGTTTGATAGGATTTAGGAAGTTGTGAAGCAGGAGACAAGATCAGCCATTCATATGTACAAGCAGCTTGGGTCAGCCTGTACGCTGAGTGGGGTGGAGCCTCTGGGGATCTCCAAGGCAGGTCAGAGTTAGCCAGGTTGATGGAGACTCGGATATGGCACCAGCTTGCTGGCTTTGTGTGGGGAAGGTTTTGAAAAGGGACAATAGCATCTGCTCACCTTGATGCCAGACACTTACAGTTTCTCTCTCTGTATACCAC
Organism: Pteronotus mesoamericanus; assembly: GCF_021234165.1. Classification (NCBI taxonomy): domain Eukaryota; kingdom Metazoa; phylum Chordata; class Mammalia; order Chiroptera; family Mormoopidae; genus Pteronotus; species Pteronotus mesoamericanus. The sequence continues at coordinate 1,482,535 of NW_026555189.1, forward strand.
TAGTACTTTTCAAGCAGATACCCCGGTGCTGGAGCTCAGAGGGAATGAGTCTCACTGAGTGAGTCTGTGTGGTTTCTTTAAGAACTTTCTGTCACCTCCACTGACTCAATCCCTGCTAGCTTTTATAGCCAGAAGTTGTGGGGACTTATCTTCCCAGCACTGGAACCCTGGGCTAGGGGGCCTGGTGTGGGGCTGGGACTCCTCACTCCCAAGATACCCCTCCCAAATATTTATCCACCACACATGGATGTGGGATCAGCCTGTTCCGCATCTGTGCCCCTCTTACCAGTCTGGATGGATGTGGTTTCTTTAATTCCATAGTTGCCAGGCTTTTATTCAACTCTATTTCTCACAGTTCTGAGTGATGGTTGCTCTATATTTTAGTTGTAATTTTGATGTGGTTGTGTGAAGAGGTGAGCCACGTCTGCCTATGCCGGTATGGTGACTGGAAGTCTCACATAGGTTTTTAGATATGGTGAAAACACTTAGGATGTACACTCTTAACAACCTTCAGGTACACAACATAGTATTTTTAAATATAGTCATCATGCTACCCAAGAGATGCCCAGACTTATTCATCTTAGAATAAAATTTGCACACTTTGACCAACATCTCCCCATTTTCCCCACAACTAACTACTCTTTTGTATGAGTTTGACATTTTTAGATTTCAGATATAAGTTGAATCATGCAGTATTTGTCTTTCTTTTCTGGTTTATGTCACTTAACATAATGTCCTCTAGATTCCTCCATGTTGTCACAAAGATAAATTTTTCTTTATTTTTTATGGCTGAATAATATTCTATTGAGTATGAGCGCACACAAGTATCACATTTTCTTTATCCATTTATCCACCGGCAGATTTACTGTTCTCAATGTGTGCTTGCCTAACAAGCATTACTTGTCTTCAGGGTATGTGACAGAGAAAATTAAGGTGTAACCAGAGAGAGGATAGGAAAAAGGAGATGAAGCCACACTGTGGACATCCTGCTACTCTGTATGGGTGTTTCCATTCTTATGCTAGGCCTCAAGAATCTTTCTTTCTCTCCCCTATGCAGTACCACGAGAGAAACAGATCCACTAGCCCTCTCAACATATCCCTGCACCTCCTTTCTTAGAATACTGTGAGATGGATATCTTCCCCCAGTTGTGTCCATGCCATTAGAAGCATAAAGAACATTCTGAAAAGCAGAGGAAGCCACCTGCTTCATCAGTCAACTCTCAGCTACTTGTGATGCTGGACATAGCAGACGCTGTTATCCCCCGACCATGTCCTCTCGGTGTTCATTGTTCTCACAATATCTGCACTCCTTTATGTCACCACAGGACCATGCTTGGCCTGCTCCTGTGGTAGGTTAGAAGCACCAGGAATTAATGCCCTGGGAAGCAGCCCTCAACCTATGAGAGGGAGCTGGTTGATTTCTCAGCTTCCTCTCCCCATGGGAAGCACAGCTCTAAGGTGTCACTGGACAGATCCCCGGGGTCCTCAATGGAACTGAGCTTCAATCACCCACAATGGTAACATGTCCATCAGCACACAACGTATTGACTTCCTGTTATTCCTTGCAGCACTCCCTACTTTCTTCCTGGAGTTTCCTGTCATTTCATAAATAAATGATTTGCACTGGGTCCTTTTGTCAGTGTCTGCTTTGGGGAACAGAACCTAAGACACTGGGGGTTGGCATGAATGTGGACGACAAACCTAAAACTGCCCTTACCCCCATTCCAATCTATATCTCTATAGAGTCAATAGTTCAAGAACTGTTCAAAGATTCTGGGTAAGAAAAATTACTTGAAATCATTTTATATGCTGTGTATGTGTTAGTTGAAGAGACTAAACTGGCATTTTCAGGTCCTTATCCAGTTTCTTCCAGTTGATTTTTGCACTTTCCTCAATTACTGATCCAAGAATGTAATGCTGGCTCCTCCTGTTGCCTTGAGTCAGCACCCTTGACTAAACAGTCAAGTATCGTTGACTCAACAGTCAATAGCAGTAACCCTACTATTCTCAACCCTGGCTGCCCACCCTGACTTCACATCTGTGATCAAGGGCTGAATCTGACAGTTGCTCACTTGATAGGAATTCAGGGAGCAGACAGGTTCCTGAGAAACTGTACTAAGCTAGAAGTTCCTGGAGATAGGGTGGATTAGACAGGGATTTTCTGCAAAGCATTTGAATCTATAGGAGCTCGAGGTGTCTTCAGGAGCATCAAACTAGAAGATTAGATGGGGAAATCATTTGTACGTTCAGTAGTCAGGTTCATTGGAAACAGGCTAAAAGTATTTTTGCAAGATGGGTTGGGGCAAAAGATTCAGGAATAAACCTGACTCTTGGGTGTTAGTGGCCATCTTTGGAAGTCTCTATAGGGTGAAGGATGAGTCTGAGAAACTCAGAAGTTGAGCATGATTGGATACTTGCTGGTTTTTCTGCAAAAGGACACAAAATACCCTAGTCTCTAAACATCAAGAACTTCTGAGAGATCAAATGTAAAAATTTTGAACACTGATTTTAATCTTTGCTCAGTAAGGGTCACAAACGTGTAACTTTAGACTGCTTTTCAGTTTCACGACCTCCTGTTTCATGTTTCCCCTTGTTTAGTGGTAAAAAAATGTACCAAATGGAGTTAAAAGAAAAAGGAAAAAGGTGGTAAGATACCTGAAAATCCACGTTTGATTTAAATAATTGAATACTGGCTACAAATGAGGAAAATAACCAAACTTAACATGACTCTGGGTTTCTCCTCTGAGACTCCAAATTCCAGAACAAATTTTAACTAGCACAGGATCAATATTCCTTTGGGCTTTAGGTAAATCCTGTTCATATTCTTTTATATCATGAGATGTGTGGTGGTTGAATGGCATGACCTAGTAAGTGAATATGTGGTAAATATGCCCCACATCATGTATTGCTGCCAGATTCCATTATTTAGAAGAAATACCTAATATCATTGGTCTTTAATCTCTCTGGGTCATAAACCCTTTTTGCTAATGTGAAAATATTTGTGAAATATGTCCACACCTGCAGCATTTTGCTTATATTTGAAGGTTGATGGGCCTCCTAAAGTCCATCCCTTGGTCTGTGCTCCATGGATCTCAAGAACTCTGACTAGTGTTTGGGGAAGCACCTGCAGAATCTCTTCACTACAAGGAAGATGCTTTAGAAGTTAATAGCTACCATTTTGTCTCAAGTTCACTGAGAAATCCATTGGAACTAGGTCTTTTTACAAGAGAATCGCAGAGTTTTAACAGAGACCTAGCCTAATGAATGGGAGCCAACTTTCTCATTCAGTTGGAAAGGGCTTTTGACATAATCTCAAATTTTATTAACCCAAAGTAAATAAATGGAAAGCAAAATTTAGACAAGCAAACTTTATCTTACTGACAAGATAGACCAGACAAATGTGCACTAGTTAATGGTCAACCAAAGAGTCTGTGCATCTTTTAATTACAATGGCACCAACTATATCCACTAAAACGAAGTGCTATTTCATTCGGGTGAAGTAGGCAGATTCTCAGAAAACATCTGCTTAGAAAATAGATGCTCTTTGCTTGCGACAGCATATCATGATAATGCAGTGGTTTCACTGTTCCTATTTAGGAGCCAATAAATTGTCCAATCCGACAGCTAGAAGTCTGGTAGTCGGTCACCATAAAGCCAAAATCCATAGCATCGGGAAATAGACACACATGTTGGAAATGAAAAATCTACACTGAATTTAGAAAATCATATTTAGTAGTCACTACATTTTTGTTTATTTTTCCCAAAAAGCACAAAAACAATTTTTTTCTATTTGAAAAATGTCTCAATTATGGAGACATATAGTCCCACACTGCATCAAAGACTAAACATGGGAAAATGAAATGAACCAACTTTCTCTGAGAAGCCACTGATGGAAATAAATGGGTCCAAATGAATTAATACTAAACAAGAGTTTTTTCATTCATTTTTCCTTTATTACAAGGTAGAATTAATAATGTTGAGGGAAAATAACTACAGTGATGTGTTTGCTTCGATAGGATCCCTTAACAAGAGCTGCTTCTAGGAGCTTATAAGCTTTCATAGCAAATTGCTGAGTACATCCAGATATTAGGGTTAAAAGCCCATCTTATGCTAAATTACTCTAGACTCTAATTTGGCAAGAGAAAATGATTTGTGATCCAAAAGGGGATTTGGTGCCAAGCTCCTAATTTGGGCTATATACAATATTTCAAGACCAACTTTCATTAGTATCAATTTACAAATGAATTATGTGTAAGCAACTGAATCATAGAACAAAAAATAACAGGCATTAGACCTTCCTTTGATCATACTCTAGCTTTATTAACCCAGTGCTTTTTAGGATGCTATAAGAAATTGAGAAGAGGAGGAGAGATTATTGACTAGTCTTTTATCCCCAAGTTTACCTATTGTACTTTGAGTAAAATTGCTATGTTTGAACAGTGAAAAGAGGTGTGAGATTTAGAGGTTAAGTGAAGATTCTGGTGGCAGACTGCCTAGGTTAGAATTTTACCTCTGCCAAGTTCTAAATAATTTAGCTTCCTTGGGCAAATTACTTCAGCTCTCTGGGCCTCAGTTTCTTTATCTGAAAGAACTGAGAATCAAAACTGTGCTCACTCACTTCCTATGGTTATTGCCAGTATTAAGTAGGATGATCCATTTAAGAACTTAGCCCAGCGCTGGCTGCTGTGGCTCAGTGGATTGAGTGCCAGCCTGCGAAGCAAAAGGTTGCTGGTTCGATTCCCAGTCAGGGCACATACCTGGATTATGGGCCAGGCCACCAGTAGGGGGCGCATGAGAGGCAACCATACATTGATGCTTCTCTCCCTCTATTTTTCCTTCCCTTCCCTCTCTCTAAAAATAAATAAATAAAAATCTTAAAAAAAAGAAAGAAAGAAAGAAAGAAAGAAAGAACTTAGCCCAGTGCCTGGCACATGGCAAATGTTCAGTAAGTCTTAGCTAAGATGCTGATGCTGCTTCTAATTATGCACAAGGGCAGAAGGATGAGAGGGAGAAAAGAATAAATAAGGAGGAAAAAATACTTCCCGAGCATGTCTCTGTTGAGAACTGTACTAATGCTTTCAAATACATAGATATGAAGAATGCTACATCAAAAAATAAACAAGAAAAACTACCAAGTGATATGCACACCCTTACAATAGCCTACAACCACACCCTTCCTACAGCCTACAAACACACCTTCCTAAAGTCTTCAACCACAACACATGGGAGCCACCAGTAAGTTTCAAGACCTTAAGATTGAAGCCACCACCCTCAGACATACAAAAGGGAGAGACAGTTCTTTACACGTTTTAAGCAATTAACCAATGTTCTCATTATTTTGCTTTTATCACTAGAGTTCCCACCAGGAACTCTGATAACCAACCCAGGGAAAACTGGTCTGGTCAGCCTGGTTCCTTATGTTATGGCCAACTTTTCTCCTCCAAAAGTAACCTATAGTTAAAAGGAAGCAAAACACAGCCACCTCTTTAAATATTGAGCAATGTATAAGTTGCTATCTGTGCAACTTTCAGACTTTGGTCAATCTTGGAACTTTTTATGACTCCCAAGGCTACATCTTTTGCTGTTCCTCCAAATTTCAAATGGGGAGCACCAGCAGGAAATTGCAGAGAGGAAGGAAACTGACTTTGGGGGATGCATTTCTCTGCCCACACCTTTGCAAACATCCCCTTCATTAAGCTCCCGCCCAATGACCCAGCTGGAGCTGTCCACTGTCTCCCTTTAGGGACCTAGCAAGCATCCTAATGGAATAAAGACCCCCACTCTAGCTGAGACATGTGTTTTCCAGCATGGCCCAGCCCCCCAAACCCACCACTGATCTCCTATCAAAGACCAGTCTACAGCCATTTATTTACAGTAACTACCCAGCCCTGTGAGTATTTGTGCTTATAACCCCTGACCTGGGATGAGGAACTGGCTTCTAAAAACAGTGCTGAGTAGTTCAGATATTACCAAGCCCACATTGGAAAGGTTGATCTGCCTTTATGGCTCACCCTGCCGTTATCCCTTCAGCCTCACACATCAGTTCCCTTGAAATGATGTTGGGGTATAATAACCAGAAGTGTAATCACATCATTACGTTTCAAGAAACCCTGTATTGAAAGCAGAGCTACAAATTTAAGAAACAATCCAGGGGAAAAAGAAAAGCTTTCATCTGGTGCATGAATATTTTAGGTAGCGTAGAAAGAGCTTTGAAATCAGACAAACCTGAGTTTATTAGCCCCTGGTTATGCAGTTCCTACCCAAATGCTTAATCACTTTGATGCTCTTGTTTTTAAGATTTGTAAAATGGGGACAATAATGTCCACTCCACAAGGTTATTATTTACATTAAATGAAATGGAGTTACAGAAGTAACCTGGCATCCGGTAGGTAGTCAATAACTGCCAGCCACTTTTCTTTCATGGTTCAAGGCACTGAGCCTGCATTTGATTTTATTCATAGTCTAGTCATCAGGAAGTTCTCTCAACTCAGAGATACATGGGGAAGAAGGTGTCTGAGGACTTTGTGATGGCCCAATGCCGTAAATCTAGACCCATGATGGTGACAGAGTGATCATTGCATGAAAATGACCTTTGGCTCTTGATTAACAAGCACAAACCAGTGATAAGGGCACACTACTAATGTCTTCTGAAAAGGCTATGGTCTCTTCCTGTTTTGCTGGACACCAGATCTAAAAAAATCCTACCCCAGGGTAAAACACACACACACACACACACACACTCTCTCTCTCTCTCTCTCTCTCTCCCCCCCCCCCCTACAGAGGCCCTTGTAAATCTTACTGTGATTCACTGGATTCTCACCCAAATGACAGACATATCTTGAGCATTAAGTTAAATTAGTATTTGAACCTGAATCTCAATAATGTGTTTTTTCCTTAACGTAAATAATTATCAGCACCTCTTTGTGAGGTAGAGGAGGTCTCTTTTTTTCTGGTTCAACAGTAGCCTGGATGCAGGACAGTGATAGGTTTTATTTCTTGAGCTAATTCCGATCCATTGCCAGTAGCTGCCTGAAGTAATGGGACGGAAAGTTTTCTGAGGTCTTGAGGAGTAAAGTCATGGATTAGTAATGTCTCCCCTTGAAATAGGTAAGGGACTGGCGGCAGCACAAATGTCACAAGTTTGCTCCCTTTGGTCCAAAGCTCTGGGCTGACAGTACATGGTGGTCATGCTCTTTACGTGGCTACTGATGCCCTTACTCTGAACTTATTCTTGAACTGTCTCTTGGGTATGCAAATGAGCACAGCTGAGTTGTGGACCATATGAGTGAATCTCCCAAAGCTGGGTTCTATCAAATCACACAGATAGCACACAGTATACAGCAAACCTTATCTAATAGCAACTGAAAAGTCACCACTCTTTCCTACAGTGTATGAGTAATTTATAGGAAAAACTATTAAGAGATAGTATAATATAAAAACTAGAACCTTATCTCATTTGGACTGTTTGAGGTCAAATTATGAAAGAATAAGGAGTTACTTATGCCAAGCACACGGTTATGGATGAATCAGATCAAATGTGCACTGTGCTGGGCTCATCTGAAGAAGGGATGACAGAATCCATGCCTCTCGTGGGCATTCAGCCCAGTTGGAAAAAGCAAACTCCTATATGTTATGTGAGCAGGGCTGACACTCAGCCAGTACGCATATGTACAGCCATTGTGGAAACACTGAAATACTTCTGTGTCCCTGAGCAAAAGCTGATACTCCGAGATCCTCGAGTTCCCTGCCCTAGTACTCTGGTCTTCCTCTGGGATCCCTCAGAACCTTGTTTTAATTCAGCAGCTAAAAATTTAATGCTTGTCACAGCAGGGAAACTCTAGGAATGCCAGACACCAAAGGGCCAGTGTCCATTTTGATTGAACCAGTCACTTGTATTAATTATTTTAAATATCGCCACTGGACTCAATGCCCATTAGCTGAAATATCAAAGTGAATACTATTTTCAGTGCCCATAATGTTTTATTGACACATGGCCACACCCATTCATTCACCTATTTTTAATTGCAGAGTTAAGTAGTTGTAACAGAGATCTTCTGGTGTAAAAAAACTTAAAATATTTACTATTTTGTCTTTTATAGAGAATGCCTGTCAACTCCCTCCCTCCTACCCCAGCTTCCTTAGAATACTGAAACATTCTGCGAGCTTCCACAGCTCCAAGGTAGCTCCCTAGCCCAGAAAAGTGACTCAGTATCTGATTGTTCAATAAAATAGTGAAAGATGGTTTATTTTGACAATGCATTCTGGGGAGTTGTTGAACTTGGTTCTAAATGAAGAAATGAGCAGAAATAGGAAAGATTCCAGGTAAGACTTGTTACCTCCAGGGTCCCCTCTACTCCCTCTATGCATCCATAGGGAGAAGAGACTAGTGGCAAAAAATAAACAAATAAATACATAACAGGTTCTAGCTAGAGTCAGAGAATTGAGTTCACCTAGCTTTGCTACTATGTGACCTTGGCCCCGGCGCTCCATCTTCCAGAACTTTTGTTTCCTGTTTGTAAAACGACTCTCAGGGAAGCTGCCAGATTTCATCAGGCAATGCCTGTCTGTAAAGAACCTGACACAAGGCTCTGAGTTCTGAGAGGGCATGGGTGTGTCAGTTTTGTTCACTGAGTTGTACCCCGGGTGCAGTGCATTCTTGAAAAACAATAGACAAAAATCAATGTTGAATGAAAAAGTAAATAAATAAATGCTGGGAAATTTTTTCATTGTGTTAAGTGAATAATCTGTTTAGATACTCACAAAGTTTATAAGAGAGAGAGTGCCAGGGATTAGGGTACTTTGCCCAGAATGGGCAAAAGAGCTCATCAGGATCCAAGGCGGATCCTGGCAAAGGAGGCCAGTTCATGACCACAGCTGCTGTATTCCTCTTTTAGGTGTCTGAAGTAGGACTCAGTAGTCCTTGGTGAGGAAGGGGTGGATAGTGTAGCTATTAAGGGTGAGGAGTCTACAGATAACTTGCTTGGGTGTGAGGGTCTGTTCCACTATTTACTCATTGTATGACATTGAGTGAAGCGTTCAACCTGTCTAAATCTTTATTTCCTCATCTGTAAAGTAGGGATAATATAGTACATGATTCACAGAGTTAGCTTAAGCATTTGGCATATTAATGCAGGACAAGTGACTGGTGCATAGCAATAAGCATTGAAAAATGGTAGCCATCATTATTTAGAAAGGGATACCACTTAGAGATTCCCTGATCACTTTAGGTCCAGGCTGATTTCAACTTGTCACTTGACTGGCTTTTTCAGTTTCCCTCCCCACTGTTCCTTTCCTTAGTATAAGTTGTTAAGATGGAGAACATGGTCTTCATGTTCAACACCTGAAGGGGTTCACAGGCCAAAGTTGTCAAGGTCCCTTTTTCCATTCCACTCAGACAATTGTCCATGAACCATGGCTCTCTGATCAGAAGCTAAAACTGCCAAGCACAGACCTGCGTTAGCTAACTGCAGACAAAAAGACTCTCCTACCCAACTGATTGGGGCATTTGGTGAAGGGACGTGTGCATCATTGGAGATGAGTATGCAAACAAAACACCACGGACACTGCACAAAGGAAAGGGCAGAGATGGTGGGACCTCTGAGTCTTCGGCAGAAACCAGTGTTAGCTTTAGAATGGAGCAGAGAACTCAGAGTACTGAGAGGAGTCAGCATAGTGCTTTCCCTGGACCATTGCACAGTCATTTTTGGAGTCCTGAATCTTGGAATCAAATTGCTTTTCTGCGAGAAAAAAAGTTGGAGGTAAGAAAGAGGTAGTTTACATGTTCTGTGAAGAAGGAACTTGGGCAGAAGAAACAATTTCAAAGGAACTGAAGTAGGAAAAATTAGTTGAAATTATTTTACAACTTCAGAGATAAAATATTATAGCAGCTGGAAATGAAAACTATAGTTTTTGAAATATTAAGGCTGAAGGGCTATTATATTTATAGGGTGTTTGACTATGGTATGACAAAATGACTATTCATTTCAGTCATGGAGAAATTAAGCCTGTGTTTGAGAAAAATGGGATTGGATTCAGTATCATCAAATATTTTCTAAATTAACAAAATGTGCTAGGTGCTATGTGGGTCAGATGTGAAACTTTTAAACAATTATTTTATGTTGTTTATCAGCCAACCCTACTAGTTTGCCTCTGAAGAGAAATACTTGAACAGAGTATTCTCTGTTCAAGAAACAATTCTCTACCCTACCCTCAGATTTCCCTCTCAAGGGAGAAAAACAAAAATAGCTCCTTGGTGTTGAAATGGTTTAAACCTGATCTACAATGCTTTCAAAAACAACAAAGAGGATTATTTCACAGAACTGGTGAGTTTGCAGGGAGGTCTATATCCCAGTACCCTTCCCTGATCCTCCCAGGAAAGGCCGCACGCACAGAAAGTGCTTTTGCAGACAGTATTACCTGGGCTATTTCAACCCAGCACAGGCCTGTTGTCTCCTGATAGACTGGCTGACTTAAAGCCACTCACTCACCGATGCCCCAGGCCATCCCTTATTTTTCTAACTTCAAGAGGATACCTCTGTGAGGCCCATCCTCTTCCTAAATGGTTGCCCTGGGTTAATGTCGCCTCCACTGAGCCTTCTAATCTCTTTCCCTGTAGGGCCTTGCACAGAATTAAGAAAGGGTTTGGGGAGCAGCCCTGTTGATTCCAAGCATCCTCAGTAGCACAAAAATCTACATAACAGACAAGAGGAAGGAGGCTGTGGAGAATAAAATGAGTGATACTGATTTTGTTCTGTTTCTATATTGGGCATAAAAATACTTGCAGGGTTTAGACTTTTAAATGATATGGCCCAGTAGGGGTTCACTGAGCACAGGGCAGACTGACACGGAAATAAGAATAATCATTCAGGAGAATGGTCTTTGAAACTTGAGATACTGAACTCAATTGGATAATGAAACACTGGGAACTCCACAGGGTATTTTTTCACCTCTATAAAGAACATTCAATTAAATGCTTTTTCATTTGGACAGGAGGGGTGGAGCTATTTTTTTCCCTCTCATTTCCACAGAAAGTCTCTTCTTGGCTCCTGGTCCCATTTTCTTTTTCTGATCTTTACGGTCGGTTTTTACTCCCCTCCGAGATCCACAATGCCTGCATACCCTGCCTTCTCACAGGTTGATGGAAATCCCCCACGTTGCCCTTGAAAATGCTCATTACCAAGGAAAGACACAATGGCTTCACTAGGTGATGCATTGGTGATGCTTCCAGGGGCTTCTAGTGCCTCCATTTCATGGGCCACTTGCTTAGCTGCTTCTGAAATGCCTTAGTGCTATGAAGGCTGCATTTAACTTAGCCATCTGTGAATAACTCCATCAGGGACAGATTGAAATCCAAAGTCAAGACTGCTTCCTGGCCAGAATGTCATCCTGTCTCACACAGGCCAGCAAGAGTGATTTCCTGACATAAGAGGCCAATGCTGTTGTCTCTCCCTTGGGAGCCCTTGGGAGCAGGCCATGCATTGCATGTGGACTGTCTTACAAATCAATTAGCACTTGGCACTTTATAGTCTGTAATGATGTCATACAGCCTGTGTGTAGTCAGGTATTAGGTGATGACTTCAAAATTAATTGTCATTGGACTAGCAGAGGTATACATTTCTTTTCCGGAGTGTGGAAAGATAGTAGGAATAGAAAAAATGGGGTCATGCAGCCAATTAAATGCACCGTGATTAAAAAGGCTGGGGGTACCAGGCTTGGTGCTTCATGAAATAGCATACAAGACGAACTTTTGTCTCAAGGGTCTTATAGACTAGTGGAGGGAACAGGGGATCTTAACCTGAAGTCCAGGACTAGGAGAGACCTTATGGTCAGTCTTTAGGGAGTACAGAAACCTCTAGAATTGTACATAATCTGAATTTGTATAAATGAGGAGTATTAGATTGATGGTTTTCATCAGATTCTAAGAGGGAAATATGACATCACCTTACACAAAACTACCAACAATTAGTCTAGTATCTTTTTGCTTTCTATTTCCCAAGCATGTGAGAATGGGTTTTAAATGAATAAACGGTGACTGAATGAGTGATGATTTCCATACTGGGAAGGGCACACAAGACAGCCTGTCTGACAGAAGTCCTGTGGTTCCAGGACAGCGAGGTGGTAGAATCATCTCTTAGCTCAGGTTATAAGTATAAGAAGTCAAGGAACAGGGGAAAGCTCGGAGTTAAATGGCTCATTTAAGAAAAGTGAAAATGAGAAAGAGGTGAAAGCAAGTTCTCAAAGTAAGGAAAGGCTGAATGGGTACTTCAAGCTGGAGCAGATACCAAAGGACACAGAGATAAAAGGATCAGGAGCAACAAGTCAAACCAAGCAAGTACAAGGGCAGTATGGGAGGACGGTGGACCCTAAGGACTTAGGGAAGGGTCCAAAGGAGATTTGAAGAACTTAGGCTTGGAATCCGGCAGTCTTGAGTTCAAATACTGCCTCTACTCTTAGTTAACTTCTCTTTGCTTAGTTTCTCCAGTGGCAAAAAGGAGATACAGCACTACCTTCTTAAAGGGTTACTGACAGGAATAAATGAAAGAATTGATGCAAAGCACAAAGCTATTGCTAAGTATAGGGCTTTCATTGAATTCTAGGGGTGGGTTGGGTTCCCCTAAACAGCTACAATTAAAGTGGATACTTGCTGCCATGGCGTTTTTTATTCTGGCCACTTAAGTGTTTCAAAAATCTATTCACATTCATTTCTCTTCTGTTCATTCTTACCCCTCCCATGTAGCGCTGGCAAGTTACCTTCTATTATTGAACTAAATTTACTCTTTCCTTGTATTAATCAAATCCTCCACATATGAAATTTCTTCATTTCCCTTTGAGAAGGTAATTACTTTCCTGATAGAGAATTATTAGGAACTCTGATGAGGGAGAAGAATGTTCTCAACTCTCCCTTTGACTGCTCTTCCTCTCCTTCACCCCTATCCTCTCGGCAGCTACTAAGCCCTGTTAATTCAGCCTCCAGCGTGCGGGTTCTCCGGACCCCGGCAATTTCATCCACATGCAGCTGTCCTTACCGGCTGTCCCTGGATGACTGCACATGTTGGATCCCCTGGTCCCCAGTTATTCTCTTCTACTTCTCCCCTACAGTCCTGGACAGTCAATCTTCCTGCATCATCACTTCACATGAAATCCTATGAAAACATTGTTCTTTAAAGAATGAAGAACAAATTCCTCACATGGCATTCAAGGCCTTTCATAAATTTGTCCAGCTGAATGTCCTGATCTTACTTCTCTGCCCATTTCTCCACACGCCTGATGAGAACCAACTGACCACTAGGCATTCCCTGAAGGAGCCACATGCTTGGACAACCCATGCCTAGAACGCCCTCCTGCCATTGAACACCTACACCCACCAGAATAAAAAACCATCCATCTCTCTCTCCCCTGCAACCTCTCTCCCCCCCCGCCCGTTAACTAGCTATCAAGCGCTTGTTGCAATTGGCTTTTTTGTTAATATATAGAAGTGATTGCTTATTTTTCTCTTCTCCAACTAGATACTATTTCCTTGAGGCAGGCACAATATATTTAGTTCTATATTTCCCAGCACCTGGCTCTGTGTCTTGTACGAACAACGCGGTCAATACATAATTGATGAATCAGTTAAGATGAATCTAGGCCCTGTATTTGATTAATGTAGTACTTCGTAAATCGGTGCTTGTCAAATCGTGGTCTGATGACCGCCAGGGGTCCCTGAAACTCAGTGAGTATATAAGGTCAAAAAATTTTTCATAATAATTCTAAGATATTATTTGCCTTTTTCACTTTTATTCTCTCACAAATGTACAGTGTATAAAAGATTCATTGATAGGCTTTCAGATACCACATCAAAACTAGTCTTTAAGAAACTAGTACTTCTTGAGTATCAAAGAATATCCATAGTCATCTAAAAAGATTATTAAAGTGCTCATACTTTTTTCAACCACCTATCTGTGTGAGGCAGGGTTTTCCTCATTTTCTTTAACCAAAAAAAAATCACAACAAACTGAATGCTGAAACAGAAAAGAGAACGCAACCAACTCCTATCAAAACATCCATTAGAGAAATTTGCAAAAATGTAACATACTGCTACTCTCTTCACTACTTTTTTTGCAATATATAGTTATTTTTTAAATGTTATTTATGTTAACATTTAATGGGCTTATTGTTATTTTAAATAGATTAATAAGCATATATCTAAACTTTTCTCAGTTTGAAATTCAAAAATGGTCCATATCAATAGATAAAGTCTGCATACAAGGTTTTAGAGTTCTCAGCTATTTTTAAGAGTGTAAAAGGGTCTTGAGACCAAAATGTTTAAGACTCACCTCCCAAAGTTTGTTTCCTGAATACCAGATCTCTATAACATGTTCCTAGGTCTTTTCTGCGGTCAGGGGGTTGGGGGGAGTGAGGAGGGGGTTGGCAGAATGTTATGTTCTTTTTGGTATGGGAAAGAGGCATGCTGAAGTTAAATATATTTCCTTTGTTCATGACCTCTCAAAGCTTTATTTTGCTAATATCCTTTGTAAATATCTAAGGCCAATATTGTAAATATTGGTTTTCTGTTCCTTTGTAACGGAGTATCACAAATTTAGCTGCTAAGACAACACAAGTTTATTATCTTGCACTTTCTGTCGCTGAGGACGCCGGTCACAGCTTAGGGGGTTCTTTGCGTCAGTCCTCCCAGGCCGCCATCCAGGTGTCAGGTGGCGCTGTGGCCTTAGCAGAGGCTGATCTACCTACCAACGGGCCGGCCCACTTTCAAGCTCCCTGAGGGTATTGGCAGAATTTATCTCCTCAGGGTGGTAGAACCAAGTCTGTTCCCTTGCTGGTCATCTCCCAAGAGCTGTTCTTCATGCCTAGAGGTTGCCCATGGCTCCTTTCCCCTTCACGGGCTCTCTCACAACATGAGAATGTATTTTGAAGCCTACAGTGGACAGTCTCTCCAGGGCTAAGGCTGTGTCTTATAGAGCAACATGGCACTAAAGAAATGACATCCCATTTCTCTTTCTATATTCTATTGGCTAGAAGCAAGTCATAGATCCTTCCTACAGTCAGAAGGGGGCTATTATGATGGACATAAACATGGCAGGAAAGGAGTCATGGGGCCACCCTGTGGGCCACAGTATGTATAGTCTATACTTTGCTCTCACGTACTTAACCAAAGAATTCTTCTGTGTGCCTATTAATATGTCAAGAAGCGCTATCTGAGAAACGTTGATTTAAAGTGTTCAGTATAATTAGACGTACTACATTCTCCCAATGTATTTGCTAAAGCGTATGTGTCTGAGTATGTGAAATATAATTTTAAACTCCACTAATCAGTCCGTATCTACCTAGCACTCTAGAACTAGGTAGAAGAGGAAGCAGCCCTTCACATGGCTGTCCTTACCGGCTGTCCCTGGATGACTGCACATGTTGGATGAGCAGTAGCTAAAGAAGCGACACTGTCCTAAAGCAAAGGTCAGGGTTATTTTGAGACAGAGGGTGTCAAGACTGGGAAATAGGTGTTTGTTGACTCATCGCCCTGATTCTTATGGAGCATGCCCAATGCCTCTCCACAGAAAGGAGACCCTCGCTGTGCAGACTGGTCAGAAATAAAGCCCAGAATTGGGACCTGAGATACGACGGCCCTCAGAATCTGGGCTACAGATGGCCTAAGACTCCAGAGTGGAAAGAAATCACTTAGACCTGTGGGCTTTGTACAGAAAACTCTACTTTTCAAAGAAAGTATTAATTGAGACTCTCTTGATTAAAACAAACAACAACAACAAGAGTGAACTGCTCTGGTAGAAACAGGGGTGTCCTGCCCACTAGAACTTCCAGTTGCTGTCCCATCTGCAACCCAGAATGCCCTTTAAAATGATTTCTCTTGTTCAGCTCCCTCATTATAAACTGGAAAAATGCAAGAGGTGAAGTGTTTTGTCAAAGGCACACCACCAAGTCTGGACCATCCATTCCTGGGACCCCACCTTGACATAATTCAGTCATCCTCAAAGGTGGGCTTTATTTCCTCACAGGGTACAGTGGTCTCTTCTCACACTGTATCCTCCAGCACCACCTTAAGAAGATGCTCCCTCATGAATTCAGTATCCCTGTCATCAACTCCTAGGAAATCAAACTGAATTAGCTCTTTGTGTAATTAACCAAAGAAGTGCTTACATTTTGTGACATCTCTAATTTCTGTGAGCAACCCAATCACATTGAAACTGAAGACCGATTGCCTCCCAACCCCTCCAGGGCACCCTGGGGGGTAGAGAGTACAAAATCCCCAAGAGAAATGGGAGAAGGACGAATGTAGGGATCATTAGGACAAGCCTGATCAACTAACTAGAGTTCCTTAGCTCTACAGATGTAACAAAAAACAGAGCAGCAAAATAAATCTCCTTTGGAACATAGAAGCAAGTCCAAAAAGGAAACAGAATTGACAGCCTAGTGGGGGATTCAACCTGGAAGCTCACCTCTACCTGTGCCCAAGCCCTGCCCATATTCTTGCCAACATCTCCTACAAAAGTTGATCCAAAGACTTAATGAGCCAAAAGACATTCAGAGTCGTGCATGTAAGTAATGCCACTGATTGTTGAGTCTTTAATTGGATGCAAATCACATCACCTGGGCTCCACATCCCAGGATTCATCCTACTCTTTGTCACACAGCACTCTAATGCACCCCGTTCCGAAAAGCCTGGCAGGAGAGGAAGACATTAACTGTGAGGTCTGTTGGCTTCTGCCAAATTTACAAACACTGGCAGCTAAGCCTATAGATAGAATGAAGGGTAATTTCATGGAAATGCTCTGTGCTATTCCCCAAGCTCCAAGATTAGAGATGTCAGAAAATGTAAGTGCTCCTCTGGATAATAATACAAAGAATTAATTCAGTCTGATTCCCTAAGCTGGGTGTTAAAAAGCAGCAGTTGTGAACTTGTGGAGGTAGGGTTTCCTTCGGGTGATGCTAGAGAGGGCCTGTTGTGTACAAAGGCTGTGGTCCCTGATGGAGGAAACAGAGCCACCTTATGAGGGTCACTCTGAATCATGTTGAGGAGTTGTCCAAATGCTCGCATCGATCTTGGGACTTGGCCATCTTCCAAATGCCTGCTGAAAGTGTGGGCAAATGTAATGGGTAGCAATGAGCTTACGCTGCTGCTTGGAGAAGGCCATTCCAGGCCAAACCAGAGCTGCAGGGTTTGGGAACTCAATCTGGAAGACATGTGCAAAGGTCATAACTTTTTCTCTCTCTCTCGTTTCCTTTCTGAAAGAGACACTTGGTTCCTAGTTGTCTACTCCCTACCTTCTTGGACACACACATTTTTATATGCCAAGTGATATTTTGTCATAGTCTCTAGAGGGCGTTGACTTATTAATCAAACAGGGTACTTCTTAGAGGTGATCTCACATCTTGTGAATAGTACGAAGCAACAGAACACTTCAGGGGAAAACGAATTACACCACTGTCCTATTTTTTGGGTCCTCGGTGTACCACCGAAATTACCTGTCAGGTTTTGGACTTTCAGATTTTAATTTTCAGGTTATCCTGAAGTATCTTTGATGTTTTTTGAGATTAAAAAAACATACACCCTCTCCCTCCATCCCCCTCCATACAGTCACTGGGATACACCTTGATTCCTAAGTTTTCTAAAAGAAGGAAAATTGTCATCAATTAGGAATCCATGGGTGGTTTTACTGGTCACCAAATTTCTGGAATAGAATGTAAAATTATAGATAGACAAATCTGAAGCTAGGTGGTAGATGTTATTAAAGTCAAGATGATAATTAGTTATTTTTTGGAGGCTGATGGGGATTGGGTCCTTCCTTCCCCCAGTGGCTGAGAGACCTTGTGTAAGTCCCCTGACCCCCTTAACCTTCTGAGCTATATATTTATTTAATTAGTAAATAATTAGAATTATAATAATTCCTACTTCTGAGGCTCATGTTGATGATTAAGTGAGGTGATACAGATGCCTAGCATATAATAAATGCTCAATAAGCAGAACCTAAACTATTTCCCATTAACTTACACAACGAAAGCCCACAGCATAATTCTTTGCACACAGTGAGTGCTCAGAATTTCTCTATTATCGTCAGTTATCAACCCACATCAACCCTCTCTAATGACGTTTTCTTCCAAATAATGCAATGAGTCAAATAGGACACTTTTTAAAATTTGTTTGTTTGTTTCCCCCACCCAGGACATATGTTCTGCTGGGTTTTTTGCAGGGGAGGGGTTCCTTTTGTTTTTAACAGGGTAATATATCCCAGAAGATTGGCCGTGCCCAGCTATATAAATGGGTAAGGTGAAAAAGTCAAATCAATTAGGTAAAAAGTTTGGAAAATCTGCTTCCAGAAGATTTTGACCTATAAATATTTACTTTGCCCAACCTGAGACTGGCTTCAATGGAGAATGGTCTTGCGCAATAAGACCGTGCATTTGTTTTATCATGTGAGATAAAGGAACTCCTTACATGCAAATTGTATTTTATTTTATGGAACTATCTATTCCAAATAAGAAGAGTCATGACTCACTGGAAATTATGAATCCACACATGGTTCATATCTCTGTAGATTTACAAGTCCTTGAGGCCACACACAGTGAGGCATGTTTTACTGCTAAGTATTCACAATTCTTGTCCAACTACCCTTGAAAATAACAGTCGTCTGATTTGGAAGAGCACAGATACATTGCTCTCTGGCATAGTTGTTTCCAGAAATGAGTTTACACATTTACAATGAGCTAGTATCAACTTTGTCCCTAAGATTATCCTAAAATATCGATGACAGTTTTTGAGATAGATAAAACAACACACATTCCTCCATTCATCCTCCTTCTTACAGTTGTGCGGAAATGCCTGGATTTCTAACTTTTCTAAAATAAAGAAAATAAATTGTAATCAATTAGGAACCCATGGGTGGCTTTACTGATTATCAAATTTCTAGAATAGAATGCAAGATTATAGACAGATGAATCTTGAGCAGACGGCACATGTTATTAAAATCAAGAGCATGATTAATTAGTCATTTACGTGGAGTGATTTATCTTGTACCTCTCTCCGCTGGTGCTGGAACTGCCTGCTGTGGACGTCAGGTGTACCGCTCTGTTATGAATGCTAATCAAAGTCCACAGAAGTGCAGATTAAGGGTAAATTTGAGCTTCACTGAACATCCATTTTAAAGAGCTGACTTTTATTAAGTAAGTCTGAAATCAAGAAGCCCATAAAACTACAGAGGAAAGGGATAAGCCAATTAAAGCTAAGCTGTCTCACTCTCAAATGAGCCAAGTGCCAATCCAGCCTGTATTGCTGGGGCCTCAGGGCTGCATTCCCAACTTAGGTCTACATAACACAGTCCCATCTCTTCTCCTTCCCACATATTTCTCCAATCCACCCCACTTCTCTCCATTTTAATGCCATTTTCTTCTGAAAATGCCCTTCGGATGCGCCTCTAACTGGCTAAGTCATTCTGTCTTCCTGTCTGTAGCTTAAATATAACTTTCTCCCAGAAACTTTACCTGCTTCTGCTTCGCCTCACCCTAGAGATAGTTACCAGCTCTCATAGTGCCACATAGTTTTTCTCTACAGTCCCTATCAAAATTGTCACTAATTCCTTTTATAATTAGCCATTAGCACTTTTTTCATCCTTCCCCAGATTCTAACCATGTATGGGCTCTATCCGCAGTTCCTGAGCACAGTGCAGACATGTTAGCAGGCCCTCAATAAATGAGGGGGTCACACAGCAATGATGAAAGCTCTATGTAGGAGAGGCCAACAGCTGCCCACCCAAATCAGTGCCCAGATGGACTACATTTCCCAAACTCCCTTGTAGGCAGGTAGCCATGTGACTGAGTGGGGCTGACTTGCCATTTATTGGTTCAGATCATATAAACTTCCCGGAGCAGCTCCGTGATATTTCTGCATTCTGGCTAACTGGGATGTTGATGTCTAGGGTCACTTTGAAAGTCATGGTTGAAAATGGTAGAGCAACCCATTAGCCTGGGTTTCTTGTGGAAGAAACTCTGAGACCTAAACTGCTGTCCCAGAGCTGTTGTGTGAGCAGGAAATAAACTTCCATGCTGTTAAATGATGGAAATATCAGGGTCAATTTATTATTGCAACTTAGCCGACTAAAATGAATACATTAGGATACTAATACATTGAATATCAGGCCGTGGAAATGAGCGAAAACAAGGCCCGCTCCCCCAAAACACACTTACACTTCCATGAACATATAGGTACATCCTACAGAGGTAGAAAAAATACTGAAGTTCTAGCAAAGAACAATAATAGGAAAAAATAGTGTTAAAAATTTTCCCATTTATGTCCATTTATTTCTTTTCATATGCCAACTCAATCTCCAATAACGATAAGAAGAGCCTGATTACTGGTGCTGTTTGGTAAGAGAATCTTCACTATTTCTTATATTTCTCCCTATCCTTACATTCTGTCCTAGTAACTACACATAAAGCCATGGGTATGGATGGATCCTCACAGTTATGAGGGAAGAACTTCCCAAAGCAACAGAAAGTCAAGCAGTCTTCTCACCGAAATTAGAACCTCATCTAGCAAGCAATTCTATTTAGTTTAATGCAGAACTTACTTTGCCTCTAAGACAGTTCAGGGACAGAAAGAATCACTGGAAAGATTTTTCAAATGAATAAAAAGTTTTTTTCTATGTTCTTGGGGTTTCTGTCAAGTCATCTCAGGGCTGGGACCCCCCTCCTGGAACTTACCTCTCTGTATCGTAAATGCCCGATCTCCAACTCAGGCTGAGCTGGAGGCAGGTTCCTGCAGCTTTGCAAGCTTCTGCTGAGCAAGTTCATCTAGCTGAGTTAATGGAGATGCAGCCACTAACCATCACCACAGAGAGCCTGCTCAGTCAGCTGCCTGAGCTTCATGGCCGGGGAGCCCGCCCCTCCTGTCGAACCGTCCTCGGGCTGTGGAAACCTCTGCTCTTATTCGGAGCACCTGCACACAGAGTTGTGGGGACTTTGGCCCTAAAATGGAGGAACTGAGCACTTTTTGGCTCTGAGTAGGATTCTCCCATACTCCTGAAAGCCTGTTTCTTTCACAGGAAATGTCCCTTGGTGCCAACCCTGCCATAGCAGAATGCGACATTTTCTCACATTGAGCCACACCTGTTGTCAACAAGCATTTGCTTCCACTCTGTTTACGCTCCATGAGGGAAGGAGACCGTGTGGGTCTTGGGCATTTCCTGGCAACACAGGATCCACAGCACCTGGGAAAGCACCACAAAGTCTACACTGTTATTTAGGAAGTGAAGTTGCCCTTGGTAACAGCTGTTCTGTTTCAATAGAGACCAGAAGCCTCTGGGAAAGTCATAAGGCCTCACCCAGGCCCCTGTGCAATGGTGAGTGCCAGGCACTTGGAGTTGAAAGGTAGCCCGGGCCTGTCAGGATTCCTGCAGACTCACCAACAGTGGGAGTAAAGCAGGAAGAAGGCCAGCATTGATAGACATTTGCTAAATGATTATTTTAAGGATGGATGCTTGTATGGTTGAATTAAAGAGTATATTGATGGATGAGATGGTTGGTGAGTGGGTGGATGAATGAAAATATGACTGGATGAATGCATTTATAGGTAAATAAATGGGTAGAGAGACAGACAGACAGATGGATTAACAGACGTGTAGATAAATGGGTAGATGCATGGGTGAGTGGGTGGATGGTTGGGTGAGTTGATGGCTGAGCGGCTGGATGGATGAATGGCTACATAAATTAATTGGTGGGTGGGTGAACAGAGGATAAATGGATGTTCAATGAGTCAGTTAGCTAGATGAATGAATGAAGAATGGCTTCAACCATCAAGGTGCCAACGTACACATCAACACTATAACGTACTTGCAGTAAAATAATATCCAACTAGTAATCCCTTGAATAAATTCACAAAACCTGAACTACCAGCAAGTACAACAGTAGACAGGCCCCTTGTGGCCTGCATTCCCTGGAGCCGAAGGCATAAGGAGAGTGCTCTAGTTTTGGGCTAATAGGTGATATGCTTCCCTGTAGCCACTAAACAGCATTGCTCTGGCAATAGACAAATCTATTTCATAATCTTTTTAAAAAATCATTTCCTGCATATTAAAAACGCCCCATTTATTCTTCAGAAATGAACCTAAAATAAACATAGAAGCAAGCTTCAGAAGGTGTGTTTAAAACAAAAATTGATACCAAGGGAAATAAGGTAGTCAAGCCCAGAACTGCCGGCCTTCCCAGGCAATCCTCACAAAACAGTCCCTTCAAACAGCAGGAGAAGAAGACTGACTCCCCAAAATGTGACCTTGTTTCAAAGCCACACAGCTTTCCTTGCTTCAGTCCACGGGAGTCAAAGATAAGAGAATGTACAGTACTCTCTGCTAGTGCCGAATGTAGAATGAAACATGCCCCTTGTTTTCGTGTGCTCGGTTATTGCTTTTTATTACCACTACTGTGTTATAGACATCTTTCCTTCCTCTGAGATAACAACAGAGCAATGAATCAGTTTAAAAGGGAAAAGCTATCAGTTTGGATAAAATTAGACTGTTTTATTTTTTATTAAAAAATAGGAAGCTAATCATGCCAATTGTAATTTTAGTAAGTTATTTCTAATGTGAGTTTATTAAACCATGAATTTTCCCTTGAGCTAAACTAATGACCACAATTAGGCATGCTACCCTATTTTAAATGATCAAAATATTCAATGGAATAAGATGAAAATTATAGATAGTGATAATTACAAAATGTCAGCATCACCTGGAATCAATTTACTAATGTGTCAGCCTGGGTGTGGAGGAGAAGAGACAGTTTAAAGTGTGCAAAAGGCAAGTTGCATGGGCTGCTGTCATTTATCCTTTGGGGACTGTCGTGACTGAATATTTATATCCTTTCTCCCCAGCAGTTGTTCCTAGTTTTTATCAAAGACCAAGGCAAAGATTGTCAAAGAGAGAAAATTCCTCCACTTTTTTGAATCCCCAGCTTGTTCCCTGAATTTCTGAAGGGGAAGTGGAGACGGAATTTTAAAATAAACCGATCTTCTTGCACTTGGGCTCTCTCTCTCTCTGGTTTTCCGCTTAAATATATGGTACTGACCTCTCCACACCCCCAATTCCTACAAGGGAAAGACAGCAGGATTCTGGGTAATTAGGTTAATTGCAAACACCATTGTTTTATAAGTCAAGGTTTCAGCTGTGCTTCTTTGTTCGGGTTAGTATCACCTGAAATCATGGGCAAAATGAATTTGCTCTTGGCTCAAAAGGGCGGAGACCGCATCCCCTAAAGTGAACCTGTCAGGGAAAGAAGCAGCTAACGTGATACATATGTACAGATGTGTTTGGCTCCTGGGGGGAATGATCAGTTCACTGGGGCTGTCAAAGGTATGCGTGTAACAAGTCAGGATGAGAGCCATGACCTTCCTGTTCCCCAGTTCCTGCAGTTACCTGCCCCCACCACCCATACCCTCCTGCCACCATCTGCTACACAAAAGACGCAGAAGTGTACACACACACTCACACAAAGACACTCAAGTGTTGCATTCCTCAGTTTAAACAACTCCAGCTATTTGGTTCTGGCAGGAGGGAGTGTCTAAATAAACTCCTAAAATAGAGCTGATTGGTTATAGAAAAACTACAGGATTAATTTAATCCTTATTTCTAGTTTTTCCACTTTCTCTTCTTCCCCCTCCAGCCTGGTCCTTTGAAGCCACTGATCATTCTCTAGGCCCCTCCCAAACCTCTTCTGCACAATCCACTTCAGATTCCTTTTGTCCCAAGGGAACAAGAATCTTTCCTACTAAACACCAGGAAATAACCACTGCTGTGCCAGCGTCTGATTTGACAGTGACCCTTGAACTCTGTACAGGCACTGCTGGAGCAGCCTCTGCTCTGTTTTGGGCAGAGAGCTTTCAGAAGCAGCAAAAGGCAGTTGTAGAGACCACAGGTTCTGAAGCTGGATTGCTGCCTCCCAGCTGTGTGAACTTCACAAGTCCTCAGTTTCTCTGTGGCTCGGTTTCCTCATCTATAAAATATAGAAAATTATACCTACCTCCTAAGGGGTTAAATTTATCAATTGCTTTTTCCATATTTATTTCATTAAATATAATTTCTAATGGGCCTAACCTCTCCTGCCCTAGTCTTTTACACTTCGAGGCTCCCTTTCATCTCTGCTACAAAGTCCAATGCCTTTCTTAGCTCTCTGGGATTTCAGTCTTTCTATCCAAGATGGATTAATGCACCCAGCAATCCTCAGGACAGATTCTTGACCATTCTCTTTTTTCATACCTGCACTTCTATTTAAAACCATCACAGAATTAAAAACCAAGGATACTTCAGTTTGAGACTCAGCCAATCTAACCATTTTAAACCTACTGAAATAAGCAAGGGCGGTGTTGGTCTTGGCCATGTCTTACGTTTGGAAATGATTAAGTATGGGTTTCTATTGCCCTGTGTACATAAAGCACAAAGCTGTTGTAAATAATGAGGGCTCTGGATAGGTCTGAGTACAAATCTACTAGTTTTAGGGAGGAAATGCATGAAATAATAAATAAGGAAGGGGATGTCTACCTGCCAACCCTGTCTAATAAATAATTCCTGGTGACCATGATCACATCTTTAAAAAAGGAGGCAGATTTTTTTGTTCATTTTTGGTGTCATTCCAAAGACCATTCCCAAAGAGAAGCTGCAACAAGTTCTTAGGCAAAGTTTGCATCATGAAGGAGTATAAAGCCTTTCATTCCAGGGAGACTACTTCAAAGGTCAGCCCTTATTTATATAAAAACAATATAGCTCCTACCACCCAAAACTTAGCAATAAGTCGGCTTTAGCATCATGGATCAAAGCAGGTGGA
The DNA here is from genome assembly GCF_021234165.1 of Pteronotus mesoamericanus. Classification (NCBI taxonomy): domain Eukaryota; kingdom Metazoa; phylum Chordata; class Mammalia; order Chiroptera; family Mormoopidae; genus Pteronotus; species Pteronotus mesoamericanus. The sequence goes on from NW_026555189.1 coordinate 1,507,348, forward strand.
TACAAAGTTATTGAAAGACAACTTAATATTTTTAGACCTGAAAAACTGGATTGCTATTCTGGGTTTTCCAGACAGGGATTCGCTTATTCAATGAAGGATATGTAGAGAGTAACAAGGGAATGCATGACTTCTCAAGAAAAGCAAGATTTTGTGGAGGGAAAATTCTATTCAGTGTAACTAATTTGAAACATTATTTTGCATTAAAGTAATTATGGATATTGTGGTAGGTAGTGTCTGGCTTTCAACAACTTCCCCTCACCATCTTCATGCCCTTGGGGAATCCCCTGTTGTTTGGTGTGGGGTGAACCCAGTGACTGGCTCCTAATGAACAGAATATGGCAAAAGTGACAGGATATTTCCTGAGAGTAAGTTATTAAAGACTGTGACTTCTGTCTCGTTGGCATGTTGGCTCTCTGAGTCTCCTCACTTGTCTGCTCTGAAGAAGCATGCTGCCGTGCTGTTAGCTGCCCTATGCAGAAGTCTGTAAGACGGGGGGCTGAGGGTTTCCCCGGACAGCAGCCAGCATGGAAATAAGGCCCTCGGCCTAACAGCCTGCAAGGACAGAGTCCTGTCACCAAGCCCAGGAGTGAGCTTTGAAGCAAACCCATCCCAGTGGAGCTTTGAAATGACGGAAGCCGCAGCCCACACTTTGATTGAGGCTGCCATGACAGTAGCTGGAACGTAGCTAAGCTGCACCCAGAGTCCTGATGCACACAAACTGCGAGATGAACAATGCTGTCATTTTAAACCACTGTCTTAGAATAACTTACTGTGCAGCGATAGGTAACTAATGCAGATATAGGATAGGCTAAGGTGCAAAACTATCAATAAAGACAAAGTCTGTTGCATCTGTTTAATTTTTTGACATGCCCACACGGGGCCCTCCAAATCGCACAACTCTAGGAGGCACGGGTTACAACAAACGCGGTGCGGAGGTGTGCAGCACTGGTGCGCCCTGAGGCCACCTTTGCACTCCGTCTTTTCATCTTTTTCATCTTCAGCTCTGCAGTGCTTTGGCTATCTGACCCGGATCGGGTCTCATGTCCTTGATCCTCGGCTTCTTCATTTGTAAAATGGGTGTAAGAATCTTGGCTTCATCAGTTTTCTGGGAAAGGTAAACCAGATGTTTGTGGAAAGCACAGTGCCTGGCATGCTGAGGAAGCCGACTATAAACTCGAGAATTCTGAGTCTCTGGCCTCACACAGAATTTCCAGGGCTTAGGTTCTATGCAAAGGACTAAGACACTTAGCTCTCTCTCCTTACTCGAGCAGGAAGTGGAGCCTCCCACTTCTCTGTCAGAGAGAAAATGAAACAAAGTCACCTCAAACCGGTCTGCTTTCCCTAGGCAGTACCCCGTGGTGTTTGATTATACCGCTAAGTATCAGGTGTTTAATTTAGAAAGAAAACCAACTCCATAGTCAACTGATCTAGGTACAATGAAAATAGAAAGCAGAACATGGATTTAACTTCCTCATGCAGTGCTCCCCAAATCAGAGACTCTTATTCAAAAAGAAAGTTCATATTTGTAGGTTGTTTGAATATTATTAAATTTGCTACTATGTCTACATGGTCCCTTTTTGTTTCCCTGTTTTCTACAGTAATGTCTATAGAGTCAAAGATTCCCACTAAGTATACCTGCTTATTAAAAACAATAAAGGCTCCTGCTAATTGAGCACCGACTCTGGGCTGGGCATTTTTAAACAGAGGTTTTGATATTCTCAAAAAAGCACATGGCATAAATAGTGCCCTTTCCTATTACTTACTTCACACCTCCATTCATTAATGAAAAAGAGCCATGAGTATGTGTCCCAGAAAGAGTTAGTCTAGTTAGGAACAGACTAAAGGATATTTCTCCCAACATGCACCCAAGCAAAGAAGGAAGGTGCTAATGTTGCAAGGATCCGCTGTGTACCGTGCCTGGGCTGGGAGCTTCCTGTAGTGAGTCTCAGGGAGGCTATGAAGCATAAGTTAAGATCATTAGCTGAGGAGCCAAAGTGCCAGGGATTTAGCCCTCACTCCACTATTTACTTACTTACTAGAGAACCTTAGGCATCTTAAACTCCCTGTGGCTCAGTTTCTTCAGCTGTGAAATGTGGATAATAGAGTACTATCTCATAACATCTTCACAGAGATTCAAGGAGGCAACAGATTTTAAACACTTACCAAGGAATCGATATATGTTAGCAATCTAAACCTCAACATAGCCAATGGGGTGGGTGTGATTCTACTCCATTTTACAGAAGAAAAGGCTGAAGATCAGAGAAGGCAAAATATACTCCCAAGCTCATTCAGCTGGTAAGTGACAGAAGTGGAATTTGAACCCACACAAATGGGTGATGGCAATTTCTAATGCCCATCATACCCTGTCCAGCTTTCCTTCCAGGCACATGGGAGGATTTTGATTCCTAGGACAATTGGGCAGTAGGAAGAAGTGACGTGTTTCATTCAGGAGTCAAAGCATTTAATTACCAAGACCCGCTAATGTTCTTTTTCCAGCTACAGCTATTGCAGAAGCACACTTGCTGGCGGGGGCGGGGGAGCATGTGACTGGACAGCCTTGCTCGCTCAGCCCCTCATGGGGTAGCGCTCCCTGACTTACGGAGCACAGGCCCTGAGGCCTGTGTGAGCGGCTGAGGCACAGCCTCCCCCACCCCCACTGATGTAGCTGGGGCATGGTGTTTCCAGGTTCCAACCCTAGAAAATGGGAGCAACAATGATGGTGGTGAGAATTAAGTCATATCCCATAAAATCTATATGGAAGGACATAGCACAGAGCCGAGACTGTGCTAAGTGCTCAGGAAGTGCCCGTTGAATATAAGAAGAGAAACATTTTCTGAAGATCAAAGTTAAAACCTACTGAAGAACACGGAGAGCTGGCAGCATGGAGTGCTTACTCTGTGACAGACATGTCTATGGGCTTTGTGCACACAGACTCACTCACTTCTTACAATAACTTATGAGAAATGCACTGTAAGTATTCATAATTTATAAGAGAGGCAAACTGAGGCATATATGAATGAAGGGACAGAACTAAAGTCATAGCTGTACGTGAAATATCTGGGTCTCAAACCCAGGCAGTGTGGCCCCGAGCCTACATTCTTGACCTAATGGTAGGCAAGCAGATTTTTTAAAAAGGCAATTCCATTAAGTAATTAGTTAGATGTAAAGGAAAACAATATTCCTGGATGAATTAAGAAAAAATGTAATGTTGGCAACATAAGATTGTATTTTCAATTTTGCTTCAACAAAATTACTTCATAATGGTTAAGTGAACATGTATACATATGAATTTACACACATAGAAGAAAATACAAAATATATTGGAGATCGATGATACCTTGAAAGGCAGTTCTAGACTCTTTGGAGATAAAACGCAAGATAAAAGCACCCCCAAGCACAAAGCTGTAACATGCTAATGTTCAAAGGAAACTTCCAGATATCTCTCCACTGTGTCACAGGGGCAAGTCCATCAATTACTCCACTCTGCAAAACTATGTGTGTCAGGGGATCCCTGTGGGCCTCAGAGGGCAGAGTGTAGCAGGAATAAGCTACAGTGGCAGCCTTCCACACCCTTCCACACATCCTTGCTGCTGACCACTAATCAATCCAGGGATGGGCAAACCAGAGAAAGGAAAGGAGGAACTTTCACAAAGTGGTGGCTCTCACAGCAAAGAAAACCACAAAAAAAATATGAAGGACATTCATCTCGGTTGCCACAAGAGAATTCAGACAGCCTGACTGTAAACATTTCTGCAGGCTCAGCTCACCCGCGAGGCCTTCTCTGCCTTTCTCAGCCTCTGCTTTCTTTGTCTTGGGCCGCGGCCTTGAGTGATTCTGAGAGGAAGGAAGTGCATGCAGAGCTCCATCACTCAATGGGCCCTTGGTGCCGTCCTTTCCACACTGTGAGGCACAACTAATCTGGGCTCCCATATTCCCTCTACATTTCCTTTTCTGATAAACACACCATGTAAGATTAGGGTACTCCTGGGGTATCCCAATGACCCCCTTGCTATCTTTTTTTGCCCCTATCATGTTGGCTCAGTCCGTGCGAAGTAGACCAAGGAGGGATTCTGGGTTCATTATTAAAATCATTGCCTTTAGAATCTTACTTAATGTGTTCAAAGTTTAGGTCTTCCCCTATGACGCTGGACAAGTTATTTTACTTCTCTAAGCCTCAGTTTCATCATTTGTAAAAAAAATTTTAAAAAAATGGTGGGGGGAGGAGGATGAAGAAGATGATGATGATGTTTACAGCCCCACCTCTTAGGGCTCCTATGAGGAAGAATAATCAAAGTAAAACACCTAGCTCAGTGCCTGGCATGTACGTGCTCAATATTTTAATTAGCTACTATTTCTGTTCTTCCTTGGTTTTGACTGTTTAGCACTTCTGCTACCCAGACCATCCCCAGGTTCCGAGACTCCAGTTCAGCTGACCACTTTCCTTTGCAGCAGTTTCTCTTGTCTCAGACCCCCACACCTGGCCTGTGGGAGGGTGGGCTGGAGCAGGCTGCCTCATTTGTACTTAGCGTATAGGTCAGCACGGCAGCAGATACTATCAGTGCTCCATCCACATCCCCTGGGACCCATTGGCCATTTTACGGCACACTGACTGCCAGTGTGCTTCCCTTTCATTCCTGATAGCCAGCACCTGCAGTGGTATGCTGGTAAACAGTTAACCACCTCTGGGAAGGGAAGAGCTATAACTTGTAAAGTTAGTCAATTTCCATGGTGTAACTGTTTCAACCATGGCTGATCTCAAACTATCAATGTGAGGTTAACTAGCTTGCAAAATTCCTAGTAATTTAACATCCAACTCACACGTCTGTGTGTCCTTCAGAAAGGCTGCACCCCGGCTACCATGATCTGTTTTGTTGGACCCAAGGGGGACAGGAAGTGTCTGGGCATTTATGCCCCTGCTTGTCCCATTCCAGCAGCCCTCAACCAAAGGCCGGTGAATTAGAGATGGAAATACGCAAGCTCCCTGTTCTCTGACAGGGCCCGCACTGAAGTGTCACCCTCATCATCTCCAGCTTTTCTGGCAAATACCACCTCCACGGTCACAAACCCTTGCTCACTTTCCTGCCTTTTCAGTCTTACTCTCCCATTTCCCCATCAATTTTTCCTGGGAATCTTTCTAATAAGTCACTTTCACACAACTTCTCATCCCAGAGTCAGCTTCTGGGGAACCCAACCACAACAGTGCTTAAGAGCGTGCATCTAAAGCTCTGAGTTCAAATCCTGATTCGGATACCCTGATTCTGAAGTTATGTGACTTGGGAAAGTTATTTCAAGTCTCTGAGCCTACCTCTCTGGAGTAGGTCTAATAAGTCCCTATCAATAGGGCTGTTTGGAGAATGAAAAAAGGTAAGTCATCTAAGGGTCTTAGCAGAGTCTGGCTTGTGATATATCTCTCATAAATGCTGTTGTTGGTGGTGTTATTATTATTTTAAAGAGAGTATCTTGCCTGACCCGTAGGTCAGGTCTTCACTTGGAACTGTCGAAGATGGAGCCCTTCCCCCTAACGGGGCCGTGCGACCTTCTGAGCTATCCCTGAGCTTATACCGCCCTTTGGGATGAGAATTTAGGTTTCTTGGCTGTCCCTTCCTGGAACAGGGCCCCATCCATCTTTGTCGACTGCAGAGGAAATGGGTCTCCTGGAGAGTCCGGGGGCCCTTGGCCCGCTCTGGGATTTAGAAACTGCAGCGTGCCTTACTCCTGAGGTCCCCAAGGTTGCATGCCAGACAGGACTCAGTGGAGAGCAACAAACAAGTAGGATCCCCAGAAGGGATGGGGCCAGGGCGCTTGTGTATGATCCAGTCAGGTCCTTTGCCCCAGTGTCTCCCAGTGGGAAAAATAGCAATTGGCTGCCTAGGAGAGGTGAAATGAGCACTCTTGAAATACTGGTGGCAGAAGACATTAGTAACAGCCCTTCACAAAAGCCATCAGGCAACCTCGACCCAGACCCTTGGGAAATTCCACTGTGTCCACTGACTCCAAGTTTAGACATCTTTCCTAAGTAAAGAATCTTAAACTTGGAGAAGCTTATGGACAAAGAGAACCAGTTTATCCTGGTGCTTTGTATATATTTGACATATAATAATTCATTTTATTAATTAATAAGTCAGGGTATTATTTATCATTGTAAAAAATTGGAAAGCACCTTGATCTCAATAGGTAAACACAAAAGAAAAGATAAATGTTATGAGGCTAATGTTTGCTTTTTTAAAAGTGTAGCTATTAAAAGTCATGTTTGTAAACATTTATTTAAAAATTACAAAACAGCCCTGGCCAGGTGGCTCAGTTAGTTGGAGAGCCTTATTGTACACCAAAAGGTTGCAGGATCAATTCCCAGTCAGTGCACATACCTAGGTTGTGGGTTCAATTCCCAGCCAGGGCATGCATGGGAGGCAACCGATCAATGTTTTTCTCTACCATCTCTCTCTCTCTCTCTCTCTCTCTCTCAAATCAAGAAAAGTATCATCTGATGAGGATGAAAAAAAATTATAGAACAAAATTTGTGTAAAGGTTTATGAACTTCAATAAAATAAATTTTAATTTAAAGTCACAACTTAATTTTTCTTTAACATAAAAAGAAAAGCCCTGCCTGGTGTGGCTCAGTGGATTGAGCTTTGACCTATAAATTGAAAAGTTGTTGGTTCAATTCCCAGTCTGGGCACACACCACAGTTGTGAGCCAGGTCCCCAGTTAGGGGCATGCGAGAGCCGACTGATAGATGTTTCTCTTGCACATTGTTTCTCTCCCTTGCTCCCCCTCTCTCTTAAAATAAATAATCAAATTTTTTTAAAAAGAAAACAAAAGTAAAAACACTGGAAACATTGAAAACCCATGTGCCACAATAAGGAAATGCTTAGCTGAAATGTATAACAAAGCAAGGGAATATTATGCAGCCATTGAAAACTGACTATGTAAAAAATTATGAAATAATATCTGTCTATGAAATGGCAGTATAACTCAAAGTATAATTATTGTTAATGTAATTATGTAGACTAAGCTTATGATGATTTCTTAACAGAATACTTAATGTATGACTTGGAGCCCTAGCTAGTGTGGCTCAGTTGGCTGGAACATCATTCCATGGACCTAAAGGTCACAGGTTCGATCCCCAGTAAGAGTGCATGTGAGAAGGCAACTGACCAATGTTTATGACATCGATGTTTTTCTTTCTCTCCCTTCCTCTCTCTTTAAAAGCAATGAAAAAATGTCCTTGGGTAAGGATAAAACATAAAGAATATTTAATATGATTTGGGATATACCCAACTACATAAAAACTAAACCAACTTAAAAGTGCATGCATAAAGTACAACATAGAGAATGTAGTCAATGATATTATAATAACTTTGTATGGTAACAGATGGTTACTAGACTTAACATGGTGATTGTTTCATAGGGTACTTAAATACTGAATCATTGACATACACCTGAAACTAATATAATATGTCATATCAAATATTCTTCAATTAAAAAAGGATGCATAATAAAAAAAACTACAGTAAACTGTGAAAAATGACCATATTTGAGCTGCAACCCTTGGGTGGTTTCTTTATCTTCCTTTTTTATGTTCCAAATTTTCTTTAATTAAGAAGAATTCCTTTTATAGCAAATGGTGTTCTTGATGGATTGGTTGAAAAACAACAACACAACATGCACACAAACACACATACACACAGGTGAAATAGTAAGGAGTGGAAAGCAAGAGAGAACATTATTATTCTAACACTCTTCTCTTTAAATGGTTTCTGACTTTGTTTTCTAATAAGGCTAAATAATAGCCATGTTCTATGGCAGGTAGCAGCCTGACCTCACCAGAGAATGCAGTCAAAGGTAACTTCCCAAGGCCCCGTTACATTTTGGCTGTCATTTCAACTATAGCAGCATTAGCTGGGACAGCAGCTGGGCAATACGGTATGCAACTCAAAAGCAAGAGAATTCAGAACTGTGTGCTTATGAAAACCCACTTCAGTCTTTCTTGCTGGTGCATTTGAGGGCTTACCAAATCTCATCTATGAAATCAAATATCCTCTCTGTTGTGTACTATTGCCTTCTGTAGGTTTAAGTCCATTGTTTTTAACTGAATTTTGCTTTTTAATTGCAGTGAGTTCAGGTAAGTATATTCTTGCTGATGCACTAGAAAAACCAGTTCATTCGAGCCTCACTGATTCACCACCTGGTGGCTACATATCTTCTTATAAACAATTCCTCATTTGCAAGCATGAAGGAAAAGTTAGAGTATCATGAAACAAGTCAGTTCCCTTTGCCCTCTCCAGCAACTACCAGCGTGCACACGACACACACACACACACACACACACACACACACACACACACACACACATTCATCCTAAGTATAATAATATCCGTACACCTATATCCTGGGTATCATCATGAGGCATAAATGTCGAGAGTCACTAATGTTCTTTTGAATGTTACCACTTGCCAGACAGCTTCTTCAACTGGAGGTTCAGCCTGTCATCCATAAAGGTGCAGGTATCTTCCTTTATTCCTCCTTCTTCCTTGATACAGAGGACATGATGCCTTTTTAATACCCATTTCCTAACACATGAAGATACAGTATATAAAACCTGCCATCTGGCTCTTTTTGTTTTTGATGAAGCCATTTACGTTCCCTTAGTATAATTAGTATTAAGCAGTAACTTGTCAATATTCTGCTATGGTACCAAATAACACTTTAAGTGTACCTGCAACTTTGATGATTTCTTTGTTGCAGCATGCTTTCAGGCACTGGTGAGCGATAATCACTACAGAGATTACATGGTATTGGGTCAATTAAATATGATAAAGCTATTTGCCTGTGACATAATGGGTCTGTCTCCATCTAAATGATATAAAATGGTCAGACTTGTCAAAGGCAACATACTGACCCCACAGAAGATTAGGCCTAACCAAAATAGAATCCTGCTAATGACGTTTCTGTATTTGATGTTCTGTCTCGATTTCATTAGATGTCTTTTTAATCAGAAAGATGTCATTGTGATGCTCACTCTTGAGCATTCATGCCCAGCCCACATGAGAAACTGGGAGACCTTCAAGCTACCTTGAAATGTTGGCAAAATACAAAATATTACAGGTATTAAAGGGAGTTTGCTGACACTGAATTGCTTCTGATGGTCTTTGTCGGAGTCAGAGTCAGCATTAATTAAGAAAATTCTGCTGGGTTAGAAACACATCCGGGGGCTGTCAAACCCTTTATCTCATCCAGTGGAGGTATTGCTGGGCTATACAAACAGACCTTAGCACTAGGCTGGAAGGGTGATGAACAAAACTTTGGGGACAACGTTTCCTATTTTAATTTTGGAACAACAGGAACACAGATTGATTTTACACCACATTTTTGAAGACAAAAAAGCACATTATACCATGAACATTAACAGCTGGATGCAACCGTACTATCATAGTAAAATGACAACAAAATGAATAGTCTCCATACCCAATTCCCATTTCCTTGACACAGTTGACAAACACAACTGCTACAAAGCCTATAGTGGCCAAAATGGTCAATGCAGTCAAATACACATTAAATTCAGCACCTCCCCCCTGCCAAGTATCAATGAAACTAATTGCTAGAATTACTGAATTACTGGCAAGGTGAGAGGCATCATTTGCAATCAGGAGGTGTCTACTGAAGCCCCCCACCTGCAAGCCACTGTAGGGAACCAAAGAAACACCTTGTGAGACTTTGTCCCATTCCATAGAAAGAGACTACCTTGCAGTTTAATTGAGAAAATAAGACATATATTGCATATTGTGTAGCAAGGAGAGGCATTCCCAACAGCCACAAGGAAACTCAACCTATTTACTTAGTATTTAGACAACTGACACATGAGCACAGTAACTCCGGAGAGCTTCCCTCATCTCCCTCCTGAGCCATCAGTCTTGGCCCAGCTCATACTCACTACTAATCAAGCCAGCCACCTTGACTTCTCCCTCTCCTCTCCTTTTCTCTTTGGGGTCTTAACAATCATCACTCTGGTTTCACTTCTAATCTATGGTAGAAAACAATTGGAGCAGTGGTTGCTCTAGGAATGGTGGGGGTCAGAACTGGCTGGGAAGAGGCTTGAGGGAACATTCTGGCATAATGAGAATATTTTACATCTTGACAAGAGATTGGATTACACAGAGCTGTGCATTTGTTAAAACTCAGAAAACACACATTTAAGATTTATGCATTTCGCTATGTATAAATTTTACATAGAAAGAGAAAAACTATACACTAATGTCAATAGTTAATAATATGCATGCTGAAGTATTTTGGAAGTGTTATACCAGTGTCTGCAATTTACTTTGAAAGGTATCAAATCAAAAACAAGATGAATTAGTGGATGGAAAGAAGGATGCACAGAGGGAGTGAGAGGTAGAAAAGCAAAAGGTAAATGTTAATGGTAGAATCTAGCTGGTGAGTACACATGCCCATTGCAAAATCCAATTTATCTGTAGATTTGGAGATTTTGATAATAGATTGTCTGTTAAAATATGTTGGGCCCAGAGTAGGCCTTGAAGTTAAGGTAAATGTTACACAGTAGGTCCTCAGATAAGGTCATTTTGCTCACTATTGTTTCATTATAATGTTTCATTATAATGATAAAATGCTGTAGGAACTTAACTCTTATTTATGTCAAGTAGCCTATGATAAAATTGGTTGCATTATACAACATCTTGCTTAAATTCACAGAACCTATTGATGATGTTAAATGAGGATTTACTATATTTCATCATCAAAGGACATCTCACTTTTTATGCTGAAGAGTGCTGAAAAGAAAAAATTTGAGGGGTATTTAGTCATATTTATTGGATAATGATACACAGTAAAGACAACAACAAATGGCAATTACTATTATTACCACATACTGGTCACCCTCTTTGTGTCAAGCATTAAGCTACGTGTTCTCAAGAACCATCTCAATCAATCCTACAACAACCCTTAGAGAGAGGTACAAATAGTCCCTTTTATTAGATAAGGAAACTAAGCTTCAATAGATTAATGGACTTGCCCACATTTAACAGGCAGAGGGTGTAGGGCTGAGATTCAAACCTAGGCTTAGGCAGGCATATACTGGGAACACAAAAGACAGTTGGCAAAACCTGGATTTCAACCCTGGTCTGCATGATCCAGAATCCAGGTAGCATTTTTAATCTTTGTCAAGACACTCCACAGCCATCCCTAGACTCAGATTGAACCTCACTTCCTTTCAAAGTTAAGGAGAGTTTCAATCCTTCAGAAATGGTCTGGCATTAAATATATCAGCTTTGGATTTATGGGTTTTGCAAATTATTCTCAGCGCCTCTTGACCTAAATTCTACAAATTTTCCTTCACTTAAAAAAGAGGCTACACTAGAAATTCCATGTAACACAGGATATTTTAGCAGGCACCTAAAGAAGACTTTTGCCTTGTGCCACAGGAATGATTTTAGAGAGGACTTTCAGACAGTGAAGTGAGGTGGTGAGAGGCAGGCAGCTCCTGGGCACATTTCATTCTTTTAATTTGGTAAAAGAAGCATTGATGTAGGATATGGAGTCACGGTATAATCCCTAGGAAGCTTGGACTTGCATCCCAATTTCACATAACTGTAGGGAGGTGATTTTATGATGTTATTTAAGCCCTGTGAGAATCTGTCCTCTTTTATAATAATAATTTATGTAATTCTCAAGCCATTACATGGAGAAGCCCATGTCTGGGAACTACAAGGCCTGGACCTGAGGAGGCACTCAATGGAAGTTTATTTTTTTCCCCACTCTTTGGTCCACGGGAAGAAATGGCACTCAGACAGCTGCACCGTGAAATACTCCTCAGAGGTACGTTTAACACTGGAATTAGCAATCAGGCCTCTCGTAGAATGCCTTTCCATTGAGGAGCTCATAGTACAAAAAATTACATGCTTATGAAGGCAATTATTCTTCTTTTATGCCACATGATTTTCTCGTAATAAATACCATTCACAATATAGAGTCCCCATTGATACCAGTATCAGGCAGTGCCAGTGCTCGGAAGGAGCAACCAGGAGATCAGCAGGGAGCTGTTAGTGGGTTTTCAGTCAGAAACTATGAAGTCTATGATTTTAACAGTTAAAATAAAAGGAGTAGGAAAGCAATTTCCATTTAAGACTTTTAGTGCTGGGCAGTCAATGGAAACTTGCTGAATTGAGCTAAAGATGAGGGGGCTTTTCACAAGATGCATAATAGCAGTATCTTTATAAGGAAACCCTTTTGGTTCTACAGGGGTTTATAGTCTCAGTAATCAGGGCCTCAAGAGGTGTTTAGCCGACCGAATTCTGAAATTCACTGCAGATCCAAAGAACCAAATACTAGTCTCTTTAAAAAGTGAGACAAAAAAATGGCATTGAAAGTTGACTTGACGTATCCACAAACTTTATGAAGGTGAGAGGATTCCATAAAGAAATGAATGAATGAAGAATGAATGAAGTGACTTGAGCTTGGTTCATCCTCACAGGATAATGTCAAGCAAATCCAACAACCAAAATTAACTCAGAAATGATCCGTGCCCTTCATTCATTATCCAACAGATATTTACTGAACCCCTACTATGTGCCCCGCCAATGCTATGGCTTCAGATACATCCATGAAATCAATGGACAGAAATTGTACCTTATAGATTTAACCCCTTAAAAGAGGCAAATTGGATCTCAAAATGCCCTCTCTGCTCTCCCATCTGCTTTCCCCACACCCCCAGGTTTTACAGCCTCACATCCTGATGAAGATTTGAGCTTTTCCCTTCCACTTCTCTTCCCAGCCTTGCCTCAGAGAGTGGGGAAGGGGAAAAACCTGAATGGACAGAAACAGAACCTTCTCTTGCATTCCCTCATTCCAAACGTTTGTTTTCTTTCCAAATATGCACAACCCATGGACATTTTACTGCTACCCAGACCTAGACCCAAATCCAGTTTATTGTTTTTCATGCATTGTCTTATCCAGTCCTTGTGAGAGGCTGAGAAGTAGGTGTTATTTGTATTAGTATTATTGTTAGAATAGTTATCCCACATTTACAGATAAGGAAACAGGCTACACAAGATCGCAGCTTTTGCACTGGCATGGGGCTCAGAATTAGGGCATCTAGAAAGACCGTGGTCTTGTCACTCTTTCTTTTTGCAACTCTGGGGCTCATTTATATAACTATTGAATGACGCTCATCCATTCATGTGGGCATTTTTTCCCATTTATAGCTATTAAATGTCAGAAGTGTACAGACTGCATTTTTAAGGTAAAGATTATCTTTTGACTTAAGTTGTGGATCAGTAGCTCAGACCTCCTCATGTATCCTTCCACCCTTTCAGCAAATGGTTACTGAGTGCTCACTATGCTCTCTCTGGGCTGGGGACGAAATGGACCCAAACAGCAAGGAGCCTGTACTCATAGAACATTCTAGAGGAGGAGAGGAGCTTTTAAATATTTACTATGTCATCATGTAATAAATGCTATGAAGATAAGTATGTTAAGGGGTCAGAGAGTGATGAAAGACAGAAGAGATACGGATGACCTCTGTAGAAAGGTGACATTTGAGCAAAAACTAATGAAAAGTAACCAGTCGTGAGGATATTGGGCGGAGAGGGTGTGGAGTTCGGACTACAAGCAGCCCGAACAACAAGTGCAAGGGACCCAGGGTGGGCGGGTGCCTGGTGTGTTCCAGGATTAACAGAGGAGACTGTGCATCTGGAATCCCATAGTCACACGTTTAAATAAAATCTACAAATATAAAGGTGTTGCTGGTTATTTTTCACACCAGGGATGCTTTGTACTTGCTTTTAGAGCAGTTTATGTACCTCCAAGAGAGAAAGGAGACAATTACTTTTCCTCATAAGGTCATTAAGATGTGTTAATCACCGCACAACAATGGCTGGATAATGAAGAATGTCCACTCAAACCACCCCCCAACCCCCGCCCCCACCACCCCCGCATCCCCAAGTGTGAGAACCTGCTGTTTAGGAAGACATTTACAAAGGGATGCGAAGAGCACAGCCCCCTTCCTCTTCCTCCAACATAGCAGGCCTTTGCTCTTAGCCCTCAAGTCTTTGCTCACAGTTTTCCAGGAAATCTCCCCGCTCCCCAAGTCCAACCTGCCCACTCTCTGGTAGGGGAACTTGAATCAGTGACAGGGACGAAATGACCAGGCCAGGACCACCGCCAGCACTGAGCAGCAGGAGACAGGGCGAGCCACAGATAGAAGCAGCAAAGCTGAGAATTTGGCTTCTTAATGGAAGGTTAGAGTTGGTTTGAATCATTAGAATTACTGACTTAAGGGTTTATTAAATAACATCCTCTCATATATATTTTCTATTAATACTCTGTGGTAGTTCCAGTTAGCTTCAGTGCTTGAGAACTGTGTGCATTAAGAGATAATATATTAGAAAAGTCACGGGTAAATTTTGTGCCAAAAAGTACAAAAAGCTTGAATAATTTTCTTTTTATGAATAGTAGATAACAATTTAAAGGTAATCAATTCTAATGGCACAGAACTCTTAGAAATCCTGAGAACCCAAGTATCTTTGGAGAAGAAAAGAACCTCAGTAATCACTGCAGTCAAACCCCTCATTTTGCCTCAGAGAAAACAGACTGGCATGGGTTGAAGTCCAAGGTACAGGTCACTGGGGGAAATAGAAGAGAAAACACCAGTCCACATCCTGTTCTACTGCCCATTGCTTCCTTTCTCACCACTGATTTGTGGTTTCACTTTGCAACTCCCCCTGACATACCTTGTGAAATATTCAGTGAGCCTTTCAAGTGCTTAAATGACCATTTCTCTTTGTCTTTTAGATTTTGTGCCTTTAATGCCTATCTCACCTGTGAGAACTCAGTGTAAACAGAAGCCATTTTTCTTGTTACCTAAAATTATTGTATTTTGATATATATCTTAGTAGGAAAACTATCAAAATAAAATAATTTTGATCAAAAATAAAAATAGAGAATACACACACACACACACACACACACACACACACGCACGCACCCAGTAAGTTAGGGGACAATTTTTAGTCATTACTCCAAATATCACAGCTTTAAAACATTTTCATTTTTCTGCCTCAAAAAATGTCATATTCTATTCATGACAATGCAACTTGGAAAAACACTAGCTTAAATGAAAGTTATTGAGATATGAAACAAGTGAAGCATAAACTATTTTTTGAAAGTTTCAGTGGCTTTTAATCATGCCTAAA
Organism: Pteronotus mesoamericanus; assembly: GCF_021234165.1. NCBI lineage: Eukaryota > Metazoa > Chordata > Mammalia > Chiroptera > Mormoopidae > Pteronotus > Pteronotus mesoamericanus. Next base: position 1,522,551 of record NW_026555189.1, read on the forward strand.
TCATAATCCTACAAACTCCTAGTTTGCTGTTACCTTCTCTTGAGCTTATCCAGTGTATTCAAAATGCAAAACCATACGCTGAAAGCAAACGACCCCAAGTAATTTATCAAGGTTCAGGCTCTTGGGTGAAAAAAAAACATGAAAGCTGAGTTCAGACAGTGCTAATTCTGAACACTAGAGCTCAGCTAGCCTTCCCAAAACTGTGTGCCTCAATGTTCTCATCTGAAAAATAAAAATAAGTGTTTATCCCATAGGGTTATTATGAGAGTCACATGGAAATAATGCATGTTCCCGTTTAGTATGATTCTTAGCATGCAGTAGAGATACTTAATAAAAACTGCAGAACCTGGAACATTTTTGTAAATAGGGTTCCCAAATATAAATTATTTAAAATAAGTGATTCTGACAATGCAATATTAATATACATTTTTCACTTAGCCTATATTGGTATAAAGTCTATAAAAAGAAACAGTGCTGAGTCTTATACTGTATGTAACTGACAGTACACCAGGTGATCATGATGTGGTCACCTCCTGAACCCAATGTCCTTTCCCATCTCTTAGCAGAAGATGACAATAACGTCCCCCGCCCCCACCCTTTTGAGAACTAACTGGGCAGGGGATCAAAGCTGATTGCCAATTGCCAATTGCCAAACCCATTATACCTAAATTATGTGGCTGTCAGGGCCATACTGCCCTCCCTCCCTTCAACGATGAACTGCATGCCTATATCTAACAAAAACACATGCTCCTATGCTTAGAACAGCCCTGAAACAGGTGCCCTGGATGAGATTTGTTTTTCAGAAAAACCCCATGCTTGGGAGAATTGTACAATAAAATCACAGGCTTTTTGAAAAAGATAGGATTAGGACAGCCCACTCTAGATCTTTGCAAATTTGTAACCACATGATCAATGCAAAGAAAACAATTGTATTTTTTAAAACTGGTATGTTTGAAAATACACTTTAATAATTAATAAATAATTAAAAGTATATAAAACTTCACCTTTAAAAAAGTAAATGTAGCTTGGTGGAAGGGTTGTGAGCAAGGGCTGAGGCCACTGAATTATGGAAACGGGCATAGTGCAGCAAGACGAAAGACATCATTCAGTAAGCACTTTCAGGAGGAAGGACCTGGCCAAGTGAGTTAAAAGCAAGAACTTGGGGTGGACAACACATAGACAGTTCTGTAATCCTCTGAGGCTTGCTGCGTTCAGCATGTTAGTATACTGTCATTCAGCTGCTCCCTCTTGGTGGTGTAAAATGTCATTGTTTTGAGACATACTATATATAGACCAAAGTAATTTTTATGCTATACTGATATTCCCATACTAAATCAATTGCCTATGAGCACTTTTGCGTTATAAAAAGATTTAATAAAATAGAACAGGTTTTATTTAGATAAAGACCATAATACATGGTCCCTACACTTATAGATCTTCGTTGAAATGGATATAACATTTTATTGTCTTAGTGTGGATTTCACAAAAGCTGTGCCTGAGATAAAGATTTTGGTACAGGTAATGTATTTGGTAAATTATCCCCAAGAAGCACAAGTAAGGAAGTCGGACAATGAGGCAGAGAAGGTAGATGCACAAATAAAGCTTCTATTAATGATCAGGTTCCCGCTGTGAGCAACTGGGGTCTAGCCCCAAAGGGGTCCCTCTGTAAAAGCATACAGAATATGACTCAGAAATGTCTCATGGGAGGCTGGGAAAGCTGAGGCATTTTTTGATTACTCTCATCTGTTGAGGGTGACCCCAGGGAATCAAATTCTCCATATTTCCAGGACTCACCTGCTTGCTACTTAGCAAGTTCCCAGTGCTGAAAAAGCCATTAGACAGAGAAGAGATAGAGGCATCTAAGATGCTGCAAATTGTTTACCTCATATAGGTGGACTTAGATGAGCTAATGGGCTAACAGGAAGAGGACCATGGTGGCTGTTGCACACATTTAAGGAAAGGCTACCAGGAGCTTTACAGATTACTTGTGAGTAAGAATTGAGAACTGAGATGTGCCAATTCAAGTTGTCACATCCTAGGCTACCATGCCTAATTTCAAAAATTTTTTAGTAAATAAATTTAAGTGCTCATTTACTTCATCATGGCTCCATCTTCTGCTAAATTAAAAACATCCCAATGCCTGCCACACTCACAGCCCATGTATAAAGAAAATGGACAAGTCTGCAATACCTTTCAAGGAAGACGCCCTAGGTGGTTGCTTAAGCATAGGCGGCCATGGTGTGTACCACATGACTCCTGCCTGGATACTGCTGATTGGCTCACAGGGACCATGTGACATAGAGCAGCCCATTTATAGGCTGTTCCAATAGTATAAAGGCTCTACCCAATCAGCTTCTCCCAAGAAATTTGAACTAGGCAAAAGTGAAAAAGACTGCTCAGCTGAAAGGAGACACATATGAAAAGAGATGCAGGAGCAAAGCAAATAGAGTGGTATCAATAGTCCTGTGGGTCAATGTTAGTAACACGAAAACTCAGTCACTAGAGCTGGAAACATAACTCTCCCTCCAGTTCCTCAGCCAATTTTCTATCTCTGGGAGGCTTAGCTGCCCAGCTATTTCTGAGTTCTCTGAGCTTCTTATTACCCTTATTTATTTCTAAAATCTGTTACTTCAACATAAGCTGAGGGGGTCACTCTTTTCCTTGCAGCTCAAAGAGCTAAGTTAACATGTGCTAGGAGAGTATTCATCAACTCCTCGGTTTTTTTCCATTTAGTATAAGGAAAAAGTCCCTTGGAGTCTACGCATTCAATGCTGGGGTCTTGGTACCTACCAGACCATTGCTCTAACCATGAGTCCAGTCTTTCTTGCCTTCAAGAGGCTAGAGGGTCACCAACAAAGATGTAGATCATCTCCAAACAGCCCAAAAGACAAAGCAATTACTTCTGCATTTACGTACCTGCCATCAAGATTTTCAATCCCAAAATGGATCGATAGTGACATTTTAAGAAGCTAAGACATCACCAAAGCTTGCATTTCCAAGCAGCAATAGTCAAACTGCTTCCACCTGATCAATTACCTAGAAACCAAGTTTTAAACCAAAAACCAAGTTGTTCTGAGAGCCTTCCAGGCAGCACAACTCTCTCTTGCAATGAAATGTGGAACCTGATTCTTTCAGAACTAGAGACTTGCTTTTGCTCCAAGGCTTCCTTCCAGGCACATGAGAACTGCCAAATCCCCAGGTATACATTCTTTGGAAACCTCTGAGCAAATGGTGAATGTCTTTGGGTTTGAGGGTTTTGGTGAGACCTTCAAATAACAAAAAAACTGATCAGATACAGTAGTCATAGTTATATATTCAAGTATCTGCAAAGTGCCCGCAATGAACCAGCCATGAGCAAGAAGCCTGGAGCACTGAAATGGGTAAAAGTGGTCCCTGCCTTCATGGAGCCTGAGCAAGCAGGGCAACAAACAGGGAGGTAGATCGATTACAACAGAACATGGAAATTCTCTGACCACGGTATGAACTAAGAGCTGCGTGGGAGCCGAGCACAGGCTGACTGTGTCCCATAGAGCTAGTGGGGCTAGGGAGATGGGGCAGTGTCAATATCCATGGATCCTGATGGACAGTGGGAGTTTGCCAGGGAAAGAAGGAAAAATTAAAGGTTGGTCTGTCAACAAAGATAATGTGCCAGGAACTACTACATTATCAGGTGGGGATACAGTCAAGGCCAAAATCTCTGCTCCCATAAAGACTATTAGAACCAATTAAGATCAAGTATGTGGAAAGTAATAATGGCAAGGTGACGGTCACACATTGGTGAAAGTTGTTTCGGCTGTCACTCTAAGCATCAAAGGAATTTCAGTTCCAACAGGAGCTCACCAGAGCATGACCCTTTGCTTACTGCTGCCCTCAGGTACTGCTCTTATCTAGAATGGACCTCTATTTCCTCTGTAAAAGGGGCAGAGAGGTGTTAATGCTAGCTAATACTCTAATGCTCACCAACCTGCTACTGCCTGCTGGATACTGTGCTAAGCACATAACAAGTACTGTCTCATTTACTGTTCCCCACAGTCCTGTGACTCCATTTGCAGAAGGGGAAACTAAGGCTGACAGAGGCTTCAGCCACTGGGACAGGGAACTGCTGCACTACCTGTACAGCCCAATCATCTTGGTTGTCAGGCAGGTTAAAGGGGACAGTACACAGGAAGGACAGCAGTGCTGGTTTACACTAAGTAATCAAGAAACGGTGAGTATTATCATCATTACTATCACCAAAACAGCCCACGCCCATGAATCATTACCTTCCCCCATCAGAAGGATATCAGTTTTCACTTGTCCTTTTTAAGAGCATGGGGCCTTCTCTTTCCTCAGTTTATTTTTTTGTCTATATCTAATTGACAGATAGTACTCCCACACCTAACCAATAGGTTCTTGGCCAACCTACTCCAGCAACAAATGAAAGTATGAAATTAAAGGGAGGATGCTAAAATCTAAGTTTTAAAAGATTTAAGAAAATTGGAGACCCCTTCAGAAATAACCAACCTGAGAAAATATGGCTACAAGAAAAACTATTATTTGAACAAGGTTGCTTCCTTAGAGACTTCAAATTAATCCTTCTGTGCACTCCCTTCTCTAATCTTCCCGAACACAACTTGCTTAAAAGCAGTTTCCTTTGTTATCACCCAGTTTTCTCCCAATGAAGTCACTGCCTTATAACCAAAGGGACAGGAGAGAAGGCTGGGAAGTGCTCTACCCCCATAAGCTATCATTTGAGCCTGAATGCATAGGCCACACCCCCCAAAGTCCTTGTGGGTGAGCCTCAAGCACTAGAGAAAGTGGGAAAGGCTGAGGAGGGCTGCAGCTGAAAGCTAATCATCTGTATAGACCCTATAGGACCAAGTGGAATTAGAGCAAAGAGAATACTGCACGCATTTTATCAGGTCCATTTCTGCCAATGCATGCGCGTGCCTGTGTATTTATGTGCACACATCTGTCTGCACACACACACACACACACACACTTCTGAAAAATTTTTGTTTTTCATGATTATAGTAATAAAAACTTTAAAACTACTGCATTGGTTTGAGTTTCCCCTTAAAATACACAATTGCTCTCACAAAGTGTCATTTCGATTACAGAAACCCAATAATGAACCAAAAATATCCTCCCATGCACTCTTGGCTTGTGAAGTACCCACTGACCGTGATGAGCACTAGTTGAGGTTTGGATTTTCTTTTTTTGTATTATTAATAAAAGGATGCAAATGAAATGAGTTGGCTTTTAGAGATCATTATCGACAGTCTAGATAGCAAAGGTCTGTCATAAGCTGTTTTACATTTTGCCGTATCATCATTACAACAAAAGGTAGAGCTGCTTAGAAACCCAAATAAATTAATAAATAAATCAAATGATAACAATATTGATCCAGCAGCCATGAATAGAGAAAGGTCTACTGTCTCTCTTTATGCAAAGGCCTCATCTCCGCCTAATAATGCTCAGCATACGTGAGAGCAAAATGTATGCTTCGTGGCAATTCTCAGGAACCCCGAACAATTCCCACAAAAAAACTTAACTCTTTTCCAGAAAACAGAAAGCAGGTTTGAAGGACCAACTCAACAACTGGCTTCTTTAATATGTTAATGATCATTTACTCTTTTAAAGTTCAAGCCCCAAAATGAACTCAAAATCGTAAATTTCCCTGGTAATGTTCATTCGATCATTCATTCAACAATCATTTATTGATTATTCAACAATTATTGATGAGGGTTCATTTGTATTTAGGAATGATAGACAAGGAGAAGCATGGAATATTAAATTTATGTTTTAGGGCCCCAAGGCAGAAAGAAATATAAAAGCATTCTGTAGAACACTAAATGGAAATCAAATATGAGGCATTAGAGTTACTGTACATTATGTTCAGGGTTGAGGAGCTTCCCACCTTTAACCCTACGGAAGAACTACGGACGACAGCAGACAGACCTATAATCTTGAGCTGCACCCCAGTCGTCCTGAAATCTAAGCACTAACTGAAGAATCAGGGAAGGCTTAAACCTAAAGGGGCCTAAGATACCTACAATTCAGTGATTCACAAAATTTCCCAGACAACTGTCTCAAAAGGGAAATATTTCATGGAACTTCAACATATGAAAAGGATAAAAGGGGAGTATTCCTGGCTGAAGGGAGGATGGGCGCCCAGAACTGTGCCAGAGCCTTGCTTCTCTTGATGCTTGGACAGCTTCAGAGGTAGACCTATAATTCTGAAGGTCTCCATGCAATATGGCATAAAGATCACTCATCAAAGTCAGGCCGTTTATCAAATGGCAAAGCTGAGGTTAGGGAGAATCAATGATGTCCCAAGGTAACAGCCAACTTAGGGATGCAACTTGCACTGCACTTGAAGTCTGCGGCTCCCGCCATTATAGCACACTGCTGTTGAGTTAGGAAGAACATTTCATGAAGAAGGGACAGAACTGTTTTAGACACCTTGAACTTGAGGTAAGGGTGAGCTATCCATGTGGCAGTATCTGGGAAGTAGTTAAATGCACAGGTCTGTAACTCAGCAGGGGAATAGCACCAATTTCTTACATTTAGGTTCTCACCATAGAAAGGATAAATGACGTCAAAAGACAGCCCTGTTAGGGGGTAGAAAGAAGAGCCAACGATGTTTGGAGAGGTGAGAGAAAATGAAGACAAGAACAGATCTGAGGGGTTTTGTTTTTTTTTTTACATGGAGTGAGATACTGGTTTTGAGTTATGCCAAAAACGAAATATCTGTGGGGAGGCTGAACTGGAGATGCTAATCATTTGCTTCTTCTGACAGTCATTTCCTTCAACACCTACAGCTCCTTCTGCTTTTTGTCTTCCTCTCAAAGGCTGCTTCCCCCATCCCATAAGGAGGAAACAAAGAGGTGCAGGAGCCAAAAAGTACTGTTTCCAAGAGTCGATTGTTAAATTTTCAGAAATTTTGTGAACCTGTTGTTAAATTTTGATGTCATTAAAATTAAATTACATACACTTATGGTTAAATAAATTACCTTAAAGGCAAAGACAACAAATGCTCAAAAATGCTTCCCTTCTTAATTCTTTTACTATATTTTACCATTATCTATGCTTTAGGATTACTTATGCCTGTTATATCTATATGATAGAAATACTATATAATGGGATGCAACTATGCATCTCTTCCTAACTCCTCATTCGCTGATGCCTTTTTGGTAGCTTGAAATCAGCACGGTGGGATTATTTATCATGGAAATAATCCCATGCCACAAATCAGGACTTGGACACCTCTGGGGAGAAAGGGTTGGTCTCCCCAGGACCCAATATTCTGCCTCTAAATTCTGTGTCCTCCCAATAATTCTTTGTTTCTCTTAAACTTGTTTGAGTAGATGTTTGCTACTTTCAAATGAAAGTGCAAATGAACTTTCAAATGTCTGCTACTTTCAAATGAGAATTGGACATTTTTCAAAAGGAAACCTCACATCACCGTTTTAGAGTTGAGACTTGTATCAGTTTAGACTTGCACCAACCAATCAAAAAAAGAAAAAGTGCAAGTATCTTTTCAAAACAAGACTCTGGACTAAATCATTTAGGAAGTGAAAGATTGCAGAGGATATTGTTCTAGACACTCCCCGTGTGGCGGGTGAGGATGGGGGAAGGGAGGGGAAAAGGAGCCTGCCCAAGGCAGCGCACCAAAGCTGGAACAGAGAAAGATTTCCTTTCTGCGTTCTGCTCCCTATCCTTCATTGCCAGGATGTTTGAACAGAAGTTGACAGTCCGGAGAAATCCACTATTAGCTCCATTACATTTCCAGTTATTATTCTATTCATTGTTCTTGCACCTCAGGCCAACCTATTTACATAATGAGAAGAGATTTGGTGGAGAGGAGGGGCACGCATTGATTGTCAAGGGCCTGCCTTGTTAGTTTATACTGTAAATAATACACTTGTTTCCCATGCTGCTGCTTTAGGAGATAGACAGTCTGTTAATTTCAGTCATCATCTTGTTTTCCCCAATTTGGCCGCAGAATTTTTAGAAGAATATTGAGATGGTTAGACATGGTCATTATTTGATGGTGCTTTAGCCAGTACGTTTCTGGGAGGCTGATACAATCAATTAGCATGCCAGCTGAGAGCAGAGCGAGCCTGCATGGGCCTGCTTTCTGTGCATTTAAGCTGGAGAATGATTTCCCATATTCCTGTGTGGTTGGACCCACATTTCTCATCCACTCACTGACCCCCTATGCTGACAAACATTAAAGGCTGTGACAGGGGTTAGCCACATAATTTTCAGGGCTAGGTGTAGAATAATAATGTGGGGCCTCTTGTTCAAAAATGGGCAAAATTTTTTAATCTTTTTTCCCCCACAGCCTCTCTCTGAACCTGGCATGGTGGTTTTATTCGCTATGTAATGTCACGCTCCCTCAGGCACCAGATAGTCATGGGGTGAGTATAAAGCCCCCCAGGAGCCTAGAGCTCTGACCTCGGAGTAGCAGGAGGCAGGAGCTAAGAACCCATCTCAGGGAGATGGTCCTCGGGGGGCCATGGGAGGGGGTTGCTGGGACGTGAGGTTCCAAGCCCCAGATCATGTTCCATTATTTCCCTGGACTTCACTTACAAAACACAAGGACAAAGAAAAAATACATTAAGAATTTCAAGATGACGACTACAGAGCATTAACCCCCAGTCACAGAGCCCCCTCTGAGTACCAGGAATCATGCAGCCGCACATAGCACGTGCCCATAAAGCTGCCCCTCACTGTAAATTTCCTGTCCGCCATGATGGTATTGTTAGGTAGAACAGATAGCAAAGCAAGACAGGGAGGAGGAGGGAGACACGTCTCACCTACTACCTCAGCAGGCCCGGGCCTGGGCCCATAATATTGCCAGGTATTACAGCACCGGGAGAAACACCATGCTGACATGGGAGGGGGGGGGCCCTTGAAATTCTTTGTATCGTTTCCACTATCAGGGAAAGAAAGCCTTCGAAACCTCAAGGCCTGAAAGGGGGAGAGGGTCCACAGTGCTGAAAAGGAAGAGGCCCATAAAACAACTTCGGTTAATTGCCTATCTCCAGTCACTATCTGTTTTATGAGGGAGTCCCTAATGCATACAGAATGAGCCCATAAATAACTTTGGGTAGCTGCCCCAACTTTAATTAACTGCCTCCTGTCATGTATCTGTCTTACAACAAGATGTAGAAACGGGGTCTGGAGCAAGATAAGGATTCGGACTAACAGACGCCTACACATACCTAAGTTTGGGTAGTCACGTGCCCCCAGGAAAGCTGGCACCACCTTACCTGTCAATCAGTATGCAACTTCTTCACCCCCATCCCGCCAACTATTTAAGTCCTCAGAACAGAGGACCTAGGGTGTGCGCTGGCCACCCCAGCCTTTGGCTGCCCTTACCTTTGCCACCCTTAGCCTGCTTTGCCCCGAAACTACGCCTTTCACACCTCGCCCCCACCCCCCTTCCCCCCCCTCCCACACACATACACCATAGCTAGGCCTGTTCTTTTCCATGAAAATGGATCACCGATAAAACCTGCTTGCAGGCTCCCAGGCTTGCCAATCCGTAACTTTTTACTGCATCAGCGAGAAGAACCAAGTTTCTGGGAGTTCCTCCCGTAATAGTATCAGCACATACAAGGCTTTGTATATAAGAGAACAGGCTAAAGATTACATTTGATTAAGCAGAGAATGGAAAAGATGCTCAGGAAGTGGGGAGGATGGAAGAAGCCCAGCTGAGTGGGTTGGAAAGAGGACCAGCACCACAATTTTTGAAAATTGCTGATGCCTGGCCCTGAGTCTATTATTGTTGTGGTTTGAAGCTTAAGGGTCTAAATGAAGAATATTTGAAAACACTTGTTTTAAGTGACCAATCCTAGCATAAAAAGTGCATAGTATTTGCCAAAAGAATGTACTCGACTATAACAGAAAAGTGAAAATCTAAGTCTTTGACAGTGCTTTTGGAAAAAGGAAGGAGCTGAAACAGGTCTCTTGCAATTTTCAGCGTTAACAAGCTTCTCGTGGACTCAGACGTGTTCCCCTTGCTGTTCTGGCCACCCCTCATCAGCTGGAAGCATTCCTTTAGATACTTCTCCCTTTCAGTATTAAAAAAGCAAAAGTGCTAACATTTAAATTAAAAACTTCATTTTAAAATTTTAGTTACAATTTCATTTTAGTTTTCTTAACAAGGCTGTGTTTAACCTCTCAGGATTAAAACAAAACAATCAAGATTCTAAAGAATTAAACAACAAAGGAATGTCTAGGGAAGGGCACAACCACCCCATTCTCCAGGATATAGTAGCCACCCCAGTTTCACACCTAACTTCAAAACAAAATTAATTTTTACATTTTCTAAATAAAATAATGTACAACCACCATCTTTTCAGCTTATTCTAATTTTCAAACACAAAGCAAAAGCACTGTCATGGAAGGCCTTCCTTCTCTATCCAAGGGCCTTCTTCGTGAGAGAACCACGAGCAGAAGAGAGCTCAGCTTTCAGGAGATCCCTTGGGGCTTTCTCCAGACCTGCGTCAGATCCTTACCCCAGTAACTCAGGCCGGAAGGGGGCGAGCAAGGGCAGGGGTCTCTTCCCTGGGTGGCAAGGGGAATAACCCACAGGCGCCTCACACAGGAGAGAGGGGGCAGTAAACCACAAGATAAAGGTGGAGGCTGGGTGAGACACACCCAGGTCCAGCTCTCTGAGGTTGACTTTTCAGAAACAGATGAAGGCCAGACATCCTTCCCAAATGTTCAGGAAACTTCTGCTCATTTAGGTCAGCATCTGCCTTGTTCTCTTATTCGGCTTAGACATACTCTTATTTCTGGCTGCAGACTCCCACCCCCAACACTATCTGCTTACGAATCTCTGTTTACCAAGGTCCCCAGAGCACCACTGCCTGTGGAGGTAACCTTCACTGACTCAGCTCAGCCTCTGCTGAGAGCACACACAAGCATTCAGAGGGGAAATCTCCTCCGGGTGCAGTGCCTCTGTTACAGGGCTGGGCGGGGGTGGGGTAAGGGGGTGGAGTCTGTAGAATGAGGCAGGGTTGTGCCCTGAGGTGGCTTGAGAGCCTGCCCAGGCCCGGGACAAGGGAGGGGTCTGGAAGTGCCAGAGGCAGTGGGACTGAAACTGCAGCCTGAGCATGATAGAGTTCCCTTCCCCTGGGTTAGTGTAAACAAAGCAGCAAGTGACTCCCTGCTCCAGGCGAAGACACTGGCAGAGACCCTGAGCATGGCTAGCAACCACCCTGCCTGCCTCCAGCACAGGCAGGCAAGGGGAGGGGAAGACCTGGGGAGGGAAAGACCTGCTAGACTAGCGGGGATTGGCCTCAAAAGCAGGACACTACTGGAGCTGATAGGATTTTGAGTCCAAAGATTTAAACAGAGAGCAGGCAGAGACTTGCCCTCTTGCTTGCCCAGTTAGGTGCCAGCTCGCAAAGCCAGGTCCCCTGCGCTAGGCCACACCCCAAGAACACTGTCGCTCTGCCCCACACGGGGCCCAGACTGCACCCCTTCGCTCACGCTGCGATCGGTGCACATATGTGCACAATATGGAACACGCACCAGTCCCGGAGGCGTGAGCAGCCTTGGGTGCGGGGACCCCGTGGATGGAAGTCCCCCTGCGTGACTGGCTACAGTAGCCTGGCAGTGGCCGGGGCACGGGGAGAGGGAAGCAGCTGCATCAAGGCAATGGTGGCACTAGTCCCGCAAGCGCGCACTCCAAGGAGGGAGCCTGAAGGTGGAGAGCCGTTTGCACAACAGCCTTGGGCCCCAGAAGGAAAGATACAAGTGGAATGGCTAGTTCTGGGGGTGGCTGTATCCTGTCTGTGTTTCGTGGAAGAAAGGAACCCGGAGCAAGGAGTCCCCTGCTTCCCCAAATTGGACAACATTTTAATAAAGCCCCTTTTCCTTCCCCATCAATCTTTGTACTATGCCTGTGTTCAGCGGCAGGCAGCTGAATCCCACTCTGTTCAGTAACACCTCTATGGACTGTTGATTATAAAAGATTGCTGAGGATCTCTTTGGTTTGTAGGCCAGCGCTCAGCCCACTGAGCCACACCAACCAGGGCTGATTGCTGAGGATTCTCAATCTGATCTTTGCCTTAACCTGGGCACCCTACCCAGAATTTTTAAATAGAAACCTGCTAACATTTAGTTTCATATTTCAAAGAACAGGTAACCCTTACCTTAGCATAAAGTAATTCTTTCAGGTATTGTAAAAAATATCATTGAACATCTTGGAAGGGTCTGGCTGTATGGTAGGTGCTGGTGAAAATAAAGGAAGGGAGGGAGGGAGGGAAGAGGAAAGAGAGAAGGAAGGAAGGAAGGAAGGAAGGAAGGAAGGAAGGAAGGAAGGAAGGAAGGAAGAAAGGAAGGAAGGAAGGAAGGAAGGAAGAAAAAATGACCTTGTCCTGGCATAGACTCGTGGACCATGCAAATGGTTAAAATGTAAGTTTAAGGAGGTTTAAAGAAGGTAGGTATACAATACAATGAGAACTCAAGAGTGCAAAAAACCTACTTAAAACAATTGCATAGCCCTGGGCTCTAGTCCCAGCTCTACTACTTTGAACATGACTAAGCAAGATACAAACTTATGTTACATTTTCATATCTATTGCACAGACTGAATGCCAGTTCCTACTTCAGAGTGCTCTTTGGAGGAATAGGTGAGTTATACATTAAGTCAGCTTAGAGGTAGCTACTATTAGCATCGCCATGATGCTGCTGATTCACATTTATTCTTTTGTAATTTTATAAATATTTCTTGAATAATGTGTATCCCCACATCCACTTTGGCTCCCCTTCAGCCTGCCCTCCAGGACCACCAGAATGATATGAAAATGCCCACTTAATCCTTCTTTGGCTTCAGATTTCCCTTTAACTGGACACAAAACACCTTGCTCTTCTTCCAAAGACCTACATGTTCTGGTTGCCACCTACCTCTCCAACTCCATCTACACCAGCTCCCTGGGCGCTCCATTCTGGCTTCCTTGTATTCCTTCCCATCACAGCGACTCAGTGCATGCGGCTCGCTTGGCGGGGAACATTTCCTCTGACTCTGAAACTCCTCCTGACCCTCCGGACCTCAGGTGGTCAGGTGTGCCCTCCTTCTCTGTGTCTCCTGACGGGTCAACTCTGCCCCCACACCGGCTGTCTCAGCCTCTACACTTCTTACCCCTCATCATGCTAACAACTCTGCAGTCCTGTTCATGATTGTGGCATTTATTAATAATTCATTTCACTCTCAACACTTGTAAACTGTAAGTACCATGAGGGCACAGATTTTGTCTTCTTTGTTCATCCCTGGATCTTGAATGCCTATTACAGTGTCTGGTATATACTAGGTACTCAATAAATATCATCATGTAATTTTCACTTGATAAAGAGAGATAAGGGGGCAGAGACTATCATAACTATTCATAAACGAGGAAATGGGGTCTCTGAGAAGGTAACCAGTTTGAGCAAGGTTTAAAGATGGCAGAATTAGAGTGCACACCTGGGTTCCAGGAGGCTGAAGTCAGTGTGTCTGTGCCCCCTGTCGCTTCCACCGTGGCTCTGCCACCTCCCTGGCTGCTCCTGGTCCTGCCCCCCGGGAGGGCTGAGAACACATGAATTCCTGCTTCCACCTTCTAAAGCTGAGAACATTTGAGGTGAGGTTTCCTGCTCCATCCCTGCCATCATCCAATCTCATATTTTTCTTAATAAGTTTGCCTCTGTTTTTAAATGATTCCTCATACTTGGTATTTCTAGGCTATGTAAGTCAAGCTTCTTTGAATGTAATGTGAATTTATACTGTAAGCAAATAGAGAATGTGCTCGTGCTTATAACATGGATTTTGGATACAGCCAAATCCAAGAATTAGAAAAACACCATCAGATCTCCCTCTTTCTCTCTCCTTCTTCCCTACTCCCTCTCTTTTTCTCGTCTCTGCTGGGCTTTTTATATAACTCGCTGTATCAATGTGGAGAAAAGTTGGATTTCACAGCTCCAGGCTCACCAAGTATTTGGAACTAATTATTTATGAGGAGTGAAAAGGGCCAACTCTCTGCAACATTCCAATTAGTTCCCCCAAAGAACTCTCAGTTGCACTATGTGGGTCATAAATGTGTCTCTAGCGTAACCACAGAGCCCAGACAATTAGAGATCTGACTGGCCAACTTGGTGCAGGTATCTCTTGGGGTGACAGAGGCACATATTGGGAAGGTCAAGTAGGAAATAGTCAAAGGCAGGAAGAAGAGGGTGCTGGGCAGACAAAAAATAGCTGAAGTCTAGTACACAGATCTTCCACCATCGTGGCCTTGTACAGAGGATCCTCTATTATACTTAGGCTTCAGATGTGTCCTGATTCTCTAGGATGATTGTGACCTGTGGCAAACACAGTGGGACCAACATGCCTCACTTTTACACAATGTACAATTATTAACAGACTTGAGAGTAATCTATCTCTCTCTGAAGATGTACCCATCACATGGCTTAGTCAAACTGAGGTCACAGTCCAAGAAGAAGAAGAAAAAAAAGGTGTCTGTCACATAGAATCAAAGTTCAACTCAGAAAAATTTCCTCTCTGTTGATGACAGTGCCAAGAAATTACTCAAATTCCATTTTGATTGTCAAATTGCACAAACAATTAAGGACACAGGCAATCATCTTGTCCTGGAAGAATAAAAGCCAATACCAAGCAAAGTACACTCTGCTTTGTAAAGTAATTGCCACGTGCAATTGCAGCTGAAGCCCTCTCCTGTATGGGAACAGGAATTCAGAAGCAGTAATGAACTAATTTCCTGTGGGGTTTGTGGATCCAGTCTCCCATCTTAGTTATTGTTAAGTTACACCAGGGGGAAACACCACGGGCTCTAGCAGAGCCCCCAGCCACGATGCTGAAAGCTGGTGAGTCAGTCATGTATTACAAACAAGCTGCTCTGTCAGATGGGGGACACTGGGGTCCAGAGAACAGAGCAAAAAATTCTGGACCCACAGAGATCACATAAATGGATTTTTCTACACTTGCAAAACACAGGGAAAGGCCAAGTGGAAGCTACTTACTAAACTTAACCCAAATTTTTCTGGGTATTAATTCTGTAAAGGCATGCCTTGGTTTTGAAAATATATATAGGTTGCCTGATGTAAACAAATGGTCTTTCTGCTGTTAACCATAGCCTTTTTGTCACTTGTCAGAAAAGAAAAAAAGGTGGAAAAGACAGCTACAATTTTGCCTATGGAATTAACATAGTATAGTATGGAACTAACACTATGTTAATACTAAATCCTGAGAGTTGACATGATTCACAACATTTGCATCATTCAGACATTTAAAAACAAAACACCTTTGGGAACACTTATTTGTAAATGATTTCAAAGCCTCCTAGCTTTCTATTTAGATAACTACTTCAGGTATTACTAGGATCAAAGGAGTGGTTCTCAAACTCTAGGCATCAGAATTACCTGAAGAACTTGCTAAATAATAGCATCGTACCCCAGAGTTTCTCATTCACTAACTCTGGAGTAGGGTCCCAAAATTTGCATTTCTAACAACTCCCCAGATGATACTAATGCTACTGATCTGAGAAACACACCTTGAGGTGTGCTGCACTAAAAAAGAAATAAGCACCTCAATATATAAAAGAATTCAGCCCATGCCTTTATACCAAATGGGTATATAAGAAGAAACCAAAGCTATCTGAATAAGCACTCTGTCAACTTTATAAAGTGCAAATCGCTTCACCTGGGATCTGATTAAATACAGATTCCAATTCAGTGGGTTTCAGATAGGGCCTGAGACTCTGCATTTCTAACCAGATCCCAAGCTGCTGGTCTGAGAACCACAGTTTATGCTCCTTAATAAAAGGGTTGACCTCTTTGGGTGGGGCAATTATCCATGGTACAACATTTCATTCCAGTTAAACAGCCCCACTGGAAATAAACTCCTTGCATAAAAGGAGCATTTTTCTACTTTTTTGGATTGGTCACATTCTATTGAAAGTGCCTGGCGTAGAGGAGAGCTAAGTCAATTTGACCACATAGCTACTATTTGCATGACAATTTTTACTGTCAGGGACACAAAAAATAAAGGAGAGAGGGTTGCCCTGTTCACACACCTGGTCCCTAATAACTGTTTTAATATTTCAGGAAGTTAAATTGGCATAAGCAGTCATCAGAAACAAAATCTGTATCAGACCAAGAAAAAACAACACAAAACAATTAAGAGTAGCTCTGATCATTGTGCTATTTTTGCAATTTCTGTGCAAGCTGGATACCCTTTCAAAGTAAAAATATTAGAAAAGCATGTTTGGAATTTCTTCTGGGTCTTAGGAAAATTACATTTTATACATATATATGTATGAGTAAGCAATCTACTTAAGAAGACGATAAGGGAATTCATTTTTTCTAGTCTGTCTCTTGGCACTTCAAATTAAAAAAAATATTATTTGATAGGACAAATTCACTCATAAATCAAACTTTTATAATTAAATATAAAGGCAAAAAAATCATATTTCTCCTAAAGTGATTGCACCATTTTTTGGTTCTCATTTTCAACTACTAGCCTGAAAAGAATCCCAAATCCATGAGCCTATTTCTCTATGAATATTGGAAACACCTTTTGCTCTCAGTGATGAAAGCAACTCCAGATTTGCCTAGACTTTGCAGAAAATGTTCTAGTATTTTTAATTGAGAATGATTTAGAAACTCTGTAGAAGAAAAATATATTTTTGCCTGTTAAGCAATCGGCTTTAAAAGCAGTAGTAGCTTAATATTAAAGAAAGCATTATTAAACTTGTAAATGGATACATTTGATAGTGTCATCAAAAGTCCCAATAAATTTAGAAAGCAGTTGGCAATTATGTATGCCTTAAGAACCATAAAAATATTTGTACTTAGTGACTAGGTAATCTTATTTCTAGAAAATTTTTCTCTGGAAATAAAATAATTGAAGACTAAATTTGATCTTTGCAGCCTCAAATTGGAAGAAAATCAAACAGTAAATTACCCAATAACTAAAATGGCCATATCAATTATGAGTTATTAATTCAATAATGTCACCATGAAAAGCCATGTCTATGAAGAGCTGTGATAACATGGAAGATGCTAATATATAAGGAAGAAAAATTTAAAATTATATGTATTCTATGATGATGAGCATGTAAAACTTCACAGAAAAAGAATAGAAGGCAAATGTACAAAAATATAGTTACATATACAGGTAGCAGGATCATATGTAGTCTTAGTTTCTATTTGGTTTTTAAGACTTTCTATAATGTTCTTATTACTGACCTTGTGGAACTTCACCAATAGAGAAAAATCACCTTCAGAAGAATCAAAACCAGTCCTGCTCTCCACATTGTATCTTTATTTAATAATGCAGTACGGCAGTAAATGCTAATGAGGCTTGAATCTCTTTCCAAATCACCATGAACCAAAGCTGCTGTCTGTGGGAGGCCATCATCTCACCAACATGACTTTCTGAGTCTGATTAAATCACAGTTTTCTGTTTCACAGAGCCTTTAAAGTGTAGTGGATTAACATGTAGACTCTGAAGTTAGAGAATCCAAAGCTTGAATCTGGGCTCTAATCTTTGGCTACTTTGCCACTAGACTTAATTTCTGCTATGAATATAGCCCCTGAAAATTCATCACTTCCTGCACAAGAGAAGCAATTCTATGCATGATGCCTACTAGCCATACAGCTCTTTATGTCCCTTAGGAGAGGCATCCCTGCATGGTGGCTTCTGAGATTAGAGTGACACAAATGGGTGTCACCGCCAAGCTGCCATTTCACAGGCTCTGCACCTTGTGCAAATGATCAAAGCTATCTGTGCCTCAGTTTCCTTATCTGTACCTCAAGGATATAAATGCAGCTTGTCTATGAAATGGGTGGTAGGTTGTAAATAAGATAATGTGAACAGAGCAGTCATCGCAGGGCCGAGCACATAGTAAGCACTGTTTATCCATGAACTATGGAAAGGGGGCATCTTTGTTTTCACCCTATTACGGTTCCTCTATGGAACTTGAAAGTAGGGGACAGGGATTTGAGAGACATGAAGGACCTGATAGTCTCTAAAAAGAGAGAGGCCTGAAGCATAGATAGAGCAACCAGACCCATTGGGTTTATGGAATTCCCTCCTGAGTTTCAAAAAGTCACTAGGAGCCCGAGGAAGCTATCCTCAACTCAAGCTACTGCTGCTCACTGATAATGTCCACGTTGGTTCATTTCCAGGAAGTTCAATCTGTGACGAATGGCTACAGGGGGAGAAAATCAGAGCCCCGGACAGACACCACTTCTCAGTGTTCACTATAATTACTTGTTCAACAGGTATCCTTTTGCTTTGCTTTGGGAAATTGTTCCAGCCATATATTTGCCTCTCCTCTTGAGGATGTGGCCGGAGATTCTTGTAACAAGCTGGGACAGGGTGCCTCACTGCGGTGGAAAAGTGGGTCTGAGCAGGTAAATGATGGTGAGTTAGACTCACGTGTCCTCATCTGAGGCCTTCTCTTATCTCTCCAACAAGAAATAGCTGGAGAAAACTTCATGCTCCAAAGGTGGATTTCCTTATCCATTTCATTTACTGTTTTCTCAAAGTCTAGAACAGCACCTGGCATATATAGTGGGTGCCTAATACATGCTGGACAAAAAAAGCAATCAATCAATATAACCTTTTCAAAATTTCCTGTAAAAAATTGAGTTTACACAGTCTGAATAGCTTAATATTTTTCTAAGTATGTTGTTTATAACATCAAAATAATTTTTATTTTGAAAACCAGATATATGGTACGACTCTTTTAGGTAAAAGATGCAGAAACTTCAGAACAGAATATGAAAGAAAATGACAGTGTGGGGCAATACTTGACAAATTTTCCACATTCATACCTTTCATGCTGACCAAGGAAAAGATTGCTGAATGTTTGGGTCTGTATTTCAAGCTGTACAAATAAATTAAAGATATGTCCACTTTTTGTCTAAATAAAACAATGCTATAGTATTGTTCCAAGACATTCCAAATAGTGTCTTCAAAATATGTATTAGTATTAGTCTGCAACTATTAAAATGTTTGCTGTTGTTCAAAACTGGTTTTGCATGTGAAATGACCCAACAAGTAAGTATTTGGTATTAAGTTTAAATTTTTTAAAATTATCTCCATAAGAGATATTGTATCAAAAGAGAAAAAAAAATGCTGTGAGTGATAAATACACAGAGTTTATTACCGTTTTATGTTTCCATTACATAGGTTTCAA
Source organism: Pteronotus mesoamericanus (assembly GCF_021234165.1). Classification (NCBI taxonomy): domain Eukaryota; kingdom Metazoa; phylum Chordata; class Mammalia; order Chiroptera; family Mormoopidae; genus Pteronotus; species Pteronotus mesoamericanus. The sequence continues at coordinate 1,541,746 of NW_026555189.1, forward strand.
TATTTCTATAATAATTTTTGTAATGGTTACTTATTTTATATGATTTTTCTAAATGTGTAATTAGTAATTTTATGCACTTAAAATTATCTTATGTCACTTATACTTTATTTCAGCATGTGCTGGAATTAAACCAATCAATTTATTTTTAATGGACTCATGGAGGAATTTTCGGTATATTCCTGAAACATATAGGTTGCTACCAGCTTTACTCAGTGCATGATGGATAGTTTCTATTTTAAATTATGGCATTTGTTGTGATATAATTTAAATTACTTTTCTGCTGGGAGCATGCGTTCTTTGGAGTTACAATTATGCAAAGAGAAATTATACATTATATTCCTACTTTATCTTCCTTTATAGTCCTTGTTGCAGTAACTTTCACTCAGGTACAATTACATTAGAGAACACAGGATTTTGCATTTATATTTAGAACAATTCTATTTAGAAAACTCATTTCAGTTTTTAGTTAATTACAGAAGAAAAATGAAAGCCATTTTAAAAATAAAAGTAAAGGCTCAAAAGTAGCAGAACTTACATATAAAGTGCTTTGTATAATTAATAATTTAGAGTTCTTACAAGTCCAGTTAATAATTCCAGTCACTGTGTCATAATTATATGCTATTTTTAGATCTTTTTATTTACTATAACTATTATGTATGCTCTTTATGGAAAATTTGGAAACTTAGACAAAAGTGCAAAAATAAATTAAGATCACCCTGTAATCACTACACCTAGGTATAACCAGTTAATATTTTGCTGCATTTTTTCAAGTTCATTTTTTTGCTCACATAGAATGCAAATATCAATAACCCATCATGTTATACAAAATTGGCATCATACTGTATACTCTGTATGCTATGTATTATAACCTAATTTCTCTAGTAGCATTTCCCCCATTTTATTAACGACCCTTCTTACTAACTCTAGACTTTCCAGTGCAGTATCTAGACCATGGTTTATCTAACCCACCTCAGACTGTTAGAAATTTGGAATGTTTCTATGTTTTCCTATTATAAATGATGCTATAATCAATGACCCTCTCCACCAAAATTTTCACATCTCTATTTCCATTTGATAAATTATTTGAAATCAAATTTCTGGGTCAACACATGTGGGTATATGTAAATATTTTGAAACATAACGATACAAATTTCTAAAAGTTGTCATTAAGACTCCCATAAACAATTCCAGATATCCTAATATAATTGCCAATTTTAATGTCATCTCCTGTAGTTGTTTTTGTTTCTTCATAGCTTATTTAATGACTAGAGAGATTGAACATATCTACCTGTGCTGGGGCCATTTTTATTTCTTTTTAAAAAGTAATTTTGAAAACCTCCTTAATTTAATCCAGCAACCTTATCTGAAGTCTACCAATTTCTGAGGTTAGAAAATTGAAGAGATATGGACTCCATCCTTGGTTAATCAAGGGTTTCGCAATCTGGTAGAAAAACAGACATGTGAATGACTAATTCCTGTTTATTATTATAAGTGCTATATTTACATATGCATAATATGCAAGAAAACCACAGATAAGGAAGCAGAAAACCTTCAGGGGATTAGTGAAGGATATGCCAAAGCTGTAGTTTTAGCTGGGCTCTGACAAATACATAAGCATTCACGAGGCAGGTGGGACAGAGAAAAGAGTGCCAGGCAGAGACTGATAGAGGAGACAATCAACATATTGTAAAGAATATGGTGAAATCAGCCAAGAATTTGAGCTATATCAGTGGGAAATAGGGATTCATTGACGTGTTTTTGTGCTGAGAATGGATATGATGTGTTCTGGATTTTAGAAAGAAGAAGGAAAGGAAGTTTGGGATTCATTTTGGAAATTAGAGAGAGTGAATTAGAGAGAGAGTGAATCAAGGATAACTGCAAGATACTTGTAGCTTGAGCTATTCAATGTAGAGTGATACACTTACTTTAAAACATATAGACATGTGGAAGAGGTAACCCATCTTGAAAAACCATTCCTTTTGAAAATTGCTAAAACACAGTAGCTATGATAGAATGTATTTTTCCCCCAGATGACTAGTTTTGGCCGGTGGGTGGAAGTGACCTTGCGCCAGTTCCTGCCTAGATTTCAGGAAGTGTTTCCACATGCTAGTCTGGGAACTTTCAGTCTCCAACAAAAAAGACTTGCCCCAAGGGAGTCTGCTTGTTCCCAGAAGAGAAGACACACATGGAGCAGACATGAATGAAACCCACAATTTGAAGCCCAGCCCAGCCCAGCCTCAGTCAGCTAACCCCTCGGCCAAGCTACAGCGTGTAAGCCACTGAGTTTTAACGTGGTTCATCTGAAGCATTATTATGGCAACAGCAAACTGATACACTGGCATTTTCTGTTCTCTTTATATTCTAGATTCAGTCCATCTCTGTTTAAAGGCACTTCCAAAGAACTCGGGTTGGGCTAATAAATACCCCGCGAAGTGTCTGGAAAATGAGATAATACAACCGGAAGTCTGTAACGATTATCCATAGCCCAGTCCTCGCAACTGCAGGCCCTCATCTCAGCAACTGAAATTTGCTCAGTTTCCATCCAGAATTCAAGTACTCACATGCTGTACGTAAGAAATGAATTGACTGTTGATCCTGCGGGGCTGACGTGCGTTATAATAAAATACTAAATGGACGGATGGGAGCTCAGCTCCCCGTTGTAAATAAGAACATTTCCATCTCTGTTGTCTCCTTCTGATCAGGTGGTATGTAAGCAGCAACCTGGTGCCTGGCATGGAGGCCTTTTAATCAGGTTGTAATAGGCCTCCTCATTCTGCTTATTAAGGTTAAAAAAAGGTTTGCTAGGGAAATGGTCTATTAACTAGTAATTTGCTTTCACATGCAAATTAAGGGATAATTAGTTTTGAATGTCTGGAGATGTAGAATCTGTGTGTTTGACATATTTTCCTATGTAGCCAGCATCAAAAGTTCAAGTATCTTTTCAGAGAAAAGAAAGGTTCTTTGAAAGTTAAAAGAAATTAAAGTATATTTCATTCTGAATGTACACTATTCAGGTAAATATTACAGGTGGAATATACATAGCTCACATTCAGAACAAACTTTTTTTAACTTCTATTTTGGAAACGCTGGCAAAAGTCTGAATGTCACCACATTTCCCTTTTCTTTTGCAAGGCAAAGTGTTCTTTGAAATATAGTTAAACCAAGACTTATGTTATTTTAAGTAATTAGAGGCACATACCTATGTCTTCCATTAACTTGAAATAGCACTTTCTCTTCTAACATTTTTTAAAATAGATAAGCTGAATCTTCTTCATTAAGTAAACAGGGAGTATAAGTAGGTTTAAATGATTTCTTACCTTTGTACACTGTTACTTGGGCTTCTCTTACTCTAAATTTAGTAAAACAATTAAATCACATTTCATGATGAACTTCCAAATGTCTGAGGCAGAGCAAGATCCATTGATTTAAAAATGCCTCTAAATTTGAATTAAAATAAGAGTTCTTGGTAGGAAACTTCCCTCCCTTACAGGTGAGCAAAATCCTAGTGGAGAAAGAGATTTCTGTATTTAGAAGAAGGCTGGGCAGCTTGCCTAACTCACCATGAGGGCACATCTTCTGCAAAGGATTTTATACTGATTTATAAAGTTACTAAATAGTTAAGTCACATCTGATTAAGCTAGTAACACCTCACCTTTACAGAAAATTCTATGCAATTAGGATTATACTGTAGAATAAATATCAGGTGACTCTCGTATCTAAATGATAGTGCACAGTTCCTAGGAACAGAGAATGGCAAAGCTTTGTTTCTAAAAGGTGGACTAATAAACATATTTTTCTAACTGCTTCTTTGAATATTTAATCCACTTCTACAATAAAAGGTTGGCCCACCAAAGGTTTTGAAAGGTCAATGATTGTGAGGCGCACCAAAGTAAGTACTTGGCCACTGGCAGAACAAATACAGCTGATTCTCACACAGAGAGACAAGGCATTTCCTCCAAAAGCAGAGAATGGGTGGAGTTTAAATATGAAAAGAGAAGAGAGCATTCCAGGAAAAGGAAATGAAAGATATTGGCACAGATATCAGGAACCTGAAAGGTGTATTCCTTTCAGGCAGAGTTATTTAGCTACAACACGGGGAAAAGGAGAAAAGTAATCTAGAAATTTACACTAAGAGCAGATGGGGTGGAGGTGGGTGAAATACCAGGCTAAGGAATTTGGAAACCAGGTGGTGAGTCACTAAACATTTTAGACCGGGAGGATAATGTGTTAAAAGCATCCTTCTGAAAAGTTAATGAATAAGAATGATAGAGACATTAAGTAAGGACTCCAACCAGGGGAGTATTTCTGTCTGAGGTGGGTTTTCCATACCTTCACATTCCCAGAGTTTGATATCAGCAAAAACTGAGGGGCCTCTGGATTGTAACTCAAATCAGGTGAGAATTCAGATACTATTTTAGTATGATAAGGTACTGGAGACACGAGTTTATTTTCAGTGGAAAAAACTGATTATCTGGTAGCCATTCCACCTTCTATCATGAAACACCCATCATATTTTCGCAAGAGACTCTTACAGAGCAAAGACAATTTCTTAGCCCTCTCTATGAAGAGGTTCACATGGAAACTAGTGAACATGCGATCAGTGGATGGTGCTGTAATCACGATGCCTATAGTTAACAATATTGTACGGCGCACTTTAAGATTTTAAGAGAATAGATCTCAAGTTAAGTATTCTTCCCTAAAAGAGGGGGGAGGGCACAAAGAAACTTTAGGAGGTGATGAATATGTTTATTATTTTCATTGTGGTGGTTTCACTGGTATATGCATATGTCCAACTCATCTAATCTATGCAGTAATAGGTGCAGGGTTTTTTGGTGTATCAATTATACATCAATAAAGCTGTTGAAAAAATGCAAAGAACCTAAAGGTCATGGAGGAAAAGAAGGAGATAGGAGACTTGGGGTGGTGTGCTTTGTGGAACCCTGGACAGGTTCTTCAGGGTTAAGTCTCTGCGTCTGGGGTCAGAGCTCAGGAATCAAAGAGACCAGAACAGAGAAACCACCCTCAAATTCCTACCACCTTCCAGATCCTTTCTGCATAGGAATATATAGCTGAACTATGAAATACAAGACATAGGGGGCATTTGGGGGGACTTTATTTATACCCACTACTCGTTAACAGTTAAGATCCTTCCGAAAGAGCCATCGTACCACCCCTCCCTTCTACAATAAAGAGCATATTTCTGTGGTTATATTTCTTTTGTCCAGTGGGATGTAGACAGACCCTTATGAGAGGGGTGAAATGGAAATGGCATGAAAAGGCCCAGGAGAGAACTAGAGAGAGGGGTGAACTGACAGGATACAGTCAGTCCCCCAGTAAATCTGGAGGACAGCAAAGCAGAAGGAGCAGGAAAAAGCTCCATCTCGACCCTTGGTTCTCAGCCTGGATGACAAAGTCAATAGCAACAGCATAAAGGAAATGAGTAAGTCAGAAGGAGTGTGGTTCCTGAATGACTTTTTATGCCTTTGGGCTGTCCAGATGGCCAACGCACAAGTGAAACGGTTCTAAAGTGTCCAGGGATTAATACAGTTAACTTGCTTTATTGTACCTTGCTTTACTGCACCCTTCACAGACACTGTGTTTCTTACAAATTGTAGGTTTGTGGCAACCCTGCACTGAGCAAGTCTATTAGCACCAAAAAGATTACGACTAGCTGTAGGCTCAGATGATGGTTAGCATTTTTTAGAATGAGGTATTTTTAATTAAGGTATGCATATTTTTAGACATTATGATGCTTAATAGACCACAGTATAGCATAAACATAACTTTTACATGCACCGGGAAACCAAAAAATGTGACTCACTTTATTGCGATTTTCGCTTTATTGCTGTGGTCTGGGACCAAACTCTCAATATCTCTGAGGTATGCCTTTATGGAGAATTAGGCATTATCTCCTAAATGAAACTATGACAGGATACTTGAAATAAATGCTAATGGAGAAAGTATAGAAGGTTAGAGAATTTTTTCAAATATCACATGAGTGTTGGGAAGAAGGAAAGGAACCCAGAGAGGCAGAGTAGGAATATTCAGCGAGAAGGAGAAACAAAACAATATTATGCTGTCTCTGAGAAGCCAAGGAAAGAGCAATAAATTAACAACAAGATAATTAAGGGGTTGAGGAAGCAGAAAATTGAAAGAGGTCACAGGGCCAGTCAACACGAAGGTCTGGCATGACCATCGAGTGAGTCCTCCTTTTAAGGTGTTATGGGTAGATGTCACATCAAAGTGCTTGAGGGAATGAAAGGGCAAGACAGTGAGTGTATCATAAAGGGGTAAGATAGTGACTGTGTAACTTAATTTTTCTAAAAATTTGTGAAAAATGTGAGAAAAGTGATAGTATTGGTAAACAGTTACATAATTCAGATTTGAACAAAAAGCAATGAACTAGTGGAAAAGAGAAAACAACACTAAGAGGCTTTAATTCGACAAATATTTAGAGGGCTCCAACTACATACCAGACACCAGAATAGGATGCAGAACAAGACCAGGACTTCTGCACATGCACTTAAGTCTGCATACTGCAATGGTCTGTTTATTTAGACCACTTGCTCACTGGGGCAAGAACAGTGACTGGTTCACCAGTGTCTCCTGGAATCTAACCCTGTGTCTGACATGCCATGGGCTCTCAGCAAACTTTTATAGAATCAATGAATGACACAGTCCCAGCCTTTAAGAGGGTCTTTCCTATCTTTGCTTGGTAAGACTTTGCTGTCTTTTGGGTCTAAACTAAGGCATCACTTCTTCCGGGAAGCCTTCTTCAACCTCTAGGACCCAGTTAGCCACCTGCCTCTGCACGCCCACTTTAACTCTGGGTGTTCCTCCACCTGTCCTTTGGTCTAAAGAGACAAAAACAAGGGAACATGTGGTTTCAAGATTTTTACCAACCCCTAAACAAGGTAGAGGCAGAGACAGAAAAAAACACAGTAGGGCTCACGGACTGGTTTGGAAACTCAGGGGAATTCATTTCTTATGCACTTCAGGTTCTCCATGAATAACTCCCATTGGTTCTTGCTTTACTCCTGCAGGTTTTCCTGGGCTGGCCTGACCAGCTCTGCTGAATTCAAATGAGTAGAGAGGCCCCTAAAATCAGCCTCAGGAGTGCAGAGTCTGGTTTTTCTCATATTGTCAATCTTGTTTTAAATAGCCAAGCCATGCACACTGTAAGCAAAGCCTGTTAGACTTCATTGGCTGGCTGGGCACCTGCATTAAAAATGCAACTTGTGAAACAGTCTACCCAACAGATAGCTGTCTTTGGCAGAATAGTGCTATTCAGCATGGGAGGGAATTTGATGAACTGCTTTATTGGGTGGCAACATTTTGGTCTCGGCTTTCCTCAGATCACAGCGGGATAATAAAATTGGAATCCATTTAAACCTTCCATTTCACCCCACAGGCTCATAGACACCGTATCAAACCACATCACACTGCAATAAATGTGCTAAAATCTACGAGCTTACTCCTCCTATTATACACAATACTCTTTGTCAGATTGGAGATAAATTATGGAATACATTTTCTTGATTTGCCCACTCGTGTAGCTGTAGCAGAATCTCAAATCGAGATAATACGCCATGCCATGAAGATGCATAAATAACTACTGTTTTGTGCCAAGTTTAGCAACACAACATTGTTGCCTGCCAGCCTATGAATAGAACAGTCGCTGCTGGGACAGACCCAGTCACAGGACAAGATTTATATGCCCTTTCTCCCATGACATTTTCTATCCCATGGAGTTCATTTTGTCTACACACCCTGGAAAAAAAGGACTTCAGGTTACACTGAATCAATGAACATCCATGGAATTCATTGAATTCAGAGACTTTATAACTTTGAACAAATCCTTGGAGCATTTTCTTTTCACTTATTCCCCTTTGCTTTGCTTCGCTTCTCTGGGAGGACCTAGGGCATAAAGAATATACGAAGGCTCTAACTTTAGAAAATATTCAGAATTTGCCTTTACCTCTCCATTAGACTGCCAAGTAGCCTACTTAACTAGTCTTGCTTTATCTCTTGCTCTCCTTGTCCTCTAGGTGGTGGACACTATGGCATGCCACAAGGTCCTACTTCAATAAAGGACCCATTGCCCCGCACCCCTGCTGCTGGGAGTGCCTCAGGTTAGGTTCCGTCATTGTCATTATTGCCACTGAAAGACCTACATCTCATGACTGTTGGAGTATGAAGGCCTGGCTGACTCAGGGATGATTCTGAAGTTCTTAGGTGAGTGGCTTAGGCTGTTGTAGGCTGCATCATAGCTGTACTTCTCCCTCCGCCCGCTCCCATGTTCTGCTCCCCCGCTTCCACAGGAGCTGCTCCTGAGGAGTCAGATATGTTCTGCCTGCTAAACTCCATCTCAGAGTTGCTTCCCCAGCCTGTGACAGCACATGCGTCACAAATAGCCATACGCATCCTGTTACCTCTAAGTGTGATGACAACTCTCCCCTACTTGGAACCCTCCCTCACCTCCCCCAGTCTTCACAGGCCTTACAATTTTACCCACAGGTCCCATGGGATCTGCCCCCCACTTCCTATTTAACTGTATCTCCTCCTACTCACCTCCTTATTCACTCTGCTTCAGCCACACCCACCTCCCCAAACATATCAAGCATTTACTTCTACAAGTTTGTTCCTTCTACCTAGAAAACTCTTCTTCTGGATTAGAGATAGGTATTTTTTTTTTCCCCTGTAAAGGGCCAGATAGTAAATACTTCAGGATTTATGGGCCACAAAATCTCTGTTGCAACTGCAGATGGTCCCTGACTTATAATGGTTCAACTTCTCAACTTTATGATGCTGCTAAAGTGATACGCATGCTGTAGAGATTGTACTTCCAATTTTGAATTTTGATCTTTTCCTGAGCTATCAATATGCAGTAAGATACTAACTCAAGATGCTAGGCAGTCACAGCGAGCCACATCTCCCACCAGCCACACAATCATGAGGGTAAATAGTCGATTCTCTACTGTGTAGTATTAAATGTATTTTTGACTTACAATATTTTCAACTCTTGACGGGTTTATCAGGACATAACCCCATCAAAAGTCGAGCAGCATCTATACTCAACTCTGACATTTTAGCATGAAAACAGCCAGGGACAATGCATAAACTAACGGGCCTGTCTTAATTCCAATAAACCTTATTTATGAAACTAAGTGCTGGGTTGGATTTGGCTTGTTGGCTGTGGTTTGGTGACCTCTGCCCTAAATAGTCCAGTGTCTGGCTCCCTCACCTCCTTCAGGTCTGGCTCAAATGTTTCCTTCACTTATCAACTGATTCAAATTCCAACTTAATCTCTCTTCCCTGCCTTACTTTCTCCATATTTTAGTTCTTTTTTCTTTTAACCTATTGTCTTCCCCTACTAAGAGGAAAGCTAGATCAAAGCAGGGATTTTTTTCAGCTTTAAGATAGGTGCTTAATAAACATCTGTTGAATAAATGAATAAATATTCAGGTATTTCAATATTTCCCCAGTTTTTGTTTTGTGTGATTATGTGTTTGTTTCTATTCTCTTCATATGCTAAATGGCTCCTTTTACTTTTTATTTCCCAGTAAAATGATTAAAAGCACAAGCCCTTTTGAAGTGGGATCCCCCATGAGTTTTAAACCCTGGTTCAGTTACCTACTAGCTCTGTGACCTTGTGCTTGTATATGACCTCGCTAAGCCTCAGTTTTCTCTTTTGTAAGATGAAGACATGGCATTGAACGTTTCATAGGATCATGATGATGAAAAGCCTTAGCACAGAGCCTGTCACCCAGAAATCACTCAGTACCCGGGAGCCACAATCAAGCAAATAATTAGCTCTTTCCCTTGCTTAGCATTCTGCTCCGGTAAGTTAAGGATCGTGTTTACAAACTGGGTTTTTGTATACCTTTAACCAAAACTCACAAATACATGCTTGAGGTTAACTTTTTTATGTATAGCTAAGAAATTCTAATAAAAAAATGAAAGAATTATGACCTTTTATTGAGTGCTCATCCTGGTCCTGCTGATGGGCGGATCAGTTGGCACGCTTGGTTTCCGTACAATCAATAATGCATTGAGGACACCCAGTGGAATGATTTTCTGCATGTCCTGCCATTGGTTGGGCATGTTGAGATATAAACTCCTCTGCCCCATTCTTTAAGACTGGCTAGAAACAGTTGCCCATGCATTGCAGAATATGCCTGCGGAATAAACCTGGTCACCTGCTGACATTTGCTTTAGGTAAGGAATACAGAAAGAGAAATAGCAATATCCTGCTTGAGAGAGCTTCACCTCCATTCCTCCTTCTGGGGCCCTGAACTGATATTTAAATTCCAGATGAGTGTTCCTTCCAATCTCCCAATAAGTTTCTTCCTCCACAACGGGGTCCCAAACCCTTAATTCATCCCCAGACAACTGACACCAAGTCTCCATGAAACCAGAAATCCAAAGCAAGTTGATTCCCAGTGTATCTGAAAATATATGCTACTGGTCAAACTGATAACAAACCTTTGGAAATCAGCACTTAGATGATTATAGTCCCTAGGAAAAGGGTTGGACAATGCTCCTAGATTTCACCTGAGATGGGCTGGTGGCCATTGACCACTCATTTCTTGAACAAGGTTGAGGAGGGAACAATCTCTTTTAAACAACCCTCATTCCATTCCATTCATCCTCCTGCTTCAAATCATTTACAACAGCTTGAGAAATAGATTTGTCCTGGCTGGTATGTAAAGAGGTGGTCAATAACAATATGAGAAATAATTACTGTACCTAGAGAAAGTGAGCATTGATTTCAGCAATGACTGGGGCCTCGAAACTGGACTTCAAATATGTTGTAGTGAAGTAATAGCCATTTATTACTTAACTTGCTGCATTTATACTCAACTTGGGCAAGATAGAGTTAATGTCAAAACTCTTAAATATAGTTTGTTTTCCTTCTTTTAAGTGACAATTCAGTCCAGCTACAAAGATACTGAATGCTTACCATTTTCAAGAAACTGTGTTAAGTTCCAAAGACTCAGTGATAAATAAGATGGGCCATCCCTGCAGGGGGACACTTATATTCCTTTGGTAAAAGGAGAGATAATAAGTCACCACAGAAATCATCATTTAACTATAACTGATGCAAGTATTATACGGGAAATGTGCATAATGGGGTGAACTCACTTGTTCTTGGGGGAATCAAGTAAGTCTTTTGAAGAAGTCACATTTAAGCTGCAAATCAAGGAATGAGTAGGAGTTAGAGGCAAAGTGAAGAGCAAAGGGAATTTTTTAGGTGGAGGCACTACACTCAAAGACCAGGAGGCTGGAAGAACCCACCTGCCTCCAGCAGTGATGTGCTGGTAAAAGTTAACAATCAGCTCTCCACAAAATCCAATATGTGCGTATCTATGCATATATAAGAGTATCATAAATGTTATTGATATCTGAGATAAGTAACATAATTTTTAAATAATAATGAAACATACAATATTCTCTGTTGTAAATTCCACACAGTCAATTGATTCTTACAGAATGCTTTTGTTGATTTTTGTCAAACTCTTTTATCTGTGGCCAACCTATGGTCACAACTGATGAGCAAGTGTAGTTCCCATGTTAATGTTAGTTGGTATTTTAATTTAAGAAGATGTAAATGAAACAATGAATATATGTTAGAACTTTACTCATTAGTCAATGATGTGAGACACTTCTTTGCCGAATTGTACAGTTAGTTTTCAAATGCTGAAAGAATATGTCTTCAGGTTTTTGAGGGGTGTGGGCTACATGCAATTTAACAGCTACCAGACACAACACACTTTAAAATTTAATTGGCATTGTTAATACTTTCTTTATCAATTTTATCCTAGATTAGAGTTCAGAACACTATGAGCCTCCTATCTGTCTCAGTAAGTGAAATTTTATTGAAACAGAGCCATGTTTATTTATTTATGTATTTATTATGGCTGCTTTCAGTCTACAACTTTAAATGTGAGTAGTTGCAACAGAGGGTTTATTGTCCACAAAGCCCATGATATTTACAGAAAAAAGTTTTCTAACTAATCAACAAAACAATATATCAAGCCCTGATTTGTAGTGTTTGCCAGTTCCTGTGGTGTAAATACTCCTGCCAAGGTTGATTTGAAGCTACCATGATGACATCTCTGAATGAAGAGCTGGGAAGAGATATGGAGTGGTGGCATATCATTATATAGATTCCACCATACAAATACAACAGACCTTAATAACCTCAAAAACATAGACAACAGAAAAATGTAGTAAGATAGTTAGGGAGTAATACATTTTGTGTATTTGTTGCTTTTGTTTTTAATATAACTTATTTGTAAGTGTATATAATTTAATTATTAATGATGGCTATATTTAACAACGGACTTGTAAACTTCCTAAAAAATTAATAATTCACTCTCAGGGCTGTTATGAGCTGGCTTCAGCACAACAATGTCCTAAGCCAACTGAAAGACCTAATATGTGGCTTCTGGGCAGAGATGGATGTGTGGGATAAAGTCAAGCTGATAAACTTAAGCAAGGCCTTGTAAACTAGGTTGAGATTAGGAATTATCCTGTAAGGAATGAGATGCCATTGAAAGGTTATATCTAGGAAGTAGTTTGATCTCTCCCAGTTCCTGCTACCTAATGTTTTAATCCCAGAGAGCATTTTTGGAGTGATTCCAACGTAGGCACCATTCTGGGTATTTTGCAAGTTTTAGTTCTCCCAACAACCCCATGTGATATGGTATTAATATTATGCCCCAATTTTACAGATGAAACAGGGACAGCAAACAATTAGTCATTTGCCCAAGGACTCGATTAACAAGTGGAAGAGCTGGGATATGTGGGGCATATTCTAACTTTTTTCTTATTCAGGGGCATTTGAACCTGCAGAGAGATGGAGCTGTCTATAAAACATACATGAGGGGTTTCATGACACAGCATGGACCAATCTGTTCAAATACTGCAGACATAAATGGCAAAGGGCGGGGTAGGTCTAGAGTCTGTCATTAAGGCCATTGCATAGTAAGGAGATTCCTCTAGGCTGGAGCTATCTATTTTCCAGAGAAAGAACTTTGGAAACTGGCCACATAGGAACATGCAGAACTTGCCAGCTACCTAACACATGTGATATTTCCCCCCCAGTAATGTGAATCCCTCCTGAATCTATTCTGATACTTTCTTAGCTCTTTTATCCTGTCATAAATATGAGCAATGAGGGAAAGGAGGGAATATACCAAGCTCTAAATGGGACGGACTCTTACCACTTAAATCCTGGGTGACTTCCCCAGAAGTCAAAGTTGATCCTTAACTCTAAGTAGAGCTAATGCATCTCTAAATCACAACAGACCTGATTATTCTCAGGGAAATAGGGAATAAGAAGGAATAGTTGCTGGTTAGAAGCTGTTGTGGCTGCTAAGTGCATTATAGATATTTGTGATTTAAGCTGAAATTTTACTTTTTAGGGATAATGAAAATCAGCCAATCTTCTAATTTGGTGCATTAGGGAAGAAAGACTCCTGTAATGGGAGAGGATAAATGCACATCTCACAACTGTGACCTCCAGCAATTTGCAGACCTGACAGGGATGTTCCCAATGTAAATTCCTGAATGTGTCCAAAAAGGAGAACAATGGAAAGAAAATGAAAAAATGCCGTGACCACTGTTTCGTCACTGGCATTTGATTTCTCACTCCCTCCTCATGACAATCTCCTTGTCTTGTAACTTCTTTCAACTCTCCGTATCTCCTTCTCAAAGGTGTTTCTGATAGCCATAGTCAGATTTTGATGGATGGGAGAATCCTTGGAGCATCATTAGAAAGAGAACAAAAGCAGCTTCTGCTTTGTTAATTATCAAAAATAGGTCCCCACTGCTTTGCATAAATAAGTCTTGGTCTAACTCTGGCCTCAGGCAAATGACTAAGCATACCCATACCTCAATTTCTTCATCTGGGAAATGGAAATAATAACAATATCTCCCTCACAGTGTGGTTGTGGGAAGTCAACGAGATAATAAAAGTACACACGATTACATCAACAGCTAATATCTCTCAAGGGTGTGCTGTGCACCAGTTTTAAACATTTTATCTCCACTGACTCTTAATTTTCTCTGCCCCCTTAAAGGGTGCCATTACTATTATTTGTATTTTGCAGATGAGGAAACTGAGACATGGAACAGTTAAGGAACATGCCCAAGACAACACAGCAAACAATGGAAGGACTAGAGCTTAAACAAATGCAGGCTCCAGTCCAGGGGCTAGCAAACTATGGTCTGTTAGTGAGATCCTGCCTGCCACCTGTGTTTTGTACAGATTACCGGCAAATAATTTTTATATTTGCAATTGATGAAAAACATTTTTAAAAAAAGCTGTGGCCAATGAAAATCATATAAAATTCAAGTTTCAATGTCTACAACTAAACTTTTATAGGAATTCAGCCATATCCATTCATTTATATAGTTGACCCTTGACTTGAACATCTCAGGGGTTAGAGGTGCTGATAGACCCCACCATTGCCCTGTACAGTCAAAAATCCACGTATGAATTTTGACCCCCCCAAAACCTAACTACTAATAGCCTACTATTGACCAAAAGCCTTACCAATAACATAAATGGTAGATTAACACGTATTTTGCATTATATGTATTATATAGTGTATTCTTGCAATAAAGCAAGCCAGGGAAAAGGAAAAGTTGTTAAGAAACTCATAAGAGAAAATACATTTACAGTAGTTATTGAAAAACAAATCTCTGTTTAGATGGATCTGTGCAGTTCCAACCTATGTTGTTCAAGGGTCAGCTGTATTGCCTTTTGCTGCTTTTATACTGTATCAGCAGAACTGAGTAGCTGAAAGAGAGACCTTTTAACCTACAAAGGCTAAAATATTTACAGAAAATACTTTACAAGAAAATCCCACTAATCCTTTCCCTAAACCATTACAGGACACAGCTAACCAGTCTATTTGACCCATAGGTCCTGGGGAACCAAGGGAGAATTAGGTAGGTCTTGGTTTCCATTTGCATATAACTATTGGTAAGTAGGTATGTGAACATGCATGCACTTTTACCCACTCACTTCTGGACATCTTTCCCATAAGTAAATCTAACATCATCAGGCATGCTGGAAATGTTTCACGGTTAATAAAATCTTGCACTGGTTCCCAAAAGAGCTGAGCCCCTTTCACAGTGAGAAGCCACCTGGCTGGCCAGGGCATTCCCTGCGCATCTAAGGTTTCACACTTTCACCTGAAAGCCTCAATAATTTTCTGTTCTCAGCCCAGAAAAGCACTGCGCCATATCTTCAGAGCTTATTAAGTCTATACACAGAGAGTCAACTGGAGAACTGCAATAATTGTCTGGGTAACGAGTTAAAAGTCACTCTTGCTTAATATAACCTGGTAATGAGTGAGTGTTGCTATCATATTCACTAAAGAGGAACATTTCTTGGAGAACCAACCAAAATGGAGATTGTGTCAAAGTTAGTTTACAAATCAAGAATGCACTGCCAGGGGCACTGAATTTAATTATCCAAAGTGAAAACAGAGGTAAAACACATAAGAAAAATCCACGAAGTAAAGTTGAAGGGACTCCTTAAGTTCATAATGACAATAGCTAACATTCACTGAGATATTACCATGTACCAGGGACAAAACTATTAAACCTAGTGTGGATCATTTCATTATAACTTAAAAATGCCTCAATGAGATGGTTTCTATTTTCATTTCCATATTGCAGATGAAAAAACTGAGGCTTTGAGGAGTTGAATTACCTGCCCAAGGGCACACGGCTGATTAAGTGAAGGAGCTAGCATGTGAATCCAGGCAGTCCTGGCTCCACAACATATTACTCTGCACTCCCTATAGATTAAAAAGAATAATAGTGATCAGCCATGAAGGGTACTTGCTGTGCCTAGAGCCAAAAAGCTGGTTAGTGGCAGAACTGGGACAATTCAGAGCTTAAAAAACAGTATCTTATAGGAGGAGGGGACATGTGCCCTGTTTTCGAAGAAGGGAAGGGGAGGAACATTTATTCAATTGCCTCTAATCCCAAACCATCTTCATCATCATCTCCGCCACCACAACAGAAGCTAACATCTATTGAGAACTTACTGTGATAGGTTCTGTTCAAAGTATATTGCCTCAATTAATCCTTACAATGTCATTTCATTGAGTCCTTAAAACCACTCTTTAGGTATAAACTATGTTATCCCAATTTTATGAATGAGGAAACTGAGTCACAGAGATGAGGTAACCTGCCCCTAAGATGATACCCAGCTGGAAGGTCGAGGGTGTAAAATCAAATACTCTGACTCCAGAACGTACAGTTAATCACTGCTTCTCCCTGACTCCCTTCCTTTGTAGACTAGGACCCCAGTGCTTCTCCTCACCCTGGGTCATCAGGATGCCTTCCAGTCTCTTGCAGGGCTCCTCGATTCCTTTAGCTGTTGCTGTTTTTCAGCCCCTTGCTAACTGGATTAGCCATTTACATGTCAGTCTCTTCCAACCACCTCTTCGCACAGGGACACGCATGCATGCCATGCACACACACATACACACACAATGTGAATGTCTTCAAATCAGTTACTCTGTGTGAGCCCTCCATCTGACATAACATTTGAGAGCATCCTGAGAACTAGTAGAATGAGGGGCGGCATAGTGACTCAAAATCTAGGCTCTATCAAAAACATGTGTGAGTTCTAGCTGGCCTCCCCATTTACCAGCTCCAAAGATTTAGGTAACTTATGCCTCAGGTCCTCAGTTTCCTCATTTATTAACTGATAATTATGGCACCTACCATAATGTAGGATTGCCATTTGAATTAAAAAGGAGTATGTGCATCTATACCCTAGGACAGCACTTGGAAAGTGAGAATTTGACAAAAAAAAAAAAAAACTATTATTAATGAAACTAGGAAGAAAGGATAGATAAATAGATGGATGAATAGATAGATGCACAGATGGATGATTGGATGGATGAAATTCTAGCAAATAAGGTCTGGTTTTGAGAGAAAACCGAGAAAGAAGAAAAAGAATGGAGTTTTTTATGTAATAAAAAGGCCTACATGATCAGACTGTAACCAATAGATAAGCAAGATGTTCATTTCCAAAATCCAGCCTAGCAGTTGACTCTGTTGGACATTCCCCAAAGTTATTTCAAGATTCTTATTCCCAGCATTATTTGTTAAAGCCTGCAAAAAGGCACAGAGGAGACGAGGATAAATAAAATAACAGGTAAGACTGAAAATGCCATCAAAATAAAAGCTGCACCTACTTTGTTTAACATCGAGTCCCTAGCACATAACACAGTTTCTTGTATTTTGTAAGTCTTTGCTTGGTCAAGGCAGGCTAAATTCTAGAGTCTAGAACAAAAAAAGGAAGGAAGGAGGGAAGGAAGGAAGGAAGGAAGGAGGGGAGGGAGGGAGGGAGGCACGGAGGGAGGAGGGGGGAAGAGAGGGAAGAGGGAGGGAGGGAGGAAGGAGAAAAACACAATTTCAACAAGTGAACACTATGATTCCTAGCTTTCATTCTTGTCACAATCTGTGTGGTTTTTTTAATTTGACAGTTTGGGGAATGGGGTGTGGGGAATTAATGGCTCTTTGAAGTCTTTAAACCTCCTTCCATCTTGTGGCTCCACTGCCCCCCACTGGATCCTCTGCCTCCAGAATGCAGACAAGGCAACAGAGAAAACATGTGTGGAGGACTGCACAGGAGGTTTACAGATGCAAAGCTTACTCTTACATCACCTGTACTCCACTGGCCAGAACCCAGCCTAAGAAAGACTGGGAAATGTGCCTAGCCATGTGCCCTGGAGAAAGAAGGAAAGGATTTGGTGAATAACTAGTTGTTCTCCACCATGTGGTTCGCTAAGTGTGTGTTTAATGGAAAAGTGAAGGCCTATAAGAAGTAAAGGAATGCAGCCCTACAGACAGATGATACACATGGGTCGGGAGGAACAGAACATCACCCTGCATGTACACACCTAGCGTCATTTACTGCCCTCACTACCCAACTGGAACTGCTACCTGTGGGTGGGTACTCATGTGAAGCCCATCCATCCCCATACTGTTCCCCCGGTCCACCTGTTCTACCTTTATACCTGTACTGGCAGCTGCAGCCATAATTCCCAGATGCTGGATCAGACTAAGCTAATGTTACTGCTGTGAGTCAGCTTTGGACATCTCAAACCCATAAGCAGGGGAAAAGAAAAATGGTCAGATTTAATTTTCAATCAAGATTCCAGAAACAATTTATTGACTTTTAAAATAGAAATGTGAGGAAACACATGTGCCAAGCCCCAGGTTCCAATTGGATAAGCAGTCAGAACTTTATGGTGCCGGAGATGCCATCAAATCAGGCCACTTATCACAGGCAGGCTCATATTAAAGAGGCTTATGTATGCGTCTGTGCCCCTGATACCCTGCGAGCATCTGGAGGGCAGAAACTGAATTATTCATCTCTGATTCCCCCACAGGAAAGCTGAGCAGAGCCTTGCATATGATGGCAGGTGCTAGTGGTAGGCATCTGTCATGCTGGTCGACCCACCATCTCTCATCCTCACGCAGTAGTGCCCAGCTTGCTTCTGGGAAACCACCCCACTCATCACATTTAATCTATAAAATTAAGGATGACTCCATCTCCAGCTTCAGAGCTAGTATTGTGACCCTAGTCTGGTCAATCTTTACAGCCCACTTGGCACGGTGCCTGATTTAGAGATGTCCTCAGGACCCAAGCTGAGTAAATCATGGTCATCCTTCTGCAAGAATGGTTGGGGAACAACAGCTCTCTTTGTGCTAGATTTTGAACCTAGGAGGCTACAAATCTGGGTCTGCCAGCAGCCATTTGATACATCGTGGGGAGCCTGCTTGAGAGTGAAGTCACCATAGAAGAAAACAGATCCAAGAGATAAAGAGAAACCAATTCCATTTGACTGTATTCAAAGTTCTGTATTCAGTTGTCTCTGAAGCTCAAGATCCTGGACTTCTTTAGTTTAGTGAACTTCACATTTTCCATTTTGAGAGGGTCCTAAATTAACCTTTAAATTAACCTTTACAATTGAGAGGGTCCTAATGAAAATAGGGGTCATCATCTTGTAGAATTAAATTGAAATAACAATTGGAATACTTTTACTCTATAAATGCCCTGTTGGGTTTCAATCCAAACCATGAGGTTTTCCTGAATCCATGGCCCTGTCACCCATGGGCCCAGTCACAGTGTGGTCTGTCTGAGGATGGGCCATGGGAGAAGGGAAGGGATATAGAAATCAAGCACACAGCACACCCCAACTGCATTTTACAAAAGCACATAATGATGCATGCATTTCCTTCCATTTTCACTGCCATCAACTTGGTCTATCCTAACTGTAATTTCCCACCTGGGCTACATTCCCAGCCTCCTGATAACTCTCGCCACTGCAAAAATACCCTCTGTGCTCATCACAGTAGCAAGAGTGACCATAAAACTTGACTTAGCGAATGTCCCCAGTTTACAATTCCCAATGACTTCCACTGTATATAGAGTAAAATCTGAACTCTTTACCATGGCCTACAAAGACCAGAAGGATGCGTCCCCTGTCACTCTATCAAACTACATTTCTTGTCATTCTCCCTTCATGCACACGATTTAGCTTTTAGTTCTTCAAACATATCAATCTATATGCTGACTCCTGGCCTTCGGCCTTGCTGTTAATTCCACCTGAGGTGTGTTTCTCTGAGCCTGTATTAGCCATCACAGAAAATCTGGCCCGCTACCCAAGTCTCCCTGTATAATTCAGCAGTTCCATGACACTCCCTACACCTTTGTTCATCATGTGCCTTCTACCCTCACTCCTAGCTGCCTGAGAACCTCCTAGCCCCCCTACCCCGCAGTCATCCTAAATGTAACTTTCCCAGCTGGTCTTCTTTGGCCCCATGGGCAGAATCAATGCTCGTTCATCTGTATTTCTTCAGCATACCAAGTGGGTAAACATTATACCATGGCACATGGCAATGCAGTCTTTTGTTTATACATCTGAAACCTCTGCCAGATCATGAGTTTATCAAGGGCTGAAGAATCTCTTATTCTTTTTGATAGGACTTGGGTTTTATATACCACCAGCAACCTTGTAAGTGCTTGATGAAGGTTTGTTAAATAAAAGTAAGGACTGGCTGTTTGTTGAATAAATTGACTAAGTGCTCTTGGGGTAAATTACTTAGCAACCCTAACTGCAAATTCATCATCTATAAAATAAACATTTTGGCCAGTAGTTCTCAGTCTTGGCTGTATCCCATAATCATGTGGGAAGAGCTCAGAAATGCAGGTTATTGATCCCACCTCTGGGAAAGCTTATTCATGCGTTTGTTCATTCGTTCATTCATTTGTTCAGTGCACATTTGTTGAACACCTCCTACTTGTCAGATCTTGTTTTTGGCACAGAAGACCTAGTAGTGGATGAGCCAGGTCAAGGCTGTGCCCTCATGGAGCTCCTATTCCAAGAATCATATTAGGACGTATTTATCGAGGCCCTGTGACCCTCTAACATTGGCTTTGTCTGTATTGACATCCTGAATTCGCAACTCAGTCCTAAGATATGGGAGCCTTATTTATCACTGAGGGGCAGGGAGCTTCAGTCAGCCCACTTCATACCATAAGTATAGGAACTGGCCTAGGAGCCTGATTCCAAACCAGCTCTCCTACATCAGGCTGCCCTACCAAAAACACACAAAATAGAGCTGAGTGGAAGCACTCTTCAACTAAGTCAGCAGCTTGTAATACTTGCCATTCATTGACTGACTCAAGCAACAATTCCCAAAACCCGGCCAGTGTGAAGAAAAGCCTTCTCAATAAAGTAAGATATGCATGTAATCAAATGCTTAAAAACAGAGGAAACGACCGCCCTCTGTGTCCATTGATGCATTTACTCACCTTGTAACCTCTGACGCAGATGTCATTCCCTCATTTTACAGATGGAAACAGAGAGTCAGTGAGATCTACCCAAGGCCACTCAGCAGTCAGTGGTAGAGCAGGGACTTGAACACAGGACTGCCCAACTCCAAGCAAATACGGACTTTTAGCTGCCAAGCTTTAAGTAACAGGGTCTCTCCACACCATCTGTTTCAGAAAAACTTCTGGCCAAAATTATAGTAACAGGCAGATGGCAACAACTTAAGTGTGTCCTGCTCAAGTAACCCCAGAGAATGAGTACCACGACTTGAATCTTTCCACCTTATCAGATTTCAACATGAAACCTCCCCAGCAGCAACCTTTGCAAAGGACTTCACAACTGCAAACCATTTTCCCGTGGACTGTCTGAATCACTGGCCACCGCCGCCTAGTGAAAGAGACATTGACCTTGTCATGGAAGCTATTCAAAATGTTTAATAACTGTTATGGCAGGGACACCAACTTATCAAAGCAGACACTGGCCATGCGTACCCAATATGGCCATACCAGGGCGTACCTGCCAGCTCTCAAGTTTGGATGAGGCACTGTCCCACCTGAACTCCTTTCACACCAACGACTAGAATGTGCCCCATCGACCTCACGGCAGTGGTACATTCTGTTTCGTCTTTTAATACCTTCTCCTCCCTTCCCACCCCCACTACTAGGTACCTCCTATTTATACTTCAGGGGCAGTTCAGAGGTCATGTGCTCAGGGAACCTTCCCAAGCAGAGTGGCTGTGGTGAATCCTCTTTGCACTCACCTCTACTCTGCAGAGGCTGCTTACAAGAAAGAGCTGCAGTTCTCCCAGGAGCCGCCCTCAACAATGGCAGAGAGTTAGTGGGTAAATACCCCAGCACTTTGCTTGTCGGTGGGGGTAACTGCAGTGTGCTCACACTGTGTTCAAGAGTCTCCAGTGGGATCAGCCCCAGCCCATGAGGGAGCAAGCTGATATAGTAACAGCCCCTTTATTCTCTGTATTATTTCCCCATTTCTCTATCTGTGTTTCATGGGATCACCTCCCAGATAAACAGTTTGCACACAAATCCTTGTTGCAGAGTCTGCTTCTGCAGGTATCCAGACTAAAACAGCTTTCCTGAACACATAGGCTAAGTTAGGTCACACAGCACCTGTTCTTTCCCTTCAGGAAACTCACCTTTGTTTGTGATTACACATGACTTTAGAGGATTAGCTAATGCCTGGCGGTCCCTGTCCCCCACTAACACGTGAATTCCTACTCTACTAGGCTGCATAATAACCCCCAAAGATATCAAGTCCTAATCCCTAGAACCCATAAATGTTGCCTTTTATGGCAACAACATTGTATATGTGATTAAATTAATAATTTTGGCATGAGAAGATTATCCTACATTATCTGAATGGGCACTCCAGGCAATCACAGATATCCTTATAAAAAGGAGGCAGAGGCAAATTTGACATAGAAGAGGAGGTGACCATGCGACCTCAGAGGCAGAGATTAGAATAGTGTGGCCACAGATCAAGGAATCCTGGCTGCCAGCAGAAGCTGGAAGAAGCAAGGAATGTATTCTCCTCCAGGCCCCGTCAAGGCCTTAACTACATGCAGCCCCTTGAAACTGATTTTGGCATCAAGAACAGTAAGAGAATAAATGTATGTTGTTTTAAGCCCCTAGTTTTATGGTAATTAGTTACAGCAGCCATAGGAAACTAATATTCCCATAAAGGCAGCTTCCCCGATGTTTGAAGCCTCTGGCTCCTCTCAAATCCTCTTACCTGAGGCTGAACCAACAACATCTGCATCCAAGTCTGGAAAGGGTGAATTGTGTCCCCCAAAAGATATGTTGAAGTCCTAACCCCAAGTACCTGTGAATGTGGCCTTATCTAGAAATAGCCTTTGCAGATGTAATCAATGTAAGATGAAGTCATTTTTTTGAAGGGGAGGGAGGCCTAAGTCAATAGGACTGCTATTCTTATGAGAAGAGGCAGAGGCACACAGAGGAGAACTCTGCGATAACGGAGGCAGAGGTTGGAGCGATGCCTGTACTGGCCACGGAACGCCAAGGATTGCCAGCAACACCAGAAGCTGAGAGAAAGGCATGAAACAGATCTCCCCTAGAGCCTTCAGAGGGAGCGTGGCCTTGCTGACACCTTGATTTCAGCCTTTTTGCCTCCAGAGCTGTAAAAGAATAAATATTTGTTGTTTTAATCCACCTAGTTGCTGATACTTTGTTTCAGCAGCCCTCATAGAAAATTCCAAACCCTTTCTGCTACATTGCGATCCAGAGTCACCAAAAGGTCTATCTTCAGGCAGCACTGGAAACTTAGAACCGTCGCTAAATTCATTCCTGAAGTATCACGGCCACACTTTCTTGGTTATTAATTGTTATTAACTCACTCGGTTAATGTGCGGTTAGTGAGCATTATAAAGCACTTTAAGTCAGGATATGGCTTTTCTAAAGATGCCACAAGGACCATGAGAAGCTCTGTCACCTTGCAGGAGGCACTCTAATTCGGAGACTCGCCGGCTTAAAGTCAGTTGTGGCCGCAAATGAGTCCCACAGCCACCATCACACCAGTCCTGTGCTGCTGACCACCGAGTCAGGCGATCATTTTGTTGGGAGACAGAGAGGCCCCACTCCCTGCTCTGGTTTCTGCTTGCGCATTATTAACATGCAATGAAGAGGAGGTTCTGCCTTATTGATCTTCAGACCAGAGCTATATGTGATGCTAAGAAAAGCCCCAATGGATTTTATTGGATTTTTGCACAAAACAATAATCTCCCTCACCAAGTTAGCTCCTCGACTGGTAGGGGTTTCACCTTGAAGTTGTCGACATGGTAGCAACACAGGAATGTCTATATTTGTTAATCCTTGTTCAAATATACTTGTATATCCCTGCTGTTTGCACCCTGTCAAGCAAGTCCCTGAGAAATATCAGGCCACGCTGTGGACGTGGGGGTGGGGGTGGAACGCAGCGCCAGAGAGATTAGAACGATGAGAGGACATTGATGTGCAGCACAAAGTGGCAATGATGGGGTTTTGTCTTTGCAAAATGACAGGCTACAATCCCAGCTCTGCCAGCCTCCTTTCTTTTTTCTTCTCCTCTCAAAATACGACTAGCTAGAAAATACTCAGTCTAAGAACCTCAGAAATTCCCCCTCTTCTTAGCCATGTCATAATTTTACTGGCGGCCTTTTAAGAGCTGTTTGGGGATATGTAAGCCATGTGTTGACCACTACTCTATGTTGCACCCCGAAGAGCTTGCCTCTCCTCAGTCTTCATGTGGCTCAGTTGCTTGGCTCAGCTTGAAGTCAGATAAGAAAATGGCCTTCCAGAGAAGGTCAGATAAGGTCACAGGACACAGAGCAGTAGGCCTGCCTCAGGAGACTCTGCAAAAGCTCTCGGAGAGTATCTGGTCTCAAGTCCTCTAGCAGCCTGAGGTTCAAGGTGGCAGCCACCTCTCTCTCCAACCAAGAGTTGGCCCCACCATCCCCATGCACTGAAAGGGCACACACAAAACCCATATAGGAAAGACTTCCCTGTTGGGCTCAGGGGTGTTCTTTGGCTTCTGCCTTTATGGAAACCAGCTTTTCCAGACCGTAGGAGGACAAACATCCTGTGGAAAGCAAAACTGACAGCCCATCATCAGCCCATTTGTCAGGAGGAAAGGTGACAAAAATTCTCCATGTGACCCTTATGGAGAAAGAGAGAGACTCAGGTCCAAATTATTGACTAAGATGGTCCCAGGATCTAATAGGTTCATCTCTCCTAATTGTCTGTGTGGCATGTCTGTTAAATTTAGATAAGGCTTAAATGGGGCCCAAAGAACATCCAGGAGGGAGTCACAAAAATGATTAAAAGGTTGTGAAATTGGGGCTTATGGATTGAGGGATTGCGGGTTATTTATCCTGGAAAAGAGAAAACTGAGGAGAGACATATTAATAATTCATACTAGTTTAATTATGTAAATAAGAAAACATCCTGCTGGCCTGGAATCTCAATCATTTATCAGGAAGAGTGGGTATGGGGGGGACCCTTGCTCAGGAAAGTCATAACTGGCCTCCTGGAGGATTCTGTCTTCCTGGTTCTACCTCCTGACCACACTGTACTCAGTCTTCCTTCCATTCAACAGGATACTAACTGAGCACCAAGCACTGCCTGGTCCTTCCAAGCTCTGGGCTCTGAGCCTGGACACAGATGAGGAAAAGGGTTCTAATCATGAAAAATTAAAATAAAATTTGAATGCTAATGGTGCTAATAATCATTATCACAGGATCACTGAGTGAGCACATATTCTGCTTCAGGCCTTCAACTTACCACTTCCAATATAGGACCTCATTTAATTTTCAAAACACTACTATGAAAGGGAAACAATTATTTCCCCCTTTTTGCAGATACAGAAGCCTTAGGTTGACTCATTTCCTCACAATTACAGAATGAGCAAGGTTCTTGGTGAGATTCAAACCTATGCTTTCCAATACTTAATCTTTTTTAGTATGCATTTGCTTTTCTTGGTTTTTTCATGGAGATTTAGGGTCATAGAATTTTATATTTGGGATTTCTCATAGCAATCACTAGTCAACTGTCTTCCTTTATATTTTTGCTACCCTTGACTTCTGCTCTTCTGCCATACTGAAAAGCTCCATGAAGTGTTTGCAGAGGGAGTACAGGGGAGGGACCACCCAGCCCTTCCTGAGGAAGGCAAGGGAAGTGTCCCAGGGGAAAACATGCCCTAAACATTCAAGGATCCAAAAGCTCCCTTGTTCTCCTGTCACAGAACTCATCTTGATTCTTCAAACTAGGCATGATGTTAATCCTAGTTCACAGGGCAGTGTTTCTTAACACTGATGTGTATAGATCAGCTAGAGAGCATGATGAAAATGCAGACACTTGGCCCCCGCACCCAGGAACCATGCTTTGATAGGCCTTGGCCAGGAGGGAGAATCCACATGTTTATTCAGCACTGACAACTATTCTAATGTAGATGATGCAGGAACCCCAAATGAGGGGGGGAATTCCTTATAGTTGATATTGTCTCCTATGACTCTTTTTTCTTGCCAAGCATCCTTTGTCTCCCCTACACACACACACACACACACACACACCTTCCTAGGATCCTATTCACTCAATTCACATGTACTAACTACCCAGGTGACAGGACTGTAAAGATGGCTACCCTCATGGAGCTCAGAGTAGAGCAGAGGAAATAAGAGAAGTAAACACTTGATCGGAATGAAACTGAATATGAAAGTAGGCCCTAGGAAATGTAAAGCCCTCGGGGAGTTCATGAGAGAAATTGATGGCTGAGATCTGGAACCCAGGAAGACTTTGTAGGATGAGTGGACTTGGAACAGGTGCTACATGTGGAAGCTAATCCCAGACCATGCTTCAGAAACAGACAAGAACCTAAGAAACCAGGGGTTCGGCCAGGTAGCTGGAAGTTTAGGGGTGAGATGGGACAAGGTGGCAGATGAATTAACATTGATGCAGGTTAGGGTATGGACTAGGTACATGGTGTGCTTTCATGCTGAATTTTACCAGTCGCCATTGAGAAAGTCACAGAGGAAAGACAAGGTGGGCAGGGCTGAGAGCAATGAGTTTGCAGTCCATCACAATAGGCCTGGTGAGAGAAAATGAGGTCTATCTGCATAGCTCATTGGGTAGAATTAGCTAGAAAATAACAAGGAATTTCTTATACTAAACTTTCCTTCATTTACATGTTAGTAGTACCAATGCTAATAACAAATCACTAAAGTAACTCCCAAATGGGAGCATTCTTATACAATCTCTTAAGGTATGTGTTTAAAAGGAATAAAAAAATACATATTCTATAATTGAGACTGTCTCTAAATTATAGCAGCCATTAACTAATGCATACAAATTAATGAAGACTGACCATTTTGCTATAGGGAGGATTATTATCCTCATCAAGTTCATGTGACACAATGACATAACACTACAGAAGTGGAATGTTCAATAGAGGAAAGGTTCCTGGATATTGCTCTGCTGGTAAAAAAACTATGGTAAGGTTAGATAAAATATTCTGACAGTATCTGTCCTCTGCGTGAAGCTGAGAGTGTAGGAAGACAAGAGAGCATAGTGGTCAGTGCTGAGACCTCTGGATTAAGACCACCAGAGTTCAAATCCAATATCTTTTGCCTAGAAGCTTTTTCTCTTAGTAGGACATTTAACAAATGTGATATTGAGCAAGTGTTTCAACTTCTTTGAACCTCATTTCCCCAACCATAATATGGAATGATTAAGAACTAACTCAGAGCACTGTTGTACAGATTTTTTAAAAAAAAGCCTCTGAGGCACTGGCCACACGGTAGGAGCGTGTGGGCAATATCTATCATCATTATCACCATCTGTGTGTCCTGAGTGCCTAAACTTGAGAGTGTTCCTGTGTTTCATCAACAGTGACCAACGGTGGGAAGAGCCGTAGCAAGGGACTTTAGTGCTGGACCCTAGTCTTGTCTCTACCATGGATAAGGTGGGTGGCCTGAGGAGGATCCCCTTCAATATCTCTGAACTTTGTCTTGGCAATGAGAAAACAAGTTTATATTGGAATTTTGAACCTTTTTTTTTTTTTTAGAAACCTCCACTTTTTTTTTTTTTTTTTTTTTTAATCGAAGGGAATCTCCTACCGAATCCTAATGTTGAAAACAGAGGAAAGCAAAGTTGCCCTGTTAGAAGTTTGCTCCCAGGGCTGGAGTCCCAGCGGCTTTCTTCGCCCTGTTCCTCTTGCATCCTCCCCACTTTAAAAACCCACATTCCTCCTCTCGATACTAGATCTCTTTAGAACACTGTTTAAAAACTATGTGATTAGTGTCCTCCAAAATCACTGGGGTTCTAAGATTCTGTCCTCATTAGAGAAGATGATCAAGGGCTGTCCAAGTGGCAAGATGAAACAAAGCCTGCGATAAACCCTTCAAGATCTCCTTACAAACTGTGTGCCCCTCATAATCAGCATTAGAACCTCCACACTGCAGTCACTTCTATGTCACTTTTTCACATTGATTCTTGTTAGAAGACCTGGAGGTGGGAGTGGAAAATGCCAGGGGGTTCAGAGCGGAGTGTCGATGACTGGCCCAGGCCTTCAGCTGCAGTATCTCAGGGCACTGATACTGGGCAGGAAGAGGTTAGGTGACTCGCTTCTCCCTCAACCTTATTTATGCACAAGTTCTTTTTTTTTTTTTAATGTTGGACTAAGAGAAAAAGAAGGTGACAATTTATAAGACACACCAAATCAAACAGTTCTTTCATTCGTGCTTAGAATGAGGTTGCTTAATTCTGAAAGGTATATATTAAATATTTATATATGTATATGTATTTATGTATGTAATGAATCTATACATATATAGAAACAGAAAATATTTATATATGTATATTAAACATATAAATATGAAAGTATACATATATAAAATATATATTTTAATGCAGTCATTCTCAGTCGATCCCAACCCCTACGTCACCAAGGTCAGAAGACAGTGCTGCAGTGCTGACTTTAGCAAAGTTATCCAACCTCGCAGCCTCATCTGGAGCCCCTTTGGTGAAAGAGAGCTTCTATTTTTCTCAAACAAATTTCTTTCTTGGGCAGCTTTCTTTTATGCCCTTCTTTGTTGACCTGAAATCTGTCTGCCTATGATTTCTTCCCTGTTAGTTCTAAGTCTCAGCAACACATAGCAAGAGGGCCTTCCAGACACATCTGGGTGAAGCTGCCCAGGCCTTAGGGGCAGGGCCCCCACCCAAGTATGTTTGGAAGGCAGGGTCTCTGCCCCAGGAAGCCTGGTTCATTCAACCAAAGCAGATTACCTTAAACCGTAAATTACAAAGGAATTTGCCGCATTGGGCTTGGGACTTGCTCAGGACCCATCACCCCCACTTCTTTCCTGTTTCTCCCTTTTGGAATAGAAATGTCTGTCTTATGCTTGTCCCACCATCGCATTTTGTAAGCATATAATTTGTTTGATTTCACAGGTTCACCGCTGGAGAGGAATTCGCCTCAAGATGAATTGTACCTTGAGTGAGACTCATATGTGATTAAGGGATTTTAGATGAGACTTCAGGCTGTAGACTTTTCAGCTGAAGCCATTTAAATAACCTAGTGGCACCCATGTGCTACTGTGCATTCTGACTGGTCAGTGCCTATATTACACCAGTTATTAAATACATTGACTCTCATGTCTTTGCCAATCTATTTCCTACAAATGTTTATAGTTCCCTCCTCATTAGCCATCTCCACAACAAAGTTAGTCAGCTGGCCCTGTATTCATAACTCATTAGAGATGGCTTTTGTTCAGTTAATGGGGGGGAAAATCAAGCATGGAATTGGTGTTAATTAGTTAAGCTGAATACAGCTAAATTAACTACTTGGCTAAATTATTGTACCTCTGAGTTTATGCTTTAGGAAGCAAAGCAACTGTCTGTGACAAAAGCTATTTTCCTTCTGAACTGAAGTGGATGGTACACATTTCAATCCTTCAATCTAAGGTTTCTGCAACATACCCTAAGTGTCTTTTTCATTTTTATAAAAGAGATCTCAACACTGTAGAACCAAATGCAAACAAACACTCTAACTTTAGAATGGAGGTTGAAATTAAGTAGCCGGAAAAAGAAGTGGTTTGGAAAATGTTGTCAGCACATGTACCTAATTCACTGTGGCTAAAATAAAAATGTCTCCTGTTCCTCTAGACATTGTCTCCAAGTAGAAATCCCCACCACCACGCTGCATGCTCGGACCTGACTGGGTGCTCCATCTCCTCACTTCCCTCCTTGCTGACTGCCAGGCTGTCACTGGCTCCTCTCTGCTCCAGGGCTCCCCTGCTGGCTCCTTCTTAAGTCTTTCGTGACCACAAAGCTCCCTTCAAACTTCCTGCTTATCACATCTTTCTATTTCATCAGCACATTTATTGGTCATTGCTCTTATCTTGTTAACCGTTGACCTACCACCCGTCTTCCCCATCATGCTCCTAGGAACCACATGTGCTGTGTTAATCAATGTATCTCCAGTGCTTCAGATGGTGCCTGGTATAGAGTGGGGTTGAATAAATGTCTGTAGAAGGGAATAAGGAGGGAGGGAGGAAAGTAAGGAAAGAAGAGAAAGAAGGAAAGAGGAAGGGGAAGAAGAAAGGAGGAAAGGAGGGAGAGAGGGAAGGATGAAGAAAGGGTGGGAGAAAGAGAGGGAAGGAGATAAAAAGGAAAACATGAGTATGACTTCGACTTAAGGCTGTAGCCCACGAAGGAAAATGCCACTGAAGCCATTAAAGAATACAACAGATGACCAAAATCTGTTGGAAAAGCATCTACACCTTTCTAATGCAGTAAGAATTCACTTGGCAGAGAAATGGTAATACCTTGCAGGATCATAAACAAAATGAAAAGCACAAGCAAGTACATCTCCTCTCCAGAGTTCTGTGAGGCCTCTTAATCCTGTTAAACAATGATTGATTGTTTTGCCTTTAATATTTGAAAACTTGAAGACTAATTTTGAATAAAATATTTGCAAGGAAGAGGCAGACATGTGTCATGAAATATGTCCCCACCAAACAAAAAAAATTAAGGGAGAGAAAAATGTATTAATTTTTTGAATAAGTTTTGGGATCACTGGCCCAGGGAAATTCCCATTGCTGAAATGAGCCCGAGTCTTTGCAATCACCGAGTAGTTGAGGAAAGACTCAGGTGGGGACGGCTAGAAGCCAAGCTAATTTCCGGGAACTCTCTGGCTTTCGCACATGTACCACTAGAGGCAATTGTAGGGCTGTGCTAATGAGACATTGTATTAGCATATTGAATTCTAATTGTTACACCTCTGAACATCCCTGTACTGGAGAGGAGGAGGGAGAAAATCAAATCATAAATGAAAATACACTGGACATCTCACCTGATCAATGGGAGCCCCAGCAGGGCTGTGGTACTCGCCCTCCCTCACGCTGATACACACCTGACAGCCCATCATAAAATTATGGCCCAGAAAAAGCCTGTTTGCTTGCACCTTACCGCCTTTGTGGCCAGCAAGGTTGTTACTATCACTGGCTTTATTTTCGATAAATTGCAGGTTTTGACACAGGTATATGCTGGGTCTCGCTGGTGCCCACAAGAATAGAAAGAGGAAACCATTTATTTGCCTGGCAATGTGCTGTCATTCACCCTCATGTTCCAGCGAGGTGTCATCTCACATAACAAATTATATCCACCTCCTGGTTTGCACTGGGTATCTCCCAACATTCTGGGCTTGATTTAATTGTTTAAATTAACAAACATTTATTAATTTTCTATTGTATGCTATGAACTCTGCTAAGCACGGTTCAGGCCCTAACCCATTTATTTCGCACAACCCATGGTGCAGATATTTTTCTAGCCGTTTAGCAGATCAGGAAACTGAGGTTCAAGGAAGTTAAGTAAAGTCAGTCAATTTAGCATAAAGCAGAGACTAAAGAGCCAGGGATATTTGATCCATGTCCTTGGCTCTCGACAGGTGGGCCCTGCTTCCTCCTCCAGGATGCCTTTATGGGTCCTCATGCCAGGACAGGACTGACTCTGTAACACTTGCTCCTAAGTGACTCCACTCAGCACCCACCCTGGGACATCATCAACTGCAAGGCATTGCAATTATTGATTTGCTTGTCTATCTCCCTAAAATAGATTTTGAGATCTTTGAATGTAAAAAATGGACCTTAGACAAGTTTGTAGCCCTAGCACTTAGTCACTGTCACTATGGAATGAATGAATGCAGGAATGAGTGAATGAAAAGAGCATCTACCCAAAACGAAGTTGAAGTAATGCTTAGATAAAATTGAACAACACTGCATGAAAGTTAACAGGCAAGAGAGCTAGAGCTGTCCCGATGGACACAGCCTTAATGTTTCATTCAGTAACATCTATAATTCAAACCCGAATTCAGCAAGACAGATGCCCCAATCAACACGTTCAAGCCAAACCATGTTAGAGGCATTGTGCCCCCAGAGCCTGCTGTGGCCTGAGGGCTTCCTGCACAGAGCGTGGAGCCCCCCAGCCCGCTCCATCCCAAACTCGCCCCTTCATTTGTCTGTGACATGCAGTTTTAGAGTTTAGGAATATTCAAGCCATGTCAGTCGCCTTTTTCAAAAGATTTTTCAGCCGAGCAGTGTGATGGGTTTTTTACTCGGTGCTGTTGTAAGGGAGGGGCTCAGGATGAAGGGGAAAGGAGAAAAATGGAAAGCCTTGAAAACAGAAATGAGAAACAGATAAAAGCGGAGCTGAATGCAGAGGCATCTATAACATGGATGTCTCTGGAATTTCTGAAGCCGCCGGTGCTGTGCAGGATCACATTCCAAGTCGAGGCAGCACGAAGGGTGTTCTCAGACAGGCTTCCCAAAGAAGACAGTACGCATGGCTATGAATGTGTGTCCATGCAGCAGAGAGGAAGGGGGCGCGGGTAGAAGGCAAAATCTATGAGATGGGATTTGAGAGGAGCAAAGGTCACTTTCTTACTGTTTACAAACTATTTTTACAGTTTTTCTTTGTCTCAGGTAATGAACCCTTGGACTTACCTGTCAAGTGCAAGTAGCTTATTTGCAGGTGACTCCAGGGAGCAGTGACATGGAGGTGGGAAGGGACACGGAGATGGGATGGAAGGCGCTCAGCATTATCAGTCTAGGTACCACTTGGGCGTCAGTCCCACTGGGCACTCTGAGAAATGGTGTGGAACACTCTCCAGAGATGCACCTCCAAAGGAGCATGGGAGCTGGGATCCCCCTTTGTCCCTGGCGAACGCTGCGGGGAGAAGTGTGAGCTCCCAGCACTTCCCGCCTGCCCAGAATGCAGGCCACAAGGCTCCTGCAGCAGAGCAAGGGCTCAGGCAGAGCACGCCCAGGGTCTGCAGTGAGAAGCTGCCAGAGGGAATGCTGAGTAACGACTGACTGAGTGGGACACACACCGGGTGTGTGATGGACCTAAATTACATTACACATACCTTATATTCTAGGTGTGTGTGTATATAGTTGTGTGTGTATAAAATACATAGACTCATACATATCTGGGTGTGTTAGTGTTTATATGCATGGAAGAAAACAAAAATATGTAACAGATACCTCTGCTACAAGAGCATTCATTAACTGGTGCCATAAATATTTATGGAGCATTTACTATGTGCTAGCCACAATGAATGGGAAAACACTGTGACCAAGCTAACGAGATCCCTAACCACACAGAGCTTATTTTATAGGCAAGAGAGACAGAAATACACATATCAACTTTGAGGATATATTTTTATCAAGATAAGTGCTATAAAAAAAACAAAACAAAACAAAACTGAGAGGCCAGGGAAGGTCTCAAGGCTAAAGTAAAGTTCTTCCTGAGATGTGACTGACAAGGCCCAGGTAAGTGAAGGTGTAGGGCCCCAGCCTTCTATACACAATGGCCCTGAGCTAGGAAGAAGCTTGTTCTCATGTTTGTACTTTTATATTTGCAAATTTTCTGAAATGTTTACATACTGTTAAAAGAGAAGGGGATCATACAATAAGTTTTTTTAAAAATATTCTTTGAGTGAGAAAAAGAAAAATCCAAAGAAGCCTATATTGATCCTTAGAAATTTGACTGATACAACATTCCAAAACTGGCCATCTGCTGAGAATCAGAAAACCTCCATTAACTCCTCTTAATGGATGGCAAGTCCAGAATCAATCAATAAGTATTTATGGAGTTTGCACTGTGTAAAAGGCACTGCATTTGGGCCCTGGGGAGCACTAAGATGAGCAAGGCAGTGATGGGCTGTCGTGCTGTCTGTGTTTAGTACGGGAGGTGAAGATCATCAGAAACCAGTGCTATGATTAGACATTTCATGGCAAGAACTATGACAGAGGATAGACAAAGTGCCCTGAGATGATGAATCTAGTCAGGGGCAAGTTCAGGAATGCTTTCTGAGGTAGAAGGCATTTGAGCTGGACTTAGGAAATGAATAAGCTTGCCATAGCCACAGGCCAGAGAACAGCACGGGTGATGGTGAACAGAGGAATACTGCAGCTCACATCGAGGAATAAGTTATTTGCAGTGTCCAGAAAATCTGGTTCTTAGCATTCAGGAACAGAAGACCAGCGGGGAAAGCTTCGTGGAATGGAATGACAGTGCCAGGACTGATGATCGTTGCTGGTTTGCCAGCCAATCAGCATTTTCCTTGCTTTTGACACCAATGCTCCAATTTCCTTGGGGAGCCACCTCCCTCACTCCCATGCAATTTAAGTTGATGTGGCTGGACGGTGCTCTGGCTTCAGGATAGGACATGTGACTATGGCCTGACAAATCAAAGAATCCCATCCCCTTGTTTATAACAATTGATGGAAGAATGAATGCATGAACTAATGAGAGTCAATCAGATTTAGTTCAAAAATTTGTATTGAATGTGTTGGGAAAAGAAAATTCTTCTTTCCAGTGGAGCTGCTGAGGGGATGGACTGTAAGTCTGAGACTGTTGCTGGGAGCCACGTCATCAACATGGTAAGAAAGATGTCAGAATGGAGCTAGCGAAGAGGGAAGGCTATCTGAAAGAGGAAACGAAGAAAACATGCTTCTTAACAGCAACTTTGAAGGTCAACTCTATAGATTTCCCAGTTGTGGAACCTACTTTGGGGGTAGATTTATGTACTTTGCAATCAAAAGCCCTAGTTCACCATTAAAATATATGCCCACACAAAGACCCCTTGGTGAACGTTCAGAGGAGCTTCACCCATGAAAGCCAAAAACTGAAAACAACCCAAATATCCACCAACAGGTGAACAGATAAACAAAATGTAGTATACTCATTATAATACTACTCAGTAACAAAAAGGAATCAACTACGGCTACAGTCAACAATATAGATAAATCTTAAAAACATTATGCTGAGTAAAAAAAGTCAGATACAAAATACTGTATTATTCCATTTATATGAAAATTCTAGAAAAATAAGCCTAATCTATAGTGACAGAAAACCAATCAGTAGTTGTCTGAGGCCAGAGGCATATGCGGGGATTTTCTAGGAAGGGGAACAAAGAATTTTTTAGGGTGATAAAAATACTCTATGTTTTGACTGGTGGTGGTTACATGGGTGCATAATTTTGTCAAAAATTATAGAAATGTGTTCTTAATGGATGTATTTTATTGAATATAAACCTTAATATAGTTGATTTTTTTTTTTAAATGAATGCAAAATAAAAACATTTCAGGCAAAATTATGTGAACCATCCTAAAGAGTCTTCATACTATTGTATGGAAGAGACAGAGCCAAAGAAGCCTTTTGAGGTGAGCATTTCCCTCATTCAGGTTGTTTTTCATAAGGTCCATATGCTGGCAGAGTTCATGGCTTAGTGGATAAGAGCTTAGGTATCTGACCAGAACCTGCCAGATTGAAACTGTATATCCATTTCGTATGACTCTGGGTATATTACACATTTTCTCTGTGCCTCAGTTATGGTTTCTTTTTCATTTTAAAATGTCAACAGTAACTGCACCAATCTCAGCCATTGTAAAGACTGAATGACAATGTGTTTAACACATTTGGGAAAGGGCGAGGAGCAAATGGAAGAGGAGGAGGAAGAGAAGTCAGAAATGTTAAGGATCTTAGTAATAGTGGTGGAAGTATCAATTGGATGTGGAAAAAGATAATGGCAAAGGGACCACAGGGTTTGTCTAAGAAAAATAGGATCTTGAACTGGGGCAAATGCCCATGAAAGTGAAAAGGAGACGTAAATTTGAGAAGTATTTCAGAGGTACTGTCAACAGGATTTGTCAACTAATAGGTGGCAAGGAAAAGGAAGAAATAAAATTACTCAGAACTTTCTAACTTTGGAAGCTAAAAGGATGTCAATGCTATTAGCTGTGGTGGGAGAAAAAACAGGAAGAGGAACTGACTCATGGTAAAGATAATAAGTTCACTTTTAGCCACCTGGAGCTGATGCCTGTCTCAGGACAGCAGGTTGGCAATGTCCAATATGGTGGAAAACTATGCTTGCCACAGTGCCTGTAATACTCAGTGAGGGGAAGGGGAAGATCAGCCACCATAAAGACATCATCTCTTTTTGTTGTTTTAGAGATCAGATTAGTGTTAGAATAGTAATCATTGTGGATAATCACTGTATACAGAGAAAACAAGGCTCGATGTATTGGGGAGTCATACCAGAAAGCAATTAAAACGTACCGTCATCAAAGCTGTCAGTGAAATTTTGCATGAGAGCAGAAAAGAAAGTAAAACTCAAAACAGGATGAGAAGCTGTGGTGTTCTGACAGCACCTTTCTCTAGATGCTTTCAAACTCCAGCATAGGGCTTAACATCTTAGACTCTGTGAAGGGGAAGGGTCAAGTGAAGGAATATGTATAAAAGACCCATGGACAAAACAACAGGGTGGGGGTTGCGGGGAGGATTGAAAGTGGAAGGTGTGGGGTGGGTAGGGCAGGGGAGAATAATGGGGACAACTGCAATTGAACAATAAAAAAATTTTAAGAAAAAGAATCTGTGAAATGGTTAAGCATAACCGCTAATATTAACTTCTTAATTCCTAGGGATATACAATGTCTGGCACAAATAGTGCCCCTACTTTATTACAAACTCATACCCATGTACTTCTGTAATATAACAATATCACATTCAAGCACATCATAGGACCTTTTAGGTGAAATGTTCAAATTAAAACTATAAGTTATTCTATCCATATTATCACCCTACCAACCACACTCAAGCAGGCCTTACTTCTGCCGGACCCTGTATATATACACATTAAATAATTGCTACCCCTGATTTTTGTGATGATATTTTCCTTAAAACACTGAGGTTTGAATTGATTATTTGAAAAGAACTTCCACTAATTAACTCCCACTAATATACTACAACTGTTCACTGGTTGATTCCAGGATTCTCCTCTGGCATAAAGTGCTGGTGACATTTCAGTTTCAGTAGTGATCCTCAACATTTTTCTATGGCACATTGTCTCATGAGGTGTTCTGTGAACAAAAGGGTTCCATGGATAAGTCGACTTGGAAACTGCTGCTTCTAACCCCTACAAGGAAATTCAGGATGCCCATTCACATATTAAAGGCTCTGAGAAGTCCTGCAGTTAAAAAAATAATTTTGTTTAACCTAGGTGTTTAGCCTAATGTATGTTAGATTCCATAACACTTTCCATCATCTTGAGAAATTAATATCCATAACGCATAGTTCGGGAAATGCTAGAAAATGCTTCCATAACCATAATTCTAAAGTAACCCAATTTCTAGAGTAAGCCAATCTTAGCCAATTTGAAATAAATGGACAAAGCTTTCTGTTTGACAACTTGTAGGCAAGTGCCTGGCCAATTAATTGGCTGAATCATTTTGTTTCCTTTTTTCAGAGAATTGTTGAGACATCAACTTAGTACCACCTACATGTGCCTGCATAAGCTGTATTATTTACTGTTTATGAAAATTAGATTGAACATTCTTCTTCTAACAGCTAAATAATACTTGGCATGGACAAAAGAGAATAATTTAATATGTTGCTATATTTGTTCTATGACATTGTTTAGGGTCATGTATTATAGTAGAAGGAAAAACACTAAAAGCTATATTTGTGGATTAAATCTAAAAATCAAAATGTATATACTGATTACATTTTGGCTTTAAAAATGCCTTAATCAATATGAAGATGTGTTTTAAACACATTCCCTTAAACATTATTTCCAAAAGATTCCTAGCAGAAAGGAAGCCTCTCTGGAAGAGGCTTTGTTTAAATACAGCAAAGGTGGTCATGCTAATGAAGTGAAGATTGGGAGATGGGACCTGGGACTCAGCCACCTTACCTTCTGCACCCTTGAAATCAGTGTCATCTAGCCAATGTCGGGTGGAAACTAACATGATTAGATGGCTTGCTTCCCTTCCACCTGCATAGCATGTATTCTCCGGAGGTTGGAGAAGACTACTCTCCTCATGTACTAGTTCTCCTGGAAGCTTAGCCCCACGTGCAGTGGAGATGAGCAGCTGTTCTTGGCAGTATAACCTTAGGTAAACATGATGGTCCCCCCACCTCCCATGGCAGCCAGATCCCAGTTTCACCAAATTAGTTTACATCTCTTCCTATATGAAAATAAAGATATTAGTAATATCGACCTTCAACAACCAGAGTGTTGTGAGGATCAAAGAAAACAACAGATGTGAATGTGCTTTGTACAGAGACCATAATAAGTTATTATGCTTATGAAGAGCTTCTTTCCACTTAAACCAGGGATTGGCAAACCACGGCCCATGGGTCACATCTGCCCTGCAGCCCAATTCTGTACAGCCTGTAAGTTAGAAATGGTTTTTACAATATAAAATATAAGTAAAAGAAGAAGGAGAAAGAGGAGAAGGAGCAAGAGGGACAAAATGAGGAGGAGGAAGAGGAGGAGGAGGAAGAGGAGAATATGCAACAGAGCCCATATGTGGCCTGCAGAACCTAAAATATTTACTATCTGTCCCTTTATAGAAAAAGAAAATTTGTGGGTCCCTGTTTTAAAAAAAGAAAAACAGGCTATTTCTTTGCCTTCCTGTAATAGACTGCAAAAGTGGCTCCGATTCTTCACCACTCCCTGTGCCATATAACTGTTCGGCATCCTCCCACTTTGACGCTGGCCGCAGCCATGAAGTGCTTGCCAATGGACTGCTTGCCAAACAGGCTTGAAAAGCACCCCTAGGATAGTGCTTGCTCTCTTGTGCCTCTGCCATTACTCTGAGAACACACCAGAGCCAAACATGACAAGATGGCAGTCGTGGGGCAGAGCCAAGTCACCTCAGTCATCACAGTTGAGGCCAACATAGATCAACCAAGAGTCAGCTGATTCCCTGACATGTGAGTAAACCTGGACAAGATAAGGGGGCCACCTCCGTGACAGCTGACCCCATATGCATGGGCAAAAACGCTACCTGTCATGTTACTGAGGTTTTGTTACACAGCAAAATCTGTTATACTTTCTTCCTTTTTGCTCACCACCTGCAGAAAATATCCAGGAAAACATAGTTCTCACCTCAGTCTTCACTAAGAGAAAATTGCCTCTACTAGCTCCCATCTTTGATTTTGGATGCAAACCTATGCTTGCGATCCATGGACCCTTCACATTTGTCAGAGAACACTAAAGAGGGTAGAGATAACTTAGCTTTGGAATTAGAACTCTCATTTTAACCAGTGCCTCAATTTTCCAGACTCGTCATTTTCTCTGCAGGGAGATGTCTTTATCTTCAGTACCTGGAGACATGGAAGAACTGTTCGAATAGTTAACTTTTCTCAAACCACATTAAAATTGAAACAGGAATGCACAATCCTTTCTTTAACTGCATAGTGTGATGGTTTTAAAATATGCCCACAAATTCCTTGACCTTCCCCCTTCAAGAGGTGAAGCTTAATTCCTTTCTCTTTGAGAGTGGAGCATGGTTTAGTGACTCGTTTCTAATAAAGAGAGTGTGATAAAATTGTTGGTGTATGACATCCAAAATTAGGACATAAAAGACATTCTGGTTGCTACCCTGCTTTTCTCTCTCTGAGAAATGTCATTCT
This sequence comes from Pteronotus mesoamericanus, assembly GCF_021234165.1. Taxonomy (NCBI): domain Eukaryota; kingdom Metazoa; phylum Chordata; class Mammalia; order Chiroptera; family Mormoopidae; genus Pteronotus; species Pteronotus mesoamericanus. Next base: position 1,581,110 of record NW_026555189.1, read on the forward strand.
GAGCAAAAGCTAGTTGCCATGCTGTGTAAATACTCTAGCACGCCTATGGAGATACTGATGTGTTAAGGAACTGAGGCCTCCTGCCAATAGCCAGATGAAGGCATAACCTTAAAAGTAGAGTCCCCCAGCACTGGTTAAGCCTTCAGATGAGACTGCAGCCCTGGTCAACACTTTGACAACATTTCAGTATCATGAAAGACTGAACCAGCATCACCTAGTTAAGCTGTACCTGAGATAATAACTTTGAAGCCACCAGAATTTGGGGTAATTATGCCAGCAATAGATAATTAATACACATAGATAGCCTCATATGATTAAAACCAGTCATAGTTAACCTAAATGGCCTGGGAACAAAGAAACCATTAAACAAAACTTGGAAGAGTCTTACAGCCCATTTTTTTTGATACCAGACTACATTTCTTGGGCAAAGTGAATCACGGGAATTCTGATATTGTGGCTGCCACATACATTAGTCTGTTTACATATTTGTTGCCATCAGACCCAAAGGTGCAGAAATTGACTGGTCACTGAAGATGACATCCTTGTTGCCATGTCAAAGATTTTGTAACTATTAAAACTTCTTACATTTGCAAAACACCGGCGTCCCCATTAACTTTTACTTTCAAACATAACTAAGGTATGTTCAAAAATTAAAAAGTAGCTCTTAATTGACCTAAAAAACTACAGTAACACTTGTTTTTTAGTAAAAATTATTTTTATACTCTATGATGTGAATGTGAATGGAATCAATCTCCAATATAACACAATAAATTGTATGCAAAAATGTAAATTTTTACATCATTTATTTTCAGACTGGGAAGCAGTCCAAAGAGTTCATCACAATCTCAAAAGGGTCTGTGATCACCAAAGGATTAACAATCATAAATTCTGGGATTTTCCCTTGTCAACCCTACCTATTTCCCAAAGAGTAGATGCCACCTATATTTTAGGCTTGAGGGGGAAAAAAGGTAACTCCTAGAGAAGCATTAGAAAAGCTCAGTGTTTTGGAAAGAACTGACAAATGTGTGTGGACAAAGAATATATTTGGCAGGCTAGTAGATTTGGGATTTTTATCTGCAAGGCTGCTTTAAATGGGTTATGGTTGATTTAACCTTGTGTTTAATGTCACTCAATATCTTGTATATAATCTGTTAAAAATTAAATGCACTCTCTTATAAATCCAAAAGTTACTCAGCTCAATTCTCTCAGGCGGCAGTGCATACCATTGCACCCTATGTTCAGATCTCCTGCTGTTCCAACTCAAAGGAGAATCAATCAATGACTTAACAATCAGGTTTCTTGCAGGAGTTTAGAAAGGGGCTTTGACCATAGATCAGTAAAACAGCTTTCTGTCCCTGAAAAGAGTGTTATGAGGTTTGAATGGGTCTGTACAAAAGATACCTAACCCAACAATGCTGTCAGATATTCCTCCTCTGGACTCTAATTCCAAAGTTACTTTGGGAGCAGCATACACAAAAGCCAGGAGAGAGATAAGAGATGAAGTTTCCTTCCACTCAGCCCTGGAGCCGCATGCTAACCCAGCAATGGGTGGTAGATATGTAAGGGCAGGTTGAAGAGAAAGGAAATGGTGGAAAGCAGAGTTAAAGATAATTTACTAAACCCTCTGGACACCCACGTGCTGAGAAGGAGACCAAAAATTAGAAACAGACAAATTGATCCTTGGTATCATATAATTTATAGTGTGGTTGAGGGAATGCAGAAATATCCAAACAACAACATACAGAAGAGAAGTGTAGGACACTGTAAATGTCTATTATGTTCATAAATTAGAGATAAACTAGCAATCAGGAAAAACTAAAGGAGGAATAAAAACAGATGAATTACATGACATCATTGTCCTGTTTTGAGACCATGACAGACACTACCACTTAATCCCAGAATTCTTTCCTGGTAAGCCTAGATATGGCTCCAGAATCTTCTTCTGTACACATATGGGGCAGCCACTACCAGTTGGTCTGATCTAGCTTGTGAAATGAAGCCTGTTTACCTGAATTCACTGGTTCAGAGGATCAAAACACTAAATGATCCCTTCTAAAAGCGTGAGGATGTCGAGATATTACACAGGTGACAGGAGAGGGAAGGCTGTCAACACACAGTTAGGAACACGCAGAACTCCTACGGTGATCGAAGAAGAGGAAGATACAGCTCTTGCTTCTCCGCAGCAATGAAGGAGAGAAGGTATACCAGAGACCTCTGCAAGACCAAGGCACCTATTGTTTGGATAGCCTGTAATGGATGGTGTGGCATGTTTGGTATAGACCGGTTGGGGAATGCTTGCTCTTTCACTGGGGGTGGGGGGAGGTTGTCTCTGAAAGAATACAGCAAAATAAAACAAATGAAACTTGTGCTCACTCAACATGGTTCACTCTATGTTTCCTGAAGTCTATCACTCTAGAAAGCTAAAGCCACATACAAGGGGAAAATACCACCCCTTCTCCACATCTGGTTTGGTCCCAATGCTTTCTAACAGCTGAATAACAGGCAACGCCAGTCATTCAACAAGGCAATCTGGAAATTGAGACATTATCCTTGCTGTCCATTTCTCCTGCACCTTCCATATTCAATCCATCACTACGGCATGTGGATTTTACCTCCTAAATAACTCACAATGCCTTCTACCTCACTCCATTTCGACTGCAGTCATGTTAGGTCGATCCCTATCACATCTTACCCCAACAGTGTGACAGCCCCACATCCAAGCTGGTCATCTCCAATCAACTCCCTCCCCTCCAACCAGAGAGCTCTCTGTGAAATGTGAATATCCCTTTCTAATAACGCCACTTCCCTGCTGCTCACTTCATGGACTCCCCATTTCCCGAGGCATGGAGCCTGGAATGTGCGCGACAAGGCCTGCAGGCCCACCAGGTTCTGGACTCTGCCTGCCAGGACCTCCTACCAGGCTCCTGCCACTGAGCTGCTTCCAGTTCCAGGAACACACTACACCTTCTGCAGCCACCAGGACATTGCACTTGCTGTCCCCTCTGCCTTGGAATTCTTCATTTCTCCAGCACCTCCAGTCTCCAGGCAGAGAACCCTTCCCTCCATGATTAGCTACTATCAGCACTTATTATGCTCATGAAGAATACCCAAGAACCCTCCTTTATAGTAACTTCTCCTTTCTAGAATTTCTCACAGCTGTATCCCCTTCACATATAGGGATAATGGCATCCTTCTCCCTCCTCTTGTATCCTTCAACTGTAAACCCTCAAAGAGTGTTTTTGAATGAATGAGTGAATTATACAAGTTGTTCACTCATTCATCAGACCCTTATTTAAAATTTGGAATTCTGCCAGAGATGGGAAACATGTTGGGAAATGTGAGGCATGCCAGTGGGAAATTTTACAAAAGGGCTGAGTATTGAGAGAGGTTTGGGAAGATGTTTGGGAATGGGCCTGGGAGGATGGGAGGGGGGAAAAATTCAGTTTAATAGTCTTAGCGTAATCATAGGATAAATAAAGTTGAGATAAAACAGCCTCCGTCTCATGCCTGCAAGGCATTGATTCAGCTAAAAAGGCAATTACCCAAGAAGAATATGAATATTGTCTATCACACTGACAGAAAAAAAGTGCTGAATGTTGCAATGATAGTGAGCAGTCCATAAAAAAAAAAACCTTGGGGCAGTGAAATACCAAAGTCTGCCTGTCACATTTTATTATAAGTAGCTCAAATAACTCTGCTCAATCTCATCTGCTTGGAGCCAAACACTATTTTTTATTATAAGGCAGACATGTTTTCTATAAAAGTAGCCGTAACTGCAAGTTGTCACGTAAAATTTTCTCTGTAAACATTTCTATGTGCTTGTGAATAAATTATTGAGGAGAAGCATTATTGAGCACCTACTAAGGACCAGTCACTGAATTTTTATGATTATATTGTATAAGTATATATTTTAGTTTTCTTTTTACCCAGATGTGGAGAGTAAGATTCAGAGTTTATTTAAATTACTTGCTCAAGGTCATACAGTAAGTAAATAAACAGCAGCAATTTAATCCGGGTCTTCAGTGTACCGTAGTCTACCCCATGAAGTAACAGATGCGGAGTTTGCACCAGGGAAGTAGTAAGATTATCAAGGGATGGCAGAATCTAGAGTTACTGGAATTTTATTGGGGATTTTATGACACTGACAGCACCTCAGATCAATAACACAAAATAAATGTCTTTTCCTTCTTCTGCCCTTCCATGAAATATGCCCAAAGTCAGTAACTCAAATACATATTGGAATGTAATTATGCCTTTTAATACATGGCAGTGTACATAGCGTGCTCATTAACGAATTATTGATAGCAAAAATCTTTTTATGTGTGCCTGCATATTGGTATGTTTATATAATTTTCTACTTGGACATTCTTGCAGAGCACTCAGTGTAGGAAGAAGTACAGCCCATAACACCCCATACATTGATACTGGGGGTCTATGCCTAAATGTTTAGAGCTTGTCTACCCACATCACGGGCCCGGCAGTGATCTTCCTGAGATAAAAAATGTTGTTTTAGCAAAAGAGTGGACTGGAATGTTGCACGCATCTGTCTGATCATGTACAAGGATTTCGTTAGCAGGTTCTCAATAATACTCAAGCCAAGATTTTCATGTATGTATTAGTCATCCACTGCTGCATTACAAATTACCACAAACTAAGAGGCTAAAAACAATGCACATTTATTATACGATGGTTTCTGTGGGTCAGCAATAAGGCATGCATTAGCTGGTTCCTCTGCTTTGGGGGTCTCTCCTAAGTCATCAGTCAAAGGATCAGCCAGGACTTGGATATCATCTGAAAGTTCATGATGTGATTGCAGATATATTCAGTTCCTTTTGGGCTGCTGAACCAAGGTTAGCAGTTTCTAGTTGGCTGTTTGTAGGAGGCCAATCTGAGTTCCATGCCACACGAGCCTCTCCAACATGGCAACTTGCTTCATCAAAGCCAGCAGGGAGACGGGCTACTGGTAAGGCAGAAGTTGGAAGCTTTTGTAATCCTATCACAGAAGTGACCCCCTCTAAATGCTGAGCTGTTCTACTGGTTGAAAGCCAGTTCCTCAAGAAGGGAGGATTACACAAGGCCGTGAATACCAGAAGGTGGGATCACTGGGGCCACCTCAGAAACTGCCTACCATGTATACTAAAAACCAGCACCTACGCAGACCCCTGCCCAGCTACTGAGAGTTGCTGAGTTCTGCCAAGGGCACTAGGAATTCAGACTCCAGCCATGGAGGACCCTGTGCTCTCCCTCCTCTGGCTGTCAGGAACCACATAGTCATGTTAACCCATTCATCATCCTCTAGGAAGGTTTTTAATGACTTCCAGGGTATGACAAATTTGAACCTGAGAAAACAGAGCCCCCACACTGGGTACATTCTTAGCCTATCTTGGTGCTCTGCTTATTTGTTTTTGCAGCCTCACTCCTAAGTCTCTGACTTTCCTTTACTGTGGCTCTGCCACCCACAACTTAATTCAGATGCTTCCTAACCATGCAGCAGACACCCTCAGTGCCCAGCCACATCCTCTCAGCCTAACCCAGTGGCCCTGCAGACAGTCTCCATCTATGTCAATGGCTTCTGGCATCTCCCCACTTGCAAGCATTCTGAACCAGCAGCAACTCGGCCAGCCTGGGCTTGGGGCAGGTGGGACTTGATGCTGAGTTAATGCCCAGGAGTGATCTTTGACCAATGAGGGTGAATTGGCAGATAAGTGTGCCCTAGCCTCCCTACCCTTCGCTAGGATAATTCTGAGGGTTATGCTGTCTCTCTGAGGGTCCCCACCCAGAGAGCCCAAAAGGACCTCGATTCATTAGTGTACCTTTTATTGGAATGTTCTCTTTTCCTATCTCACCTCCCCTCTCCCTCCCCGTGCTTCCTGGGATCTCCTCCCAAATAGACCACATGCACCCAAGTCCTTCTCATAGAATCTGCTTTGGGGGAACCCAGACAAAAATATATTACGAGCCTTTGGGGGTTGAGAGTTTGGGAAGCTGACCGTGGTTACCTTTCCTCACTTGGGCTTCAGTGAGACTATGGGGAGTCGAAGGAAGAGGGCAGAAGAGATGGGCCCTCTGAGTGTTCTGAGAGAAGGCAAAGGAATGCACAATGTCATGTCTGATGCTAAACTGTTGGTGCAGTTTATCTAATTTAAGTCTCATAACACCCTCACAAGGTAAGTGTCATCACCGTTTACAAAGGAGAAACCTAGCCTTGGAGCATTTCGTGAACTTACTGGGAGAGGAGGGTGGAGCTATAAGGTGAGCTCAGCTCTGTCTGGGTCTTTAATTGATCAGCCCCCTCATTGTACCTCATGATGACACCCAGCCTCTGCCACCATCTGCTCCCACCCCATCATTGTGCCCACGTGTACTCATCTCCCACCTCCACGCCTGATACCCTGTACTAGTTTCCCATGCTGTTGTAACAAATTACTGCAAACTTAAAACAACACATGTTGCTCTCTTATACTTCTGGAGGTCAGAAATCCAAAATGAGTCGTATAGGGCTAAAATCAAGGGGTTGGCAGAGTTAGTTATTTTTGGGGTGTCCAAGGGAGCATCTATTCCTCATCTATTGCAGCTTCTAGAAACTGCCCCCAGTCCTGGGTGCACGTCCCCTTCCCTAACTGTGATCTCCTGCTTCCCTCTTATATGGATGGGTATGATTACATTGGGCCCACTAGAATAATCTGGGATAATGCCCCCATTTCAAGATTCTTAACTTGATCACATCTGCAAAATCTCTTTTACTATATAAGGTGACATTTATAGGTTGCAGGGATTAGGACCTGGACATATTTGGGGGCCATTATATAGCCAATCACACTGTTACAAATCCACTCTCCCCATGGTCAAGGGAACCCTTTTTAAAGAATCAAACAGATATTGTCACATTCCTAGCGAAACCCACGAATTGCTTCCCATTGCACTCTGCATAAACTCCCCTCTCCTTGTAGAAACTGCCCTCTGCCAGTTCCTCTAACCCTGACTTGGAACCCTGCTGTTGAGCACTTACTCTGTCTGACCTGGTCTCCTTTCTGTGCCCTGGAGTCCCAGACCCTTCTCTGCAATGGGGCTTTGCATTTGTTCTTTCTTTTGCCGATGGGTAGATTCTTCACAGGATACCATCACACTATGGCCTGAGGATTAGAGCCTCAAAGAACCATTCCTGTGGCCCTCTCCGTCACGAAAACCAGCGGTAGACAGAGAGTTGCATCCAGGAGGATTTGGGGACTGTTCTGAAAGATATTCCATAAGGACATGAGGAAAAACTGAGTTGGGCAAAGGGACAAACAAACCCACAACAGGATGTCATCCGAAGCCTCTGTAGATTCTACATGGAAGCCCGATCTCAACGGCCCCTTAGAGTTGCCCTAAACTAAAACAGAAGGCTGAATCATTTGCCACGATCTGCCCGCCCCCTGTGAGGGGCTTTGAAAACAAAGCAACCAATGCTATGCAAAAGGAGATTATTAAACTGATTATAATAATGATGATCCTTGAAATAGACAAAACTGATAAAATTGGCTTTGCAGAAGAGTGGATGAACAGGAGAGCTTACCAACAACTTATCCTTGGCATAAATTTTTAATAGCGATGATTCATACCTGATGAAAAATCCATTTTAACTGGAAGCTGTGTGGCCCATCTCTAATTCAGATATTTTCTTGAACCTAGCAGGTAATATTAGCTTAACAGTTTGACATACTGGCTTTACCTTGGAAAAAAAATGTTTGGATGCAGGCAATTTAGAGGAATAACCCTGAATACGTACATTAAACCTGCTAGAACATGCTCATCACTTTATATACATTATTCTCCCATATCTAAACGCAGCAGGTGAGAAAGATGGCCGACCCGGCACTTAACCGGAAGCATGTGATCCGGGCACGGTAAAAGCCAGGTGCTCTGCTTGCGCATCCATCTCACTCTGTGAGTCCCCAGGCACTGGCCACCATCAGGGAGCCTAGGCCAGAGCCCTCCCTCATTTCCATCCTGGCACAAACCATTAACCACGTGGTCACCCTGGTCCCTTTTCCTTTAGTTGTCCATCTGTCTGACCATCAAACCACCAAACCAGTCCTTTCCAGTTTTCTTACCTTATTTCACTGTATGTTTTTTAATCACTGAACATTGCAAACACATAATAAATGAATAATTGAGGACTATTCACTTGCATCATTCTTGGATCCTTCCTTCCGTTTATAGCCACTAACAGAAACATCCCCAACGAAACCATGCCATCTAATGATTGATGTTTTGGATTATTAGTCTTAAACTATGTTGTCATAGTTGTAGTTTTAATCAATAAATATTTGCGAGTTCCCACTGGGCGCCAAGCTCAGGAAATGCAAGAAAGGAAACACAGACTCCGCTTTGACAGACTTCAGAGCCTTGCATAGTACTGACGGCCGGCGTGGCGTGCTGTGGTCATTATTTGATGTAGGACACAAACTTTCTTGTTATTGTGGCCCCCTTTTTACAGGTGAGAAAGCTGGGGCTCAGAGAGGTTTAGGGGGTTTGTCTTCTTTACTTAGGACCTTTGTGCGCTCAGGTGCTCAGTTTTGTGCACAGACAGACTATTCCCAGACGGGCAAGGAGCCCAGCGGGGCATCCCGGACCCAGCCTGGAAGTGGCAGTTACTAACAGGTTATACCGGCACTGGACAAGAGGACCCCTCGGCTTGCCCACGTGAGGCAAGAGCCAAGCTACTTTAGAGACTCCAGGCAGAAGCCCCGGCTATGCCCAGCTGCAAGAAAAGGGGAAATCACAGACACTGGTGTCACTGCTGAGCTTGGATCATTGCTACCAGACAGGTCTGTGGTCACTGAGGGCCAAAGTCCCTCCCTGCAGTGCCACAGTGTTGCAAGTAACAGATGAAATTGTCCTATCAACCCAATTGCAAGCATGTCTATGTCCAAGAGGACACTTGCCTACCACTTTGTGCCCGCGACCGTTCGCCCTGGCTCTGCTCCCACCCCGAAGGTGGCCAGATTGAAGAGAGGCCCCCGCTGGGCCACCATTTTAGGGTCCACAGTTCTGATGGGCTGAGATCGGAATGGCAAACAACCATACTGTAAATGATTTCTTTACCTCCAACAGATCAATAAACCTGGCCTCCTGCTGACATCACTTGCATCTTGTTATGCACTTGGAAAATCCCACTGTACAGGGACCCACAGGCTAAGGACTTAGTTTCTCTTTGTGTCAAACACTGCCTTCTCCTTTATGCCCCTTGTATCCTGCTGTCCATGGATGCTAAGCTCTCCTTTACATCAGCTTTAGAGTCAGAATCTACCCTAAGAGGGACCTGGCCTGCCTTCCCCAGGTAAACTGCTGACCTGCACCCCTAACGCCTGCATGTAATATGTGAGAACCAGCTCCCTTCCTCTCTCTCCCCAGTTCTGCAATTTTGAGTAAGGTACCTACACTTGTGAAGACAGAGCATCAGTGGGCTTCCCCATATGCAATGTCTTTGTCTAATGTTGAGCTCTCATTTCTAACTTTTGGATTCAAAAAAAAATTTATATAGAGAGAATACCCTGGAGACTTCTCTCTGTAAGAGAGACCCAAGGAGGAAATCTCTTCATGTAGCTTGAGCAAGAAATTATCTTTCCTGAATTATTCCAGATATGGAGTATGCTATGGTCACAGATATTGCCAGTATTTGACATAATTACTGAATAAACTCTCATTTATTACAGCTTTTCATGGTCACTCTACTTTTCCTGTACATTTAGTGACATTCTGGATTTTCAAAACAAGGAAGAAAAGCATATTGGGTGCTGGAATCTTTCTCACAAGTCATCATATAGAATCAACATAATAATCATTTGAAGAAATCAATTGTTCTCATTTTTAGATCTGAAAAAATGAAGCTCAGAGTGGTTAAATAATTTACCCAGGGTTCCTCAGCAAGTCAATGACAAGCCTGGCTGATTCCGAGACCATTCCCTGATCCACACATCATGCTGCAACTTCTGGGAAGAACAGAGAGCCTGGGAGTCTGCACTTCTTAGCCCTTCTCCCCACACAATCTCTGCCGACGCCAGTAACCAATCATGTAAGTGAGGCTAGCAGCCAAATACAGGCTGAGATCCTCCACGTTTATACCTGTGGAAATCCTGAGGAATCCAGTGTTCAGTTCTGTCCTTCTAGGTATCCTCTGAAGGACTGGGAGGGAAAGAGTTCAAAGATCTTTCCCAGCGAAGGTGACTACACATCCCAGTTTTCCTAGGAAGGTCTGCGTTAGTCTAATTACTTCAGTATAGTTATTAATATCATCCTTCTTGCTTTCAAGGGTATCCTTGTTCAAACTAGAAATTACATGGTCACTTTCTTCAGGCCCCACATTCATCAAACACATTTTCTCTGCAAATGGTAACCATCAATGTTGATGATTAAAATGATTAAGCATTACCTGAATTTCTGAGAAGGGTATGGAAGAGCGGGGTGAAGGATCATTATCATTTCCACTTGCAGTTAGGGAATAAATGTTAATGCTACTTCACTAGGGATAAAGTAGATATAAATATACTCTTTTCCACCTTAATGCCCAGCTCTCTGTACAAAAGCAGCAAGCTTGTTTGTCATGACTTAAATCCCAGGAGGCACCATGATATTTAAGTGGGGGTCATTCACAAGAGGTGTACCTGAAAACCATTCATCAAGAAGATTGTATGCACAAAACCAAGGTTCTGTTTGAAGACCTCTGAAATGGCATCTAGGCACAGTGAACATTCTAGAATTGGTCAAATATCTTCATGGTATTTAAGGGCTGAACCTCAGGTTTGCCCAGGGAGGCTAAAGCTGCCTGAGTCAAGGCTAAAGCTGCTTGAGTCAAGCCTGGTGGAATGCCCACTGGCCTCCTCGTAGCTCAGGAAGCTTCTTGAGCACAAAAGCTCACACACTGGCACCCAGGCACACAAACACACAGGTGGAAACACATGTAAATGCACATACACATGTATACATGCACAAACAAATCTTTGTCAACAACTAATACTTCTTGACCCAGATGTCACTTTTTACAATATGGACATGACTTCATGATCTTTCAACAAAAGTGAAGCTTTTCTTCCTGTCACAGAATCATTTTTTTCCAAAATAAGCCTTGCCTGCCAATGGCTGTGCTCTGAATTACTTAAAAGTTTACTGGGCAAATACACAAAACATGTGTTGCTCTGTGGTAGGTGATATACTCTTTGCTTTCGCTTTAGCCCAGCTTGGCTAAATTTGCCATACTCCAAGATGTTGCATGATAAACAGTTGGATTTAGTCATTTTCAAGAAACCTTTGAAATGTTATTTTTTTTTCTTTAGAATATACAAGTTATTTGTCCTCCACCCTTATCCTCCTCAACTCTCAGAAGGGGGCTGTGGCCTTAGGAAAGCAGCAGAACTTAGGTCAGGGGCTGAGGTCTGACTCTGAGTTCAGTTCACGGTACGCCTACAGGTCATGTTTAGAGAGGATAATTCCCAAAATGATGCATTTGCCCTTTTATGCACAAGCACTCATTCACCTGAAAAGGGGGTAAAAAACAACTGTCAATAGTTTTGTTCTGTAGAACCAGTATAGACTACAGAAGGGACCTAGTATCCCAAAGGAATATTTTGGGAAGAGTCCTCATTTATCGAGGTAGTTCCTGGCTCCATTGTGTGTAAATTAAACTGAGATGGTGAGTATGTGGCATGCATGACACAACTTTATACCTGCGCCCATCACAGACATCATTAATCAACTGCAGCACAATTTCCTGTTGAGTTTCAGAATCTTACTTAGCAGAGAGTCCTAGGTGGCCTCTAAGTGACATCTGACTCACACAAGGAAAACTTGTTGCTCTCCCAGATGGACACACATGATTATTACTGAGGGAATGATAACCCAGAGGCATTTATATCTGGCCCTAATCAGATTAAGTAGCAGGAACACCTATATCAAATGTCATGGCTCACTTTCACTGTCTACTCTTTGTTCTGAATCATGTACCTGTACTCTGTCAGCTTGCCTTCTAATCCCTGATACCAAGAGATGTCTGTAGCTATCAAAAGCTAGGCATTTCCCCCATTATTAGGCCATTTCCTCCAAACAGGCTTGAGTCCCTCACTCCCCTGAGACTTCTCAGTCTTCTCACATTGATCTCAGCTATTCATTAATTCTTCATTGTTGGTTTTAATTGCTCCAATATAAATAAAGTACTTTGAAAAGGATAGACAGGACAAAAGACATTTCATACTCAACTTCCTAGAGGGTACCTAGTAAAGAAAAAAGAGATTGAGAAGTCAAAGATAAGTGTGCTATGATTCTATTAGTCCTGTAAAAGAATAAAAAGCAGACATTTTTCATCAATATAGAAATCAAAAGACTTACTGTGTCATATCCTAATAACATGTAAGGTAAAATCTGCCACCACCAGAAAGCAAAAACATCATCCACATCATCGCTCTGCCTCCTTAGCTTGGATCTCAGCTTCTCTCTCATTCCACAATTATTGATTGAACTAGATGGTGTGGATAGCCTGGTGAACAAGACAAATGTGGTTTTGCCCACATGATGGATGCATTCTTCAATCCATGATTGCTCACATGCCTTTCCTATGACCTCTATGATTTGACTTCTTATTCTCCTGTCCCGTGAGAGCTGCTGATCCTTCTGGCCCAAGCCAAGCTATGGGCTTGCCTTCTTGCCCTGACTCATGTTGGTGTGATATGATTAGGGAAGAGGGAGGTAGAGGATCTGAATGTAACCTCTTACCACTGGGTTGTTGGTCCTTATCATTGGGGTGCCAAAATGTAGGGCTGTGCTGGAAGATTCATACACTGCCACTTGGTAGCATCAAGAGTGGACCCAGGAAGCCAGGCCTATTAGCCAGGATTGAGCTAACACTTGGAACCACAGAGGGGCAGGAAGGGGGCTGGCAAACAGACAAGCTAGAAAGATCAGGCCACAATGGTAGGCTCATGCAGATCAAACTTGGGCAGAAAGGATCAAACAGGTGATCCAGATGCCAGAAAACAAGCAAAACCCAGGGCTGACAGAATGTTTAGCATGACCATACCAGGGCATCATCCTCTGATTCACAGCTTGTATTTCTGCAGGGCATTGATTCACTAGGACTCATTTCTGTTATTACAGTTACAACTCCTGGTTTGAAGATGAGAACACTATGTCCCATGTAAGTCAAATAACTTGGCTAAGTTCAGAGAGCTAATAAGTGGAGGGCTGGGACCTGAACCTCAGGTTGAATTAGGCACTGTTTCCTGCAGATAGAGCCCAGAAGCTCTTAGGGTTGGGCTGAGCTGTGGGCAGGGACTGTTTGTTCTTGTCCCTCTCAATTCCTGAGCATGGCGGGGCCATAACTCAGAGAAAACATTGGGATCTCTAGATGTCACCGACTTCTGAAAATAATAAGAGCAGAGGGCTAAGTCTTCTGGGAGATCTTTCCAATATTTTTCTTAGAAGTGAGCACATCCATTTCCTAATTAATTATTTCCATTAGCTAAACTCAATTACTTTGTGTCCACCTCCAAGAATACAACCTTGATCCTTGGAGACTTCCTATTTGAATTTCCAAAGGGGCAAATATTGCCAGAAGCACGTTTTATGTAATTACATAGCGTAGATATTTCACTCTCTCTTTACTTAATGATTATTAAATACTGAAATTAACTGCCGTACTTGGACATAGATTCCATCAGTTTAAGAGAGAGTAAATGTATAACATAATGGGGTATTTCTCCCTGAAGAATTTGGGGGATCATATTTGCAGAAAGAATACCACTTGAGCAGATACTCATGGATGTTTGCATTGAGTGGCCTCCCCTCTCAGTTCTCATGGCCCCACTGTCCAGTGTTTCTCAGGGGACACTGTTCCTGTTCTATTCTGCATAGAATAACCTGAGAGCTTGACAAATGCCCATCCGAAGGCCCTGAACCTAGACTTTCTGAATCAGCATGTCTGAGGGTGGGGCCTGAGAATCTGCACTTTTAACACTCTCCCAGGGTATTGTGCTTACAGGAATGTCTAAGAACCAGTGACAGTTATTTGCCTGATACAGGAAGACAGCCTTATCATTGGGAACAGGAGAGGCAAAATGAACACAAGCCAGTCTCCTCTCATACATATTTTAAACAATAAGTATTCAATACATGTTATCTATCAGTATTTTATAGTTGTTATAAATCCTCTGACAAGGGCTTGAGAGCTTGATTTGGGAGGTGCAAGTAGAATCAGTAGGTGAGTGGGGAAATGAGACAAGAAGGGGAATGTAGGGTAAAGGGTTGTTGTCAGTTAACCACTGCAGGCGACTGGAGGTTAAGCCTACTGGGGCCTTCGGGGACAGGCAAGGAGCACACACCTTCCTGTACTCTCACCTGGACAGCAGACAGGCTGGGGTTTATTGACTACTGCAGTTGTTTGGCTGGGCTTCTGGAAGCAGGTAATTCCCTGGCCCTATACATAACATAAAATTTGCCTTCAGTGATATTTAATAGGATGATGTTATACAACCACCACCACTATCTAGTTTCAGAAGATTCCATCACCCGCCTCCCCCCAAAAATCCTGTACCCTTTAGTAGTCACTCCCTATTCTCTTCTCCCTGAGCGCTGGCAACCACCAATTTACTTTCTGTCCGTCTGAATTTGCCTGTTCTGGAAAGTTCATGCACGGTAAATGTAATCCTGCACTTTGTGCTCCTTTGCGTCCGGCTGCTTTCACTCGGCATCAGGTTGTTAATGTTCATCCATGTTGTAGCACATTTCAGTGGTTCACTTTTTTTCTGGTTGAATAATATTTCACTGTAAGGCTTGTACTCTCTCTCACTTTTTGGACATCACAGAAGTACCCCAAGAACATGTCTTTGCAGACGGACAATAGTGCTGGGTGTACCCTGTTTGCCATACCAGATCAACCTTTCACTCCTTCTACCTTCATTTGCACCCCAAGATGCTGGCCTTTACGGTCTGCCTTCTCCCCTAGCTCCCTTCTTTGGCTTCCTGTTAGATTTGGTAAATGGGAAGTTACTGGAAGGGTATCAGATAGAAACAAGTGTGGTTAAGGCATTTTTTTCTCCAGTTCCCTCCCTGGGAAATGAAGTGTGTCCCTCTGCAAAGACAGCGTTCCTGTGAAATGGTCCTCTCCACAAAGAATTCTCTCTCTAGATTCTGTTGGCCCCTCTTTCTTTGCACTTTCGGGCCTAAACAAAGTAACAGCTTCCTGTTGCTGATAGCTCTCAAGTACTATATTATCCTTCATTAGTTTTTCCCATTCTTCTCAACACCTTTCTAAATAGTCTATTCAACTTTCTTCAAATTATTCCAGTTTGTGTGCCTCTCTGTCCTGCTGGGGCCCTAACTAATATAATAATGACCAATAATAAAATAACTCATCAGTATTGTACTCAATCACTGAAGCACATTTCATAATGGTTTATTCACAACCTTAGGACTGAGAAATACTCTGAGACCCTGTGTATTATCACCACCTCCCAGACCAGATGTGAACCAGATAGCAATTGCTAAAAGACATGCGATCGGGCAATTATAAATGCAGGATCTAGAATCACATTTCCTGGGTTCAATTCTCCGCTCTGCATCTCTTGGCACTGTGACCTGGGACAAATTATTTAATCTCTTCAAGCCTCAGAGTCATGAGATATAAAGTGTGAATTATGCTGTCTAGACTATCCATGACAAATAGAGAATACACAGAAAGTTCCCAGAAAAGGGCCACACATTAGAAGTGCTCAATAAATGTCAGCTATTGTGTTAACCCACATTTGGCCTAATGTCAAATTCCTCTCTCCTGGTCTTTATCAGCTTTCCATGGCTTTATCTAGAAGTCCTCTCTGTCGGCCCTTTCCTAGAGGCTGAGCCAGTGATGACTGGTGCTGGGAGTGCACTAGCACCAATTTTCTTCCTCATTAGGGAATGTGGAGAGAAGCAAGTTTCCATAGACCCTGTATCCTCTGTTCCAAAGAAGACCCCTGGGGCACTCCTTACCCCTGTGCTTACCTCCTCTTCTTCTTTGTCACCAGCAAGAAGGCAACCACGTACAGAAGGGTTAACTTTGAGATGATAGCTTGACAAGAACACTTCATTTAACGGTTCTATCAATCTTATGATATGACTCCTTTCTAAAATTGTTACAAATCTGTTCCAGATCCATTTTTAAAATTGATTCAAACACAGTATTACTATTTTCAGTTACTCAGGTACCATATGAATACATTCTCCCTATAAGAGACCCAAAACTGAAATAGTCTGAGATTGCCAAATATATCCCCACATTTTTTATGATACACCTATAACTGAAGCAGAGTAAATAATGTTCTTGAGTTCATACCAGGAAGCAGTAGAGGTGAAACTCAAAACCAGGAGCATTTGATGCAAGAGCCTGGGTTCATGTTCATTACATTATATTGACCTTATCCACAGGACTATCTTCTGCCTCAGCGCCTCTCCTTTGACATCCTACCAGGCCTTAACCTTCCCAGGTTCATAAACCCATTCTAGGAGGATATCGTTCCTCATGAATGGCTTTTAAAGTCCATATCTAAACTAGTAGGTGGTTCTGGACACTTCTTGCATCCTATTCCACAAGCTTCCCAGCATAAGGCTTCACAACCATAGCTGTGACAACCAGCTTCCCACAGACACGATCAGTTAGCTCCTGGGCTCAGCTGCACCTCTCACTCCTGCATTCTGCCCTGGGGCTTCTCAGACACCGTGCAGTGGAACCACTCAGGGTCACTCATGCTTGCTCATCCTAGGAATGAGAGGAAGTTAACATCCCATGGGCAAGCCTTGACCAGTGGGAACTGTTTACTATAGATCAACATTTTTGAGAGGTAGTTTCTATGGTTCTTCTGACATGGTCCTGGAAGGAGCATCTCTGTTGCTAATATTGGTGACCAACCTGCACCTGCCCCCTTGAGTGGGTTGTCTGCCTTCCCTGTCTTGCTTTCCCAATCCCTCATCCTGTTTCCTGGAATCAAACAATCCCTCATATTAGGCTTTGCTTTACGGGGCAAGCACAGGCTAAATCAGGGATGATGAAAGAGCTGTTTTGGAAATATTTGTTGTGAATAATAGGCTATCCTTGCCTAAGAGATGGATTCCATGGAGAGTGATGCAGGTCTTGCAGGAGAGGACTGGACACACTGCTATTTCTTTAAACTCTGCACTCTCTAAGGGCGGGTTGGGCTGACTCTAGCACAGAAATAAGCATGTACCCTTGACCTTGTCAAGATATTCAAAAAATTCTCAGTAAAACAAAACAGAGATTCACCCTCCTAATCAGTCAATCATGGTTCCAATGTACTTTACTGTCATCATGAGACGGTTATACTTCATTCAAGAAAATAGTGAGAACCTGGGACCAACCAGGATTATGCAAGTCTCCAGGGATAAGAAGAAAACTGCCATGTCCTTGACCTTAAGGAGTGACCATTCTAGATTGAAAGCAGATAAGTAAATAGAAAATTCTCACACCTTGCAAAACATACTATAACTAGGGTAATTATGTAAGTAAAAATAGAGATTTTAAAGAAAAAAATTTTTTTCTGTATACCATGCATTGTATTTTAAACCAACATTAATGAATGTAATCTTTAGATTTATCTTGCTTTCTTCCTGGTCCAAGACCTGTAAACTATATTGAGATAAAAATATATTATAAAGCATCTATCCATCTACCAATCTTCCCACCCATCCATACACTCCAACATTTAATAAAAATGTGTTTGGTCACAACATTCTTCTAGGAGAGAGATTTCTGGTGCTGGGTAGCTCATCTGGGGAAGCCAATGTAAAGGGCAAAGATGACAGAAGATGTGTAATTTTCATGCAAGATTTCCATGCAGTACTTCCTACTATTCTGACCAATACTTGTTAAAATTATACTACATTTGTGAGTATAGCTTTTCTGGATCATATTCGCAACCACTTTTCCAAAAGTACCAAGCAGACATCAGTCAGTCTGAGATGACAAATTTGTGGGAGTAAGGTCAGCAGCCAAGTTTAGTTGAATTAGTTTGGGCTCTTGAAGAAAGGTTTAACCAGGACACCCTGAAGACACTGAGACAGTGAAAAAGAGAGGAGGAAAGTCATTGTTCCAACTAGAGTGGCTAGGTCCTATCCTCAGAATATTCTATGTGCGTGGGAGAAAAATACTGTACGGTGTCAAACTGAAAACAGTTAGTGTATTGTGATCAGAGGATCCTTACAAACGTCTGTCAGTGCTACTCTACAGTAGCTACTACAGTGTCTTAGGTTTTGTGACCCTGCGACTGCATCCTGCCTGATACTTCTAAGCTCTCACTTACAGTGAGCCCTGATTTCCTAATGTCCTAAAAGGGTCTAATTCTATCTATCTAATCCATGAATCCATTAATTCAGTCATTATTTATTAGTTATCTAATAATAGTTATCTAAGGTGCTCAGCAGTCGGCCCTCAATAATAAAATGTTTTTTTAAAGACTTTGCCCTTTACACCTTTGAGTTTCAGGGGGAGATAAACACTAATCACATAATCACCATAAATAAATGGGAGGATGGTTATCACTTGGGCTATGGAGAAGAGGTATATGGCATTATAAGAGGGAATAAAAGGGGTGTCTGGTCTAGACTGGCTATAGAGCTGAGATCAAAAGAGTGCATGAGTTAGAATTAGGAAAAGGCTCAGGAATAGGTTATGAGTAGATTCTTGACAGAGAAAGCAGTGTGTGTAAAGGCCTTGGTACATGACGGTCTCAGCAGCAAAACAAAGGCCAGTGTGGCTAGCGTTTGAAGTGTAGAGTAGTATGAGAGGACATTGGAGCAGCTGGTACTGGTAAGTTCGTCCTCTGCAAGGCCTTGTAGCTCCTGTCAAGAGTGGTTGTTTTTTTTTAAATTTAATTCCCAAAGCAAAGAAAACCCACTGAAGGATTTTAAGTAAAGGAATGGCAAGATCAGATGCATCATATTAAAGCTTTCAAAGGATCATTCCAACTAGGATAAGAGAGAAGTTAGGAGGAGGTAAGAGTGACTATAGGGAGACCAGCTAGGAAGCTAAAACAAGGGTAGCTCAGATTAAAATGCTGGTAATGGAGACGGAGGGAAATAGATGTATTTCTGAAACATTTAGAAGGCAGGATTTAAATTTGGAAATGAGGCAATGGCAAAACTAGATGGGTGGTGATGCCATGGACTGAGGTAGGGAAAAATAGAAAGCAGTGAAGGTCATATAAATGGGTTGGGAAATGCTGAGTCCAAGGTGCCTTTGAGACACGAAAGAAGGGTGTTAACTGGGCTGTTGGGTGTACAGCTCTTTAGCTTGGAGATGACTAAAGTCAAGGGCTAAACATGTGAGTCATTGGTGGTCAGATAGATGAAATTGAAATTGTGGACATGGATGAGATCATTGTGAAAATAAAATAAATTTTCCTTTACAAGGCAACTACAATGCTATCGCACACAAATTAGGTATTAAAAAATCTTACCTCTTTCTCTCTTTTCTGTCCTTTGAACAATAGTGTGGTGAGTATGTTTAGGCAAACCCCCATGGAAGCTGGTTCATGGGGAGAAGGAGAAAAACCAGTCTTCTGCTTACAGCTGCTCTGGTCTCCTATAGGTTCAGAACAGATCTTTGCAGGAGCAGCAATATCCCTTTCTCTTAGCTTCTGAACACTGATGTTCTCCCTGACTTCTGCTTTTTGAACTCAGTGTTTGTGTTAAAGATAGAAGCCACAAAGGCTAAACTAGATATGCAGAAATATTCCCCCTCTTCAGCTTGAACCTTACTTAGCAGGGCCTCAGGAGGGAAGGCAGGAATGGAACACTATTCTTTTGCCATACATGAGCAAGGAGGTAAATCCAGTGGGTCATCAGAAATATTTTTGCAAAAAATTTATCAAGTATCTATAAAAGCATCTTAAACTGAAGCAATTGTAATGAGGCATATGCAAGTCCATTCAGCTTTGAAATATATGTTGTAACACCAAGGGGCTACAGCATTTAATTTTTCTCTTCCCATAAGAGAAGGAGGATGTCTTCGTTCACTAGTACTGGCAAGCTTACTGGGTTCTGTAAAAGCTGTTTTTCTGTGTGTGTTACATCTCCCATGTCTCCCTTCCAATTGACCTTTCATTGATGGACTAGAGTATTTTTCTCATTACCCATTAATAAAGTTTCAAGGGCATATCCACGTAGTATACAGAAACAATAGATGGATCATAGGAATTTTCAAAGAAATAATCTCAGGTTCTGTTCATATTTTAAACAAGAAAGCAATGCTAAAGTGAGTATGTCAACAAAATCTTAGGATGAAATTATCTCCCTCTAATTCACTGCAGTGTGATTTTACACTTTTTCAATAGAACATACTGATTCAATACCACTTTCAAGTTACAAAATTGTTAAGACAGCTAAAATAATATTCATTCCCTAACTATGCTGAGTATATTTGAATCCTTCCTCCCCATTACTATCAGAATAAAAATAAAGGTATCCAGCAGAAATCTAAATGTCATGCTTCAAAGCTCCAAAACATTCTTTCTTCTGACACCTGATTGACAGATTATGGCTTTTTGATATCCATCAAATTAGTAGATTATGACTTTTTGAAGCCAGGAACTATGCAATTATTGTCATGTTCTATCTAGAAAGAGATAACTTATTCTTTGTTATCCATTTGTGTCTCAAAAGGCAGCCCCCGTCCCGCCAACACACACATAATTATAAATAATTTGGTTCCTCTTGTCTTTTTTCTTTCCAGTATGCCCCCACCTCAAACATCTACAAAATAACTCACTTTGAAAAATACTAGCCCAGGTCTCATATGACATGTCTCATAGTTCTCAACAATGTTTTGCAAATTTAAATATCCACCATCTATGTAATCCCTGGTGAGAGCCCGCCTCTGCTTTTATATATCTTATCCAAAGACTTCTCTGGAGCAGAGTTAGGAATGCAAGACCCAAGATATTTTCAAGTCCAGGTCCCTGGCCCTGCTGCAGTCAGCTGAGGAATTCAATTTTGACATAGTGGAGAGAGATGGAGGACTACACTGGCCTAACTATCTGGAGAACTGCTAACACTTTGCATGCCCCTTCATTTGCTTAAACCTCCTGTGCATTTCAAATACCTTAAATCAGAGATGAACACCAAGTGATTCAATTACATTAGTTGTTGTGCAATCTTCAGTCTGACTTGAAAAAAAGAGATCTTTATAAAGACAATTTAGAAAAGGGTGACATGTAAGCCATCAACTCTGCCAATCAAGATGGTGACTTCCTTAAACTGATGCAAAGGGCCACAATGTCACCATAAGGGGTCAAGGCTTACGGAACTGGGGTGGGATTTTCTGCCCATTCCTCTCCCATTGCAAGTAGAAGCTTGTGTGCAATTCTGATCATACAAATTTTAGGTCTGTAGCTTCAAAAGTATATTCTTAACAGTAAAGAAAAACACAAACAGAAGAATCCACAAAATTAACTCTGGTCTTCCTCCTCAAGCCCTGGAGTGCACCTTTTGAAGGTTTGAAAGAGATAGAAAGCTTTTATTCTGTAGATTTCATTAACACGCTAAGCCAGCCCACATACTAGAGATGTATGAAGGAGAAGATTGCCAGGTGTGGACAGAATTTAAAAGGTCTCTCAGTTTGAGGGGATTTGGAGCGGCTGCACATACAGTTGCGTCTGTTGCTAAGGCTCCCACACTGAAGAACGAGCTTTTATGAATACATCAAGAACCCACGCCAATGATATCTTCTCTGTGAAACCCCCCTCAACCCACTTTAATAGGAACACTCCTCCTCCTCCCTGACACATACCACGCTTAGCTCTGTTACACTCAATTTTTAAACTTCAGAATAAATACAGCGTCTTCAAGGGATAGTTCCCAACTCAGACAGGACAAAATCGTTTTCATTATGCTGTCACATTCTCCCTTGTGTAAGCTTCACAGAGTTACTTCTCTAAAACTGTCCTCTCTGCTAGGTCGTGAGTTCCACTAGGGCTGTTATCTTGTTCACCACCGAAACCCAGTGTTGCCTGAGTTATAGTCAGTGCCCAATAAATGCTTGTTGCACTGAAAATTTTAATTCCCAAGGCTCCCTCCTTGGAGATACTTTTCTTTCCTGTTGGGGAGTCCCTAGAGAGAACTGTTACATTAGTATTCTCAGCTCCCTTCATGAGCATAAAGCTTAGTGAGTGTTTGTTCAATGACTGAATGAATAAATTGTTGAATTAATGACAAAATTAAGGAACAAATGACTGTGAGGAGAAGTAGTGGGAAAAAGAAATTTATAAACCACATTACATCTATCAAGTGACTACTTGAGGCCAGGTGCTTTACTAGGCACTGCGGGAGGACACAAGAAGTAAAAATATGTTTCCTTTCCTAAGTGAAATATGATATCGCCACCTGCCAAGAAAGCCCCAAGGAAGTCTATAGAAAACGGCAAATCAGTGAGCTTTGGTAATTCAATGGAAGGATTGTTTCAAAGAGAATGGAACCAAGGCTTGTAAGAGACATCTTCCAAGGACGATAAAAGAGGAAATGGGAGTCATTTCCAGGGGTGTGCGGAGGAAAGTGAGTGGACAATATGGGGCAAAGGGCTTGCACATGAATTGGAAGACAAAAGCATCAGAATGATACTGGGGCATTCCTAGAAGAAAACATAGGCAGTAAAACCTCTGATTTCTGTCTTAACAATATTTGACAGCATGGGTGGACCTAGAGGGCATTAGGCTAAGTGAAGTAAGTCAGACAGAGGAAGACAAATGCAATATTATTTAACTTATATGTAGAATCTAAAGAGCACAATAAATGAACAAACAAAACAGAAACAGGCTCATAGATGCAGAGCAGACTGACGGCTGACAGAGGGAAGGGGGGCAGGGGGGCTGGGGGGCCGAGGAAGAAGGATGAAGGGATTAAGAAGTACAAATTAGTAGTTACAAAACAGTCACAGGGATGTAAAATACAGCATAGGGAATGTAGTCAATAATATTGTAATAACTATGTATGGTGCCAGGCGGCTACTGGAAATATCAGGGGGAACACTTTGTAAAGCATATGATTGTCTAATCACTATGCTATATACCGGAAACTGAAAGAAAATAATATTGAATGTAAAATATAATTGAAATATAAAATAAAAAAGAATAATATTAGATATTTTGAATCTGATTTCAAGAACATTAATATCAATGATGGAAATATGGTAATTAGGGAGGAACTAAAATTAACTTTGGGGGCCACCATAGCATACCAATGAACTGCGTTTAAGGATATGGGAGCTAAGGAGAAAAATCAAAATAGAGGAATAGATGTATGAGTCAAGTATGCAATAATATAAGCTATCGTTGAGGTTTAACAATGAGCATGGGACTCTTCTAGTTTGCACACATTATTTCAGTTGACCCTTACAGCAACCCTATGGGTAGTTATTGTTATTAGTCCTATTTGATTCCTTTTTTGAATATGAGAAAACTGAGGCTTAAGAGGTTAAATAATTTGCCCAAACTTATACGATTGGAAAGTTACAGTTAGAAGTTGAACACTGATCTGCCCACTTCAAAGTCTTAGTTCTTAACTGAAAACCAAGTGGGAGAATGTAGAGGAGAGGATAGGTATTGATCCCTGGATGTATCCTGGAAGTGAAGTCATTTTTTCCAAAATAGATGATAGTCGCAGGGTGAGAGAGGGTGGTGCAGGAAGTCATCAAAGGAAATCCTTCCTTCTCAGTGAGGCACAGTGTAAATGGTGCTCAGGGGAAGGGGGCACTTCTCAGGGACACAGCTTCCTCTTTCTCTTACTCCTGGTCACATCTGCCCCGTGGTGTATATCCTCTTGCATAAAGCAGCAAGACAGAAATTGAAATTTAAAAAGCCCTAAGGAAACCCAGAGGGTAAACAATTAAAGTCTTTAGAAACCCAAATACAGATCTGAGAAATGGAATATTGGAGAAGCTAAGGTATTCGGTTGTGTTCCTGAAGATTAGCATTTTATCAAAGCCTGGGTAGAAGATTGTAGGGAGAATATGCTATTTGGCTAACAGTTAAGAGTTAGTAATAAAAACACACCTGTAGATCTTGAAACTATTTTTATGAAGCCTGCTTTAAAGATTTGTTTTGATATCTGGTATATATGTATAATTATTTTCTATAAAATTCGATTTCAAAAGTTTTGACTGAAGACTTGTAAAGCCATGTTTACAAATGTGGTTTTGCTCAAGAAGTTACCATCCTGAATTTTATGGGGGGGAAAAAAAGGCTTGTTGACTAGTTCATATGACCATGGTATGTACAAGATAGAGGCAAAAAAATCGACCTTACATTCTGGAACAAGACCATTTCAAAATCCTTCTGGGTTCCCTTCTGTTGTCTTTGTCATGTATGACATACAGTGGTGTCCTTTTCTCATTAGCCTTACTTAGGAGCAATTTATTGTAATTGTAAAAGAACATTAGCTTTGGCATTGAACAGACTGGTTCAACTTTCAGCAGAGCCACTCTCTAGCTTTATACCTTCTTTTTTCTTTATCTAAATGCTGGCAAAACGCTGAATGGTTGGCACGGTTTCTAACACAGAAGTAAAACAATACATGATAATCATCCTTGCATTATTGATATTGTTGCTATCACTATTACACACAATTGGAAATACTGGGAAGCAGACCTACCTCAAAGACACGGCGCCTCCAGGAGGATAAACACAGACAGCCATGGGAAAAATGTTTTGTTTATATCTCAGGTACTAAACAGCTGTTACTACATATTAGGACCAGATGTTCTGAAATGATATGCAACATTATGCTCAATTCTAACTTTTACTGAATTGCCTATTGATGAAAAATGACTACTAGAGGAGATGATTTAGTAAAGGGAAATCCATGAATGTGTCTTTAAGTTTCATACCCCACTCCCCCAAGTCATGAGCCAGTCTATATATTCTGAACAGCACAAATGTCTGGCCCATTCTAAGAATCTGTTGGATGCTCACCCTCTAATTATAGCCCCATCTGGCCTTCTACTTGCCAGTCCTATGTACATCTGTCCTGCCACATCCAGGTACAGTGACCCTGGGCAGTAGGGGGTTGCACAACCTATAAATTCGTGCTTCTTTGTAGAGGTGAACTTTTCATTAACTCTAAATTGCTGATGCTTTTGATTTCAAGTTATGTTTTTCCCATTTTGTATTCATATGTGCCTGAAGGAAAATCCACTGAGGGGAAGTAGACAGAAGGAAGAGGAAAGAAAAAGCTCTAAGTTGCCCCCTTTTCATGTCTGGCTGCAGCCACTGTTCTACCTCTCCTACAAAAAACTTCTGGTCATGTCCTCATCCCTCTAGATGACTTTTAAATGTTCTGATTAGGGGAGCATTTGCAATTAGCATGAAATCAAATACTTTGGTGGCAGCTGGCAAATCCCTGCTTTGCTTTATTAAACTGCCCCAATAAATTCCCAGGCACAGAGAGTGGGCCGTCCGGCCAGAAGCCCCATATACTCGGTGACTCAAAGAATCCAGGCAGAACTGCAAACCCTATGACAAGATGCAGTTACCCAACAGGGACTGCTTTCCCATCTGTATCTGCTCCTTAAGGCAGGTCAAGAATGAAGAGAGCATAATGGCTTCTCTTTATTTTTTTTAAAGGGAAAATACACAAATAGCAAGAAATTTTCCATACTGAGAAGACAGAATACATCTCTGCCAAAGGGGCTAAGAGAAATATTTAGCACATAAGCTGCTCACAGAGATCAATTTGTCAACTCCCTAACTAGAGGTTGGAGCATTTGTCTTTGCAAGCCTACCAACAGGCTGGGATATCTCTCACTAGAGAGTGATGATGGGGCAGCAAATGGT
The DNA here is from genome assembly GCF_021234165.1 of Pteronotus mesoamericanus. NCBI lineage: Eukaryota > Metazoa > Chordata > Mammalia > Chiroptera > Mormoopidae > Pteronotus > Pteronotus mesoamericanus. The sequence goes on from NW_026555189.1 coordinate 1,606,951, forward strand.
TCAGTCAAATTATATATGCTTAATTGATCCAGATTCTAGAGGGCATACTCATATGGAAAAGTTTGCCAACTAATCACAAGAGAAGGAACCACATCTTAATTGGGTGGCTTTACATTGGGTGGTATTACAATTAGTTACAATGTCTAATAAGTTATCTATAACGCTTTTAATGAGAAACATTTAAGTCCTCCTGGAATTTTTCCAGCCAAATTAATTCTGAGGACTGAAGACAGTATTACCAGTAATGCTATCAGAATTACAGTTATACTGGGCACTAGAATGTGTCACTTAAAATAAAAAGTTCAATGGGTAAGTCCTAAAAGACCCACTATTTTTTCTTAAGACTATTAATGTGGTAGTGGGTAAGATATATCATACTAGTGTCCATTTCTCAGGGACTTGATAGGGCATTATATTCTACTGAGTTTGAAAGGCCTGTCTGCCTTACACTGGGTATCTAAGGAAAGTATCCTTGGATCTCAGGCTCGGTTTTATCTAACACACTCTCCCCGTGTCTGACCACTCCCCAAAGCCTACCTGAGAGGAATGGCATCCCCAAGAGGTACTTGATAGTCCCTAGTGGGTCTCTTGCCATGCGCTTGAAAAGCATGGCTCATGTCTCATCCTCAGGAAGTCCTAAAAGTGAGTCTTGGGCTTTTCTGATCTGAGGCTCATCTGTGGCCTATGGGTCCAGCTGACCCTGCCTCTTTGATGTGGATGGTAATGAAAGCAATGCAGTCAGAAGGAAACCACTGTTCTTGGCATGTCACGGGTACCATGTCATTTAATCCTCCAGCCCCCTAGGACAATAGTAGGCACTGTTATCTCCATTTTCCATGGGGGGAAACTTGCATTCATAGACCTTCTGGGACTTTCTAAAGGTCCAAAGAGGCACAAATCATACACCCAAGAGAAGCCTCATAACTGCTTGGCTTTCCCTGTTTTCTCCCAGACTATGGTGGACCATGACACAACTTTGAGCATTTTAGGGGGCCTGAGTTGCTGAAAACACCCAGGGCAGCAGTTATAAAACTTTAGTGTGCACCAGAATCACTCAGAAAGCTTGTTAAATTGCAGATGCCTGGCCTCCGCCCCAAGGAATTCTGCATTAGAGGCAGGGTCCCCAAAGCTCTTCGTTTTTCATACCATCCCAGGTACCACTAAAGCAGATAGTCCGGAGTTCTCCGTAAGGCGAATCACTGCCTGAGTGGCTGTCTCTGAGTTGTAGCTCTGGGGTAAGGATCATCTCCCTTATGCCAGCAAAAGCCCTGAATGCTTAACTGTCAGCTTCCTTTGTCCCTTGTGGAATGAAGTCAAGTCCACTGGAACCAATAATAGACCTGGCAATGTATCATAGGTGCCCTTTAATTATCAGTGGGTCTGACGCCTCTCTAGGGTTGGCAGTTCTTGTCAGCTTTGCTTTCCAGCCTGGACAGCATCATTTACCTTGTGATTAGGGCTCATGGTTCACAGGGAACAACCAAAGTCTTAGGTGCCAGGGTTCACCAGAGCAGTTGAACTGAGAAGCTACAGGCCTATGGTTTGTATGCTGCCTCTTGTGAGCCTTTATAAATGTGCTGGGGAGCCTAGCCCTGTCTCCCCTGTGGGGTGTGAGCCATCTACATAATCTACTTGGTATTCATAGCACGAGGTGCACAGGTGAGCTCTAAAGACTCAGAGTGCAGCCCTGGTAATGGCATAGCAATAGCGGAGTAACATTCAAGTAGAGACAAGAACCTGTGTTAATATTAGGTCAGCCAGACAAATACAGGTGTTTCTGAAAAATTGTATTAGGCTTTAACTTATCTCATTTTGAGACAGCTTTGAAAGTAGAACATAAAAGATTGAAAAGGCTCCTTAACAACCGTTGTGAATGCCTGCCATGACAGGGCTGAGGAAGAAAAAAGCACAGGGACAGGGATGTGGTCAACAGGCAAGAGCTGAGCTGTGGGAACACGGACGGAGGTGTGATGGGGACAGCAATTTCATGACTGTCCCAGACACTGGCTATGTACTGCTATGTCGTCTCCTGGCCTCGTGTATACTCTGACTGACTCTGGCTGGCTTCAGGTAGAGGCAGTGCGACAGCACCCAGTTCCTGTCTAGCCTAAAAGGCTCCCAACTCCTGCCCTAGGGCCCCCTTCTTGACTCTGTAGAGGGGCTCCATCCATGCACTCACCACCCGAAGGTGCAAGGAGGGAAAGCCCCTTGAGTAAACACTTAGCCAGTGATGGGAATGAATGAGTAAGTGAATAAATCCTCCCTTTTTCTCTTCACCCCCCAACCCAGGAAGGCAGGTTTCTCAAGGGAAGGTTCCTGGAAACCTGTCAGTCAATTGCACTTGGAGGTGTTCAGTCAGCTCAATAGCACATCCTTGCATCCTCCTTCTCAGCTTCATGTCCCTTCTCTTTTACTCATGCTCTCTGGAATTATCTTCCCTAATACAATATGAACAGAGAAGCCCTCTGCTTTATGGGGTGTCCAGCTAAGGGAATAACTAAAGGCTGGTGTTCTAAATTCCAATACCTAACTCTTTCATTTCTGCTGCTAGTAGGTGAGAAAATGTAAATGAGTTGATATTAAATCACTTCTAAAGACCCAAGTCAAACCATCCCCATCCTGGGGAAATGCCAGAATGCTCAGAGTTGGCCTGGGGGAATAAGGAGGACAGAAGTTTAAACAAGAGACTAGTCTGTGTTACTGAAATCAACTCAGTGGCAGAACCTGCACAATGCATTTTATATTGGTTCTCTGTTGGAGTCATCACTCCTCTTGACAAAGACCCCAGTTCTCGAGGATGTGGAATAGCATGATTGAGCTGGTGGAAAGGAAGGCGGGCTCTGGAGTTAAACAACATAACCTCTACTCACTAGTTTCCATCTGTGTAATCTTGGGCACACAGTTTGTCCTCTCTAAGCCTCAGTTTCTCATCTGCAAAATGGGAGTATTAACAGTACTATCCTTATACTCTTGTGATGTACACAACAAATGATCAAAGATAACCTAGATGCCTCACTTACCATAGTGCCTGGGTTATAGTAAAATTTCTGTATATAAAATGTATATATACACACACACGGGTGGGGGTGTGTGTGTGTGTGTGTGTAGTGAGAGAGAGAGAGAGGAAGAGAGAGACAGAGATTGCTGTTATGTGAAAGAGCCCAGACTCCAATGCAAGTGAGTATGACTTCAATGCCTTTGCTGTCTCTCACAGCTTAGTGCCTACTCCATAAAGAGTAAGAGAGTAGCTCAAGGTACTCACCAAATCTTCAAGTTTCTCTCTCCTATGAAAAGCAATAAACACAGTGTGTGGCCACCTGTCCATCTGAGAAGGAGGGCTGGTTATGGCTTTGCTGTGCTGTGATCCAAAAGTATATAAAAAGATTTTCCCTGTAGCATCATTGGTATAATGAATGATATGCCATCCGTTCCCCTAACTATGTGTCTGATTGCAAGAGCTTGAAAAGATGAAAACACACCTTAAGACAAACACACTCCAACTTCCCTGAGAAGGTTCCCCAGCAGCTACGGGCCTTGCCAAAACAAGGTGTACAAAAGCTATAGGCAGAAAGGGATATTGTGACTCCGGTCCAGAGTCCAGGAAGTAAAGAACCATAGTCTACTCCCTTTCATACAGGCTCTGGGAGGATTTATGGAGAGTTTAAGTACAACTGGTTCTCATTCATGGTAGTCATGGTCTATACGGTTACCATGAGCAAGTAGCAAATAGTGAGCCAGTATGCCTGATGGAAATAGAGGGTTAGGTTCCTGTGAGCCTCTGGTAACAACATTTCTGCCAATTAATCAGTATATAACCTTATTTTATGCATGTTTCTTTTCTATTTAATATACATAAAATTGTGTGTATATATTTATATATAGCATGTATATATAAATATATATATATATATATATATATATATATATATATATATTTACATTGAACTCACAGCAAGCATCCATACCTGAATGAAGCTTACCTAACATATATTTTCTTTAAAAGGCACATCACAGACTTCTGTGCTTAGGACACTTGACAGCACTTCAGCATTAGGCTTGTGGGTCCTTTTAAACAACAAAATTACCAGCAAAAAGCATAAAAAAGGTTCATAAAAGACACTAAGTACCACCAAACGGACGCTTGTTTAAAAACCAGAATAAGCAGGCAGACTGTCACCTTGCTGGGCCTCAGTTTGGAACATGCATGTGAAACAACTCGGAGTTTTCGCTGCTCTGAGCATGTCCACAAATGACCGTCCAAGTGCTGTGAGTACGGTTTGGGAGTTACAAACACATTTTAGTGAGTTCACAAAAACAGAATCCTCAAATAATGGAGATCAACTCTGTGTGTGTATAAACAGATATATTCATATACATACAAATATGCACACATATATGTGTATAAAATGCTTTTGACCAGTTTATGCATCATACATATTCAAAAAATACAAGTTATGTTGTTGTTACTGTTTCATATAAAAATCTTTCACTTGGCATGCGTAAATCCTTGTTTTTATGAACTAAACAAGCCAAGTGAAAGTGTAAGTACAGTCAATAGCCAAAGATGAACAAAATCGTCCTCTTTGAAAAACATTGAAAAAAACATGTAGAGTGAGGCTGTTTCAAGGAAACTTGCAAGAAAATTGTGGATCCTTTCTCCTTGCTTTCAAAATGGAAAGACTTCCATACTTCTCCCTCAGAAAGTTATGCTTCGCAGTCCTGGCTGATGCCTTTGCCCTCCTACTGCACTGACAGGACCCCAGGATTGCATTAGGCTCGCTGACTGGCAGCTTCCACGGGGCAACTCTCAGCTGTCACTTGCAGGCACAAGGCGCCTGGCATGAGTTTCCCAATTAGCTGGTGCAGGTCACTCTCAGGGATCCAAAGAGATAGAAAGAAGTGTGGCAGGATACTCTTACCCTACAATGACAGTCCTTCTATCTGGGGAGGAGAGACACATCCACAAGAACAGATAATGGCATATGGCTTTGCAATGTTTGTTGCTTAGCAAAAGGTAAAACTAATTTCAATGAAAGCTAACATTTTTTATGAAGCACTTAACATGTGTCAAGCATGGCCTAAACCCCCATGACCCTTCTCTCTTTTACATTGAGCGACTGCCCTATGAGGTAGGGGATAGTAATATCTTATTTTCTACAAAATGACACTGACTTTCAAAGGTCAAGGAACTCTGCCCAGTGGACCATAGCTATGGAAGCAGAAGCAGCAGGCTGTCCTCAGAGTTCAAGTGACTTTACCCTAGAGTAGAAAGTCTGTATTGCTGGAGGACAGATGAATTTCTAAAAGGAAAGAAGAAAGTATTTCTTCTCCAAGTCCCTGCTTTATTCACATAGTACATAAGCTAGAAGAGAGGTAAATTCCCAGGACAGGATAGGTGAGGGCACCTCAGGTACCCTCCCCCGACACACACAATTTTAATGCCTTTACACCAGCCAGGAAGACATCTTTTCATTCCCTCCTAAATGGCAGAGAAGCCCTCCCAACCAACATATCTATGGTTGCATACACCTCCCAAGTGCTATTTGACATTTAAGCCAGTGTTTTTCTGCCTCATCCCATAGCAGAAGTTTCTATTGACTCACCCAAAGATTAATAGTAAGAGGTCCTCAGAATTGATTATAAAATGCATTTGTCTTCTTACCAGAACAGAACATTTAAGACAACGAGGGCATGCTTGTGGATGTGTCTTGAGAGCATCAGGGGTGGATTTGCTATGAACCAGCCCTTCTCCTCCCACAATGCCCCTTCCTGAAGAGCCATCTGCTCAACCCCACTCAGGTGGCGTCAACCAGGTTTTAACCAACTAAAGGCCCAAAGAAAGAAAACTCTCTATTTATGTTTCTCAATTGTCTTCATGGGTTCTTGTCAAATTAATCTCTTTTTAAGTACCAAAGTAATGCATTCTTATTGAAATATATTCAGCCAGTACATATATAAGTGGAGAAAATAAAAAGTAAATGTCTACTCCTTCCTTCTCAAGACAATTACTGCTAACAACTTGGCAAGTATCCTTATATGCATTTTCCTACACTCATACAAAAAGTGTGTGTGTACTGAATTGCTTATAAATAAAAATTAATATAATAAAGTTTTATAACTTGTTTACATGCAATACACAAAGGAGATCTTTTTATACCAGAATACCTGTACCTTATTCTTCTGAGAATATACTACACCATCATTTATTTAACCCAGTGCTAACAGATCTCTTTAAAAACAGAGATACCCTTATCTGCATTGTATAATCTGGTAGCCAGTAGCCACATGTGGCTATTAAGCACTTGAATTCTGCCTCACAAGACTGAGGAAATGAATTCTTAATTTTTCATTTTCTCTAACTTGATTAGTTAATATTTAAACATAAATAGTCATGTGTGGCCAGTAGCTACTATATTAGTGCAGATTTAATGAATCAGCTAATTGAAGGGCAAACATTAGTTTTTCTTAAATTGTCTCTAGTAGATATTTTGAGAGATGCACATCTCTGTGTGTGTGAATATCTGGGTGCTCGCTCGTTATTCCTCGAGGTTTTTTCCTCCAACACTTTGTGTTCTCTCTTAATAATAAGCCAGATTCCTACAGTCTGCATTTATTTCTGATCAAATAAACGGCAGATGTGCCCATATATTTGCCATAAACTAACCTTAAGGTACAGAGCTGCTTATATGCATTTAGGGTACTTTTTGAAGTGGCACGCTTCCCTCACAGCACCTGACAGGCTGGCTGGATCCTCCACAAGGTGCTGCTGCTGATAGCCAGGCTTTCACCACGGAGGTAACTGCACTAATCCCCCACTTGGGAGAAAGGGTCTGCTGGATGCCCAGCACGAATGAGCTGGCAGTAACCTCTTTACTCAGTGCTTGCAATAATGCATCATTAATAGCACTCGTATTAAAGCACGACAAGCAATATTTTAGTCCATTTCTTAATGTCCCTCAATTACCCATTCCTATCTGTTCCTTCCTGTCCCCAGAAAAGCATAAATAAGGCGTTTGGCTGCACTTCACATAATTAGGCTGTGATCAGAGCTAATCTGTTGCGATGGATGATGCATGTGTCCTCAGAACTATCTCTCTCTACAGCATGGGGAGGGGAGAACTTGATGCCAACCTCACTGGGTCAGCATGAACAATGAGCTGATGCTGCAGCAGGACGAGAGGAGGCAAAGAAAATGGACAGCTGTACCCCTCCAGCATGAAACGGCACACCGGCCCCTGGGCAATCATTCCTAATGGCCCCTCTGTTCAGAGAGACCGGGCCTGCTTCAAGGGGCTATTGCCCCATTCTTGGGAAGGAAGAAGATGGTGAGTATTTGGTTTTTGGTTTGTTTTTGTTTTTTTTACTTCTTCAATGAACTTAATAGGTTTTTCTTAAACCTAATGAATATTAAATTCTAACCAATTACAGTCTTCCAAAGGCACTTCTCATCTTTGTCAACATCAACATATATTTTACTTTTACTGCCGGAACAAAACTGTAGCAGCATCAACAGACCTCTAAATAAAGGAAGGAAAAAAAAATCACCCACGATGCTGAAAGCCCTACAAATCAAACTGTTTTCATTTTTCTGTGCTCTCTTTCTGTCTTTGTTCATGCGTATACATAATTTATGTCTGAAGCTGCTCTCGTGTCTGGTTCCAGGTATGCAGCAAATGGGATTAAATATAACTCAACCCTCCAGCAGATTTCCTTCTGGGCCCCAAGTCCTCATATTCTTCCACTTTGCCCCTGTTTATCCAGGTCTTGCTCTAAGGTTAGTCCCTGAGCCCTGGTTTAGCCATGGCTAGACTGAGTGACTCTGGCCAGTTGGTACTCCCTTATAGATTTCCCCCACACCCTTGCAAGCACAAGAATACACATACTGAGTGGTTTCAGCAGATGGCTATTATGATTGGTGGTTCCTCTGCCATATTTTGTTGTTAAACATTTTAAATATTATTTCTGATATACCCATATTTGTCTGTCTTTACTTGAAGTCACTTTTGGCACCCAATTTCCATATTCCTGCATTTGATTGTTTTACTTATATCTGCCTGACCTGTGTTTATATTTGGGTGCCCAATCCTAGACAAACTGGTATACTCAGTTCATTGACGTTCCTTGGCTCCTGTGATTTCTGACATAGCACTTTCTCTCCTCCCGTTCCTCTTAACCTAGAACTTCAGCCAACCTGAGCACAGTCTATAGAATGATTGCAATCTTACTTTCTGCTTTTTAAAATTAATATTATTTTTCCCAGTGATGCTGTATAAGACTCCCAATTACAGTTTTAGTTTTCTAGTGAATGGATGCTCCATAACTTTTTAACTTTCTGCAAAAGCAGTGGTTCTCAATGGAGAGTAACTTTGAGCCCCCACCCCTATGCGGGGACACTTGACCATGTCTGGAGTCATTTTTTATTGTCACGAGTGGGAGGTGCCACTGCCATTTAGTAAGTTAAGGCCAGGGATTCTTCTAGACATCCTATTATGCACAGGACAGCCTCCACCACAAAGAACCATGTGGCCAAAAATGCCAACAGTGCTATGGGAGAGAAACCCTGCTCAAATATTAAAATTTCAGATTTTCCCACATTCATGTCATAACATCATGAATTCTCAAGTTCACCTTACTCATGGTTTTATTGCCAGTGCCTTACACAGTACCTGACCTGTGGTGTGCTCTTTTGGACATGGCGTTTTATTCCTTTGGGATTATTCCTTTAAGCAAAATTCCTATAGGGGAGTTTGTGTTCATGCATGTGGTTTTTATGCGTTTGCAACAGTTAGCATATACTCTTTCCATAATTTATATTTTTACATTTTTTGTGCCAATTTCTATTTGGTAGTGGAATATACACTGCCATTTTTAATAACTTTGTGTAAATGCACAGATAGCAAATAAGCTCAATTAGTGCACAGTGCTTGTATAGCCGTGCTTCTGCCATTCCTCTCTCAATGCCAAGGCCATCTTTCCATTGTTATGACTAATGCTTATTCACACCTATTTATAAATTGTGTGCCTACCTTTGAAGTAATTTCTACAAACTTGATAGTGATTATTCTGACTCAAATGCTATAAAAAGAAAGAGACAAGTAGTAGAGCCAGGGTTAAGTAAAGAAATTATACCTTTTTAGATGCTGAACACAGTGATGTTAAACCTTTGAAGAAGTGTATGGTTCCCACCCCTGGGAACCATAAGCAACTATGTATTTTTTTTTCCTGGCATCACATTTTATAAAATGTAAATAATGATACTTATTCTAATTACATGGTAGGCTTCCTGCTTGTAGCTGCTATAAGCCAATCAGAGATGAAGACCAGGAGGAGGTTAGAGTCAGCACTAGACAATGGAGAATACTTTGGGGGCTATTATCAGAGCACTCCCAGAAAATCCACCCCCCTGGAGAACTTTCTTTGTGGCTAGTTTAACTGAATAGCAAGAGTATAATCAAAGTATAATTACAGAATCCTCACCACACACACACAAAAATGAAAAAAAAATATATCTTTCCTATAGTGCTTTCTTTTGTTGAGCATCTATTTTGTACCAGGCACTGGTAATCCAAAAAGAAATAAAACACACTGAGCAGACGCTCAAATGTTGAGAGATAATTATGACAAACCATCATGACATCCATCAGGTACACGGTGGAGTCATGTGCTCTGTAAGTATAATTTAATCTTCAAAAACATGCTTTTGGATCAGTACTATTTTACATTATTTAACAAATATGAAAACTAAGGTACAGCAAGGTTAAATTGCCTGAGTTCACATACCTAGTAAGAAATAGAGATATAATTTAAACTCAAGCAGCCTAACTCCATTATTAGCCACTGAGCTATACTCTCTCTTGAGACAGATATAGAAAGAGTGTATTAAATGCAAATAGGATGGAATTTATTTTAGGTAACCAAGGATGGTTTAATATTCAAAAATCAATTGATGTGCCCTCACAAGTGGCTCAGGTGGTTGGGGTGCTGTTCCGTGCACCAGAATGTTGTGTGTTTGATCCCTGGTCAGGGCACATGCCTGGGTTGCAGGTTCAATCCCTGGTCTGGGTACATATGGGAGGCAACCTATCGCTGTTTCTCTCTCACCTCTCCCCCCTCCAATTTCTCTTTAAAATCAATAAACATATCCTCAAGTGAAGATCTAAAAAAATAAAAAATAAACCAGAAGAAACCTTTTAAAAAATCAATTAATGTAATCTGTCACATAAACAAGCTAAAGAATGAAAATCACATGATTACATCAATAGATGCAAAAAATGGCACTTGGCAAAACCCAACACGTTTACAATAAAAACTCAACAAACTTGGAATAAAAGCGAAGTTGATTTGATAAAGAACATCTACAAAAACTATACAGGTAACATCATATTTAATGGTAAGGAACAAACTCAAAACTTTTCTGTTAAGATCACTAAGAAGGCAAAAAGGTCCTGTCTCACCACTTTTTTTCAACACTGTACTCAAAGTCGTATTTAATGCAGTAAGACAAGAAAAGAAATAAAAGGTACAGTAATTGGAAAGGAAGAATAGCCAACACAACACCTAAGAAGAACAAAGTCAGAGAACTGATACTACTCAACTTTAAGACTTACTATAAAGGTACAATAATCAATACAGTATGGTATTGGTGAAAGAATTAACCAAAAAAAATTACTGGAACAGAATAGAGAGTCACATAAATATAGTCAACTGATCTTTGACAAAGGAACAACAATTCAGTGAAGCAAAGATAATGTTTTCAACAAAAACTATCAAGCTGGAACAGCTAAATAAATATCTGCATGCCAAAAATTAAAAAACACAGACCTTGCATCCTTCACAAAAGTTACCTCAAAATGGACCAGACACCTAGATGTAAAATACAATACCATAAAACTCTAGAAGAGAACATAGTAGAAAATCTAGACGGTCTTAGGTATACCAATTACTTTTTAGACAACACCAAAGACACTATCCAACAACAAAAGAATTGTTAAGCTAGAATTAAAAACCTCTGCTCTAAAAAAGACATTGTCAAGAGACTAGAAAAGAGATCCATAGACTGGGAGAAAATATTTGCAAGATATACCTGATAAAGGACTGTTATCCAAAATATACAAAGAACTTTGAAAATCTCAACAAAAATGAGTCTAAGACATTAACAGACATCTCACCAAAGAAGAAATAAGATGGCAAGCAGGCATATAAAAAGATGCTTTTAACATTGTATGTCATTAGGAAAATGCAAATTAAAAAACAATCACATATCACTACACACCTATTAGAATGGCCAACATCCAAAGCACTAACATCAAATGCTGGTGAGAATACAGGAACTCTCATTCATTGCTGATGGCAATGAAAACAGTACAACTGCTTTGTTGGATTTCGGCAGTTTCTTACAAAAATAAATGAACTACTTGATCCGGCAGGTGCATGTCCATACAAAACCTGTACACAAATGTTTATAATAGCTTTAATTCATAATTGCCAAAACTTGGAATAAAGCATATCCTTTGGCAAGTAAATGGATAAATAACTGTGGTACATCTAGACAATAGAATATTATTCAGCAATAAAAATAAATGAGTTATTAAGCCATGAAAAGACAGGCAAGGAACATAAGTGCATATTACTAAGTAAAAGAAGCAATTATGAAAAGCTAGAATTCCAATTATATGACATTATAGAAAAATCAAAAAGCATCAGTAGTTGCCGGGGGTTAGGAAGGAAGGAATGCTGAAGAGGCAGAGCACAGAGGATTTTTAAGGTAGGGAAGGAAATATTCTATGATACTCTAATGGTGGATACCTGTTATACATTTGTCAAACCCACAGAATATACAACACCAAGGGTGAAGCCTCAGGTAAACAGTAGGACTTTGAGTGATAATAACATGTCAGTAACACAGTAGGCTTATCAATTGTAACAAATGTAGCACCATGATGCTTGATTTCCATAGTGGGAGAGGCTGTGCAAATGTGGGCACAAGGAGTATAAGCAAAATCTCTGAACCTTCAGCTTAATTTTGCTTGACCTTAATACTGCTTTTAAACATAAAGTTTATCTAGCTACTGAAAAAATAAATACAACTGGGTGCAAACTTATCTCCCTCTCCAGACTCCTATCTCATCACCTCATTCACACACACAAACACACACACACATGCTGGCACCACGGGTGCACAGGAACCCCATTCAAATGCAATCAGATACACCCCTGCCTCTCTCTCCAGCCACGGTGAGCAAGCTGCCATTCTCTTTCCACCCTAGGTATGTCTTTGAACCACTGATTTCTTTGCTTGGAATCCCTCTCCCTACCCTCATACCCCCTGCTTCGTTGGACTAGCTCCAAAATCTTTTCCAGTCCCAGCTTGCCCACTGAGTCTCCCTTTCCCCATTGTTAAAATGAGGAATAATGAGAGCAATGCCTATTTCATTGGTTGTTGTGAGGACTGAATGGGTTAACATATGTAAAATTAATGTGTGTAAATAAGAATACATAGACTGTGGAGGAGGTGAACTTCCGCAGACTTCTAAATTGCTCAGGCTTTCTCTACTGTACATAGCAACAGATGATGTCACTGCTTAGCCCTCCTCCCACCAATGGTTTCTCCCCACTCACAGAATAACATCCAAACCGTCTTGGTGGCCTAATCTGACACCTGATCTCATCTCCTACTCTTGGTCCAGCCACTGTAGTTGCCTCACTATTTCAGAACACACAAGGGATGCTCCTGCTTCCAGTTTATACTTGTTCTCCACTCTGCCTGTCATATTCTTTCTCCCATAGACCCACCTGTCTGTTTCCTCCACTTCAGGCACGTCTCAGCTGAAATGCCCCCTCTCCTAGGGTACCCACACACAATTCTCCACCCCTATGGAAAAGAGCATCCCTATCACACTTTATCCCCCATGGTGCCTTGGTTTTGGTGCAGCACACATGAGTAGTGAACTTTGTTGACTGTTTGCTCCTTTCACTAAAACAAAAGTCCTCTGAAGGCAAGAACTTGGTTGTGTCCATTGCTATCTTCTTGGTTTAGAACCACACCTGGCACAAAGTGGGCACTCAATAGATATGTTGAATGAATGAAGGGATGAATGAGCAGATGAATCCCCAGGTGACTCCCCTGATACAATGGGAAACCTCTGGATTTCTTTCTGAACTCTCTCTCCAACTGCTAAAGTCCACCCAGCAGTCCAGAGTACAAGATGGAGACTCACCCGCACCCAGCTAATTAGCAGCACAGCTGTGGGCCTCACCTACTTCACCTGCATAACAGCTACAGCCATAGCATGCCCCTCAATGCGGTTGGGAGGAGCAAATGAGGTGATATGAGACAAGCACTTAGCACAAGGCAAGGCAAATGGCAGTCATTACATAGTTCCCATATTTAATATAACCTGAGAGCCGGTTCTCACCATCCCCTGTGCTCCCTGCTATATGGCATGTGGGAGACTCGTTCTGAATGTAAAACATATATATATATATATATATTTATTTAAATCCTCGTTCCTCTCTTTAATTGTACAGCATTCACATACTTACCAACTCCTCTAGGATGTCTGGCCCCCAAAAAAGGTTGTCAAACATTTTAAATGTTATTAAATTGTCCAGTAAATGGGAATGCCCAAAGCAGAGAGCCAGTCAATCAGGATTATTCGAGAGTTTCAAAAAGACAGAAGGAAACCATTATTAGGTTTAAGAATATTGCGTTCTCTCTCCCACACAGCCTTTATCTAAATCTTCATTTAATTGGCAGCCTTCAGCACTGCCAGAATTGCATTCTGAGAATCAGGAGAAGTTTTCAAACATTCATGCAATGTTATATGCTTGGCTCAAAACTACTCAAGGGGAAAGAAAGATCCTTTCTGCAAGGGATTTGGGGATTGCCATATCACTGTCACAGCAAGGGCTGGGGAACTGACCTTGAATCAAATAAGAAACCGACACCACCGCATAAACTCAAACATACAGTCTGAGCTTTAAGGCAGAGGGAATCAGACCTGCTATCTCCCTACACTCTACAGATGGCTCCTTGAGGTAAGAATAAGTCCCTTCCATCTGGATACCCTCAGAACCTCAGCACTGCCTGGCACATCATAGGCATGGAATAGATGTTTCTGGAATAACTAATGAGAATCTCCGTGAATTTATGTAATAAAGGAAACTGGCTCTTAGGCCCAAGTGTTTTTATTCAAGGGATTCTCATCAGAGGCTGGTCTGGAAGAAAGACCTGATTTTTCCCCATCACTTCCCCCAATCCCTACCTTGCAATTTATTAACAAGTTTCACTGATTGCATATCTCCTGATCTCTGATCTGTCTCCTCTACTCCCTCAGTACCCTGAATGGGGTGCCTTGCTCTCTGGGGCTGCTGCAAAGATGCCTAAATGCTTCTCATCTTGCACCCCCATGCAGGCATGCTGATTGTTGGAAAAGCCAGGCTTGACAGTGTCGCGGCTGCTTTACAAATCTCTCATGGTTCCCACTGCCTTTAGGACATCCTTGTCTGGAAAACGGTCCAGCCCCCTTCCACCCCCACAGCCCCACGCCCTGGGCTTCAGCCACACCAGCAACTCATAGACCTCCCAAGCTCCAGCCGCCAGCTCCCTCCACTCTATGGCCTCCTCGTACTGAGGGCTTTGTGCAAGCACATCCCATCACATTTTCTGTCTGCCTAGTTTGCTATTGATCCTTCAAGGCCCAGTTCAAACATCATTGCCCCCAGAAAGCCTTCCTCAATCTTATTCTCTCTGCTCTCCTTCCCCAAGCAGGACCTGTCCCCACTCTGTGCCCATAAAGAGCCTGAAGCTGCTATACCTTTTTTATTTTTCATTGAAATTATACTAGGCACTACAGAAAGTGTGCAAAAGCCTCAATATACAGCTTGGTATTTTCCACAAGGTGCTATGTACACAGCACTGAGGTCAATAAATAAAACACTATCAGGTTCTCAGAAGCCTCCACCCTGCCTTCGCAACCACTTTGGAAAATTGCCTGAGGGTATCTATCAAAGCCAAGCCACACATTTTGCCAATGCGGTTGTACATCCAAGCCCTTTCATCCTATTTTGACAATGTTGACTGTCTTGTCTGTTGAGCCTTCTGAATTATAAGATCCTGGGGTATAACTGGTCACCTCCTTATCACTAGCTTCCATCACAGAACTGGCACAAAAAGAAGACTGAATGTTGATGAATGAACAATTGAATGAATGAATGAGAAGGGTAAAGAACGTGCACTCCCAGTTTGAATTTCTTATGATTGGCTTTTTCTTAAATGCACTTTCCTCATTTGGAACCCATAGCATGGCATGATTCTGGGGCTCCCATTGAAACTCACAAAAAAAGATATCCTCTATGGATTTCAGAGAGAAAAAAAGAACTTAAAAGGTCATTGGTTTTAATCAGAAAAAAACAGAACTGTAGGTAAATCAGTCCAGTTAAATTGGTTTGACAACCAACCTCAGCAGCAAAAGCAGCTCCAGCATCTTCCTAGGTCGGTTCATTTTCCAAGATGTGTGATGTTTAAATGAGGAGTAGGATCAAAGGTCAACTTTACCCCCTGGAGCGTAAGCTAAGTATGTGCTGTAATCACATCACAGAGTAAACTTCAAAAGCCCACAGTGTAGTGACGGCAACCACCTGTCTATTTTCAAATCAGATGAATGGCTTTCTGATGCCATCAATCAGGAAAGCAGATGTATAAAGAGCAGCTGCTCCTTATTTAACCAAGCTTTTCTCCTCTTGTCACGAATAAAAAACACAGGCACACTCTTGGCCTAGGTGAGAAATAGAACCTGCTGCAAACTGCCAGGAAGCCTATTATTCTCCTGGAACCTTTCAGAGCCTAGAGGTGTCACTGGTGACAGCCCAGAATGACAAACCAATAATACTTTTTCCAAAGCACAAGACTCTGGGGAAATAGAGATTCAATTTTACAATTCGATCCCTCCTTCCCAGAACTTGAGCTTTGCTCAGGACAGTGATCTTCAAAAAGTGCTGTGACATTAGCATGTCCTGAGACCTTTGCTTTGGTGACTGTGACTGGCAGAGGAAGGCAGCAACAATAGGTTGGTCCAGCAAGTTGTTACTTTCAAATTGCAACTTGAAGCCTTTGAGGAAGATGAAAGCCCCCAAATTTCTTCTGATTGGACAGAGCTGGTCCTTCCTAAATTCTTGGTCTTGTCTGATCTTCCCTCCAGGCCAGAATCACATTTCTGGCAGCCTGTTCAATTGTCAGTATCAATAACCTGTCCTAACTCCTAAGGTCCAAGACCAGAATCACACTCTCACTGTCCCTGCTGGGAAATCACATGGTGTTGTTTCTACTATTGAAATGGGGAGGTGCTGGTAGCAGAGAAAGCCTACAGGGTAGAATGGGAAGCTATAAGCCCCAGCTCTACCCTCTGCCTGTGTGGCTTTTTTCTAGTGCCTTTCCCTCTCTGAGTCTCAGTTGCCTCATTGGGAAAGTGGAAGAGCAACACCCTCCTGATTGTGAAGTGAGACAATGCACAATAAACTCTTTTCTCCAGGCCTGCGATACAGAGGAATTGAATGAATACACGCCACCTCTTCTCTCCCAATAAAATCATGACAATACACAGTCAGGAGGCACCGATTTGGATCCTCATTCTGCCTGTTATTCACCAAAGAAGACAAGGTCCCCGAGGCTGTTTCCTTAACTGCAAAATGATATCTGCAGCCTCCTGGGGCTTGAGTGAGGACCGAGGAAGATGCTGTATATGCGCATGCCTCACAAACTGAACACCTCAGCTGTAAAATGAAGTGAATTACAGTAGCTCCAACATTCGCGGGCTTGAATTAGACACCATGTATGTAAGTACTTAGCTGAGTGCCTGACACATAGATGGTGCTCCAGAAATCTTAGTTGTTTTTAACTTAATTATTTAATTAAAGAATTATTATTACAACACAAAGGACAGCAGTTGTTCTTAGTCTTATCACCAAAAGCATTTTAATGTTCTATCCTTGGAGAGGCTACATCAAGCTGACAGCATCTCTCTGGGGCCCTTCCTGCCAGAAGGAAAATGTTTCTTGTGGGGAAATTCCCCTCTCCCCACCAAAACGATGCCACCGTCAAGTTGTGCCAGATAAGGCCTACCAACACCGAAAGAGGAAGCCCATTCTAGTCTGGCAAAGCACACCCCTCAATTCATCTGGGGTTTACTTACTTATTTATTTTTTACTTCCTGACTTAAACTGCTTGCTGCCCTGACCCAATGGGTCTTCAACAAGCTTAAACTAGTTCTCTTGTAGATGAAAGCCTTAGAGGGTGCCTCGGCTGCCTGGCGTGCAGGCTGATTTTTATACTATGCAAAATCGATCCCAGACGTGCAATTTTTCTGGGGGCTCTGACTAGGAGAGAAAACTTCCTTGGCAGGTTACATGATCCCAAAGGGAAGGAGTGTGGAGGGAGCAGGCTGAGCTCCAGTGGAACTTGCCAACAACCAGCATGAGATAGACAAGGAGATTTCGGAGGAAAGCCCACTGGAGAAAGGCCTTAAATTGAACCTCTTTATCCTAACAGGAACATTTTGGGGCTCGGCACATCCTTAGTCAAAATAGCCAGGGTAGGGGTTGTGCTCAGAAAGGCTAAGTGGCTGGGTTAATAAGGCTTTTAGGACCCCTCATGCTGAGTCTGCAGTGTGCCGACTTCTCCAAGCATCAATTATAGCAACATAAAACTTTCTGGAATAGAGAAAGGACGTTGAGTTCAGGGTGTTTGCTGGGGTCTGATGGATCTTCATTTGTCCCCTTGGAATCTTCAAGTGCTTTATTTCTTTGCTCCTCTAGCCACTCTCTGGTGCCTCCAAAACTCCTTCTAACTTTGCTTTAATGGGCAACCTCTGTTTACTAATTCTGGTAAAAAAGAACAACAGCAACAAAAAACGTGCAACTCAATATGCCTCATTTAGTGCAAATTGCAGAAGGTCAGTTTCCAACTAACACAGCTAGCAGTGTTTTGCACAAAATCTATTTTCTCCTGAAGACTGGGAGAACTGACCTGGAAGGGCTGACCACCTGCTCTCCCAGGCAGTGCAACATTTGGACTTTATGTGTACTTTCTTGGGGCACATTCTCCAAGTTATTGAGTCTTAGTTCCTTGATCTATGGTTTGTAGCTCTTTCCTAGGAAATGGCATTTATTGCGACAGTTAAGGCATTGGCATCCCTGCTTGACTTGGATTTATAGTGTGCCATACACTGTGTTAGGCTTGTTACATCCTTCAGTTCCTCCTCCTATGAAGCAACTGAGATAGGGGTTATTACTATCCTCCCCATTTTACAGATGAGGAGACTTAGCCAAAGAGTGTTAAAGGATTTGCTCAAGTTCACACAGTGGTGGAGCTGAGACTCAGCCCAGGTAGTCTGATGTCCTTATTCTTATCCAGTAATTTTTTTGTTGTCCTTTTTCCATTTCTCCTTCCTATTACCCTCTTTCCCTTTGTTCTCTTATATCTCCCCTTCTTCCTATTATTAAATATATTTTTTACATTTATGCCTTGTTTTGATCTCCTACATGATCTGCCCTGTCATTTCATAGATTTCCCCTGACAACATCCTGGCCGTTCAGCCTCCCGTGCAGCTTAAACCTACTTGCCATTACCTGAATGGAATGGCCTTCGCAAAAAGAACAGGTGGCCACTCCTTCTTCTTGAATCTAGTGCTTTCCCAGATCTCTTCTTTCTTTACCTTCTAAGGTATCTGCAACTTCCTTCTTTAAATTGTCTTTTACACTTTGACATTATAATAGCCTTCATTTCTTCCCCCTTATATGATTACCAATCCATCCATCCATCATCCATCCATCCATCCACCCATCCACCCGTCCACCCAGTTCACTTAACAACGATCCGAGCTTAGATTTTTCTGTGACCTTGGACAAGTTGTTTTACTTCTCTGATCTCCCATTATTTCACTTGTAAAACAGGACTATTAAAAATAGTTTATACGATTGCTGTTAGGTTTAAATTAGACAGCAGATGCAAAGAAACCTGGCTCAAATTGGTATTTGATATATATTTGTTGTCTAATTTCTAATTTCCTCCCACTCAACCTTAGAATCTTGGGATCATTTCTGGTATTTTTCTCTTTCTTCTCCTTCATTCCATTCAAAACCAAGCCTCTAAAATTGGCCCTTTCCTTTCCACACTCCCTATGACCCTTATTAGTTTGCAAGCTGGACTTCTCATCTTGGGTCTTTGCCAATCCAATCCATGTTCCACACCGTCCCCAGATTAATTTTTCTGAAATAGCATTTTCCATTATGTTATTCCTTCTTCAAAACATCCACTGAATCTCCACCACCTATTTTTAGAGGTATTATTCTTCTTTCACTTTTTCAAGTTTATTATCATAGTCCTTATATATGTAATACATGCACATCGATAAAGATTTGTAAACTAGAGGGAAAATATCACTCACAAATCCATTACATAACCAAAACTGCAGTTAAAATTTTGATTTTGATAAATTTCCTTTTAGACTTCACCCTCTTGTTCCCCATATATAGAAGCTTTTTCTTTCTTTCGTTTCTTCTTCTTCTTCTTTCATTCATTTATTTATTTATTTTTGGCTTAGTGGGAATCCTACTCTCATACACAATCTCCTGTTCAGTATTAATTTCTCATTTATCTGATTTTTCCATGTCATTATTGTCTTCATAACCATCCTCTTCAATGTCTGTGTAATATTCCATTGAGTTCCTTAACCAGTTTGCATTTATTAGAAATTTATCTTATTTGTGAGCACTTAGGAGAGCCAGGCACAGGGAAAACACTCAGTAGATGTTGACTATTATTATTTCCAATTTGGGCTAACACATATAATGCAAAGAAGTGTTTGCATATGTCTTTTTCTGTATTCAGCTGTTTCTTTAATTTCTCAGATGTAGATTCCTGGCCCAAAAGGCATTACTGTTCTTATGACTTTTGATACTGACTCTAGCAGGTGCTGAATGCTTCCCAGCTACCCACAAAACCATGCCCCTCTGGGCTTTCCATTAGAGGGCTGGCCCAATGCCCCACTGCAGAAATCCACATTTCTTTGTTGAGAGCTTTCTCTGGGACCAAAGTCCATATCCAGCAGTCCAGTAGGGCTCAAAATCAATGCCACCTAAAGCAGCCCGAACACAATGCCCACCCAGATGTGGGGCATAAAGTCCAAAGCTCCCATGCCCCTTGGGTGAGATGACTCTGATGTGTTCTACCCTTGCTCCCAAAGGTCCCCAGAGGAAGTAAGTTCCAGGCACCCAGTGTAGCAACTGGCCAAATAGCAGGCCTTTCATATGGTTGCCCTCCCTTCCTTGCTTCACTTCCCCATCCTCCCTACAGTTTTCCCTGGATCACCTCCCAGATCAACTAATTGTACTAAAGCCTCCTGTTAGAATCTTCCTTTTGGGAAACTCAGACTAATTCTGTGACACTTATAAACAAATGCCAAAAACCACTGTTTGATAAATCCTGTCTGTCCACCTCCTCCTCAAGAACCAACTTCCATTCTCCGAGGATTTAAATCATCGAGTACATTAAGGACTAAGATTGTACAGGGAGTAAATCTCCACTCCAGCTGAACTGGGTAAGTATCATTGCCCTCATTTTACAGGTCTGGTAACTGAGGACACAGACAGGTTCAGCAACTTGCTCATGGCCACACAACCTTGCAATAACTGAGCTGGGGTTCAAATTCAATTCGCCTTCTCCCAAGCCCTGGCTCTTAAACACCACAGTGTACTGCCAGGCACTGCCATGTAGCAATAGTAAGATCATTTGGCTAAAATAACACTGATACTATTAATAGTTGCCGTCCCTGTAGCACTTACCCAATTTCACATCACATTCACATTCATTATCACACAGAAGAGCCTCCCTGTTACCCCTGAACATGCTATCACTATTTCTGCCTCAAATTTGGACTGATGCTTCCCTCCAGCCTGTAACATCCTCCCTTCCTTCCCTGTCTAGCTAAATTCTATTTCTTCCTCTATGGTCTTGATCCCACACCATTTTCTCCTTACTCTGCCTACTTCTGCTATTGACAGTCTCACTCTTCCTCACCTGTAGCTGGGAATGATGGTAAAACCCACTTAATAGTGTTGAGTGAAAGCATCTAGCAGAGTGCACACTTCATCGAAGGCAGGTAACAAATGGCATCTATGTATACTATCACCTTGACTTACTATAACCTCTCCACCCAATTCCCTCAGCCTCTAGATCTCAGCCTACTTCCTTCCATTTCTTTGCCCCACATTGTATAGACCATTTCTAGCAAGACAGCACTAGTAAATTAAAAGTCACATGTTTGAGGCATTAGAAAAAAAATTATCGAAACCTTGTAAACAAGGCCAAAGTGATTGATGAAAATCCTTTGAATATTATTCAGGGACAAAGACCACCAGAAAAATGTCTAGGAGCATGTTCTTAGTTCATGCCACTGTTCACTCTTGATCGAAGACCCCAGACTTAGTGAAATGACCAGTTACTTGTCAATTTTTGTTCAGTAGATGAAAATAATTTCTATCTAGTAGAACAGATAACCCCAAAGGTTTAAGCATGTCACACATTAACTACTTTTTTTCCCTAATTCAGCAAGCTCATACTAACATTTCTTTTTGCTCATACATACCTGAGCTTCTTGAATGGCCTTTTAAATTGTAATAGCATCTTACTGGTTTCCTCATAAATTAATGAATTTATATTTACCTATAAGTCATGGTTTTACCTTTTGAAAAATTATACATGTAACATGTATAGAAGCTTGTTACTCATTAACTTTTCACAGACCCAACTTTAGATTCTGGCTTCCTATTAATAACAGGATAAAGTGGAGATAAATAAAAATAAATGCATGCTGGGTGTGCCTGCTGGGTGAATATGAAGCTCTACACTTAAACCAGATTTTCTCAACATTGCACTATTGACATTTGGGTCAGGATAATTCTTCATAGTGAGGGCTGTCCTGGGTACTATAGGGTGCTGAGCAGCATTTCTGGCCTCTACCCACTAGTTGCCAATAGTGCCCCCTCCCCCTATTGTGACAACCAAACGTGTTTCCAGACATCACCATATGCCAACTGAGAGGCATAATCACCCTCAGTTGAGAACCACTGGTTTAGACTATACTTCAAAAGTAAGAATCATAGGCAGGTACTAAATGGATTAGCAAAGTTTCACAAAGCTGGACACAAAGAATTTTTCTGGATGGGCTTCAAAACCCAGTGGCTATGGACATAGCTGGCACTGAGATCTTCTTATGGACCCAGAAGCATCATTGTCTTTTTATCATTCTTCCCTTGTGTCTATAATTTCCATGAAACCAGCAACTGCAGAATCTGCATCTGTCTCGTTCACCTTAGAATCCTTAATGCCAACACTAGAACCTAGAATTTAGTCAGTACCAATAGTGTAGTACTTAGTAGGGGGGGGTGTGTGGTATGTGTGGTGTGTGTCTTTAGTGTAAGATGGTATTTAAGATGGAGTTTTAAGTCACCTCTGAGAGTTATTCATCTTTCCCTGGGTATCTCCCATGTACACATGAGATATACATGTTAATAAACTATTGGTTTTTTCCTTGTTAATCTGTCTTTTTCTTAAAGAGCCCAGCTGAAAACCTAAGATTGGTAGAGGTAAAGTTTTTGCCTCCCCTACACAGACTTCCTGAATGCTTCCTCTGTCATTGTCCCAGGTCGTCTGGTCTCCCTGTAGACAATGGCTTTCATGAAAGTGTCCTGTGAATACAGCTCAGGGCTTCACAGAAGTAAATGCCATGACATGGAGCAGAAACTTTGGGCCCCACTCCTGTATCACTGTGGCCTTCCTTTTGTCATCTTTGCTGCTTCAGAGGGGTCAAGTTCCTGGCTCTGGTGTATCCCCTCTTTACCCAGAACAATGTCACTCTACCCAACAGCAAACCTGTGAAGACACAGAGTGCTGGGTCCACCCCCAGAAGCTCTAATTCAGTAGAATTCAAATTCAGATGGAGAATTTGTATTTCTAACAAGCTCACAGAGGATGCTCACACTGCTGGCTTTGGTGGTCAAGGCCCAAGTTCTGAGGCTATACAGCTTGTTTACCCATAGGAGTCCTGGACACACTATATGCAACAGTTTCCTTACCCCTGGGAGTTTGGGAGGAGCATTAGAAACACAGCCTTGGAAAGCCCCTCTTTGAAATTCAAATGCACACTGAAGCCTTAGAGACATTCAGTTGTAAAACACACACACTCACATATCCTGGTTTACTTCTCTTGGAAAGTTCAGAGTTTCTCCAAATATTAACTCATGCAACTTATTTTTTTCCAGAGCCCTTATTAATTCCCACAGAACCAATACTTCTTTATAACACACTTTGCAAAAACACTGCATTGGAAGAATGATCAGGGAGGGCGGAATCAGACCCTCCGTATGGCTTTGTGTGATCCCCTGCTGTCTCCCGGGAAGGTTTAAGAATCATGGGGAGCCCAACCGACGCCCTGTCTGTCACCTGGGAGTGGGTGACCTGGGAGACAAGATCCTGCCCCAGCCCAAACCGCAGCAGCTCTTCCAGACTGGAGACCCAGGAAAGTATTTACAGTTCCTGAGCTTTGCCCATATAAATCCTAGCCTTCTAGGACCACAAAAGGGCATCCTGGACCTGGTCAGGGAGTAAGCCCTGTTTTCCTTTCCTGTTGCATTATGCATAGCTAATGGCATTGTCACTCTGCATTTTAAACATAAAAAAGAAATAAAATAATCAAAGTAAGAGTGAGGACACCGAGAAATAAATTCCATGCTTAAGGGGTTTGGGAATCAAAGTAGGTTGGGGTGGGGAGAATACTGATGGGACAGTGTGTTCTTTCTTGCAGGGGCGGTGGCTTGATTTGGAGATAGCTGAGTGCTGAGGATAAGGAGCAAGAAAGAGCTCCTTCCCCTGCATTAGACCTTAAATTACCTTCTCATTGCCAAGCTATGGAATTCTTCAGCTGAACCAGCCAAGAGGTGCCAAACATTCGTATTAATTTGGGTAAATCCTTTCAGCAGTCTGGTATCAATTTGAGTACAATAATAATTACTATGTCAGTTCAGTTCTCTCTCCCTCTCCTTCTCAGCCCCTCTCCCCCTCTGGCCTTTCCTCTTCTCCCAGGCTCCCTCCCCTCCCATCTCACCCTCTCACCTTTCTTCATCCACCCCTTCCCGAGTTTATGCTCCTTTCTTTTAAAGGTCAGGCCACACAAACACAGATCCTTTTCCTATAGTCCCTGGGTCCTCTGCCAGGACCCAACTCCAGAGACACGTGGGTCAGATGGGGAGACAACCAATGAGACAAAGGTGGATATTAATCCACTTTGTCAATTAGCAAAACAAAAGTGAGGAACCCTTGCTTTATTTCTGAAGAAATGATCCAAGTTATCTACAACTCTGGTCCATTAGGGTTGTTTCTAATGAATGAAACAGGTGTGAAAACTGGTATGATTCAGAACTGCCTGGGTCACTTGCCAGCCCCCAGTTTCTCAGCATCTGTCTGCCTCAGTTTTTTGATCTCTGAAATGGGGTGAATGACAGGGCCCTTCTGAGGGATAGTCAGGTTTCTATAAGTGAAGAAGTAGAATGTTACTAGCATGTGGGAAGCACCTTTAAGAAGGGCTGTGTGTGCTCAGAGATGGCACACGCAGAAACAGAGGTTACACTGCCCAGCGTTGGTTTATTGAGATGCACTTCACACACTATAAAACTCACCCTGTTGAAATATACACTCTGTGGTTTTCAGTACATTCGCAGTTGTGCAGCCATCGCCACCCTCTAGTTCCAGAATATTTCATCACCCACAAAAGAATCCCATACCCATTAGCAGTCACTCCCCACCCCCGAGCCCTAGGCAACGCCTCATCTACCTTCCTGTCTCCGTGGATTTGCGTATTCTAGACAGTCTTTCTATGTCATGGAATCGTACAATATGTGGCCTTTTGTGTCTGAAACTGCCTAAGTTTGACTCTCAGTCCCAGAGTTCAAAAGCTGTGTGATCTTTATCATGTACTCCCAGAATTTCCCCATTTGTGAAATGGAGTTATTATAATAAAATCATAGTAGATACACCATAAAGTCATTAGGAGGATTAAATGTACTAATTAATACATCTGCAGTACTCACCCAGAGCCTAGCTCATAGCAAGTACTATTTAGATGTCGACCTCCATTACTGCTACTACTGCTTTTATGACTAGTATGATGTTCCTCTGCCGCAAAGCACATGACTGGCGGTGGGATTCCAAAGATAAACAGAGCACAGAGAACACAGCTCTTGCCCTCCGCAGTGCACAAGCTGGTAGCAATTATATGAATAGGAAACCAGCTTAAATGGATACAGTAAAGCCTTACTATGTGCACATTTAACTAATGGAAATCCAGCTCTTCCACCAAAAAGAACAATTCAAATCCCGCAATTAAATGCTGTAGAATTATATTATGCATCTATTCTTTTATTACACACTGTATATTACTGCATGCATTATACATGGTTACATATTGATTACAGTACAGGGTTGCATACAGAAAACCACACACACTGAAATTTTATGGGCAATTTAAGAGATTTCAAGGTTAATGATGACTCTGTTTGCCTTAAACCTTGACTTAATGACCTAACCCCTGAGTAAAATGTGACTCTACTGAGTGTTGACAACAGTAACGATTCAGAATGATTCCAGACAAATGAAATCAACCAACAAGCGATTAGTCGGTTGAGTTGGGCATGAGGCTGCGATAGGTTCCAGGTGGGCAACACCTGTTTGCCAAGCACCACTTCTGCCCTCCACAAGCTCACAGTCTCATTTTGAAAATAAACACATAAGCATACCTGTAAGAGGTTAGTGAGTGGTAGAAATAGGTTTAGGAAACAGGTGGAAATAATCTCTCACCCTTCCAGCTGATAGGACAGATACAAGAAGGGCTGTGCTCTCCCCTGCCCTGTCCATCCCTTTGCCTGCTTTGTCCTTCTCCATAGCACTTGACACCCCATGGCAGACATCACGTATCTATCTGTTCATTTTTTAGTATTTCTCCCCCAATCAGTGTAGAAGTTCACCAGAGCAGGGACTTCGGTTGTGCTGCTCACTTCTGTATTCCCAGTGCTTAGAAGAGTGTTAAGGGCGTAGTGGGTGATCTGTAAGATTTGTCAGTGGATCAGTGAATGAGGGTAATTGTTTAGACAGCCCCCACTTTTCTCCCATCTTCTGTCCCCAAAACACCCATAGTCTGTAGCTTCAACCTCAATTCACTTATTCCTTATAACTGTTTAAAAGTAGTGAGTGGGAATATATCCAAGTCAAAGATGAGGCCCTGAGGTAGCATTACAGGGCTTTGGCATACTGGTACCATCTAGTGGGAAAGAGAGTATCTGCAGGTGGGTACTAAACAAAGTTGGGAGAGTTTAAGACAACAACAACAGTAACTTTCCTTCACCATTAGTTCTACTGAGGAAGTTTGCAGTAACATAACGGTGGCAAACGTACTCTCTTATTAACTCATGTCCTAGCCAGAGCCTATACTACCACCCCAAGCACCTGTCACGCCTCTACGTTTTTCTGCTCGGGACTTTTCCAAAACCATATTTGCTCCCCCAGAGACACAAAGGCTCAGCAGGAAAGTACAAAGGAATTAATGGTGCCAGGGGTTGCCCTATACAAATGTAAATGGACATAGGGAGATATATACCCCAGCCTTCTATATTGCAAAGAGACTATTCTGAATTAAGTTTTACACAGTTCTTCCACGGGGCCCCAGGAGCAACAAGTCCCAGTTACCCATGAGAGCAGCCAGCTCAATGACACAGTCTTTACCGGCTTCTTCCTTTCTTGTTTCCACCTGTCACATCTGTGCTCTGGAATTATCTCCCATATTAGCTCCCTGCATCAAAGCTTACGTCTCCATCGCTGTTTAAAGGAATTCAATCGGAAACACCAATATACCTTTGAATGGCAAGAAAGCCTTAAGAATTGTAGTCCAGATAATTACTACAAAAGCTAAATTATTTTACATTTTAGAGCCGATCGGAGAATTATGTTCCGTAGCTGACCATCAGCATCTTTACTTTGATCAAATTTAATGTGAAATAATTCCAGTAATGTGAAATGTGGTACCTAAAGAAGTACCACAATTCTCATGGTGAGAAGAGGCCAAAGAGATGGTCTGGTCTCTCCCCCTGGCCTCTACCCTATCCCAGTATGACAAACTGGTGAGGTGGCTGAGGTCTCGGTCAGCAGTGGGAAAATGACAGCCCAGCGCCAAACGCGGCTCTGCCTGTTTTTGGAAATAGAGTTTTATCAGAACAGAACCCTGCCCCTTTATTTACATAATGTCTGTGGCTGCTTTTATGTTACACAGACCGAGCACTGAGTAGTTGCAAGAGAGACCATATATTTACTCTATCACTCTTTTCAGAAAATGATTACATACCTGTGTTTAAATCATTTGTTGCCATATTCTTTGATTGCCAAAAGCAAAATTTCAAGAACAACCACAACAACAAAAAATAGAGAATGGACAAAGCTTTGCCAACGATACTTTACCACTAAGGACAAAAGTGCCCTCTCTTTATTGACCAACCTCATTGTACAGGTAATAGGATATTTCATCATTGCATCAGAATGAAGAAATTTTCATTCCAAGAGAGGGTGGTATATATATAAACTCAGAACAATTTCCTATCCCATTTTAATTTTTTCACAGCATTATCACTATCCAAAATTATTGTATTTACTTATTTTTGTTGTTTACTGTCTTTCCCCCACATTAGAATGTAGACTCCATGAGGACAGACAATCTTCTCTTTCTTAATCACTGCGGCTTACCCCAGTGTCAAGCATCATGCTCTCCATGTAGTCGTCAATCAGTAAGTATGAGTTAAATGACTGGTTTAACCAAGTATGGAATGTGTAGACTGGGGTGCACAGAGAGAAGCAGAAATGCAAGGCTACTGCAGAGTGGTGAGGACTGGGGCAAAGGGAGAGTGTGACCATCCACCAGCACAGGACTCTGAGCACTCCCTGCTGTCTTACCAGCACATAGCATAGTGCAAGGCACAAAATACACACTCAGCAAATGTTCACTGATGCAATGGCTACCCTGTCTAAAGGCACTTAAATTGAATTAAAAGGAAAAAAAGAAAACTCTTCTGGTAAAACAGAACGAAACTTCAGGTTAGAGTCAGCCAAATTGCAACTTGTTATAGATCTATGTGTCTCACTATAGCAATACAGTCTTACTATACAGGCTGTATACTTCTCATTTTCCTATGGATTGGGGGAAGTTATTGCAGGCAGCAGTACTCAGGGAAAACTGGCTGGCTTAGGCCATGTATTCCTTGGCACCCCTGGGGAGGAATTCCATCCAGCCTTTAAGCTCAGCAGCCAACAAGAAACTAGGAAACTGCCAGGGAACTTGGAAGCTTCAGAGGTGGCACAGCAGAGCTGGGTCCTGGCAACTGTGGTCTTACCGGAATGGCCATTCTTACTGGAGGAAGCATGCAATGTGGGTGGCTAGTATGTGCCAGTCAAAAGAAAGGACTCAGAGACAAAGAACACAAATGACCATGGGCCATCCCAGTTCTGAAAGTTGCAACTGGTGATTCAGACAGGAGGGCCAGGTCCCAGACCCACTTTTAAAGACCGGGAATTCAAAAGTGGCGTCACTGCAGATAGCCACTGTGACTCCAAGAGAGCCAGAGAACAAATAGTCAAGAGAGAGAATTCTTACAGTATTTGCAGGAGTAAGGGAGGAAGTTTTTATACACTTATGAAATGTTCAGGGAAATGCACATGCACAGAAATCAGAAATGCAAGAGTTCAAATCCTGGTCCCAGTTCTGTGTAGCCTTAGGCAAATGACTAACCACTCTGAACTTCTTTTCATAGTCTGTAAAATGGAGATAAGAATAGTTGTCCCTGAGGATTGCTGTAAGAATTTGAGATAATGTATGTAACTGGTATATAGCAGTAAGTCATACAGTACAGTAAATTTACCACAGTTATTTTTATATATTTTGAATAATAATAATCATAGTGCTTATGACGTTAGCATGCACACCCACATACATATTACCCTGAGAAATAGATGCTGGGAAGACACATCTAGAAGATAAGATCTTATAAGATCAAATGATTTTATGAGGCATGAAATCGCCAGGGGAACAACCTTTGTGGCACTACCAATATGGGAATTGGCAAATCTTTCTCTAGGGAACAGACTTTACTTTTTTTAAACCTCTGTGAATTTTTTAAACACACAAGCATTTTTCCCACCTCTAAATCAGGTGCCCAAGGCCAAGACCTCATGGTACCTTCAAGCCATAAACTCCCTTGGAGCACAGTGCACTAAAGTTAACACAACCAACATTCTTTCAGCACCCAGCAGCTGCCGGTTGTGAGATGAAGTCATAAGCATACAATTATTTAATTCTCACCAAAACCCTGCTGGATAAGCATAGCTATTCTCTTTTAGTCTAGACACAGGAGGAAACAGAAGATGACAGAAATAAGGTAACTTATCTGCTGTGATTCAGAATGCAAATTGTGGGCCAGGATTTAAGCTCACTTCTAGAAGGCTCAGAAGTGTAAGATGCTCGCTCCTCTGGGTCCAGGCAAACTGTCAACCCTGATTCATCTCCATAATTTTCCCTGGAGGACCAGGGCTATGTTGTATCCACCTCTGGATCCCCAAATTGTCAGCATTCTTGGCACTTGACATATATTAAAAATTATGGGAAGGAAAAAGAAAAGATGGAAGGAAGAGTGGGAGAGAGGAAGGATGGAAGGAAAGAAGGAGGGCCCAGCAACCCTTCCCTCAGTACTATTTTAGCCCCTTCCTATTGTAACAGTTACAAATTTGTATTATTTCAGCATTTCATTTTCTTGTTTCTTATTGGATGCCCTCAGTAGACTGTAAGCCCCATGAGAGCAGGTTTCATTTCCATCTTGTTACCTATGAATTCCCTAAATGCTTCAATAAATACTTAGCGAATGGACAAGTGTTCATTCCTCACCTTCTGAGGATGATGCTGTGTTGCTGGTTTTTGTTACTGTTTTTTTCAAGAGAGCCAGTTGTTAAACATTTACTAGCACACCACTGATCAGCACCCAGTGGAAGATTCTGCTATGACACCTAGAAACACAAGAGTCACCAAGGCTATATCCAATATGCTGAAGCAAAGGTTTGTTAGCATTTGCAAAGTGATTGCTGAAAGCAGTACATCATTATTTGCCTCATATAAGAAATATTTCTAGTGCTGCTGATTGAATGTTCAAGAAACGATTAAAGGCCTTGGCAATGTTTCACTCAAATATCTTTTGCATGAAAAGCCTCAGAGATTGGTTAATTATAGAGTTACACATTAGTCTCTCTCTAGTCAAGGGCATTTCCAGGCCCCCACAGTGCCCATCCCAGATGCAAGCATGGATTGAATCTGTGGGCATTAACGTAACTGGGCCCTGGATGCTCCTCCCGAGGAGTATTTCTGCAACTTGGCTAACAGCCCCCATGGAAACAGCCCTCAGTCCCTGTTTACGATGTCAAGCACCTGGGTTCCTTGTTTGGGCAAGTTCTTCTAGCTTCCTGCCAACTGAAAGAATCAGAACTCAAGCTTGCATTCTTAACCCCTCCCTGACCCTCACCCTGCCATCTCCAAACCCAGCTACTATGCCCTGCCAAGTTCCTCCCTAAATATCTCCCAGGTGCCTTGCGTAGGGTGCGCCTACTTCACTCTTCTGCACTGTCACTCCCTGGTCTAGATTTCCATGACCTCAGGCCTACAACTGTCCTCTCTTCCCCCTGTACTCAGTTCCAACCTATTTGCCACACTGCTGCCACGGGGACCTATTCAAAATGGAAATCTGACCTGGTCACACTCTGTCCCCACCTCAGTACTTTCAATGGCTGCCCATTGCTCTAGGACAAACAGTGAAATCTGTGCAGGGCTCACAAGGCCCCAGTGGCTGTGGCACCTCCGAGCTGCTCCTCAACATCACTCTCCTTGGGCTGCACCATGTTTCCTCCTGCCCAGAGACTTCCACCAGCCTGTGCCTTCTGCTCTTCCCCACCCACACCCTCTATTGTCCCTTTGTCTGTGTAAGCCTCACTACTTTTCCAGACTGTAACTTGTGCATCAGGCTGCCAGAGAAGCCTCCCAGATCCTTCGTCTGGATCTTACGCCTTTCTTTCATTCATTCATTCATTCATTCACTCATGTTTACTGAGAGCCAACTATATGGCCAATACTGATCTAGGTGCTGGTGGTAAGAGAAATGAACCACTCAGACAGCAACATGTGCTATAATGGAGCTTACATTTTAGTGAGGGAGAAGACAAGGCACAAACAAGCAAAATATATAGAATGGAATTACCTCACACATAGCACACATAGGGTTTCCTTCCTTCATAGCAGTTGTCTTCGTTTTGAATTATGCATCAATTGATTTTTATCTTCCCTACCAGGGGATCGCTTGGGTCTGAGCCCCAATAGAGCAGAGACTGAGTCAGCCTTACAAGCAACTGTACCCTGAAAACATAGTAGGTCTTCTATGGATATCATAGATACTTATTGAATCCATTTGGTCCCTTGTGAATGAATATCTCTGACATCAAGTTTTTTGAGTGCTTGCAGCTTGGGAATGATAATCCCTAATGGCCAGACCCTGAACTCCTCCCTGCCCTTTGAGAAGACTCCCTGCAGCCTCTTTCTGTAATTCTGAGTCAGAGCAGAAACCATCAAACTTTTTCTGTAAAGGGCCAAATATTAAATATTTTAGGCATTGTAGGCCATATGGTGTCTACACTGTTGTTATAGCACAAGCACAGCCATAGACAATTATATAAATGAATGGGCATCATTATGTTCCAATAAAACTATTTGTGAAAACAGGCTGTAGGCAGGAATTGGCCCACAGGCCATAGTTTGCAACCCTTGAGTTAGAAGATCCCGGAGGCCCAGCAGCTTATGGCAGTTGAAGGCAGAGTCTGTGTGGCCTGAGTCAGCTATGGAATCTGCTGGCAGAACCCAACAGCTTTCCACAGACCCTACACCAATTAACAGGGAGATTATCGCAGGAGCCCAAGCCTCAGGCATTTGCAGGTACCATCTCCTGCAGCACATGGAAAAGCAGTCCCCTGCACCTCCCAGAGGAAAGAGACTTGGCCCGCAGGCCTCATCAGGCAGGGATGGAGGCTGCCCCATTCCTTGCAGGGTCCCCAGGTTCCTCCAGAGGCTGAGCTCATTTCCTGGCCCTGCCCAGGCATGTGGCAGGGCTGCTCTCAGCTGAGCAGCTGCTGCCCTCCACCCTAGCCCAGCCTGCGCTCAGCTGGCAGACACAGGGGCTTTGTGCAGATTGGGTGACACTCAGTGGGGCCTTTGAAAGGAGACATGATATGTCAAAACCTGCCTATTGCTAATGCTAATTTTCAAGAATTTGACTTCTGTTGGCAACTGCCAGAGGAAAAACAATTACTTTTTGTTTTTGTATATGTAAGTAGTTATATTTACCCTGATCTTTAGGGCCTGTAGCCATGGAAAACAAGAGTTATCTGAGGCTTACCTGCCAGAATGGGATGAGTGGACAAATTTGTCTAGTATTTACAGAGCCAGAGAACATTAATTATAGCATTAACACTATGTGTGGGCTGCAGTGGGTGTTAACTGTTAAAAACAGTCCCAAAAACATCACACAAACTCCAGTTGGTGCTGGGGTAACAATGTCCTATGTATAAAAGTACTCTAGGCAACAAAATCACGGTGCTAACATTACCCTGAAGTTACAAATGCTCTGACTGTTAGCTCAGTGCTTCCAGAGTACCATGCAAGGCTAAGTATGATACATTTTTTGTGATGTTCTGATTATACTCATACTATGGGTGAGCAAGACAGATGGAATGACAATGCATAACAATGTGTTGGGTGTGTCAACAGGCTGGTATTCCAGCACTCAGACTGACTCAAAGCTGCAGCGTGTCACTTCTCTGAGTGTAACTATTCTACATGGAGCAATGGTCTGGGTGTTATGTTGCTCTGGGTACCCTGAATCAACCAATGGCTAATGGTAATAACATTCTCAGACAGAAGGTGCATGTTCTCCTAAAGGGCACATCAATGGATTTCAATCAGAGCAATCAAAAAGAAGCTTTTAAAATAGCTGAGTACTGAAAAATTGATTGCATAAATTTGATCAAGCCTGGAAATTTAGGAAAGCAAAAGTTCCCAATACAAATGGCTATAGGGGCAAGTGGGTAAAATTAGGGAAGACAATGGGCTGGTAGTGAATAGTAGGGGACTGTGACAAACTACAGAAGCATGTCCTCCCTAAGGGGACAGTAGTGACTCAGCTCCAGTAAAGTGTGGTCATGTGGAAATGAAGCTCTAGGGTTGCCTAACCTGACATTTTAAGAGATACAAAAAGCCTAGATTTGTTTTCAATGTACAAAATTTCTCACTTTACAAAACATTTGGGCCAAAGAAGATACACCCATGAGCTGTCACTTTGTAACCTCTGCCCAGAGGTCAGATTTGCAGAATTGGGATGGATGGGCTTCAGCACCATCAAACAGATACCTTGAGGTTCAATCTGCAAAACCAAAGAGTGACCACTCATCTCCATGAAACCTGGCTCAGTCTGCATTTCAAGTTTGAAATGTCATTTCTTTCTTCTTTAGCCTGCCCTTAGCCTCTTCTCTTATAGAGTAAGAAATCACTTTCCACCCTAACCCTAAAATAAAGCCTCTAATCAGTGCATGGTGATGGTGCCAGGGATCCCACAGTCCAGCTAGTCATCATTTGTATACTCTGCTCAGGTAGGGGGGCCAGGCCTGAGGTCCCCCAAGTAGCTGCAGAGGAGACAGGCTGTGGGGAATTGCACTGGCAGCATCCGTCAGGAGGGTCAGATTCTCCCAAGCATGTGGGCACCTTGCAGACAGCTAAGTGGAAACAGTGCCAAAACCAGTGGTCACTTGATTTGATTCTGTCCAACTGATTATTGTAATTGGATGACAGACTAATAGTTCCCTCTTCTTTTCAACTGTGTTGGAGGGTGAGCAGATCTGGCCCATGACTCACTCGCCTGGGTAGTTACCAAACAGGCAAGATTATCTCCTCACACAGGCAGAACTGTGCCTGCCTTTGGCTGCCTGAACAGTAAACTAGATCCAGCTGAAGTCAAATGGCAGGAAATATCAAAAGTTCCTCACATTTCATGTTATATTGTCTACGGAGGTCTTTGAAACGTTCCTTGCTCTAATAGTCAACGGGGATACATAGCCGAAGAGTAAGGTAGAACAAAAGCAACTATATGAGGGAAAAAAGAAGAAAGAAAAGAAGGAAAGATAGTGCAAAATGACAGGACTTCTCATTGGAGGAGCTTGTTGCAAATAATTGGGAATAAGGAGACTAGTTTGGTTTTAATGGAGCCATTGTACTGAAGTTCTTTAAAATATGAGCTGTAGATTCAGAATTTTGTAATGCTGTGGATGGAGCCCTCTTCTGGAGAAATTTTTCAACAGATACTACAACAAAATCAAAACACACAGAGATAGACACATACCCACACAGAGGGAAAGGGAAATAGGAAATATTATTGGCTATTTAGATGAAATGTCATTCATATGTGAATTGAATACATAGTGTGTCCTTTTCCTTACCTCCCACTAAACAGAAATGAACTCTACTCCCCAAGCAACTGTCTTTTTGGAAGGGGGAAAAGAAAGAAGGATCCTCAAGAACCTAGCTGTACTTTGACCTAAACAATGAACTTCAGACTGAGATGAGACTTCATGTGTACATCTAAATGCTGGAACTTTTAGATAATACTGTTATTGGGTACATTTTTTGTTAGGCAGTTTCACCATAACACATAGAGAATACTTCTACAAGAAAATAGATTTTATTTAATGGAAAACCCAAGGGCTAAAGATAGAAAAGAAGAGAAGGGAAGGAGGCGGAGCAGGCGAGATCAGCTAAGATGACTGTTGAGGCTTTTAATATAGACCACGGCATTACATAAATTTTCCAGATCACATATTCAGCCTTAGAGTTTAGTAAATGTCTTTGGGGACTTGCTAAAAAAATTGTTCAGACAAATTAACTCTACCACTTTGACTCCTTTTACCACTTCCATCTCTGCTTTTGAGATCTTATAGGCTGTCACATGTTGAACGCTTCTTGGGGCAGGGTACTCTCTGCAATTCTCAATCTTTAATCCTCATCAAAAAAGTTCTGCAAATAAACACTGCCCTTAAAATATAACATATGCAGTTGAAGTGGCACTAGAAGACACTGATTTTCACTTAAATCTTGAAAATCAAGATTCTGACTCCAAGAAAGTACACCCCTTGTTAAAAGCAACACCTCAGAATTCTG
Organism: Pteronotus mesoamericanus; assembly: GCF_021234165.1. Lineage (NCBI taxonomy): Eukaryota > Metazoa > Chordata > Mammalia > Chiroptera > Mormoopidae > Pteronotus > Pteronotus mesoamericanus. The sequence goes on from NW_026555189.1 coordinate 1,642,332, forward strand.
TGGAACATTTTTAGTCACTCCCATGCAACTGCTCTCCAAACCTGAACCACTCCCTAAAATCCTAATTATTGGGGGATTACTCATTCATTGTTAGAACTTTTGGCTAGCTGTGATACCCAAATAGGTGGGGGTTGGGGGGGAATCAAATTTACAGTGGAATTTCCAGCTCATGCCTCTTTTTTTTCACATTTATTAATCATTATAGCGAAATTCCAGAGGCCACTTCTGAGACAGTCTTTCCCAAAACACCCCAGGGGAGAAGACAGGTGACTTTCTCAACTTTGCCAGTTTCCAGCCATTGTTGCTTAGATTTCCTCTCCCCCATTCCAAAAATACCTCAAACAGCAACCTAGCCAATAAACTTACAGAGACTGATGTCTTCCAAAGCTGGACCCAGCATATTACAACTGGGGTGGAAAAACACACACATGCTTGCCTGAGCACCACTAGAGCTGAGTGACTAATTTGCTTTATTACATTGTTTTTCCCTTTCTTCTGTTTTCTGTCTGCCTCAGGAAAGTTTTGTTTTTGCTTGTTGACTCAAAGAGCCCAAGACTTTCTCCACTTTTTACACTATGGCCCACAGAGCTCTGCACTTGAGCTTCTTACTGGTTAACTGGGCTGTGCCAAAATGATTTCTCCGCAAGGTGTTATTGCTACCAGGATATAAATTACTGTCCTAATGTGGACATTTGCTCTGACTATGCATAACAATCTAAAAGAGGGATATCCCTCTCAGGGCAGGCAATTTAATTCAGAGTACAACCCCTGCTCCTCGATGCTAAAGAAACCACATGAACTGAGAGCCTTCATAACCCTCTGTGCTAGCAGGGCCTTGGGTGAGGAGACACACCAGGTGCTTTGCAAAGGCATCGTGTGAGAAGCCCCTAGTGCATAAGGATTACCGGGTGCTGTCATGTGGTCTGTCTTACTCAGGGGGAGGCATAACTTTGGGCAAGCCCTGGAATCCAAACTGAGGTCAAAACATGCCCACAGAGAAAAGTACCGCAAAGTGCTAGGAAAGGCAGTGGTGAGTGCCCCTCAGACACTGACAGCTCCCAGGCCTCGTGGTAAATGCATTACCTAGGACCTCCTGTTGAATGCAATCCAATCTGCCTAGAAATCCTGGGAAGGTGATAAGATTGTTTTACAGTGTAGAATCTGGAAGCTCAGAGAGATTAACCAACTTGCCCAGGGTGGTACCACTAACATATGGCAGAGCAGATCTGCCCGAATCAGAGGCATGCTCTGAACCACCCTGCTAAATTGGGATGCATATACACACATAGAGCCTGAGGAGTAAATTAGTCCAGAAAGATGGGAAAACTGATTCATAGTCGGGCACAGCTTTGGTGGCAGGACTGAATGCTACCAGGACCCCCAGGAGAATCAGCCAGCAAAGCCCTAGTAGAAGAGGAGTATAACTGAATAGTGGCTGTGGACCCAGGGAGGAAGGACACGCGAGTGGGGAGAGGGGGCTCCGCAGCCAGGCACCCTCACTTTGTGTGCTTTCCATGGTCACTGCATTCCTGGGACACTGGCCCATTTCCGAAGCCTAACCCCAGCACTAGCCCGGCAGTGGCCTCCCCGGAGAAGGCCGCTCTGCATCTTCACGTGCTAACCGGCCCCCGCAGGGGACTCTGGCTGCTCACTCCCCCTCTCACCCACATCCTCACACGTGTCTTCCCCTGGCACCCAGGAGTCCGGCCAGGAGCTCAACACCCATTCTTAGCACCCAAGGCACTCCCTATCTCCTTCCTTCCTCTCCGCCTGGCCCTGCCTTGATCTTACCCACCCACTTGTAGGCTCCCTGCGCAGTCCAAGTCCCATCGGTAGCCTGGGAGGTCGTGGTGCTTTCAGAAACCACAGGCCCCGGAGCAGTGCTGGGCGTGCCCCTCAGCCTCCAGTACCTCTGCCCGGCCTCCTCGGAGTACTGCCTTTTACACGCAAACTTCCAGAGATCTCCTAGATACATACGTGGTTGCTGGAGGACCACGTCTCCATCGCCCCCCTTTCCCAGAGTCGCAGGGCCCTTCCCTCCCGCCGCAGCGTTCCGAGGGTTAACAGGCAGCTGCGGCCCGGTGGGCAAGGCTTGAACTTTTCTCTGTTCTCCGCGCCTCCCAGGAAAGCAGCACGGGCGGCAGTTGGGGCTGAGGGACGAAGCTCCAGCTAGCTGGACAAAAGGGGCGTAGGGCGGATGGGGCCTGAGTCCTAAAGGGGACGCACCGCGGTCCTTCCCGGCCTGAGGTTAGGGAGGGAAAGGACCCCGATGCCGGCGCAACTGGCTCCTGCGCCTTTGAGCGACAGCAGCAGCCGGGCTGCAGAGCACGGCTAGCCGAGGCACCTTCCAGCGCGCCGCCGGGCCGAGTGAGGGGACCCGGGCGCCCCAGGAAGTCGGCAATGCCAGGCCGTCCTCTCCAGCCTCTGAGCAGCCCGCAATCCGGACACGAGCGGTGCTTCCCCTGCTCCACGCTGGGCTGGGTAAAATCACGACTCCTTGGAGTCGTCTCCAACTGAGTCTTTCTCCAACACAAGAGCCTCCGGGAGAAGGCGAATCAAAGTTACCCCACTTGATGTAGGCAAGAATGTCGCCCCTGCTTGCAAAATAAAGGACTCGGGAGCTTTCTCCTTCTTCCCCCAACACACACACACACACACACACACACACACACACACACACACACGCAAGCCAGCCGGAGTGGGTAACCAGACGCCCTAGGATCTCTGAGGCTGGGAATGACCTCCCTTCCGAGCCCAGGGCTGTCTTTGCCACCGCTCCAGGAGTCCCCTAGCGCCCCGAAAGCCCCCTCACTATGCCCGCGCCAGGCGATCGGAATGCAGAACTAGGGCGCGGGGCGCTCCCGGCTGCCCCTCTTCCCTACCTGGGACAGGAGAACGCACAGGACGAGCGGAGTTCTCGGCTGCATTTTGCCCGACTAGAAGCGCCCGGCGGCGTTTTCATTCATGCACGCGGCTGCACTGAGCATATTTTCCGTGGGAGCCAGGCTTTGAGGAGAGGCTCTGCCTCGCCAGCCAGCCAACTTCCCAAATAGATCAGCGGCAGCATCACGAAAGCATTGGGTAGAGGCTGATGACCAGGACCAATGGCTTTACAAGACGGATTCCTTCATAAAGCTCCCTCGTTTTGCATGGCAGATACGGGGCGAGCACCTCGCGCAAAGCGAGCCCCTCAAAGGAGGCAACCCATTTGCTTTTTTGGACTGTTGGGGCCCAGTCTCACAAATCACGCTGGGCAACGCCAGCTGATTCCACTTACACAGAGAATGGAATTGCACCAGGGACTGGCAGCCACTTCCAGCCCAGTGCTAAAAGATTCTCTTTATTAAAATGTTAATAAGATCCACTTTATTTCCAATAAATCAAATAAAATGACCCCAACAGTTTCAGCTCTTCCTTGGCAATAGATTTTTTTTTTCTTTTTCTTTCCTTTTTTTCCCACGTGGCCCAAGTCATGATGGTGTTTGGTGTTTCCCTGCCATCTCACAAATCACAAAGAGGACAGATCAATTCTAGCCTGCAGAAAAAATCCATCAGGGGGCAACAGATGTTATCAACTGCTCAGGTACGAATGTGACCGGCCACCTACTCCATGAACAGGCGTCTGGCACCAAAGTTGGGACTATGATGTGAGGAAACTTTTAAATTTTTTTCTATGGATGTGATCATTTGGAAGTTCCTAGCTATCCCCAGAAACTCAGAACAGTGGTAGCCACATTTCAAGGGATTTTATAAGTGGGGTTCTATGGAAATGAGGGTGAGAGGGATATCTAGGTCTGCCTTTCCCAGTAGGAATCTAAGAAAATGCATTAAAGATGCTACTTTGTCAACGCCATGCAGCCTCCTAAAAAGTATTTCAGGTGTCCTATAATAAAGGACATTTGTGTGATAGAATTTATGCAACCAAAATAGAAAATCTAGGTCAAAAGGGGAAAAAATCAGAAAACTGAAATGCTAAATCCAAACTCTAATAAATTTGCTCTGATTTAGATCTGAGCTTCCTAGTGGCTAAAGCAATAAGAGAAACACTTAAATTACATAGTTCTTATTATAGAAATAGGTAGACAAATATCTTCTAACATAAGTTCCCTTGACACCAAATAATGGGATAAACGTATTACATGTTATCTAATATAGCAGGACACTGAGCAATGGGCCCTGCTGAGATCCAGTGGACTGGGCCGTATTCCCAGCATTTGGCACAGGGCCTGGACCATGAAGACTGCCATTAGTATATGTTAAATAGATATCTAGACTTAATCAAGAAGCAGCAAGGGTGGGGTGGAACAAAGATTTCAGAGCCACATTGCCTAAGCTTAACTCCCAGCCACGACTAATAAGTTACTGAAACTGTTTATGCCTCTGTTTTCCCCCTAGTTAAGTGAAAATAAACATCATAGTGAGCTCACAAGGATGTGGTGAGGATTAAATAACAAAATAACCACTCAATGAATGTAAAATGATGCGCTTTTAAACATTATTTCATTGTCAGCTGGTCTATCATTGCATGTGGTCCCAAGGTCACTAATGAAGATGCAATGCCATTTGACTGCCTGACTGCTTTAACCAGAGCTGGCCCAACAGATGGCAATGCTGGCCAAATAGCACCCAGAAAGGTGAACACTACTGCTTCTTCCAGCTTCCCACTTTCCTATTGTCTAAGTAAACCTCGCCCCCTGAACCTCTAAGATGTACAGTCATGGTGTTTGATAGACGCTGTGCTTGTCTCAGTTTGGAACCCATGTGTGTGGAGACCCATCTCCACATCGCCCACCAGTAAGAGTAAAACAAGCTGTGCTTTGGAGTCAGACCTGCTTCAAATCAAGACATAATGAAATATTCTAACTTTTTTCCATTCTAGGGAAAAAGCCAATCAGGGACCCGCTGAGCTGAGCCCATTGATTCAGCAGACACAAAGAGAGAGGGCAAGCAGAGGACAGCTCGGAGATGACAAACCATGGTAAGGGGTAAAGGATGGCAGTAAGATGATGTTCCAGCCGCATTTCCAAAAGCAGCCACTCAGTCAGGGAAGCACTCCTAAGGGTAGGGTGTTTCCAAGGATGCACATGTATCCTTGCACAAAGTACAAAGCAGTATTACTGATTTTATAGTTCTGCTGGACCTTTCTTTGGTCACCCTATTCTATCATTCGTACTGCTGCTCACCAAACAGGTCCAGCTTTCCTGTTCCTGGCACACGGAAGGGTTGCACTTGTCGCCCCCTTGTGGTTAGCATGGGGAAGTGTGACTAGTTCTAGCCAATAAGCTGTGAGCAAAAGTAACAGTTGTCACTTCAAGGCTGGAGCATTTAATCACCAGTGTGAGACAGACTGGTTCCTTGAAATAGGTGCTGAGATGGGGATTTGTGCAGGTGGCTTATTGGGAAATGTTCTCAGGAGCAACAACTACAAGAGGGAGGGAAACAAGGTTGGCCAAGGGAAGAGGGTGAACACAGTTGTTTTTGCAGTAGCAGACTCAGCCAATAGCGGGGAAACTCTGAGGCTGGAGTGGTCCTTCAGAGATGGTCCTAAGAGAGTCCAGTGGCTCTGCCTGTGTGCTCCCAGGGGGCCAGCTGTTACCCCAAGTAGGAAACTAATCTTGGGAGAGGTAGTTTGGTGCAGCCAAGGGCAATATTCTAGTCTGCCTTAAGCTTCATCATCTATATATTAAACTAAGGTGCTGACCCACAACAGGTAACTGGAGGCTGTGATTCCCAGGCTGCAGATGACCTGGGGCATCTAATGGCACCAATGAAGACAGATACAGACTTGTCTGGCCAAAATTCTGCTGAGTCTGTCTCCAGCCAGGAGCCGTGCAGGCATTCACCAAGATCCTGGGCTTTTGCCCTGAGCTATCTTACTGGCAGGCAGAGTGGCTCCAGCCAAGCTCACCTGATTCCAGGTGGGTGTGCCCAAAGGGCCAGTCCCCATCCCTTCCTACCTCAGTAGGGGAGGTGTTGGATCTGTTAACTTTCAGAGTCTTCTTAGGCCTTGAGGCTCATTTCTAGAAACCCGTGGAGGTCAGGAAGCTGGAAAAAGATTTGTCATAAAATGACACTTGGATTGGGATCTCCAGACTTTGCTTATATTGGGTAAGTAGCTTTTACTCCCCAAGCCTCAGTTTCTCCATCATAAAATGGAAATAATAACATAAAATTCCAAAGATATAAAAAAATGATGTTCCTCTTTCCCTCTATCTCCTACTGCCCTCTACTCTCACAGAATGTGCATTTCACCAAAAAAAAAAAAAAAAAGTATCATGTTTTGTTCAACAAAAACAGGAGGAAAATCATTTTGCTCCAGTGATAAAAGACCTCTGAAAAAGATATCCGTTTGTTTGTTTGCTTGTTTTGCCTTGTTTTCCCTTCAGCTTCCTAATGAGGGTCCTTTGGCTGATGGATTGATTGATGGTGGCAAGTAAATACTGAAGTTAAAAACTACCTCCTACCCCTGCTCTACCTCCCCCACTACAGCCCCCAAACAAACCCCAGCAGCTTTTGCAGCTGTGGGCTCCCCAGAAGCCATGTCTGTGTTCAGACACATTCCAGGTTCACATTCCTTTTTCTGGCACAATGGCCTGGCTTTGGGGCTGGCAGGATCATCATCCAGCAGTCTGCAGCTGTCTCCTGAGGTTTCAGGGATTGAGGCTGTTTCCTCACATTGACTGGTGCAGATGAAGACATGATTTCTGAGTGTGTGGAGGTGGCTGTGTGGGTGTGTGCAGTGCTTGCATGTCATGCGTACAGGCACATGAATATGTGTGTGTGCAGAGGGGCAACTGGGATATCATGCAGCAGAAATAATTTATTCAAATTTTGGTACCCTTTATATTTGCTGCTGTGATGAGGCATTTGAATAGAATAGTGATAAACCAGATAGATGTCCTTATGAGACACAAAAGTTATCAAGTATGCAGGAGTGCCTGATAATTGGGATATACTTGGAAAGCAGGGAGGGAGCCCACAGCATACAGCATTATAGCACAGCATAATGCTGAAACTACATCCTTCAATGTTTTTAGTCTGCTTAAAATACTCAAGATTATGACACTATACCACCCCACAATACCTGGCCACCAAAAAAGTAGCATCCTTTCTTTGTTTGAGCCATGAACCTGCTCTATGTTCCTTCATTGCCTTTATGTTACCTGACCTTATACTATAAGTGGTCACTTGTATTATTATCTCAATTCTTCACTCCAGCCTGCATGTCCACCTTTCACCCCTTGATTTTGGGTTTGGCCATATGAACTTGGTGTGGCCAATGGAATGAGGCAAAAGTGATGGGGTGCTAGTTAAAAGCTCAGGCCCCAAGAGGCCCTGTGCATTTCAACTTGCTCTCACTAGGTTCTCTGCCAGTGCCTTCAAAGGAACATTCATGGGCTAGCTCACTGATCATAGGGATAGACAAGTACCTGTATGGACCCAGAGAAATTTCAGCAAAGACAACAGAGTCCCACCCAGATCGACTGATTCACAGGCATGAGAGCTAAACATAATTGATTGCTCTAAACTTGGGAGTGATTTGTTATGCATCAATAGCTAGCCAATAATCCCATAATTTTTGGTTTGTTGTCTATCTTTCCCACATCTGTCTTTTTGCTACTGTGTGTTCAGCTTCTAGAACAGTATCTAGCATACAGTAGGTACTCAAAGGATTTTTGTTGTAAAGACAAATGGTTTCTGTATTGCAAATTGCATGATGCTGATATGAAAGCCCCCTACATGTCCTGTTCTGCCAGAAATACTTCCTGATGGTGATGGTCCAATCCTCCCACCTGGAAAGTACTCTACGACCTTGACACTCTCCACTCACATGAGGCCCTCTAATTCAGCCTATGACAAAGCAAGGCCTTCTTACAGTAGTCTCAACCAGGATTAGATGTAGTAGGAACATTCCACAGGGGCTAGTGTGAGCATGTAGGTGCTTGCAGATCTTTGGAGAAGGACCTTTAAGATGTGATGTCCTTCTAAATTTCCTCAATTTATGAAGAGCCCAGACAGCTAAGACTAAGACAGAAAGTACTCCTTCGGCTTTTGAGACACTACACTAATATAGGGTCCTCTGTGAATATGTTTAATAGAATCATGACTTCCAGACTAGCATGGAGATAAAAACTTGGAGAGACTTTTAGGTCATGTCAATTCAACTTGCCTAACTTCCTTTAGGACTTCAGTCCCTCTTTGAGTAGCAAAACTGGGCATTCAGACACCAATTTTAGCCTATGAACTAGAAGCCATTAAAAGCCCCCTCTAGGTGTCTCCCTTATCCAAAATTAGTTACTGGGGTTATTTCTATACACAGAATGATCTCCGCTTCAATTTTGTAAAGCACTGGTTTTCAAAGTGTGGTCCCTAGACCGGCAGCATCAGCATCACCTCAGAACTTGTTAGAAATAAAAATTCTTGGTCTTACCCTAGACCTACTGACTCAGAAATTCAGGGATGAGGTCCAATCATCTGTGTTTTACAAGGCCTTTTTATGCATAGCTTGAGAATACTCAAGATAATTCTCTACTGCTCACTTACATATATTCATTCACTCACTCACTCACTCATTCATTCATTCATTCAAGGAACATTCATAAAGTGTCTATTGCATATTAACCACTGAGCTAGGTAACAGTGTAGGAAATGAAAAGGCTTGGTTTATGTGCTTCGGAAAATATGGACTCATGGGGAGAAAGACATCATTCTATTACAATGTGCTGCAGGAAGTACTGAGAGCAAGGTAGCTAGAGCTATGGGGGATCAGGATGCGTTTAAAAAGAGCCACGGGGTCCACTGCGGTTGGTTTCCACTATGTGTTGAAAACCACGATGGATCTCTACTTGACCAAAGTTATGCTTTTTGTATCCATTGATGACAAACTAAATAACAGCAAAAGACAACTCAAACTCAACACTTTCTTCTAACTGAATTTGAAGCTTATTCTTTGCAATCCTACCTCGGTAAAGCTGCAATTGGCAGTGCCTGGGGGTGGAGGCATTATTTATCATTGACAGATAATGCTCAGTGTGCATTTAGTAAGATTTCTTACAAAGACACCATGGCCTTCATGCCCCGCCTCACCTGCTTGTCTGTGGTTCCAAGCAAGAAACCACTGAGCTAGAGCAAAGGGAAAGTGAAAAACAGGGGGGCACTTCAGGGAGGGACTGGTGACCAAAACAAGTCTAGGCAGTTTGGGAGTCCAGGTTAGGTTCAGTTTAAACATCAGCATTTAGAGGCTGAGCTTTATCCTACAGGCAAAGGGGAATCATCCAAACTACTTAAATAGAGAAGGTTCCATATTTCATTTACATTTGAGGAAGATCACTCAGGCCACATTGAAGGATGGATTGCATGAGGGCCATAACGAAGGAATAGAGACTTCTTGGAAGACTACTGTACAGACCATCTAAAAGATAACAGAGCAAGAACTTTTTTCTTAGGTTTATAACCAGTGACCTGTATGGGAATGAATATTACATGGCGCTCTCTGCTGCTGCCTAGCAGTATCTAGGATATGACATATGCTTATGCGGTACAGAAGAATGAAACATACTTATTAAATTATAGGAGTTTAATTACAGGAGTTTGAGGTCCAGTTCTTCACATCTCCCTGCCTCTAATCCTTGCCTCATTAATGGTGGAATAAACTTCCTTGCCTTTGACTTTGGGCTTGATCATGTGGCCTGCTTTGGCTAACAGAATGAGGAGGATGTGCCAATGTGCAGCTCTGAGCCTGGGTCTTAGGAAGACCCGTGTGTTTCTGTTTGCTCTCCTACATCTTGCCATCCCCATGAAGAGAACATCCCCTTGTTATCCAACTGGTGCAAGAAGAATGAGAAACAGGTAAAGCTGAGCCACACCCACCCACCTACAGATCTGAAGTGAAAAGCAGAGTCTACCGAGGTTAGCCAAATCCCAGCAAAGGAATGGCTCAGGGAATGAGCTGAAAGCTGAATACTCAAATCTAGCATAGACACTGAGGTGGGCATGACTAATGTTTAATGTTTACCACAAATTCAAGCCCTTAATAATTTCTCAACTCACAAAATAGTCCTTTCCTTCCACCCACCTAATCCAAGATGACTGTCTCCTTGAAAATCCCTAGGCTCCTTTTTGAATATTTACTGCAAAGTTACTGAATCTGTCTCTGGTTGCTTTTCTCATGGCAGCATAATTGTAAGGCCATCACTTAGCAATTACTTGGGGAATTTATTTACAATGCAAGGCAGATATGTGAATGTTTGCAGTGGAAAAATTTATTTATAATGTAATCCAAATCTGCCAATACCTCTAGTAGATAAAATTGTACTGCTCCTATAAAAAGCAACCCACCCGGTTAATGATTTCTGTGGTCTTTTATGAATAGACCGGGGTCAGGTCCACCATAATGAGTTGGGAAAGTTAATCTGTGGAAGCAAGTTAAGCACAGGAAACTACATTTTAATGATTCTGAATGTGTGACAGCTGCCAGTATTTAACCAAATGAGCACCAGAAAAGGCAAATCCAAGACTCTTTTGTTCCTTAAGCTGAGCTTTCACGGAGTTAAAATGGCTGGTGCTCCATTTCCATGAGGTCAGGTATGATGTCTGTCTTTCTCTCCCTTGGATACCCCTTGCACACACATTGCCTGGCACTGAGTAGACATTTGGCATATAGGAGTGGGATGCATCAATAAAAGAGTGCAGGTGCATAGGAGAGGGCCTACTTAGCCCTGCACATCTGTTGTTTGCCATGCTTATACTTTCTGCAGCAAAACAAATCATCAAACAGTACACCTCTAGTATCAGCATCCACCTCCTAGAGCAGTCGTTCTCAAACTGTCGTCCTACTATGTGTCCCCTTTCAGTGGCAACACTCCCCATGTGCATGTTAATTGTCATACTGCTGCTGTTTCTATTGTATAAAACTCAAAATCAAATATGTCTTGAATCATGAAATTCTCCCTGAGCACATTAGTGAAAAGGAAGACTCACCACAGCCCGCAAAGCCTTACAAAGCCATCTCCTGTCTCCATCTCCAAATCCATTCTGTGTCCACTCTCTCCCCTGTGCTCATTGTGCCCTGCCCTGCTCTAAATCATCAGACATGCCAAGCTCTTCCCTGACCCCAGGCCCTTGCACATTCTAGTCACTCTGTCTGAAATGCTCTTTTCCTCTGCTTTCAGGTCATTCTCATCCTCCCAGAAACTGTTCATATGTCACTTCTTCAGAGACAGGGCCATCTCTCACCAGCTCATTCTTCATTAGCTCATTTCCTTGTTTCCTCCATTGCATTTTCTATCATTTGTCACTATTTTATTTATTGTTTGCTTCTTTCTGTGTTGGTGTTCCTTACTAGAATATGAGTTTCATGATGGAAACTAAATATCTGTTTATTAATCACTGTACTCCAGGACCTAGGACCATGCATGATCCACGACAGGCACTCTATAATTTTTTTTTTAATAAATGAACAAACAGATGATCTTATGGCCAATGAGAGTAGATGGATGAGTGGTTCTCTAGATGTACTAATCTCATTAGAAATACCAAGTAGTGGTCTGATGGCTGATGACTGCAGGGAACCACTGTACAAAAATATGGTCAAGATTAAGTGTGTGCACTTGAAGCCTTATGTTGTATAAAACCTAATACCAAGGGTCCAGGGGCCCTGTGGGTGATCCCAGTAAACTACTCTCTATTCTCTTTGCCAAGGCCAAGTTCATACGAAGTGCGGGGCAGGACCAATTTGAACTGAGGACCCAGTTTTCCCAAGGTGAATCAGGAGAGGGTGAGGTGAGCTGGGGAACACCTAAGGAAGACATGGTAAAGTATTTTCAACACCATTTCTATTACTTGACAGGTCAGGAACTCATCTAAAGCCTTTTCAAGGTGCCAGGTTCTTGTTCACATAATGAATCTATTGATTTACTTTTTGCCCCTAGGAGACTGTGAAGACCACAGAATGTCAAGAAAGAAGACAAAGAATTCTTATTACTTATCGTGGAAACTGATGGGTGAAGAGACAGGTCTTGGCATATTCCCAGAAGATGCTCATGACCTAGTTATTATTCTTTGGGGGTAAATAGTTATTTATGGATATTTTAGGACTTACCTACTTTATTGCTCTCAGCTAACATACCTTCTCATGTCCATAAATCATGGCTTTCTTAACTAAGAAAGTAAAACAGGATAACCATTCATTCATTCAGCAACTGTTTTGATAACAAGCAACAGATATAGTAAAATGGAAGCATTTTTCTGTAATCAAGCTAAGTAATTGATCTCTAGATTGCCAGTTCCTTCGACTCCCCAGCCCAACTTCCATATTGTTGCCAGAGCAATTTTTAATTCAAGCAATAAAAATCAAGTATCTATTATGATCTAGGCATTATTTTACTCAGCAGTGAGTAAAGCAACTTTGTTTCTAGCCTTTGTTCCTGTATCTCTTCTTTGCTTATACATAAAGCCTTCGGTGCCTCCCCATTGCCTTTATGTTAAAAGTCTAAATGCCTAACTTGGTATTCAGTGCCATACTTTAAGATCCCACACAGCCACTCTGCTCTATTTCCCCCAACAAGGCTCACGTACCAGCCATACGGAACATTCTACCATTTCACCTCACCTCACACCAGGCCACTTCATTTCACAGAATCATTGCACATGCTGTTTTCTAGGATTTCTCTTGTGCAGGCCAAAGCTGACTTGGTAGGCCACAGCTCAGCATTAGAAACCAACCACCTCAAATGCCATTTTCTCCAGGAAATCTCCCATAATATACCCAGGTTGGGTTAACTGCTCTTAGAACATGTCAGTACTCATTTACTGGAGCCCCTTGCTGCAATTATCACTTGTTTGAGGTAAGGAACTAAGTCTTATTCTCATCTTCATCTTCAATAAGCCCAGTGCCAAGCATATATAGTACTTCAATTTAACATCTATGTGTTGATACATGTATACATGCTAAATAATCATGAGAGCTATGATGTTTAAGTACCAGGCATTTTTCCAAGTGCTTTACACTCATGTTTGTCTCATTGAATCTTAATCAGCAACATATTAAATATCAGTATTGCCTTTTACTGGTGACTAATTATAGGCAAACCTGCCCTGGGTTTAAAAAGAAGAGAACATTGACCTGGTAATCCGAGTGCCTGGGTCCCACCTGACTCATTATTGCCTATTTGTGCCATAATGAAGAAAAGGTCAATATTCTCGCAGCCTTTGTTTTCTTTCTTGTTAATAAGCACAGCTTTTGGAATCAGACAGCCTAGATTTAAGTTCCACTCTGTTACATCCTAGAACAGACAGAGGTATGCTTGAAGGAGGGGTACACTCTATAAAGCAATAATGTCACTAAGAGGCAACATGATTGGGCACTTACCCTGGGTATCTTACAGCTAGTATTCTCCTCAGTCCTCAGAAAGTGGATATCACCATTATTATCATAAAATACTGTCACTATGCTCACAACTTCTAAAAGCCTGGGCGGGCTGCCCATTATCACTCAGTGCTAATCAAGAACAGAGTCCACAGGATAACTCATTCATTTTTTCATTTATTCATTCAATCATGCAATCATTAAGAAGTATGGATAGTGCCCCTTCCCTGTGTCAAGCTCTGTTCCAGAAACTAGTGCTGAATATACAACAGTGAACAAAACAGATGACAATCCCAGACTTCAAGGAACTCGAGTACTAGTAGGGTTCAAGAGAGGGGTTAAACAACAGTAAAAATGTAAAGTAAGATTAAACGGTAGCCAGTGTTCTGGTGACATGCAGTTAGGAAAGGAGGAGAGGGAGCATGGGAAGAGACTTAGAGTTCCCTAACTGCTAACATTTATTTCATGATTACTCTGTGCTAGCCATCATTCTAAGCATTTTACATGTATGCACTCACTGAATCCTTCCAGCCAGCCTTGGAGGTAAGTCCTATTACTAGAATCTTGTTACACATGAGGCAATGAGGCTTAGAGAGGTTAGATGTTTGCACAGGGTCCCCTAGCTAACAAGGGACAGAACTAGGACTTGACCTCAAGTGGTTTGGTTCCTGAAGTCATTTTCTTAGCCAACCAAGGCTAAGGCTTATCCAGTAGCCTCGGTACAGGATAGCATAGCTGGTCTAGACTCCTTTAGATGCAGGTTTGCAAGCCCCCTTCTTTTGTTTCTGCCCCCTTCTTCTTTTGCCTCCTCCCTATTTCTTCCTCCTAGGCTTCCAGCTTCATTCAGGGCCCATGAGTTCCATCCTCCTCACCACCACATGTCCGACAGAGCTGTCCTGCCCTTGAGTCTTCATGTTCAGAGTGGAACACCTAGAAACCAACTAATGTCCTCTCACAGCCATTGACCCCTGCCATGCCATTAGGTGGACACGGTGCCAGGCTGAAAGTCCTCTCTGCACAAGGCTGAGAATGAGGGTGAATGAAGAGGGTTAGAGTGACAGAAAACCCTATTCTGTGATCATTCCCATTTTTCAGATAAAAAAAAAAAAAAAGGACTGCAAAAATAACTAAAGGAGCTAAACTAGGGTTTGAATTCAGGACTGTCTGAACCCAATGCTCTTAACCACTAGACCTTAATTTCAAAGAGCAGCTCTGTGGTAGGCAGAAAATACGTACTTAATTAAAAACTGGCTTGAAGAAAGGGACAGATGGATTAGTGCATGAAATGTCCCCCAAAATGGGCAGATGTGCACAGGCATGAGAGCCAAATAAAATAATAAAGGCGTCATGTACATGAAAGTGTAATAAGGACCAGCACAATCTGTTTGATAAGGAGCTTTGGAAAGACTGAGAACCGAACAGTCTTCACGAACACTGGTATAAACACAAGTTTGCGATCTTGTAGCCAGGCAGACTTAGCCTTGCTTTTCAACTACAGTTTTGTAAGGGTCTCTTGTAGGCTTTTTCCTTTTCTAGAAAAGGACAAGTGTGTTTAGGGAACATAATGTGGGGGGGAACCTGGTCAAGCTGAGACCAGCTGAGACCAATGACTGGGGAGGGAAGAATGTGCTCATGGGAGCAGCAGAAATACAGAGGTGACAGGAGAGGGAATTGTGCTGCTAATCCCTCACACCGTGACTTTACCAGCTTCTAATCGCCTAATAGCAGGGCACATAATTGGCAGAAAAGATTGCCCTGCCCTTTACACATGTGTCTGCAATTACTTTTCAAACTGGGGCGATAAGTGGCATGATTGCTTTCCTTATGCTGCTCCTGGGAGACAGGAGGCCTCTCTCCTGCAGCTGTGATCAGCTCTGCAGGTCACAAGTGGAAGAGCCCCCCTACCGTCCCCCTACAAACGTACATCTGCTATCACCGAGGACTAAATTCCCAACTCCTGGCTCGGGTCTGACCTCGTCTCCTCCCTCGCTCCTTTGCACATGTTGCTTCAAACCTGCCTCTTCACTCTGCTCCTTCGCTCCACACTTGTTCTTGTCCTACTGTGCTGCTGCACCTTCTGCCTGTATCCTCACATGTTCTTGAGGTCTCGGCTCACATGTCACTCCTTCGAAAAGTCTCCCATGAACACCCCTACTTAAAATACCTCTCTTCTACTGCCCAGCCCTGAGTCACACCTCTGTTCCTCTGTTTAATTTTCTTTATAGCACACACCACAGTACCATGCCATGTTTACTTGTGTCTATTCATGTGTTTACTGTCTGTTTCCTAATTGGCATGGAAACTCTGTGAGGCAGGCCTTTGTCTTGATCATCACTGCATCCACAGTGCCCAGAAAGAAGTCTGCAACAGCGTGAACATGCAACAAATCTAGTGAGACAAATGGTCTGCCAACACAACCACACATGGACCAACAGTGGATCCAACACTGCAAATGCTCCATGAGGCTTGCAGAGGATGTGTGCTTTATGAGTTCCATGAAATGCATTTTGAATGAAAGCTGAGAGCATGCACTCTGGAGACCCACAGGGCCTGGCTTTATATCCCAGTTCTGTCCTTTACAAACTGTGTCCCTGGACCACTCTTATACCAACCTGAGCCCCAGCTTCATCATCAGGAAATTGGGGATCTCACTCAGTTGTTGCTTGAATTAAATGAGACCATGCTTATATATCACATTATCCTGTACTTGGAAAATAAAAGCTTATAGCTATTCAATAAATAATAATAGACACTGATGTTTCTGCTCAAACTATGAGAGAAAGAGAAGGGGAAAGATACATTAGTTGAACACCTGCTACATGACTGGTATCCAGCAGGTAATTTTACCTACATAAGCTTACTCCCTATAGCAATCTTCTGAAATAGAAATGAATATCCATGATTTCTAGATGAGGAAGCAGAGGCACCTTAAAACCAAATGACTTCCCCAGCACTGCCCAGTTTCTAAGCGACAGAGCCAGGCCACAAAGTCAGGTTCTCTGCTTTATCATCACATCAAATTGCTTTTCTAAAAATGAAAACAGATCACAAAAAACAAACAGTACATGGACACAAGCAGCCTGAAGCATGGAAAATTTAGTTTGAGACTCAGTTTAAATTCTCCCAAGCCTTTTTCCATGACAGCTCCAATAGAAAAAGATAACCCTTAGGTAGGGTTGCCAGATAAAATACAGGAGTTCCAGTTAAATTTGCATTTCAGATAAACAACAAATAATTTTAGTGCAGCACAATTATTGTATTGCATACTTACAATAATTTTCTTTTTCTCTCCCTCCCACCCTTCTTTCCTTCTTTATTCAAAAACCTGGCAACTTTATAGCCTTATATTTCCTACAGCCCCATCAAGGTATGCAGCTATGAGCTAAACAGTACTCCCCTACCAGGGTGGACCTTTGCAGAAGATAATTTGAACTGTCTGTCTAGGACATAGCTCTCCTATCAGATAATGACTCTACCCCACCCACAAGGGCAGGCCCCCCGCTGCCATGCCATCCTGCCTGCCTGGGAAGGGCCCTGGAGCACTCTTGCCAACCCAATTCTCTCTCTTGAGAACTTGAACCAAGAAACATGGAGAAGTAAAGTCAATGTCCCACAGAACCGCCAATAAATTTGCTTTTATTCTTTCCGATTTTTATTTTTGACTTTGACTTTGTTTTACTTTGGTTTGCTTGTTTTGTTTCAAGTGGAATGTAAGCTCTTACCATCAAATCACTCTTGACTAGGCCGTCTCTCTCTCGTGGTCATTTTATTTGCCCGTGGGAAATGTAAAAATGACCAAGGCTTTTGAGTGCCTGGATGAAAGCATTATCATTGTCTTTAAAAAATTCTCCAATGTTACTTATTTCTTAAATTGGTTCCATTTTATTTTAATTCAGAAGAAAAAAATCCCATTGAGAGGCCCATCTTCTAGAAAAGGTAACATGACTTAATCTCTTGAAAACAACAGTAATTCTAGGTATCATCGGCTTTGATAAGCACCCTGCATCCAGCCTCTGTATACCGGCTGAATGTGGACCTCCCATGGCAAGAGCCAGCCTCCTTCACTGCCTGACACCCACGGCTTCATCCTGGTCCAGCTAACGGATTTCTTTAGAAACCCCCAAAGTAGGAAAACACTAAATGAGCCTTGTTATCCCCTAAATTTTGGAAATTAAGTCCTGAGAATTCCAGATGACGCAGAGAATTGCTTATCCCAGTCACAGAGGTTTACAGTCCCTCTAAAAATATCTGAGCAACCATGTTTGTAACAACTGTCAAGTCCTCTCACTTGGCCCTGACCCTGGCCCTGGCCACCCAGCTCTGCCAAGTTCCTGATCCTTACGCTCTGGCTTTTATTTTTGTCCTCATACTGATGACAATCCAGAGTCAACTGAACTTCATGTCACATACTCAGAGACTAAAAAATCTCAACTAATGAGAAAGCCAGAGTGTTTTACTCCACTCAGCCTACACCATGACCCCTTTATAGATTTTCAAAGCTTTACTCTCTTGGAAAAAAGGCTAGAATCCATTAGAGACACTGCATGTTTCACTGGACAATGCTTTTCAAAAAGCTTTTTTGAAGTTTGCTAACTCATGGCAAAAACCACCTTCGTCCCTCTGCCAAGCATCACGAGGCTTTATCTTCCCCCCACAAATGTCACAAGATCTTGCCTCCCCTGACAACCACAAGGCTATGTCCACAGGGGTCTTCTGCTGTACTTGTGGATGTTTTTAAGCCTGTAATTTGATGCAGTAAGGATCTGGGTGTGGTAGTTCCCAGGCCTCTGAATGGTGAGTACAGTAGTCCCCCCCTTATCTGTAGTTCTGCTTTCTGTAGTTTCAGTTACCGGCAGTCAATTGCAGTCCAAAAATATTAAATGAAAAGTTCTAGCTATAAACTATTCCTAAGTTTTAAATTGCATGCCCCTCTGCGTCGTATTGAAATCTCACGCCAGCCCTCTCTGTTCCACCCGGGACATGAACCATCCCTTCTCCAGCCTATTCATGCTATATATGCTGCTTGCCCATTAGTCGTTAGTACTTTTGGTAGCCATCTTGGTCATCAGATCAGTTAGCAGATCTTTTCAGAGAGAGAGCCCATTCACAAAATTTTTATTATAGTATATTGTTACAATTATTCTATTTTATTATTAATTATTGTTAATTTCACACTGTACCTAAATATAAATTATACTTGATCACAGGTGTCCATGTATAGGAGAAAAACATAGCATATGTAGGGTTCAGTACTAGCCACAGTTTCAGGCATCCACCAAGGGTCTTGGAACATGTTCCCTGTGGATAAGAAAGGACTACTCTACTTTCCTCCTCCCTCCCTACGATGCAGGGTTTCTTTTTCTATAAAAACTTTTAAATTAAAAGCAAGAATTGGCTTTTCTAGTTCTGACCCTCAGCTCCCCCTGGCACTCAGATTCTACCCACTGTATTAGTTACCTATTGTTGCCTCAGAGCTCAGTGACTTAAAGCAACAGTAAACATTTACTATCACTCAAAGTTTCCACGGGTCATGAACTCAGGAGCAGCTTAGCAGGGCAATTCTGACTTGAGGATCGCTATTGGTGACCAAAAGACTGACCAGGACGACTGTCATCTAAAGACCTGACTGCGGTCGGAGAATCTTCTTTCGAAGTGTTTTTTTTATATGACTGACAAATTGGTGCTGACAGTTGGCAGGAGATCTCAGTTTTTCTTCACCTGGACCTCTCCACAAGGCTGCTTGGGCTTCCTCACGTCTTGGTGACTGGCTTCCCCCAGGGGGAGAGATCCAAGGGGCCAGGACGGAAGTGGCATGGTTTATGGTCTAGCCTCGGAAGTCACAAACTATAACAACTGCCGTATTCAGTTGGCCCTCTGAGTCACCTTGAGAGAAGATTATACACGGGTGTGAATACGAGGAGCCCAGGATCACTGGGGGCCATTGAAGAGGCCGGCTCCCGCACTTACCACTATCCTTCCCTCCCCTCTCTGCTTGTGGTCACCACTTCAGCAATCCCATTTAAGTCCCCGGAAACCCATATAAGGACTTGTCTACTTGGCTGGACCCTTACCCATTATGCTTATTTAAGCTATTAATATTTAAAATTATTAAAAATGTCATTATTTATTAGAGCAAAGCTCTCCCCTTAGAACTACATATATATAACAGGAAATCAGTGAGAACCACATGGTGGCTACTAGAGGAAAGATAGGGCTTCACTGGTTGACCATAAGCTCAGCTAGTCTGAGGTGAAGCAGGACTGACAAAAACAATCAGACAAAAACAAAATGCCCGTTGCAATTCTAGGCTCTATCAATGGATGTAGAATATTTTTGCCAAAGAAGCTGATAATCACGCTGATGACTGAAATAGTTGGGCCAGACCAGACTGGAACTTCGAGCTTAAGTTTCATACTATACCAAGAGGAACTTCAAAGACCCAGACTAAATTCAGAGATGAGGGAGCAGGGGTGAAATCTACAGCGAAAGCACGCTAAGCGTTTTACAATCATTGCTACGATGATCGGAATGTTTGTGTCCCCCCACGCCCCCAACTCCACAATTGTTTTGTTAAATCTTAATGCCCCAGGTGATGGGATTAGGAGGTGGGGACTTTGGGAGGTGATTAGGTCATGAGGGTAGAGTTCTCATAAATGGAACTAGTGCCCTTATAAAAGAGCGCCCACAGAGCTCCCTCACTCCTTCTGCAGTGTGAGGATACAACAAGTAGTTTGCAACCCAGAAGAGGGTCCTCACCTAACCATGCTGGCACCCTGATCTCAGACTTCCCGCCCCCAGACTGGTGATACATAAACCTCTGTTGTTTATAAGCCACTAGGTCTTAAACAATCATTACATCCAATGTAGTGTCCAGTCTGTTTTCTTACCATCTGTTACTTCTTTCAGTCTTCTCTTCCCATACTACCCAGCTCTTATCCTACCTTACATTGGCAATACAGCGCTCAGGCACCATACTTTACAATGTACCAGGTGCTTGCACATCTGTCTGTTTTCCTATCAAGTTATGTTAGCCTTGCTTTCTGGAGCCCCAAGGAAAAGCAAGCAATGGGAGGCACCTTGGGGTACACAGAGGGAACTATATATTTGTTTCTTAATCCAAGGAAGACTATTTTAACAGAGGCTGTAGCACAACCTTAGGACATGGGAGAACAACAAGGGAAGTGCTTTCTCCTGTCGCGGCAGCTTGGGAGCTCTGTTGGTGGCACCCTTCGCCAGCCCCAAGAGCTGAATGCAATAATGGTTTACACTTGTCAGCCCCCATTCATCTCCCGGTCCCCCTGTGGCATTCATTATCAAACACACAGGCACCAGGGAAGGGCAGGAGCTAGAATCAGGAGAATGCACAGGCGCCCTTTGCTGTTGTTAGCGGCTTTCTTTTCCATTTCTAATAAATGCTGTTAAAAAACCCATGCCTGGGAGTGTAAAAAAGTGGAGTACGAGGAACAAAGCAAACATCTATTTTATTTGTGTGACAAAGGCTCATGGGAGAAGCCAGCTTTGGCATAACAACGCGGTTCTTCTCCATGTTACGTGAGCAAGAGAATTCAAAAGAGCTTATGGGAAAGACACGGGATTATTTGGGACATGGGAAGGTTTAGGGAGGAGAATCTGACAGGCTCTACCAAAGCAGGGAGCCAACAGGGGTGGCAAGGGGATTCTGGAATTAAGCAAAGTATAGTCCCCTTACCCCAGAAACTTGGGGCAGAGAAGGAAAAGGCAGGGGGAGGTTGCCAGAGGAAATGGCTTACTAAAAATGACCCTAAATTCTTGCCCTCCCCCAGTAAATATTAGAAGTGGCTTTGTCCTTCCACACCCTCACAATACCAAGTATCAAATTCCCCCGTCTTAAGGCACAACTACAAAGGGCTGGAGACTGGGGCCAGCAGTAAAAAAAACCCGTTTTCTATCGACTTGGAGGAAGAGAAAGTGGGCAGGTCATAGAGACTTTCCTGTTGGGTCACTGGAGCCTTGGACCCCAGGGCAACCCCCAGAAGAAACCTCCTGAAGACAGGGGTCTCTGCTCCTGCCACCCCATTCCCTACCCACAAGCCTGCAAAGACCCAGGCTGGCAGAGCCACCGGAGGCCCAGGCCTCCGTTAGAGTAAGTCAGCACTTCTCAAAGTTCAATGAGCCACCTGGGAAGTAGGTCAAAATGCAGGCCAGAGAGGGGCCTAAGGATCTGCATTTCTAGCAAGTTCCCAGGTGACACTGACCCTGCAGGTCCGCAGATCACACTGAAAATAAAAGCCATAAGCTTCCGTTTTCTCTGCTGTAAAACGGATTTGGTTGACAATGATTACTGACTAACAATGGTTAATGGTTAAAATGATTAATATAGTTATAATACCATCGTTACTCTCTCATTATGAGAACTAACTAAAACTCTGGTTCTAAAACTGAGCTGTAACCTGTAAAGCACCCTGCATAGGTAATTAATATTCCTGGATGTCCTCTGCACATCACCCAAATACCCCTGAAATCTAGAGAAATATGATGTAAAGAAGTAATGGCAGGGGGAGAGCTTGGGCCACCAGAACACCCATGTGATGTTTCTCTTCTTTAATTGGGGGTGGCAGGGAGGAAATTCATTTCTATAATCCTGTGCCTAAATCCATTTCTCTTTTGCTTCTTAACATAATTGTGATGGGACCAAAATGTATTCACCTGTAAGGTTCACCAGTTCCCCCCTTCCCCAACTCAGACAGCGCTTTCAGGTACTGGAGATGACAGAGCAGGGACGCTCTGGGGGAGAGTCCTGGACTGGGAAGGTGACGGGCTGCTGCTGTATAAGTGTTTCAGACACTGGGATAAAAAAACATTAATCACAATGGACTTGGATTATGTATGGGGGTAGGTAGGGTCCACTGTGACCTCCAGAGCAGACTCTGTCCCCTCAGCACACACCATTCCACGCATGCTGGCAAATTCGTACTGCAGAAAACTGCAGCAGCTACTCTGCCTGACCGCATTCTCTGGTGCGGAAAGCTCATTCCCATGGTGCCCAGAGCAGGTTGTGGAGCCAGGGAGCTGATGGCCCCAAGAGTAGCCACCAAACCCTGGCTAAAAGATGTGAATAAATATCCAAGTTTTCTTGCCCCTGAGGAGAGGCAGCTGGGAAGTGTGGCCTCAGAGTTCCAAGAGACCTGTCCCAGCTGGATTAAGCCCCACTTGCCCATAGACAAAATCAGTTTATTAACACATCTGAATGATATTCTTCCTTCCCTGTTGTATGAGTTTCCTGGGTCTGCTGTAACAAATTATCATAAACTTCGTGGTTTAAAACAACAAAAATTTATTCTCTTACTCATCTGGAGGCCAGGAATCCAAGATCAAGGTATCAGTAGGGCCATACTCCCTCCAGAGGCTCTAGGGGAGAACTTTCCAGCTTCGATTCAAGGAATGCAGGATTCCTTGATTTTGGTCGCATCATTCCAATCTCTGCCGCAGTGCCTTCTGCTCTGCATGTGTCAAATCCTCCTCTGCCCCCTTCTTATAAGAATACATATGATGGCATTTAAGGCTCACCCACATAATCCAGTATCACCTACCCATCTCAAGAACATTAACAATCACATCTGCAGTGACTTTGCCATGTAACTTATCCACAGGTTTCAGGGGTTAGGGCATGGAAATCTTTTGGGTGTTATTTTTCAGGCCATCGCACTGTGTCTCTTCCCTATCCCTTCCCCCGCTACCACCACCTACTGGAATTCTTGGGATCATTTCCCAGATAAAATCTTTGCACTCAAATCCGTGTCTCAGGATCTGCTGCTGGAGAAACCCAAACCAAGACAACCCCCTTAGCTGTTTGAGAACATAAAGACAGGAATTTCTGTCTGTACCAGACTTTTTAAAATAAAAATTTGCCATTGACTAGATTAGATGGGCCAGGGCTTTATAGTGTTCTTGTAATAGAAGAGGAGTCCTTCCTTATAGCGAAAGTCAGCCCTCTCTGGTCCCATTGCAGATTATGGTCCCTGCCACCTTCTCAGGATCTGTGCCAAAGTGGCTGTCACTTCCTTGGTGGTCAGCCTTTTCCTCTCCGTTGCCTCTGTTTCATCTACAGTAACACTCTCCAGCCTTTTCTATCATCGAAAAAAGGTGCCATCTCCAGATGGGAAGCAAATGGACACAGACCATTGAGGTTAAATGGGGCAAGCTGAGAGCTCATTCGCTAGGAAAAACACATAAACCTCACTTACGTACCCTTCAGCTCCAGACAGACTCTCATCGGTAGAGAGAAATAAGGGGTGCAGTTTAAAAGGTTAATCATGCCTCTTCCTCCAGCCTCAAAGTATGACCACAGAAACACCAAAGGACTTCTCCATAATTTCCTTCCAGGGCCCTAATGTCTTCTTGAAAAATATTGTTGACCAAACAAGCTGTGCCTAGAAGGTAATGGCCTAGATGGGCATCATAAAGGCTGATACTCTGCTGAGTACCTTCTCTGCCTCCTGCACAGGTCCTCACCTTTTAGAGTAGCATTACTTCTACATTCTCTATCATACACATAAGAAAATCAAGTCTTTCATAAATTAAGAAATTAATTTATGGTATCACCGCTAAGAAGTGATAGAGCAAACATTCCCAGCAAGGCCGATGGGCTTCTAGCCACTCGTCCAAGACTTCCTCAGTTATAACCACAGGGTCAGCTTCAGGCTCACACCCTGCCACCTCAGGCGTGCAGAGGAGGTTAGGCTTGGCTGGTCAGAAACCCTGCTCTGTGCTCACTGCCATCCTGCCCCCTTCTCAAGCCACCTCCCAGGACCTTGCTCATTTTCTGAGCTGCCTTTGACTGTTTCCTGGAAACTGATACCAAGGTTGAGTGACAGTGTCAGGAGCTCAGACCTCTGCCAGAAAGAGAAAAAGGAGTTCTGATTCCAGCAAGGAGTGTCTACGCCCCTCTTGGCGAGCGTCTGCCAGCCAGCACCTTATTATGCTGTGAGGGTACGCACAGGCCGATTCAAGCCCATTCATCATTGTTCTGGAAAGTTCATGCTTTGATGCAGTAGCCTTGATGCTGTTTTTCCCATTGCTCCCAACTTCAGCAATCTGGAAAGCAGAGCAATAGGTAATCAGTCTCTCCGTCATTAGGGCGAATAGGAAAGATTCTCCTGTGGATTCAGCCTCCCAGTGTGGGTGAGCAAAAGGGCAAGCTGAGTTTTTTTAATGAAAGGGCTGGCCCACGGATGCCTATCTCCAACCAGAGGCCACACGAAGAGGGACAGTGTTGCAGCGGGGAGCACTGGGAGTGTCCTGCTTGGCCCGTGGGCTGGGCCGGGGCTGCGCCATGCATGGAGAGTTTCATCACCCAGGAGGGTCCAGAAAGAATCCCCTGGTTTCCAGAGATGACCAGGAGAAGCAGGAGCCTGAGGATGCGCAGAGGAAAGGTAGCCAGCAGGATCAACAATTGGCACACCAGCTCTAGAGTCCCTACCTAACCTGAGCTCCATTCCTGACTTACCCGCTTGTCTAGCTGTGCAATCTTGGGCACATTACTTATCTACTCTGAGCCTAGATTTCCTCTACAGTAAAATGAACATGATAAACGTCGGTGGATTTTTCAGGTTAAAATGCAATAAAGTACATAAATTGCCTGGCATAAAATAAGTCTTCAATCAATGTTAGCTGCCATGAGTTTCATCATCAAAAAAATGTGAGGCTCGATAATGGGATCTTTCTCTGGCCTTAGAGATAAGAAGAACAGGTAGGGGTCCTGAAATGGCCCACTGTGTCCAGGCAAGACCTTGGAAACATGGGAAAGTGAGAGGTTTGTATTATGAGACAAAAAAAATTATATTAATTAGTGTAATACTGTCTAACAAGTAAACCCCAAAATACCAGTGGCTTAACAAAATGGAATTTTTTTTCTGCTCATGTAACAGGCCAGAGGAAACATTCCTGGTTGGACCTGTGGCCCCAAGGGCTGCTCTTCTGGAGGACGTGTGTCTGATGGGAAGGAAGGAAGAAAGCATGGGGAGCACTGGGAGAGGTTTGCATCTAGCAGGCTTGGGAGTTGTACCAATCACATCAGCCCATGTTCCATTGGCTAGAGCTCAGTCACATGACCCTATGCAGCTGCAAGAAAGGCTGGGAAAGATCTGTGGACTAAGGAGAAAAAGGAAATGAGTTTTGGTGAATACATTCAATAAATAAAAATGAACAATTAGAGAGCCTTTTCTCCAGAGGCCAGGCCCACTCTGAGAGCCTGGTCTTCAGGGCTCTGGAAGGATTCTGTGTAGGAAGGCACTGCTGAGCCCCTGTGTCCTGGAATTCAACACAGACATGTGACCAGCAGCCAGTTCTTTCTCTTTTGGTCTGCTTTTAGATTAAAGCCCCTGTACACGGCACAAAAAATAATGTGGGGCATGCCCCTTCCTGAAAGAGTAGCACAGCCAAGATGTGACATCAAAGAGAGGTGAAGAAGCTATCCTTGGTTTTTCTTAAGGATGAAGAGACTGTGAGGCCACAAGGTGACACATGCCCCCATTGTTTTGGGGGTCATGCCAAACCAGACTGGCCTTGAGGCGCACTGTTACTGAACTCTCCACTATCTTGACAGCTGGGAAAATATGAGTTGATCCTTGAACAATTCATTATGTTTGCCACATTGTCATAGCTTCAAGCCTTAAAAATATACAATAATTGTTTGATCTCCTGGGATCAAGGGTTTTAACTAACAGCTCACTGATTTTTAAAAGAGAAAACATTCAAAACTGTGCCATGCAATCCAATCATAAGCCATCATCCAAATTATATGAGGGTCATTCTAATCAACTTTTAACTACCTGACCAAGTCACTACATGGTCACTGCTATCTAGGCATTACATGAACAGTAGAAGAGTCACTCCGGTGCCTTCTGTAAAATAACTACATCTGTGACCAAGTAAATGGAGATGCAAAAAGTGGCCTAGCGAATAACAATTTTGGTAATCAATACAAAACGTTTTCTCTAAGTTTCAACTGAGAACTAATGCACAGACATAACATTGATCTCACTGTGTTTTCCCATCTAAAAAGAAAGAAATATGAGTATCTCTCCCTGTACAGATTGGCTTATCATTTGGTAAATATTCACTCCCTTTCCCCATCCATCATGGGAGGAGTACGTTTCTGCCCTATGGATAATTGGACTTGGTCATATGACTTGCTTTAGCCATTGAAATGTAGATGCAAGCCACAGTGCACCACTTCTAAACATAGGCCATTCCATTTGTGCCATTCCACTCACCCCTCTGAGCATTTCCAACCTCTACCATAAGTATATCTCTCCCCAGACAGCTACTATCCCCCTTCCTGGGCCCGAGAAGGAAAATATGTGGAGCTACCTGAGTCAACCCTCGTCCCCCCACATATATATATACACACACATATATATATTTTTTTCATATACATACATGAAAAAAATACTTATTATACACCACTGAGCTTTGGGATGGCTTGTTATGCAGAATTATGGTAGCAATACCTATCTGATACACTCTCCACACCGCAAAAATACAGCAGCACGAACAGTTTGCAATAAGAGAGAACTTACATACAAAATAGCCAAACAATTATCAAGTTCCTTAGGGCCCCTAATATTGGGCAGGTCTTTGAAATGGAGCTCTGTTGGAACATTTCTGTGGGTCAGGTACCAAGACATTTGCTCTCCTCTCTACAGTTTTGTATGTGGCTCCATGATCATTTACCCAGCAAGTTGAGAAGGAGCTTTGAACTCATTCTGTTGTTCATTTGGAAAGTTTATCATTTAATAATTTTGAAGTCAGGTTGGCCACACAAATCCTGTTTTTGATATTGCAAATCTCCTCTTTTCCAAGGCAGGTAGAGATAACGACTCTGGCACAGATGGAGGAGATTTCTTCAGGGAAGGAAAGCAGCATTTAGGTTGGTTAATGCCTTCCCTGGTGAGCCATTGTACTCTTGTTTGGGGTTTCCAGGGCCACATTTTGGATAGAGTGAGACTCTTCAACTGAGATTTATAGTGCAGAAATAGTCAGTAAAAGCAAATGAATCAATCTGGGAAGCCATCTTGCCCTCTGCATAGTACACTTCCTTCTGCTTCCCCCAAGTATTTACCCTTTTCTAACAATCATTATTTATCTGATGAACCCATATTAAAGCACTTTCATAGATATACTCAGCCATAGGGTGTCATAGTATACATGTTAATATGATTCCTGCCTTTCTTAAATATGTGATTTCATTCATCTGTTTAAGAAAGTATCATGTCTTTCCATTATGAATAAGTGCTAGGAAATATCAATTTGTGTCCAGTCATATTCTACATTGTAGAGGGAAATGGGTAACTAAGAAATCCCCTTAGTTGTTTATTCTTCGCAACAACATCTAGCGGAGTTCTCTTTTCCAGCCTTAGTTTCAGACAAGAGGGAGTACAGCTAACATAGGAAATTCTACATGGAATGCTGCCATTTGCCCTCTCCAGTCTATGTTCTCCTCATTTGCTAAAATATCTCATTCATTCCCATTGATTTAAGCCTCACCTTTATGCTGACAACTCTTACATTTAGACCTCTAACCCAGAACACTCCCGTTAGCTCCAAATTTATTTAAAAAATAGTCTACTTGACACCTCCATTTTGATGGTTTACAAACATTTCAAATATAATATGTCCAAATGGAATTCTTGATCCACTCTCTCTCCCCACATACAGACACCAAACCTCCAAAACTGATTTTCCCCCAACACTTCTCAGTGAAGAGCATTTCCTTCTTTCCAGGAACTTAAGTCAAGAATCTAGGACTCATCCTTACCCCTTGGTCTCCCCCAGCCCCGACAACCAATAGCTTATAGACTCAGGCCTATTGAGTCTATTTTTGAAATGCACGGAGAAGATTTCAGCACTTCCCTCCACTATTACCACCTTAGGTCAAGCACCATTATCTCTTCTCTGGACTCTTACAGACTCTTCTGCTTGACTGTCCTCATTCCATTTTACACATAGACAGCCAGGGATTTTTTTTTTTTTTAATGTAAGTCAGGCCATACCATAGTTCTTTTCAAAATCCTCTAGTGACTGTAAAAAATTACACACACTTAGTGGCTTAAAGCAACACAAATTGATTATCTTACAGTTCTGGATGCCAGAAGTTTGAAATAGGTCTCACGGACTAAAATCAAGGTGTCAACACGGCTAGCTCCTTTCTAGAGGTTCCAGAGGAGGATCTGTTTCATGACTTTATTTAGCTTCTAAAGGCTGCTTCCTACACTCCTCAGCTCAGGGCCCTGTATCACCTGAGCTTCTGCCTCTCATTTTATCTCCCTCTCTAACTCTGACCCCCCGGATTCCTTCTTATAAGGACCTTTATGATTACATTGGGCTCATCCTGATAATCCAGGATGTTCTACCCATCTCAAGATTCTTATCTGAATCAAATCTGCAAAGTTTCTTTTGCCATATAAAGTAACATACTCATAGGTTCTGGGGATTAGACCAGGGCTATCTTTGGGGCCACTATTCTGTCTACCACACTTACTATGTCACACAGAACAAAATTAAAAGTTGTTTCATTGGCCTACAAGGCCCAACATAACAAGGAACCCTGCTACCTCTCTGACCTCATTCCCTACCACTTTCTCCCTGTTAAATCAAACCCCATTGGCTTTCCTGTTGTTCAAAAAAGCCAAGCCTGCTCCACATGCTTCCCTAGCAAACATTCCCCCAAATGTCTATGTAGCCACTCCCTTGTGTAGTTTAGGTCTCTGCCCAAATGCAACTTATAGAAAAGGCTTTCCTGACCAACTGTCTAACATAGACTCTCAAATACACACACATACACACACATACCCATCATCATCTGCCCCTTACCCAAGCTTACTTTTCTCCTCAGCATGTGATACAGTGCATATTTATTTGATTATCCCTTAAGGAACCCTTCCTTCCAAACATAAACTCCGTGAGAGGGGAGGCCTTGCTTTTATTCAAAGGTCTTTACTCAGTGCCTAAAGAGTACCTGGCGCAGAAAGAATTCAATACATATTTAGTGAACAAATGAATGAAAAAAGAATTAAAAGTCTATTAGGTAAGTGCTTTGGGTCATACACATGGGGGTTGGCTAATTGTAACTATTCAAGGAATATTTAATAGAGAAGGAAACAGGCACAATTTGGAGAGAGATGAAGCAAGTAGACAAAACATCTAATAAGCCTTCCCAGATCTAATACTCCATGGGTGAATGAACTAAATTGAATTTATGGACCAAAAAGTCAGAAAACTCTCTCACCTCAAGAAAGGTGTCAGCAGGGCCAGTTCCTCAAGATAAGGTAACCAAAGGTCTCCTTATCTTGAACTGTGTCTACTGATCAGATATTTGTTTGTTGACAATTCAGATTTTCTCCAATTCACCAAAGTCTGTTTGTGAGTGCCAAGCCAGGCAGGCAAAATAACTCAGGTGTGATTGAGGCAAATATCCACACTGAGTGAGGAGCAAGAGCTTTTCTGGTGGGAGATTTTGGTCAATGATAAATCTGAGTTTAATTAAACCATACCTTGGGAATACAGAATTTGTCTTTTTCCACTGTTTGATTCCCCAACCCAATATGTTTCAGGCATGGAAGATGCAATTTTGGCCTGTTCCCCTGAGCTGCCCATGGTCTCATCACCCTAAGCATGCCAGTTCCCCAACCTGGGATATGGGTTACAAGGGGTAAAATCTCATCTCTTCTGGGAGGGAGGGTAGTTGACGAGAGCAATGTTGGTTACTCTGACTCAGGCCAGTTGGACCTCAGTTATACTCGGTAACTGAATGTGATCAGCAGACAGTGTATAGAACAGGGGATCGTGCCTAAATTGATTGCACTGAGACACTAATTTTCTGTGCCCCCTTGATCTAAGTCTTTAGTAGAACCTCTAAGTCTCTTGTAATTTGCTATTACTAATGGGGCCAAAGGCCTGATAAAGTGCTTGAGGAATTCTGTTTCCTCTCTTAAACCCATGTCACCGCCATGAAAATGTGTGCAGGTTCACCTATAGGAGGAATGAGAGAGACACTTGGGAAAAAACTGGCGTATCTCAACAAAGGTCATCCTAAACTAACTAGCCTCAAAACAGACCTGCTAACTGAAACTGACCACAGAGATATTAGTGAGCCCAGCTGAGATCAGCCACACCTGACCAAGAGCAGTAGAACCACCCAGTCACCAGTTACTCATGGGAACTAGGATATGGGTGCAGTTTAAACTACTAAATTTGGGGATGGTTTGTTACACGGCAATAGCTAACTGATACAGGGTAAAGAGAGATGGCTTGTCCTCTGAAGTGGGGCAACACAGAAAGGTAGGGAATGTTGTATCTCAGAAGTTCCATGGTTATGTTAGCCATTACTAGGCCCACTGGACACAGGGTCCATTGACCACAGAGTCATATCTAAGAATTTCGAAAGGCAGGAGGTATTGCCTGCCTTAGTATGATTAGCTCAGGCACTGGGCTAGTTTGGCTCCTAATGTGACGTGTGGACTGATCAGTACTCTTATTTTAACTATCTGAAAAAACAAGTCTGGGCTGATGTTGATGGCCTATGAAAGTCTCAGGAAAAGGGAAGGGAACAAGAAGTTCTTCCTCCACTAAATGAAGGTCTGCTCCATGGTAATGAAGGGCAGGACATGACGCTCATCAGTCCACCTTGCCCTGCAGACTTAGCAGCCACCCAGAGACCCTGAAGAAGCAGCACTCACAAAAAAGCACAGTTTCAAACCATTCCCTCTAAAGTTTTGCCAATGTTTAATGGACACAAATAGATATTCCTCAGACAGCAGAGATTGCTCTCTCAGATTCACCCTCTCCTTGGAATAAAAGCAACTGGACAGAATTTTTCTTTCCAAATGTAAAATGTTGTTTCCAAACAAAGGAAGTGAGATGTTTTCTACAGCTGCTCCACATCCATTATGCTTTGCAAAAGCATTGTTCGTAAGGTGTTTATGATGCAAAAGCATAATTAAGATGAGAGGCACTCTTGTCTCTGAATCTTCTTTGTTTAAACATGTTTTGCAAATGGCCAATATCTCCTGTTACTTCGGTTAGCATCCAGAAAATGTTAGCACTTGATTATAAAATCAGCAGCTAATATGTTTAATGACTTTTCATTATACCCTATAATAGCTGCCAGTGTGCTTTAAAAATGCATTTGCATTCATATTCCTTTGATTTATCTATCACAACCTTGAGGCAACCATGCTCTAACCATTTACTAATAATCGCCCTGGTTAACCTGGAGATTCTTGATATGGTGTGGTGTACTCACAGACGGAAGGAAATGTTTCCTGGAGGGAAAAGCCAACTATTGGCTTGCAACTAAACTTAGTTTTCCAAAAGTTCAGAGCACATAGTTTAATATTGAACAGGATATTAGGTTCCCCAGGAGCTAGTGAACTTCAAGTCTCAATGGAGAGGATCACATGGGAAAAGGCCCAAAATTGGTGGCTAAGAGAACCCAGTGAAGATGGCTGCGAGAACTTGACGCTGAGGAGTAACCAGGAGCTGAGGCCAGTGGATTCAACTGTTCCCCCCACTAATGCATATGTTGAAATCCTAACTCCCAGTACCTTCGAAAATGATTATTTATAGATAATGTCTTTTAAAAGGTAATTAAGTTAAAATGAGATTATATAGGTGGGCCCTAATCCAATATGACTGGTGCTCTTGTAAGAAAAAGAGATTAAGACAGAAACACAGAGGGAAGGCCATGTGAGTACATGAGGAGAGGACCGTCTGCAAGCCAAGGAGACAGGCCCCCAACAACACCAACCCTGATAACACCTTGATCTTAGATTTCTAGCCTATAAACCTGTGAGAAAAATAAACTGCTGTTTAAGCCACTCAGCCTGTGGTACTGCATTATGACAGCATGAGCAATTATT
This sequence comes from Pteronotus mesoamericanus, assembly GCF_021234165.1. Taxonomy (NCBI): domain Eukaryota; kingdom Metazoa; phylum Chordata; class Mammalia; order Chiroptera; family Mormoopidae; genus Pteronotus; species Pteronotus mesoamericanus. Next base: position 1,674,597 of record NW_026555189.1, read on the forward strand.
GGCAGACTCTAGTAGTTCTCACATCCTGAGTCCAGTAGACATACAACTAGACATAGAGTGGTTTCTGATGATCACAAATGCATGTGTTCACCATTGTGGTTCCTTTAGAAGAAGCCTCTCTACCCACCTCACACAACGGGCTACTACAAAGGGAATCCAAACCCTCCTTAGGTCTCCCTGATCTGAGGAACCACAGACCCCACCCCACTACTCCTATCACTGTGCCTCCTGTCTTCTGTCCTCCTGGCTCCCCCTGGGGACTCTTCCCTCATTTCCTCTCCTGCCTTGCCTTCTAAACCTGTTGCTCTGTACTGGGGTTCAAGGGGTTTTTTCCCCTCAAGCCACATGCTCCCTGTTTGGTCAAACTTGGGATTTCCTCCTCTGGAGGGCAGTCATCCAATCAGAAATTGGAGGCACTTAAGCATAAACCAGGTTCTTTTTGCTCTGGCCAAGTGCTTCTCAAACTTTGATGTATGTATAAATTAGCTGAGGATCTTGTTTAAAAAAACCAGTTATGACTCCCGTATGTCTGAGTGTTGCCTGAGATTCCACATTTCCAACAAGGTCTTCGGTGTTTTTGAGGCTGCTGGTGAAAAGGTAACTTTTGAGTGGCTGGGCTCTAGCCCAGGCCCAGTCTCGGCACTATTGACATTTGGGGCTAAATAGTTCTTTGTGGCGGGAGTGGCCCTGAGCACTATAGAGTATTTAGCAGCAGTTCTCACCTCAACCCAGCAACTGCCAGCTGTGAAAACTGAAAACGTCTCCAAACTTTGCGAAGTATCTCTAAACGTAAGAGTGTGCAAAAATCACTGCAGTTGATGACCATTTTTTGAGCGCATATGTTTAACTTAGAGCATTGCTTCCTGGAGTCTTTCAGTCCACATCACACAGCAAAAGAGGAATATAAACAAACAATGGACCCCAAGGTGTGCCACACAATGGAGGATGTAGTTTGCTAACGGAGGGACCAGCTGCCTCAGGCCCATGCTAGTCACCAGGACCAGCTACACAATTTATAGGGCCCAGTGCAAAATGAAATTAAAAATTTTAAGACTAACCTAAGCACCGTATGACTATACCAGTGGCACATCCCTGAAGTTGGCATACGATCTTCACTGAAGGACTCTTCGCTGTTTGGGAAGACCTACGCTGAAGGATTCTCTGCCTGTTCTCTCTCCCATAGTGTTAGAATCACCAATGGTCTGGTGTCAGTTTAATGCACTAAACGCTGGAAGAACAACTGTTCCCAAACTATTCTGTTTTGCTCAATTTGTTGTTCAATAAATTTCTAACTAAAAAGGTGAATGACTTGATCCCTAAGTGAAATAAGTGAGACAGAGAAGGCCAAATACCATATGATTTCACTTATATACTGAACTAATGAACAAAATAAACTAACAAAATAGAAACAGATTCAAAAATAGAGAACAGAATGACAGCTATCAGAGGGGAGAGAGTGGGAGGCTGGGTAAAAGAAGTAAAAGGATTAAGCAAAAGAAAAAAAGAAACTCATAGGTACAAACAACAGTATGGTGATTACCAGAGGGAAAGGGGGTTTCACGGAAGAAGAGGGTAAAGGAGGGATAAACAGAGAGAGAAGAAGACTTGACTTGTGACAATGAACATACAATACAATACACAAATAATGTATTACAGAATTGTACCCCTTAAACCTATGTAATTGTATTAATCAATGTCACCCCAATACATTAACTAATTTTATTTTTTCAAAAAGCACCAACTGCTAACAAATGGCCAAAGAAGGTAAAGATGCTAAAATGCTTACTCTTTGTAAAGATATTTGGTACGATGACAGAGGGGTCAATGTGGGTAAACAGAGAATTGAGTTATTTGACATGTAGCGATAAGTTTCCCACATGCGTTTCTCCCGAATACGAGGAGCTTGTCTCGGAGGACCCATACTATCACCAGCAGGAGTAGAGAGCCTTTGTTATCTTCTCACTGTGCTTTAACCAAGATGTATGAAGCATTGAATCTGGGAGTTGGACTAACAGGCAATCAAAATGATGATGCAGAAAAGTCAGATCCCCAAAAGAAGTGGTAAGCAGAAGAGCACTGTGGTCAGCACACCTCCCAACAGGCCTGACTGCCTTGTGGCACAAGTGGATCAAGCCATCAGCAGTGGAAGCCATGAATGAGCTCCAGTGAAAAGCTCTAGGTGAAAGAAAATTATAAACAGGTCAGAGATAGGTGGCAGGGGGTGGGGGTTGGGGGCAATGGCTCTAAACAGTGATAGGAAACAGCTGAATTTAGAGCAAAGGCAACGGGCCTTATCTAGATATTCTCATATTTCTACCTTGGACTAGAATACCACATCCTGATTTCATTCTTATGGTAACTGTATTCATTTCCTACAGCTGCTGTAACAAATGACAGAAATTTATTCTCTCCTAGTTTTAGAGGCCAGAAATTTGGAATCAAGTTTCAGTCAGGCCACGACCTCTCTGACAGCTCTAGGTGAGAATCCTTCCTCATCTCTTCCAGCTTTTGATAGCTCCAGGTGATCCTTGACTTGCGACAGCATCCCTCCAAGTCTCTGCCTCCAATTTCATGTGGCCTTCTCTGTGTCTTCTATCTTTTATAAGGACACTTGTCATTGGATTTAACACACATGTGACTAATCCAGGATAATCTCATCTCAGCATTCTTAACTTAAGTATAGCTGCAAGGATCTTTTTCCAAATAAGAAAACACTCACAAAGAATGGGTACTATGATATGGTTCTATCTTTAGAGGGGCACAATTGAACCCTATAAATTTTAATGATGGTAAACAAAAATTAATATTATTTTTTTGAAAATCTGTAATGTTAAAGTAAGATACCCAGCTGGCCAGATCATGTGCCATGTTGGGGGAGACCCAATTGCCCTCTTTCCATGTTTCCATGAGGGCACCTCTATCCCATTCCCTAGAACATAGTGAGACCGGATTTCTGCCTGCCTCCCTTGTACACCCTCACTCACTCATTCCTATGGGAGGGTCACAGACTAATTTCTCTGTGGAGACTGAGGAAAACTTGACATCCTTTGGGCAAATTACCAAGGATCAATATGCAGGCATCGTAACTGTATTCCCTCATAAACAGTGGGTCACTGGGCAGCTGGCAGGAAATTTGCTACGAACGAGTATTGAAAAACCCAGCTTCACTTCTGATAGGTCCAAAGCCTAGATGTAGCAGTTACCTACAAAAACACTCATTTTGACCTCAGGTCCTAGTTGCACTCTCTAGCACAGCTAATCAAAGACCCTGAATTTGAAGGTTTTGGTCCTGGCCTTGCTCATTAATATATCTGAGGCTTCACTTGATAATCACCTGGTTCTTTGCACCTATTTCCAATTGTATAAGGGTCCACAGGGAGCGAAAAGACAGAATTAGAACTCTTTAATTTCCAACTTCCATTTTCTATTTTCTCAGATTTATGCATCCCTGACCACCTCTCACGCATCCAAAGCAGGGTCAGCACCGCTGCTTACTGACTCTTAGCTATGTACACTGAAAATGTATTATCTAGAAAAACGACCAGCATTTATGATTATGACATTGTAAACTGAAACTTAAAAAGTGATAATGTATAGTATATAATTCAAGAGGTGAGTTGCATAATAAAAATAAAGCTCTGAACTTGACAACAAAATGTCAACATAAAATCTTAAATATTTACTTAAGCATATATTGATTGCAAAGCATCAAGCTAAAACCTAAAATGAAAAAAAAAAAAAAGAATTAGCGTCATAATAGTGAAAAACTAGAAACCACCTAAATGTCTAATAGTAGAAAGACAATTCAATTAATTCTGGTATCTCTGTGCACTGGAGTGGTATATAACCACCAAAAAAAGGAAGGCACATTACATAAACGTAGGAGTTGCAGAGTAATACATAGTATAGGACCCCATTTTTGATACAAGAAACAAACCATATACTTCTATATGCACCTATACATGAAATGCTAGAGAAAAGGGCTACAAAGATTCACATTGATAGCAGCAGTTGCCTCAGGGAAGAGGGACAGCTTTGAGGCAGAGTGGAACAAGTGCATGGGGCTTTCACATTTGGGGTATTGTTTTGATTTTTGATGATTAGCATGTATGTTCTGCTACTTGAACAATTTAAATAACCTATCAATTAATCATTTTATTTTTTAAAAAGCAATTAGCAAACACCGGATTTTTTAAAGGCTGTAAAGGGACAGTTAGGTTTTATAAAAAATAATAGATATTGAAAGAATGTAATAACCAAAGAACTATCCACACACATATATATGTACACTATATAGATACGAAAGTGTATCAATATAGTATGAATTTATCAACAACTAATCTTATTTACAGACGTTATTGAGCAACTTGTGTCTCTTTTTTGATTCTCATCCTTCCTCCTTTCTTTCTCTCTCTTTTTCTCTTCCTCCCTCCCTTCCTCCCTCCCTCCCTCCCTCTCTCTTTCTTTTCTTCCTTCCTTCCTTCCTCTTCCTTCCTTCTCTTCTTTCCTTCTCTTCCTTCGTTCTCTTCCTTCATTCTTCCTTCCTTCCTTCCTTCCTTCCTTCCTTTCTTCCTGTCTTTCTTTCTTTCTTTCTTGGCTTCCAAACAAATACAAGTTGCATTTAACAAAAGTGCAATTCCCTATTCTCCCTTCCATCCTGACACCCCGGGATTAGCGCTGGATGCAGGTTGAAGTGAGCCCGCCCTGCACGGTGACAGGTGACAGCAGCAAGACCCCTCTCATATAATTAGTGAGGTTAAAGAAATCTCTAGCCATGACCATGGGTTTGAAAGAAAAGACCACACGGCATTGTCAAGTCAGCAAGGCTTTGGAATTCCAATCAACCTAGTTTAGAATTCTGGCTCTCCCAGATTGTAATTAAATGGCTTGATAGAATCATTTTATCTCACCTGAAAAATGCAGGGCAAAAACAAATACTTCAGAGGACTAGAATGAGAGTTCTAGGAGGTAACATATAGCAAACATCCATCTAGAACTGGGCCTGGCGTGAATACTGCCCTTTGAAGGGTTGGGTAATTTTGTCTTGGTTTTTCATGAGAGAGAGGCTGTCTGCTTTGAGCTGAAGAAGGCAGCAGAGAGCAACAGAAATGGCTTCCTTACCAACTTTGTGCCTTGTACACCTTGACTAGGGCTAGGTTCGGGTATAAATTACTGACCGAAGTTTCCAAACCCCCAGTAAACTCACACTATTTTCACATCTTTCTCATTTTATGGCTTTTGTGTTAGTGCAATTGCCTCATGAGCTTGATTCTTTATTTAGTCCAATTAAAGTACACTTTCTTTTCTCTTATTTTTGGGGCAAGGCCAGTTACATGAAATAAGGTTCTAGAATTCCTTTTAAAGGAAAATGCCACTTTTCCATTCCTGCTGGCATTTGCCAGCCTGTTATGATTCTTACTAGTAAGGCTCCTTCATCTTTCTTTTTGTTTCCTTCCACCACCCTCAATGACATCTTCAACAACTGGTCATACCTCCCTTAGTATTCACAGTTTCTAATTGCTCAGAGCAGTGCTCCAAATTTCCTGAGTGAATCAGATGCTAAAAATAGAGCATCCACTCTTCTCTTATAAAATCCGAACTCTGTCCACCCCTCCTCTCCATCACGTGTTCACTCACTGCCAGTCCCCGCCAGCACTTCCTTTGCCTTTAAGCTTCCTGTCCACCCAGCAGACCATGGGTAAGGTCAGCGAAGTGGAATAGGGCACTCCACTGCTGGGTAGACTTTGCTACACTCATACCAGCAAAAAGCTGGGACTAAAATGGTGAGTGACTATTGGCCAGCCATGCTGTGTTCAATTACATAACGTACAGAAAGTGCCCAAGATAGCACCTGGCACCTAGTGGCAGTGAGGATGATGATAACTTGACTCGCTCCTCCTCTTCCCACCTCTTTCTTCCTCGTTTTTTGTCTCCTCCTCCCCAATCCTTGCCACTCCTCTTCCTCCTCTTTTTCCCTTTTCTTGTTATTTTAAACAATAGCAACGACTATTTCTAGAGTTCTTACTATGTCAGGCCCCTAAGCTAAGAGTCCACCCAAAGCTTTGAATTTAATCCTTAAAATGACTGTCTGCAAGGCAGACATTATTGTGCACTCCTGACTGCAGCAAAGGCAATCATTAATAGTAATACACTGGGCTTTTGAGTCTAAACACCTGGGTTCAAATCACCACCTGGCACTTATTAATTGTTGGTCCATGAGCAAATAATCTCTCGTCTGGGAGCCTCATCTGTAAAATGGTAAAGTAAGTATAGTAACTACCATGTTGGGCTGCTGAGAGACTTCAGGTGAGGTTACAGTATTTGGAAAATTGTAAGGCTTTCTTTGTAGCTTCTTTTTTTGCCACATCTCTTCCACTACTCTTAATTCTATAGACTAAAGCTGTCCAATAGGAAAAGACACGTGGAATTATATATGCAAGCCACAGAGGTAGTTAATTTTTCTAGTGGCCATATTTTAAAAAAATAGAAACACATGGGGATGTAAAGTACAGCATTCGAAATATAGTCGATAACATAATAATGATGTACGGTGCCAGATGGGTACTGGAAATATCAGAGGCACCACTTTGTAAAGTATATGATTATCTAACCACTATGCTATGCACTTGAAACAAATAAAAAATAATATTGAATGTAAACTGTAATTGAAAAAAATTAAAAATTAAAAAAATAAAGTGTTGGGAGGAAAAAAAACACAAAAAGAAACAGGTGAAATTTAACAATAAATTTTATCTAAACCAATACATCCATAATATTATCACTTTAACATGTCAACATGTAATCAATAAAAAAATCATTAATGAAACAGTTTATGTTCTTGTTTTAATACTAAGTATTTGTCATCCAATGGGGACTTTACACTTGCAGCACATCTTGGGTCACACCAGCCACTTTTCAGGGGTTCAAGGGCTACATCTGACTGGTGGCTACGGTACTGAACAGGGCAGTGACAGACAAAGACTATGGGATAGATCAGCAAGGGTAATTCATCTGCCCCAGGCCACATAGCTCATAGGTAGTACAGCCAGGATTCAAAAGATGTCTCTTTAGCTCTAAAGCTCTGATGATTTTGTCCTACAAGCAATTAGATAGTTGTTCAAGGGCCTAGTTTTATTTCTTCTAGGTCTCCATGTGGAATGATTATCATACTGTAAGGGTGACTGGAGACCCATCTCTTTAGTCTGGTTGGCTGTCCCCCATCTTTATAACCAACTATTGTCATACTAATGTGCACATGCCTCCTTGAGGAGGGGACCACTCTTATTCTGTTAAGAAATAAATACAGCTGAGTGTCTCACCTCCCTTCATCCCCAGAGGTAACCTTTTTCCTTAAGTTGGTGTCCTTAAGACCAAACTTTGGCAAGTCTGAGACATACTCAGGGAGCAGGATGACTAAGTGGTGCTGGTCTCTAGGGACAGTACACTACCTTGGTTATTCACCACAGTTAAGCACACATAAGCCTCAGTAATCTCCTCCAATCACTTTGAATTGCTTGGCTAGAATCCATGTATCTCTATCCCACCCCTAATGCTCCCTGATCCTGGAGCCATTTTGGAAAGCATGTCTGCCTGAGGTGACCTTCATTCATTCATTTATTATTTTTAGTTCTTACTTCTCTTTAGTTATTGAATTTCAGTTTTCACAAATAATCTTAGAACAATTCAGATAACTAAGGTTTTGGGTGAAACAGTTCTTAATTATACATGAAGAACTATTACATGCTCCATTTTCTGTAAATAACTTTATTAGCTGGATTAACAGACATTGTCACAGAAACCAAAAAGCATTTAAAGCCATAGATCACTGCATTTCTATTTACAAAAAGCCATAAGCAAACATGCGTTGCTCCTTTTCTAGGAGGACTTAAACCGATGTGTGAACATTAGGATTTCATCATGTTTCAGGGGTGACCTTTAGAAGAGCAGCACTGACGGCCTCCCTTCATCCTCATGTTCTGCCTTCCTGGAGAAGGAACAACTTGGGGGAGCTCCAAATTGTTCTGAAAGGCGAGTGCTTCCTGCCCTCTATACCAACAATTCCCAAGAGCTGGTTGGAGATCAAATTTTCACCTGTTCTCCACAAATGGACATTTTAAGTTTTGACATAGATGTAAACTTATTCAGCATAGGGGATCTTCTTTGTCATTCCAGCCAAACTGTATAACCACTGTGACCAATACTGATTAGAGGTGTTGCCTCAGATGGTATAGACTGTATCTCTCAGGTTAAAATTCTAACTTATACCACACCAGAACTGGGGATACTGGAGTCCCATAAGTATACATCCCACACACTGGAGCTTACCCTCTAAGTTAAAGAGAAATGAAAGATTCACAAAACTGTATATAGTTTTAATTTCCTCTGAAATGGCAGTGTGCATTTCCTTACTTGGCATGATAAGTTGACGGTCCTATTTAAGTTCCCTAGAGTTATACATATGTAAGTGCTCACACATAGTATTGTATTTAGTCCTTAAAATTATTCTGCAATGCAGATATTATGTAGATCTATAAAATCTCTGTCTGGGAACCACAGATCTGATACTTGCCCAAGAACATGAGATCTGGAAACCCTTGAAGACTAACAAGAAATATACAAATCAACAAACTGAGAGGCAGTAATAGGGAGGAGTAACTCCACTCTGCCATTCTCTTGAGCTCATCCTTGCTTCCTTTTCCAAAATGGGTGAACCAGCCTCTTTCCATCATGACACCATCAGTGAAATAGCAGCTAACATGAATTGTGTTGGTCATTCTACAAAGCGCCTGTGTGCAATACCAACTTCAGTTCTCAAAATAACTCTGTTGGATAGGCATAAGTATTCTTGAATGATAACATGACTCCCTCCCCATCCTCCCTCCTCTCTCTTCCTCCTTTTTCGCCTCCTTGGCTGGATAAGAAGATCAAGAGGCAAGTTATCCAAAATAGCCGAGCTAGTAAGGGGAATGGGCTGGAATTCAAACCGAGATCAGTCTGATTCCAAAGCTTGTATTCGTAGCTGCTGTGATATAGTATGTTGTATAGCTGTGTGGAAGCAAATGGAACATTTGGGAGTAAGAATTATATACGTTATTGTGGATTTTGCATTTATCTTTGATATGGATGGTTAGCTTTGGTGTTTGGGATATGTGACTTGGGGACGCCAAGATCTCTGATTCTGATTGTGGTAGAGGTGAGACTTTTCGCCCAGGGGGCTCAGGATGTGCCATTCTCACACTGGCCACAATGGGAGTACAGAGTGCGTGTGACTGGTGCAGGGCAAACCCATCTAAAACTGTTGCCTCACTACTCAAAACACACACTGCATTGCAGAAGGCAATTACCGCCTCACATTTCTCCAAAATCTCCCTGTGTCTAGCCTGCACTCTACTGGGCATGAGGTACAAGGATTTTCTGGGTACTGATCATTTCATCACCAATGTCTCCACATTTCTTTCCTCTGAGAGGAGTTATAATTACACTAAAAGGTTTAAATGAGGTGGAGTTCAAGTGGAGCTGAAATTTGTTAGAAGCCTTTATTCTTACTTTTATCATAGTTTCTCCATGCCCCCGTACCACCACAAAAGACAAAGTGAGCAGATTTAGAGCACCATCCTGTGGAAGTTATGACTGTACCTGCCTTGCTGTGAAAGGGGGACTAAAGTGAACTCAGTGGATTAACACATTGCACCCAGTTCAGATTTAGAGAATCTCTCAACCAGGTCTGTGCATGACTCAAGTTCAACGTTTAACAAAAGCAAGTAGACTTGGCTTCCGCCACCCTCGAACCAATCTTGGCCTGCTGCCGATCAAAAGCGAGAGAAGTGTATACTCTCATCTGCACAACCTTTATGGGTATCTATCTATGGTTTGGTTCAGGTCCAGGCACAAACTTGAATTAAAGGTTGAAATTGATGACTCAGAACTTAGCTGGAAATGCAGGCGATAAATGGAGCTGTGAACTGGAAGAAAAATGTGTCTGAGGATGAAAGGGAGAGACAAAAGAGCCAGATGCTCAGACCCATATCTCACCAGGCTGCCCCAGGAACTCCAGTAAGCTGCCGTGCTTTGGGCAGTAGAGGGCACTATCAATACATTTGGAAGTGAGCAGCACACTTATTATAAACAGCAGGTTTAGAATAAATTTAAGTTTGGCACTTGAGCAGGAGTAGGTTGTAGGATTATAGTTATCACCTTTATTGCTTCCTATTCTCAAACTCACAGATTAACAAGATTTTAAAGTACAGGGTGGCTATAGAATGAAACTGACTCCTGCATGGAACTTCAGGGTGTTAGGATCTAAGTAGAAACACATACACACATCTATGTTAAATAGAGTGATTAGTACAGTCCAGCTTCATGGTGCTAAATGCTTTACATGCCCTATCTTATTTAATCTTCAACTCTGTGTGGGTATGTCCTGTTGCCATCTCCATTTTACAGATGAGAAAACTGAGGCTCAGAGAAATCAAGTGACTTGCTCCAACTTATCATTTAGTAAGTGACAGGGCTGGGATATGAGTCAACTTCAAAGGCCAAAGCCCATACTTGTAACCACCATGCTACACCGCAGGGCACATATCTTCCATAATGTAAGCCGAAAACACCAATTTCTTAACCACCAACAGGAACTGAAGATGTTGTGAATTCAGTGTTGCTGGATCTCTATCTCAGAAGTTGTGAAAAATAAAGGTGCCTAAACCCTGCTGTAGTGTCTCTTCCTCTACCAGCCAGCTCCTGACCTTGTTCCAACAAAAATCCTGTGTTAAAAAACAGATGGCTCTGCTCTATGTTAAATCCTGAAAATCTTCATGCAGCCCAAGGATTTAAAACTCAACACCAACCCTCAAGGTAACCCAATTTCTCAAGAAGTCATAAAGTTAGGAATTGTTAGTCCTTTGATCCATTTCTATCTAGAAGGTCAAGCACAGAGCATGGCACAAAGTAAGTGTTCAAGTGGTGAATACGTACATTAATCAACTAATATAAACCAATGATTCGATGACAAGCAAATGGAATCAAGAAAATCAGCACACTCCATAGGTGACTGACTTTCTAGAGATAACACCAATGTGAATATATCTTATCATCTCTAAAATAGTCCACTTGGGAACTCCTATGAGACTTAATTTCTGGATCCTTCCAGAAGCACTGCTCTGGCTAACATCATGTTCCTATAAACTAATGTGATAGGGATACAGAGGTTGTTCCTCTTGGAATTTTCAGTGTTTGAAGTTCATTACAGATGTTCTAGTTCAATATCTTTACCAGGGACAAACACATGAGGTGTGTGCCTCTTACCCTCTCCACTCTCCATTACTAGGAGAGACCTTGTTAATGGATCATGGATCATGACACTTTTCCCATTGAGCCCAGATGTCCAGGAAACTATCCGTCAGACTGAGTCCACAAGGTAAAACCTGCTTATTTTCCTGACTCAAGACATTTAGAATCACCGCTTCAGCATCACAGCCAAGTGATGACCCAGCTCATGTCTGAACATCTCCATAGACTGGAAACACATTCTCACAAAGACAGCACATTCCATCTTCAGAATTCTATTAGAAAACCTTTCTTGGGGACACTTCTGGGTGAACACAGAGATAGAACACCTGTGCTTGCTCTGTCTACCACTTTCCAAATTTTTATTAAAATATGCTTATATACTCTGGTTTCTCTTCAGATCGTATAAATCTTTCGCCTTTTAAAATATGCTTGAAGACACAAACAACAGACAGCAGCTGGCCCTTGCAGGGGGGAAAAAAAAGATGAAAATCCAAGGGGAATTTTCTCTAATTGCATTGATGATAGGGGTTGATGGAAAAGCACGTTTTTGGAATACATAGCATATGTCCTATCCTTTAATCCATAACAGCAGAAATGCCCCCAAAGAAATTAGGAAACCCTTTATTCTGCTAAATTTCACTTAGTGCCCTTATTTGTACAGTGCTCAGGAAAGAAATGGAAGGCAATCCCCAGGAACATCCTTCTGAGATACCCAGAACTAGGGTCATAGGAGGGCCCCACTAATGGCTTCTCTTTATCTCCATTCACTCTAAGACAGTAACATTGGCATGTGCTGTGGCAAGAATTAGCTTTGATTCTGGGGTGCTTGGCCATCTAAAGAAAAACCCTGTTGCTAGCAGTGTGGTCTCCCATGCCCATGTTATACAATGAAGAAGGGCAAACAGTATCTGGGAAAACAAGTTGGGGTTAGAAAAGTTAGAAATGTCTGCCCTCGCTCCAGTAGGCCTGCACTAAAAATTTACCGCTTGCTGAGCATGAAGTATGAGCTTGTGCTTATGTATAGCACTGAGTAGTCAGACACAGAAACATCAATACCCAAGAGGGCCCTAAGGGGGCCTAAGGGAAATCTGCCCAGTCTGTTGACAAGACACACCTTACCCTCTAAGGAAGTACTAATAGATTTGCCACAAAACCATACCCAGACCAAAGAGGCCCATAACAAAATAATGGGTTGAGCAAATGAGTAAGAGAATGACTAAATGAGTGGACGATAAAATGAACAAACTTAAAGGGGTAAAGGGTATAGAGAAAAAGAAGAACATGTCTCCAGAAATTATGTTCTTTAAGAAATGGGTAAAGCATTGATTTTTGCAGAGCCAGGCCAGGACAGAGAGAAGAGCAGATATAAAGACTGAGGAATATACCAAGCTCCCTGACACTCAATAGCAAAACCTAGGCTCTCATTGAAGACAGTGAAGAGCAGCAGAGACAATGTGGAAATTATATCAAGTAGGCACCCTTGAGAGCTGAGAAACTCCTGGGTGGCCCAGGAAGCCGGGATCATTTCTCCAGGGTTCTCTCTCTGTCATCACTTGGATCATTCATTGAAGATGCCTTCCCTGACAATCTAAACTACAGCCTCAGCTGCACGAACTATATACTCACTGTGTTATGCTTTTCTTCATATTTATTTGTATATATATTTGTTGTCTCGCTGACTGGAAACCCCATGGGTACAGGATCTTTACTTGCCCACTGCTGAGCTCTTACCCCCTAAAGGAGTGCTGGCATTTAGAAGGTATTTCATGGGTATTAATTATATGACTGCATAAATAAGTCAAGGGAAGAAAAAGTTACTACAACCAAACCTAGTTTACTCTTTCAGAGCAAGAGTAGTTTAACAATGGTGAATCTACAATATAATACATTGTATCAATAGGTCAATTTTAAAGGTACATTGAAAAATAAATCAAAAAATATAATACCTAGTCATAATTGAAAGCAAAACAAATTTTTGTGTATTAGGAATAAAATTAAATGGAAAATGTGAAACAAAAACTAGGTAAAATCAACTGTCATATTTAATAATAAAACACTAGTAACATTCCTCCTAAATTTGGAAATTAGATAAGGGTACATAACACCCAAAATTATTTTTAATTTTTTCTGTGAATCCTAGTCCATTCAATAAGTTCCAGATCAAATAAAGAGTTAAATGTATATACAGGACATTTTTTCAGTTTTTAAAAAGAGAAAATTAGCTGATTTTGCTCAAAGTATCCAAGTATTAAAGCAATGAAAAACTCAACAAGGAAAAAAACATATTTGTCTCAACAAAATTAAAGTATTTTTAACTTTTAAATGTAACAAAATAGAGAGAAAATTACTTTAAAACCCCTACAAAGTGTGCAAAGTGTGTATCTGTATGTGTTAATGTATATATTCATTGTATTTCAATACAGTTTTCAAAAATATGACAAATTGATAATGCCTTAATATATTAACAGTGCTTATAAATCTGTAATAAAATTTCTTAAGCCAGATTTTTAAAATGTCAAGTCACAAAAAGCCAAACTACAAAGGAAATGCAAATGTCCAAATAAAAATTATTTAACTGCTCCAATAAAAAATTGCAAAGTACAAAAAACAAAATCAAACTTTATTTCAAAACTTTTCTTTTTAATGATCATGCTCTATGCTTTTGAAGTCGAGTGATGCAGGTTCTCATATTTACTGGTAGCAGAAAAATAATTGTTGAAAGTGAAATGTTGAAATCTACTTTTCTCCACTTCTAATCTATTCTCTACATTACAGCAGGAGTAATCTTCTCAAAGGGCAAATATGACCAGGCTACTTCCTTATCTAAAACCCTTCAAAGGCTTTCAATTGCTTCTAGAATAAAGATCTATAGCACAGCCCACATGACTCTGTATGGCCCGGTCCCTGTCTCTCCATGAACTGTACATCCCAATATCTGTTCTATGTCAACAAGAGCCTTCTCTCTGCTCTCAGTGTTTCTCAGTCCCTCTCATCCCAGCTTTACAAGTGTGATCCTTTTTCCTGGAATACGCCCACCTTTCCTCCAAGTCCTCTTTATTTTTCCTAGGTCTTAGCTCAATCTTTAGTTCCCAAGGAAGCTTTCTGTTTCCCTAGATAGATGAGTTCTCCCAGTAAAGGTTATTTGAACACCCTGGACCTCTCCTTCCTGGCACATATCACAGTTTAAATTTCATGTACATTCTTGGCTGGCTACTTAATACCTGCCTCCTCCCCTAAACTGTGAGCTCTTAGAGATCAATGTCCAATCTCATTGTGTTTGCTATTACAGCCTGAGTACCAGGATCATGGGAAATGTTCAAAAATATTTACTGCAAGAAGCAAACTCCTCTAGTTCATCTTGGTCTCTCCAAAAATGGCAAGACTTAAAGCTTGACCCATGCATGTCTTTGCCAAGGCAACTGGGTATGTGGCATGCACATTTCTGAATATAGCCTTACTATATGGTTAAATAACAGTGAAATTACTATCCTCCACATGCTACCATTAGACATTTTTATCTAAAATTTTATTCTTACATACCTGTCTTTTTGGATTCCAAGGTGAAATGGTATGTTTCGTCCTACTAAATTTCCTCCTGTAAACTAAGTCTATAACTTCAACCTTTTTAAGGTCCTTCTGAATCTTGATTTTGTTAAATTACGTGTTTCCTCTAGTTTCTTGTCACCCACAGTTAGTTTTCTCCTACATTATTAATGAAGGTTGTATGATTACAATGATGTCTATTTGGATCTTGATCATTTATTGAGCCCTTACTTAAAAGAACTAGATCCTGTGATAGCTGACTAGCATGCAGACTCTTGTCACCTCCATAACAACTTTGTGTGTTGGATATCATCTCAGCCTTTAGAGATGGGAAATATGCAGCTCTGAAGATCAGACAACTTATACAAGATTTCATAGCACATAAATGGAAAGACAAGAATCTGAACTCAGGCATCTCTGTGATCTCAGCCTGTTTCCATGAATCTAGTGGTTTTCAAACTTTTTTTAGCCATGAAGTCTATTGTTTCAGCAAATCTTACATGAAAGCCTGCAATTCAGCTAAAATCAAAATAGATCTCTGCCTAACACAGCTTCAAAGTCACTGCAGTACATTGGGTTATTTTTTCCCCAAAGAAAGCCTAAGTCAGAGGACCGGGTGAACCCCTAGAAACCTGTTAGACTCAGGGTACATTAATCAGTCACTTGTCCTAGAATATTCAAGAACATTCTGGGACATTTTAGAATAATCTAGGACAGTCTATAATGATGGAACTGTTGCATTCTGTGTTATCCACTATGATAATCACTTGCCAGATGTGACACTTGAACACTAGAAATGTTAGCTAGTAGAACCGAAAAACTGAATTTTTAAATTAAATTAATTTGCAGTTAAATTTAAATAACCACACAAATTAAAAATTCATCTTATTATACCAGCCTCTATCTCATACTTCCTTGTCATTTTCAAAATCATATAGTTATAAAAACACATGGAAGACACTTACATGCATATTTGCTAAGTGAAAGAAACAAATCTGAAAAAGCTACATACTACATGATTCCAACTACATGACATTCTGGAAAAGGCAAAACTATGCAGATAATAAGATCAGTGCTTGCCAGGGGTTCGCTTAGGAAAGGGATGAATAGGCTGAGCACAGAGGATTTTTAGGGTAGTGAAAATTCTCGTTATGATATCATATTCAGAGATACATGTCATTATACAATTGTCCAAATCCATAGAATATGGGTTATAACAATAAGAGTGAACCATAATGTAAACTATGGACTTTGGGTGATTATGATATGTCAATGTATCATATCAATGTATCATGCCAATGTATGATATGTACAAGGTTCATCACTTGTAACCATGCACCACTCTGGTGTGAGATATTGATTATGGGGGAGGTTATGCATGGGTGGGGGCAGAGGTTATATGGTAAGTCTCTATACATTCCTCTTAATTTTACCACAAACCTAAAACTGCTCTAAAAAATTAAATCTTAAAAGCATACATACACAAAAGATTCAGAATAAAAATGTGACCTCAGACATCAAGAAACATCTGACAGAAAATATTCACCAAATAGCCATGTGCTCCCCTACATTCCCCTACTTCCCTTGCAGTTAGGTTGAGACCTTGTGGCTAGATCTTGCCAAAGAGCTTTGTGTGGAAGTGACACATGGTTCTAAGGCTAAGGCAATTAAGACTTCGTGTGTCTCAAAATCCTTCTCCCCTTTGGGGGGTTCAAGGGGCACATGCTCCAAACAACATAACTAGAAAGATGTGAAAAGCAGTTCACAAGAGAGAAATAAGCCTTCATTGCCTAATCCTCTGAGATTTCAGAGTTAATTGTTATAGCAGCATTGTGTTGCCTAAGCTGACTAATAAATAGTAACAAAAAGAATAGTCAAACTTTTTGGTAAAATAAGAACAACAAAGAATCAGCAGAAGCAAGATTTGGAGAGGTGAGGGACCAAAGACAATAACATCCATTAACAGCAGCACTGATTTTTGCACTTTTTCCTGGTGGAGAGAAGAATTTTTACAATAATTGCCCTTCAGGTTCATATAGCAGATAGTTAGGAATGGTGATCTCCATTCTGTCATCCTACAGTTTGCTCATAAATAAAAACTTCCCCATACTAAATACCATCTTGCTTCTTTCCTTCAGAAACAGTCCAAATCCAACTATGTTATGTAAGTGGAGACTGTAAAACCTGCATTAGCAATGATTCTTCTGGCAGCCTCAAGTCCCTGGAGCTGTCACTTGGCAATTGTTTAACAGGACAAATGTATACCTGTGATATTGGGGGCAATGTGGGAAATAGACATTTATAGCTATAGCTTATCAGACAGCACTTCCTTTTGCTAAAGCACTTCCTGATTGTCATGACTGCTAAGTCCCCCAGTTTCTGCTCTTACCCAGCTTTAAAAAATAGTGGCCAGTTGAACACCATTAGCTAGGACCCACTGCATCCGTTGCTAAAAAGGTGCACTTGTTTGAAATTTACATAATGCACTTTCTTTCAGACATGTAAGCCATTCAGAAATTTCTCTGCAGGAACATCTCAGGTCTCCTGTCCAGGGATGTCCAGGACTTATCCAGATGTCTAAAGCTATCTCCCTGCCTCTGGAGGGTGCAGAAAAACATAAATAAAGTTTTCAAATATCATGGCCTGGTGAGAGTCCATATTTTATTCAGATTCACTTAGTTTTCACCTCTTTTCTTTCACCTGTTTCAGGATCCCATCCAGTCTCCCACACTACATTTAGTCCTCATGTCTCCTTAGGCTCCTATGAGTCATGACAACTTCTCAGGCTTTGTTTATGGTGACTTCAACAGTTTTGAGGAGTGCTGTCAGGTGTTTTGTAGAATGTCCCTCAATCGGGATTTTTCTGATGCTTTTCCTCACAATTACACTGGGGTTATAGATCTGAGGGAGGAAGACCATAGAGGTAAAGTGCTTCTTTACTTCTCACTTATTTTCATCTCACCACATGCAGGGAACATAGTATCAACATGATCATGGCTGTTCGCCTTGATCGCCTGGCCGAGCTAATGTTTGTCAGGTTTCTTCACAGCAAAGTTACTCTCCTCTCCCCCTCTGCTGTAGTCTTTGGAAGGAAGTCACTGTATGCAGCCCACACCTAAGGAGCAGGGTATTATGCTCTACCTCTGTGAGAGTGAAGTATCTAATGTTAAGCACACCTTGTTCAGAAAGCTACACCATTCCCCAGGGCACACCATTCCCCAGTCAATAACTTTCTGATAAGGGTAGACAAAACACCAGTCCTGTTGCCTCAATTCGAAGGACAACACCTTGGGGCATTTTGTGCCCCAGGGGACCCCATGATCAGGCCAAGGCTAGACTTTCTCTAAGGCTGTGCCCTTGCTCAGCTTTTTTCCCTTCCCCATCCTACTGCCCTTTACTCCATTTATGGGCTTTTTCTTAAGAGTAGTTCCTCAGTCAATCACATGAATATGAATCCCTGATCAGACTTGACCTCCAGGAAACCAAACCTAAGGCAGCTGGCAAACAGGGAAAAATGAGAGACTGTGTTTAATCATTTGCAGGCTGGTGGGCTATGAAGATTCCCATCATGAGAGCTCTGCAGGGCCCCAATCATCCCTGACGTGCGGGCACAATGTAACTGCAAAGACTTTTACCTGGGATGAACTGGAGGAGGCCACAGGTGGAAGGGGAGGCACTACTGCATAAAGTATCCCTAAAGTTTGATACATAAGGGGATGAAAGGAGATATACGTGCAAAGAAATGTGGAATTGAGTGATTGCTGCTGAAAAAAATTAATTGATGCTTTGAGGAGAGAGAATGACAGAAAAAAAGGACTTTCCAAATTCTGGGGAAAATAACCTGGAATGTAAGTGCAAGCATCCCTTGATTCCCATCCTGGCCCTTGATGCTCTGGGAAGTTATGTCACCTAAGAGGGCGTTCCTGGTTCCTCTAGCCTGTATATGTATGACATTAACATTTCTCGCTACTCAGCCAAACAAATGAAAATAGAAAATCAGTCAAACTGGTTATTCAGCTTTACGGACTTTCTCAACGAAGAGACTGAGAAATCTTTGACTTGACAGCATGTGGGTTTTGTCAAAGAGAGAGTTTCTTTGTCATGGGCTTACAGCTTTTCCCAATTCAATTAATTGGAATCTTACAGAAAAGCAAATGCTGTAAAATAAAAGATTCAAACATCTGGGACCTCAAGCACAATCTAGTGGAAAACACTAACATGATGCAGTCACAGCTTGTGGATGGGAATTTTAAGAGCCTTTATTTCTAAGAACCACTGCTCAGAGAAGAGTGTGGCTTCTTTTTACAGCTGCTACACAAGGCAGGTTTAGACAGTGGTTTTTCTTAGAATGCAATTTAGTGAGGCATCACCAATGCATTCATTTAATTGAAATATATTAATTTAGTATTTCTTTGGGGCCAGTCATGGTGTTATGGTATAATGGTGAGAAAAGTACATACAGGTCTGTCTGTCCTCACAGAGCTCGAGGACATCCCTTTCAAAAACTCCTGGCCCACCAGGAGAGAGTTGTTGGGGAAAGGTGGGCCTGAGGACATGTGACCTTTAGTCAAGGGACACAACCAAAATGAGGCCCTTCACTCCTTCCTCCCTCCTAGGGCTCTGCATTGGCCGACCTAACCAGAAGCTAGAGGGCTGAGCAGCAGTACTGATGGAGTCCATACCGATGAGTCACTGGGGACATTGAACAAGAAAGGGAGCAGAATGGAGCTGGAGGGACAGTGAAAGGTACTCAGTGCACAGTCATGACCCAGGGATGATGAGCAATTATTACCTCCACTTACTACCCCCGCCTGGCTGGCTGCATACAGCCCCCAAGGTACGCCCAGGTGTCACGTGTCATAATTGTTCTCTGATTTAATTATAAATCAAATAATTTACTCTATATGACTAGTTCTTATCTTCCCATATAGAGAGTCTCTGTCTTCCTATGTAGCTTTTTAATATGTAATGCGCACTCCTTTTCTCCTTCTATGTGACCTATTTCTTTGGAGCAAATTGAAAACTCTGGAATTCTTAGAAGATCATATTTTACCTTCTGGTATGAAAATATTGATGCAGATAATACCTGTAAAATCCCAATTTGACTGCCCATTTGTGTTCAGAGCCACTTTCAAATGAGGGCTCATGAGATTATTGAAGAAAAGGCATTGTGAAATGGTAAATATATGCCTAAGGAATGATAAAGTATGATCAGAATTGTTACTATTAAACACTCACTCAATACCACCAAGGAGAATAGTTTTATGGCAAAAAAAAAAAAAATGACCTTGAGAGAAATGCAGCCTATCACTAAGGAAGATGTGTTTGGTAATATGATGCCAATATTAACAAAATTAGTAACATGGGTCTATAACATTTTTCAAGTGCCTACTACATGCCTCACAGTGTTTTAGTCACTCTATACTGAGTCCTTATACTTATTAATCTAATATTTTATTGATATGATTAATATTCACTTTATACACATCATTTATTACTCAAATTGATATTATTCTGAGATTTTTATTTTGGACTTTTCGTCTCACTTAGCACTTAAATTGATATTATTATTCAAGCATGTTTATACATAGTACTGTATACATTGTATACATTTAATCTGATTTACTACTCAAGTATAATTTCAGCATTTTTATACACATTATTTTATGCATTTTTATGTTTTTCATCTCATTTAATACTGAAACTGTATTACGGTTCCAGCTTTCCAGCACAGGGGACTGATGCACAGAGAGTGTGTGAGTCATCACGCAGAGCCATGAGGCTGGTAAGGGCTGGAGCGAGGCTGGAATGCAAGCCTGTCTGGCCCCAGTTTTTCCTCTCTTCACCATAAATGAAGTGTCTCCCCCAATGATAGGAGCGGATACACGAAGTCCTGGTCAAAGTCCAGGCACTGCGTTATCTATGTTTGTGTATGCTTTTTTGCATTTGATCTTCACAACAACCCTATGAGGTGGGTTCCATTTTCAAACTCTTGCAGAACTCAGAAAATGGCATCTAGACAAGCAGTAGTAATTAAGGGAGACTCGTACTGCCCAGACATGTGCTGGGAATCTGGCTCAGACAGAGGGTCTGGTCAGTTTCTACCCGGGGGACTGTTTTATCCTTTCAGTGTTGATGAAACCATGAGGTGGCCTGAGACTGAGGGCCTACCCTGGGCTAAGGAAGAAAGATGAGTTAGTGATGATAAGGTGGCAGAAGGTTACAGGAAAGTAAAGTCTGTTTTCCTGAGGTTTTTAATCATATGGAAACAGAAAAACCAGCACTGGCAGGTACAAACCCTGAATTCTTGGAAATAGATTTTTTTTTATTCTCACCTGAGGACATTTTTTCATTGCTTTTAGATAGAGAGAAAGAGAGAGCCATCGGTGTGAGAGAGAAGCACCAATCAGTCGCCTACTGCACGTGCCCAGATGCAACCCAGGTATGTGCTTGGACCAGAATTGAACCCACAGCCTTTTGGCTATGGGCCAGAGTTTGGAAATATATTCTTTTGAAACTTGCTATATGAGCGTTTTGTGGCTGTAAATGACAGCAGTGACTCTGGTTACTAGAGCAAACAACTCCAAAGGAAATAAAGGTATAGCTCTCTGCTTTTTGCAAAGAAAACATAGGCATTGAGTTTTAGATGCTAAATAGCTACATGACTTAAAAATGCATGGAAGATTCTAATAAGGCTGTAAAGATAAAATCCCAAATTGCTCCAGTAAGGAAGAAAAGGGGTGAAGTCAGCAATTGCGGCATTGTGACCCTCTGAAGGCATCGAGTAGTAAAAGGCCCAGAAATGAAGAGCATGTGATCACAGACAGAGATGTGACATCCACACTGACTTGGAGGACAGCTTTGGGGAAGGGTAAATCCCAGAATTAAAGTAGGCAGCAGTCACACAATGAAGACCAAGGATGCACAGCACATTTCCTGGGAGCACTGAGAACAGAGCTAGCATTCCTTGATCTTGGCTGTTGTGAGTTTGGGTTCTGGAGTCTGATGGAGTCAAGTTGAAATCTTGATTGTTAGTAAACTAATCTAGTGACCTTAGGCAGACCCAAGATGTCTACGGAGCTAATGTTCTTGTTTCCTTCAAGTTTTGATTTACACCATAACCTTCTCAATGAGGCTACCCTGCCACCCTATTCACATCAATGCTCTTTCTCAATCCAGTACTTTCAATCACCCTTCCCCTGTTCTATCCTTTCTTTTTTCCATTGGACTCACCATTTTTTTATCATACTAAACCAGTTTGTTATTATTATGTGTAGTGTATTATTTATTGTGCATCTCAACCTATCACATCCACGAGAGCAAGGGTGTTTGTTGATATTGTCCAAAGATGTATCCAAAATGCCTAGAATAGTATCTGCAAACTATAGTGCTTAATAAATACTTGTTGAATGAATTAAATTCCTTAATCTCTCTGACTCACCTGTAAAATGGAGACAATATTCACTGGTTTTTATGAGGATTAAACGAGATGATGCAGGCAAAAAACAGCATGGTGCCTGGCAAAAGCACTCTATATATGTAGGTGATCATAGTGCTTTTCATAGCCATTAATTTTCTCATTTGATCCTCATTTTAACTCTGAAAAAAGTTTGCAGATGAGAAACATATGACCAATAGAGATAATGCCAGTTATTAGTTTAATCTAGAATCACAGAGGCTTCATTTGGGGAAATGGTATAAAGAGGCAGCTAAAAGACAGGCAAAGAGATTCATGCTTCATTTTGGTCAAGCCTTTTCCAGCAAAGGATGTTAGCCCCAGACTCACTACCTCAGGAATAGAATTCCAAAAACAAATATATGTGATCAAATATATGTTCTGTCAACATTTTACTCCTTAATGTGGTGATCATTAGAAATTTCATTTCTTGCCTTGATAGTGTTACGATGACAATAGAGAAAAGCTGTAGGCAAAGCACAATGTATGTTGATTCCAACAGGGAATGCACAAGGCCCCATTTATACCTCATGCATAATATGGTGAAATATGAGTTCACCTGTCCTATTTATCTCCCAGGCCAAAGATCAACAAACTTTTTCTGTAAATAGCCAAATGGCAAATATTTTAATCGTTGCAGGCCATACAGTCTATGTCATAATTATTCATTTTCACCATTGTAGTGTGAAAATAGCCATAGACAATACATAAACAAATAAGTTTGGCTGTGTCTCAGTAAGACTTTATTTATAAAAACAAGCTGCAGGCTGGATTTTGCCAACCCCTTGCTTGGATGGTTGGATGACTATATGTCTAACGGTGCTGTGGACTGAACTGGCAAAGAGTCTCTATTGCAATGATATAAGGATAGGTTGACTACATTTATGAGTGATACAAAGCTAGGAGAAATATCCAGCATGATGGATGACAAACTCGAGATTTAAAATTAGGCAGAGATGCTAAAACAATAAGCCCAAATTAATGTAATATAAGTCAATGTCTAAAAGTGTATTGCTCTTTGATTAACAAAACATCAGTAACAATGAAACTAGCTACATTCTACCAACACAACAAAGAGAAAATTGTGCTTGGCAGTCATCACTCAAAAATAACCTGAGGTTGGCCATATGCTTTACTTAATCATTCATTCATTAGTCCATCCATTATTCACTTGTTTAGTTTTCAGCAACAAGCTCCCATTGTTTACTAAGACCTATGCATAGTGCTGAAGTGGTTTTGATGATAAATAAAATAGTCTCAATCCCTATGGATACACAATATAATCTATTAAACAAGAAATATACCCCTTTATTTACTTACTCCTGCATTCATTCATTTATGTATTCCTTTGTTTTTTCAACAACTAAATATTGTAGCCAACAATGTAGTGGGGCCAGATCAGGGTATCGGGATGACAAAGGAAAATGAGATTTAGTTTTTGCCTTTGAGGAACTCTGAATAATCTTGCAGACATATTATGTAAAAAGATCAATTACAATACAGCATGGTATATACTGTTTCAGAAATATGAATCAAACACTCTGTAAGCAGAGAGAATGAAACAGCTAATTCACCCTAGAGGAGTCTATGAAACTTTAACAGTTGAGCTGTTTCTAGAAAGTGGATTTGGAGTTTTAGCATCAGAGGTTGATCTTTCCTTTAGTGTCTGAGGGACTTTTGTGCCTTGTTACAAACAACTACAAATATGTGTGCTTTGCTTAATGCTCTATTTGCTAACACCTATTAAATTATAGAGCAAATTTTCAAACAACTTGTTTGATAATGTAAATGTTGCTTACAAATTTGACTAACCTTCTTTAAAGACATTAAACTGTAATTGCAAGTGTAGTCTCTCAGTTTTCTGCAGAAATATTCCCTGATCATGTTTGACTATGCATAATATATTTGGGAGCCCTAGGGACATTGGTGGGGGTAGGGATTGAGAATCAGTCCAGGTAAGGAGAGTCAGCCCAGAAAGGTATGTTATTAACCAGCTACCACAGTTAGTGAATGAAATGTAATCATGCAAAAAAAGCTCTAGGAGGTGATGTAAAACCAAGGGGCAAGAGAAATGAGGTATCTATACTCCTATTCCTTTCAATCATCAGACAGGGGCTGTTTCACAGTGGTGATGGAGGTCGTTAATGCAAGGCACTTCCAGTCTGCCCCAGGTGTCTACACTGTGCACATATGCAGGTGGATTCTGGAGCCTGTGGACAGCCCACTGGCAAAGATGCAATGCAGGCTGCCTGGTGTTGGGCTGGAATTCATGGAAGGGGGCGCTATGAGGGCACATGGGTGAAATACTAGCAGCAGCTGCTATATACACTATGTATGAGTCTTGAAAATCTCATTCTCAAGAGCAGACAAAACACACAAATATATAATGCTTACAAATGCACTAAAACTTATTCTAAAACAGCAACACCAAGCATTTCATTCATTGCTTCATTATATTTGTCCTTGTACTTCTAACTTTCTAGGATTATTTCTAGGCAGCTTCTGTTTCTTCTGGGGTTTTCACTGTACTATTTTGACAACTTTCCTGATTGCAGTTGTTACACCATACTCAAAGTAAAAGGGTAACCTCTCTGACCAGCTGAAGTTAAAGATCCTAAGATAATGTGAGCCTGATCATAAGGCTGAGCAAAGCCCATTAAATACATCGAAAGATACAGCTTTGTAGATCCACCCTTTCTCATAGGTTTTCTTTTTAACAATTTGGGACCTTTCTGCAAACTGTATACTTTGAACATCTTCTTTGGC
The DNA here is from genome assembly GCF_021234165.1 of Pteronotus mesoamericanus. NCBI lineage: Eukaryota > Metazoa > Chordata > Mammalia > Chiroptera > Mormoopidae > Pteronotus > Pteronotus mesoamericanus. Next base: position 1,699,648 of record NW_026555189.1, read on the forward strand.
CAGCATTACACCTCTTTGCTTCATATGCTGTCATTTTAATTTACTGATCTTGTCTGTCAGAATTGTTAAAAATACACAAATTTCCATTTCTATTTTATTATAATCTCTAGATTTCTGGATGTTTTATCTCCTCGGAGATAAGCAACTGGGTCTGTGTACTGAGCATGCCTCTTGAGGACTTCTGGCTAATTAATCATGTTAGAACACTGGTTGAGCCCCCCTTTCATTTGGCCGTTATATACAACCACCAGTGCTGATCCGTTCTGCCTAAACTTTCAACAAAATCTGCTTTGATATTTTTGGAATTACTTGACTTATGAACACTTGTCTCTTTTATTCTTTCTTAATTGCTTTGATAGAAACAAGTACATATTTCCATTTCTTATACAAATACTTGATTGAAGAATATCAAAATATTTGTGTGTCTGCAGTCAAATGGCCTGGATTTAAATTCAGGGCCTCTTGCACACCAGCTGTGTGACCTTGGGAGGTTATTTAATCTCTCTGGGCCTCCATTGCCTCATTTGTAAAGTGAGACTAATACAACGTACTTGGTTGTTGTGAGTATAATGTGAGTTATTATTGGACGTATGGCACTTAGCATGGTGCCTGTCATGCAGTAGCCCAGGTAAGCATTTGCTATTATTACTATTACTATAAAGATTATGAGACACCAACTCTCCCCATTCATTAAAATCAACTCAAGCATTGAACATATCCTATTTACCTTTCATATAAAAACTACTCTATATGCTGTATATTAAATGTTTAACTCATAGCCCTTCACAGACATAAATTTTCCTAATTACTTATATTATTTTTTCCATCACTGATGTTCGAATTGCCACCTCTTGTCTGATGGGAGTTCTTCAAGCTGGTTTCTTTGTCCACTCAGTGCATCCTGGTGATTTTGAAGCAACCTTGCTTTATGGCAACAGGAGGGCATTCCAAATCCCCATCTCCTTTCATCTCAAAGTCATGGAATCAGAAAGCTTGTGTTTTTTTAGTACAATCAGTAAATGAAATCTAGGCACTGGGGTTGGTGCTTGGCAAAGAGTGTCAGTTGCTGCCATTGATAAGCAAAACCAGAACTACGTTATTTTAAAATCATAAGTTCACACTTACATCCCTCAATATAAAAAAATGCATTTGTGATATACCACTTTTCAGCCAGGGCTGGGTTTCTTGAATACTAAGATTTTATCTCATCTTGACAGCAGAAAAAAGGATGGAAATGGGGGAAGATGGCAGGCACACCATGAGGAAAGGCAGAGTAGGAAAGAGCATGCTGGCACCTAGATCATAATACGATGGTGGTAGGGGGGTGAGACTAGAGAGGAATCAACTATGGTGTGACCCTTGGACTCTGGAGTTGCTTCCTCTTATATCCCTGACCAAGGTGAACCCCATCACACTACACTCTTCTTAGTACCACGTCGCTCTTCCTATACTTCATATCACAGTTGCAACTTTACATTTTTGTGTGTCTCAGCTGTGCCTTCCATTAACTAAAAGTTCCAGAAGGAAAGGATGTTATTAGGGAGAACAACAAATTCAGAAACAAAGACGGACTAATCCACTATAAGGTTTTTTTCTTATTCAGCTAAAAGGTAGTTGGATATTTGGGAGGCAGCCTTGCACAAGTGACCCAGGAACCTGGGCTGTTTCCATTTAGTGGTTCGGTCAACCCCTAGGACTTGAGCACTCTTCTTCTGATCTGTTGCAATGAAGCAGAAGCTGAAAGGAGAGAGAGAACAGAAGGTCACAGATGGGGAGTTTTAATGGGCCAGCCCTGGTGGTAGTGTCCATCATGTCAACACATCCTGGTTGTTGACAGGAACCTTAGAGTATTTCTCGTGGTTTTGTGACTGCCGTATTTCACTTAGTGTGATGTCCTTGTGACAGGATGTCCTTTCTTTTTAAGGCTGAATAATATTTTACTGCATGTATATACTGCATTTTGTTCATCCATTCATTCATGATGGACATTTGGATTGTTCTCACATTTTGGAATATCCTTAACACTACTGAACTATACACTTAAAAATGGTTACCTTGGTTTTAAAAAATAAAAAGGTGATGTGACTGAGCAGCCTTTTACAGTCCACCTCAGAGTGATAAAACCTGAGAAGAAATGCTCCTTCTGTCTGAGCAACAGTAGTTTTAAAAAGCTGTTTCCAAGGTGCCAAAGACCTTATGTGTCTTATTAGCTGTTTGGCCTCCTCGTGCTGAGAGGTCTTCAGTACAGGCTATAATGCGCTCTGGATCCAGAATGTAAGTGCCCCAAGATGCTGGCTTTCCTACTCTCCCAGAACTTCCAGGAATCCATTTCCAGGTCTCCATTCTCTTTGTCTGGGTCATTTCGCATTTGTGGGTATGAAATACAACTTGTGACTGTAAGCTCTGTCACTGAGATCAAACAGATCTAGGATTGCAGACTGACTTCTGTACTCACAATCTGTGTTTCAGGAAGCTAATTAATTTGTTTGAGCCTCAGTTTCCTAGGCAGTGAAATAAGGCTAATGTAAATTTGCTCTTGGATATTTTCTCCAGATAAACTCTCTACGTAAATGCACTCTGCCCTCTGCTTAGTAGGCTAACCTATATGAACTATCCCAGTGGTTCTCAAAAGAGATAACTTTGCCCCCACAACAGACATTTGGAAATCTGGAGATTTCATGGATATCACAGCTGAGGAAGCTGCTGTTGGCATCTAGTAAGTAGAGGCCATGGATGCTATTAAACATGCTACAGTACACAGGATTCCTCATGACAAAGAATTATACAACCTCAAGTATCAATAATGCAGAGGTTGAGAAACCCTGAACTATACCAACAGGTTGTCTGACCCCCTGGCCGCTGGTTGGTGTCGGCCAATGTGGAACCCTAGCAGGAATCAGGAGAGGGAGGAGTGGGAGGTTAGGTTGTTCATTCCCTTTGCTTCCACTCCAAGGGGTCTATTAGGCTGGCTGTGTCCCTCCCCGCTAGGCCCCTGCTCCTACTCAGGGAAGGCTTTTCTCCCAGGATCAGGTAACTGCTCCCAGGGCTCAACTCTTTGGCCTGAAGGAGGTAACAGGTCTGCTGAGATTGGCCCCGGGGTACCACACTCTCTTCCTGAGGTTCCTCTGTACCTTACTACACCTTTGTAAATAGTCAGTCCCTTTCAAATAAACCCTCTTCAAATTATCCTAACTTGATCATCTGTTTTCTTTTCGGATTCTGAGTGACATTGGTAACTACTTCAGACTGCTTAAAGGTTTCAGTAAGATAATAAAAACATTTGGCACAGTGTAAGACATCTTGTGAATGTTCAGTAAATCATAGCTTTCTCATACTCTACTTTGGGCATTGCTGTTACTCTGGGTACTATGAACAGATGACCCTTCTTGCACATGAGCCACCTGAAAACTTTCTCCCTTTTTAATCTGCAGCATACTTAAGAGTAGGTCAATTTTTTTTTTTTACAGCTATGTTCCAGTGTCTAGAGATAGCCATTTTGCTGCAGAGCTCAAATATGGAGTTAAAATATGTTTTGAGTTAGAAAACCTTTGCAGAAATTCCAGGCCTGTCTCTCCTCTCAGAATGTAAGACATATTTGTGTCCCTGTCACATAAATTTGAAAGCAATGTCCATGCTGGCCTTTTTCTCTCCAGGTTTCCTGACTCAGTAGTAAAAATGAATGAGCCCAATTTTTATTCTTGGTGACAGGAGGAGAAAGGTTGGACTACGGCCTCTGCAGATATGGTTGGATGAGTTTCAAACAAGGCAAGGGAAATTGCCCTGCCCCTGCCCAAGCCAGCAGGAGGCCTTGGGCAGCATCACTGCGGCTAAAACACCAGGCCACAGGCCAGCCATGTGTTTGAGGATCTGTAGGAACCACTGGGGCAACTCATTCAGTCATTCCAGTATACAGGGTCCAGAACAAATAACGTCCCTTTTTTATTACAAGCTCTTTTATTACAAAATCATAAGCATGTAATTCTGTAACATAACAATATCACACTCAGGCACGCCATATGACATTTTAGGTGAAATGTTCAAATGAAAACTGTAAGTTATTACACCCATGTTATTACCCTACCAACTACACTCAAGCTGGCATTACCTCCGCCAGACCCTACATATTGACATTTAAGAGTAATTCTGACTATTTCATCCCGTCACCTCTAGTACATAGAACAATAATAATTATAGGTAATATTCACCTTTCATCCACTGTCTAATGCAGATATTTCAAAAGCTCCATGAGTTGGGCATTCCTACTGGCCCCTTTTAAGGATGAGGAAACTGAGACTTGGAGAAAGCCTTTAAGCGCAAGGTACATGGTGGTGAACCAGGATCCACATACAGACAGATGGACTTTAGAGTCAGACATATCAGCCTAAGCATAGGAAAGTTACTTTGCTTTGTTGACCCTTTGTCCTCTATAATACCAGGGTTATGGTGCCCACACCACTGCCTAATCTGTGGCCAGTTTTAAGGACTAGCCACTAGCCCTAATAAGGAGTAAGAAATGTTGAGTCTAGCATCCCTGAGTTTCAATCCTGTTCTGCCTATAAATAGATATGCCCCTCAGACAAATAATTTAACATGCCTAGCTCAGGTCTCTCATATGCAAAATGGAGGATAATAATGCCTGCCTCATAGGATTCTGGTGAGGACTCAACAACAAATGCAGAGGGCTCCAAAGTAGAGTGTGTACACTCCAAGGTGGAGTGCAGGAAGAAAGTATCAGAATTTTAATTTCTAACTTGTTTAATTCACCTCAAAATAATAAAAGGAAATTAAGCCTCCCTCATATTCAACGTATGTAGAGATGCTTGACACCATTTTAGATCTACGTGTCAACTCATTGTTTTCATCTACAATGCAGAGTAACTGGTAACACCCCCACAATTCATTCATTTCCTATTGGCAAATCACCTTGTGTCTCAATTTATGTGTGCCCGAGTAAATGGTTTAGGTATTATAATAACCAGTTTTTAAGCTGACAAGCTCACAAAATAAACATGTGAGATAAAAAACATTCCTGATAAGAATCTATTTTTAAAAATACTAAAAAGGTAAGTATAAGTGAACAACCAGAAAATGGTGGAGCTCACCTTTCTTCCACTTCTGTTAGGGTTCTTCATGGGTCACCCCACAAGGTAAAGAAAATAATAATACAGTCTGAGCTGACCAAACGCTGCCCCAACCCACCCAAAGGAAATTATCGTAAACTGGTTTCAAATGTGGATTTATAACCACTATCACAAATGACAAATATTTCTCTGTGTGTGTAACTTGTGTCTGGAGACAATAGTTAACGATAGTACAAAGTCACCACGATTAAAAAGACATTAAATATTATTTATTCCAAGTTAAGTTCATCCTTTTAGAATTTCTCATTTTGTGTATGTTTTATAAGGCACTCAAAAAAAGCAGCATTTAAATAATCAAATGTAATTATTTGGTAATATGTGCTTAAAATAATTTTATTGGCAAGATATACAATTTAAAAATCATGGAGACCCCTGAGCTAATGTATATAATAAATTGAATTAAAAGTGCTGTGCAGTAGACACTCAATAAAAAGCAACTTTTCTTGCTACCAATTTCCCATTTATTGAACACTTACTACAAGTAATTATTTTTCACAAGTCTTAAAACAATTTTCAAACACCCAAAACAGATAGAATAGTTGTATGAACTCTTACGGACCTTTACCCAGCTTTGACAATTATTATTTTGCCAACTTGTTTTTTTCTCTTTCCCCACTTTTCCAGACTCTATTAAAGCAAATCTATATCATTTCAATCACAAATAGTTCTTATCAACCCCTGATAAGGACTTTTTGTTTAACTACTTTGCCATTATCACACCCAAAACAATTATCAGTAATTCCTTTAATACCATCTACCATGCTATTAATATTGTTATCATTACTTTGAAAATGCAAATATGATTGGACTCCTCCAACATCACTCCACCTCCTCTATGACCCTGGCTAAACTCCTCATGGGAACAAAATGCACAGCCTGACCTTCCCCTGCTGCCCCCTCCTCTTTGCCCACCACACTCTCAGCACAGGCACATTTCTCTGTGTTCCTTAAACAGCCTTCTGGGTCCCTCCCTGCTCAAAGTCCTAGTATCTGCTGTTCCCTCTTCCTGGGTCCCTCTTCCCCCTGCTCTCCAAATTGGCTCTTTCTCAATCTTTGGGTCTCAGCTCTAAGGTCACCTTTACCCTAAGGTAGGACCCCAGCTCCAGCTTTGCTCTCCCACTGAATAATGTCCATATGTTTCATTACAAAAACAAAGTTAGGTTTGCTCCTTGCTTATTGCTAGTCTCCTTCATTTGACCGGGAGGAACCTGGTATGTATTAGTCACCAGCTTTTTCCTGGAGTTGAGCTAAGTGCACAGAAAAAAGTAGCAGACAGCACATATCATGGAAAGACTGAAAAAGGAGCAGCGAAGCCATAATCTCACCTCTGCTTTCTACTCTATTCCTGTCTTCTCTTGCAGCATTTCTTTTTGCTCCTTCAACTTGCGGTGTCTTCCTCTTCCCTCTCAAACCAACCACCTGTCTTTTCACTTTCACACTACATGTTACCCAGCCTTCAAGTTCCTCTGGGGAGCCCAGGCTGCTTCTGTGCTTGCTCTCTGTGCTCCACGAGTTCACCATACCATCCATTATCTCTCACCCTCTCTACCCTCTGTACTCCTTGAGAACGGTGATAGTTACATTTATGTGTCAACTTGACTGGAGTAATGGATACTAGTAAAACACTATTTTTGGATGTGTTTATAGCTGTGTTTCCAGAAGAGATTAGCATTTGAATCTGTAGATTGAGTAAAGAAAATGTTCCCTCACCAATTCAAGAAGGCATCATCCAATCTACTGAGGACCTGAAGAGAGCAGAAAGTCAGAGGAAGGGTGAATTTACTCTTTCTTCTTGAGCCGGAACATCCATCTTCTCTTGCCTTTGGACATCAGCTCTCCTGGTTTCAGGCCATTGGGTTTGGACTGGAACTACAGGACCAGCTTTCCTGAGCCTCTGATTTGCAGACAGCACATCATGGTACTTCTCAGCCTCCAGAAATGTGTGAGCCAATTCCTCACAATAAACTTCTTTGTGTATACCCATATATATTGGTTCTGTTTCTCTGAAGAACTCTAGCACAAGAACCAAAACCCTGTCCTGCTCATGTTTGTAATCTGGCACAATGCCTGGAGTTCAGTGCCTGGGGCATCCCCATAAAGTCTTCGGGCCTAGATAGATGAATCAGCCAGGAGTAAGTGGGAAGGCGGAGGTAAGCCTAGTGGGCCAGAGAGTGGAGAACAGGCAAGGTAATGGAGATCACTGGGGCCCATAACGGGATATCACACAGGAAGGCCTCAATCAGTGGATTAGATCTAAGACCTGAACAAGTGAAAGAGTTCTGTGTTTCTATTTAAGGAGGTGTCAGGTGTGATTTCAGGTAGATGGCAACCCTCTAAATAAATCTAGAATAAGCAGAATATAAACTCCACTAGGAAAAAGCTTCTCCGGGAGAAGATTTTTATCTGTACCATTCCTTGCTGTATCTACAGTGCCGAGCACATAGTAAGCACTCAGCAAAGGTTTTTTTTCAGATGAATAAATGAATGGATAAATGAATTCAGGGCTATTGAAGAGAAGGCAGAGATATGAACTAAATGAATAGAGACAGGAAAGTAGTTGTTTCCTCACTATCCCTCAGAACCACCTAAGGGAAAAGACCCAAACCCGCAAACCCTGTGATGTTCATACCGTGCCTATCCCATTTAATATTGCCTTCCAATGCCCAGTAGAGCCTGGCATCTTATAATAGGGCTCAATAAATCATTGTGGATTTTACTTAACTTGAAATAAATGAAGATTCTCAACCCTATTTATGTCTTCAGTGAAAATTCTATATTAGTTCAATCTCCAAGTTGTTTTTTTTAGTCCTGTCTTGAAGAGTGTTGAATCAATTCCAACTTATCAATCAAGGTCAGATTTGTCATTGGAGCATCTGCTTGCTAACATGAGTGTGTTTGCATTTCGCTGAACTATTTTTACTAGGCCGACATACTAATACATGGCAAGCCATCTCCAGATGACAATATTGTCATAGATGGGGCACCAGTGTCTTGGGAACTACTAGTTGTTTGTCTCTTGGGAAAAAGGAGAGGTTGTGAATACATACAGATTTTGCAAATTCTGCATTGAACAGAGAGTTCTTCAATGCAGGATTACTTAGAGCCTTTGTTATGTTAATATAAAATTATGATTCCATTAAGAGAAAGTACTAAAAGATAGTAATCCCCAAGTTCTTTATTGATTAAAATCCATTTTTTTAGATGTTTGGCGGAACACCGTTTCACAACCCAGAGGTTGCCTGTTCCAAGAACGCAGCCACAGAAATGCTGTTCTCAGAAATACCAAATCAAGATGATTTTTTCATATCCTTAACCACTTACTTTTCTGAAAGGACTGGTCTACCATAATAGAATCATACTCCCTCATATGCTCCTTTTTAAGAGCAGCAGCACCAGTCAAAGGAGATTGGTCTTTGCTGTGAGCCTGACTTGGTACAAGTCTCAGCTCTGCTACTTACCAAGCTGTGTAATATTCTGCAGGTTAATTAACTCTCACCCTCAGTTTCTGCACCCATGAAAACAAGACCAATGACACTGTAGAAGAACCATGTAACTATGATAGTTGGAAATATCTTGAAAGGGCATGGCAAGGTCTGACATATAAGTGATATTTCATTCACAGAGCATCAGGCACTAATAGAGAATCTGTGGATGAAGCTGTAAACAAACAGACACAAGTCCCTGCCCTTGGGAGATGCTGGCCTAGCAAAGGAAGACAGAAACTTCCATGGAATTCAGCTCCCCAGGTGGTTCCAAGTGGCAGCCAGGGTGAGCACAAGAACTCTAGGGCAATAGCAGTGCCATTCACGGAAAGTCTGCCGCCATATTCCTGGTGAAAGGTGAGGAAGTTGTGAGTTGTGCTGTTACTGAGAATGCTGCCTCTGCAGTGTGGCCGCAGCACCCCCAACAGGAGAGGATGTCCTGACCCCTCCTCTTCGCCACTATGACAGAAGCACATAGCAGCAGAATATCCGTGCGGCCTCACTTTAAAATGCCTTTGGACCCACGTGTCAGGCATCCTCATGGTGAGTGCCAAAAACTAAAAATGAAACCAGTCAGGTCAAATCCATCTATTCACCTGAATTATAAGATGAGGTCTGATGCTGGAGCCTGATGCCATGGATACCTGCACATGATACAGCCAGGCCAGAGACCTGGAACTCTGTTCATTCTGAAGGAACTCATACAACTTTTTGAAACTGGTGTCACATGCCTCAGTGAGCAGCTGCTTGGTTTTGTACTTCTTCTTGCCAATGATTGGGGCCAAACAGTCCACTGAGCTGCCTGCATCTTCTCCATCACCTGCCTCCCTGAGAGATGCAGTTAGTCTCTAATTGTACTTGCTGCTCTTCCTCTGCTTGCATCCCTCCCACTGCATATCTCTTCCAGGCATTAGGCATTTAATTGTGCATGTCACAATTTATTGTGCCTGGGGCTTAAGCTGGGGCTGCCAGCTCTGGCTTCTTCACTCTGCAAACTGAGTGCACATCGATTCCTGTCCTGCCTGCTTCATGAATCATAGCTGAACATGTTCTTGTAATTATCTCATGTTGCGGACTTAAGAGGAAGATCCTAGTGAGCTCAAGAAGAAGGTGAAATATTTAGTTTGTACCAAATGAAGAATACAACTGTGTACACTTCCTTTGTATATCAATTAGGAGCATATGGTGAGAGCCAAATGCACTAATAGAGTTATAAAGAAATATAAGGGTTAGGGAGACAGTCGCTTCTTCATAGGCTCAGGCAGGAACACATGCTGCTAACATTGCAATTTCCTAAACAGATTGTCTGAACACCTGCAGATGTTCAAGGATTCTCCTACCCTTAAGTACTCTCCTTCATATCTTTCAACAAGATCATCTTAATTCAGGGAGAGGTTTGGTGTGTAGGTTGCAGAGGAGATGTGACAAACAATCTTCATTTCATATGGCTACCCCAAATAATTGGGGCTTCCTGGAATGCTGTGTTGAGAAGGATTCTGAGGCTGCACTTCAGTTCAGTGGGATTGAAGGCTGATTAATTACCATGTGTACCTTGAGTAAAGCACAGAGCTAGGAAGATAAAGATCTTTGATATCTCTGCTAGTGAAAAATAGACTTAACTGAGGAACTAAAGATCCTGTGGTCTTGGGGAAGTCATTCAGTGCCCTCAGCCTCAGGTGTAAAATCAAGATGCTGATATTATTTCCCTTACAGGGTCATGGTGAAGATCAAATCCAGCGAAGCATGTAAAACTGCTTCAGGAACCATAATGCATTATACAAATGTGAGGTAATATAATTGCAAAAATATTTACACTCAAATGACTGTGTGCCTGTGTGTGTGTTTGCTTTTCTAACACTCGAGGGAAGGGGTTTTCACTTTGACACTGTTAATAATTTGCATTGGATTATTCTTTGTGGTGGAGGCTGTTCTGTGCATTATAGGATGTTTAGCAGCATTCCTGGTCTCAACCCACTAGATGCCAGTAGCAGCCCCCAACAATCAAAATGCCCACTAAAAAGTCTGAGACATTGCCAAATGTCTGCTGGGGGAAAAATTGCTTCTGGTTGAAAACCACTGGTCTAGGTCAGTAGTCTTCCCATCTGGCTTCACATCAGACTCACCTAGGGAGTTTTTAAAACTATATCAATACCGTGCTCTCTTCAGCAGCACACATACTAAACTGCAAATGCAAGAAATAAACAAACTTGGCTTGCGCGTACGTGCATGCATGCGAGCTTGCGTGCGTGCGTGCGTCCGTGCGTGCGTGTGTGTGTGTGTGTGTGTGTGGGGGTCAATACCAGTTCCAAGCTGAAACCAAGAGATTCTTGTTTACTTGGTCAGGGGTGGGTGGAGCACCAGAGTCTATCCCCCAGGTGATTCTAACACATTCCAGGTTAACAGCTTTCACAGAGCTGTATGGAATCCTTTCTGCGAGAACAGAGATCCTCCTCTCCTGCACGTTATAGCCCTCAAAGTCTTTCTGGGCCTTGTACCTGTGCTTTTTTAGAGAAAGGCCAAGGGTCCTCCCAGGAGGATCTCACGGAGAAGGTTCTATACACCCCAACCAATATACAATTTCCTACCTCCATTCCATCACAAAATTCAATTTTTAAATGAGTATATGAACAATTTATCCTTTAACAGATGATTGAGGGAACTGAAAAAGGATATAATTAAACATGATGGATATCCACACATGTCTACCTGAAAGCACCTTTCAAAGACAATGAAAGCCCTAAGATCCCTTTGATGAAATGGAGCTCGACAGAAACATAGCAAGTAACATATGACTGGGTACAAGTGATAAAATTAAAGGCAAACATTGTTGATGAGCTCACTAGAGCCTGAAGTATTAAAGCACAATATTAGCCTTGGTGGAAAATAACTTCATTGAAATATATCCTTCCTGCTACACAGCTTTCCTAAGGCTCTGAAAGCATTTCGTCTCTCTCAGCATCTTGCTCTCTGTCACCAGGCATTTTCAATAGAATGAACAGACTAGAGAGTTTGGGCATGAAAGTGAAGGATAATTGAAGTCTTTCCTTGATCTATTGTTACAACTGAATAGGCAGAGAGACAAATACTGCGTCCCAGCACAGACCCTCACAGAAGCACTTCGGCTCCTGCGGCTGGCATAACAGCCAGTCAATCAGTATATACTTACCAAACACGCTCCATTAATAAGTCACAGGCTAAGCTCTCTGGGGATACAAAGATGGATAAGACACAGATCCTGCCCTCAAGGTGTTTGTACTCTAGTTAGGGACCTATAAAAACATAATCAGTAATACTGAATGGTCTGAGTTTAACTCGAAATGAATGACTTTGAAGAGAGATACTAAGCTGGGGAATTTCAGGTAAACTAAATGAAAATTGAACATGGAAGCCAAGCAATCCGATCAGTCCCCAGGCATCACTTCCTGTGAACCGATGTGCAGGAGGGCTGGTATTCTCCTGAATGAAGGAGGGACACACCTGGTCTAGAGTCAGGTACCACCTGGGACTGGGCAATCAGCTATGTCCCCGCATAAGAGATGGGTGCCCAGGCAGAAGTAAAGGGATGAGGCAGAGCAGTAAAGGGAGAAGAAGAACTATGGCCTGACCAGCAGGGAGGCTGGTGCAGAGAGGAGGAAGTTCTTGCCTTTCACCCTGAGACAGAAGCAGCCTCCAGGGCACAGCTCTGTTTTGCAACAGAGGAAAACAGGATCTTAGTATGGGGCAAGGATGTGACAAAGATGCTGAGCTCCCAGCAGGGCAGCATGACACCTGGGGAGCTTTTAAACTGGTATTGATGCCAGGTTCCAAGTCCCAAACAAGAGATTTTTATTTAATATGTCGGGAGTGGGCAGGGCACCAGAGTCTATCCCCTTGAGAGGTCCCCAACCTTTTTTGGTACCAGAGACTGGTTTTGTGAAAGAGATGGTTTGGGGACGATTCAAGCACATTACATTCAAGCTCACTTCCTGCTCTGTGGCCAGTTCCTACAGGCCACAGACCAGTACTGGCCCCAGGCCCAGAGGTTGGCGCCCCTGTCCCAGGTCACTCTAATATATGAGGGAGGGACCCAAAAGACAGAATTTATAAAAAGTTGTATATCTATTCTTAGATGTTTAAACTTCAGTCACCTTCAAAGTACTCTCCATTTGATGCAATATACCTATCAAGACATTTTTTCCACTGCTCGAAACAGGTTTTGAACTTATTGACTTTGATGCCTTTTAGTGCTTCTGTTGTTTTTTTGTTTCACGTTTTCCACATCAGCAAAACATTTCCTGTTGAGGACTTTTTCCATCCAAGGAAACAAACAAAAAATAAGTTGCTCTGGGCAAGATCAGGTTAATAGGGAGGGTGGTGCACGGGGGTCCTGCCATTTTTGGTCAAAAACTGCTGAACACGCAGTGCAGTGTGGGCAGATGTACTCATATATCACCCATCATGAAACCGACAAATGCGTTGAAAGAGTCTTCCAAAAAATTCACCGAAACTGAACGCAGCCTCTCACAACAACGCCAGCTGGTACATTAATACAGATGGGTCCCTAGAATACTCACCTAGCAGGGGAAGCCCTTACTACAAGGGGCTCGCCCTCCAAAAGATAATACAATTTTATGGGTGGAAGGTCCCCCCTCATACATTGCACAGCTGAGAACCTTAAGCTGCATGGAACCCTCTCCGAGAGAACATATGAGGCGTCTGCCTTCCTGTAAGTTACAGCTCTCACAAGCTCCTTGGGCCCTGGGAGTCTCAAGGAGCCTGAAACAGCCACTTGTGTCCCTAGTGAGGGCATGTGAGACACAGGGTGGAACTTTAGGATTGCTACTGTCATTCCACCATCTAGTCAAAAGGTCTCTCCACTACCTCTTAATAACAGGTATCCTTGCTCCTAGAACATATGTTCCACATAACAGCAGAATGAGCCTTTTAAATCCGCAATTAGACCACCATACTGCTCTGCTCAACAATCCTCCAATCCCTTTCCCTCTCAGTTATGGGGAAAAAAAATCCAAACTTTCTCCTATGCCTACTGGCTTTGCAGGCTTCACCTTGTCTCCTCCCCAGACTCATTCTCCAACTTTATTCATCATGCTCACTTTACTTCAGTGACAAAGGCTTTATTTTAGATTTAGAACAACCTTAACCGACTTTATGCCTCAGGCCCTTTGCACGTGCTGCCAAGATACCATTTTCCATATATTCTCATGTTCCATCTCCTCATTCAAGTCTCTGGTCAAACACTGTCTCCCCAGAGAGCTCTTCCTTGTCCATGCTTCCTAATGGAGGCCCCATTACCTTCTATCTCTTTATTTTTAATGCTTCTCCACAGTACTTATCTCCCAAATATCACACATAAATTTACTTGAGTATTTTTTTATTGTCTCTATCCTGCTTTAGAATATAAACTCCAGGAGGACAATCTATCACTACCTAGAACAGTACTTACCACTTAGTGCACAATAAATGTGTATTAAATTAAGGAATGAACAATTCCTTTGAAAATTTGGTTTTAGGAACCATTAACATGCACTGAATCCCTAGAACTAAATAAACAGTCCTCTTCTATTTGTTACCACCTCATCACCTGATATACCTGTCCCCATCCCATCCCAGCATGCATCAATACTGCTGACTTACCACTTTTGTTTACTTAGCTCTGCTTCTGTCCAGCCACAGGGATATCAGCCTCAAGAGACAACACTTGTGCCTGATTTGTTTATTATTAAGGCAAAGGGTAAGTGCTCAGTAAATTTTGTTGGATATCCATCCAGCAAGCCAGGATTCTCTTACACCTACATTTTGTCAGTATTTTGCACCCTGGGGACAGATCTTACATTTACTAAAGTTATTAAATATCACTATGTTAGATTCAGCTCCTCATTCCAGTCCACTGAGGTTGTCGCGATCCTTATTCTGTCAGTCAGCACAACACCAGGCCTACCTGTTGGCAGAAACTTCATAAAACTGCCACCTATATCATTGCCCAGGCAGAGATGTTGGTGGCAGACAAGCGTGCAAGCCCCTCCCTTTTCTGACTTCCTTGCTCCCACTGCACACCAAGTTCAGAAAGTCAGGGGAGAGCCTCGGCACCCTGTGTACAAGCCTCTCCTTCCCACTCCCCAAAAGGAGGAGGCACAGAACAAACCAAGGGCTTGCGAGCAGGCTAGACCACAGTTTGAACCCCCCTTCTCCACTACTTGCTTTGTAAAATTCTCTTCATCTTTCTGCACCTAAGTTTCTGTTTTCTGATACATGGAGACAATAATTCTTATCTCTAGAGTTGCTGTGAGAACTGAACACAGTGACAAAGTATCCAGTACCATGCCAGGCATTTGATAAATACATCATCTATGTGCATTTAAAACAAAGCAAAACAAACAATGCTGGCAGGCCAAATTTGGAAGTGAGAGAGGAGAGTAAAACCCACCCAATCAATGAGTCTTTTTAAAGCCAATGGGAGAAAATATCTGTACATTTACAAATTAGTGCCCTGTCAGGGGCCATGTGGGCAGTAGTGGTCATTGGTTTAATGTTCCGGTTCAAGTCCCTATGCATCTGTGAATGTGAAGACACAGGGCTGCAGAGCTTGAAGAGGGGGCAGCAGGAAGCTGTGTAGGAACACAGGCACCTCTGGTAGACTGGCAGGCCCATGGCTACGCCCTCACCATCTCACCTGCCTTCCTACGGCACCAATGCTGTATGCTCATCCAGCTGGCATTTTTACATCTACCTCATGCTTATTTAAGTAATAGGGTAAACTGTAAAGATGGGGAGGTAATCATAAAAAGCTCAGGGAAGTATGCAAATAGAAATCTCTGCAAACTCAGAGAAGGCTGGGAGAACAAAGATAATCAAGAGCATTATCAACACGCCTCAGGTGCGCAAGTACTGGAAGCCTGGGAGGAAGCACATGCCAGGAGGGGGGCAGAGAGCCCCCACTGATCCTGGTCGGATACACATTTTTATTTATGAACTTGCTCTCTCGAGATCCAGAGAATTCTGACAAATGGAGCTCGAACATATGTGATAGTGGAGGAAGGTAGCAATCAGGTGTTTCCCATAACGTCTGTTCTCTACCCTGTTCCTAAAATATGTTTGTCCTGATATGGTAGCTACACACAGGCATTAAAAATGCACCATCACCCCTCTGCTCAAATACCTTCAGCAACTTACACCTTGGTAAGAGTAAAAGCCAAGGCCCACCCACCCACCTAACGCCTCCAAAGGTGGCCCCAACCCCTCTGGTTTCAGCCCCTGCCTCCTTACCTTGCTTCACCCAGCCACACTCTGCTCCTTGCAGATCCTTGAACACACCTGTGAGGCTCTCATTTCCAGCCTTCTCACCCCTCCCTCCCCTCTTTCAGCCTTGGCTCGAAGGCCTTAGTCTCAGAGAGCCTTTTTCTGGCCATACAAACTGCAAATCCTCCTGGACACTGTTTTCCCTCTGCACGGTCTGGCGACCTCAGGCTCCTCTTCAATCACACCTCCACTGTTCCCTTCTGATGGAGGCTGATTCTTCTCCTGAAGTTGGCTCCAAGCTGCACCCCTTTCCCTCCATACCAACCTCATGGTAATAGTTTCACATTAACTGCCAACCTGCTAGTCCCATGAGAGAAGAAGGAATAAGTCTAGTTTCACACACTGTTGTATACTGAGGTGTGGACATACCATAGCCAGTGTGCATGTGTGTGCACATGATTGTGCATGTGTGTGTGAGTGTGTAATATTTTTAATGAGTTAATTGTTGGGAAATGCCCCGCCTGGTTTCAGGGACTTGCCGGCAGGCCAGAGGACCCCAAGGCTGGAGCTAATCAAGGAGGCCTTGGGAAAACAGGCCACTAAGGGAACAAAACCTGCCCCCTCTCTTCCCCCTGCTTGGCCCTGTGATGGTCAGTGATCCATGACGGGTAAGTTTTTCTCATGCAGAGAAAACGACCTAAGACAGACATCAGCTGATATGGGCAGTGGGACAAGGACTTGGGGTAACATGGAGAAAGGGCAAAAAGGCCCGCACCCCTCGGCTCAGCTTGGAAATGGCCAGAGTCCTCATTCTATCTGAAAGCAGTCTCCTTATCTCTTGGTGCCTCTGCCCCACCCGCCTGGCTCAGGCTTGAAACAATACTAAAGGCAGGTTCAGCCATAAACTGGATCTTGGGGACAATCAGGCCTAGAAGTCCCTCTAAGCATGCTTGTTCTTCCCTCAAAAGCAATGAAAACAGACTCATACTGAGAAGGAGATTTACATTATTCATAGACCCTGACCTGAGGCAGATCTCTTGTGTTCCTTCTATTGTTATCTATGATCTCTATCTGTTTTCTCTAAACATAGCCTTTTGACTTTGATGAGTTTGCTGAATACCCCTGGGCATATGGTTCTCAAAAAAAGCCTCTGGACACAGGGTTGGGGGTCTTCTCTCCCCTTGAGGGAAGAGCCATGTCCCCTCTCCTGGCAAACAGAGGAGTGTATGAGACAACTTGTGTTTATTCCCCTCATTGGTGACAACCCCGGGATGGGCTCTGTGGGATTCTGAGTCCTGCTTCCTCCTCAGCTGGCTCCAGACAGTAACCCTCAGATCCAGGTGCTCCGCACCCACCAAAGCACCCCCTGCAATGTGTTGCTCCCTGCAACAGTTAAAGAGAATCTCACTCTCAATGGAAACCCTTTTACATCGGAGTCTGGCTGAGACACAACATCCTGCTCCTTGTCCTTCTCTGTCCAATGAGAATGACCTCCCTGCCTGCCATCCAAGCAGCTCCACTTATAGGTTCCACTGGCCCAGCACATCACTTCCAAGAAACAAGCCCATTTCCTTTCAACATCACTCCCATGAGATTAATCATGATCTCTCTTCTCACTATTTTCAGGCCCTCTGTCAAGGACCACAGCAGATCTCCCTTTTCACACCTGCAACATACTATCTAGGAGTTTGCAGTGTTGATTACTGGCCTGGCCTGAGTGCCCAATAGCTCCTTCAGAACTCAGCTCAAGAGCATCTCTCCAGAGAATCCTCCGCTGACCACCATGTATGCAAAGCATCCATCCTCCCCTACCACTATCTGTATCCTCACCATTTTGCCGATCTTCAAAGTGTGGTCCATGGATTAGGAGCAGCAGCATCACATGGGAACTTGTTAGAAATGCAGCATCTTAGAATCGCACCCCAGATTTGCTAAATCAGAATTTGGATTTTAACAGAATTCCCCAGGTCATCCATATACACCAGAAAGGTTGAGAAGCACTGCTTTAGAGCACACATCACAACCTGTAATTGTCTGATTTGTTTATTTAGTAATCTCCTAAATCACTCCCAACTAAAAAGTACTATCTTCTGTCTTGTTTACCATTGTATTTCCAATATCTAGCTGCTCATACATGGTAGGTGTCAAATAAATATGAAATAATAAGTAAATGAATGAATGAAAAAATTCCCAAAATTTCTTCAAACTGTAATGCTTTATGACCAGTAGTCTTCTCTTTTTAGTTCCTCCTTCTCCCTACTGTCCACAAAGGCATTTACTCAGCACCTTCTATGTAGTATGTTCTATGCTCAGCACTGAAAATGTTTAAAAAACAGTGAAGAAGGCACAGTTTAAAAGGTATATCCACAGGGAACAACTTCAGTCTTTTATTTGATGTTCATTTTCATCCCCTTGGCACTAAGCAGTAGGTATATTTTTTTTTCACTTGTGGTGGTCAAAGAATTGTCTTTTTTCTCCCACCATGGGCTTACAGTCTTCTGACTAGATACCTGGATCTTTGGGACTGGATACCTGGATCTTTGGAGCATTTCTTGCTTTTCCATTACTAATGAGCTTTTATACAGTTCCTGACCTGCTGCATTCTGCCTCATCTCTTCTTGTCTTCAATTCAGAAATTGTATTCTTCATTTCGTCTTGCCTCCTATTGATAGTTTCTATGTCCTTTTTCATGCTGATACAGTTTGCAGTAAGTTCCTCATAGTTTCCCTGTAGTTTTTGGTAATTCTCTCTGAGCTCACTGAGCTCATTGGGCTTCCTTAGAACCATTGTTTTGAACTCAATATCTGATAGCTTACTTGTCTCTATTTCATTTAATTCTCTTTCTGGGGATAGCTCTTTTCCTTTTGACTGAGGGCGCGGTGGGGGGGGGGGCGTGTTTCTTTGTCTTCCCATTATTTGTGAGACTCTTCTTTTTTTGCTTCTGCTTCTTAAATTGATTTGTCTTGATTTCCTGACTTTGTGGTGTGAACTTCTATGGTAGGAGACCACTCTTTTTTCTTTCTGGATCTGCCTCTGATGATGTCAGATGTTGACCCTGTGTGATCTTACGCAATCTGTTCAAGACTTCTAGGAATTTACTGTCTGTGGCTATCTCCTTCAGCTGTTAATCTAGTCATTCTGCACCCATCGGACTGGTTTAGACACCACAGGGCAGGGCAGAGTCTCTCCTGGGGGCAGGGTTATTGGATCCTCTCATGCTGCTGCCTCTCAGGGGAGTGGTCTGCCTGAGCCAGTTGGCTGCTGCTGTATGGGGGAGGAGTCAGCACAAGGATCCTGCCAGCTACTCTCTGTTCTCTTCCCAAAGGCTCTGTCTCCAGTTTTTCCTCAAGTGTCTCTAGGCCAGTCTGTGCCCCCTTTTACCAGAGATCTACTATTTGTGACTGCCACTCTGTACTCAGCAGTCAGGCTTTAGCACTACCAGGCCAGGTCAGAGTCCCTCCTGGGGGTGAGGCTATTGGGTCCCCTCCCACTGTTGCTGCTCAGAGCAGTGGTCTGCCTAAGCAAGATGGCTGCTGTCAGATGGGGGATGAGTCAGCACCAGGATCACACCAGCTACTTTCTCAGTTCTCTCCCCAAAGCCTCCTTCCCCAGCCTCTCCTCAGGTGTCTCTAGCCCACTCTGTCCCCGCCTTTGCCGGAGTCCAGGGTAAGTGGCTGCAAATAAAAATTTATTTGTTGACCCTTTAAACCGCTCTTTGTGTCTCCAGCTGCCTGTCTCTGGCAGAGAGCAACCCTGCCATTTTTTGCAGCTGGCTGTTATCACTGTAGTTTTTTGGCTCTTGTGCTGTAGGCTGGAGATCCCCATTTATGGTTTGGACCCCACTCTTCTCAAGGGGATCCAACTGGCCATTTCAATATCCTTCTGGTGTTGCTGCCCGTGGGCACCCCACCTGCTTTCTTGAGTCTGTACTGCACTCCTAACCAGTTAGGTTGCGCTAAAGCTGATTTCTTCTGTCTGTCTGAGGTTATAAGGCTCCATTCTCATTATTGTTCAGTTGTTTGTTCTAGGTGATTTCTCCACAATTTAGTTGTAATTCCAGGTTGGTCCTGGGAGGAGGTCAGTGTGACTTCCACTTACTCCTCCACCATCTTGATCAATTTTTCTACTCTTACGCTAATTCTATATAGATTTGTTTATAGTGGCTTTTTAGTGTGTTTTGATGTCAGGTGAGGCAAAAATCCCCTATCTTTAATCTTTATATATGTAATATATATATTTTTTAGTATTCCATAGTATTTAGTATATATAAAATTTTTAGTATTCTTGAGCATTTTTTCATCTATATGAACTGAAGACTATTTTACCTTCAAGGAAAAGGAAAGAAAAATGCTACTCCTATTTTAATAGGCATATCATTAAATTTTATGTATTTATATGTATAATTTTACACAACTTTATGATATTAGCTTTTCCTAATGAAGAACCTAGTTTCTCTTTCCATTTGTTCAAAATTTGTTTTACGTTATACAATAATATTTTATAGTTGTACTCATATAGCTCTTACAGCTTTCTTGTTAAATTTTTCACTATTGCAATTTTTTTTTTACTATTTCCATTTTTAGGTATGTATTGCTAGTATATAGACAATGTCTTTTCCCCTCAAATTCTTCTTATACCCTTGAAACTTATCAAATACTCTTATTATTTATAAAATTTTAAAAATTAGTTTATGTGGCCATTCTAGTGTGCAATCAAATCATCAACCAAAAAAAGGGGTAGTTTTAATTCTTTCTTTTTTTGGTTTTTAGGTCCATTTTTAAACATCCTTATCTTATTGCATTCGCCAGGACCATTTAGACCATTTTGACCAATTTCTTAGTGATGGTAGGCATCTCTATCCAGTTTCTGATTTTTATGGAAATGTTGTCATTTAAAAATTTCTAATTAACTTTTGTTAAAAGTTATCATATTCAAACATTTCCTATTGATTCCTTTTTACTTAGAGTATGTATTAGGAATGGATGTAAAGTTTATTAAATGCCTTTCAGCCCATGTTAATATGATCATAGTTTTTTTTCCTTTTATTGTTGATGTAATGAATTGTGGGAATACATTTTCCTATGCTACAAATTGAGTCTCTAAGGGTGAAGAAGAGTCTTCTTGGAGAAAAATGGCAGGCAACTTGCTATGCAAAGTAAGCAAATGAAGACACTTGGGCTGTGAAGGCTGGAAGTTCCCTGGATTCATACACCAGGGTAGAGGTCATAAAAAGTGTTTACTGGTAAGTGTTCTATTGGAGAGCACATTAGAAGGAATCAAAAACAGGCTAGATAAAGCAGAGGATCAAATAAGCGAGCTAGAGGATAAGGTAGGAAAAAGCTCCCAGAAAGAGCAAGAAAATGGAAAAAAAAAAAAGACTTAAAAAGAATTAAGAGGCATTTAGGGAAATGCAGGACAACCTGAAATGTAATAATATCCATATAATAGGAATACCAGAAGGAGAAGAAGAGGAGCAAGGGATAGAGAACCTGTTTGAAAAAGTAATGATGGAAACCTTCCCTAATTGGAGGAGAGAAAAAGTCATGCAAGTCCAGGAAGCACAGAGGGTCCCATTCAAGAGGGACCCAAGGAGGCCCACTCCAAGACACATATCATTAAAATGGCAAATATCAAAGACAAACAGAGAATCCTAAAGGCAGCAAGGGAGAAAGAGGTAGTAACATATAAGGGAGCCCTGGTACGGCTACAGCTGACTTCTCAACAGAAACACTACCAGCCAGAAGGGAGTGGCAAGAAATATTCAAAGTCATGAAAAGCAAAGGTCTGCAACCAAGACTGCTCTACCCATCAAGGCTCTCCATTAAAATGGAAGGCGAAATAAGGAGTTTCCCAGACAAAAGAAGGCTAAAAGAATACACCTCCACCAAACCAGCATTATAAAATATGCTAAAGGGACTGCTTTAAGATGAAGAAAAAGAGTCTATGAATACCCAGTTCCTTTCACAGTCACCAATACTTGATATTACCAATATTTTTAATACTTATTAACCTGATTGTGACAATCATGAGTTATTTTAATTGTTTCTTTATTATTTGTTGAAACTAAACCTGTTTTTGTATGTTTCTTTCCTATTTATGTTATTTTTAAAAAGTTTTAAATGGCCTTTTGGAATTCTTTATCTATTTTTTGATTACATGTTTGTAGAATTTTTGCCCTAAAAAAAAAATTAATCCTTTTTTAGATGTGTTGCAAATACTTTCCTATTACTTGTCCTTTAACTTTTTTTATATGTATATTACCATGTAGTCTTAAATGTTTAATATAGCATATTGTCAATATATTACTTTATAGATTCTGGGTTTGAATATTTTACTTCAGGGTAAGAAAAATATTAGTTTGTATTTTCTCCTAAAACTCCTTAGATTTTACATTTGATTTTTAACCCCCATGAATATTTCTTGTATAATGTGTGAAATAGGGCTCTATATTTGTTTTATTTCAAGTAATAGTGGTCCATGCACTTTTATTTGTGGAATAAGCCTTATTTTCCCCATTGATTTGGAATATCAATTTAATCATATATTACATTGTTAGATATATATGTTTGTTTCTAGAATGCTCATTTTATTTCATTGATCTACTTGATTATTTCTGTGCTGGTGTCATGTTTTAATTGCTGAGACTTTATAATGGATTTAAATTTTTTAATATTTTATAATGGATTTTGACATTTAAAAAAATAAATAAAATCAATCTACATTTAAAAAAATAAAGGAAGGAATTCCTACCTTTTCTGACAGCATGGATGGAACTGGAGAATATTATGCTAAGTGAAATAAGCCAGTTGATGAAGACAAACACCATACGATCTCACCTATAAGTGGAATCTATTCAACAAAATAAACTAACGAACAAAACAAACCACAGGCATGGAAACATGGAGCAGACTGAAAGGGACCAGAGGGGATAGGGAAAGAGGACAATGGTGGAAAGAAGGAGAAGGGACTAGACAAAGAACATGTATGAATGACCCATGGACATGGACAAGAGTGGGAATTAACTGTGGGAATGGGCAGTGGGGGTGGGATGAGTGGAGGAGGGAAAAATTGAGACAACAATAATAGAATAAACTTGACTTAAAAATAAAAAAATTTAAAAAAAGAAAAATTAATCAGTGGAAAAAAATAGAGGATCGAGAAATAGATCCCAGTAAACATAAGATTTTAAAACATAGCAAAAGATGAGAAAAGGGTGGCTTATTTTACTAAGTGGTCATACACTAATGGGTATTGAATTAAAATAATGTGGAGTTGGAGTATTACCTGATACTGTATAAAAATAAACATATGGATTAAAGAAAGATGTCGATGTTAAATGCTATACCAAAAAAAATCACAAGAAAATGTATATCTATTTATAGTCTAGGAGTAGAAGGTCTTCATACCCAAAAGACTAACACTATTCATAGTGTATGTGTTTATTCTATATAAACATTAATTATATGCCATACATTATGTAATAAACAATAAACTATCTAACCATGTCTAAAGGTAACATTTTCAAGTTGACAGAAAAACCAAAGACTTGGATATACGTATTTGCAATGCAGGGGAGAGATAACAGGTTAATAACTATGCTAAACCGCTTACAAATTGACAAAGAAACAATTCCATTGAAAAATGAACAAAAAATATGAGTAGGCAATTCACAGAAGAGCAAACCCAAAATGCCAATAAACATATGAAAAGATATTCAAGCTCATTGGTAGTCAAGGAAATGCAAATTAAAGTAACAATAAGTTATAACTTTACACTCATGTCCCAGGCAAAAATTAAAGAGAGAGTTAATACCTATTGCTGGTGGGGATTATGGAAAAGTTCTCTCACTTATTGTTGGTGAAAATGAGAAGTGTTTCTGGGAAGCCATCTGGCTATATCTATTAGAATTAAAAATATGCATACCCTTCAACCCAGAAACCCCATTTCTGCAATTCTGTCCTACAGTTATAAAAGCTTCAGTACCTAAAGATAGATATTCGAAGATGTTTATTACAATATTCTTCAAAGAGAAGGAAAATACTGAAAATAGTTAATGTTCATTAGTAGGAGCATATATATTAAATTATAATACATACACACCATGAAATATTATGTTATACTATGCAACCAAATAAAGAATATCTTTAGAACAGTTGTTGAGATAAGAACTATTGTAAAGCAAAACATGCAAAGAAGCATACTATATTAGTAGTATAATATATATACATATTATAATACTATGTATAATAAATAAAGCATTTTAAACAAACCCTTTGTATATGTGTGTGTGTGTGTAGATATAAACAGTTATGTAAGAATGGAGAAACACATGAAAAACATAAAACAGACTATCAACAGGGGTTTATGACATGAAGGGAGGGAGGGATTTTAGGATAAAGTGGTGGAGTTGATTAAGGTGGAGCTGGGGAGAGAGATGGAAGAGCAAAGCAAATCTCCCAAAGAGCAGTGCATTAACAACATCAACAAATCAGTGTGTATGACATGATTCCATTTTCGTAAAAGTGTGTGCGTGTGTGTGTGTGTGTGTGTGTGTGTGTGTGTGTATTGGGAATTAAAAATGTAGCACCTGATTCATTTCTTTCTGCTCCATCACTGACATAGTGACATTTATGGCATGGCACAATATTACTCAGTCAACATAGATACAATCAAACACTGTATATGTTATGTATATGCTTGCATTTGTTTGTTGTTATAAAGAGAAGGAGTGGAATCCAGTACATACCACAAGTGGGACAGGATGGGAAGACAAAGGGAAGGGAGTATTTTTTGTGTGTGTGGATGATCACCCTATATGGATGTATCTAGTAGTATGCCCCAACTGGTTCTCAACTGTTAATACTCAGAATTTTGCAAGATGATTGTTAATTGTAGCTATTATTTAAAAATTATATAAATTTATAACTAAATTATATATTAAAGGCTAATAAATAGAGAATATTCATCACTTCTTAATTATTGTACTATTATCTATGCTTTGAGGCTATTTACAGCTATAGCATCTGTATGGTAAAAATGATACATAATGGGGTGCAACTGCACATCTCTTCCTAACTCTATGTTCAGTGGCATTACATTGGTAGTTTTAAGTCAGCCATTGTGAGAGCATTTACAGCGCAGAAATTGGCAAGCACTCCAAGCCCAGGCTTGATTTATGGTCTTGATGATTGTCTACATTTAAGAAAGTAGTGAAGAAAATGTCAATAATGCAGATTATACCTAAAAGTGGGTGTATCTGTAAGCTGTTATATTGTGACTAGAACAAAGATTAAGAAAATATTCAAGTTATCAAAAATTATTATTCAGGATGAGTTTCTGGCCAAGATGGAGGTGTAGGCAGAAACACTCTGGTTCCTTGCACAACCAAAAGAAGGATAACAACCAATTAAAAAAAAAAAAAACAACCAGAAATGCCATAAAATCAAACTGCGTGGAAGTCTGTAAACCAAGGAATTAAAGAAGGAACATTCATCCAGACTGTGCCACAACAGAGCAAAGTGGGTTGGCACACCATGGCGAATACCTAAGGCTCAGTCCCTTACAATCTAACAGTTGTGTTGAGACAAAGAAATACGGCCTAAATAAAATAACAGATCATATCTCCAGAAAAAGAACTAAGCAATGAGAATAGACAACCTATCAGATGTATAGTTCAAAACACCGGTAATCAGGATGCTCACAGAAATGGTTGAGTTCAGTTGCAAAATGAAGGAAGAAATGATGGCTATATAAAGTGAAATAACGGAAAATATACAGGGAATCAAAAGTGAAGGGAAGGAAACTAGAACTCAAATCAACGATTTGGAACAAAAGGAAAAAATAAACATCCAACTGGAACAGAATGAAGAAACTAGAATTTTAAAAAAATGAGAAGAGGCTAAGGAACCTTTGGGACAACTTTAAATGTTCCGACATCCGAATCATAGGGGTGCCAGGAGAAGAGGAAGAGCAAGAAACTGAAAACTTATTTTAACAAATAATGAAGGAAAACGTCCCAGATCTGGTGAAGGAACTAGACA
Organism: Pteronotus mesoamericanus; assembly: GCF_021234165.1. Classification (NCBI taxonomy): domain Eukaryota; kingdom Metazoa; phylum Chordata; class Mammalia; order Chiroptera; family Mormoopidae; genus Pteronotus; species Pteronotus mesoamericanus. The sequence goes on from NW_026555189.1 coordinate 1,725,547, forward strand.
CGCAAGTCCAGGGTGCTCAGAGAGTCTCAAAGAAGTTGGATCCAAGAAGAAACACACCAATTTGCATCATAATTAAGTTACTGAAGATTAAAAATAAGGAGAGAATCTTAAAAGAGCAAGAGGAAAGGAGAGAGTTACCTACAAAGGAGTTACCATAAGACTGTCAGCAGATTTCTCAAAAGAAAGCTTAGGGTCAGGAAGGGGCTGGAAAGAAGTATTCAAAGTCATGAAAGGCAAGGACTTACATCCAAGATTACTCTATCCAGCAAAGCTATCATTTAGAATGGAAGGGCAGATAAAGTGCTTCCCAGATAAGGTAAAGTTAAAGGAGTTCATCATCACCAAGCCCTTATTATATGAAATGTTAAAGGGACTTATGTAGAGAGAAAAATAAAAAACTATGAAAAATAAAATGACAACAAACTCACAACTATCAACAACTGAATATAAAAAACAAAAACTAAGCAAACAATTAGAATAGGAACAGAATCACAGAACTAGAGATCATAGGGAAAGTTATTAGTGAGGTGGGGGAGGAGGAGAAGGTGGAAAAAAGGTACAGGGAATAAGAAGCATAAATGGTAGGTACAAAATAGAAAGGGGGAGGTTAAGAATAGTATAGGAAATGGAGAAGCCAAAGAACTTACACATACAACCCATGGACATGAACTAATGGGAGGGGAGGAATACTGGAGGGTAGGGAGGTGCAGGATGGAGGAGAATAAAGGGGAGAAAAAGTTGGGACAACTGTAATAGCATAATCAATAAAATACACTTAAAAATAGACAAAAATTATCATCCAATTAGCAAATATGTGCCTCACATCATTTATGAACAAGTGAAGCTCTGACATGTTTTTATTGTTTCAGTTTTGCCTTACATAACATTAAAACATCCCCTTGCTAACATAAATAAAAATATTAACCAGCAGTCATGTCAGAAGTATACTTGTTTGTTAACTACAACCACAGGTTGGCTAATGATACAGTAGTTTGGCAAAAATCAGAGAAACTATTCTATGAAAAATCAATTGGCCATATAGATGGAATTTATAGTAAACAATATTGTATAGTTTTTATTAGTTATAAATTATATGCTACACATCCTTTATATCTGTAACACTTATAATAAGTGCATGTATATATTTATGTATGTATGTGTATATATATACATATTTTTTCCCAAAGAACTGTTTGTCAAACATTTACTTCCATGCCACTGGTTGTATTACTTATAATAAATGTGTGCATTTTGAAAAACATAAACAAAAGAAAGATATTAAATAATTAAATGGTACCTCTTCTGGAAAACTTTTGTTGGTTCTCTCAGTTTCTCCCTGTTCATTGTTACCATAGTGTCTTTCAGGTATCTCTTGGTCAGTAGCAATTGTCACACTGTCCTGCAAAGCATGTGGTTCCTGTCAGTCTTCCCCCCCCAACACAGCTTGTAAGTTCCTCAGTGTGGGAGTGTGTGGAATCTTTTCTCTTACACTGCCATCACACACAGAGTAGCTAGTTGCTCAGCACATAAATGAGTCAATCTTTGGAGAATCAGAATGAGGAAGGAGCACAGGAAAAAGGCTCAGATGAGGTTCATAAGAGGAACTGTGGGCAGGACTTCCTCAAAATGTTTGCATGGGACCCCAGCAGATCAGTAGTAACTGAACCCCCTTGACAGGGGTGCCCAACATTCTGGCGTCTCTGTGTGGCACTGGAAGAAGAGTTGCCTTGGGCCACATGTTAAATACATTGTGACACATAATCACAAAAAAAATTTCATAATATCTTAAGCAAATTTACAATGTTGTATTAGGCCACATTCACAGTGATCCTGGGCTGCACACGGCCCATGGGCCACAGGTTGGATGCCCCTGCAGACTTTTGACTGGAATTCTTCAGCTGAGCATTCTTTATGGATTAACTTCATCCACAAAGTTCTCACATCTTGGACTGTGAATTTGCACAAGGATGTTTGCACTTTCTTTGTTTCTTCTATCTGCTTTCTTTTTTTAACTTTCATTTTCAGGGTCTAAAAGTTACTCCATAAATGAAGATATAATCTCATATTCTTGACAGAGAAAGGTCCTGGCCTCTGGCAGGATTTTCTTATCTCTCATTGATGGGTAAACTAAGAACTCAGTAGGAATGCTCATCTCGCCCTCAGAGAGTCTCAGTGCAGCAACCAACCTGGATAACCATGACAGAGAGTAAAAACAGGCTGAGAAATACATTCTTAGAGCAAAAAAGTAAATGTCTTTATTTTTCCAAGTGCAGGCATTCTTCTCAGCATGGGGATGCATATACAGCATGGGAACTTTGAGCATGGGGTTGTCAGACAGACATGGTCTCAAATGTTAGCCCTATTGCCAATGAGCCACTAGCTTTCGGCAGGGTAATTGCTTATGGTGGACCTCAGCTTCCTCATGTATAAAATAGGAATTATAATAGTACTATATCATTCATTTTTTGTCAGATTTAAATGAAACCATTTGTGCACACAAATACTTGTACAAAGAAGTTTGTAACAGCTTTATGTGTAATAGACACTGGAAACAATCTCACAGTCCACCAACATGTCAATGAATAAAAAAGTTGTATTATATTTTTATAATAAAATACTACTCAGCAATAAAAAGGAAATAAACTATTAAAATACTTCACAATATGGATGAGTCTCAATGTAATTACATTAAGTGAAAGAAGCCAAACCAAAAAAGAGTACATGATGTTTGATTTCATTTGTATAACATTCTAGAAAATGCAAATTTAGTGACTGAAAGCACACTTCTAGTTGCCTGAGGACAGAACTGGGAGCTAGGGGAGAAAAGAATGAGGGAATTATTGGAAAGGGGCCTAAGGAAACTTTTTGGAGGGGTGGCTATGTTCTTTATCTTGACTGTGGTGATGGTTTCATGAGTGTACTTACATGTCAAATCTTATCAAATTGTACACTTTAAAAATGCACAGTTTATTGAATGCCAGTTATACGTCAATAAAGCAATTAAAAACTATATGGGATAACAAATTTAAAGCACTTAGAGAAATCTCTGGTATACAGTAAGTGGTCAATAAATGATGGCTTTTATGATGAAAATGATGAAGCTGAAGCTGATGATAATGACATTTCTGCTGCTGTCCACCTGGGAGTACTGCTTCTCACTTATATCCTTGGAGTGTCCACACTCCTTTCCCTTCCTCTTTTAGTCCCTTTGACCATCTAATGACCAGCATAGTGTTCACTCCCTCAATGCCCCCAATAGTCATTCCTTTCTCTGATTGTCAATATCCTCTATAGCACAAAACCTTTCTCTCAACTGTGGAGCAATTGAGAGCCTTGACTTTGAGCTCCAGTAGACATGAATTGAAAACTTCCTAACTTGATCAAGCCTCAGTTTTCTCATCTGTAAACTGGGGATGTTAACAACAGAGATATTGTTGGCATACTCAGAGGAGATAGCAGGAGTAAAGCATTGAGACTCAGAAAATAAACCTCCAATACATGGTAACTTGATGTCTTATATTCCATCTCATACTGGGTGAGTTGTCCAGGGCCTACTCAATAGCACCTTCTTCTCTTTCTGGGCTCCCAAAAATGAAGACATAAGATGAGCAAGTGATTGATAAAAGCCACCACAGCCCCTTCATTCCCAAATAAGCCTAAACTGGAAGATGTCTCTTAAGGTGAAAGCAAACCTGATTCTTAGTACTAAATGTTAAAATCTGAAAGATTTATTCACATAGTACAGTAATGGCAACACTGAACTTGGGCAGCTTCCTAACATAAGGGCTCCAATAGGGTATTCTGTGCCTGGAAAAAAACAGAGGAATTATGTTTTCTGCAGGCAGGTCACCGCCAAAAGAAATAAAGGGGCTTCTGGTCTTAGAAAGTCAAGTTACTATTCCTGAATTGTATAGCACACAAGTCTCTCCTCTCTCGCCCCGCAATGGTGTGGAGGGAGCAGAGGAACAGGGAGAGTCCAGGGGTGTCATATTAATGTTTCTCTCCAAATGAAGGAAAACATCAGGAGTGGGGAATAAATATTCCCCCTTTAAAATATTATTTCATCCATCATTTCATACATGAGCAGAAGTACCAATTTCCTAACTATATCATATCACAATGGCTGCACATATAGAAAAACTCAGTAAATACTTCTGGCCATAAGTACTGAAGTCATTGTTTCAGAAGTCAACATGGGGAAAAGTGACTCCTCAGGGCAGCAGCCCTCTTTAAGGCACTAAGGCACCTTTGTCCTCTGTCTGCACTCCTCTGGAGTCATGGAGCTAACCACATCTCAAATCAATTCACCGCCCACATTGCAAACACTGGCCCAATAGATCACATAGCTATTACCCATGAATTCTAGGTCAGTATTAAATAAGACAGTGTCATCTTCCACATGGAATGCCTTCAAGTGGCTGGAGAAAATTATCTGCATTAACCCTAAGTCTTCTTGGTGGTAGGTTACACATACTCTATGTTTTAATCCTATCCTTTCCTACATATTATGATTTTACAAAACTGTTACCCTCCTAATTCCCCTTCATTGGACCAACTCCAAACTGTCAATGTTACATTATTAAAATGTGTCACCTTAAGACAAGAGCTACAGGTACAGTGTACCAATTAATCAATCTAATAATCAGTAACTGAATGAAATCAGGCACCCTTAATAGTGCAGCCTGTGGACAGAACCCCACGCCTCCCTACAGAGGACTGAAGCTTACTCGGATGCTCTTGGCAGCACCCAGGCTCTACCAAATTTGTGGTCAACAAAAACTTTAAGGTATTTCTTCATGTCAATTGCAGGCAAGCCAAGGTTTTCTAATCTTCTACTTACACTGCTAATTTGGGGGGTTAGGACTTCACTTCTTTTCATCATATTACAACTTAATTTTTTCAAGAGGTGCCCAATATGAGGATACAGATTGTCATTAGGCAGACCTGGGTACAAGCTTAGGGTACTATTCTCTCAGCTTCTGTTTTCTCATCTGTAAAATAGTAATAATGATACACATGTCATGAGATTGCTGTGAGAATAAAATACCTTAGCACAATACATGACACAAAGAGGTAAATAAATAAACATTAACTTCCTTTGAGTATGTAAATGACATTAGGAGAGGACATAAGGAAAAAGCATGGCACTGGGTAAAGTCATAAATTAAGAGAAAGTCATTTTGATCACTTTAGAACTGTGTGTATATAATCATTGATATTATGCAGTTTTAGTTATTCTAACTACATTTTAAGGGGAGGTATTGTATATTCCACTGTACTTGTGAATTAAGAAATTTGCAGCTGTTTTAGGGAGATATTTCTTTCAAATGTCAAGGGTAAAGCCTTTAAAACTAACCTGCCTTCTTTGCAAGGCTCTGTCATTTATCCATGATACCGCACAATCACTGTCAACAGTACTATGGTCAAGTATTTCAATGGACTCGGTAAGTAGCTACCTACTTTTGCTCTGAATTACTTCTTATTCATATTGTGCTACCCTTTCCTTTCCTATGTGAAGACATTTTTCCTAACTAGAAAAAAATAGCAGCTTTGTGCTTGAGCGATTCCCAAGTCATCAATCTCTCTCTCTTCCCTCTTCATCTTTCTCTGAACATTGCTAAAAGGATGTTTCTTGTTCATATTTATTTTTTTTGCAAGCCCCAACACTTCCTGGAGTTTAGACTTTGTAGTATATTGGTACCTTAATCAATTATAATTAATCAACACCTCTTGATACCCACACCATTGACCAGATAACTTTACAGGGCTCTCTTACTCCAGACAGAGCCTTCTGCTTAACATCTTAATTCTGGGCTCAGCCACATGATGTGGCTTGGGCTAATGGGATATTATCAAGCATGATGCAAGCTTTTGTACCTCTGCCACTACTGCAAGCCCATTTTGCAGCTAGGCCTCGGAGGATGAAAGTTATGCCAACCAATACCATACTAGACCAACCAATAACCATCCATACTCCAGACAGGTGAAGAAGCCTTGCCAAGTTCAGAAGAACTAATTAGCCAACCTGCAGCCAATCCCATATGTACATGACCCCCAAATCAGCTAAGTCCAGCTGAGATGAACTAAACCATACAGGTTTCTAAGCCAAACAAATGTTATTGCCATATACCAATGATACTTTATGGTTGTTTGCTACTCAGCATTACTGCGGCAATAGATAACTAATACAGTCTCCTTCACATGCGCCTACAGAATTGTGTCTGGAATACTTGAGAATGAAAGAGTGGAGCCTTTCTTCATTCTGTCAGCTACCCCTCATTTAAGCCTTAGGAAGTAAAGAAAACTTGGTGAATGACACTCATGGCTCTCTCTGAATAGTTGACATCATGGTCAAGGGTGTCATAACATAAGCACCACACAAGTAGAAGCTTGACGATTTCCTTGAACATAAAAAAATTATCCATTTCCACCAGTAGACATGATCACCGACCAGAGTCAACACTCGGTTTGACAATAATACACTCAAAATGGATGGCTGGTCTATTCTCTGTCACCAAGAACAATTTTACCATTGTAAGCTTGCTTTTGAAATATAAAATCTTGGGAGAGTTACAACTTTGTGTGCAGCTTGAATTTTTTTCTTTTACAGAGAGCTATTTTAAATGCCCTCAAACTTGTGTGGGAGTGCCAATCGGCCACATTTAATCGTCCAGACTGTGAGCCTCAACGATGCAACACTCTTCAGAAAATTAAACATAGACATAATTGTTACTTTGCTCTGTTATTGTGGCTACAGAATGGCAAACCAATCTGTTGAAACTGAAAAATCCAGCCGCTCAATTATCTGCCAGGCCCACACAGCTAAATACCCATAAGCATTTTTTTTTTTCCTACTTAGCTAAGGCATATTTTGATTGAATAAATATATGGCTTTCTTGGCATTGTGTATGGCCAAGACTCAAAGTCCTCCTAAGAGCCTGTCAGATCCTTAAGAAAAGGTGGTCTTACAAATATAGACAGTCATTCATTCATTCATTCATTCACTCATTCTCTTAATCTTCAAGTATTTGTCACATACTTACTCTGTGCCAGAAATTGTGTTAGGTTCTGGGAATAAGGAAAAGTTAAATAACAATTAGTTTAAAATAACTAGTAAAAGGATCAGTCAAGAATAGAAGCTTGGATCTGACTTTAAAACAATGCTTTTCAACTGGGGACAATTCTGCCCTCCCTCATCAGGGGACATTTGCCTGTGTCTGAAGACCATTTTGGTAATCATGACTAGGGGAAGAATCTAGTGGATAGAGGCCACACATACCGCTAAGCATCTTATAATTCACATAACAGCCTTTACAACAAAGGATTTTCCATTTCAAAATCTTAATAGTGTGGAGATGGAAAAACTTTGCTCTAAAGCCATGTGCTGGACCAATTTCTTTGAGAGCAAATTTTCTGTCTAATCCATCATTGTTTCTTCTGCCCCAGCACCGGGCCAGCATAGGTAGGTAATCCATAAATGCTGGCCAGCTGGCTGGCTGGATGAATGGGTGGATGAGTGGATTTCATACCTATAGATTGTATCAATAGATGTATATAATGGGCACTGAGCTATCTGGTCATCATAAACTTAGTGGATGGTTTAATTTTCCAACCTAGAGTTTAGGTGGCTACAAGAAGGAAAACAATCCAGTAATTTTGACATAAATTTCACAGGATATGGTGGGCTGTGCTTAGTGATGAATTTGGTGCTCCAGAAAACCCTACAGCTTTGACCTTAGCCTCTTTCCTAGATCCTCATTTACCTCAGCTAAAATATGCTGGACTGTTTCTTCAAACCTTTTTGGCCTAAAATAAAGATAATCTGTGTCCTTTTATTTCTTAACTGGAAATGAGAGAATTTGTCTTATGCAACACTCTGAAGATTCATTTGGCCAATTATGCTACTTTGGTTCTGAACTCATCCCTAGTAATGTACAATCTGTTTTGGATGTTAATTTTTAATGGTGTGATTTTGACTTGTCCTTCAAACGAATTGAGTAGAAACACTATTTTTATGCCTTTCATCAATACAGGGGAACAGAATAAATTACTCAAGAACATGTTCTCTTGCCTTTGCTTTCCCCCAAGTGAGAGATTATGAAGATAAGTGCACAAGGGTGGACCTTTTCTATAAAAGACTGGCAATGCACCCCACTTATGAATGAGACACTGTTTTGGTGCTATGGAGTGAGACATTCCAAGGCCAGCAGGATCTGGCCCCTGTTTTTTGGGAGGCCACAGTAAGAAGAGGCGCCATAGTGCGGGTAAGTGCTGGCACCTGCACCTGCTGTCCAGGATGGAAGCTCAGATAGAAGCCTAAATATTGTTGACATCAACATGTCTTCCACTGGATTATGTGATTGTTGGGACAGAGGCCAGGACTTTATAAGCAAGTTTTTCCTACCTACCTTAGATTTGGCTCCTCCTTTGAAATCCTCTAGGGAGAATCACATATTGAAACAAGCACTAGGAAAATCCTTCTTCTTAAAGATTCAGATTAAGTGTGTGAGTTTTGCTAACACAGGCCTGGCCAGTCAGGTTCAGATGTCCAATTGCCTGCCTGGCCCTCTCAGATTGTGTGCTGCATTTAAATAGTACAGTGCTTGGAAACCTACCAAAGAACTGTCATCACAACTGCTCTGATGACAGATAGACCTGGCCAAATTTAAGAGGTAAAAAGAAAGAGTCCTTTATTTGTTCAACAAACACCTATTATGCCAGGTACAATGCCAGATAAAGATGATATCTAATACCAAGCATGCACATTCACTGCTTTCAAGTTGTTTCCATTCCACTGTGGATGATGGGTATAGGTTTGTTTTGGTTTTGAGCCCCTTCTTCCTTTCTGTAATCATTTAAAATCCAAAGAGAAACACAGACTCCTTTGACTTTTTCTCTCCTTTCTTCTCTTTTTGGCTGCCTTTACATTTCACATCCCCTTCTCCAAATTTCTGGTATCATTCTTCATGAAAAGGCACAAATAAGAAGTCTGAAGGCGGGAAACTGCTAATGTTAGTTCATGGGTTGCAATCAATCAAGATCAGTATTTGCTAAGATTTTCTTGTTCTTTTTCTTATGTTAATTGCCTCATGTTACAAAATAGCTGTAGGAATTTCAGGCACCATATCTACAACACACAGAAAGAAAAAGGGAGAAACAAGGGCTGGTCACACATTCCAACTGAAATATGACTCTTCCAATAGAGGATAGAAAAAGCTTTCTGGAATTATATCTAGTTGTATAGTACCCTGGCACATGACTATTTCAAGCTGGAAGATGGCATAAAAGAATGAGTTGTCAATGGAGGTTATTCAGCCAAGCAAAAAGGTCTCTCAAGTAGTCCATTTAGAAAATGTAACTGAACAAACAGATATGCATAAATTTATATAGTTATATATATATTTCATATTATATAAAATTTATATGATTATATATAAATGTATGAAATTTATATGCTATGAATATATAAGAAGTACATGAAGTCAGGAGCATGGAAAACTACACATGGGTTATGTTGTTTTGAGTATGTTCTATATGCCATCAAAATTAATCATCTCATCTCTATGGATTAAATGTAATTACTGAGATACAAAGACTAGGTAAAATGACTAGTCTAGGTTACAGAGCCAGGAAGGAAAGAGTCAGGACCTGATCCTAGATCCTTAAAAACATTTATTCTTCTGGTTCTCATTATTGACTCTGCCCTTGAGCACTAAAGTGTGCATTAAAAACGAAGCATGAAATTTGTATACGCACACCAAGCATTGTTGGGGAACTGTAGTAGGTAAGTTTTCAGAACAAGTAAGGTTTCAAGCAAGAATTCTAGGATAGTTAAAAGGCCAATTCATCCACTCATTCATTCAAGCATCCATGGAGCACCTACTAAATTGCAACTCTGGCCTGAGGCTATAGATGAAAAAGACACTGCTAGTATTTGCATATGGCTGATTTTGCAGATGGGGGGGTTTACAAAGTATTATGTAAACTCACTGAGGCTTCCTTCACCTTAGTTCTTCCAGAGCCTGAAGAAAATGTCAAAGTAAAACGTTCTTTGGGGTGTGCAAACCCAGAGGCTAATGGGAGAAAGGAAAGGAAAGTGAGGAAAGGAAAAAAATAATATGATGCAATGCAGGCCTACACTACCCAAGGCTTCACAAGGAGCCTCAAAGAGCCATTTACGGGCTATAGTAGGATAAATAATGGCCCCCAAAATGCCTACAACCTAACCCCCAGAACCTGTGAATATGTTATCTGACAAAGCAAAAGTGATTTTGCAAATATGATTAAGTTTAAAATCTTGGGAAGGGGTCAGTGTCATGGATTATCTAGGTGGGCTCAATGGAATCATGAGAGTCCTTACAGGAGGGTCTGAGTCCAAGAAGAAGATGTGGCAAGAGAGGCGGAGATCAGAGTGATGTGGAGCCATGAGCCAAGGAATGCTGGCAGGCTCTAGATGCTGAAAAAGGCAAAGAAATGGGTTCTTCTCAGAGCTGCCAAAGGGAATGCAGCCCTGCCAACTCATTTTATACTTCCAAACTCCAGATATGAAAGGCAATACATTTGTATTTCTTTAAGTCACCTAGTTTGTTATAATGCATAACAATAATAGGAAGCTAATACACAGGTCCCTTAGCAGGTGTGTTCACTTGAAACACAAGGCTTTTCCAGAAGGCTTTTATGGAGGGGAGCTCATAGGTGGTGAAAGGAACAAGAATATATCTGTCCAGTTGCTTCCAAATATCTCCCTTTTCCTACTCATAAAAGTTTACCTCAGATAGTGCTGACTGCCCACCTTTCCAGTTTTCACCTTATAGTCCCTTGGCAGCTGCTAGGGATCTATATCCCATGCCTCACAGTGGTTCAGGCCCATCAGTGTGTGGCAAGGTACTGAGTAAGAGGGGGAAAAGGAGAAAAAGGGTAGCTCAGATAAATTGGGAAGTGACAAAATTATGTCCAATGCTGAGGGTGACTAACATTGCTTGGGGAGAAAATCATCCCAATAACTTACCTAGCTACTTCAGTAGACTGATGTCATTTCTAGAGAGCAATTTTTGTCTTTGTCTGTCTAACATACAGTCCCCAGTCCTTTGAGTAACAGCATCCTGTTTCCTTGGTAAAGTACTCTTCCTAACCCTGTCCACATCCCAGAATGAGCTGACTCCTCCATTCATTATAAAGGCATTGCCAAGACTTAGCAAAGAATTATCTTGCCACAATAATTGGTTCAGGAACAGGCATGGCACCAAGCCAGGCCAATACTGTACGTGCCAGGCTACAGAGATTGGTTCAGGGCAGTTCCCATGATCCTGTTAGTTCAGTGGCTCTTAGTTCTGAAATATGTTTGAAATATTGGGACTACATCATCTCTTTTACCCACTCATCTTGGGATTGAGAGTATGTCAACCTGGAATTTCCCAGGTGTGAAGCCAGCATGAGGGGAGGAATGGGGACACCCTAGAACATCAGTTCACCTTCTGAATCCAACCATACCTAATCTTAGATGAACTTCACACGTTTATGGTTCAATACATTTTCATTTTTAATTTAAGTCAGCTTGAGGGGGTTTGATTTTTGAAAGATTTCCAATATAGCAGCACTTCCTAGGGGTCAGATTTTTACTTGCTGCCAACAGGAAGACCTCTTAAAGATTTAGATGTTTCAAGAGACTGGAGTAGTTAAGAAAGCCAAAAGCAGATCAGAGAGAGGCAGCAGCCCAATACTTCTTGAGGACTTTCATATCCTCCGGGAGAATCCCAACTCTACCTTGACACAGTGGCTCTGGACATGGCCACCTCAATAAGCATCCTTACAAAGTTGTTTGTTCTGTCACACAGCTTTTTACAGAATAGCAAAACAGCATAAAATCTATTTTTTGGAGTGTGAACAACTCAGCTGTAGATTGGAGTGATGGTTGACCTGCTTGCACTGTCCAGCCTCCAGTGCAGTGATTCTAGTGATTAGACGTGGGTGATTCCAGCCTCTGTGTAAGAGAAAATTGCTGCAATTGTCAACAATGGGTCTGGCCCAGACTGAATCTAACCTGCCTACAGTCCCAAGCATGAAGGTATCTACCAACTCCCACGACCCCTGTTCTGAAACCAAGACACACCTCTCAGGAATGAAGAAAAGGCCATTTTCAAGGCAGTAATTGCATAATATGTGGAATGTGACAAAAGGGAGACCCTTGAGCTCCATTACTTTGAAGGGTCTGTCAGCGTTTTCATTATAGTCCATTTTCTGCAGTGATTTATCTTCAGTCGTGAAGCTGGGCTGACAGCTGGGGCTTAGCACCCACAGGCCCAGCCCAGGAGAACTGTGTGGAGTTTAATTTAGTTGGAATTGTTTGGCCAGCTCTATGCTGAGGACTTGCAAACTATAAATTAAGTACAAGTTTGGGTCCTCTGGCACTTTTGTAGCAGTTCTTGTTTGGAGCATCCTCAGTAGCTCACCTGCAAATTGTGCTTTCCTGACAGGCTGAACTATCTGAGGCTAGGAAAGAAAGGAGAGTTACTTCTCATATTCTTCAAGGGGCAATTTTAGGGGAGAAAGTGGAAGGGATTTTATAGTTGAAATCCATGAATATAATTTGTGCTTCAAGTAAAAAAAGGCATCTTTAAACTCAGATAATCATTTAAAAGTTATCTTATACCTTTTCTCTTTATACGGTCCTCATATAACCCTTGTTTCCAGTCCTAGGTGCAGGTTCTGGGTCCCCCTGCGGAAGGTAAGGAGTGATCTGCAATCCCCCACAGCCCCAATGCAGTTCATCTGTCTCCTTGGAGGCAGAAATGAAGGCCATAATGAACCCCAGGAAAAGCTCCCAGACTGGCCAATGTCCAGTCTGGATCATGGTGTTCAATGTGTATCTTGAATCTAATATGGAGTCTAGAATTCAACCCAGAAACCAGTAGTCTCTCTTCAGAGTTAGACAACGTGAGGAAGTGTAGAAAATCAGTCTGAAAATAGATCTTTGTACTTTCTCCCTGACTCTCCTGGGCACTAATAGCTGAACAACCTATGGCCTTCTGTAAGCCAAGGGTCTGTCCACAGTCCCTGGAGTTCTTGAGTCATTTTCTTCATCCTCACTATCATTTTCACCATCAACAACATCCATCAGTGCCAATTCCACCATCATCAGTGCCATCATTAATTTCATCAGGAACATTATTAAGAACTTAGTTCAAGGCAGGCCCTGTACCACATGGTATGTGTGTGGTCAAAATCAATCCGCACTACAAGCTACAGTGTAGGAATTTTTACCCACGTTTTACAGTGTAGGAGGCTGAGTCTCAAAGAGGCAAGGAAACACACCCAAGGTTACCAACTTGGGAAGCCAGAACCGACTGACCCAATGCTGACACTCTGAATCACCATGGAGCACTACCTAATATCAACACAATGTAAAATCCCTAGGAAGCCAACTCAGAACAGTGTTTGAAGATGAATGAGTATATTAGGGGGTGTCCTTGGGATCAACGCCTGTGGAAGGGAGTGGAAGCAGGATTGAGCAGAAAGTAAGTCAGGCTCTGAGACAGCACTAAACAAAGCCCTGGATCATACCACAGGGTGCTCTGGAGCTAGAATGTCCCTGTCTTGGGCTAGGATGGCTGGGCCTTTGTACCTTGCATGAGTTTCTTATAGCTACAGTAATAAATTACCACAAACTCTGATTTACAAGTGGCTTAAAACAACACAAGTGGATTCTTGTGGAGTTCTGGGGGTCAGAAGTCTGAAATGGGTTTTATGGAGCTAAAACATAGTTTGACATAGCTGCATTTCTCCTGGATGTAGCTGCGTTTCTCCTGGACAGAGCTGCGTTTCTCCTTTTCCAGCTGCCGCATCCCTTCCTCCACCATCAAACTGCATCACCCCACCCCTGCTTCTGTCACCATGCCTCCCTCCTCTCTCTGCTTCTGTAATCACATTTTCTTCTCGACTCTGACCCTCCTGCCTCCCTCTTACAAGGACCCTTGTGGTTACATTTAGGGCCCACCAGGATAACCTCCCCATCTAAGATGTGAGGAAGACTGAAGAAACAAAATGGAGTCACTATAGCCAAGCTAACATAACTACTTAAATCAGGATGAGTTAAAACATGAGAAATAGAGTTTATTTTACTTTAGCCTCAGGACCCAAATTTTTGAACTTTTCAGTTCTGCATCAATGCTTGGAGATAGATATATATCTATAGATAGGTAAATATATATCTATATATCTCCCCATATCCCTCTGAAGAACTTAAGAAAAAATATAAGGTATAAAGAACACCTGATATCCATTATCTAGACCATTTGACATCTGGAAGATCACCGTCTTGAACCAATCCAGAGGCTAAGAATGAAGGACTGATCCCTCAAGAATGTACTTCTTACTATAAGAATTGTCAACATTTCTCTTTTTATAGAACACTCTGGTTGTTACCTGGTAGTGTTTGCTAACATACAAATCTTAAGGCTCTTAAATAAAGCTTTGCCATTAAATTCTAGCAAAGCCTTCTGATTAATTTAGACCAGGCTGACAACTCCTTAACTTAATCACATCTGCAAAGTCCCTTTTGCCATGTCAAATGACAGATTCATAGGTTCTGAATGTAGACATCTTGTGGGGGTCACACAGCCTGCCACATGTCCCATCAATCACTTATGGTCTATGGGTCTCCTATCTGAGGCTAAAGTCCTTCCTGAAGGGGGACCTGGAGGCATCTCCATGTTCATCACATATTCCCAGGAAATTCAGATCAACCAAGCCCAGACCACCTCTCCTTTTGCTTTAAAGACCTGCCTTCACCCAGCTTTGAATCCCAGCTCTAAGCTCCATCTCAGACTTTGTTACCAGCGTCTGCTTTCATCTTCTTCTCCTGTGGATCATAATACTCCGATTTTATATTTATGGTCAACTATTTAAAGTACCTCTTTGGTGTCTGACCACAGTTCAACTGTCAGTTACTACAATAATCCTCCGTCTCTTTGTATTCAGAAAGCAACACAGATTAGGAAAGGCAAAGACAGATTTTGGCTTTGAGCAGTTGTGTTTTGGGGTGCGTTTCTCCCCCTGCTGTAAATGTGTTACATTGAAGCATATTTCTATCCATCTGTAGCCCTGCCATATTGCAGGTAACTGTGAACAAAACAAGCAATAAAACCGCAGAGGGACTGCTGCCTTTTCCTATACATAGACTTTCAGTTACCTGTAACAGGAGACCTCTTCTTAAGGGCATTCCTTACTCCTGAGTAACACCTGCAACCTGGAGGTCCCTAGGGAAGTCAAGAAGAGACTTAAGAAAAAGTCGGGAAGTACTTTTTAAAAAGTCATAAACACAGACCCTATTCTGCAATCCTGCCATCTGAATGATCCCCTTTCTGGAACAAGCTTCTTGCAGAATTAATGATAAAGACCAACCTACTCATCAGAGTGGACACTGAAGTCCTAACCCATCACTGTATGTCAGCAATTTTAAACTGGTGTGCCAAAGAAGGCTGCTAGGATTGGAGTTTGGGGCTTTTGGTAGCCATGATGCCTGTCTTCTGAAGAGATGGCTAGGATTGAGCCCTGCTGTCTTCCATGAACCCCTGAATCCAATTATACCTTATGACACAACCTAATCATTCTCAGTGACGTGCGCAATATATGCTTCTTTAAACATGGTATTTTTAATGGGCTTCTACCATGAGAGTACTACCATTTTTTTGCATTTCCTTCCAAATGCTCCTCAGTAGCCTCAAACTCAACATGCTCTAAAATAAATTCATTTTGCTGTTCCTATGTCCCTACATCCACATCTCCTAACTTTGCTGTTTTTCTAAAAATACTTTTCATTTTCCATATCCCCTAGCCACCAGGCCCCTGCATTTCCTTGAAATCTCTCTTTCCCTCAGTCCACCCACCCCTCTCCTTGCCTTCCCTTAGTTACAGTTTGGATGACTGTCCCCATGGCAATGCATTTCTCCTGCTTTAATCCTTCTTCCTGATGCCTCTTTCCAAATGCTGATTTCACCAGGACCATCTCTTATGCAGACAGTCCCTATGGTCCCATGGAATACAAGATAGGTCCCAAATGTCCTTGCTTGACATCCAAAGTGAGGATGTAGAACACAAAAGCTTAGATTTTACTGCTGTAGTAAGATTCAAGTCTTGGCTTTTGCAACTCCTGCTAGCTATGTGGATTTGATCAAGTCATTAAACTTCTCTGACCTTAGTTATCTCCAGTTGTAAAATGTAGAGAATCATACCTACCCCTTGTGGTTGTGGTGAGAATTAAATGAGTTACTATATGTTAAGTGATTAGTGCAGAGACTGAGGCAGCAGCAACATCTAATAATGAATTTAACATGTATTTATTGAAGACCTAATATGTGCCAGGTACTGTTCTTATGGCTTAACACATACACACATGCCCAGAGAGAAGGAGACAGAGATGCAGAGTTTAGGCTTCGATCCCCATCTAATTAACGCCTTCATCCAATAAGTCAGCAAATATGGGCTGGTGCTTCCTGCACACAGCACACTGCTGCTGGGCACTGAGATAGAGCAGAAAACAAGTCACAGCTTCTGACTTCAGTGAACTCCTGTCTAGTAGGGGAGAGGGATGACAGACAGGTAAACAGACTACTTCAAATACCATCTGATTTCTGTCTTATTATAGTCCATAACTGGAGCTTCTATAAACCTTTGTTTCTAAAATTCTCTGAAAATATAATTTTCCTCTAGAAATAGAAATAAGAAACCCTATGGAATAGAGTCAGGACAAATAACTAAATTCCCACTCCTTTACCCAAGTCCCACTTTAGATCATATCCTTCCAGCATCCTGCCCAAGGAGGAAAAACTCTAAACCCAGCCCCCAGGGGTTGATGCATATCATCACTTTGGCAATGCCTTCACAGTAAGAGAGAAGTAGAAGCCAGAGAACAACTCTCAGGAAAGCAGTTTGTCCTTACAGTCCCCTCACTGTCCCCTTCTCCAGAACCTGCTCCTCCAAGAGCACAGGGTTTTAGTGATACTCTCCAGAGGACTGTGGCCAAGACCCTGGCAAACCCCAGAATTCCTCAGCCACTTCCAGCATAGCTTCCCTAGCTTCTGGCCCACATGGGTGGGAATTTCTATGGGAAAGTGACTAGAGAGAGACAGCTCTAGGAAGTGGGATTCTTTGAGGGAGAGTAATGAAAATAAGGTGACTCCCAGGAAGCATCTGGAAGCATGGAGAGCAAGGAGGGTAACTTTCAAGCAGTTTCTTGACTTCGGCAATTGTTATTGGAGGCCACCTTAATTTTGCTGGAGGGACTATCCTGTACACTGTAGGATACTATGCAGCATCACTGGCCTCAATCCACTAGTTGCTACAGCACCTTCCCCCCCCGCCCCCAGTTGCAACTACCAAATACAGACCCAACAATTGCCTGAGCGGGGCAAATATCCCCTGGGTGTCAAATAATCCATGACTGAGAATCTCTAATCTGGAGCCAATGCCTCCAGGAAAGGAATAGCCTGAACTACAGAAAACGCTCAAAACAGAGGGGTTTGGGAACAAAGGATGATCTAACCTTGCAAACAAAAGTAGGTGCAAGCCTCAGCTCTAGGTCAAGAGACCTTGAAAAGGTGGGCTTCTTGAATGAATGGCACGTTCTCTTCATTGACTCAGTATGAATCTATGGACAGAGGATAAAGCTTACATGTACAGAAATCACCCAGCTCATTTGATTCTAAAGACAGTGTGTGGTTCTGAGCTAGTCACTTCATCTCTCCAGGCTGCAAGCCTTGTTCTCTGCCAAGTCAGGGAGCTCACTGTTCCAGGGATAGAAAATAGTTGCTACATAATATTTAACACCCAACTCTCTCATGCCTGTGACAGACATCACTGATCAATCACTGCATATTTCCTCTTGAGCCTCAGTAAAGCCTCTGAATCCTCTACACAGAGCTTCTGGAATCTGCTGCAGCTCCACCAACTGACTGTTTCTGACAAGTTATGTCAACATTGTTTACTATTCTTAGAGGAGTCAGTGATATTTCAAACTGTATTATGGGAGCTTCTAGGGAGTCTCTCCAGAGCTACTTTGGGAAGAAGAAACCTTCCTTCTTCCTGTCAAACCCTCCTTCACCTAGAGCTTTTGCCTAATGGACTTCTCATCAAATTTCATTTAAATGCAGCAATTCCTCTGCTATTATACCAAAATTTGCTAGAGCTGCCATAACAAAGTACCACAAACTGAGTGACATAAACAACAGAAATCTATTGTTTTACAGTTTTAGAGGCCAGAAGTCCAAGATCAAGGTGTTGGCAAAGTTGGTTCCTCCTTAGGGCTGTGAGGAAGGATCTGTCCCAGGTTGCTCCCTAGCTTCTGATGGTTGTAGGCAATCATTGACATTCTTGGCTTGTAGAAGCACTCACTCCAATCTCCACCATCACCCTTTCATAGCATCCTCCTTATGTGCACTTTCTCTGTAACCAAATTTTCCCTTTTTATAAGAACACCAGACTTACTGGATTAGGGTGTACCCTATGAACTCACTTCAATTTGATTACCTCTGAAAAGATCCTATCTCCAAATAAGGTCACACTCTGAGGTATTGGGGTTTAGGATTTTAACATGTAAATTTAGGAGAGACACAATCTAACACATAACACTCTTCCTTCTAGTTCACAAATCCATGTCCTTCTCACATGCAAACTACACTGACCTTACTCCATCATCCCCAAAATCCCTAACCAATTCCAGCCCAACTCTAAGTCCAAAATATCATCTAAATTTCATTTAAATCAGGTGTGGGTGAGAATCAGGGTATAATTTATTCTGGAATAAAATTTCTCTCCATCTGTGAACCTGTGAAACCAACAATGAGTTATTTTAAAATTCTAAAATCTAATGGTGGGACAGGCATAGGACAGACCTAGCATCCTGAACAAGGTCAAGTTTTCTGCTTGGAGTCTGGATATCCTGGCATCTGTCTTTATCAGGGTCTTCCGGAAGGTGGTTTCCTAATGGGACCACACTGCTGCCTGCACCATCGAACATCAGTCTTCCAAGAAACACAGGTTCATGGTCTGTTTCCCACAGGCCAGATTAGAGGTCAGTTTCCCTAATGTTCCGATGGCCTTAGAATTCTTGATAATCAAACACATGACAGATGATGAAGCACAGAACATTTTCTTGATGCTGTAGTAACTGGCTTCCCACTCCCTCCTAGCTTTTAGCTTTCTGTCTGAGAAAAAGTAGCAAAAGAAACAAATTCTGAATGTATTTTCTTCCTTGTAGCTCTATGAGGATCAAATTTGTAATGTAGTATTTCCATTCTATATCAACGACATGGACATGTCCTTATGTTCATGCTCATCTCCCATGGATCGAATAGCCCTGGAATTTATTGTGTTGGAGTATGATGAGAAGAAAAAAGTCCTTGAAGAATCAATGACTTTCAATGATCAGAGATTCAAGAGCCTTTTGCTCCAGCTGGATAATGCACTTAGGATTTTAATCAACCTGAACATGTAGATTTTATACATTATTCAAGACCTCCATGAGCCCCATACAGATCCTTCTGTTGACAAACACCCTGTTAGAAGCCTGAGTTGTCTTGGAGCAGAGCAAGGACCCTGTTGGTATTCATGGCAGTGGTTCCCAGAAGGACTGAAGTCAACACGTATTTGCACTTGAGCCAGATCTTTGGAAATTGGGCATTTTCTGTTCTAAAGAAAACTCTCCCATTTGCTCCCTGTGCTTCAGCACTGATATCAGTCTCAATGTAAATGTGGACTTCTATGGTGATAGAGAAGGATGTATATGAGGAAATAGCTCTGGGCAGGAGTGAGGAAATGCCTCAGGGGACCCATTGGTCCATTGCTCTGTGGGACAGGAGCCCAGTGAGCTGGAGACTGAGTCAGAAGTACCAATTTCTGTCTGAGACAGTGGCATCCTAATGAAATCTAGTTGACAGCTGGCTCTTACCCTCCCAGAGTTCTTTTAGGCCTTCAGGTTACAGGGTTCATTTACCATCAGAGATGGACAAGGACAGCATAGCCTATGATGTCTATGAGGGGGACCCACTCAGCAAGGCACAAAGGGCATAGGATTAAGTCCAGGCTCTGGCAGAACCAGGGGTATCAAATTCTACCCATTAATATCAGTATTATAATGGATAAATCACTTCATTTCTCCCATCCCCATTTTCTTAGTATGTAAAATGGGAGTAGTTGTTGTACCTATCTCCCAGCTTCAGTTTGGGGATCAAATGTGATAGTGTGTCCAAGGCATTTGCTCTACGTAAGTTGCATTGGACATGATCAATCAATGTAGACGTTCCAGGGTCCAAGAAATCTTGGAAATCACCTCTGTGCATGCCCTCCGTCTTGAGTATTAATAACAGCAACTTTAATAGCTATTACTATGGCAACTTCCAGCAAGCATGAAAAATGTGTTTCTCAGAAATAATGATAATGTTAATGGTAAAAATAATTATAATGAAACAGCTAATATGCACTGATCCAGACTCTATGTTAAATACTTTGCAAGTCTAGCCTCATTTAATGCTCACAACTACAAAAGGGGTAATTACAGATGGAAAAACTGATGTTCTGAGAGATGTGGTAACATGCACAAAGGCACAAAGTCAGGTCTGGATTTGAATCCAGGCCCATATGGCACCAGCATCCATTCACTATGTTATACAAGAGACAGGGGCACATCATTTAACTTCTCTGCACCTCAGCTTTGCTTGGTGGTAATAATTCCCATTTCAGAGGTAATTATGAGGATCAAACTGAGCATGGCACTTAAAGAAGGCACTTTGGGCACACAGAGCTCTAACTAGGAAGTTAGGTAGTTGTTGTCAAACCCACCACCACAAGCCCTCCACGTGCCCTTTAGAGACGTTTTGATCTTGTAGGCAAGAAATTCACGGCAGCTATTAGAGTGTATCTACCCTGCAGAGATAAAAATAAAAAGAAGCCAGAGGATCCACACCCTAGGTGGGCATGCAAGTCTCAGTCCCAAGCAACCTGGGTTTTCTTACCAACCCAGAAACAAGGTGTAGTAGGTACAATGGCCACCCAAAGATATTTTGGTCTGAATCTATAATATTATCTTAAATGGCCAAGGTAGACTTTGAAGATGTCATTAAATTAAGAATCTTGAGATGGGGGTGGGGGATCATCCTGAATTATCTAGGTGGGCCCAATATCTTCACATGGTCCTTATAAGAGGGAGGAAGAAGGGTCAGAGAAGAAGATGAGATGACAGAAAAGCTGAAGTCAAAGAGAGACAGCTAAAAATTTGAAGATGCTATAGTGCTGGCCTTGAAGACAGAGAAAGGGGTCAAGAGACAAGGAATACAGGTAGCCTTTAGAAGCTGAAAATACAGGGAAGAGAATTTTCCCCTAGAATGTCTACAAGGAACACAGTCCTGCCAACCCATTTTAGATTTCTGACTTCTAGAATATAAGAGAATAAATTTGCATTTTTCTAAGCCACGAGGTCAGGCACAATTTGTTACAGCAGCAACAGGAAACTAATACAATCTGTATCACCTACAGAGCAGAACATACTTCAAACAAAGCTCCAATCAGCAGAGAAAGAGAAAAGTACAAATCCCCTTCTACACTGTGCCATTGTGAGGAATCATTGTACAGCTGGGCTTTAAAACAGATTCAGTTTTGTTCAAATCTTGTTGTTAAATATTCAGAAGAAAAAGAGACATGGCCCCATTCAGAACAGAATGTCAGCATTTTGCATTTGCAGAAAGCAAGACTGTAAAACAGGATGATATGAAATCTCTTTGTAAAATGTGAAGTGATAGACACATGCACTGAATTATTATCAATATGAATTTTAAAAATGCAGAAGCAAGTTCCCAAAGTGGCACTTTGCAGGCTGTTCTACCACCCACCCATCTTTGGGAGCAGAAAGAGCAAGGGAAAATTGGCAACTAGGACAGAGAGGATACCCAGCCTTTCCAAGAACTGGGAATATTTGGGATTGTCTCAAAACTGGTCACATTGGGCAATAAAGTGCAAATCACTGAACAAATGTGCAATACACAAAAACAGCAAAATAAGCCTAGAGACAGAATGCTAATAGTAAGGCAAATAGAGGGAGATAAGTATTTGAATATTCATGAGCTGCAAATCAGGAGCTTTGGATGAATACAGAAATGTTCCTGTTAGTGATAATGTGTTCCATGGGAAGGAGAATCCTGCCTGAACGAGTGCAAAGTGCAAACCAGACCTATCTCACAGCTCAGGACTTGTGGGACCTCAACCTGGGTCTTCACATCCTGGTCCCACAATCAATTTTCTTTCTTCATCTGTCACTCACAGTACACTTCATTTGGTCTTTTCTTGCCATAGGTTTCCACTTTTAAAACTGGAAAGGGGACGTTGGAAAGAGATCTATATGCTTGGAACATCTTCCAAGTTCCAGGCTGGAGCCACAGGCTCTGTACCACCATTATACCACCATCACAGGCTCCCTTTCAGGGAGGTATAATTATCCCATTCTACTGACAAGGAAACTGAGGCTCAGGGAAATGACAGTGCTGATGTTAGAAAGCTTTTCAATGGCAGAGCTTACATTTGAACAGCTTGTCTGTATCACAGAAGAGCCTATATCTGTTCTTCTCTGTCACACAGGGTCCCCAGGATTCACTCTAGATTCATATCCTCATGAGATGTACATAAGCACTTGACTCTACTTAGGCTAAAACATGTATTCAGGAGAGGAGTAGTGAAAATATGTGGAACAGGACTCAAATACAGGACTCAAGAGAAGGGAGTAGCTTAAGGAAGAACTGGAAGAGAGAATCCCCTCTGCAGCGGGGATGAGTGCCAGCTGCCTTGATATAGGGAAGTCCCACAGGAAGTTCCTTCAGGATCAGTTGGTATGCTCAGAGCAGTGCAGATGGGGATCTCAGGCAATCTGAGAAGGCTGGGGGTCACCACTGAGTGGGTGTGGTAGAGCTCCTCATAAGATCATGCATGCACACATGTGCACTACACACACATGTGGACTGAGTTGCTAATGCTTCTTATCACCCTGGAACTGGGATCAGCAGTAAACAAAACCAACATGGTGTGTGATTCCCTGGACCCAAAAGGCTACTGGGGGAAAGTGGACAAACTAAACAATCAAAGAAAACTGCAGTTACAGACTGATGAAGTGCTGTGAAGGGAATGAGCACAGACTTCAAGAGTGGTGAGGAAAGGAAAAGAGTTCCTATAAGTAGTCAGGGGAGGCTTCTTGGAGGCGGTGACTTTGGAGCTGAGACCTGAAAGATGAGCCAGCTTCATGAGAATGGGTGGAAAAATGCTTCTAGCTAAAACATGGGGTGAAAGAAGTAATCCTGACAGTGGTCAATAATGAAACCTCTCATGTCAGCAGAGGGAATCAAGACCCAGCCATGGCAGAACATAAGCCAACCTCAAAGAATAGAATGAGTAGGGGTTCAACAAGATCCCAGTTAGCAGGCTAGGTCTTTGAGGCAAGAACATGTTTCTGGTGGGGAGGAAATGCTGGACCACTTAGCTGGGAAGATTATCTGAAACCCACAGCTACTACCATCAGATACCTACTATGCAACTGCCTTGTGCACATTATACAAATTAGCTCATGTATTTCTCATAATTTTTCTCTGAAGTAGATGTTATTACCTCTGTACTCATTTTCTATTGCTATTTTTATTACTACACATTTAGTGGCTTAACACAACATACATTTCTTATCTCATAGTTTCCTTGGGTTAGGAGCTGGGCATGTTTTAACTGGGTGCTCTGTTCAGGGCCTCACAAAATTGAAATCAAGATGATAGCTAGGTTGTATTCTCATTTGGTGACTTGACTAGGGAAAGATTGCTGCCAAGCTCCCGGAGATTATGAGCAGAACCCATTTCTTATGGGTGTAGGACTGAGGTCCCTGTTATCTTGCTGGCTATTAGCTGTGGACCACTCTTGGCAACTAGAGGTCACTCTCAGGACTTTGCCATGCAGCCCCCTCCATTGACCCTCTCACATTTCCAACCTCTCTGGCTTCAAGAAAGGTTCAGTACCATTTAAGGACTTGCCCAATTAAGTCCCATCTGGACTATCCCAGGCCCACCTGGATAATCTCCCTCTGGATTAACTCAAAGTCATAACACATCATATTCACTAATTCTTAGTCAAGAGAAAGAGACTGTTCTAGGTGTATATACCAAGTGGGAGTGAGGGCAAGGGGAGAGGGCAGTCATTGAGGGGCATCTTAGAATTTACAACAGATAATATTAACAGCCATCATTCTTCCAGCACCTTCTATTTGTCAGGCACTGATTAACTGACCTGATATACAACTGGCTAATTATCATATTGACTGTAAAAAGTCTCCATTTTAAAGATTACAATACAGAGATCAAGGAGGTTAATAATAACTTGGCAAAGGACACATGACCATGGTGAGGAGAAATAAGGTTTGAACCCAAGTCTGTCACTTTAAAGCCCAACCTGTCTCTATTGTTCTCATGGCACAGTTTATTGAACTTGTCCCAAGGTCTTGCTCTCTCCAAATACCTGGGTCCCAGAGACCCCTAAAGAAAGACCCTCTTCTTCCTCTGAACCTTGAAGGAAGAGTCCAGAACTGTGCCAGAAGATCTTCTTGGAAGGACAAGAATGTGTCCATTATACTGGGCCACAGAGATATTACAGGGTTCCTGGACAAGGCAGTCTACCCACAGACCTCCAGTCAGAGAGAAGGCGGCACTGGGGTGCAGAGAGCTCCGTGTGCTCAGGGGTTTCACAAGTCTCTAGAGTGTGAAGAGTGGTGTCGAGAAGGTTCCCCTGCCCTGTCAGGGACACTAGTGACATGGAAACCTACCCACAGGCCCATGGAGCCCACACTGCACTTCACAGTCCACATGCTGTGTGGTCTGGCCTCCACCCCTCCCTCTGAAGCAGAGCCTGAGCAGATGGTTCAGAGTCACTCCAGTGGAAATTAATGGAGTTAGACTGTCCACACACTTCTTTCAACCATAGAGAAATATTTTCCATGAGTCCAACACCAGATGTATTTTGTTTATGGGGTAATTTAGCACTTGCATGGGTTAGGATACTAAAATCAAAAGAGTTGTGCTTGCATTTCAGGCACAGCCCAAACATACGCCAGTCATCTGCAGTAAAACTTTGGGGCATCAGTTCTGAGATGAAGCCTGGACCTTGAACTCAGCACTTTTGTACTCCCCAGAGAGAAGACGCATCACTTCTGCAAGCAACTACATGTCTTTCCCTTGGGGTTCAGTTTATGACCATGCTGGCTAATTGGCTAGAGCCCTAGAGATGGGGAGGGATGAGGGACAGGAGGGGAAGCACCAGTAAAGATTGAAAAGGTTCTTTTGGGTTCAAGAACAGCAAGAAACTAACTAAATTGGCCTTCAGTGAGATCACCATTTTGCTTTTTTTTAAACAGTCACAAAATTCTCTTAACCAGTGTTTATCCAAGCATGGCTTCAGGACCAGCAATATGAGCATCAAAGGGGAATTTGTTCAAAATACAGATTCTTAGGCCATCCACCAGACCCACTGAATCAAAC
The DNA here is from genome assembly GCF_021234165.1 of Pteronotus mesoamericanus. Classification (NCBI taxonomy): domain Eukaryota; kingdom Metazoa; phylum Chordata; class Mammalia; order Chiroptera; family Mormoopidae; genus Pteronotus; species Pteronotus mesoamericanus. The sequence continues at coordinate 1,751,091 of NW_026555189.1, forward strand.
ATCCAGAGATGGGGCCCAACAGCCTGCATTTTAACACACCCTCCAGGGGAATCTGATACTCACTGGGGTTTGAGAATGACTTCTTCAAACACCAGAGACAGACTTTTACTTTACATCTAGCTGTATAGTTTTACATAGGTCAGTTAACCTCTCTGTAACTCGGTTTACTCATCTGTAAAATGGAATAATAGTAGTACTTACCTCCTACTTAATTTATTGTGAAACTTAAATGAAGGAATCAAGGAGCATGTATAAAGGACCTGTGGACAAAGACAACGGGGGTGGGGAGGATTGAAAGTGGGAGGTGGGGGGTAGGTAGGGCAGGGAGAGTAGGGGGGAAAATGGGGACAACTGTAATTGAACAATAAAAAGAATTTTAAAAAAGAAAAAATATTAGTATTGGAACTTGCATAGTATACATCATCAACAAACATTTGTCAAAATCATTGTTATTATTTGTATTTGCACTTGAAATTCACTGTGATAATAGCTGATAACATTGATAGCCACCCTACTTTGTGCACTTGTTATATGCCAGGCACTGTTCACACAACTTGGTATGTAAATGGAAAATTGTCATATTGACTGTCAAAAGTCATTTTTTGCAGTATTCATTATCTCCATTCATCCACCAAACACTAACTGAGCCCTATTATGTTCTAGACACTGTTGGAGGCACAGGGGTACCACAGGAAACAAAGCAGGTAAATGCCAGGGGTTGGCCAACAGTGCTCACCATCCTTGTGCTGTTACAAAGCACCTCCCTTAGCCCTAAGTTCCCTTCTGGAGAGGGGCTCCAAACAGTCTTTTTTTGACCCCTTAAGTAGCTGCAGGACTATTCCATTATTTTCTAAATAATAGTTTTAGTGATGTCCATACCATGAGGGTGACCAGGGCAGGCAGATTAGTTAATGTGTATTCAGGATAAGAAGATATTATAGTAACAATAAAGAGGGCAAGCCATGCATACAAGTGGGAAAACTGCAGAACCTCCAGCCTCATTCACTCTCCAGGGTGACATGATCTTAAGGCCTAATATCTTGAATATTCAAACACCTACACAGACTAGTATCTATCTATCCATTTCTTCAACTGCTACATTAACTGGAAGGTTCAGATATATAAGAATTGGGCTATTTGGAATCTGCAAATTGAGGCTGTTGATCTTGTCTCCAGACATCCACTCATGCACAGTATAGAACACAGTTTTAAAAACTAAAACTCACAGGCCAAGTACAGCCCACTGACTGTTTTTGCAAATAAAGCTGTATTGGAACATAGCCATACCTATTCATTTACGTAGTAGATCTGGTTGCTTTTACACTACAGGGATAGAGTTGAATAGTTCTAAAAGAGACCATCTGGCCCATAAAACCTAAAATAATTACTATCTGGATCTTTAAGAAACTCGTTTGCTAACTCTTGGTCTAAAAGGCAAGGCTTATATAGTTTTCACAAAAGGCAAGGCTTATATAGCCTGACTTATAGAACAAATCTAGTTTAGCCTTTTCAACTGTACTGCTCAGTTGATTAAGTCATGTGAAAGCCATCAAACGCTCATGTGCTACCCCCTTTTATGTTATCTGGGCTGAGACTCCATACAAGTATTTCAACTAATTGTACAGACAAAACTTTAACCAATTAATGTAACAATTTAATAATTAACTAAGCTGCTTCATAAAAGTGCAACACAACCTCACTCAATGTTAAAGAACTACAAATCAAAACAACAATGATATTCCATTTTTCACCTGCTTGATTAATGGGTATCAGCAAGTTAGTTAATACACAGAAGGTGAATGTAAGGAGGGGAGATGAAGATCTTATTACATTGTGGGGTGAGAGTATAATTGGTGCCACTTGGCTAATACCTATGAGAGCTGAAAATACACCAAACTTCCAAGCTGGAGATTCCACTTCCAGGGCATTGTCCTACAGATATGTTCTCAAAGGTATCCAATGACATTTGCCTAAATTTAAATATTTTAGTTGCAGTATTGTCTATGATAGCAAAAACTGGGGTGAGACTGTTACCCACTATGAATAAATAACTTGTTAGGGCCATGTGATACGATACTATACAACCATGAAAAAAGAATAAGCTAAACCTAATTCACCTAATGACATAAATAGGGGCTGATGTAGATCTAACAGAGGTAATATAGAATATTCTCTAAGATAAATTATTGAAAGGCAAAAAGGACATGGGTGTGTGCGTATTTAGTAATCACCCATTGGTATTTATGAAGGATATGTGAACATACACATGCATGCACACAAATACACAAATGTTTGCAAGTGGATAAAAAATTTTGGAAATTTAAAACACAGGAAACTGTCTCACAACCATGGTTACCCCTGGAAGAGGAACCTGAGAGTGTGAACTAGAAGAGACACTCCCTTTTGACTTTGTACCACCCTCTTGTTCTGCTCCATTTTTTTAACCACATGTAGGTTTTGTTAGTTTAATTTTAAAGCATGTTTTTATGAAATAAAAGTGCCATTCTATGTCTGACAATGGTGTTCCCCAAGACCAGGGTCCTGGTGGGAAGAGGGCACAATCCCAAGGAAATGATGAAAATGCCCAGGAGCAGTCCAGCATGCTGCAACTGACTCCCTAACTTGCAAACTCTGTGGCCACTGTATACAAGAAGCCAGGTTATTAAAAGAGAAGGAAAATCAATAATTCATCACAGAGAGGGCTTTGGAGTCAGATGAGAAGGCTCAGGATTCTGGTGTTCCCCAGCAGCTGTGAGACCCCCCGGAAGAGTGGCAAATATCAAAGCCCCCTGAGCCTCTGTTTCCTCTCTGCCAAGAGAGCGGATCACACCGCCCCCACTCAGTGGGCTTGGGCAGGGCTAGCCCTTGTGCAGCACAGGCCCTGTGCTAGGCACGTCGCAGGCCCTATGGCATTTAGTTCTTATGGCAGCCAAACCCTTATCCGCTATTTTCAGGTGGGGAAATTGGGGCTGCGGGAGCCATAAATCAATTGTCCAAAGTCACACAGTTATTACATAGCAGTCAGGGTACAAACCCAGGTCTGTCTGCCTGGACTTGCAACAACTATTAAATTTTGCCTTTCAGTTAAATAAGGTGAGATGAGCTCATCCACCTAGAATTGCCTGTTAGTAGTGACTCAACATGTCATTCATTTCAAAGCCCTACAGAACCTCAGAGTGTCAAGAAAAAGCATACAATGGTCAGTTCCCAGGTCCAGCTGGTATGGTTGGCTTCAGCAGCTCAGTAGCCTGTCATTTTGGCAAGTCAGGTGCTCCCCAGCCAAGCTGAGGGCCCTCTGCTAAGGAACCAGGGCACTGCAGTGGTGTCCTGTAGCTCCTTCCTGCCCTGGCCTTTGTTCACACCTGTTCTTCCAGCAGGCAGAAGCCTCAGCTTTAGCAACCAGGTACAGCTGAGGAAGTTCTTCTGCTGGGACCCATCCTCTCTGGGTACAGCTCTGCAGCCTCTCTCTCTCTCTCTCTCTCTCTCTCTCTCTCTCTCTCTCTCTCTCTCACACACACACACACACACACACACACACACACACACACACACACACTCACCCCAGAATCAGAAAAGGGACCTCAGTCAACTCCCTGAACCATGCCTGACTCTTCCACTCAGTCCAGGAAGTTCAGGCCTGCTCTAGCCTACGGGAGAGCCCCCAGCCCAGATTCTCTTGACTGACAAGAGTCCTGGAGCCTTGTCTTATCCCAGGGTCTATTCTGTTTTATTCCTTCTTTTGTCCAGAGCTCACATTGTCCTGAGTCACAGTTGCCTTTCCATAAAGCAGGGATAATAACACCTATTTCATAGTGTGTCTGCAGAGAAAAGAGGGCAAGGCCCAAGGCAGAGATGAGACAGGGGCAGCTCCTCGCTAAACTGCACAAGTCATGAAGGGAGGGACATCTGCCTTGTCCCTGAAGTATCAACTGCGCCGCAGCACAGAGCGCATGTCCAATGGAAATCACTGAGCCCATAAAGGAAGAAACTCAAATATGTATTAAACACCTGCCATTAGTTAGGTGCTATACCAGTGCAAGAGGAAAGATAGTCTTCCTGGGCACTGCTGGGCCCAGCTATGCACATCCAAAGCAAAGCAAGCACAGAGAGGAAACAGGAGCAGAGGCTTTGACCAAGCACATCCCATCTGCCAGGAGCATCACACAACACTTTACATGCCTTTTTTAGTCTAATAATTACAACAGGCCTCCCAGGCAAGTCTTTTCACTCCAATTACACTGAGAAGAAAACCAAGTTGAAGGGACATTAGGGGTCATACCTCCCACTGCACAGTGAGTGGAGGTGGGGAGAGGGCAGGGCTGGGCTTCCACTGGGACTACCAGCTGTCAAAGTTCAGTGCTCCCCTCCTCTGGTCTCCTCTGGTAGGGCAGTAGGGCCTCCAGTTGGCCAAGGTCCTTCCCAACACTGCACTCCTCCAAAGGGGCTTGGTCTTCCCTGGTACAGGATTCCTTTCTGTCTCTCATGCAAAAGCTCCAGTGACTGGGTCTATATCCACATTCCACTTCCTAAACAATGATCCCCAATGGACCCTCATCAGAGAGGGCTCTCCGGACCCTCCAAGGCTCTCAGATTTTTGGGTTTTGCACCACCCCAAGAGAGGTTCTGTTCTAACTATGTGCTGCAGGACACCTTCCTTCTCTGTAAATGGAATTGGGAAGAGGAAAGTTGGAACCTTGGTCGGAGGGTTAGTTCTGCTAAGCTGTCTGTTCATGGATCCCAAGCAATCAATTACACACTGGAAACTGTCAAATGTACCAGACTTGGAAACATCAAGGAAGAAATAAGACTTGACAAAGAAAAAATGCCCTGGTCCTCCTGCTGTGTGAATGTGAATATACACAATCTCCATTTTATCCTACAAGAGTCTGGAGGAGACTCCAGCTACCAGTTCCCCCTTTCCTACCTCCATACCCAGAAAGACTCAGTTCTTCAAGGGTTTCCTTGTAGAGTTCAACTAAAAACCCTTTTAGGCACCCACAGACCTCACCACTCCTTCCTGCAACTCCAGCTCAGCCTTCAGCACTATCTCATAAATTGATGTAGTTATATTAGACAGCCTGTTGTTTCTTCTGCTATTTATGCCCCTGAACCCACACCTGCTGAGAGAAGCTTTTTCCATGTTCTTGCTGAGCATGGACCAGGTCACATGATGCTTGCCTTCTGACTACAGTTGCCAGGACTGGGGTGGATGCCTCATGACAGATTGGTACTCATCATGACCAACTCAGCTCTAAGCTGGCATTTGCAATTAAAACACTCAGGTTGAAAGAAAACATAAGCTTATTTCAAACTTATTTTTAAAATTTTTTAGTAATATTAGAACAAAATAAAACCCACCCCACCAGTTCTCTCTAGAAGGTACTAGGCAGAAAGGGTACCCGTAAGGAGAGCCTTGGGTTGGGCCCTGACCCATCCTAAGGGAAGCTTTGTTCTCAGCCGCCTGCCCCAAGGAGTGCTGGCATTTCCATCCCGTACATTAAGAATGGGAAAGGCCAGGATTTAGAACAGGGGCCCCTAGTCTGTTGGGCTTATTTAAAAGAAAAATCTGGAGAAGAAGGAATGCTTTAGCTCATGCATCTGGGAAGTCCAGAGGCATACTGCTTCAGGTAAGGCTGAATCCACAGGTTCAAACAATCTCATCCAGACTTGGTTTCTCTCTACTTTTTTTGCATGCTTTCCTCTGTGTTGACTCAATTCTTACACAGCATAATAGATGCTGAAAGTCCTGGAAACATAGCCTCACAGTTTAGCTACTCTTTTCCTAATAGTTTCAATAAAAGTTAGAGTTAGGTCTCATTGGGTGAATTTGGGTCCCAAGCCCAATTCTGAACTGGTTATTGTGGCTAGAGGAAGGAATATGCTAATTAATCAGGCATGGAGCCAAAGGAAAACAGAGGACCTATTGCTAGAAAAAGGCAATAGGAATGCTGGCGGGGTAAAAGCAAAAGATGGCCACAAAAGTCATGTAGGGTTTAGGTCTCAGGCTGCTGTCCATCCATTTATTCATTTAGCAGATAATTATTTAGCAACTCCTGTGTGCCAGGCACCATGGGAGGCTCTGAGGCTGAGTAAACCAGAGAGATGCAGCACTTGCTCTTGTGATACCTGGGTACAGATGAATAAACACACCAACAAACACATAAATAAGGGAGGGAGATATGAAGACTGAAACTACTGGGAGAAAAGAAAACAGGGATGAGAACAAGGAACAATGGTGTCAGGGAAGGCTAAGCCAAGTGGCCATGAGGGCACCCATGTGCAATGAAGGAACAGAAAGAACCAGCTGAAAGTGAAAAATCAGAAAAGTCAAACAGTTGGAGCAGATATGCAAAGCTAATGGACTACATTTCCCCAGAGACAAGGGGAAGGAAAGAGGGAGGAGAGAGACAGAGGTATAAAGGGCTTACAGCCAGTTTTCTCCTTTTAGTCTCATACTTTCAATTTCTCATCATGAATTCCTGTTACTCAGGTTTGGTCAAAGAGTTTCTTTGTCTTGAGTAAATCACCCTTGACCAAGCAACTAATTAAAAATTCAAGACTCTCAACCTCATTACCACATTAGTTGCCCACAAGACACCTTTTTTTTTTTTTTGGCTCATTCATTTTTAAATGATGTAAGATACCCAAAACATTACTGGGTTTTGGCTAGAAAGTAACTACACTGAAAAATATTTTATATATTGTATATATAAACACATACACATATATAATATATACTTATATGTGTTACACATCATACATAGTGTACTTTTATATATGTACACAAATATATACATATATTATATATATTTATATAGCTTACTTAAGGAAACACAGAAACTGAGGCAGTCAGTTCAGTTGCTCATTTAAAAACCAAAGCACCAGGTCCATTTCTTGAGCTCTCTTCCTTGGCTCTGCAGGCCTATGAGAGCACAAAGGATGACTCATTGCTAGTCCTGCAAAATGTGCCTCATTCCTCAAAGATGCCTGAACCAGAGTGCACACACTCACACACATATGCACAGTGCACACAGAGACTACACACAGAGCACACAGACACAAATTATATCCATGAACACACACATATATATATACATAAAGAACACATGCAAAGTGCATACACACAAAGTATACACATACAAGATACACATACACAAAGTATATATACAAAATTTCATGTACACAAACATACAAACACACACAGATTATGAAAAGTACTCAGACTGATTTTTGACTGCCATTCATTGAAGCTCTTGTCAACGCCAGGCACTGGGGTTGAAGGTGTTTTCATACCCACCATAAAGCAACAATTGACTGAGCATTTTCAATCTTCCTAGCACCCCTAGAAGGCACAGTTTTGTCAACATTCGCCTTTTCGAAAGGAAGTGACTTGCCCTGGGCCACACCTCTAGGATACGATAGAACCAGATGGGACCTGTTTGTTGGACAACTCTATACTGCTTTCTACATGTGCATGTGTGTGCATCCAGGTCCTGCAACATCCATTGTGTCTACATATATCTGTCTCCCTGTGATGTAGATCTCAGCACATCACATCTCAGGGTATAAAATGGTGCCCTCTATACTCTATAGACTGCCGACACCATTCCAGATTTATTGCATTTATTTAAAAACAACAAACATTCTCAATTATTTCCACACTGCTCAGGACCATAATTTATTCAGAGGTATGAGCTATCAAGTTTCTCAGGGATTGCTTCAAAATGTCAGATCTAAAAGATGACTCCCATGTTAGTGAATATGAAACACCCATTTATATTTTTCATTTTTACTTTGATTTAATTTTCAGACAATTCAACTTTCTCCCCATGCCTGAGTGCCTAAATTCATTTCACTTGTCAAAAGAGACAAATTTTCATAATTACAAAATAAAACATGGTGGCCCTTCTTTGGTGACCGCATATTTTATACCATTTTATTTTTCTGGATAAAAATGCCTCTCCTAGTATAGTTGGCTTACTTCTGACATATTTTTTTATTCAGTCACTGCTTAGAACAGACAAGGGTACAGGCTAAACATTCACTAATGTTTTGTCATGTTAATGAACATCTGTAAAAAGGGAGATGAGATTTCCCAGCCCAGGCTGCAATGCTCACATCTTTTCGGTAACTTGCACTGAAACAAAGTCAATGTTCTGAGGTTACAAGCTGTAGGCTGAAGCATGCTCTATCCTCTAATGCCATTTTCTGCTTTGACCAAAAATCCCTCAAGTCTACCACCAGGCTCAATTACTTCAGAGAGGTCCAAAGAATTTAGGGTTTTTTAACTATAGCTGCCAAGGTCATGCACAGGATATAGTGAAGGCGGTTTCTTAATAAAATATTTTTTCATTTTCAAAATTAGTATACATCCTTTATTTAGGAATTAGGGAGGAAAACAGAAACATAAAAAGGTGATCTATAACTTCATCATCAAAGCAAAATATAGCCAACATTTTGATGTAACTTCAGATCATTCTTATAAAAATAAAATTCACTTTGACTTCGTTAGATCTTGAATACTTGAAAATGAATTATTTATCATTAAAATTCACTCTATTAGTTGACAAGTAGTTAAAAATGACAATGGGAACAAAACACTTAATTATTTGAAAGTCTTATCTGAAATGCAAAGTTCTGACTCAAAAACTGCTGAAATGACCAACCTGGTCGCCAGCCCCACTCCTCTATCCCCTACCCCTGTACCTGGACACAGAGACCCCTCACAAAAGAAAGTGATAAAAGTTAAAATTCAGTGGCCAGCAAATGCTGACAAGGGTAGAGAATGATGAGAAACTGTGGAATGAAGAGAATATACAGGGCATGGTGGAATATCAGAGGAAGTGGTTATTTTCAGGAGCAGATTTAAAAACATAGAGCAATGAAAACTTTCTTGATGCACATCCATACACACACACTTTCATATAAATATCATCATTGTCATAAATCAGTGTTTTGGGGTAGTAGACTCTGAGGTGGAGATGAGCCTACAATAGGCTCTTTACTTAGTACTTATGGAATTGCTACCTGTGTGAGGGACAGGATGGAAACAGATTGGGCAAAGGAGGAAGCCAACCTGAGATGCTCCGCAAAAGCCTAGGCTTATTCCATGAGGAGCTGTGAAGCCAACATGCTCTTAAGAGTTGTCCCAAGATGGTGTGAGAGTTCAGGACTTTATACCTCCTACGTTAACCAATCACTGCATGTGGGCTGCCCTAGGCAAAGTGATGCTCTTCAGATGAGACAATTCCTAAAGCAGGATGATGTCTGAGGACTGAGTGTCAGCAGTGCTCCTGGAAGTCCTCAAGGGAGAGCTGAATGGCTTGTCACAGCACCCACTACACTAGCGTCTCACTTAGCAATGCCTTCTTCCACAAGTGAAAAAGCATACAGGTAACCAGACTCCTCAAAGTATTGCTACTGTACTACGCCCAGAAGTCAGAGGCAGAAATCAGCAAGAAGCCAAATATTTGCACTCACAAGCTGCTAACCCAGTTCAAAAAGAAAGGAAAAGGAAGGGAAGAGGGGAAAAATAGGGAAAGAAAGGCACAGGCCACTTTGAATACTAACTGATACAAAAATCAAGAGGGCAGTCTGGACAATGAGGACAGCCTAACCCTTGAGATATCACAAAGCTAAATTTATCCAGGATTCCCATTTCTGCTGCTACCAGAGCTACATTCCCAGACCTACAGCTGGTAAGACTCAATACTTCTAAAAAGTAATGACTGGAAGAGTAGACCTTTCAACCCCTCATTTCAGCAGATGTGCTGGTGCTGGGAGCAGAGTTCTCAGCTCCTGCACTGAGCTCACTGCCCTGTTTTTCAGAGGTTTAGAGATGTCAGGCCAAGGAAGCACCTTCCATAGCTGGTTCACATGTCACCAGTGGATGTCACACAGAACTAACTCCTTTCTCTCATTCTGCCCCTAAGTGCCTTCTCAACTGAGAAGGTGTTCACTATTATTCTCATCTACAAATGAAGAAAGAGAGGCCCAACATCTTGTCTAGGATCATCTAGAGAGCTGACAGCACCAGAATTCGCAGCCCACTTGGGGGCTCCAACTTTGAGTTCAGTCCACTATGCTTGGCTGCCTCAGCCTTTCGGCTTGTCCATGGACGAAGTGATGGTTACACCCCCACTGCCAACAGTGACACTTTTCTGTTGTCTCTGCTGCAGCTTTATTTGATTGCAGTCATTACTGTCTATTACAGAGGGGCGTGACTCTCCCTGCTAGTGATGAATTGTGAATCCGTGGCTCCCTAGCAGGGAGGATCAGTCAATCTCTACAGAATGACAGTGCACAGCAAGACACAGCATCTCACTTCAGCTTCCGGAAGGACGAAGTTGAGCATTTTCTCTTTGAGGGAATGATTTCCCTCATCATTTGTCTAGTGTCCTAACTGTGGAAAGAAAAAGGTTGCCTTAAATCCCATCTGTTTTGCCTTTTTCAAGCTGAAGGTGTCCCATCAAACCTAAAGAATTGGTCTTTTGACAGAACACTATAGCAAAGATAAAATTCATAATAATAGATAATAAATTCATTATAATACCTCACAAGAATTCTGTCAACCTAGGTGCCACCCACTGTATGTGGCTAGACACAGACCGCCATAAGGTATTATATAATCCATGTTTTACTAAAATCAGGAAAATACAATATAAGCACTGGTTCTTCATCAAGTTACTTAACCAGCCTAAGACTCAGTTTCCCCATCTGCAAAATATGAGGTGTGAGCTAGGTCATCTTTAAGATTCCTTCCAGTTCTAGCATTTAACAAAAGGTCCACAGACTTTTACCTTGTTCAGCTTGCCATAGAAAAAAGTGAAAAAAAAAGTAAAACTCCCCCAACAGCATCACTCCCCAAAACAACAAGCTTCCCACTGTGTTTGGTGCCCAGTAATAGCACACAGTTAGAAAATGCTTATGTCAGAGTTTTTGTTTTTTTTTTAATGTTCTTGTTTTACTATGGATGTAATAATAGAATCATTAGCAGACAAAACCCAAAGCAAGCTGCAATACCCCCCTACGCTCATTGGAATGCTTAGGCTATAAATTGAAATTAGAATTACAAAAATGACACCCTAGAAATTATTTTTTAAACTGAAAACATCTTTTAAAAAATTGAAATGGCATCCCAACCCAGTGGTCCTGCGGTGCCCCCTGCCCTACCACCCAAGCTAGAATGTCTCAATTATGGCAGCATTGCCGTTACCCTCTCAACTGAAATTGCACGTGAGAGGCTATATGATTTACATTTGCAGTTTATAAAATAAATTAGGCAGAAAAGAAGCTCATAATCTCAAACACACTTAGTTTACCAGATTCCACAAAGGTAAATGGATGAAGCATGTGATCCTTGAAGCAGCAAACAATGACACTAATGATTCATTAACAAGTTCATTAGAAGAAATTTGATAAATGCATAGATATTCTCTTCCAGACAACTCCAGACAATGGATCAGCAAAACTCTCAAAGGCAAGCTCCTCCCAAACTCTGAATTCCACTCTTCATTACATGGCTTTTTGATAGGAGTGCTAAGTGGAAAACTGGGGTTCCTGGCCTGCTATTTTTCAATGCTATACATGCTGACTTAATTATGAAGCCAGTGCATTATGTTTAGGGCCACACAAAACAGGTATATGTGGACAGGTGTTCTGCCTTTGTCCAGCAATTATCATCTCTTTTGAGATGTAATTGAGTGATGCCTTGATTACTGCAATGGATTCCCACCTGGTCTCCCTGCTGCCACCCTTGCCCTGCCTCCTCCTCACCACACAGCACCCAGAGAAATGCCTTAAAATGTAGGTAATTCATATCATGTACATTCTCAGCCCAACTCCACTTGGATGGAGGGGCAAAGCCCTCAAAATCCTACATGATGGGCTCCATTTCATCTTCTGACCTTATCTTCTATATCCTCTCCCCTTACTCATTTTACTCCAGCTATACAGGCCTCTTTGCTCTTCCTGGAAGTTTGTACCTCAGAGCATTTGTGGTTGTGGCCCTCTCTGCTCTTTCTTCATACATTCACATAATGACTTCCCTTTCCTCCTTGAAGTCTTGGCTCATAGTTTATCTGCCCCGACCATTCTCCTTAATGCCCGCCCCTTCCCCTGGGTCACTTCCATACCCCATTACCCTGGTTGACTTCTCTTTTGTCCAATAAAATTAAAAGCTTCTAACATGCTATTCAATTTATTTTTATGTTTGTTTTCTTTAATATCTGTAAGCTCCAGGAGAGCATACATTTTGCCTTGTAATGCTGTATCTCCAGGGCCTAAAAAAAATAGCTGGGAAGAGTAGACACAGAATAAATATGGAAGGAAGGAAGGAAGGAAGGAAGGAAGGAAGGAAGGAAGGAAGGAAGGAAGGAAAGGGAAGGGAAAGGAAAGGAAAGGAAAGGAAGGGAAGGGAAGGGGGAAGGAGGGAGGAAGGGAAATATGTAATAATAAAAAGAGCTTATTATTAGGGTGGTAGAATTACCCTTTTCATTTCTAACATATTACACTATTATTATTAAATCATATTGTAATTTAATTTTAAAACATCTAAATAGCAAATTACTGGCATTCTCAGGTTGTATGCCTTAAACATGTTTTTTTTTCAAATCAGTGACTCAATTTGAGTATGCTATTAAGAACAGTAAATAAGAGTCTCAAATTACAGTAAACCCTTGCAATACTCATTTTATAAAAATATAAGTCAAGAAATGGCATGAATAGTGTGCAATTCCAGAGACAAGGAAGGGAGGTTCTGGGAAGTATGTACAGGTCCACACATGTTGCTGCCATTCTCTTCTCTCTCCTCTTCCTTGCTGTTCAATCAGTTTGGGACTATGAATGAGGGCATTTGTGGGCCAGTGAACACACATGGTATAAAGAAACCCACCTGGGCCTACCATCCCTCTATGTTCTGCCATATCAAGTCAAACATTCAATCCATCTTCCTAACCCGGTTTTGCAGGTCTGCTGCTCATGAATTGTTTCACACATTTTTCCAAGTATTTTTCGACTTTATAGTCCAGCTCCTGGGGTCTGGTATCAGAGTTAATTTATGCAAATTTGAACACAGGCACTTGACCAAGGAGAAGGGAGGGAGGGATGGGGGAGTGGTAGGAGGGAGAGAGAGAGAGACCCTAAAGGAACACTGACAGAGGGTGGCTTATGGAGAAACATCAGGTTGGTCCCCAGTGTGTTCAAAAGAAGTGACATATGCAGAACTTTATGAGCCATTCAAAGGATTGCCAATAGTCTTTTAGACTTTATGTGATATATGTTTCATGCTTTGATTTTAGATCTTAAGCCTGGAGTTGGATCTGGCTCCATTATCTGTTTTGTTTTCCAAGGCCACCCTTGCCTTAGATTTGCATTTTGCCTTTTATATAAAATCCATCACTTCATATGTGCCCCATACCCAGTCATTGACAGAGGACCAAGTCCACTCTACACACATGCCAGCTCACCACCAGCCTGAAATGGATGAGATACCATGCACATTACATGAGCAAGAAATAGGGTGTTTGGGGAAGTACCAGCAGTGCAGCAACTGGCGAGGGAACACTTAGTGTACCTGCAATAGAAGTACCTAAATAGAAGAATTTATTCAATGAACATCTTGAAAAACCACCAGGTTAGTGCCAAAGCTGAATGAGTAGAACTAATAAATGAATAAATAAATGAATAATCAGTAAATATTGAACAGAGTGTGCTAGACAAAGTGAGCTCTATAGCTTTCAAATCAGTCCTAATTCATTCAAATGAGTTCTAGATCCTCCAGCCAATTACAGTGACTTTGGAGACCCAAAAGCACCTACCAGGTTCCTTGGAAAAGATGCCAAGTCAGTTTCTATGTCCTTCCCCCACCCCAATATCCTGGAAGAATGGCTCATATAGTCCTTGTCTACTTATTTACGTATGTATTCTATTCAGTACAAAATTATGATTTAACTCTGACCCATTCAAAATGATTTTGATAAGATGATTTACCCAACAAATATCAATAGAGCATCAGTTTATGTCAAAAACTCATATCAGAACTACTTTTTGGTGCACAAATCCAGGCAGTTTCTTCTACAGAGATCAATAGTCTGGGTTCGGGCACATCAAGAGATGTGAGATTAAATCCAAATTCCACCACACATTTTTGGATTTCTGTACTATGTCCATCCCCCCAAAAAAGGGATAAAACATCCTCTTCAGAACAGAAGCATCCAGGGGCCACTATCTAAATACATAAACCCTGTTGTCTTACTATTTCCCCTTTTGTCCTCATGTACTTCTGACTTCTATTTTAAGAACCCAAATTAAAACTTCAAGGTCAAAGTGATAGCTGACAGAGACAGGAAAATTCTTAACTAGTATGAAAATGGTACTTACGAAATACCCAAAGGACATGTTGTATATTTTTAACTTGCTCTTAAGCCCTCTGAATTCAAAAGCGAGGTATTGCATACAAAGGACGAAGACAAATTATGTTATGTGAAAGAAGAAAGGGGCTTATTTTTTTTTTTTTTTGCAATAAATAAAAGATGCTTCCCTCTTCTAATGAGTCATAAATGACTCATCAACTCTTGGTAAAATCTGAAGTGGCCAGTGATTTGATTGCTTTTTTCTGCTGTAAACACCTCTAAAAAGTGAAGCCTATGAGATAAACAATAAATGATCCTATGAAATTCAAATAATTTTGTTTTTTCCCCAAGTTACACCACCATGAAAATGGTTTTTAATGCAAAATATGAAATCTCTTTCATATTGTCAATATTTAAGTGTGACCACTGAATCGAATGATTTTGGCTGAATGCAATTGGGTGGTGGTGGGGGCTTCTTCTTATCCATTAATAGGATTCACATGATATTGATCCAATTCAATCATTTTACAAATAAAAGCCACAGAATAGCTTTCATCTTTTTCTATGTATTGTTAGTAAGACACCATTCTGTCTTTGTTTCTGTTTCTTTTTCTCTCCAGATCCTCTAAATATTTTGATAACTTACAAAGCTAAGAAATGTTCAATGTTGAAGAAAAACACCAGAGAACTTTTTTAAATTTATTGTACCCCAAAGGCTGACAGCAAGAATATACTTTCTGGTACATAAGAGAGAAAAATGTATTTGGTGTGACTGGCTGTTAATATGTCATCAGGATAAATCATAAGTCTTTTTCTTGGGAATTCTAATAAAAGAAGTCACTTGAGACATGAAAAGTACAAAAATAATCACCAATAGGCTCTGCCTTTGACTAGAACCTGGGGAAATTTTCAAAGTGTTCATTCATAGAGACACTTAAAAAGACATTGCCCAAATTTATCATTGTCATAAATTCTTGCTGACTAAAAAGATTCCTTACAGTAATTTACAATATCCATCATAAAATACTCCATCAAAAGGAAACACTTAGATTTAATGCAAAACCGTAAACTCCCAAGGACTCAGGGACAATGGTCTCAGCCAGTCCCTAAGAAGATAGAGAGATCTATGACTGGGTCTCACTTTTGTCTGACGTTCTTGCCTTTTGTGTTGTCACACAACTCTGGTCTCTTTCTCTCTCCAACCCTGGGACTCCAGAAAAAAAGATGTGCTTTGAAACAACACTAAGGTTTTTCATCATCTATCTTAGGAGAAGGATGCTGTTGTCTGGATACACTAATTGGGTGGTCAGAAGAAGTAATCTGTGATTAGTAAAACAAACACCTTGAATTGAATTCAGGTTCTAGCCTCAAGGTGGAGGGAAACAAGTCCATACTAGATCTTTCTAGGTGCCTCAATTACTCTATCAAGGCAATTGGTTTCACTTTGTCTTCAGGCCAGGAGAGCTGTTAGTTAATTAATAGACCTCTCACAAAATAAAAATAAGTCTACGCACTAAAGAACAGAATTATCAGCTTTCCATTTTTTGCTGTTTTTCCTACCAGCTCTTAGCACAATCAACCCCAGCTCTGGCACAAACTCTGATGATGCCCCTGAGCTGTAGCCCCACAACTCTCACGGCAGCTGGACTCCTCCATCTAGATGCATTTGCTCCATCTAATTCCTTGCTCAAAAGTGAAACTCAACATTTTCCTACAAAACTGGTTGTCCTATCAGAGTTTCACTATCTCCTGATTTATTTGCATTCAAGACCTTCTTCAATCTTGGCATCCAAGTTATGGCTCTTGAACAGCCTCAATCTCTTCTCTTCTAGGTAGCTCAGGGCCAGCAGGTTGGTCCAGCCAGATATCTTGCTCTCCTCCTACTTTTGTTCTCTCCCTGAAATAAGTTCTGCACAACGTTGCCAAAAAACATCTGCCCAATGCACAGCTTTGTTAATGTCACTCTGACATCAGAACCTTTCAATAGTTCCATGTCTCATAATTAGAGTCTACACTTACCTAACTTTGCCTTTCATTGTGATAGCCAGCTACTTAGCTCACTTCCTACTACTTCCTTTAAGCAACCTGTGGATGTATGAAATGTCTCAACATTACACTGGTACCATTGTTCCTGCCTCTTTGCCTGGAAAGATCCTTCTCCAATGTTACCTGTTGAAATCCTACCCTCCCTTCCAGGTAAAACTGAAGTACCATGTGCTCTACCAAAGATTCCTTTTCCCATTACCCCTGTCAGAAAAGCTGTTTTGTTTTTCCATAAAACCTTGATTATATAATACTGATTGAATGTTGCTTCACTGTATGAGTTTTGTACATATACTTTATCTCCTATGTAGGGCTATGAGCTCATTGAAGGCAGGGATTCACCTTTGCTCTGATTCAAATTTTTATTACTAAGTTAACACCCACTCATCCATCCAATGTTGAATTGGATAGATGAGTGGATGAATAGAATTTATATTCTATACATGTAGAGTTGATGCACAGAACCATGGAACACAGAGAGTTCTATTACCAAACTTTTAGTCCCAGGTAAACAGCAACCCTTTTCTCCTCACACACATGAGTCTTGGATAACTAACTACTGCCTAGGTTGTGAAGTGGGCAGTTAAAGGAGATGCTGAAAAAGCAGCAGGGTGAAGAACAAAGAGACTAAATGAAGCATGAAAAGATACGACTATTTCCCTAAAAACCTGAAGACCTGGCAATTTTGAAGGAGAGCATTAAGCAAAAGAATACCTGAACTGTATGGTAGATTGTAGAAATTAGCCAAGTGAAGACAGGGAGATGAAAAGAAGAGATTTACAGACAGAGGGAAACAGCCTACACGTACGCTCAGCTGTTTTGAGCATGAAATGTTTAGAGAAATGCAATAGTTGGAGATTAGAATTCAAGAAACTTGGCAATGAGAAATAAGGCTGAAGATATGGAGAGGGCCATTCATAAATATTAGCAACTTCCTAGAAACTACTCCCTTAGAGAATTTCTTGCCTTTTGCCTGAGCCTGAGTTGTTTTCCTCGAAGATCAGCTGTTTGGGGGACCAGGAATGACCAGAGCCAATGAGTGTTGGTATCAGCAAGAAATGAGAACTATCAAACTGAACCAAGGAGGACTCAGCAAGCTCATCAGGGCATTGCTCAGGTTTAACTGTAATATCACAACTGGAAGTGGAATGGAGGGAAAGTGCCAAAAGAAAGCTGGTGAAAGAATAGGTGTGCATCAGCCAATCAGAGTCACTAATTGCAATCCAAGCTCCATTTTTCTCACAGGAAGAAATGGAACAGCAATGACAATCACAGAAGAGACACTGCTCAGGTGCCAGCTGCAGTGCTGAGCACATATGAGATCTTCTCCTCACAACTGTACTCAGTAGGTACTATCATCTACACTTTTCAGATGAGGAAAGTAAGATGTACAGGGATTAGGAAACTTGCCTAAATTCAAACACACAGTTCGCATTTCAGCTGAGTTTCAAACCAAAGCAGAGGCATGCCCAGGGCCCTGTGACAGTAATTCCCCTCCTCCCCTGCTCAGCAGGGCTCTACTCTCAAGTTTACACAAGGCTGGTGTGGCCCATCACAAGCACTGAAAAATCAGGCATTGGGAGAAGAGAAATTAAAAGAGTATTGCTGCCCAGGCCCTGATTATATTCAATCAGGAAAAAAAAAGCTCAGAGAACCAGCAAGTTATCCACAGCACCCGAGTGCCAGCAGAGACTAACAATCAGGAGGGAAAGATCTGTAAATAAGTCCTTGAAGTGACTACACTCATTACTATGTCCTTTAATAATAAAGAGAAATCAGCAAATTACTGCAAGGCCAACAACACACTTCTCTATAACCCTATAACCCAGAGGGCCCAGGGAGAACCTTCTGGAGTTGCAGCTCCCAAGCAGCAGGCCCAGCAGTGATGAGACAGAGTAGGAGAGGCTGAGGGTCAGACATCAAGGCCTCTTGGGAGAAAAGAATTGTGTTATAGTTCCTCAAGGAAGTGGAAAATATCAGCATAGCACAAGGCCTTTAAGGCATCACACAGAAGGAATGAAAAGCATGGATGGAATGACAGCAGTCTCTATATAGTAATCATGACCATAGAAACTACAGACAGCTCAAAGCCAGAGCTGCAGGCCACCTCACACACATTCACAGACCCTCTATGGTGATGGGTACAAAACCAGAAACCCAGGTCTCCCTTCAAGGCAGATTTCATCTTTCCAGCTACCAGGAGACCTGTCAGCAAGCAGCCTTCAGCTGTCAGTCCTTTCAGGAATTGTCTCACCCAAAGTCACACATCAATGTCAAATGGAGGCAGCAGAATAAAAGGCTGGGCCAAAGCAGGGCAAGTCTGATGGGCTTCTACAGGCTCCTGGGCTGCTGTGTGGTAGTGTGGCTTCCCTCTGTGTATCCCGCTTCCTCCCTCTCCCTTCCACAGATGTTGTCTGAAATATTCTTCCTAATAAACACACTGCATGTCAACTCTGTCTCAGAGATGAATTCCCAGTGCAGCCAGCCTGCCACAAGCCTGTGTTTTAACCATATCCCTAGATTCCTCCAATGTCCCTATCTTAATTTTATATAAGCCCTATACATCCCTCTGTATTAGGCAACCAGACTAAAAGAAAGACTAAAGGGATAGTAGAGAATACAAAGAGAGGCTAAATGACCTATGATATAAAGGGCTGAAAGGGAAGACAGGATGAATAAGAATAAACTCTGCATACACTGGGAGTTGGAGGAAGTTTTCGAGGTTTGATAGATGAGAGTATCTGGGCAAAAGAGTATTGTATTAATGATAAAATATGTTTTAAGAGGAGTCACTAAGATTATGAATTGTAGCCCCATTGGTGTTTTTCAGGAGACACAAGTAAAAATTGGAATCACTTTTTAATTACTCCTGAGTGCTAGACTATGTGTTTAATATATGATTCCACATGGAATTTGAGGCCCTGACTTTTACTGGGTGTATTAGTTGGGGTAATTAACACTAGCTGCTTTAACAAACAATCCCAAATCTCAGGGGCTTAATATAATAAAGGCTTGTTTCTCACTCACATCATAGTTGATTAGGGAGGGGGTGGCTCCTTTTGGTAACTTGTCTCCAAATAGTCCATCTTTGTGATGCTGCCATTTTAAACATGGTCACTCATTCTCTGGGTCCCTAGGCCACCCAGATAGCTTCTCCATTACCTTCCCCTGACCTCCCCAAATCCTTGAACTATTTTTCTCTACCTTGCCTTCCACCCTGGGAGCCTAATCTGTTTGGATAATAGATCACAAGGACCTTTTCACCTCTGGCTTCCACTGAGTTTGGCCGATGGGGATCCAGACAGAGGAAAGAAGGGGAAGGTTAATTTCCCCAAGTTTCTTCCCCACTGAGTCACCTCGATAAGGTTGTCATTTGGCAAAGGTCACAGCTCTCTTCAGTGGTTCTCAATACACCCCTCACTGTCTCCAGGCTCTTCAATCACTTGCATTTGCCCCCAGGCCTCAGATTAGTTACAGCCCTACTGCCCTTTGTGATAGGGAGAGGGAGGAAGCGGGATCCCTTGGGGTTTCCCTAGCCCTCATCCACACCTTTATAAATAGCCCTTTAATTAAACTTCATTGGATAATACTAGTTTGCGTGTATCTTCTGTTTCCTGATGCCCCAGGAAAGAGAGCTGGGAGACAGAGTATTCTGCATTCCCAGGAAGGAGGGACATGATCTGGAATTTGGCACACTGAGCATTTTCTCTATCACCCTCTTCCAAAGGTTCTTGCTTTTGTTTTTGTTTTTGGAGAAACAAATGCTGTTTAAATTTAGGGATAATTTTCTTAGTCTTTTTTTCTCCATTTTATACTGCAATTATACATGAAGTGTTTATCCTGCTTTATTTACTTATTTTCATTCAGTTCAACATATACAAATATTTTTATTACACCAAACATTTCCTTTTTGATCCATTAATTATTTAGAGCTGTGTTGTTTAGTTTTCAGATGTTTGGAGATTTTCCCCTTATCTTTCTGTTACTGATTTCTAGTTTAATTCCATGTGGTCAGATGATGCCCTCTGTGTGATTTCAATCCTTCTAAATTTGTTGAGGTTTGTTTTCTGGTCCAGGATATGGTCTGCTATTGTTGGGCAGAATGTTCTATCTACTGGATCCTGTTGATTGATGGTACCGAGTCTTCTATATCTTTACTGATTTTCTAATTGTTCTATCAATTGTTGAAGAGAGGGATATTGAAATGTTCAACTGTGATTGTGGATTTGTCTATTTCTCTTTTCAGTTCCATCAGTTTTTGTTTTGCATGATTTACAGCTCTATTGTTAGGTACATAGATATTTAGAGTCTCTATGTCTTCTTGGTAGGCTGACTTTTTTATCATGTAAGGTCCCTTTCTGTCTCTGGTAATTTTCTTTGCTCTGAAGTCTCTTTTTTCCTCGAGTCAATATAGTCACTCTTATTCTTTTTTCTTTTGATTATTGATATACAATTTTCCCATCATTTTACTTTCATCCTTTACTTTTCTTACCTATAACATTCCATTTGAAGTTCTTATGGGTGGTATGTAGTTGCATCATATTTTTATCTACTACCAATCTCTGTATTTTAATTGGTACATTAGAGTATTAAATTAAGTGTATTAATTGAAGTGTCAGGACTGCAGGCTTCCATTTTGGGGTTTTTTGTTTTTTATTTATTCCCTCTGTTTTTCATTTGTTTCCTTTTTCCTGCCTTCATCTGGGTTACCTGATCATTTCTGTAGAATTCCATTGTCCTTTATCTATAGTATTGTTGAGTGTGTGTGTGTGTGTGTGTGTGTATTTATTTATTTTACTAATTGCTCTAAGTATTACATTTTACATACATAATTTATCACAGCCAACTGGTATTCACATTTTATCAGTTCACATAACATGTAGAAACCTTACCTCTTCTTAAGTCTCTTTACCCTCCCCCACTTACAGTGTTAAATATTTCCTCTATATGCCTTGAAAACCAACAACAGTATTACAATTTTTGCATCAATCATCAGACATAATCTAAAAAAGTCAATATAGACAGAAATTCTATTGTATTTACTCACATTTTTACTCATTTTATTGTTCTTTCTTCATTTTTAATGTTCTAGAATCCCTTCTTTTATTATTTCTTCTCTATTTAGGATAGGTCTGCTGGTAACAAGGTCTCTTAGTTTTCCTTCATCTTATGATGTCTTGATTGTTCCTTCTTTCTTGAAGAATATTTTCACTGGATATGAATTTCTGGGTTGACAGATCTTTTCTTTCAGCATTGGAAAAATAATATGCCATTTCTTTCTGTCCTCCATGGCTCTTGATAAGAAATCTGCTGTCATCCAAATTGTTTTTCCCATGTGGGTAAGATATGATTTATCTCTAGGTTTTTTTCAAGAATGTTTCTTCATCTCTGGTTTAAAGTTTGGCTATGTTATATCTTAGCATGGGTTTCTTGGGGTTATACTTGTTGGGGTTTGCTCAGATTCTGGAAACTGAGGTTTATGTCTTTCACCAAATTCAATAAATTTTAAAACATTATTTTTCTCAGATACTCTTTAAACTCCACCCTTTTTCTGTTCTTCTGTGGCTATAATGTGATATTCCATTATAGTCCCACAGGTCTCTGAGACTTTGTTCACTTTTTAAGTCCATTTTCTTTGTTTCAAATTGAGTAATTTTTTTTGTTCTGTCTTCAAGTTCACTGATTCTAGAATCTGTTCCCTCCATTCTACTGCTGAGTCTATCCATTGAGGGTTATTCTGATGTTTTTTAAGTTTAGTTATTGTATGTTTCAGTACTGAAATTTCCATTTGGTTCTTCTTTCTAATTTTTTTTTTGCTGATACTTTCTACTTTTCTTTTACTTCAAGCATGTTCATTATTGCTCACTAAAGCATTTTCATGTTGGCTACTTTCAAATCCTTGTTAGATGATTCCAACATCTGTGTCTTCAAAGTGCTGGCATCTGTCAATTGTCTATTCTCATTCACGATGAGATTTTCTCAGTTCTTGGTATAATATGTGAGTTTCACTTATATCCTAAACATTTTTCTATTATAAGACTCTGGTTCTTATTTAAATCATCTTATTTAGCAGGCCTCCTCTGAATCCATGCCATTTCATTATTGCCAGGTGGGGATGGAAGTTCAAGTTCCTTACTCAGCCTCCATTTAGGGTGGAGGGGTGCCTTATTACTGCTAGAGGATGGGACTCCTGCCTCACCATTAAGCCTTCACTGGTACCACCATGGCTGGTTAGTGAGGGGCACCTCACTTCATTACTGCTCCCCCTGTGATGAGGGTAGACATCTGGGTTCACTGCTTGACCTTTGCTAATGCAAGATTGGGGTGGAGCACAAATTTTTTTTCATGGTGTTTCATGAAAAATAATCTCTCTTGCTATACTGCCACTTTCCTGGTCCTTTGACTAAAGAGAACAGGATTTTCTTGTTGTTTTTTTTTTTTAATCTTCACCCATTAGCATTTCTAGGTTTGCTGGCTTTTCTAGAACCCAGTGCAGGATGTATGAGGCAAAAAGAAAACCCAAAGAGCTCATCGTTGTGTCTTACATCTCAAGATCCAAGCTGGTCTGCTTTCTTCTCTCTACCTTTCAGAGTCTTCCTATGTTTCTTTTATGGATAATAGGCTAAGCTTTGTGCTATACTTAGTGAAAGGAGTAGATAGAAGTAGTCTCTCTCTCTCTCTTTCTCTCTCTCTCTCTCTCTCTCTATATCTATATATAAAATGAATATGCAGTGCATATGTGTGTGTATTTACTTTACCACTAGAGTAATATATCATGCATATTATAAAATAAAATATTTTTAAAGTAATATAAAATGAAATTCTATGAGTTATCTTGTGCTCCATATGGAAAAGCAGTGCTTGGATTCCATTCAAGGAACAGAGAAAGGGACCTCCGTTCTACTACTTGCCGTGAGGTTCAGCTGTGTTCCACAGACACCCCTCAGGGACCTGTATCCACACTGTTCAAACATGTGTTCCCTTTGTGTGGCTCCTGAGCACATCATGAGAAGTAGCAGGTGTGACCCTTTGCTCTACAGGGCATCCAGGAAGAAATGGATGGGCTGGCTCTGTTTAGGCTTAATGTACCCTCTAGGAGGCAAGTCAGTTATGTCGATAAACAAGACTCTGAAAGGGACACAAATCAATGACAGAAGTCTTTATGTGGTGACTCTATGTAATCCCCCATGGGTAGCTGTAGTTTTAAGCACTCAAA
This sequence comes from Pteronotus mesoamericanus, assembly GCF_021234165.1. Lineage (NCBI taxonomy): Eukaryota > Metazoa > Chordata > Mammalia > Chiroptera > Mormoopidae > Pteronotus > Pteronotus mesoamericanus. The sequence goes on from NW_026555189.1 coordinate 1,774,701, forward strand.
AAAAAATCAGAAAATCCATTCCCAAGCTTGAGTCCCGCTGAGCCTCTGCGGTCTCTGGTAGCACAGCCTGTTCTTCAAGGATAATGCTAGTGATGCCTGCAACATTTTGCATCTTTAAATGGTCTTAGGTGAAGGCCAGGGAGGTTGTCACCCATGGGACAGGATTTCAAATCAAACAGGAAGACTTTGCGACATCACCCTGATGGCCCTGCTCTACTTCAGAGGCAAGAAAAACTTGCCTGCCTTCCCTCCCTTCCCCTGTACATTTGCTGGTAAATAAGTACATACTTACATTTAGCAACTATTTATTAAGCTGCTACTCTACATAAAGGAATATGCTAAGCATAGCAGTAATAGAGATCACCAAACCAGACATGATCCCATTATGATCTAGTGAGAGAGGGATTCTTATGCTGAGACTCTACTGCTTTAACTTACATATGGCAAATGCATGACAGGAATTCTACCTAAGTACTCACCCTCAGCAGACATCACTAATCAGTCATGTCACAATGCACAGCTGGCTTCAGACGCCTCTTGACACACTTTCTCTATGTTCACTACCAACCAATGACAGACGACCCACAAGATGGAAAATGTTTCCCAACTCCAGATGAAGGCTTTGTTCTCTGCCCCAGCTCTTTCTCATTTAGATCCTTTTGATGGTTTGTCGAAAACAAACAGCATCTATGTTTCTGAGATTTGATCCTTACTACCTACAATTGCTCTGATTGATGAAAGACTTGGTGTGTACTTGATTATGTTTGGTGTGAATCATCTTAATAAACTGATAATTTTTTTTTTTAATTATGAGAGCTGAACATCTGTAATGTAGTGTTGTCCTTTCAAGATATTATCATGATGCAACCTACATATTTGAAAACAAAGTTGACTTTTAATAAATGTTTTCCTTAAAAAAATATATAAATGCACAGTCGCAGCCTTCTTTGGGAAAGCCTTACATTGTCACAGACTCCAAGATCCTATAGATAACTCAGAAAATGAGAAATGAGCAATCACATGTCTTACCCATGTACTTTCTCTCTGTCTTGGGCTGACAGTCAGGCTGTAGAATGGCAGCAATCTTTCTAATGGCAATTCAACCACACCTCTAGTGAAACTATGTCTTTGTGGTCTGCTACTATGGAATAGGACTTCAGGAAACATAAATTTGAGGCAAAAACAGAATGCAGTTTTAAACTTTTCTTAGAAATACTGTCAATTCTCATTACCCATAGCACTTAGATTCTATAACAAATACTTAATTAAGCAAATGCTGAACCACTGCTCCTAAGGGAGATACAGAGTTAGGTTCCTGCAAGCTTCTGGTCACAACATTATCAATTGATTAATTCATAACCTTGTTTTATGTATGTTTCTATTTAATGACTCCTTATTTAGTATATAGTTGACTTGTTCACACTGAATGCATAGCCAACAGCACTGTAACTCATGCCTGAAGGAAGCTAATCTAACACACACATTTTCTTATATAAGTCATATCAAAGCTTTCTTGCACTCAGGAACACTAGACAGTACTTAGCACCCATAGACCTTCCCTCCCTGCCCCCACAAGCCATTTTAAATAACAAAATCACCAATGAAAAGCACAAAAATGCAAAATCTGGCACTAAATAGATTATAAAAAGTACAGTTTGCACTGTGAGAGCTTAAACAAGATGGCAATCTCCATGTAGCACTTTAGCTGGCAACATGTGTCAATGACTTAAATTTTCTCCTGCTTGGCCCATGCATGCAAATGACCACAAAAGTGTCACAAGTATTGATCTGAGGAATTACAAATAAATTTTACCAAGTAGGTGGATTCACAATAGAAATCCATGAATAATGAGGATTGACTATGTTACTGCCACAATTCAGTTTAAGCTGTGTGCTATCTGTCACATTAGGAGGCCAGAGAATCTCCAAAGACTTTAGTATGAAGGAGCTGTTTCAAATATTTGTTGCAAATCCAGGGAAAAAAAGATGTATAGTTCTATCACTATAACCTCTTGTAGATTTATTTTGTCTCCGTAGACCACCCTATTCCCTGCTCCCATCTATTTCTGGGTTTACAGTGCAATTGAAACAAATATCTACCTTAGGGATTCTTTGTGGATCTTTCTTTTCTTTCTTTCTTTCTATCTCTCTCTTTCTTTCTTTCTTTTTTTCTTTCTTTCTTTCTTTCTTTCTTTCTTTCTTTCTTTCTTTCTTTCTTTCTTTCTCTCTTTCTCTCTCTCTTTCTTTCTTTCTTTCTTTTTCTTTCTCTCTTTCTTTCTCTCTTTCTTTTTCTTTCTCTCTTTCTTTCTCTCTTTCTTTCTTCCTCTATCATTTTTTTTAGCTTCTGTGTAATACCATTCTTGTAATACCCATCACCATTTTAATTTTTTTGTTTGCTTTGAACAGTTTTGCTAATTCAAAGTAGTTGAGCAGAAGCCAGTGATCTAAATGTGAGAGAACCTCTACCAATCAGAGTATCTAACCCTGTATAATCTAAGTTTTATTTGCCTCTGCAAAAAGCTCTCTCCCATCTTGCTCCTTTCTCTCTCGAGAGAGCCTAGAATTCACAGAGCAAAGTAACCCATTGGAAAATAATAACCAGGTCATATGAGGTAACAGTCCCAAACAGCAGGTATGGGCCCTTCATCCTTGAACTTCTCGGGCATCTGTGCCTGGGGAAAGGATTATGTTATATTGCACCCTGGGGACCACTTCTCAGGGTGGAGGCAAATGGGAGGCTGCTGGAAGAAGGCCTGTGCCTGGGTTAGGTGCTGCAATAGTCCTGGCCAGATCACCTTCCCCTTCATCAGTGGAGTATGTTGGGCCAAACCAAGGCAGTGCCTAGAAAATGAAGTAGTGCCATGCCAGGTGTCTCCCAATTTACTTCAGGAAGACATCTCAACTTGGAAGCTCTTTTCCAGCTGCAAATCCTGCAGATAATGTTCAAAATGACTTTTCCATTGAGGGGTGAGATAGCCATAGTGTCCATCCCTGAGCATGTGCTTGGTTTGGCTTCATCCTACTTAGGATCCATTCATTCCCTGGATTTTAAAGACTATGGGAATGAAGGAGGGGATTTCACTTAAAAAGAAGCTCAAAAGGAACCTCCTCAGTTTGCTACAGATACATTTCTACTGTCAGGCAAAGTGAAATTAGCTCTTTAAGTTGTTCAGGTGTCCTCAAGCAGATGTTTGGGAAGAAAGACAAACATGCAGATTACCTTCCCCTTTCTTCATCAGCCTCTACCCCATCCTCCTCCCACACACACTGGACTTGACACACTGTCTTGATGTCATCCTCTGAGATGAGGTACTGAAGGTGTGGGAGGGAGCAGGAGCTTTATGTTAAGTGTCTTCTGGAAAGACACTATGGGTCTTTTTCCTGCATGCGAAACATTTACACTAAGCTTCTCTCCATTTCCCATGCTGATCTCATCTGGTTATCTGCCTCTGCTTCCAGCTTTGTGTGATTCTCTTTGTCAGCTGCACAAAGCAGACTTTTTCCAAAGTCTAATGAATGAGTTCACCTGGCTAAGCTGTTGCATGTTTTGTTTTTACTTTCTTATTAAATCTTTTAGTAATAAAATACCATATTTATGATTTCAAAAATGAAAAAAGTCCTAATACATCTTAAAAGTCCCTTCATGCACAAGATTCCTCTAGAAAGTGGGCTTAACGAATGTCCATTAATTAGATATTCCACCCTGTATTCTGCTTACATTTGTCATTTTATTTGTATTATATTATCTGGCACACAAAGTGAATTGGTAGTACAGTATTGTGTTATTTTAAGTACTAAGTATGCAGGTTTCCTGTACAGTTGAGTTGCTACTATTAGAGTTCACACGTGAAATGGCTCGAAATTATCACAGAAAGACCTTGAGAACATTAACTATATAAATGAATGGTAACATATGAGCTGTCCAGCAATGTCAGGTGTTGGTTTATCTGTACAGGCTCTGCAATGAGATGGATTTATTTACATTAGTATGTAGTCTACCTGTATTTTCAGCATTTAACAATTTTCCACAAAAATAGCAATTAATTTGTAAACACTGCCAGAATATTTTCTACCTGCTCTGTAATGGTCGAGGGTGTGTTTTGTTTTCATGTTTTATGTGGCTCTTGTTTTCATTTTTGTTTTGAGTGTAGAGCTGTACATAAAGTTGCAGTAGTTAGAGCTTTGTCTTGCTGGAGAAAGAAAAGAACTAAATGTGTGCATGACAATTGGTGTATATTAGAGGAAAGATTTGAAGGAAGATGCTTCAGAGAGAGTTAGGGATAGTTGTCAGGTTGTGAGAATTTTTTTTTCCTATGGAGAATAGGATTTTGAATAAGAAAGTATTTTTCACAAAATTGGGAGTAGGCAAAGTATTAAGATTAGCTTTGTGTTATATGCTCCTTTAAAAAGGAAACTACATAATATAATAAAAAGATAAAAACGTGTTTTTGGTGAGTTATATAAACAGATTTCTTGCAGTATGACACTCTCTAGCTGTGATCTTACCACTTCAAATAGATGTGATTTGAATAAATTTTTCATGGAAAGGAATCAACAAAATAATTTTCTAAAAAAAAAAAAAAAAGTATAAAGTGAAGCAGTCCAGAGTTAGTATGAGGACTCCCATGGTGACCAGGAACCCAATCTCCTTCTATCTTAACCCTCCACCAATTGACAGCTTCACCTCAAGATCTAATGATGGCTACTTAAGGGCCAGCCGTTATATCCACATCCCAAGCAATGAGAAGGTCAAAAATACCTTCTTCTAAAGGAATCATATCCTGTTAGACAGCCTTCCGACATGTGCCAGACAATACCTTATATCCAGAACTTCCTCACCTGGACCTATTTAACTTCAAGAGAGACTGAGAAACGTGGTCTTTCAGCTGGGCATGCTGCTGCTCTGAGAGAATTTAGGGCTCAGTTAATAAAGTAGGAAGGATGAATGAATATTTGAAAGCAGACTGAAATCTGCAAGTTTCTGCCAGAAGAGAGGAAAATGAGACAAGAACTCCATACCCTGACAGGGCCCACAGGAGGGACAGATATTAATGAAAGAACCACACCAATATAGGTGAAATCACAGCTGGGGTAAGTTAGATGAGTCCTTAGGAAGAGGATTAAGCAACTCAGCTGAGCTCTACCAGCAGAGCTGAGGAGTTGATGCTATAGGGGAGAGAAGAAAGAACTTCCCAGTAGCTGAGGGGTGTACAAATTAGTCCAGACAGGGTGGGAGTCAGGGGCCAACCCTAAGGCCCTGCAGGTGAAAGGAGCTGACCTCCTAATTCCTTCCAGTATCCTTGGGGAGCGTTGGCCAGAGTGCTGACAGGAATTCCGTGGCTGGATTTCCATTTTGGAAACTTTCTGGCTACCCATGGGATGTGGGAAGGAGTCTTTTGGGTAAAGATTATTGCAAAAAATTATGCTAGCAGGTGGTCGTACAGATTAGAGGAATGACAGTGAAAATAAAGGGAAGTGGTGATTTCTAAAAAGAGTCAGCCTGCTCTGAAATACTCAGGGTGCAAACCAAGAGCTTTCTCTTGGGAGAACCACACTGTGGGATGCTTCCTTCAGGCAAGAGAAACAATTATTTCCTGATCTGTAGTTCTAACTACGTAGGCCTAGGTGGGCAGGCACACTTCTGAGTAAATTGGGCAGCATTTAGAGATGTGGGCCCCCTGTGGTCCATAGTATCATATAATAATGGGTCTGAGGAGAAGGGGCCTTAGGAGAGAAACTGGCCAGGGTCTACCGGCAGCCTGTGACTTTTTTACTTCATGCATTTTCCTGGCTCCCAGCTGTGATTCTGATGCAGAACAGAAGGCTCGCCCAGGGGCGCACACTGACTGGCAGAGTCTGCCCGGGGGCTCACTGTAACCAAGGCATCTGTAGTAACAGGGAGGTGGGAAGTGGGGGATAGTGAGGACTGAAATGGGGGGATGCTCACTGTTTTACCTGCAACTCCCTGGCCCAAATAAGGTTCTCGATATATTTAGTAGTGACTGAATGGATAGATTAAATACATTGACTGCTCTATTATCAGACTACAGAAGTAATAGGGGAAAAAAGGAAGGGAAATAATGGGGCACCTCCAGTGGGAGAGAATAAACTAGAGATACAGGTGGAAATTCACAGAGCAAGTTTTGTGTAAACTCTCCCTGCCTGTGGGGCATCCTCTTCATGATAAAGAGCTGTTCCTACAACAGCTTCCTCTTATGGCTCATGTCCACCTCTGCCTATGTGGACATCATTATTGCTGCCTGCCAAGTTCTCCCTGGCTTCTCTGCTTCCTTGAAGTTCCCACTCACAATGCCCTCTCCAAGAAGTCTGCATGCTCTCTCTTTATCCCAGCTTCTCAAATCCTTCCTCCAGCTCAGTCCCTCAAATCCAGGAAATGCATTCACTATGATAGATGCCTTTTGGTTCATCAGCAACGAGCAGCAATGTCTTACCTTGGGCTCTGGAGTCAGGCACACTTGTTGGGGTTGAATTCCAGTTCGTATGCCTACAAAGCTGGAGGTAATTACAGTGCTGGTTTATCTGGTTGTGGTCATTTAATAAGAGGGCCCATGAAGAATGCTTAGCACCATCCTAGTTCCTAATGGTCACTTAGTAAATTAAGCACAGTTATTCCACATGACCTTGTTGCCTGTTCCTTCCTCCCCAAAATTCTTTCTTAACTTCAGAGCTGGTGGCTCTTTTAGCATAACCACAACCTTTAAGTTAGGCTATACAAGCAGTAAACTCACTTCATACAAATAACTTTGTGAGAAAAGTTTCATTATTATTATCCGCATTACCCATGAAAAAAAATGAGGCATAGAAAGGTGAGGTAATGACCAAGGACACAAAGCTTAAGCATGGCTGAGGCCAAATTTAAACCCAAGCAGTTTCCATAGAGCCCACACAATTAACACCTATGCTCAGACCAGAAGAAACAATTGTCCTTAATTCCTAAGGAGAACACCTTGTTTTCTCAATTCTCCTCTGAAGAATCTGAAAGGGTAAGCCTCTCCTTACCCCTCCTCACCTGAGAAGTCGAAAGCTCTACATTTTCTCCCTCTAGATAAGTTTTGAATGTTGGTGTCCAAGCCTCCATGTCCATGGGATGATAGCACAGATACATCCCAGGCAAGATTAGAGAAGGAAATCAAGAGGAGAGGAAGATGAAGACAGGATGCTCAGGTGCCACCCATAGTAAATCTAAGCATCCTGAAAGGCAACCAGCTGAGAAAAGGGAAAAAAGTTTGCACTTTCCATTCATTCACTCAATATTTGTTGTATTAGTATTCACTACAAGTACATGAACAAGAAAATGCTCATTCTCACTGAGCTTACCTTCTGGTGCAGGAATATAGCCAATGTTCAAGTCAGAAAGTAGAAAACATGCATCTTAGAGGGTATTAAGTGCCTTGCAGAGATGTGATAGATCAGGGATTCTCTACTTCAACTGCACATTAGAATCACCCAAATTGGTTTTAAAAATCCAAATGCCCAGGCTGGTTCCCATACCAATTAAATCAGAATCCATGGTAGGTAGGACCTGGGCATTAGTATTTTTAAATTCTGAGTAAATCCAATATATATCCAGGCCTGAAAACCTCCTTGATAGAATGAGACAGAGAGAGTGGCTGACTTGGGCAGGCTGGTTGTGGAAGTTATCTATGAGACAGCAGCTTTAAATGATGACCTGAATGTCCAAGAGAAAGATGCACAAAGATCTAAAGGAAGACCACTCCTGGTAAAAGGTCCCTAAGTCTTAATGCCCAAACTTCCTATGTGTTTATAATCAGCAGCCACTAAGCTTATTTTCTCCAGGTTAATAAACAACATTATCCACCAGGGTTCTGAGTTATAAGCAACAGAAACCAGATTTTGCTATGTTAAGCAGAGAAGTAATTTAGAGAAGGCAACTGGAGTTTGCAGAACGAACAAGAAGATAGAAGACCGAACTTGGAAAATGGGCATAAATCAAGCCAGTCTTAGGGAACCAAGAGTCAGCATCTTTTGGCAAGCCAGCTGGACAAGAATGCTACCACCATGCTACAGATCCTACTGTAGCTGCCCTCAATAAATTCTAACTATCCCTTTATCTAGTCCTACTCAAACCTGACTAAGTGTAGGGCATATGGCCACTCTTGCTTCCAGAGAATCTCCTTGTTGTAGTTTCCACAGCAGGAGTCAGGGTACTAGTCACCATGAATATCAAACAATCCAGAGAAGGGGTTGGGTTCAGGACAGCCAGGAAATGAGATCCATCTACCACAGACAACATCAGCGTGCCCTCCCCAGCTTGTGCTGCATAGGGTGTGATTATGTCAGTATTAGCTCCATGAAAACAAATGTATTGCATTTTGTTTCTTCTCCTTATAATCATCTCGCCCCACACCCATTGAATATTTCTCTTTCCAATCTGCACATTCCAAGTGGAGATTTCTTGAATGAATAAATTTGTTTTCATCTTATATCTTGCAAATGTGTTCAAAGAAAAATTTAAAAAGAAAATCCAGATTGCTTTGTGATTACTTCCTTCACCTTTCACCATTCACCCTCCAAGTTTATCTTTCTCAATGTTTAAACCAACTATGGCCCTGATGCCCTTTCCCTAAGCATTGCCCCATCAGCCTTTGCTCACAGAATGGAGTGAAGGTCACAGGATGGAAAGACACTCTTCCATAGGCTCCTCCCTCCAGCTTTCTTCCCAGTTCCAAGATCCAATTTTGCCATCCAGCAATTTATCCTCTTTGTGTACAATGCCTGAATAACTTGCCTTTTGAATGATTCTGATTAAAGAATGAAAGAATTGCATTCTAAAATTTGCAAATTCAAAATAGTCTTAAAAAAATAAACCTTGTAGAGTTAACATTCCATTTAAAAATATTCTCTGAAAGACCTACAAGTTACAAGACCAATTTTGACAGACAGCTTCCATTGCATTTGGCATTTCAGTAATGACCTCAGAACTGCCCTTGACCTGCTGGCACACTTGGTAAAGTGGCAGTCTGTTCCGCTTCTTCCCGTATTATAATGTGGTGGGAGCAAATATGAGGGAAAGGAGAGAGAGAAAGAAAGCAGGAAGGCAGGAAGGGGAAAGAATATGGGGGAGGAAAGAAAAGCAAAGTAGAGTGGAATAATTGTTCCCAAAGATGTCCATGTCCAGATCCTCAGAACCTGTAAGTATGTTATGTTACATGGCAAAGTAGAATTAAAGTTGTAAGCAGAATTAAGATTGCTAATCAACTGACTTTAAAAATAAGGAGATTATCCTATATTATCTAGGTGGGCCCAGTGCAATCACAAGGGTCCTTAAAAGTGGAAGATGGGGGCAGGAGAGAGAGTCAGAGATGTGACTACTGGAGCAGGGTCTAAGAAATGTAGTGTTGCTGGCTTTAAAGATGGAAAAAGGAGCTAAAAGTCAAGGAATGGGAGTGGCTTCCAGTAGGTAGAAAAGGCAAGGAAATGGATTCTTTCCCCTAGAGCCTCTGTAAGGAATGCAGCACCGCTAACACCCTGATTTAGTCCAGGAAGATCCATTTTTAATTTCTGATCTACATAACTCTAAGGTAATAAATCTGTATTGTTTTAAGCCACCACGTTTGTGGTAATTTGTGACAGCAGCAATAGGAAAGTAATACACAAGGCAAGAAGAAGGAAGGAAGCATTTCTTGGTAACACCCGTGGGTTGGGTACTGGGCTAGGAGGATTAACATGAGCTCTTGTACTTTATTGCATTTGTGGTACATTCTGGACATTTGAAACAGATTCTCTCCCAAGCAACTGAGCTTCAAGGAAGGTATGCCCACCCTGAACAGAAATGTAAAGCTGAAGATTAGGGTGGGTATTGAGATGGTAAAAGGAGTTCATGGACAGAAAATGCAGTCTCATTTATGAGGCAGGAGATGAGACAGAGCACCACTAGGTAAAGCAACATGGAACACTTCCTCTTCGTCTAACCCATGTTAGATGGGCAAGGATGTAGAGAACTGAAACCCTCCTGAATTGCTGATGGGATATAAAATGGTGTAACTGCTTCAGAAAATAGTCTCTTAGTTCTTCAGAAAAGTAAACGGAAAGTTACCACATGGCCCAGCAATTCCACTCCTAGATACACACACAAGAGAAATGAAAACATATGTCAAAAAAATTTTATATATTAATATTCATAGCAACATTATTTATAATAACCAAAAGGTAGAAAAAACCCAAATGTCCATCAACCAGTGAATGGTACATCCATAAAATGAAGTAATATTCTGCCAAAAAAAATGAATTAAGTACTGATAAATGCTGCAGCATGGCTGAATCTTGAGAACCAAGGAATTTCATTATGCTAAGTGAAAGAAGCCAAAATGCAATGCCACATATTGTATGGTTCCATTTATAAAAAAAAAATATCCAAATAGGTAAATCTATAGAGACAGAAAGTAGATTAGTTCCCTAGTGCTAGGGAGAGGGATGAGAGCATTAGCAGGGATGGGGAAGGGGTTCCTTTTAAGGGTGGTAAAAATGTTCTACGGCTAATTGTGGGGATGGTGAAAAACTCTGAATATACAAAAAGAAACATTAAAATGTATACTTTAAATGAGCAAGTTGCGTGGCATACGAATTATATTTCAGTAAAGCTGTTACAAAAAAAAAAAAAAAAATTGCAAGCAAGACCAGGATAAAATGCCCAAGTCAGGATCAAGGCTGAGCAAAAGCAAACACAGGCCGATGGGGATGCACAAATGTTTGTCTGGGACAACTCTTGCTACCAAAGGTTGCTGACAAAGATTCATATCAAGGCTGGTAGCCAACCCCCCCCCGGGAAGACTTGCTTGTTTCTTTATATGGAGCATCTGGCTGAAGCTGAAGTCAGTGGTTCCAAGATGATTGGCTGCATGGTGTCGTTTGGGGCCCAAGGACTCAGTCACTTCTGAGACCAGAGGAGGTCGGTTCCTATAATGGCTCCAAAGAAAACTGCCCAAATCATCTACAATAAGCTTCTCAATCTCCCTGCTATACAAGAATTGGGGCTGTGAAGTCCTTTTGAAATGGGTTGCGCTTATAGTACTATCAGAAGAGGGCGTTCTAGTGGTCCCCTTCCTGGCTACTTTTGAAAGTTCTAATGCTTTTGGACCACAAAATGAAAAGAAAAGAGCAGGAATGGGAGAGGAGGGGGAGTCGGAAGGGGGAACTTGTGACCACAATGCCTCTGAGGGGTCATTTTATCCCTGCCTGAGGCCACACAGAGCTGGAAGCCCCTGGAGGCAGACCCGGTGCCCACATGCTCATTGCTCTACCCCAGCCGTTCCAGGGCTCGACGTGCAGGATGCTATCCTAAACCCTGGTTAATTAAAGCATATGGGTTAAGAGTGGCAGAACATGTAAAATTCTAGTCCTTTTTATCTCTTGTTACCTCTAGTCTCTGTATAAAAATTTATTTTTCAATCATATGAATTATAGCATCACCTGCCCTTCCAACACCACATCACACACATACCAAAGCAAAAGAGACAACAGAGAGTGGCACTTAAGATTAATGTGTTATTTTTACTTTGGTGTCCTTATAAGTGCTCTGTCCCAGGAAGGGCAGCTGAGCCCAGGGAGAACGCAGGAAGGCCATTGCAAGACCTCAGCTCTCTTAGCAACTGAGCTTTCGGAAAGAAAAAGGATCATAAATGGGGCTGTACATATGCTGGCAGCAAGGTATCTTACTGGGATTGCCCTTTCTGATGACTTTAAAATATGTCTGTAGGACTTCCTTCAAAAAGAGGGGCCTAATTCCCCTCCTTTGAATGTGTGTTGGACATACTATTTCTAGATTGCATGGAGGAGACAGTGTATGGCCTCTGAAGGCAGGTTGTGGTTGGCTAAATAATGTCCACATTCTAATCCCTAGAATCTGTGAATGTTTTCTTAATGATGAAAGAGCTTTACAGATGTGATTAAGGATCTGGAGATAAGGAGATTATCCTGGATTTTCCAAGGGGACCTTACAGGAAACAAAGACAGAGAGGATTTGACTACTAAAGAAGAATTCATGATCCAAGAAATGAAGATGGCTTCTAGAGGCTGGAAAAGTCAAGGAACTAGTCTTCCCTAGAGTCTTTGGAGGAAAAATGACCCTGTGGACCCCTTGTTTTTGGCCCAGTGAAACTGACCTTGGCTTCTGACCTACAAGAACTGTAAGAGAATAAAGCTGTGTTGTTTTAAGCCACCAAGTTTGTGGCCTTTTGCTACAGCAGCCACAGGAAACATAGGTCATAGAAGACATTGCTGCTGCCACCTTGCTCTCTTGAATCATCCAAACGCCAGCTGCCATGTTGTGAAGGTACTCGAGAAGCAGCAAAGTATATGTTTTCATGCCAGCCACCACTGCAAGCTATTGAAGCCCTTCCCATTAGGAAACTGGCATTCAGTACAGAACAAGGACCTCAGCATCCCCTCACCTGAGAGCTGAGGAAGCCGGGGTGTGGTATATATACCAATTCCTGTCAGCCACTGGGCCACTGGGTTGCAGAGGGGGCTGTCTCTGGCATGGGGGGTAGGAAGGATGCTAATTTCTCAAATCTGTCAGTCTGATGGAGTGGGTTTTGGAAGAAAAGGAGAGTCAGGGGAAGAAACACAGGTTCTGCCCATAGAAAATCAGAAAGGCTTCCACTGAGATGGTAAGGACAGCAGATGTGAGCAGGGTCTGGCAACTCCTGTTACATCAAGCAATTAAGAGTGGGGGACACAGCAAAGGAGGAGTGACCAAATGAGGGCCTGCAGAAGGATGAGCAGATGGTAAGAAGCCCAAATGTGAATATACTATACTACTATTGCATTCCAGCTGTGTGCCAACAGCTAATATGCAGAATCCCTAATGTTTCAAGAGCATGGGTGGCAGGGAGGGGTGCAAGGGAGAGGGAGCACATCACTCCCATTTTGAGGATGGGAATGTTGAGCCTCAGAGAGTTTGAGGCCTGTCCAAGGTCATACTAGGCTGGAGAACACAACTGGGAGAGCAGCTCATTTCCAGGGTCTCTCTCCTGGCAGCCCTGCAGCTACAAGGGAACTGTCTTTAAAGCAATAACAAGCCCAACAGCCAGTGATCTCTCAGACTTCACACCCCCTGCATGGCAGTGTCATGCCACTTTTACTTCCAAGTGTCGTTTGCAACTCTACCTGCCTCTAATTGTGTGTGCACACATGTGTGCATGCACGTGTGCATAAGCACACTCAGTCTGTTGTGCCACTGACATCACAGAGCAGCCCTTCCCTAAAGCAGGCCACGAAAGGCACTTGTCTTTGGGAGTTTAACCAGCTTATACAAAAGCAAATATTTGAAGTTTACCAAACATAAACCAAGTAAAACCTAAGTCAATCAAAAATGACTAAACACCACTTTATTCCAAATACATGTTTCTAAAAGGTCACAGCTGGTGTAATTATCCATGCTAGACTTAGAACGCATTCAGCTGTGTGCTCAAGACTGCCAAGAACTGGAATACATTCAGAATCCTTAAATAAGAGTCACCTTGTTTTCAGAAAATGCTTGTTTAAGTCAGTCTTGGTGTTGGGGGGAGTCTGGGGGAAAAGCCTATTTAGAGTTTAATGACCCTTTGAGAAAATGTATAGGGAAACTTCTTTGGAAAAGGAATAAGAATACACGTCAGAGCCAATTTCTCATAATATGTGGGTTGAGCCCTTTTTCTTCAAAGAAAATAAGTCCTGACAAGTTTAACAACAATAACAAAAGAACACAATGACAAAATGAGCAGTCCAGGAAGTCAGTCAACTGGAGGAAAAAACAAATAACTAAATGCAGGCCCAGCCAGTGGCCTCAGAAAACTGTGACCTGTTGGGAATGAGAGAGCAAGATTCACCAGTTTTCCCCCAGCCTCTGGATTTCAATAGGCAGAGCCCCAACCCAAACTTTCCATGTCAGTGAACATAAAACTTGTGCTGAAGTGGTTGTTACACTGTTTTATGGTACCCTAGAGTACTGTGCCAGAGCCTTGACAATTGCCATAGAAATTGATGGGCCAGACGAGGGTAGGGGGTTCCCAGCTTCCCACTTCACTTGTGCCTCAGCAGCTCCTTTCTTATCTGGTTTATTGCTTGGATGTCCACCTATGATTTTGCTCCTATTGCTACTAAATAGATATCTAATTTGAAAAACCCCAAGTTTATATAGTATCTGAGGGCTCATGGCAGCCCAATGCTCAGAGAGGAATTTATACACTGAATGTCTTTCTGCAGAAGAAGAGGCTAGGATCAGAGAACCAAGTCTAGATGTAGAAGGACAACAGGCTGGTGGTTAGACCACAGAGCACAGAGCTAGGAAAAATCTGGAAAAGAGCAGAGAATAGAGAACTAGGGGAAGGAGGAGTATAAGCATTAGAAGCACAGGGATTTCTGTCTGTCTTGCTTACTCACTGCAGCATTCCCAGCGCCTAGGAGAGCACCTGGCATATAGTAGGTGTTCAATAAATGTTTATTAATAAATGAGTGAATAAGTATATGAATAAGGCACCCAGTGGGAGAGGCCAATCAGGAGACCATATGCAAAGATGAGCCAATGGGGTCAGCACTTTGGGACTGGGATGGTTAAATGGAGTCAGCCAGTGGGAACAAGGGATGGGTGTGATTGAAGCTTGGGGAGACCACCCAAGAGGTTGAAACAAAGACTTGGTGAGGAGGACTGCCACGTTCTCTAGGACACAAGAATCTCTCCGGGGGTAAGAATGGAGCTGTTGAAGGCATTGACCTTGAAGAAAATTTTCCCATGTTCTCCATGGCCTGATGAATAAAATTACTAAATATGCTGGAAATGAAAAGGCAGTTCCACAATTAAAAGACCCTAAAACTTTTCTCCTAGAATTCAACCATCTCCAGAAGAGCCAATACCAGCATTAGTGGAAATGAGGTCAGGGATAGGCTACAAACAGGACTTGGATTGTGTAATGTTTTATATGACCATATCAATAGATGCAGAAAAAGTATTTGACAAAATCCAGTACCCATTTTTGATAAAAACTCTCAGCAAAGTTGGAATAGAGGGAACATGCCTTAATGAAATAAAGGCTATATATGACAAATCCACAGCCAACATCATACTCAATGGGCAAAAGTTAAACATGTTTCTCCTATGACAATGAACAAGACAGGGATGTCTGCTTTCACCTCTCTTATTCAACATAACACTGGAAGTCCTAGCCACAGCAATCAGACAAGAAGAAGAAAGAAAAGTCATCCAAATTGGAAAAGAAGTAAAACTGTCATTATTTACAGATGACATGATACTGTGTATAGAGAACCCTCAAGATTCCAAAAAACTACTAGAATTAATCAATGAATTCAGTAACATAGCAGGATACAAAATAAATATCCAGAAATCAGTTGCATTTATATACACCAATAATGAACTATCAGTAAGGGAAACTAACAAAACCACCCCATGTACAATTGCATCAAAAAATAAAATACCTAGAAATAAAATTTAACCAAGGATGTAAAAAACCTGCACTCGGAAAATTATAAGACACTAAAAAAAAAAAAAAAGCTGAAGATAGAATAAGTGGAAGCACATACCATATTCATAAATAGGAATAATTAACATCATTAAAATGTCCATACTGCCCCAAGGCAATCTATAGATTCAATGCAATCACTATCAAGATACCAATGGTATATTTCGCAGAACTAGAACAAATACTTCAAAAATTTATATGAAACCACAAAAGATCCTGAATAGCCACAGCAATCTTGAAAAAGAACAAATTTGGAGGAATCATGCTACCTGATATCAAACTATACTACAAGGCCACAGTAATCAAAACAGCATGGTACTGGCATAAAAACAGACATGTATGTCAATGGAACACAATAGGAAGCCCAGAAATAAACACACACCTAAATGGTCAACTAATATTTGCCAAAGAAGGCAAGAACATACAATGGGGTAAATATAATCTTTTCAATAAATGTTGTTGGGGAAATTGAACAGGTATAAGCAAAAAATGAAACTAGACTACCTTCTTACATCATACACAAGACTAAACTCAAAATGGAAAAAAATTTAAGCTGTAGTATTGAAACCATAAAAATCCTAAAAACAAACAAACAAACAAACAAACAAGCAAAACATAGGCAGTAAAATCTCAACCATTTCCCATACCAGTATTTTTTCCTGATATATCTCCTCAGGCAAGAGAAACAAAAATAAATAAATGAACAAAGGAACTACATCAAATTAAAAAGCTTTTGCATAGCAAAATAAACCATCAACAAAATGAAAAGACAATCCACTGAATGGGAGAACATATTCACCAATAATATATCTGATAAAGGGTTAATATTAAAAATTTATAAAGAACTTATGCAACTCAAAACCAAAAAAATAAATAATCCAACTAAAATGGACAATGGACCTGAAGAGACACTTCTCCAAAGAGGACATACAGATGGCCAATAAATATATGAAAAGATGTTCGATGTCACTAGTCATCAGAGGATTGCAAATTAAAACCACAATGAGATAACACCTCACACCTGTCAGAATGGCTACCATCAGTAAATCAACTAACAATTGCTGGTGAGGATATGGAGAAAAGGGAACCCTCATGCACTGTTGGTAAGAATGCAGACTGGTGCAACCACTGTGAAGAGCATAATGGAATCACCTCAAAAAATTAAAAATGTAACTGCTTTATGACCCAGTGATTCCACTCCTGGGGATATATCCAAAGAAACCTGAAATAATCATTCAAAAGAATATATGCACCCCTATGTTTATTGTAGTGTTATTTGTAATAGCTAAGATATGGAAGCAGCCCAGGTGTCCATCAGTAGATGAGTGGATAAAAAAAACTGTGGTATATTTATTTATACAATGAAATACTACTCAGAAAAAAACAGAAGAAATCTTACTTGTTGCAACTGCATGGATGTACCTGGAGAGTATTATGTTAAGTAAAATAAGCCAGTCAGAGAAAGACAAGTGCCATATGATTTCACTTACATGTGATATCTAATGAATAAACTAACAAACAAAATAGAAACAGACATAAATACAGTGAACAGTCTGACAGCTGTCAGAGGGGAGGGGTTGGGGAGCTGGGCAAAAAGGTGAGAGAATAAGCGAAAAAAAAATCCTCATAGACACAGACAATAGTATGGTGATAACCAGAGGGAAAGGAGGTTGGGGGGAGGTAGAAGGGGGAAAAGGGGGGGTAAATGGTGATGAAAGGAGACTTGACTTGGGGTGGTGAACACACAATACAATATACAGATGATGTATTATAGAATCGTATACCTGAAACCTATATAATATTATCAACCAATGTCACCCCAGTAAATTCAATATTTTTTTTAAATGAAAAAGAAAAGGAGCTGAAATCTTCAGGGGCAGATTACTGTGGTGATGAAGAACACAGATTCCCCGAAGCCAGTCTCCTTGAGCTCAAAACTAGGATCCTACTTGCTAGCTAATGGCCCTTGGGCAAGTGACTTAAACTTCTCTGGGCCTCAGTCTCTTCCCCTGTAATATGAAGACAAGAAGAGTACCACTCTCATACAGTTGTGTTAGAAGTAAATAAGTTATGCCATGTAAGTGACCTACATAACTGCTAGCTATTGTTATCGATATGGATAACTGCTAACACTTGTCCAATATGGAGTGGCACAGACATGTTTATTAATATGTCCTTATGCTTGAAAAAATAATACTTTTTAAAAAAACTTTCCCCAACCAAAGGTATATCCCTTAGGTCATATTCTCCTCACAAAGAAATTAACCCTTAAGAAAACACAAAGAAAATATATGAGAGGAGGACAGAGTAAATATATGTCCTAGGGCCAGCAGCACCAGCATCACCAGGGAACTTAAGAGTGCACATTCTCAGACTCTGCCCCAGGCTCATTGAATCAGAAACCGTAGGGCTAAGGCCAGGTAGTCTATATTTTTATGTTCCCTCCAGGGGACTCTGATGTTAGATGCTAGAAGCTAGAAGACCAAATAAAGAACCATGTTGCCTGAGATCCCAAAGTAACTCCTACAACTGAATGTCTCTGATATTGATGTTACAACTGCCTGGGGAATTGGCGCATCATTGAGGAATTCGCTCTACCTACTAACACTATTAACTACTCACAGGGGGAGCTGGGAGAATTCATTTAGCAGTATGCCCAGGAGAAACTGCAATCTCACTTTTCCCCAAGCATACCTGGACTAGGGTGGACTGGGCTTGGCTAAGACGATGGGGATGCCTATTGTGAATTTCTCTTAGTAGGGCAATACCTGGCCATAATTTCAGAATATTTCATTGTTCATTAAGAGACATCTTAATCTGATAGTTTCTCTCAGTGCACATCTACCCCCAACTTCCCGCAACAATCACCACCAGGGTATACTACCCAGGTGCCAGTAAGCACCCTTGAGCCTTAAATGTAGCTTAGGGTAGTAATATTTGTCTTACCCACCCCTACCCTGGCATTCCCAGACAGGGAGTTTCCAACAGTGGTTGTTAGAAATATGTCAAAACTATCAAAATTTTATATAAGCATCTTTGTAAATTGTAAAACAGATAAAATAAAATTTATGGGGTTTGTTCCACAATGGTATACATACTGCAAATTTATCATCAGGATAGAAGCTAATAGAAAGACAAATTATGAGCATATTCTCCTAGGAAAGGTAACACAGGGTTAAGAGTAGCAGGAAATGATAATTTAGAATGATTTAATACCTTTATCAGTGAACACTAAAGAGATGCCCAATAAATATTTGTTGAATGAATCAATAAAATGGGACATCCACAGTACATACCTATGTCTCATCTCACACACACATACACTTTAACAAGGCTCTACCAATCTGTTTGTGCCTGGGCGCGAGGTTGTGTCCTTTCTTATGAAGGTGCACATGCTTAGATATCAGTCTTAACCCTTCCAGCTGCTACAAAAATTTTGAAAAGAAGAGTACAAAAAAAAAAAACAAACCCAAAAACAAAAACAAACAAAACTTATGCAGAGACAGAAGAGCCACTCTCCAGAACAAGTAGGGGGAAAGGGAGCATAAAAATAAAGCGGTATTCATTGAGCAATAATGAAACTCAACTTCCTTCTAATAAAATTAATGATAATGAACTTCTGATTTAGAGAACTGGGCTGCTTGTGCCCAATGAAAGGACTCCAGGGGTGGAATCTCAAATGTCAGCAAAGTTAACTACAAAGAAGGACCTTAAATGAATCAATCAGGGTTGAACTACTAGATAGAAGGAATAAGTGGCTAATAAAAGGGATGTTCTATTGACCTCTATCACAAGAGGGAGGAAATAATGAGATAAGTAAAGCTGGTGAGGATAATAAGACTGTAATTATGGCCAAGTTCAAACTACTGAATGTACATTAGAGAACCCTCTAGATAACAGAGAGAGAAAGGAAAACCTGGCCTCTGGAAGTTAATGCTGCCTCCAATGCTTGAGATTCTCCCGGCTACATTTCCCTCTGGCAAATGTGAAAATAAAGCCATTACAATGGAAGTTTCAAACATATTAGGGTGGTGCTTGTGGTTCAATATGCTGAAAAGGGGAGGCAGAGAGAAGTGAAACCTCATCATCAGGAGAAACCCAATGATGCTCAGAAGTCATGCCACAGTAATTATTTTAAGCAATAATTATTGTGGACACTCTCCACAAACACTTAGTGAGAGCTTCTGCTATGTACATGGTGGTGAGGTTGCATTGTGCATCCTGGGATGTTTCTCTCTCTCTCTCTCTCTCTCTCTCTCACACACACACACACACACACACACACACACGTGCGCGCCCACACGCTTTGAGTTCCTCAGCTAGCATATAAAATGTAGTAAATTTATAAGCTGATTCTTTCTGAATGTGGGAATTCAGGGTCTGATGATAAAGCAGCAAAAAACAAAACAAAACCATATTAAAGGAAGAGCGCTTGCTGAGGGACACGTACACAGCCTCCCTTTGCATCTGGAGCATTTGGTTTTTTTCTGCAGAATGATTTATATAATTGTTCACATAATCTCTTGGGTGAAATAAACGTATGGCAGCTTTACTACACTATTGATTCAAATTATTACTGTAATGACAGAGCTATCCAGGGAGTTGTCACTGGGTTTCTCGAGATGTCCTGATGGCTGTCATGTGCATTATTAAGGGCACTCTGAAAAGAGGCCCCTCCCTTCATGTCCTGAGCCAGAATCACTGATGGCATCTCTGAGCCTGACACTTGGGAACCTGGACTTGGGCCTGGTTGTCATTTATTCTTGTTAATTGCTCCTTTGTTGAATATTCCTCTTGTTTGTAAGTTTGTAAATTTACATTTGTAAATCACCCCTTTGTTCAACACTCCTCAAATTAATTTGAATATGCCGCCCTGCTGGGACTGTGACCAAAACGCTAGGCCAGGAAATGGATTTAAAGACCTTCAGTAAATGAAGCTCCTGGGCTTTATAGCCTGTGATTGTCCCTGTGGAGATAGGGAGATTATTGAAAGGTAGGAAGCTCAAGGTGTTTTCTGTGTATTAATGTTGCTGTTCTTTTTTATTATTACTATTATTATACATTATTCATGCATTAGAACTTCTACTCAAAGTTTGGGTACTGGATTTGGAGTCAGCCTCCATTTCCTGCACAACTCAAATGCAAAAGGCCTCCAAGAATACAATCACGTGTATCTTTGAGGCTTGTACACTGTGCTTCTCCAGGCTCCCTACACAGCCTCAACAGTCCTTAACCTGGATCTTTGTCTTTGGAGAAAACAATACTTTGAAAAGCCTTGATGATCCCCAGTTTCATGGGCCAAGTGGTAACACTAGCAGAACTCTGGGGCACCCGGGACTGACCTAGCCGCCCGGAGAACAAAGGTTTACGTGCAAGACGATGTCTCTGATTACTGGCAAAGGAAGGGATGCTGCTCTCTCCTTTAAAGCAGGACTTTCAAGATCATTGTCAAACCATGTTAACCTCAAAGCTTCCATACTGAGCCTCTGTTATTCTAGCTGATCACATACCCTTCTCTGCTCTTCTTTCTGCCTAGGAAATATACTCTTTTGTGAGTGATTAAATAAACCCACTAACCTGCTTCCAAGATTAGGAAGAGGTTATACTTATTTAACTATTTATAATGCACCAGAAATTGCTCAGGGCACCGGGTACAAAATACAATCCTAGCTCCCCATTCTCTCTCCTTCCACTCTGAGATAACATGCCTGCTGTAAGAAGTAGCATGACCCCCTGATACTGGGGTTAAACATGCACATTCTTGATGACAAAACATATTTTTCCTTGTAGCAGAGGTCATTTTTGTAAAATTAAAAAGCAAGCATCAAGCGGAATCATTTTTCCTGAACAGGAGTAAGCTTATAAAATAAAAATGAAAAGTGGAGAAAATAAAAATTAATTTACTAAGTCAGTCATCCAATTTTTTTTCTAGTTCATTTAAATATTTGTGATTTCAACATGGGGGTCCCACTCTCCAAGCTCAATCTCCATCCAGTTGATCCTGCAACAAAATTATTGATGTGACCTGTTACCATGGAAACAATGGTGCCATCACATGTCCAGCACAGTGACTTTTTGGCGACTTCAGGAGAATTAAATCTAGTTGAAAAATCTAACTCTGTCATTTAATTGCTGTATGCCCTTGGGCACATTAGTGTACCTCTCTGAGCCTCAGTTTTTCCATCTGAAAAAACTAATGATAACAGCACTAAGCATTTTTATAAGAATCAAATGAGATCATATTTTCTGTTACTATATGTGCTCAGAAAATGTTAAGTGCTTCTGATCTTGTATTAAGTTAGACCATATTCACTCATTCACTCATAATCTCAATTCACCCATTTCAAAAATACTTATTGAGCTTCACTATATTGCAAGTACATGTCTGGATACTAAAGATAAAATAGTGAAACAAAATTGACAGAGCTTACATGCTAAGGGAGGGAAATGAATAATTAACAATAGCAATAAACCATATATATGAACAATTCTATCTGGTAGTGATAAATGCTATGAAGACACTATAGCAGGATAAGAGAAAAAATGGGGCAGGTTACAGGGGTAAGGTAGCACCCTCCCTGAGGAAGAGATGTTGAGGGGAGATCTGCAAGGCACATGACAGGACAAGACTTGTGGATGTGTGGGGAAGAGCAAGCGTAGGAGGTGAGCAGAATAACAAGTAGGCTAGTGGTGGGGGCCACAAAGGAAGAGGGAGAGTACTTGTGGGTCTTCATGTTAGGACACAAGGACACTTGTGCCTCCTGGACTTGTGAATGAATTAGGAAAGGAGGTTGTCACAGCTGTAACAGGAAACAGTAGCACAGGGTGATGAAGAGGGAAAGCCCCCAAGTGAGTATAAGAGAATCTCAGCTCTGCCCCTTACCAGCTCTCAATGCAGCCCCCCAGCAGCAGCAGCAGCATCACCTGCAAGCTTATTAGAAACACAATCTCAGCCCCTACCTCAGTCTTACAAGATCAGAAAATGCATTTCAACCAGACCCCCAGGTGATTCATAAACTCATTAAAGTCTAAGAAGCACTAGTCTAGGACTTGTTACCTAACCATTCTGGGTCTCAGAAATCCCATCTGCAAAATGGGCATCATAATAATAACTTCATCATAGGGTTATTGTGAATTTTGAATAAGCTTCTGACAATCAAGTGTTCCTCCCAGTGCCTGAGACGTTATGCTTGCTCAATAAATCTTAGGTTTTCCATTTAATTCCTGGTGGGTTGAAACACACAACAGAGCTAGGTCTAGGTGGTCTGAGTTAAAGAGAATGAAATCCCTGAATGCTTTAGGAAGCTCTGTAAGAACTGGAATGCTAAGGGGATATTCTCTTGGGACTCCTGGGATCTGCTACTGTTGCTCATTGACTGCTTTAAGACCCACTTGGAACTTGTAGAGGAGGAATGGTGACCTGCTCTTGAGAATGTTGGCCCCAGGAAGACATATCTCCTTGGTTATATAGTAAAGACCATCCTCACATATGAACAGAGCAACGGGCCCTATCAACAGCAGCACCTAAGTAGGAGTCAGGTTTCTGAAAGCGGAGGAGGTTTGCAGGGATCCACCCACACTCCTTGATGTGGTTCTCCTGCGATTCATAGTTCTCACCTATGGCTTTCCTCCATGGGAAACTAGCTGACTCTCGTGAGGCTCCAAACCTGAATTCTGGCCTGGATACTACTGTATTCCCAAGTGCAAGAGTGTTTCTCTAGCCAAGATGGAGCTATAAAATCCACTGCGTTCCCAGATGCATTACTGTAAAACTCCAAATCACAATTGTGTAAAAAAGCAAAACCTATTTATTAAATATGAGCTTGTAACGTTCAATTAAGCACCATCAGCACCTATCAGAGAGTGGTTAAGTGGTCAGCTCTGCAGAGACTCTCTGGTTTCCAGCCCCAGTTCAATCCAGTCTCATCCTGCCTCCAGTTTCCTCACCTCCTTAAATAAACCTCCTGAAAGTTCAATTTCCTCACCCAAATTTGGGGATGTCAAGAGGACCTACTTCACAGGGTGTTGTAAGAATTAAATCAGAGAATTCATAAAGAACTTTTAAAAGCCCCAAAAGACACTAAACATTCTAAAAATGTTAGCAATCACCATCACTGTTGTTATAGTCTGTGTTTCCAGTTACGTTGCATGCTGAGTCAAAGGGGAAACTCTCAGAGAGATGGGGCCCATTTATCAGCTAAGAGAACATGAAGAGCAATGTTCTCCTGCTAGTAGGGATGAAAAACGATCACACTGAACTGGGGTGCTCACAATGAGAATGAAGGGATCCAAACAATTCAGGAGATATTTCTGAAATAGGGGCAATAGGACTTCGTGACCTCTAGTGTGCAGGAGGTGAGGAGAAAGACTCATGGTTTCTAGTCTACGTTCTTAAATAGATGGTGATGGTATTACATTCCATGAAGAACAGAGACAAAGGTTCCTGAAAAAGGACATAGGTTTAAAGGCAATTTGTAAACTTTGGGGGAGTACTCTGGGTAGCTTCAATTGAGCTGCTTCCTTTCCTGGGCAGTATCGGCTCCTTCTAACCCTATAAATGCCAAAGTTCCATGATGCTGTAGCTCAAATATTAGCTATCTGTTTATCTGATAAATATTTATTGAGTACCTACTATGTATATTGGGGACACACAGCAAAGAAGATAGCAATGGCTCCTTTCCACATAGAACTTACCTTCTATAGCACAAGACAGACAGGAAAGAGAATGTATTCAGAGAGTAGTTAATGATATGAAGAAAATTATTAGAATGATGTGAAAGACAACAATTTTGGATAAGGTGGCCAGGGACTGCCTCTCCGAGGAGGTGGTGTTACACTGAGGCTTGAACAATGGCAAGAAAGAGGCCGTCCGAACAGCAGGGGAGAGAGCCTGGCGCGGGGAAGAACAAGTGCCGAGGCCAGAGGAAGCACGCCTGCTTCTTACCACTCCCGCACACGGGGCAATTGGTGGTGAGGAGCACCTCGCCCGTCTCTTCCCACCTTTTACTTGGTATCGAGGCAGTAGTACTCTCAGGTTTTTCATCTCTCCTCATCTCAGAGAGGAAACAGCAATTTTCCACCAGCAAACACCAGTATTTGGGCACTAAACAGCCCAGGAGTTAGAGCTCAACATGGGAGCAGGGAAACCTATTGGATTTAGAATGCATTTGCTGAGAAAAGTTGTGTATATACCTAGGGACAGTTCCAATGGAACTAAACAATGAAATAGCAATTATGTGTTGGGCCCCCAGGTGGAATTACCTGTGTGGCAGCGGAAAGACTCTCAGCCATGGTGCTTTTCTCTCCTTCCCCATGCTCCCTTAGCACCTGGGGTGTACACCACCTCCTAGTAATTATCACACCGGATTCCTATTGTTGGTTTACATGCCATTCTCTCTACACTAGGGTATGAACTGCATCGGGCACAGGCCACGTCAAGCCTGTCTAGCTGACTGCAACTCCTAGTTCATTAGCTGGCATGCTGTATACACTCAGTGAATGTTGGAGAAATGAATGCATGCAAACATGTAAATTAATGCATCAACCTCAATTCAGCTGATACTTACTAAGTACCTACTATGCAAAGGTATTCCTCCAGATGCTGATGATATAGCAGTAAGCAGGGGGGGGAAAAAAAAAGCTCCTGACCTCAAGAAGTTGCCTAATAGTGGGAGATTGGGCAGACAGACAAAATCAATGTGAGGAGGCCAGGGTGGCTGCTGTGGAGTGAATGAGGGTGTGAGTAGCCAATGAGAAGGTCAGAGAAACAGGGGTGTGAGCGGCAGGGAGGTGTTGGAGAGGGGGCATGGTGTAAGACTAAGTAAGCCTTGCTAGGATTTGGCCTTGACTCTGAGAGAGATGAAAAGCCACCAGGTAGCTCTGAACAAAGGATAATATAATCTGGCATATTTTTAAAGGGCTGGAAAATCTCAACTTGGTAGTAGAACTGAGGACTAAAGTGTCCATCCTGTCCAGCTATAAGCAGCCAAAGAGCAGCACCTTTACCTGGGCCGAGAATCAAAGAGAGAGATGTCTGAGGCTCTCTGTGAGTCAGGCAGAGAAAATGCAGTCTGAAAAGTACTCTGAAGGGACTGGCTTTGGAGTGTACCTGCCATAGTGCCAACAATATCACCTATGTCTTCATTCATTTTTCCCAGTTTAATTGACAATATAGTTGTATTGAAATAACACTGCATTAGTTTAAGATATATAACATAATGATTTGATACATGAATATAATGTAATTTGATTACCACAATAAGCCTAGTTATCTGTTATCTCATATAGTCACAAATGTTATTTTCTTGCGATGGGAACTTTTAAGATCTACTTCCTTAGCAACTTTCAAATATATGAGGGGGAACCAAAACAAAAACCAACAAACAAAAACCCGGTATTTATTTATAAAAAATTGTGTATTTCTGTGTGTTTAAACTTCAGTCACCTTCAAAGTACTCACCATTTGATGCAATACACCTTCCGAGACAATTTTTCCACTTGTCAAAATAGTTTTTGAACTCATCAATTTTGATGCCTTTTAGTAATTCTGCCATTTTTTGTTTCACCTCTTCCACATTGACAAAACATTTTGTTTTGAGGACTTTTTTCATCTGGGGAAAGAAAAACAGAAGTCGCTTGGTGTAAGATCAGGTAAATAAGGAGGGTGGGGCATGGGGGTCACACTGCTTTTGGTCAAACACTGCTGAATAGTCAGTGCGGTGTGAGCAGGTGCACTTGTAAATCACCCATCATGAAATGCCCAAACACACTGAGCCTTCAAAAAAAAAATTCACTAAAGCTGGGTGCACCCTCTCACAACGATGCCAGCTAGTGCTCTGGTACAGATGGGTTCCTAGAACACTCAGCTCATAGGGGAAGCCTATACTACAAAAAGCCTGCCCTCCAGAAGATAATTCCAGTTTTGGGGGTCCCTCCAAAATACAGTATTGTTAACTACAGGCACACTCATTTTTGACAATAATTGCCAAGTGCAGAGTATCACCTTCAATGTGAGCATTGCCTAATCTGAGCCCCAGTCTGGGGTTCATTTTAGAGGCTAGAGCTCTCTGTCAGGGTTTCTAGGAGAATGTAGCAACTATGGGCAGACAGACTTTTTCTTTGTCTGGGGTGTGAACACCCTGCAAAATTCCTTTTTAGCAGCTGGGGTCCAGCCATGCAGGACTTAGGGACAAAGGGATGCCATCGGCTAGCATGTATTCAAGGGGATCTCTCTCATGGTTACTTCTTTCTCCCATCCAATAAGCCAGTGGTCTTTCCTTTTCATGCCTAGATACTAAAATGGAAGGGCTATGAACCCCCAACACCCTTTTGTAAGCTGTCTCTGATTTCCTCTTCTTGTCATGTCTCCTCTTCATCAATCTCAAGAAGCATCTGGAATCACTCCATCGCTGCTGTCTATAATTGATTTCCTCTATGGGCTTTGTGTTTGTTTTCTGTCTCTGCTGGCCAGAGAGAAATCTCCATTTCTGTCTCTCTGGGTTTCCTTAAAACCAGCAAGAATCTGTGTCCCAGAGTGTCTGCCTTGCATCCTGTCACAGGCACTGACTGTCCTTGCCTACCCGGCTGGACTTTCTATTGGGAAGGACCCATCTACCTCAGGAGTCCCTGAAGTTTGGGTGAGGCTGATCTCCCCAGGTCAGTGACCCAAGTCTGGCCAATCAGTATCACAGTGATCAACTTAGGTACAAGCCAAGCCCAAGGTACAAGTCATCCCTGGGACAGCTGCAGACATTATTTGCTTTTGGCTCTTACCAGGATTGTTAAAGTGGCAAAATAGAAACCTACAGCTACTGATAATCCCCAACTCAGGGAAAGTCTGTCTGTGAAAAAGGTCATCACAGAAAAAAAAAAAAAATAGAACTAAGGTACAAAGAGGGGCAGCCTCATGGCTACCTCATGATAGTACCTGGACACAGCCAAATCTGAAGTTTTGCCATGCCCTGGACTCTTTAGGTACTGGGCTCATATATTTGCTATGGCTGCTCGAACAAATTACCACAAATATGGTGATTTAAAACAACACACATTTATTCTCTTACAGTTCTAGGGGTCAGAAGTCTAAAATCAAGGTGTTGGTAGGGTCATATTCCTTCTGAAGGCTTCAGGGGAGAATTTGTTTCCTTGCCTTTTCTAGCTTCTTGGCTCCTGGCCCCTTCCTCACTTCACTCCACCCTTCTGATTCCATCCTCCCATTTACTTCCATAGTCAAATCTCTATCTTTCCCTTATGACGACCCTTGCTATTACATTGGACCCACTCAGATAATCCAAGATAATCTGCACATCTGAAAATCCTTAATTAAATTGAAACTGCAAAGACCCTTTTGCCATTTAAGATAACATATTTAGGGATACTGGGGATTAGGATGTGGACACTTTTTGGTGCCATTATTCAGCCTACCACAGGAGTCAATGTATATTATTCCTTTTTGTGTTTCAGCCAGTTTACTCTGGAGGTCTGTCACTTACACTGAAAAGGTCCATATACATACTCCTAACTCGGCAACATCGTCTTAATTCTGGGGCATACACAAACCCTGGTATTCAGTTTACCCAATCAGGGTTCTAATTTCTTTGTATCACTTCAGTATTTTTTAATTTCAGCTGTAAATAGAGCACAAAATAGCACAAAATAGAGGTTAAGAATGCAGATTTTGGATTCAGACAGCTTGGGTCTACATCCTGACCTTCCTGCTTACTAGTTAAGCCTTTTAAGCTACAATCTTTTTGATCTGTCAAATGGAGATAATAAAAGCACCTGTTTCAATCAGTGATTGTAAAAATTAAATGAGATCATAAATGCACTGTGCTAGCAGTACAAGGTCAGGGCTCAATAAACAATGCTCTTTCCACTACAATTGCAGGCATGACTCCTTCCATCTGGCATTACACAAATTTTACATACAATGTGTCTCAATTAATTGTTTCATTTTTATTTAGCTCCTTTAGAAATGGCTCCAGGCTCAGAGAATGAACCTCAGTTGATCTTAAAACATCTTCATTTTAAAGGTGTTGTCAAGCACCTCCACAGAAAAACTGAACCAAATTTTTGCAAGTTGGCCATGCATCCTCTCCGTTATTCTCTCTTTATTACTAACTCTCTGCCTCCAGAGTAACCTATCCCATCTGTGAGGTGTGTATTTTTCAGCCAGTCTAGACAAAGACTCTTCCTTCATACCTATGTAATTTTGTTCTTTCCCCTGGCTTATCTAATAACCATGATTTTTCACATTCCTACGGACAGTGTGATTGCCTCTCCCTTCTGCCAAATTCCAGTCACCACTTAATACTCCACTTTAACTGTGCAGAAATTATTTCAGCCTGGCACTCTCTGGGCACTGCATTTGTACATGGGCTGCCACCCTGGATAAAAGCATGGGATGTTTTGAAATTTGGCGGTCTATGCCCCAGCAACATAACAGAGGACAATAGGCAATGACCTTACAGGGCCATTCAAGGTTAGTGGACTTCAGGCAGTCATCTGTGACAAGTGACAGTTATGCTGTGTGGCTCATGGTGGCTGATGTTTCTGTGTATTTTATACCCCAGATGCAGGCTAACTGGAGGAAACATGATAGGAATATCCTAGAGACAGGTCAATTGACGCTGAACTTTTACCTGGACAACTGCCTATCCCACCATCCAAGCCAGCCACTCTCTCCTCTCCCCTCCATGAAGAATTCCTTAGGCATTTATCCTGACATGTTTAGGAAAAATTTTTAGAAAATTCTTTCATACAACTCCTCAAAATACACTTGTTGAAGACATTTTCATTTCTACCCACCCATCTAGTAAACACTATATTATTTATTGAGGTAGAGAGCAGAAATCTCTTCATCTAATGTAACACATCAGGTTGGTCTCTCACTTCTCAGCTTCAGGTTGATCTAAACCACTATAGTAATTCCTTCCTTCTTTACCAGCAATTGTCCTAGGCATGGTGATGTAACCAACATCTACACAATGAGACATGAGAAGTCTGCTGGGAAGTTTCTTTCTCTTTACTGATAAAAACAATAGAACCTGGAGAAAAAACAGTCTTTGTTTCCCTGCCTGTCTGCTTGGGATGCAGGGCTTATTTTTGGAGAAGTGGCAACCATTTTTCCCTCATGAAGTAAAGGCCAAAAATAATCTTAGAGACACTAATCCTAACTCTGACCTCACTTGAGCTGCTAAACCAAACTTCTTATTATGGGACATATTTAAGTGCCTTTATTATTTAAGCCACTATTAATTAGGTATTTTGTTACTTAGAGCTGAATACATTCTAAGTGATACCATTTAACAGTCTAGTTAGACTGTTAAACAAAAATTAATCCTCCTAACGTCTGCCTTAAAATCTGTGTATATAGATATGGTGGCAGTTTCAGTCATTTTACTGAACAACTTTTTAAGTAAAGCGTTAAGTCCCTAATGCTAGTTAAGCATCTTTGAATGCCCAGTTCCCCCATCGAGTTGATTAAGCAAGGTTTTTACCTCCACTAAGTAGTCTATGGAATGAATGCACTGTTAGGTTGTAATCACCCAAATATTGCAGTTCTTAACTATCTTCCTCCCTTTCCCAATCTTGGTCATGCAGCAAGGTGTCTTGACTACAGCTTGCTATGTTGAAATATACAAAGAGCAAGAAAAAAAAATCCTAGAATTCCCAACAGTGAAGTAAGAAGAAAGCATCAGTATGAAGTTGATTTCAAAGGAAAGTGAGAGACATAGAAACAGGAGCCACATTTCCAATGGACATTGCTAATTAAAAATGGCAGCTTAATCACACAGTTTCCAATTTAGACTATACATAACAGATGACTTTCTTTTTACTGTGGTCTTGCATCTGAAAAGAAAATTAGAAATATAAATATAAATTTATCAAGGGATAAATTAAAAGTATTACATGGTGGATAGGGGTCATTGAATCAGAGGAAGTAGTTGACCTAAGGCCTAAACATTTTATAACTTTCCCAACTATAAAAGGCACATCTGTGAAAAAGTGTTCCATGCCTAATAATATCTAAGACTAAAACCTAAAGTGCTTAAATGAGCATCAGCTCACAAGCAAGAGAATCTGGTGGAACAATAGCTGGAAATCAGATGTTTCACACAGAGGGAAACTTCTGGAAACACAGCCACAGGCTCCCAAATACAGATGCAGGTCAACCACCAGAAAACAGGCCCATGGTCTATATCTCAAAAGGCCTCACAAAGTGGAAGTCACTCCTTTGGTGAATTTACTGGCCTTCAAGGGCTGACTCCTTTGCCTTAGAGTCTCAGAAAGCTGACTTTTCAAGCACAGTAAGATTGGTGAATCTTTCCTTCTCTCAGATGTGGAATTGCATTACTAAATCTCATAAGACTTGTTAAAAACTGGAACGTCAACGTATTAATGCAAAATAATAAGTGAATGACATAGGAACTTTAAAAAGTTCTCCCAATTAATCCAGTCTATATATAGAATCCAACTTACAAGAGGCCAAATCTATTTTCTCTGTAAGTTTAATGAAATCAAAAGGCACTAGATTTGTGGAAGTAGCAATGACATAACCTGATACAGCCAATGCACTCTGAAGATGGTATTGCCAACTAAAGTCAGCTGACTCTACTTCCCTCAACCATCTCCAAGAGGGATGTCTTTGCCAATGGGACCAAAATCTCCCAAATTGGTTGGCAATGCCCCTTCACCTGGGCAGAGTCTGGATGTCCATTGCCAAAAACTACCTCCAAGATTCTCTCTTTCTTTCCAAGATTCTTTCCAAGATTCTTTCTTTCTCTCTGCTTTTGTGGTCAGATTAAAATTCCCTTGGACCAACATGTTTTTAAATTAGATATGTTTATTTATTCAACCAAATTGCTGAGATGTCTCATAGTCTGGAAGCCATCTCCTCTCTTCCAGTTGTTAAGAGCCATTATGCATTGATTTATGGGCTTAAATCTCAGAATAGAATCTTGTTACCCTCATTACCAGGCTCTTGGCCAATGTCCACAAGAGCTTCCAAGTGAGCCTTATAAACCACACATTGGATCATGAGTTCCACATTGGATCAGCAACACATTATCAGCATGTTTTCATCCTTACCTATTCATTCATTCATTCTTTCTTTCCTTCCTTCATTCACGTATTCAATAGCTATTCACTGGACAGCTACTATGTGCCAGGCATTATTCAAAGTGCTAAAGATACAGCAGGAAACAAAACAAACAAAACTCATGTCCTTGTGGAACTCATGTTCTAGCAAGAAAACACAAACACTAAACAAATATATATAATATGTCAGATGGTGAGGATTAGTGCAGACAAAACAAAGCAGGGACAGTGGAATGATCTTTCTGGGGGTAGCTTGTGCAATTTTTTAAATGTGGCATTGGAAGTCCTCATTAAAAATAAAACATTAAAAATAAAGCAGTGACTTGGGGAGGTGCACAAACCATGAGGATATCTCAGGAAACAGCATTCCAGGCAAAGGGAGCTATGTGTGTGGCTGGAGCAAAGTGGACCAGGGAAGAGGAGCAGGAGACAAGGTCAGGGAGTTAGTAGTGGGATGATCAAGTAGGATCCATCCTTGTGTCTATCCAACACTGGATCCATGGACAAAGCTAAAACATACCATTGATGTAAATGTTCCCTTCCCTCTGGTCCATGTAAACAGGTGGGCATTCTGGTCCTTCAAATATTGTATTAGACAAGTAAAGGTACAATCTGTCCCCACATTTCTTCACCCAATGTTGTTGAGGTCCTACCATGCGTCAGCCCTTGGGTATGACTGACTGATACTATAATCGATAGAGGTTGTAGTCTAGTGGTGTAGACAAAACTCAAGCTACTATTTCATCTCAATGGAGACAAAAGCTCAGAAAAGAAGGACACTATTGGATCTAGATAAAACACCAGGGATAAGTAGTCTAGTCTGGTAGGTCAAGGGAAGGCTTTTTAGGAGAACAGACTTTTAAATGAAGACTCAAAGATGACAAGTTAATGAGAGAAAAGAAGAAAAGCAGCACAGAAAGGGAACCAATCCAAAATGAAGGAAGTGAATGAGGAAGGATGTGACACAGTCAATGAAACAGAAAGATGACTGGATGGAAGGAGGTGACCGAGAAAAGGGCAATAGTAGATTCAGCTGGAGGAATCAGTGGGAGCCAGATATGCAGGTTGGTGGCAGAACACAGAGTTTGGATTTTACAAGGTAATGGGAATGCAAAAAAATGTTTGGGGTCATCTGTTCATTCCTTAAAATGATCATCGTTTAGGGCCTACAAGGTGCAGATGTCATGCTCAGCTCTAGAATATTACGCTGTGTAGCTCACAGTCCAGCAAGAAAAGCAGGGAAGTGGCATAAACCAGGCCATAACAGAAGCCACAGCCTTGCAGCTCCCGACCCTCTTAAATAACTATTGGTCAATGGTACTATATTATCCACCAAAATTACCTATTTATAGGATTCTTCAAAAAGTGTTTATTTCCTCCATTTTGCAGCTATTAAAACAAAGATTCAGAGAGGTTTAAGGAATTTCCAGAAACACATTGACAGTATGTGATGGATTTAGGATTTGTGGCAAACTGTTTTCCAAACATACCCATTACAATAGAAACTCCCATTTACTCTTTTTGGTTAAGAAACATTGACATCTTCCCATCAAGTGACAGGGACTACATCTCTTTCTGTTGAACCTGGGTGAGCCTGTTGTAGAAGGCATGGTCTGTGATCCCAAGGAGTATAAGAAAAAACACGCCTCCTGTGGGTTTCTCCTTTACTGCTCACACAGAACATGTCACTTCTGATCATCAAATGTGAGTTTTCCCCCTACCAAGTAACTCTCTGTGACACCATCTGGTTTTTCCATAATTCAATCCAAGTCTGACACTATCTACCTGGAGTTAGCATCAGATCCCATGGGTTAGGATCTCAGTCCCATGAATCTGCCCCTCCTCCTAGCACACACACCTCAGATGCCAATTGTGAGTCCCAGGTTGTCACCTATACCTCTGACTGACTGGCTCTACATCAAGATTCCCATAACCCCTCCTTCAATTCCATAATTTGCTAGAATGTCTCAGAGAACTCAGGGAAACACTTGCATTTACTGGCTTATTATAAAAGAAAATGATAAAGGACACAAATGAACATTCGAGTAGAAGCAGTACATAGGGCAAGTATAATGGGAAGGGGTGCAGAGCTTCCTTTCCCTCTTGGAGCCTGCCACTCTCCAAGCACCTCCATGTATTTATAAGCCTGGGAGCTCCCTGAACCCTGTGCCCTTGGTATTTTTATGGAGGCTTCATCACATAGACATGTTTGATAATTAACTCAATCTCCAATGCCTCTCCCCATCCTGGAGAACAGGGGGGTGGGGCTGAAAAATCTAAGCTTCTGATCATGGCTTGGCCTTCCTGGTGACCAGTCCCCATCTAGGAGCCCAGAAAGCACTGCCTTTTTAAAACAAAAGACATTCATATCACTTAGGAACTTCCAAGGCATTTGGGTGGTCTATGTTAGAAGCCAGAGTCAAAGACCAAACATTAGAACAAAAGGTGCTCCTAGTGCTCTTATCACTTAGGAAATTACACATTTTTTAGGAGCTTTGTGCCATGAACTGGGTGCAGAAACCAATGTACAGTCATGTACTGTATCACAATCTTAGGTCAAAGAGAGACCTCATACACAAGAGTGGTCCCATAAGATTATAATGGAGCTGAAAAATTCCTATCACCTAGTGACATCATAATCACCACAATATTAAAGCACAACACATTACTCACATGTTTGTGGTGATGAAATATAAACAAACCTACTGCACTGTCAGTCATATAACAGTATAGGACAAAAATTGGATACAGTACATAATATTTGATAATGATATAAACAACTACTTTACTGGTTTATATATATTCATGATACTATATTTTTTATCATTATTTTAGAGTATACTCTTTCTCCTTGTAAAAAAAGTTTACTGTAAAACAGTGTGCCCTGTTAGGCTGACAGCAGCCTAATACGTCTTGTATTTACTTACTACCTCTCTTGATGGCATCATATTCTCTTGTGCTTTATTTAATCTCGTGTACAGTAACATGCTGTACAGGCTTGTAGTCTAGGAACAGTAGGCTATACCATATAGCCTAGGTGTGTAGTAAGCTGTATCATCTAGGTCTACAATCCCACAATGGCGAAATTGCCTAATGACATGTTTCTCATAACGTATCTTTGCCATTAATTGGCACATGACTACATATTTTCTATTATTTACCACAGGCAAAATCAGAGGAGCTTGTTTTTGGAACTCAGCCATCATGCTGTGAGGAAGCCATGCAAAATGACCACAGAGAGAGGTGCTATAAAGTGCTAGATATTGTTATTATCAGCTAATTATGCCAAGGAGTGCCATCTTGATTTTGGACCTTTGGCCTCCAAAACTATTAGAAAATACATTTTTGTTGTTTTAAACTAGCTCTATAAAACTAATATATCTGCTAATATGAGTGAATTCTGCTCCTTCACAAATTCCAGTTCAGCCTCACTCCATTCTTCCTACTTTCTGGATAAAAATGATTAAAAAGCCTAATTAGAATTAACCTCACTTCCTGACAGCATCTAATCAAGAACAAAGCCTGGCTTCCTTGAACTCCCCAAAAATCACCTACAACAAGCACAAATATTACAAAAAGTCTTAGTAACATCCTTTTCCTGAAACACTCCACAATTTCTATGTTATGCATTCTCCCTTGTTGCAACAAATCAATGAACCTAATTTTCTTTGACTACAAGTGTATTCCTGGTGGTCTTTCACTGCAGGGCATTAACAATATATCAGTACAACTACTTTGAAAACTGTTTGGCAATATCTACCAAAACCAAAAATATGCATGCCCAGTGAACCCAAACTTTTAATCTGAGGCATAAACCCAGCAGAAATATATCTATATGCAACAAACAAAATGTAGAAAAACGTTTATAGTGGCATTATTCATAATAGGGAAAAGACTGGAAACAACCCAAAATCCATCAATAGTAGAGTAAATAAGTAAATTATGATATATTGTTATAGTAGAACTCTATACACAATGAAAGAGAATTAATTACTGTTACACTAGACATTGTAGATAAATTTCCCAAAAATTGAGTTTAAAAAAAGCAGACATGAAAAAATACACTCTATGATTTTAATTATATTAGGTTTGAAAACAGACAAAATTAATTTAGAGGTAGAAGTCAGAATAGTGGTTACCTGGAGGAGACATATAAGGTGGCTGCTGGGAAGCTGGTACTGGTTTGTTTTTTTTTAATCTGAGTGGTGGTTATTCAGTGTGTTTAATTTATAATAATCCATCAAGCTGTATACTTATGAATTATGCTATTGTCAGGGTGTATTATAACTTCAATTAATAAGGTTAGTTTAAAAATTACTTTTTCACAATATGTTTGGTATTATTTATAACAAGATAAACTAAATTATTATATAATTTTTTCACTTAACAGACTTTATTGAGTGCCTACTATGTGTCAGGCACCACAAGATACAAAAGTCAATGTGTAGTGCAGGGCCCTCCCCTTGTGGATCTTTTCTTTATAGTTAAGTGGGGGACAGTATATAAAAATAAATGTACAGTAGATGAGGCAGAGGGAAAAAAGAGGAATAACAGAAGTTCTTAGAGGCAGCATCCTGTGAGTTTATGTATATTACATGTGAAAGGAAATATTCAAATGATATATTTGACTATCAAAAACAGATATGCTGAAACACATTGAATGATATTTAATAAATATCAGTGTGCTTCATAAAATGTTGATGTGGTTATATGTAATATATCCTCATTTCAAAATTTATTTCTAAATTATTTAACAGTTTAACACTGGGTGTATAGATCACGATTTTGTCAGTTATAAAAAATTGTTTCTGCTAAAAAATTAATTTCTTTGAATAATTTTCTCTTCTTTGGTTTTTAGAATATTACATATAAATACCAGGGTGTAGGGGATAATTATCTTCCATGCGCCTAGGTTAACCATATCACTCAACTACTTAGAGAGCTCCCCCACCTACTCTTCTCCTATGGCTTACTTCCTCAAGACTGGAGTCCATCTGGCTTAGACTCACATTACAACTCCACCAGAGCTATGTACTAAGCTAGGCAGAGAGTTAGGAAAGAAAAATCACCCAGAGAATTTTAGTTCAATGGTCCAGAGGTCAAGCTCCAGAGAACAATGTCTGATTTTAAACCACAGCTCTACCACCTATTGTCTGTTCCCCAGTTTTCTCCTCTGCAACAGAAGATAATAAAAATAGCAATGTCTTTATAGGGTTATGGCATTAAATGAGAAAAAAGTGTATGAAAAATATAGCATAACATTGTGGGTCTTTCCCTCTTCCATGCAACCCTCCACCATCTGAAATCACACCTCCTTCTCTCACTCCTGAGCCTCAATCCATGCCATCTAGAGGCAAGCAAATTCTTCTGTTCCACATCTCAATGGAAACATTGAGTGTATAGTCAAGCATCATTCAATTGCAATTAACAGAGCTCTAACTCAAAAGAGTTTGAGCAAAAACAATAGTTAGTGGTTCTTGTAACTGTAAAGTCTGGGGGAAAGTCAGGATTGAGGGACTCACCATGCCAGCAGGATACTATCTCTCTAATTCTATGGCTATCTGTCTGTCTCTATATTTGTGTGCCTCACTTTGAAGCCTCATTTCCCTGCACACTCTCTCCATGTTATGTCAAAGATGGCCATCATCAATTCTAGGCTTACCTGTTTAACAATGCCAGAGGAGAAAAAGTGTCTCTTTCCCAATATTTTCATCAAAAGTCTCAAGAGTGTCTCTCATTGGACAAAAGTAGGACACATGCCTATGCTTCAACCAATCATTGTGACAATGCACACAAAATAATCCTTATAGCTGAGATTGTGAATTCAATCCACCTAACAATACAAAAAAAATTAGAGCGTAAGTGGTTCTCCAAAGAAAACTGAAATCACCACACTGCCTACACCAGGTGACTGTGCCCAAGAAACAGTTAACATTCTCTAGCCAATTCCCCCAAATCATTCCTGTAATAGGAAGGTTTCAAGGAAGAGTTTACACTGATTAAGTTGAATCACAGAATATAGATCAGTAGAGCTGAGAAGTCATCATGTACAATACCATCCCCTTACAGGTTAGTTTGGTTTTTGTTTTTTATATTTTTTTAATAAATGAGCCTCAGAGAGGGGAAAGGACTCACTTGAGACCACACAGTTGTTAAGTGACAGAGGCAGGAGAAAACCAAAATCTCTGGGTTCCAGGTCCAGTGTACCATTTTCTCAGTTCCCCCCCCCGCCCCATTCAAGTGTACGCAGCTCATATTTGCCTGCATTGTCTCTTTTTAAAAAAGCTATCATAATATGAGCAGATAGGTGATACTTAATAGGAACATAATGTTAAGTAATCCCTGTATACCCTCTACCAAAGATGAAGAACATCCCATATAATACACATCCCTCAATACCCAGTATAAAGCACTCATAGATTTCACCAAGGATTGTGACATGAGAGATGTGAGACTTCAATGAAGTTCTTTGGTTACTATCCTAATAGAGGAGCAAGATGATTTGCCTTTGTGAGCATCATGAAGGTAGCAAAGGGGGATTCTTTGAACCTTTCATTCTCTGCCCTGTCTGGCCAATGGTATCATGAAGGCCTTCTGAAATAGAAAGGGACTTCAATTTTTTTATCTGGTTGTGCTTAGGGTGAGATGGATTTTAGGCGACCTTGCAGGCAGACCTTATTCACATTTAACTTATATAAATTTAACCACATATACTCAACACACACGGACAGAGGAAAAAATGAAACAGTATGGATGATTCTGCAGTTTTTCACTAAATAAATGCTTGGCTCCAGATTGTCTGTGAGAGGGGAGGTATAAATCTGTAAGCCAAGCCTGTATCTGGAGCTCAACCAGAGAAAACACAAGTGGATTTAATGCTGGCAGAAAAGCTGGCTGGGTTGGACTTATCAAGAAATATGATGGCTAGTCTCTAGAAGAATTTGGAGGTAATTTTGGATATACAAGGTATTCACCTTAAGTGCTGACATTGAGAGCTTTAACTAAGATGTGACAGCACAATATAAAATGGACAGCACAGAAAATGTCACAAGCAGCAATAATGAGCTGATAATAACAATAGCTAATACTTTATAGCACTGTTCTAAGCATTTTTACCTCTATTAAGTCATTTAATCCTTAAAAACAACCCTAATAAGTAGGAAAGCAGATGCTTTTATGATCCCCAGATTATAGAAGAAGGAAATAATACCTGCTAAAGGTCACAGAGCTAATAAGTGGCAGGAATCAGGGTGTTAAGACATAAATGTGTGTTTTGTTCTCTCCGCTTCAGGTTAGGTTTCTTTTGCAAGCTCAGAAAAGTAGCCACGTCTTTGTATAACATTGCCTTGAGTTCAAGGCCCACATTTTTGTGGGCCAGAACCAGAAGTAGGCTTGCCAGGCAAAGAAGATAACCTTCTTCCTAGCTATTTTTTTTCAAAAGTCTTTCCTTTCTT
This sequence comes from Pteronotus mesoamericanus, assembly GCF_021234165.1. NCBI lineage: Eukaryota > Metazoa > Chordata > Mammalia > Chiroptera > Mormoopidae > Pteronotus > Pteronotus mesoamericanus. Next base: position 1,813,747 of record NW_026555189.1, read on the forward strand.
AGGGGTGTTATGTGGGTTATACTGGACAGAAAGAAGAAGAGAAAGTTGCTTCAACTTTTACAAGTAAATTGAATTGAGGATAAGTGAATTTTTATTCAACAACCAACAAGGACAAAGTCTTTCAGGATTCCCACAAGGCAGGTCCATGTCTGGTGGTTGTCAGTGTCTGGGGTAGTAACTGAACAGTAAGAGCTTTAGCACTGAAAATCACAGCTCCATGCCCAAGCTTGGTGCAGAAGCCTCAGGATTTCACCTTCAAGCAAACATCAGGGTTAGGACAATGAGCCTAAAATAAGTGGCAACCTGTGTAGGCCAAAGAGAAATGGACTTTTCCCCAAAAACACTGCCCTGCAAAGACATCCTGAGCCTTTCTATGACCCTATGGGGTAGGTTTGAAGGTATAAGTAGCTCAGGTAAAGGCAACAGTTGAATTTTCTGCTATGATAGATTAAACTTAAAGAACTAAAAGAATGTGACATTTTGTGTTCCATGGTGTTGTGAATCCTTGCTACATAGATAGGAGCAAACTCCTGAGAGAAGGGACTAGAGTTGATCTTGGTAAGAAAACAGTGGAATAAAGATCCTGGGAAGGTGATGGAGGTGATCAAACAAATTAAGCCTTCGCATAGATAACATTCCTGAACAAGGCAAGATAAGAGAGCAAAGGTATATCCTTATCTGACTAGAGATGGTGGTGGGGGAGGTCACTGTGGGTGGCCTCCAGAGAGGTGCTGTGCATCGAGGGAGGAGGAAGGGGAAACTTAGAAGAAAGTGCTTTAAGGGTATCAACATGCTACTTTAAATTGGCAGGCTTGGTGTGGCTTTTTCCCCACCGCTGGTGGACTGATAGAAAAGACAGGACTAAGCACAGCTTTTGAACCTGATGTGTCTTGTTTGTAGCTTCACTGGCCAAGCAACAGTACTAGAGCATAAGGTCTTATTATAACTGGGGCTCTACAGCTCTCAACCGAACTGCTCCTTTAAAAATAAGGCACGTTTAAAGAAAAAAAAAAAAAGAAGAAGGAAGGGAAGGAGGGAGGGAAGCGGGGGGAGAGAGTGAGAAAGGAATAAAGAAAAGAGAGAAATCACAGTCAGAAGGGGATACTAAGCACTTCCACTTTCACTGGAAGTAAAGTAAACCCTAAGGCAGTGTGCACTGCAGCATTACCCTTGCGTACCAGGTTCTCTGCTAAACCCTGAGAGGATTAACAGGCTTGGTTCTGTTTCCACGATGAAATCATGAGAGTAAAAAAGTGTGAAGACTTTTTTAAAATAATCTAACTAAATGTGTTACTCTTCCTGAGCTGCTAATGGAACTATTCCACTGGCCACAGCACGTACTTAGCACAACTGTCACAAATGTTTGGAAACAGGAACATTCTCCTATTGATGAGGATGCTCCTCTGCTTAAAGAGTGGAGCTTCTTAAAGACAAAGAGTGGTGCTATGGGAACAGTAAGTAATCTGATTGCTGCAAAGAAGAGATCAATGGAAAACAAGACAGATCTGTTTGCAGAAAGCAGCAGATGCAAGGCTGAGCTGGTCTTTGACAATCATGCTCCTTCCAAAGTCCTTTTCTTAGGGATTGTCTTGCCTATGGAATACAGGCTATCAAAGTATAATTTTCAAAAAGTTAAAAACACAATTATCATATGAACAATGAGTGTATGCTGCTCATCAGTGTGGCTCAGTTGGCTGGGTGTCATCGCACAAAGCAAAAGGTTGCCAGTTCGATTCCCAGTCAGGGTACGTGCCTGGGTTGTGGGTTCGGTCCCCAGTCGGTGTGTGTGCTGGAGGCAGCCAATTGATGTTTCTGTCTCACATCAGTGTTTCTCTCCCTCTCTTTCTTCCTCCCTTCTCTTCTCTCTAATACATATAGGAGGAGGATTGCTGAACAAAGATTGCTAACTTAAATTCTAAACTAGTTAATGCCCTAAAAGGCAATAAAAGTATAATCACTGGGGTTATTTTTTTATCTCATATAAACTATTTGCTTCTCTGCCAGACAAAAACAATTTGCACCTTGTCACTTATTTGTAAATAGTAAGTCAAACAAAGTTACTTTCCCCTACAGCAGGAGTCAGCAAACTAAGACCCATGGGCCAAACCTGTTTTGTCTCATGTTTTTATAAATTGAGTTTTATTGGAATATAGTCACATATTGGTTTATGTATTGTCTGTGGCTGTTTTCAAACAATAACAACAGTACTGAGTAATTGTGACAGAGACCATATGGCCTATAGAGCCTAAAATATGTATTATCTGGCTTTTTACAGAAAAAGTTTGTCAACCCCTGTTCTAAAAATGTCAAATAACCCATTTGTGGACTTGTTAGTCAGTACTCTAGCATGGCATTGAAAGGATATGAAGGTATCAAATCATCACTATATATACTTTAAATATCTTACAATTTTATTTGTTAATTATTTCTCAGTTAAGCTGAAAAATAAAATAATACTTCGTACCTCGAAAAATGAAGAATGTGCCAGGATCTTTTGGCTTTATTTCCATACTTCAGCTAGACAAACAAATCTTTAAATAGATATATAGATAGATAGGTAGGTAATACATACATACATATATAGACAGATGGATATAGATATAGATAGATATAGATATATAGATTTAACAAAGCTAAGCGCCCGCAGGGTAAATACAACTTCTACTTAAATAACTATGCCTGAAGAAATCCACAACTTACCTTGAGAAAGAGTTATGTGGGCTCCCACCATTATTAAAGCAGAATTAACAGAAGGGGAAGGTGCTGAGCAGAAAGGGTAAAATGTCATGGAGACTCTCCTTTGCCCACAACTTCATCCTTTTGCTTCACTTTTTTCCTTTGGTCAGACATTGTTCACATAGAGCACTAAAAATTGAATTTGATCCTATCTGTGACTGGTCAGCTATTCCCTGATAAACCTGAAAGACCCTTGGAGACTCTGTTTGACAATATCTTAAATAAATGCAAGGGGTGGGCCGGGAAACTGCATAGATTTCCACCACAAATTCTTAAATTGCAACAAAGTAGAAATCATCTGAATTTTCAATGTTAGACATGCTTAAATAAAATGGCTTAAATTAAGCTACAAAAGAAATATTCTATAGACATTAGAAAGGCTGCATATTTTTGTCAATAAGGGAGGATACACATTATACATTGTTGAAAGAACAAAGTTGGTCCAAAACAGCATGTTCAATATTATTTTAAAAGATGTAAATGCATGAAAAAATTTGGAAGGACAAATATCAGCTTACTCATAGTTACTATCACTGAATAGTGAATTTTTATTTTCTTTGTTGTGATCATCTGGTTTTCTTTATTCTAATTGTTCCATGGTTGGTATGAACAACCTGTATAATAAATAATATTATGGGGCATTTTAAAAGGCTTTCCTTGTAAGGAGCTGTGTGTTATATTAGCTGTTTAGAGAGGGTAACATGATTTTGTCTCACAATTTATGCATCTATGTCACTATAAGGCTTTTTATACGAAGGATGTAGTTTACTTACGCCTAAATAATGCAACCATGTTTTTTTAAATCATTTTATATGAAGAGTAACTCTCTCAAATGACAGACTATCACAGAGGAGCCAAAAAGAAAATGAAAGAAAGGACAAGAGTGTAAGTACATGTTATGTTAAAAACTGAAGAGTCAAATTAGCTCTCTTTTTCAGAACAAAGTTAACCTATTGTTTGGCACAAATCTAAACTGGTGCTTCACATGATAGTATGTAGATTAATCTATATGACCTTCTAAAGAATATGCCATATAAAAATAGTGACTTTTTAGGGTCTCTAAATATTAAGAAGGCAATAACATTCTTCCTCCATTTCTCTCTTATTTATTTTTTAATTTTTTTATTTTATAATTACAGTTGACATTCAATATTATTTTATATTAGTTTTGTGTGTACAGCATAGTGATTATACATTTATATAATTAATGAAGTGATCTCCTCTTTAAGTCTAGTACCCACTTGGCACCATACATAGTTATTACAATAGTTTTAACTATATTCTCTTTACATCCCCACAACTATTTTGCAACTCCCAATGACACCGTTGGCCTGCTCCTGGCATTCTGTGTATTGCAATGTGTCAGGCACTGTGAGGGTGGAAAGATCATGGGCATCAATCCAACACTCTCATTCCAATCTGCTGACCACATACAATCTTTTCCTGAGGTTAAATTAACCCACTGAAATCTGAACAACTATTTTGCTAAGAGTTTTCTTTTTTTTACAAAACAACAAAATATAATATGGCATGGCTACAATAAGATAGGTGTCTAATACATCTGCTCAACTGCATGAACTATAAATTTTAAATGTAATGAATTAATGTTTAGGTTTTAGTGAATCATACTTTTTTCCCCTTATTTCTCTGGAATAATAGAGAATAAGTATTGAAGTGACCATGTCCATTTCTGTTTTTTTTCTTCTCAGAGTAAAAAATGCATGCGATAAGAAAAATTGCAGAAAGAGGAGAGGTATGGAAGAAATTATGTTCTTCCATATTAAGGTATGAATACTAACACATTTATTATTTTTCATATAAGCAGCAGAACTAGGTAGGACATATAGAACAAAATAGGCTTGGGTTAGACAAAAGTTCATAGGGAAAAATTATACTAGATTTTGATATCTTAGGAAATTTGCAGGGAGATATACCCAAACCAGAGGTTGTAGCATTTAGATAGGCAGAGGGGAAAGAGCTAAATGCATGCACAATTAAAGGAAGTTTAGACAATCTATATTTTTATACATTAGTTGATTTATTCATGTTGCTATGCTAATGCATTTAAAATGAACCTTGACAAGGCAATTGGGAATGTGCCCTAAGGAATAATTCCACAGTGCAAATTTGTGACCAAAGAGGCCTTTTTTTTTTTTCAAACTGACATTACTTTTGCAATGAATTAATTGCAAATTTCAAGAATTATGAGATTTCCTAAGTTATTTGTATTAGGAAATGAACAGGAAAATGTAATTATTTTTCTCCTCAAATAATATTTGAGGTCTGAAAAGAAGCTATGAGCTATGTCATATTTCTTGTATCTTTCTGACAGTTTGTAATTACTTTTAATGCTGCTGTTCTCTAAATTATTAATGCTAATCTGTCATGACAGGGGCTGAAGAGAACCAGTGATTATATGCCTTTTTATTAACAAGGCTGGTTTTAAATAAATGTCTTAATCACAAGAAAATAGAAGAGTAGTTACTTTAAAGGAAAGAGACTTGGATCTTCTTCAGGGTTCCTCCCATCCTTAAAATAAAATAAATGCACATTGACAACAGTTCAGGTAAGATGACAATCTATGCAATAATTTCTGAAAGTGACATCATGCGATGACACCCAGTGATTCATAGACTCACCGAGTCTTAAAAGTTCATTGACTGCAAATTTCCTCCCAATGCCTGAACCATCTCTATTAATCATGGCCGATGGCCACCTGTTCTCTGCTTGAATATTTCAGAAAGACAGGGAACTCACTCCCTCCAAAGGCATTTCTTGAGTTAAGAACTGCTCCCTATAAATTCTGCCTATTGATCTTAGTTTTGTGTTTTGCTAACACATATGACAGGCAGGTCTTCTCACCCAATACATACCTGGTAATGCTTCAAATATTTGGATATATTCTTGGTATTCTTTTTAGGTGTCATTTCCAGGCTAAATATACCAACTGCATTTAATTAGCTCCAAGAGATCAGGGGCCCTCTGTTTTAGTCACTCTTTTAACTCTAGCATCCAGCACACCATAGATAACAAATAATAGTTAAAATAATAAAAGTAAGACTCTAACACCATCTCTAGTTTTCTATATTTTTTTATTTCCAGTGACAAACAAACTTGAGCACTCTCTTCTAATCCTTAGCCAATCATACCCAAGCTTCTCTGTTAGGTGATCTCACTTCAACTCACCAAAGAGCAGGGGATTCATTCCCTGATTTCTCCCTTCTCTGTGTTTATACCGTTCTTACTTCCTTTACTTTTGTTTCAAAGAAAAAAGCCTCATTTCTTTCCAAGGCAAATGCTACCACAATAGTTGTTCTCCTTTCCACCCTTCTATCAGTTATATTTCTAATCCACCTTGAATGTCTTTATAGACACTCCTTCAATTTATCAATGTTCTGGAGCTGCCTTCATAAAACTAAACTTTCCCTCCATCTCGCCTTCCCCAGAAAGCACTGCCACCTTTCCATCATTGACAATATATGTAATCATTTCCTACATATTTTATGTCTCCTTTATAAAATTATCAATATTTCATTGATAATTAAAAAACACAAAGGTGACAAATGGGAAGCACTACCCAAAGATTTTAGATTTTGTATGTAATGAAAATGATTAGTGAGAGTGGGTTACTAATAATGAGGCATCAGTCAACTGAATTCAGAGGCAAACTGACAGGCAAGACCAAGTTGTATTGTCTTATAAATAAATGTTAATCCCTTTACTGTTTGACATTAACTAACATTTATACCAACATTGGAATAAAGCTTATCTATACATGAATATGTTTTTTACAAAAACACACAATGACATCATACTACACGTAAAGAAACCTCAAGATTCCACTAAAAAAAAACTACTAAAACTGATAAATGAATTTACTAAAGTAGAAGATTACAAAAAATTACAGAAATCATCTGCATTTTTATACACTGATAATGAACTATCAGAAGAAAACTATAAATGATTCAATTCACAATCACAGCAAAAAATAAAAAATAAAATTCCTAGGAATATATTTAATCAAAGGTAAAAGACCTGTACTAAGAAAAGTATAAGACATTGAAGAAACTGAAGAAGATACAAATAAATGAAAGCATATACTGTGCTCATGGATAGAAAAAAATCTTTAAAATGTCCATACTACCCAAAACAATCTATAGATTAAATGCAATCTCTATCAAAATACCACTGATATTTTTTACAGAACTAGAACAAATAATCCAAAAATTTATATGGAACCACAAAAGATCCTGAATAGCCATAGGAATCTTGAGAAAGAACAAAATTGAAGAAGAAATGCTACCTGATATCAAACAATACTACAAGGATATGGTAATCAAAACAGCATGGCACTAGCATAAAAACAGACACATATATCAATTCCATCAATGGAGAGCCCAGAAATAAACTGACACCTATACAGTCAGTTCATATACAACGCAGGAGGAAAGAATGTGCAATGGGGTAAAAACAGTCTACTCAATAAGTGGTGCTGGGAAAATTGGATACATGCAAAAAAAAATGAAACCAGACCACCTTCTTATACCATATACAAGAATAAACTCAAAATGGAATAAAGACTTACATGTAAGACTCAGAACCATAAAACTCCTAGAAGAAAGCACAGATAGTAAAATCTATGACATCTCCCTTAGCAATATTTATCCTACTATATCTTCCCAGGCAAGGGAAGCAAAAAAACATAAACAAATGGGACTACATCAAACTAAAAACTTTTTGCACAGAAAAGGAACCATCAACAAAACAAAAAGACAACCCATTGAATGGAAGAACTTATTTGCCAATGATACATCCAATAGGGTGTTAATATCAAAAATTTATAAAGAACTCATATAACTCAACATTAAAAAAAGACCAACAATCCAATTAAAAAGTGGGCAGAGGACCCGAATAGAGACTTCTCCAAAAAAGACATACAGATGGCCAACGTACATATTAAAAGATGCTCAATGTTACTAATCATCGGAGAAATGCAAATTAAAACCACAATGAGACATCATCTCACACCTGTCATAATGGCTATCATCAACAAACCAACAAGTACTGAAGAAGATGTAGAGAAAAGGAAACCTTCATGCACTGTTGGTGGCAATGTAGATTAGTGGAAAATAGTAGGACGGTTCCTCAAAAACTTAAAGTTAGAACTGCCTTATGACTCAGTGATTCTACTAATGGGTATATATATAAAAAAACAAAAATACTGATTTTAAAATAATATATGCACCTTATTCACTGCAGCTTAACTTATAAAACCAAGATATGGAAGCAACCCAAGTGCCCATCAATAAATGAGTAGAAAAAAATAGTGGGACATATATACAATGGAATATTACTAGGTTATAAAAAAGAACAAAATCTTAACCTTTGTGAAGGAATGGATGGACCTAGAGGATATTATGCTAAATAAAATAAGTCAGACCGACATATGATTTCACTTACATGTTGAGTCTAAAGAACAAAATAAACAAACAAAATATAAACAGACTCATAGATGAAAACAGACTGATGGTTGACAAAGGGGAGGGCAGTTGGAGACTGGGTGAAAAAGGTATGGAGATTAAGAAGTTCAAATTGGTAGTTACAAAATAGCCACAGGGATGTAAAGCAGAGCATAGGGACTATACTCAATAATATTGTAATAACTATGTAAGATGCCAGGCAGGTACTGCAAATATCAAGGATATGATTATGTAAAGTACATGACTGTCTAAACTTTATGCTGTACAGCTAAAAATAAAACAAAACAATATTGAATGTAAACTGTAATTGAAAAATAAAATTAAGAACTAAACTTCGCGATAGCATGGATGGAACTGGAGAACATTACGCTAAGCGAAATAAGCCAGGGGGCGAAAGACAAATACCATATGATCTCACCTATAAGCGGAACCTAACCAACAATACAAAGATGCAAGGAAAATATGACCAGCAACACTGAAAGGAAAAGAAATCAACAGAGACAAGAGGGAAGGAGGGAGGGGCGGGCAGGGAAAGGGAAGGGAAGGGGAAAGTCAAGGAACATATAGCAAGAACTCATGGACAAAACCAAAGGGGAAGAGCTGAGGGAGGGAAGGAGGGAGGGGGCAAGGGAAAGTGGTGGGGGGAGGCAGAGACAAATGTATTTAAAAATAAAGAAAGAAAGAAAGAAAGAAAGAAAAATAAAAGAAAAAGAAAATTAAGTTCAATGGTCCAAATTCTGTGGCAAAAATAATTTCTCCCTATTTTGAAATTTATTGTCAAAATTAAATAATACCACAAACATACCTAAATTTAATTTTAATATTGGGCTAATAAAATCAGAATTCAGACCTCTAGAATACATTCTTAGGTTTGCTTGTTATTAATTCCCCTTCACACCTCTTTATTTCCTACATTGTTTCACAGCTCACCATTTCTCCATGGTCTATGAAACAAGATCATCAGGGGGAATTCTTTAGAGCAAGAGGTTGTATTAAGGAATCAGACCTATGCATAACATTAATAAAACTATAAGGCTTTTAGCAAGCACTAGGCTAATTACCTATATGTATTGTTTCCTTGAGTCTGGAAAGGTATAATATTCCCTCCCTTTTACAGATGAGAAAACTAAGTTCACAGAGGATAAGAAATGTGCACAAGGTTTCACAATCAGTAAAGAGTAAAGCTATGATCCAAGTAATACTAAACTCAAATGAATGCTCTTAACCAGAGCAATGTTTCACTCCTTTATGTATGTTTTAAACTCTTTCACTTGAGTTAAGAATAAGGACATGGAGGTGCAGACAGGTGAGTGGCTTATGCAAGCTCACATTCACTGCGATCACCCACCAGGTCACTCAGCATGACTGAAAAGATGGTTTCTAATCATCTCAGCTTCTTTCTCAGTATCCACTTTCCCCTGGAAACCACTAGAGCTCTGAAGGGGGAACCGTGGTCAGGTAAGAAGAGATTGAAAACTAGAGATTGAGGGATAGGAAAAAAAGAAATGAGAGTTTGAATCCACAGCTATCTGCCTAGTTTCTTCAGCTCTGCACATACACACACCCGTCATGTGACCCCACATTTAGGAAGCAGAGAAGAACTAAACAAAAACCTCTGTTCCTTCAGTATTTTTTTTCCTTACAAGTATAACTTTAACAGCAGACTCTGTACATGGGGAAAAGAGCAATGGAAGATAGAATGCAAGACCCTCTTAATAATGGAGAGGAGTCATCTGGGCAGTCTCTTGCCTAACAAACACTGAATCATTTCCCTACCTACAGCACGCGCACACACACACGCACACAATCTACAAAGCCCACACCATCACCAAAGCCACAGAGAACTTTTGCTGACTTGTACAAGCAGGAGACATTTTACAGAACACATTTGCATTTGAAAGTACCAACAAATCCTAAATGTGCAGCATATGCATAGATCTGTGCAATAGCAATTAGGAACAGAAATAACCAGTGCAACTGAATTAGAGTTGATGAGGTTTTAATGTTCAAGGCAGCATTTTCTTTATATGACTAATCCCTATACATTCTTGGGGTTTCAGATTAGATGTTGCTTTTTCTACAAAGTTTTCCCAGACCGAAAGTCTAGGCCATGTCCTCATCTGATAAATTTCACCTTGTACATCTCATTCTCATAGCATTCATTACCTGAAAACAGTATTATCAGTGTTCTTTTCAGTCTCTCCCAGTAGATTGAAGTAGGCTTTGTAAGTGCTGGGACCATGTCTTATACACTGGATCACTAGCAAAAGTAGTTGATCAATAAATAGTTTTGAGTGGATTAAAAATTAATAAGCAGAAATTGAACATGGGACATGAACTGCTTACAAAAACTAAAAAATCTACCCAGCTCTGATATTGGCTCCTATTGTAGAATTTCACAAGACCATTCTCGTGGTAAGTGGATATATAATTGAGTCAGAAATACAGAACTGTGAAAAAGAAAAATAACAGGTTCAGACCATGGTCATATGATCACACTCTCTCCTGGATAAGAACTCTAATCAAACTCTATTCATGATGACATTCATAATTGCATAACTGCTGTGAACTGGCATATACCTAACTTATCAATGCTATCTATCCTTTTGTCCACAAATCTATCTAGCTATCCATTATCTGGCTAGCTATTTATCCTTTTATTATCTATCAATAGCCTGCCAGTCTAGATATCTCTTTATTTATCTTCCACCCATCTATCCATAATAGGCAAAATCCTAAAGATATCCCTCAAGATTTCCGTCCCTTGCTTATTCAATCAAGCACAAATCTAGGTACTTCTGTAAAGGGAACTTGCAGATGTAATTAAGTTTCTAATCAGTTGCCCTAAAATAGGCAGAGGATTATTCTAGGGGGGGCCTATGTAATCACAGGAGCCCTTAAAAGCAGAAGAAATGAGACGGAAGGGGACTCCTTGACCCACCCTTGCTTACTGGGAACCTTAGTCTTAAAACCATGAGAAATTGAATTCTGCCAGAAACTAAGTAAGTTTGGAAGGGAATTCAGCCCCAGAGCCTCTAGCCAGGGTCATATCCTGACTTTAGACTCATGAAACTGGGAGCAGATAAAACAACCTAGCTGATCAGACTTCTGACCTATAGAACTACAAGATAAAAATTTGTGTTGTTTTAAACCACTAGGTTTGTGGTAACTTCTAACAGCAACAATAGAAAATCAATACACCATGCATCAATTTATTAACTACTTTTTAGCTATAACGTATTATCATTTATTATTTTTCTAAGGCATTATCTATCAGTTATCACTTAGCTATTATCTGTCACCTATTTTCCTTTACTTACACATTATCCATTATTTATCTATTATCTATCTATCTATCTATCCATCTACCCCATCCATCTATTCATCTAACTTTGTTACCTGAACTGGCTCAGCTCCCTTAACAACAGCCCTCTATCCCTGACCCAAACACACATGCTTTCCACCTAAGTAAGCAAGTGAGAAACACCAGCAAGTCTGGATGGTAACTCCATAGGCTGTAGGAACCTCTTTGACCTGCACTTGCCCTGATATCTCTGTCTCTCCCCATAGATTCACATCTGGCTTCTGCCCTCTGCTGGACCTTCGTTCACACAGTCTGCTCAGCTCTTGGGTCCTCACCACTACAGGATGCTCAACTCTACCTGAAAGGTAAGTATTCCCTACCCTGCCCATCCTTAACCAGGCCAGGATTAGTCACCCCAACAAGTGACCAGTATCCCAAGGCAACAGTTGTCTGAGAAGGACCCCAGAAAGGCATCAAGACATAGTTCACTTACCTCTATGAATAGGTTCCATTTTGTTTTCAATGAATCTTTTCTCTTTATAAAGACCTGATTTCAAACAACTCTTTCAACTATTATTAGGAGATATGAAAAGCAGAAGACTGTCGTTTATATTCACCATTCTGGTACTAGGAAGCATTACATCCTAGAGAATGGTACCAGCACAGGGACAAGGAGTCTGTTAGAATGTATTACCTCTCACAGCAACAATTAAGCAGTATTTTTTAATAAAGATATTGTGCTGTCCTTCTAAGATCATGTACCACAACTGAAATGGCCATATAAATCCAACCTTACAAAAGAAGAGTAAATTTAAACTATTGAAACCCTTAGAAATATGTCTTGAAGCATATTACTTGACACAATATTATATGTGAAGAGTATATGTAAATATTTAAATGTATATACATATGTATATTAATATACATATAAATTTTGAATCCTTGCCTCATGCCAGGCACAGATATACATACTTTCACCTGGATTTCCTTCTATAATCTTGACAGCTCTATGAAATATATTCTGCTGTTATCTGCATGTTAATACATGAGAGGTTGAGAAACTTGCCCAAGGTCACAGAGAACAATGATGAAGCTGGGATGTAAACCCAAGGATTGTTCTCTCACCTGCACTACATCTTGTTCTTATCATGGTGAGAATTACTGGGGTATGAGGAAAGGAACATCCTTGCTCCTTGGATGAACTGCGTCACATCCCTGGCCCTCATTTGTGAAATGAAGAAGATGGGCCATGCGCTCCCTCAGGCTCCATCAGGCTCTAATGGTCTGCAATTTCTTGGAGCCACCCCTCTGGCTGGGTCCCTCTTTAACCACAATACAGAAGATGGATGCCGGTTAGTGTATATCATTATTGTCTTTCTCTTTCCACACTAACCTCCTGGTGTCATGTACATCATTGTCTTTCTCTTTTTCTAAAGATCATTTAACACCCCATTTAGTCATCCTTGATGATGCTCTTCTTTCCAATGGTACAGTGAGAAGAACAGCTTTCAAGGTGATTTCTCTGCACTGAGAGCATGTCAGGCTCTAAAGAGCACCCAGCTAGCATCCTGTTCTGCAGCAGGTAGATGCAATGAGGCCAACATCAACAGCAGAAATAATCTGGGTTAATGAGAGGTAGACAGGTTGACCAATTCTTTATCAAAGAAGAGCCAGAGTATAGCTGCAATACTTGCTTCTAGCAACTCTCTTTAGGAACCATTTGTCCTGACCCTGAGTCACCAACGGGTTGATACAGCATGATGTCAGGAGAGTAAATGCATTTCATCTAAGTCACCAACTCCAATAGATTATGAGTGGGCTCCTGAAGTGCTGGGGTGAAACGTACTAGAAGATAGGTCTCAGCTCAGCAGGACAGAGCACTGATCGATTAATGATGTCTGCCGGGGCAGAGGATTTGAAAAAAGACACCAGGCTTGCTGCCTACTCATACACCCTACCAAATCCATGAAAGGCATAGGCTGTGCAGTTAAATATGCCTAGGTTCAAATCTCAGGCCTCCCTCCGCTTACTAGTTTTATAATACTGGGAAAATTTCTTTTTCTTTTCTGAGTTTCAGCTGAAACGGAATAGTTGTGACAATAAAGACCAAAATGATTGGAAAGTGCTTAGTAAAAGCCCACTAACTTGTTGGCAATTACCATAAGTTTCCCCAGTTAAGAAGCAGTTGCAAGAACACTGCCAGGTGAAACTGTTTTCCTTCTCTTCATCCCTTGGATTGAGGCAGAAGTCACAAACTGGCAATCATAGGCTCAATTTTGCCTTTATACCTATTTTACTTGGCCCATGTTGTTGGTTTGCACAGTGTCTAAATAATTTAGAATTAGTTGCAAACTTATTTTACATTTAAAAAAAATTATATCATAATTGTTTGAATTGCTTGATCTGACAATATTGGCTCTATTCCCACATGGCAACAATCCACTGAAACTCCCTTCAGAGGGTTCCTGAACCCTTTTTTCATTGTGATATTATGTCATATATTCAGAAGAGTGCATAAATATACACACAGTTTAAAGAGTAATTGCAAGGCTAAAGTCTATATAACCAAGTCCTGTCCTGCACCCCTGGAAGACCCATCCGTCCTTCCAGTCACAGCCTCTCCCTCCCTCTGGAGTCACCACCATGCTGATATTTGTGATAATCATTTTCTTGCTTTTGATTATATTTTATCATGCTGGTATGTATCCCTAAACTATTATGTTGGCCAAAACGTCTGTTTAGTTTTTTCTGTACAATAGTTCTAGTAGTGCTTAGTTGTCTTTAACTTCATTCGAAACAATTTCGTTTGATTGTATTGTGGCAGCTGTCATGTCAACATGCATTTAAAAAAAGTTATCAAAATTGGTGAATTTTTGTGAAGCCATTTTAATATTGAAGATGGAAAAAATATGCAACATTTTCAGCATGTTATGCTTTATTATTTCAAGAAAGGTAAAAACACAACTGAAATGCAAAAAAAGATTCGAGCAGTGTATGGAGAAGGTGTTGTGACTGATCAAATGTGTCAAAAGTGGTTTGTGAAGTTTATTGATGTAGTTGACATTGCGGCCAAATAATTCTTTGCTGTGGGACTGTCTTATGCATTGGAAAATATTTAGCAGTGCCCCTGGCCTCTACCCACTAGAAGCCAATAGCAGGAGAGAGCCGACATACTCAAAATATCCAAATCAGTAAAAAGTCATTGGTGAAAATGAAAAATTTGTCTTTTATTTTACAGAAAAAACTAAACAGACTTTTTGGCTAACTCAACACATAGTTTTGAAAGCTGTATGGTCATAAACTGGTATTGAATGTCTTCTTTTGGGTCCAGCTACTTTTATTCAACATCATAGTTAGGAGATTCACCCAGGTTGACTGATTTCATTTCTTTTCATTGCTGTGTGGGTCATACACTTTTCTATCGCACTCTATGTCATCTGTCTACCTGGCTCTATTATAGGTATTTGCATCTGTGCTTTTATATCTGGATATAAGGCTTCCCTGATGCAGAGAAATACCTACCTTTGTAAGCATGTTCCATTGTCTGACCACTCCAGCCAAGATTCCCAGCCTGTTCCCCAGTTCCACTGTGAACTCAGCTTGCTGATGTCCACACTGAGGCTTTAACCTAAAAAGTCTCAGTCTGTTCTATTCCTCCTCCATGTCCCTCCTTAATTCCTTGTGACCTCCCCAGCCTATCCAGCAAGTGACATGGCAGCCAAGGCTGACCACCCAGCTTTTATTAGCCCCTTCTTCTCAATAAAGAATTAAGAGATCAGTGGAGCCAGAACCAGATCACCCCTCTAGTAGCACATCAGGCAGCTCACAGCAGCTCTATCTATGGCTTTTTGTCATTACCTCAGCTTTATGAGTCTTCATCCAGCTCTCAATCTATGCCAATGGCTCCTCCGCCAACACAATTTGAATTAATTTGTCAGGAAAAATTTTGTGAAATAATATATCAGCTGCATTACTTAAATAAGATCTATGATTTCTACTGTGATCCTTTCATCTTTTAATTTAGCCATTCCATCAATAAAAGCAATCAAGTTTTCTTGGCAAATTTTTCTTTATAAATCAGGTTTATGGGTCATGGATTCACATTCATCTTGATGTTTATGGATTTTCATTCCTATTAACAGTCCCTTTGTTTTACTACAATGGAAGTGAGACATCTAAAACAATGAGAATAGGAGCGCTTTCCAATACACTTCTGGCTGTAAAAGTCAGGCTCAGAATTTCAGGAATGCTGAATGGCTTTATTCTGCCAACTCTCTGTGGTGAGTAGAGGACAAAGTTCCAACCTCTCAGCCTGGCATGCAAGGCTCTATGACTACCTGGTTCCGGCCAGCCTCCCCAGTTTCATGCACCCCATGCATGAATGATGTGGCAAGGCCCTGGTGTGTCATAATCAGTAATCCTTTTTCCTCTCTCTGCAATACCCTGGTATCAGTTAGGACTCCAAGTTAAGAGTGACAGAAAGCTAAGGGAATGACATAAATCGGATTATCATAAAAAGAAAACTATTTGGCTCATGTCATTTAAAAGCCTGGGAATAGCACTGACTTCAGGTGTTCATGTACCACTTGATCTGGACTTCAGCAAAATTATCTCCCCCCACCTCACCCCACTTGGCCTTACAATCACATAAACACCTGTGACTTCTCCAATATTTCTATCTTATCTCTTCCAGTCCTTAAAGATAGAAAGTCTCTTTGGTATATTGGGTAGCTTTTCAAAATTCTTCTCTCTTTCTATGTTATAGAATTATACATCAATGACAGTAGTTCTCAACCAGGGACAATTTTGCCCCTCATGGGACATTTGGTCATGTCTAAGAAACATTTTTCATTATTATAACTTAGGGGGCACACTACCAAGGCCAGGGGTGCTAACACCCAATAATGCATAGGACAGCCCCTCCCCATAAAGATTTATTTGGCTCTAAATGTCAATGGTTCTAAGGTGAGAAATCCTGTGCTATGCCCTTTGTTATGTGACTTCTCAGTGAACATATTTGTCTCCATCAAGTACAACAAAATGCTGGGTTTGCAGCCTAGGCCTTAACTGGCCTGGCCCCACCTGGCTTGGAAACACAGTCTGTACATGGATGCTTTACACAATTGTGCACATGGTGCCATGCTGAGGGGTGAGCAGGGCCAACTTGGGTCTGATGTCACACTGATCAGGGGTGCCTGCAGAACTGTATCCAACCACAGAGGACACATTTTCTCACTTTTCATGGATTCCCAGCGGTGGTAGAAGAGGAAGTCAGGCTCTTTCCTGCAACTGTGGTTAGGTTTATGTTTATTTTTAAGGTTTCTAGATAGTTCATTTTATCTTTGAGGTCTTTTTCTTTTTGTTTTTCTTTCTTTCTTTATTTTATTTTTTCTGGAGAATGAAGTTTTTAATTCACTGTCCCAGAAAGGAGAGGTGCATGGTGTGGAGAGATACACTAGCATTCTATCTTTGAGGTCTTAAGAAAGGACGTGGACGTGTCTCTTGCCTTAGTGTGCAGACCTGGTAGATGGCACATGTATGTGGATGAAAAGCGGTTAGGTATAAGTTAGTGACTGAAAGCATCCTCGAATGGTGATCTGATCATAAATTCCTAACTGGGCAGGTCATGCTGGGTGGTCATGCCCCAGGCCTATAAAAGGTTTATCTTTGTATTAAGCAAGCCCTTCCTATTCTTGTGCATCTAGGCTAACAGACCTTTCAAAATGCCAGCAGTAATCCCCCATTCCAGACCCCTCAGAAGTGTAACCACCTTCAAGGAAGCACATAGTCTTGCTAACTACTCTGTGCTTTGCTTTCTCTCACCTTTATGTATACTTCCTTACTTCCTCTCCTTAATTCCAAATGGATAGAAGAAATGGAAAAACTGTCACTCTCCAGAGCACTTGAGATCTTGCTCCCTGGTATGTCATCAGTTTGGCTCAAATAAACTCATAAAAACTCTCTACAGGTTTGGACATTTCTTGCATTGATATGTGGTTACTGGGTAATTAGCTTCTAAGCATCATTTCTCTGTCCTCCTTCCAACAGCCTCACCAGAAGCTTGAGCCATTCTAAGAGGCAATGTCTGTTGTTGCCAGGTAAGAATCTTGACCAACACCATGATATAGGCAGAAGTCTGATCCCCTGCAGGCTTCCCATCCCCTGGTATTGAGACATGCAGTGTGAGCAAGAAGCTAGGAAAATTCTTGGCCAAATGGAATGGGGAAACTGAGACAAAATTAAACACAGCCAACCAGTTTGAGCAATTTACAGCCAGCTAGTGAATAGTAAGACCTTATCTACCCTAACCAAAGACACTTGAGAGTAAATAGTTTATACCTCTCCTCTCCAACCAGAGAACACAGAACCTCCAAGGCCATAAACCACTGGCCTCAAGGAAGGGAGGGAGAGGAATTCTGATGCAAACAGAGAGATAACAGGAGAACAAAGGAGCCAGTTTGGGAAGAACCTGCAGGCTTCCCTTTCAGCTCCTCGCTCCTCTTCCAAAATTTCTATTTCCCCTATATAAACTTGCTTCTGAAAGCTCAAGGTAAAATTGATGTTAGGACTTTAATCTGCCACCTTCTCAGACTGCTAGCCTCTGATGTTATAAAAGTGCAATTATAATCCAATCCCTGCCTCTTCTTTTTGGCTGAGAGGTGACAGGCAGCACAATCCCAGTTGCCCTCTGGTTTCATAGTCACAGCAAACACCTCAGCCTTTGCTAACACCAAAATATTTACTTTCCACTTATCCCCATTTTCTTTCCATCCCACTACAAGATGATTTACCTGAGATCTTGCAAGTTCAGTCACACCTGAATTAATTTTTTTTAGCATAATTTACTTTTCAGGGAGTTAAACCAGTTTTGCTATGGGGTGCAGAGCAGGGGTTCAGGGGGAGGTTCTCCTGAAAATAGCAGAGCATATCCCCCACAACCCTTGATTTGAGGAAGGGAGAAGTGGATGATACCGTTCAGATACTTTGCATAACAATGGCAAGTAACTAGCCCTGCCTCTCTTGAAGGGGACAGCCACCCAGGGCAGAAGGTGTAGAGCACGCAGTAACTAGCGACATAGCCAGGGAAGGTGGATGCCCACCCCCCGCCCCATGCCCCTGTGTCACTGGGAACTCATGCCCTGATTAACGATGGCAGCTGAAAGAAGGTAAAAGATACTGGGAAACTGGCAAAAATTCAGACGCTAAAACAACATAGGAGGGGCCAAATAGGAGGTCACGAAGGAAGTTCCAGGCTGAGCATTTAAAAGAGACGGGCACTAAGAGAGGAGTCTGCCAGGAGGTCTGGTGAGTAGGTGAGAGTCCACCACAAAGAAAAGAGGCCCCCGAGTGAGTGAGAGAGACATGGAGTTCACCACTGAGTTATAGACCAGGAGAAGGTCAGACTAGAGAAGGCAGCAGCAGAGTTAATGGAGCTATGTGGGGATCTGCCTAACCAAGCACAGGTTCATGGGAGACGCTTGGAGCTGAGCTGTGACTGGGAATGCTGAGTTGCAGACTTCTGCTTTCCTGAAGGACGTAAGGAGTCACTGTCTTGGGACTGTGCCTCCCAGGACCCTACCATGACCCATTATAACACAGCACATGTTTTGCCAAACCACTGCATGGAGGCTAAGACAGGTGCACCCCAGATCCTGAGGGGGAGAGCTGCTGTCAGAGGATGGCAACTCTGAAACCTGCAAGTACACATTCCAGAGAGGATGGAGATTTGTGTGTGGTGGCCGGCTTAAAAACAGATAAGGATATGGGGAACTCCTGGGCATGGTTTTGGCTTGTAGTGTTTTGAGGAGCAAGGGAAGTGCTTGTAATCATGAGAGTGGAGGGCTCTGAGCAGGAGTGCTCTCAGCCCCCCCGAGGTGGGAACCCGGTTAATAAAAACCTGTTTCTTTCAACACCAATTGTTGGGTCATGTGTCAAGGCACCACGTGGCCAAGCCCTGGTTTGCTCAGGTACAGTTTCCTATAACACTGTAGTAATTCTAAAGATTGTGTTTAACCTTAATCACCCAGTAATGCTCATTTTAAGAGCTTAAAGAATATTATTTCTGAAACAACATGCAAATGTAGTATTAAAAAAACAAACAAGCAGACACCCTAATGCTGAACTTCACCTGGGTACAACAGGGTTTCCTGGAGGGCCCTATTGATTAATATTCACTTCATCTCCACCAGAGGCTGTGAGTCTGAATAGAGATGATGGCTCAGGGTTGTTAAACACAACTTCAGAATGCACACATGAAACACATTCTGGTTGCTAGAAGATGTAAGATACAAGAGGCAGAGCATCTCTATGCTGATATAACTCTTCCTGCTGAATCCCCAAGCTTAGCCAGAATAAGAATTTTAAAGTATTTGGGCCAAATATTCATCTACTTGCAATTTGAGGGATATTTAAAGAATTATCCACCAGGTCTCAGTATAATTTGAAAGATATATTGCAAAGAAGTATCAGGACTTGGGAGAAGATGTTTTAATCATAAATTAAAATTTCATAACACCACTACAGCCTTTTTTATGGTACTTTTGTCTGCCTGTGAAACATTTCCCTTGAGTTCATCTGTGCTATTTGCATTTTTAATACTCAGTTGTTTCTAACTCATGCCCAGACTTTTTGACCATGTTTACATTAGAATCTAAAGAAAGGTACTGGCAGTTCCCAATTGTTTGCTACAGAATGCTTCTGTAAATTGTTTTTAGGCAGATCATTGCACAAAAACACTCTTTTTCTCTTGGAAACATTTTCGTAAAGGGGTAAAGGGTTCCTGACCAATGATTAGCATCAGAAAAGTTACAGTTATAATGAATATGTTGTAAAAGAAAATATCAACCATAAACTTTTCAGGATAATTAAAAACTTAGAGAGATTATACTTGTTCCATAAAATGAACATAAACACACCACATATACAGATTATGACTGCATTCAATACATACCAATCTATTGGATATTTGTTAACAATTGGGCTTGTTTCTTTAGATTTAGAAAGACTTTTTTCAAAAGTTGTGAATGAGCTATTTTATTTTTAAAGTCTCTCAGGAACTGTTGGCCAAATGCCAATTTTTTCACTTGTAAGCTTCCTGGAGCAGGAGATGGTGTTCAGAAACATCTATTGTCACAAAATTCCCCACAACTCCAGGACTGTTTCAACAAAGCATGAATCAACTAATGTGCATGCGTGCACATGCACACACAGGAGAACAAGTCAGCTTTTTCTTCTTCTGATTTCCTTGCCTACTCCTCTACACCCACCGTATTCCGCCTACCCACCTCCTCACTCTTCTCTGTTGTAATGTCACAGTAGCACATCTTACATAGAAACATGTGAAAAGAAGGATGCCAAGTGATACTTGCTTTAACTTGGTGTTGGCTTGTAGAGCAAATGATAAAGAAAAGGGGACTGGTGTTGGCTGATTACGTAGACATAACTTTTTGTACCAGTTGACTACAGTATTTTCTCTGCTTCCTGCTTCCTCTCTGCTAGAGACAGACCCAATACATAAATCAGTATGTTGGGCAATGAGGTAGCCACAATAAATAAAATTAAATAAGCTAAACAATAAAATTCAAAACTTAAAAAATGGGAATAATTCCTACCCCTACTGCCTTTACATTAATTTTGAAGTCTAATTTGGAATGCTATTCATGTCAGTGTGGGGTGGGTGGGAGTATGGAATGGAGTGAGATAGCTATTGTGGTTTGATAGTTTCCTTGTTTTTTCCTGTTTTATATATTCCTCTTTTTCCCTTCTCCTCTGGTCACAGGGGTGGACACCTGACATGAGTTTACCTATTAGAACAGCCTGTTTTTCTCAATACAGTGACTATGAGCATGTGATTCAAGAAAGGCCAATCAGGTTTCTTCCCTGGAATTGGCATACAGATTATGGAAGAGAGAAATTCCCTTTATGTTAGTATGAATGATCTGAGGCTGCCAGCAGCCATTGTCCCCAGACACATGGAAAGGACTTATCTGCTGAATGAGGAGAGCCAGAAACAAGCAGAGAGAACAGAAAGGATATGGATGGATAGATAGAGTGATGGACAGATAGTTGGATGGGAGGATGGATAGATGGTAGATGAATAAGCTCTCCCTTATCTTTCTTTAAGGGGACAGAGGTGCCAAAAGCTGTACCCCAAAGCATAAATGTCTCTCTCTCCAATCAGATACACCACTTACAGACCATGGGCTCTAATCAAATCCATACTACTTTGACCTGGTTTCCCAGTGCTAGCAAGTTGAATTCTCAAGTCCAAGGGAGATTTTAGTAAGCCTCTTGAGCAAGAAAATGAACTTAATATGGGAACTTTCTTCCACAAGTCTTCAAACCCAGAGCCATAACACTTCACAAATCCAGGATGCGAATGGGGCCACATGGCATACTTCCAGGAGGTAAATGGGGTCACTGTCATTGAACCAGGTGGTAGCCAGCCCCACCATGTGACCCATTCTTTGGAGCAACTCTTTTACCCTTCATCTGAGTCTTTTCCAAAATGGATCCTCCCCTTCCCATCCAGCACACTCCATGGTGATCTTTCCTCATGTCCAGGTTTTAGAATGAACACAACTTAGGCCCCAGTTGGAATCCTCTTTTCTTTTCTGTTTTTAAAATCTCCTAACCCTCTGGCCTTTGCTGCCAGAATCTGGTAGATGATGTGCTTGGTGGGCCAATCACTGGGATAACTTATGGATAAGTTATCCATAACTTATGGAAGGATAACTTATGGCCTTGGCCCCTCAGCATTTATTTGGCACTTCTGAGCCCCAATAGAAGACAAAGCTTGCTAAGTACGGGGAATGCTTTAGAGTCACTTTCTCAGAATATACTATCTAAGCATAATGGGTAGAACTTTTTGGACCCTGATTTAAACAAAACAAAAATAAAAATACCATTTATGATCCAATTAAGGAACTAAATACTGACTTGATATTTGATATTAATAAGTATATGTTGTCATTTTTTATATGCAATAATGGTATTGTGATTGTGCTTTTTTAAGAGTTCTTATCTTTTAGAAATACATACTAAGGAATATGTGGATGAAATGATATGATGGCTGAGATTTGCTCCAAAATAAACTAGTCAAAGTGAGAGGTAGAGAGAAATAGGTGGGGATAGAAGTAAAACATATCTGCTAAGAATTCTTGAAGCTAACTAATGTTACATAGGGCTTTATTGTAGTATTCTTTCCACTTCTATCTATACTTGAATATTTTCATAATAAAAAGTAATTTCAGGCATCTCAGGAGGCTGGGTTCTGGAATCTCCTCACTGTAAGCAAGTAGATATATCTACATTAGCATTTCTCAGATGCAGGAAACTTTGTACAGTAGAAACCATTTTGAAATATCTACTTACCTCAAAAATATACAAGAAAGTCAAGCTCTGTACGTCATGCCAAGGTGAGCTAAAGAAAGTGATGATCCATCAAACCACAAAGATCTAGTAAATGTTTGTTTACACTCAATCAAAATTTTCACTGACATCTCAAACAAAGCCAGAACACTATAACTCCACCATCTGGAGTCAAAGACATGGTGTGGTTTCTAATTAGAGGGAGAAAGACAGACCCTTAAATCCATCCAATGACCACAGAGACGTTAGGAATTACTCAAGTCCTTCTCAAGTTGTTGGTTTCAACCAGATATTCATAATATGTGCTTTCAATGCCACCAACCACTTCTCATCATTTCTACTTCAAATATATTCATAATTGTATTAGTCAGGATTCTCCAGAGAAATGGAACCTATAGGAAATAGAAGATGAGAGAGAGAGAGAGAGGTAAGAGGAAATTGAGTACAGAAATTGGCTCACTCAGTTATGGAGGCCAAGAAGTCCCCTGATCTGTTGTCTGCAAACTGGAGAACCAGAAAAACCAGTGGTGTAGTTTAGTCCAAGTCCAAAAGCCTGATATGGGGACGATGGTGTAAGTCCTGGTCTGAGTCTAAATGCCCAAAAACCAGGAGCACTGATTTCCTATGTCAGAAGAAGATAACTGTTTCAGCTCAGGCAGAAAGAGTGAATTCGCCCTTTCTCCACCTTTTTGTCCTATTCAAGCCCTCAACTGATTAGATGATGCCCACCTTTATTCGTGAGGGTGGTCTTTACACAGTTTATGGATTCTAATGCTAATCTCTTCTGGCAACACCCTCACAGATATACTCAGAAATAATGTTTTACCAACTACCTGGGCATCTCTTGGTCCAGTCAAATTTACACTTAAAATTATCCATCAGCATCATATTAGAAAAATGCATTCAAGGATTCTGTGGCGTGTTGAAAGCAGCAAAATAATCCACATGAAGGGAGAGCCCAGGGTGCCTAACATGTATCTGCCTAGCCCTCATTTGTTGATATTTCTAGCAAATCACTGTGAGTGTATTGTTTCTATCTTCTTGGGAAAGGAGTCTCTGCTTGATTTTATACATGGGCAATAAAAGAGATCTTTGAAAACTGTGTGGTAAATTACTCCACAGTCTGCTGTGCATCATTTTTATTGACCACAACGAAGATGTTATCTGTGTGGCAGGACTATCATCTAAGCATGACTGGACAGAACCTTTTAGAAATATTTGGCTTTATTCTCCACTTAGATCTAGCAGGACTCAGTGGGAGAGGCAGATGATGTGGTGAACAGAATTCAGCCCTGGCTCCAAAGGAGGAGTTGCCACTTAAATGTCCCCAATTGCATCCCTGGATGTTGGCCTTGCCTCTACTGCCTCTTGTAGTCTCTGATACTCCCAGGTCTGGTCAGCTGTGGTTTCTGATGACCTTCATCTAGAACAATGAAGGCCCACATCCAACGAGGGAATACAAGTTTCCTTCTGTTTCTCAAATTCAATGATCAGGTAAGATGAGCCATCACACCATATGTTCCACCAAGTTTCTTCCCAGCCTCACTAGCTTTGTCTTCCCTCTTTATTAAAAATCTGCACTAGTGGTTCTCACCCTTCAGAATGCATCAGAATCACCTAAAGGACTTCTCGTGTCACAGATTGCCAGCCCCACCCATAGAGGTTCTGATTCAGTAGAATTTGCATTTCTAATTGTAGCCAGGTGGTGCTGATGCTGCTTGTCTGAGGGCCACCCTGTGAGGAGCACTACAATAGAGTTCTCCTTGAGCCTGAAGTCTTTTGTTGAATCCCAGTCTCCTTGGTTGGTGCCTTCTTCCTCCTTGGAACTTGGCGCTAACCTCAGTGGGTCAAACCACAAAGATCATAACACAGAGGTTAGCCTGATTTTACTTCAAGCACCTGCTGGTTCATGGTAAGAACTCATACTAGCTCGTTATCAGTCTTGAAGAAGACTAAATTTTCCATACTCTCTAGAACACAGTGACTTAATTATTGCTCTGCCTCAATGTCTGTCCTATATTTTGGTTAAATTCTCTTAGTCCCTATCCCACCCATCACCACCTTCCTTCTTGCCCTATATCCCCAATACTGTGGTTCTAACCCTATGTATTAACCAAGCCAACAAGATAGTGTTCCAACCCTCTGCACCTCTCTCCACTCCTGAAAGCCTAGATTTCAGGCCTCTGCCTGACTCTGGTGCCTGCACTGTTGATTTGTCATTTATTATTATTATTGTAATTATTTATTAATAAACGCTCTTCCAGGTAAAAGAAGGCCTCAGTTCAAGTCCAGCTGTATAAATTACTATCTGGGAAGAACTTGGTCAAATGCCTTTATGCCTCTGGGCCTCAGGGCTGGAAGAAACAACTTGCAGATGCCCTGGTTCCACCTGCAGATGTTCTGGCTTCACAGGGCTGGGAAGAAATCTAGGCTTTGCCATGTTCTCAAAGCCTTGTTGATTCTGCAACCACGGTTGAGAGCCACTGGTCCCCTAATTTCACAAATAAAGAGACCAAGGCTCAGAGAGAGCTATGGCATGTCAAAGTTCTACAGACAGATATTAGAATCTAGCACTGGGATTCTGGCCTCCCAGTTTCTAGTTGAGAGAACCATGTAGCAATGGGAATAGATGCCACCTTCCCACTCATAGGTGGGCCTAGACCTGAGCAGTGGGCATCTCACTTGGCTGTGCCACAGAAGCACAGAATTGCCTGAGGAGCTCTTTAAATGGAGATCCAAAATCACACCCAGATCTCCAGCTGCATAGGAAACCCCAAGGGGGACAAGGAAGAGAGAGTGACTGGAGTGCCCCCTAGAGGTCAGAGTGTTCTGCCAGCATGCTCCCTGTTCCACCTGTATTAGCAGCCTGGCTCTGGATTTGCCCTCCATTCTCTGCCTATGATGATCTGAATAAACCTCCCACTTGATTCTGACAAGGGCTCCAGGTTTGAGGCCCTTGCTGGCATCTTACAGTCCTCACCTTATTTCCCTCTCTTCCCAGCTTCCCCGAGTGTAGAGTTTGTGTCCCTCTCTTACAAAGGATCAGTTTCCATCACTGCCAGCCAAACCTTCAGAGGCCTTCCCTGCCCACACTAAAGCAACCCAGCCTCTCTCTCATTATACACGCTATTAACTATAAAGGCTTCAGGGGCTATTAGAGAGAAACAAAAGTTCCTCCAGTGGCTTCTGTGGATGGTCTGAAATGTTTGTCATTGTCCTCAAATAACAGGATTTCACTGGGACATATAATTCAGCTGAGTCTGAGCAGGCCCCGGGCTCCTCACTGGTTTATTTATGTCATTTATTGGGAGAGTTTAAAAAACTGTTTTTCTTGGTCAACCAAATGCATTGATGGAAGCACATTGTCAGCCTTCAAAAATCAGAATCACATTCTTGTCCAGTAAACATGTTCCTGTTGTTTCACGGAGTTTTAAAATTGTGATCCATTGAGGAAAAGTAAAATGATGTGTGTGTGTGTGAGCACGGACCAAAGTCCCCCAAGCTTAGGTCAGCTGGGGTTCTGGTATCTTTTCAACAAAATACAGCAATTTATTTGTGGAAATCCCATTATAGCTAATAAGAGCTAAAAACCATTAAAAAAAGATAAGGATGTCTAGCTATTTCAAGATTATTTTGTGAAATGTGCCCTGCTAAAAAAGGAATGAAATTTGCAAAGAATATCACAAATCTTCTCATACCAATTCAACTCACATAAAACAATTAAAACTAAATAAATCTGATACCAGGGGTAAATGCTTTTTAAAATCTCTCTTTAAATATACCAAGCATAGAAATTCTCACTTCTAGTAAAATGTACACTGCACACTTAGGCATCAATGGCTATTCTCAGACAGCTCTCTTTAAGCAAGATAATTAGACCAAAATTTTAAATGAACATGAAGGAAGACAGTAATATATAGAAATCAAAATTTTAAAAAACTTTCAAACTGTAATAAAACATATCCTTTCACTTGTTCTGGATATGTTTAGTAGCATCTTGAACAAAGACACAGAAAGAAAGCTTTTTTAATTTACAGGGGAAACAAAACTGAGTGAAATAAGTTATCCAATAGAGAATAAAATAAAGATGATTCACACTGGTTTTGATGGCCTTGAGAAAATTATACTTTTTACTAAAATAATTCTATTCTACCTCTAGAAATTGATTCTAGAAAAATAATTCTAACAGTGTTGGAAGAGAAAATTTAAAAAGAAAAAAAAAACTGCTTGCATAAAGATGTTCAATACAGTCTTATTTATAATAGGAGAAATAATTGTAGTATGCAGATATTGGACAAATGTTTCAATATATCATAATACATTCACTCAATAAAATATAATGCTGCAACAGTTATGGAAATTTATATAATAACAAAAAAGTTCTTATTTTATTGTTAAGATTAAAAATCAGGATATAAAATACAGGATCAAAAATTTTTGACAAATATGTGTAACAGGGAAAAATAGCCAGAAAAAATATACCAATATGTAGTAGTTTCTTCTTTCCTTCATGGTCATAATTCCCACTAAACACAATCAGTTACTCTTTCCATCACATAAAGTTTATTAAACACCTACTTGGGCCAGCACCTAAGGAATGATTTTTATATTCCTTTACTTTCTACTTGTCTGTGATTCACAATTTCTTTTAATACATATGCAAGAGGATGCAATTTCCTTGAGAGGATCCAGTTATAATAGTATTCTCTCACTGGGCTGACAAACTAATAAAGACGCCCTTCTTTGTTTTAAATGGCAAACCCTGTCCCTTTTATAATCTCCCCAGGTCATGTGGACCCTCTGCCCTTTCTGCTTCTCAGTCCTGAGAGATGCTATTTATCATCTGATTGTAAGCTCATGGTGGAGGTCCACTGTGCACTGAGGACTTTCTGAGCTGGTTCTATTCCCTCTTTGAATCCCCTCCTCAACAAACAAGAAGATCACTTCCTCTAACCAATCCCCAATCATAGGTACATGACCTATAGGCACCATCCTTGATAATGACTACGTGATTGAACATACGTGGTAAAGAAAGGTGTTTATCACACAGCTTTTGAAATGCTCAAAACTCTCCAGACCATCTAAGTCAGGCTCTGTGGGTTAAAGGTACCTGAAACTTTTGCAATCTAGATCCCAGGGCCTTGGCACATGACATTCTCTCTCTTCAAAATGCTTCTCCCAGATGTCCCCCTGTCTCACTTCATTATTTACATCCTGTCCTTGCGCAAATTTCCCCTTCTCAGGAAAACCTCTACAGCCACACTATTTAAAATCTCTTGACCACTCCCACTCACACCTCATCATACCCTACCCCTTTTCCTGCTTTTATTTTTCTATTGCACTTATCTTTTTCTTGCATACCATATATTTCACTTGTCTCATTTACTCTTTCTCACTCTCCCACAGCTCCACATCAGTATCCCCTGAAATGCAAAGTTCTAGGAGGGCAGAGATACGCTTGTTTTTATTTTCTGCAGCTGTAATCCAGCCCCCAAAACAGTGTCTGGCGTATTGTAGGTATTCAGTAATATTTGTGGAATGAATGATAAGCGAATGACGCTCTCCTGAGGAAAACTGTAAATCACAGCAATCAGTTGTCATTTACAGAGGACATTTGCACACACTATTTCATTCACTCTTCTAGAGAACTCTGTGAGATGAATAATGTTCTATTCATTTTATGGATGGAGAAATAGAGGCCCAGAGAGGTGAAATGGATTGTATAGGTCATTTAAGTAGTATGTCAGTTTTCTATAGTCACCATAACAAAGTACAACAAACCAAAAGGCTTAAGCAACAGAAATGTATTTTCTCACAATTCTAGAGGCTAGAAGTACAAGGTCAAGGTATCAGTGGGGTTGGTGCCTTCTGACCCCATGAGGGGAGGATCTGTTCCAGGCTTCTCTCTCTGGTTTACAGAGGGCAATCTTCTCCCTGTGTCTTCACATAATCTTCCCTGTGTGTGTGTGTGTGTGTGTGTGTGTGTGTGTGTCCCCAATTCTTCTTCTTTTAAGAACACCAGTTAGGTTGGATGAGGACACACACATATGACTTCATTTTACCTCAATTATCTCTTTTAAGGACCCATCTCCTAACACTGTCGCATTCTGTGGTACTGGAGAATCTTCAACAAAGAAATTTTCAGCCCATAGCAGGTAGCAAGTGTGTAGCAGTGATAGAATTTGAACGTGAGTCTCCTGACTCCAAACCACACCCTTCCCACTTCACTTTGTGCCTACCCACTCTGGAATAGCCCCTGACCCACAGACATGACAGCCACCTCACTACATGGACCATCCACACTGTCCTCTTTCCTTCCATGGCAGGGACTCTCTCCTCCTCTGCTTACGCATCATGGCCAAACCAGACAGCTCAATTCCCACTTACTGGAATAGCTTGTGATCCAATTTCTCTCAAACCTTGAATCTTTTTAATCCAATTCCTCCAGTGCTTCAGATTCCATTGTGAGTCACATGGGGATCATCCTCTCTGCTATGTCATGTGCATGGAGCATTCTTCTTCCAAATGGCTCCTGAGGCAGTGCACAGGCGCTCTAGAAATCCACAGCCCAAATGATCCCCACGGGAGCCCCAGATGCCACTCTGGAAGGGCTGGAGAGAATTTGCTAGAGTCACAGCCTGAGATGCCCCAGACTCCACCTGCCACCAGGCTGCTCTATCACCCTGACTCTCTGAGGTCATCACGCTTCCTCTCCCAAATCTATGACAAATAAATGCCCCCTTTTTTTTTGGTATTTCCTCTTAAGGGGCATTTATTCAGCTATCCTACAGTGTTTTTTCAGCTGTGAGCATTAGACATTATCATCTAAAGCTCAGACCAGGCCTAAGCAATGATCCTTTACTGTTTCATTGTCACTTAGCTCAGATCCGACATCACTATTAAGAAAACCCAGTTACTGAACCACAGAGCTGTCTCTTTCCACCATCTAAATTTGTAATCAAATTAGACCTGGAAAATTGATGTGACCAGCTGGTGAGTGATTGGTCATTAAGAAAGCTTTAAAGAAAAATCTATTTGGTGGGCACAGACAAACTTTGGGGCATAGTAGATATGCTTTGATTGGGAATGCACATAAAAATAAGAAAGCCCCTTATTTGTCTTATATATATTGAGTTTCTTCCAAGTCTGAAGCATTGGCTGAGCCCTGGGGTTACCAAAATTATGAGACATAGTTGAAATCCTCAAAAAGTCTACGATGTCATAGAGTCAACAGGAACACCTCATCACAGTTCAAAATGGTGAGAAAAAAAAAGCTCACCATGGGGCACAGTGCCAAGGGATACTAGAGAGAATGACCCAGCCCTCTCACCCTGAAAAGTCAAGTAATTGACCCTGAAGTGGATGTCCTCAGGTAGAGAAGGATTCCGGGCAGTGATCATG
Organism: Pteronotus mesoamericanus; assembly: GCF_021234165.1. Classification (NCBI taxonomy): domain Eukaryota; kingdom Metazoa; phylum Chordata; class Mammalia; order Chiroptera; family Mormoopidae; genus Pteronotus; species Pteronotus mesoamericanus. The sequence continues at coordinate 1,844,038 of NW_026555189.1, forward strand.
ACTGGAGCTCAGGCTAAGTGGCCTCATAATTTGCTGTACATCACAGTCCCTTCACTGGCCCTCACACTGTGGGCTTATAATTCTGTGCCAGGGTGTTCCTGCCAAGTGATCTGGCCCAGGTTATCCTGGGCAGTGGGGCTATACTCCTTTCTTCCCCCAAACACCCAATTACTCTCATACATACACACATTCACATACACACTCTCAAACAAGTATTAGCACATTCACACACTTAACATATTTATATACATGCTCACATGCTCATACACTTACACTCACACACAGATTCATGAATGTGCACTAAAATGCACACATATGTGCATTCAATTTTCCTTTCAACCTCATATTTGATTTCAAGTTGAAGTGAACCCCAAAGATGATGCAGATATTGAGACTAAAAAAGTCCAATATATGGGGCTGTCTGCCCCAAGACATTTTTCTCAAAGCAAACCTGGTTTTTGCCAGGACTCATTCTGTACCAGCTTCAGACCTTCTAAAGATGTGAGTCACATTGTTATCTCTCTCCAGCTGCAACTCTCCAATGATTTTACATGTCATTCTGGATTTTTTGGCCTATGGGGTCTTTCTGATCTGCCTGTTATCGTGCTGGCTTGTCCTCCCACTCTGCCCCCTACCCCACAGTGATTCGGCCTCCTTGCTTCCTTCCTCAAACGCCCCTGGTGTGCTCTCCATTGCACCAGCCACTCCACTTGCTCTTCCCAAGGCCAGGAGCTACCCTTCCCCCTTCAAGCACATGCCATTTTTCCTGTGAGGCCTTTTTGGTCTCTGTTGAAAGCTGTGCCACTGTCTCTCCCCCACACTGCATCTCCCGGTTCTGTTTTGCTGTAGTTCATAGTGCTTATGCCATATAATGCAAAGTATATTTCTCTCACTTACTTTGGGTGGGGGAGTCTCCATTTGTTCAGCAAGAAGGCCAGCTTCCAGAGGTCAGGGACTGTGTAATTTGGGCCACAGATGTCTCCCCAGCATGCAGGAGAATACTGGGACAGAGGGTGGGTTCCACAAATAAAGAACCAGTAGGAGCTGGAATCATTTGTCTCCAGGCCCTCTTGGAGGCAGTGCAGTAAAGGACAGTCGTCTTGATACTGAGAGGTTCCAGACAAGTGCCTTGGGAGCAAATAATAGGAGGAGGCTGTGGGTGCAGAACTCTAGGGGTCCCCACTCCAGGCAGCTCCAATTGCATTCATTTTATTTCTTTGGATTTTTATATATGATTGCCTCTAAAGAAAGGTTTCTGCTGCTTTAGGTAAAAGTTTTTGAGGAAAGAACGTAGAGATGAAAAGAAATGGAGTGCAATTCAGAGCTACTCTCTGTAACAGTGAGATCTCAGCCAAGACACATAGGTTTTCTGAGCTTCAGTTTCTGTGTGTATAAAACAAGGATGATGCCTATATAATTTAGGGGTAATATTAACAATATTTAACAAATGGTGAAGCACAGGCAGTGGTCAATCATAACACACTGGTATCAGCATTGCAGGGGACAGAGGATGGCTATGCCTAGCATAGGCAGGGAGTCATTAAAATGTGGGTCCTCAGGTTGATCTCAATTGCCTTCCCAGGCAGTTGGGAGTCTTTGTGGTCCCTCTAAGAGACATAGAAGTATGGAGGAAGAACACAGCTAATTCAGAATGAGCAACAAAACTCAAACTTTCTTGCAGCCACCTTTGGACTGCAGACTCAGAATGCCCCAGGAATGAAAAACCAAGCAGAATGTCTAACCCACTTTCTTCCTATAGCCCTTGCCAGGGATTAAACGGCATACCCCAAAGCTACAGACAAGTCATAATACACCCATATTTTATCAGCCTAATTAATGTTTAAAAAGCATTTCTGCAATAAAATGCCTCTGTAATAACCAGTATGAATCACAAAGAAGCTATGGCCATGTTTAATTTGATCACAGAAGAGATTTCTAGTTAGTGGAGCATCACTGCCAATGGCCCCTTACTGGACACAGCTAAACACAGTCAAGTGATTGCATTTCCAATCAGTGACAGAGTCTGGGACTGACAAGTCCCCTGTGAATACATTTCCTGGCCACAAAATTCACTCTTTATTTCCTGCCTGGTTCTGCAATGGTGTGTTCTCCAACCTTTCCCTGTTACTGGGCTGTTTACCAGCTTCTCCAGAGGATCTTCACGTGACTGTTACGAAAGAATTGTCGGCAGAGATTGCCTGATGGCATACCTCTGTCAAGTCATTCTTTCAATTTGGTGAGCTGATGAAATGCATCAATTATTTGAAAGCACTAAAGTTTGACAATTTCTTCATGAAATGAATTTTTAGTGGCCGCATAACAATAGACACAAAATGAGTTGGAATAAGTGGGAAGTTGACAGGCCAGGTTTTGCATAGGGAACCAATTTCTCCTTGGCACAACAGACCTCTCTTTACCCATTCCTTCCCACTTCTTGCCTTTTTCACCCTTAGCTGCTACTTCCCTGGGAATTTTCGAGTCAGTCGAGAGGTAAAGAGCTGATGCTTATCTCACATGGCAGATCCAGCCATGCACCTGCCATGGTGCATGGCTAGATCTGATAGAAATAGGGATGAATTTTGGACCTAGGAGACATAAATCATTAAATCAAAACAAAATATTACCCTGTCTCTGGTTTGGCTATGGACAAACAGACCAGTTGTCCAGTCCAGTCTCACAGATTTAATTGCTGTGCTCTAGTTTTAAGTGCACATAACTTTCAACGTAATTCATAACTAATCCAAACACAGCTACCTGCTACTAAAAATGAACTATCAGAAGTTTCATGTTATTTACTCTGCTATAAAAGTATAAATTGGATCACATTAATGGCTATCCCTATAATAATGTTTTATACTGACATCCCAACTTGCTTTCTAAACAAGCCACATTATATTGTGGTTAAGAACTTGGGCTCATAAATCCAAATGCTTGGACTAAACTCTTGACTGCCATTTCTAATGTCCATAAGTTGATTCTGTGTAGCAGTAGGCATTCCACTCAAATTTCTGTTCTGAGCAGTGCATAGTAAACCCTCCCAACATATGTAGTATTTAACAGTTCAAAGTACTCTAAATATATATTATCTCAAGGAAATTTTCCAGCCCCTTGTGGAGAAGGAGGAGATATTATCGCATCTCTTAGGCCTTCACTATGGCAATCTCTCTGCTCTGAAAGTTCCCCCTCATCCTCCAGATTTCAGCTAAGATAACACTTCCTCCAGAAGAAGCTGTCCTTAACCCAGATCTAGTACAGGGCACCATGCACTGCCATCCTCCATTTCTTCTGTGGTAGCACTCACAGCACTATTCTGTCACAGATTGTCTACACATCTGACCCCCACAAAGCAGAAGCTCTGGGTGCATCTTACTCACCACTACATGCCCAAAGCTGAGCACAATGACTAAATCTAAAAGATATATACTATTTCTTTAAGGCATGCATTATTTAATTAATAGGTAAATTAGTTTGAAGACATAGAAATCAGGAACAAAGCAAAAATGTCCCCTCTTCTACTCCTATTCAGCCTTGTACAGGAAGTCCTAAACAGTGCAGTATGGAGAAAAAAAGGTACACAGATTTCAAGGAAAGGAAGAAAACTGCAATTATTTACAGATGTCATGACTGCCTGTGTAGAAAAACCACAAAGAATCTACAAAAAAGCTATCAGAATGAAAAGGTGAGTTTAGCAAGGTCACAGGGAAATGAGGTCAATGTCCAAAACGCAATTGTATTTTTGTACACTAGCAATGAACAATTGAAAATTAAAATTTTTAAATTAACCATTTACAATAATGTCCAAAACCATGAAATACTTAGAGATAAATCTAACATAATAAGTATTAGATTTATATGCTGAAAATTATAAAAACATTAATGAAAAAATTAAAATAAATAAGAAAATAAATGGAAAGACATATTAAGTTTAGTATCAGAAGAGTTGACTTTTTAATTCTCCCCAAATTGATCTAAATATTCAACACAATCCTAATCAAAATTCCACCAGGCTTTTTGTTAAAAATTGGCAAGTTGGTTCTAAAAGTTATATGAAAAAGCAAAAAACCCATAAAAGCCAGAACAATTTTGAAAAAAAAGTTGGACAATTCATAATATCTTATTTTCAGAATTACTATGAAATTAGAATAATTAGGACACTATGGCAGGGGTAAACAAACACTTTTTGTAAAAGATCAGACAGAAATAAATACAGGCTTTACAGTCCAGACAGTCTCTGTCACAACAACTATATAGCAAAAACATCTAGTTAATACGTAAATAAATGGGTGTGGCTGTGTCCTAGCAAAACTTTATTTATAAAAACAGATAGAAGTATAGATTACCCCAAACAGATGGTATTGGTGAAAATATGGACCTACAGATTAATGGAATAGAATGGAATTCCCAAAATAGGCCCAAACATATGTAGTCAATTGATTTTTTTAAAATAAAGATAGAGTGATGATGAAAAGCAAGGACCTACAATGAAAATTACTCTACCCAACAAAACTATCATTTAGAATCAAAGGACAGATATAGAGCTTTCCAGACAAGAAAAAGCTAAAAGTGTTCATCATCACCAAATCAGTATTATATAAAATGTTAAAGGGTCTTCTTTAAAAAGAAGAAGAAAATAAATAAAAAATATGAACAATAAAATGGTAATATATACATATCTATCAACAATTGAATCTAAAAAACAGAGTATGCTAACAAGTAGAAAAGAAAAAGACTCATAGATACAGAGAACATTTTGACAGTTGCCCCATGGCAGGGGTTTGGGAGGATGAGTAAAAAAGATGAAGGGATTAAGAAGTACAAGTTGGTTGTTACAGAGTAGTTGTGAGCATGTAAAGTACAGCATAAGGAATATAGCCAATACTATTCTGACAACTACATATGGTGTCAGATGGGTATAAGATTTATCCAGATGATCACTTAGTAAGTTACATAATGTTTAATCACCATAGTGTACACCTGAAACTAATATAATAATGTATGTCAACTGTAATTAAAAAATTTTAAAAATGATTAAATAGCAAAAATAAATAAATAAAATAAAAATAAAAAGGTACAGTGGTAAGAATCTTGACCCATATCATATTTCAAGACTAGATCATAGATGTAAATATAAATGTATCATTGATTTAAATTTAAAACCTAAAACCATAAAACTCTCAAGGGAAAATCCTCATGACCTTGGGTTAGACAAAGATTTCTTAGACAAAACGCAAAAGCCATTAAACTAAAACAGGAAAAAAGTGATAAAATTGGACTTTGTAAAATTTAAAACTTCTGCCTCAGCCAGGTGGCTCAGTTAGTTGGAGCATCATCCTGTATTCCAAAAGGTCACAGGTTCAATTCCCAATCAGAGCACTTACCCAGGTTGGAGGTTTGATCCCTGATCAGGGCACGTATGAGAGATAACCAGTAGATATTTCTCTCTCACATTGATGTTTCTCTCTCTCCCCCACCCCCTCTCTCCACTTTCCTCTGTAAAATCAGTAAAAACCTATCCTTAGGTGAAGATTTAAAAATAATATTTTTAAATTTAAAACATCTGCTCTTTGAAAGAAATTATTAGAAAGTCAAAAGGTAAATTATAGGCTAGAAGAAAATATTTGCAAAACACACATTGACAAAGACCTTAGAGCTAGAATACGTAAAGAAACTTCCATAATCACTAAGAATAAAAAAAATAATACAATTTTTTTAATGGTCAAAATATATAAACAGGCATGAATTCATGGTACATAAACACATGAAAAAATGCTCAACAATATTAGTAATTGGAAAACTGTGAACTCAAACCATAATAAATGGTTAAATTTTTTTAAATTGACAATGTCAAGAGCTGGTAAAGATATAGACCCAGTTTCTCACTCATTGCTAGTAGGAACAAGAAGCAGTATGGCCGATTTGGAAGGTGACTTGACAGCTTCTTAAAAATTAAACATGCATGTACTATATGATGCAACAAATCCACCGTTAGGTATGTACTAAAGTAGAATACAATGTGTCTACACAAATATCTTTATGAGAATTTTTATATCAGATTTATTCACAATATCTAAATACTGGAAATAATGTGAATGTCCATCAATTTTTGAACGTATAAACAAACTGTGGCATGCACTTTCAATTTAATATTATTCATAAATAAAAAGGAATAAGCTACTGATAATGCAGTAACATGGATTTATCACAAAAGCATCATGTTAAGCAAAAGAGACCAAACACAAAAAGCTATATGCTGTAGGATTCTATTTATATGGCACTCAGAAAAGGGCAAAAATTTATGGAGAAAAACAGAGCAGATGCTAGTGGGTGAGACGAAGGGCTTGATTACAAAATGATACCTTGACTGTGATAGGCTGGTGGTTATATAACTGTATACTTTGCTAAAGCCCACAGCACATAAAAATATGAATTTAATGGTATATAAATTGTACCACTATTATACCAAATGACTTTTTGAGTGGTTCCCCAATGCTCTCAAGATAAAAAAGTTATCTTTAACCTGACCTGGCTGTGCTATTGGCACTATCTTCTATGAATTTTCTATGTGACCACCCCAAGATTCTTGTTAAAATGAAGATTTCCACCCCAAATCATCTGCAGAATCTTTGAGGCAGTTTCAGGAATTTGCATTTTTTAAGCAGCAATTTGGGCAATTCTAAAGTTCATTAAAGCCTGAGAACCCCTAAGGAAGAATGTCTGTCTGATGACCTCCCTGCCTTCTCAGCTCCACGCCCTCCCCAACCCCTACTATCTGCACCTCAGCCATACTGGCTCACTTCCTCCCCTTGGGGCTGCCCACAGCCTCCCTGAAGCCCAGCATAAATGTTACCTAGGGTCACTTTCCAGTACATGTCCCAAGTTGGACAGATGCACCTGAATTCACTCTCACCACACCTGGCACATCTCTTTCCCTGTACTTTTCACTGGAGTAATTAAATACCAGACTGATAAGAAGTGGTATACTGCCCATCTCCCCAGGAAAGCCTCTGTCAGGGCAAGTTTCCTTCCCTGCCCCTCTCTGTGTTTGCTGCCTAGCAGTGTAGCCAACCTATAGTCTTAACAAAACAGCAAATACCTAAACTGTGCCTACTTGGTGCCAGAAATGACTCTCAGTTAATATGTGGAAATATTAATTCACTTAATCTTTGCAACAACCCTATGAGATGGATCCTTTTATCATTCCCATTTTATAAAAGAGCTGAGGCACAAGAAGGTTAAATAACTTGTATTCGGCCTCACAGCTGCTAAATGGCAAGCCTGGATGCAAACCCGGGAAGTGTGGCCTCAGAGAACATGCCAGGAACCACTACGCCATGAGTTTAATATTTCTGCTGAATGAGCAAATGTTGACTGAATAGGAAGAATCAAGTTCACAAATCAACAATCCTATTAGTAATGACCTGACACCAAAGGCTAGCTCTGCTGGTCCCCAATTCCAGCCATTACCAACCTCTTCTCAGACACCCCTGCTTCTTAAACAGCTCACTTCTTCATGGGTAACACAGAAGAGAAACCTACACCAGGGTTTCTGAGACAGAAACTTGGAGATTTCCAGTTTTAGAAACTTTGTATCAATGGATAGAGAAGAGAACAGCAAAAAGAAATACTGTCAACAGCCAGCCTATTCCCACAATTCCAACAACTCCCACTGTTCGACCACGTTTCCTTGAAGTGGATAATCAAATCCATTTACCAGACATTTGAAAGAGCAGGGATGCTTTCTCTAGACAGATAAGCAAGGCAAAAACAAACTAATTTGTACTTCCTTTCTCAAGACTTGGATTTCTCTAAATCAGTCAGCAAGCTCTTACAGAGGCTTTTGGGGAATCAGGAGAGACAACAATGATTGCAGCTATGGTTATTGGCATGCAGTCGGACCACAGACTAATAGAGAGGGAATAATGAGTTTAGGCCAAAGGAAACTGGCAATCTGGCCTCTCAGTGAGTGGTCTTCTACAGAGTTGCACCATTTCTCTTCTGCATGTCACCCCAGAGCCCAGAGGTGCCCACTGCCTTAAAAGGCTGATGCTGGACCCCGAATTTACAGCCAGGGTCCAGCCAGAACCACAGTACTATATATAGCATCCTCCATCTTTCCAGTACAGAGCATGCATGGGTCGGGTGCTGACACACCTTCTGACTCACAAACCAGTAAGCCTGGCCTGGGACCTAAGATTCTGCATTTCTAACAATCTCCCAGCTCCTGCTGATCCTGCCAGTCTGGGACCACAGTTGAACCATGAAGGCTGCAGAAGTCCACAGACCATAAAAGAGGAGGATTAACTCCATCAAGTTATTAGAGGTGGCAAAAAAAAGAAATCCATTTCCCTAGACAACTAAAGATGTAAAGTCAAAACCGAAAACACAACATACCCCTTTTCTCTTGCTTTCCAAACACATGAATTTGCAATCAGTCAACTAGCACTTACCGGATGTTTTCCAAGCAATGGGGGGCCCATGCTTTAAAATCAATCAGCTGCTATGATTATAATAACCCAATGTGATGTGTGTGGAAAAACTAAAGCTGAAGGGAATCAGGATCCAGTCAAACAATAGCAGAATGTGTCTGCAGTGCAGCTCACATCTCAAAGTGGAATCTTTGCAGGCAATTGCCCATCCCATTGGGCCTCCTCCATGGTCCTCAGAACAAAGGCTGGTAAGACGGCCAGTGAACAAGGCAGAAAACTTTTAAAAAAAAATTCCTTTATGGCTATAAAAAAGGATTTGGAAAAAGTTTACATAAAGAGATAAAATGCTCTTCTGAGATATCATTAAGCCACAAATGAGCTGGGAAGAAAGAAGGGGGAACTTCTGCCATATAGTCATGTGCTACATAACAAAGTTTCGGTCACTATGGACTGCATACATACATGACAGTTGTCCCATAGATTATAATCAAGCTGACCTTCCTGTAAGAAATGAACGGACATGTGGTTTAGGAGAAAAAAAATTCTGATGGGAGCAATATCTGTGGAGCTCGGCAGTAGATTACGTCTCACTCATAGCATCTCAACTTCAGGGCACAGATTACATCGCAATCTGTCAGCCACTGACCTTTTTCTGCACTGAGGAACCTGTCTCCCCAGCGCTACATATTCAGAGGGCAATGCAGCTCTCCAGGTCTAGCTTGATGGCATGCAGGGTACATTGCTATAAATTCTTTTTAAGGACCTACGGCCCTGCACAAGGACACAGGTCCATAGGATCTACCTTAACAAGTATTAAATCCACTGCCACTTTAGAGAGAGTTTTCTATCAAATCAGTGCAAAAGACAGCCCTTTGTGCCAAACAGGGTTAATGGAACAACAAACAAATTTTCAAGGTCAAAATATGGATTCCTAGTTCTATACCCTGTCCATGTCAAACATCTTTTTTTTTTAAGAATACCACAAAGTTCTTTAATCTGACCACTGTTCCAACATGCAGTAGTCAAAACCACATTGCCATGACAATCCCCTCTGTTCTTACATCTCTCCATCTTGATTTCTTATTCCTGCTGATCCTCAGGCCACCTTTCACTCCCTCCAGACTGTCACTTATGGTGACTTACACCTTACCAGCCAGTTTCTACTGGGTGTTGATCCAGCCTACATCCCTGTTCACGAAGCAGCATTGACAGCTTTGGTGTTTTATATCTGATCTTGTCAGAAGGAATCAGAGGAAGGTCTTGTGGGACAGTTTTTATAAAATCTACAATAGTGCATATTAATGATCTAGGCCTTCACATTCACTCACTACTCACTCATTGACTCACACTGGACCACTTCCAGGAATGCAATCTTCATTCATGGTAAGTGCTCTATACAGGTGTACTATTTTTTATATTATATACTGTATTTTTTTAAGGTTTTATTTATTTACTTTTAGAGAGAGGGGAAGGGAGGAATACAGAGAGAAACATCAACATGTGAGAGATATATTAATTGGTTGTCTCTCACATACCCCCAACTGGGGACCTGGCCTGCAACTCAGGCATGCGCCCTGACTGGGAATCAAACCAGTGACCTTTTGGTTCACAGTCTGATGCTCAATCCACTGAGCCACACCAGCCAGGGCTGTACACTGTGTTTTTACCATACCTTTTCTAAGTTTAGATACACATATACTTACTATCATGTTACAATTGCCTATAGTATTCAGTGTAATAACACGCTGTATAGGTGTATAGGGTAGGAGCAATAGTCTATATCATACAGCCTAGGTGTGCAAGAGACTATACCATCGAGGCTTGTGTAAGTGCACTCTTGATATTTGCACAATGATAAAATCGCCTAATGATTCATTTTTTAAGATGATATCCCTGTCATTAAGTGATGCAGGACTATATTTCTTGCAAGTGATTTCTTATCTACCACCCTCAAGGACACTCAAAATCACTCTGTAGGTGGGACATGTTATTATCCACATTTCCCAAATGAGGAAACTGAGACTTCAAGAAGTTAAATGCTTTGTTGTCATTCCAACCAGCATCCAGAGGAGTCCTGCTCTATCATGCGAACTCCAAAAGAAGTGAGCTAACTTACAAACACAAGTCATCGAGTGTACAAGTACATCTTTAGCACATATATGGTTTTCCAAGAATTTTCCTACACACTGTCTTAAGACATGTGAAAATAAATGAGAAGTTCATTCCTCAAAATACCATACTTTATGTGAAGACAGACACATGGTAAGGGATCCAGTGATGAGATCCAAAGGTACAAATAGAAAGAGATGTGAAGTCAAACATCATAGGAGGGACATGGATATCAATGACAATTAATATTAACCCTATGGGAACTAACAGCCATTAAGTACTTCTAAATGTTAAGCATTTTTAACAGTGACTGGAATGTCAAAAACTGTACATAGGGCTTGATATATAACACCTCACTTAATTCTCAGAACAACCATGGGTAGATAGATGGGTGTTATAATAACCAATCTCATTATCTGGATGAAGAACTGAAGCTCAGCTTGCTAAGTAAATTGCTTAAGATCATATAATCAGACAAGGTAAAAATAAGATTTAAACCCAGGTCTCTGGACCTCAAAGCTGGTGTTCTTACCCACTGCTCTCACTGTGGATGAAAGAGAATTTTGGAGAAAGGACTCACTGGTCCAACTCTTTTCTAAGATATCTTGTTACTTGGTAACTGACTCAGCACCCCATGGATGCTCTAAGCTGGGTCCTTGGTGATGATTTTCATGTATGAGACCAGTGTGTTGAAAGACAACCAGAAAGGAACTAAGCTCTGAGTCACAGAGAGTTGAAAGAGAAGGTCAGATGGGGACAGAAGATTCTGAAAGGAAAGAGATCTTGTGGAAGCTGAGGCCTGTCTGAGACCCTCACAACTTAAAAGCATCAGATGAATTAGATTGCCAGAAATTCCCCAGTTTCTGTATTACACCTTCTATTGCTTGAGGTATCCAACTAGTTACTCCTGCATTCATTCAACAATGATTTGTTTCCTCCTACATATCAGACACTGTGCTAAGCATTGGGTATAGAACAGGAAATTAGACTAAGCCTCTGGTCTCATGAAATTTATATGTGGTGTGGGGATGACAGACAATGCAAATAAGGATATAAAACAATGTCAGGTATTGATAAGGGCCTTGAAGAAAAATAAAGCAAAATTAGATGGGAGTGAACTTACTTATTTTCAAGTTTCTGTTGAAATATAATATGCCCATAGAGAAGTGCACATGTCAAATTTTACATCTGACTGAATGTTAACGTGCTGAAAAAAATGTTACAAGCAGCCAGATCAAGAAACAGAAGACCATATTTCAGAAGCCCCCACAGACCCCCTTCCAAAACACAACCCTGGATGGTTAGGGAAAGTGCTGCTGGAGAAAGTAACAGAGACCCAAATAAAGAAAAGGAGGAAGTGAGCCATGTGGGTATTGAGGGGAAGAGTATTCTGGGCAGAAGGAAAAGCAAGTGCAGAGAATGAATAAACGAAAGGCATTTAAGGAATATCAAGAAAGCAACTGTGTCTAAGGCACAGAAGATGGATGCATAGATAGATGGATAGATGAATGGATAGGCTAATGGAAGGAAGGAAGGATAGATGAAAAGAAGGATGCAAGGTAGGAAGAAAAGAAGGACAGATGGACAAATGAATGAAGTGAGGGGTAGAAGATGACATCAAAAGAGAGTCAAGAACCAGATCAGACAGAGTCTTGAAGTAGGAAGCTACGATTTGATTCTAATAGCATTGGGGAATCACTGGATGGTTCTTAGCTGAGCAAGGTGTGACTTCATTTGCATTTTCAGAGCTCAAGTGGAAGACAGATTTAAGGAGTAGAGCTGAGCAGTGATCCAGTGTGGGTAGATTTTTACCTCTGGGGAGGAAGAAGCATACCATCTCCCTCCTCACCTCACTCCCAAAACTTTTCACTACACATATTAAATGGAAGGGGTTAGAGCTGCTCTAACTTGAATCATCCCAGGCACTATAGTCTTGGAGAGCCTTGCAGGAAACCCAGGGCCCTGGTCTCAGTTATAGCTTCCAACAGTCAAGCTGGACAAGGCAAACTGCAGCACACTAGCATTCTCTCAGGATAAACATTCTCTGTCTTCATTAGCTCCAGGCATCTCCCTTCTGTGTCACTTCTCCGCTCAGTACTCTTACTTATCCCACAGACATTCAGTGTTCCTCTGTTCTTGCACCCCCACCTTAACTCAAAAGCATGAGGATATGTGGTAAGTACCATGGAGCCCGAAACTCTTCTCATCAGTGTATGAACAATCTCAATTTTTACAGTTCAAGCCTCAGCTAGCTCCCTTAGTGTGCAATGAAATGTCTGTCTCCAGTAGGAATTCCAGACCGTCAAAAATCATAGGAGAGGTCTGCAGACAGAGAGAGACAGAGCTTTTCTTTGTGCCCCTTAAATGACCTGGTGAAGAGACAACGCTCCAAATGTTCTCAACAGAAAGACCCCCAGCTGATGGCTGCTGCTTTCTCCCCTAAGCTAGCCTCCCTACCCCCACAGCCTTGTCTTAGGATACCTCTCACCCCTAACCAATGCCAGAATCACTAGCTACCTTCCCGCAGCAGCCTCCCCCGCTCCTTCTGGTACTCAGGACAAGGGAGGGGCAGAGAGGAGAGGTTCAAGGGCAAAAAAAAGAGTGTTCTGATCCTCAACCATGAGCCACAGATAGGGAAGGACAGGGCAAGGGAGCCCAGCCATGGAATTAGAAACAGGATCTGTGTTTCAAAACAGGGAAGGAGCAAAATTAATGCTAATTAGTGAGACGGAAGAAGCAACAAGGTGCAAATAGAAAAACTTGGGTTGTCTGAATAATCAATGCTAATCACAATCCTTTATGGGAATTGTTTCCCATTTTATTCCTAATTACCATTCTCTACAACAATGATAAAGCATATCACTAAATATAATCTCAAATTAACATTGTAGTAAGCTCCATTTGATTATAACAGTAAATTCTACATGTGTCCAAGGAGTGATTACAAAGTACTGAGTGTTTTCAAAATTAACTCCTAGCAAGCATGCTCTTTGCTGGTGGCCCCAGGCTTCAAATAGACAGGCTCTGAGCAATCACTTCTACATGTTATGATCACGTCTCCCAGATTTTCTCAGAAGGTCCCCAATTTAAAATACCCCATCCCTGCTGTCCTCATGGGCGTTCAAATATTGGCCAAACTGTGATGCCTACTTTTAGTTCAGGAATGTGATCACCACACTCAAATAATGTGGGTTGATACTCAAATTTTATGAGGTCTGAGAACTCACAAGTCACAGTGGTCCAGTTGTCTCTGGAACCTTGTCTTCACCAGCCAGACCAGGACAGATTCCTGTCATTGCATAAGGAGTAGGTACTTTGATGCTCTCCTAGGTTGGTAATAAAGCATTGACTCTTCTCCTGGGTTAGCATTTAGAAACCTGGACATTCCACCTCCACAAAATCCAAGAAGGGCAAGAGCCTTCTCCCCAGTAAGGCATGCACCCACTCACCAATGGCCGAAGTATGGGATTATTAGTCCAAACAAGGAAAAAAGCTATTTTGAAAGGACCATCACTTGGAGTCCTGCTGGATGTTTTTGAGGGAGCTGCCCTGCTGCTGAGGAAAAAGCTGAAAGAATTTCAGTCTGAGCCCATCCAGCAGAGATTGCCTTACCTGAAATCATCCCAGCCTCCAAAGTACAAACTGAATCTACTCTGTGGACCATCCTGTATCATACAATACAAAAAATCCAAAGCCACAAGTGGGACCCCTCTTGGATAACAGCAACTCTCAGCAGCTTCCAACAGCTGGAGCCAGCCCTGTCCCAGCTTCCCCTACCATAGCTCACTGGCCCATCACAAAGTGCTTTCATGCTGAAAAGGGAGATGAAACATTGTTTATAATCTCAAAGCATAGAGACAATGCTATTATATCATGCTCTAATGACAACCAGTTATTAAGGGTTATGTAGGGCCTGGAATGGGCATGGCCCAGACCATCTCTTCAACAGCAGTGGGTTTAGACTTTTGAGGTCACACCTGAATGAGGCTATTTACACAATCCTATTCTTGTATGTTTGTTAAAATCATTCATCTGTCCAAAGTAAACATAAAATTTAGCAATATTGCAATAATTTTGGGATTTATTTTTAAACACACCTGGAAGCTCAACAACGTGAATTAGCTGGGGCCTCTTGAAAGCTCAGAAGAGTCCTGTGCCTATTACATAGTAAATGTGTTAAATTCATTGCTTGGCATTTTAGGCATATTATTTCTAATTCTCACAACAAAATTGCAAGGTGGGTATTACTATTACTATTATTATTACTACTATTATTGCAAAGTAGATAATATGATTTCTATCACAGAGATGAGGTTAGGAGGTAGATATTATTATTTCTTTATAAAGATGAGGAAACAAACTTAATAGAGTCTTAGAAGCTTGCCTAAGAGCATATGGCTGGGACAGGTAAAACTATCAGCCCTGAAGAGGCTGGTTCCAATAGGCTTGTACAAGAAGCTGCTTTTGCACATTAGGGACATGTGGCCATGTAGAAGCAGGATGTCCTTTACTGAGGAGGAAGAAACCTCCTGCAAACCTCCACAGAGGCTCTGCCCCAGCCAGACTATGACTATTTGCATGTGTCTCCCACGAATCAGCCTTGTACCGGGAGTTCTCTGCCACCTCCATCACTCCCAGCACCTCTCACAGAGGTGTTCCACTAATATATGGGATTGGCCCTGGGCTTTCAAAGCAATTTTGAAAAATGAATCTGAAACGGTGCATGTCAAGGTTGCAGACAGTGATGATTCAGTGACAAGCATCCTTAATAACATAAAAGCTGCTATGCTAAGTTCAGGAAGCTCAGAAACTTCCCTCTCATTGCTGGGAATACTGTCAAGGCACTTCCTACAAAATGTGTTCAAGGCCCCAGTTCCAGAGTTCTGTGTACCAGCACCTTACCAGGTTAAGGAGAGCTGGTCCCTACTTCAAAGCTACATCATGACAATGACTTTTCAATGCGGCATGCCACAGGAAGTCACATCTTTCTAAGAAGGGTACAGCTGCAGATCTCTTCCGAGTCACAATGACAAAGCAGACCTTGCATGCTTGCAGGCATGATTCTAATGCTGACCAAGTGTACAGGAGCTGGCTGGCACCATCTATAACATGGGGCCAAGGATCCAGGATACATGCAAGTAGAGATCTAGATTTGCCTATTGTGTGTTGTTCAATTTCAAGCTGGCCCCATGTTACAAACTGAGGAACCAGGAGTACCTTTGTTTTTTGTTATTGTTGTTTTGGGTTTTGGGTTTTTTTAACCGTATACCCTGTTTCTCCAACTGGCAGTAGGCTCTCCCTCAACAGTCTAGACAGGGTTCTCACTATATTCTGAGAAACCTGGGTTCCTCTAGAGTGCTCCAGAGCTACCACAGGGAGAATAAGAGGTAGTCAACCAGCCAGTGTCCCAGGGTGGGCATTCCAGATTCAGTCTGGGCAAGCTCACTTTGATCTGTATCTTACACTGGGTTTTTGTATAAGGTATTCTTTTCCAATGGGTTACCTTGCTTTTTTTTTTTTTAATATGGAAAGGAGAAAAAGGAAGAATAAGTGCCACCCAGGTTTGTCCCATTTGAAGAGAATCCTTCCATGGAGGGATGAACATGTTCTTCCTCAAGGGGGGATATAAAAAGATTCCCTAACTGGGTGTCAGAATTTAAATTTGAGATAGTATCTTCCAAAGAATGAAGGCTTATTGTCTCCCATTTGACTATCCTCATTATGGCAGAGATCAGAGGTCTCAAACTCGAGTGTCTACAGGGAATAGACTGAAAGTTTACAGAGAAAGGAGGCCTCTGAGGGCCTCTGTATTTTGCATCAAAAGCTGCTACACAGCTCACCTTGGGGTTGCCTTGGCGACATAAAGGTCAGTGTTGCCAGAGATTCAGATTTTGCAAATGAAGTTGGAATTCCAAAATTGTATGTGACTTCTCCCCACAAAATAAAAATTCTCTATGAGCCCAACTATACACATCTGTGGCCCCATGTTGCCAAACTTTAGAACTGGACCAGACAGATTCACTACCTTTATTGAGGCTGGAGAGAAGGCAAACCACCCCCCACATTCCCCGCCCTGCCATGGACACATAGGAATAGCAGGGCTGTAATTGAAGATGTTGACACAGACTTCACTTTCATCCAACTTATCCCTGACCATCTCCCTCCACTCCACCCCACCCCAACCCACATCTGGTCAGTTCCTTCTCCTCTTTGAGCTCTGATTTCAAATGTCCTTTCTTCTTCAGGGAAATCCTTCCTTGGTCTCCGCTTCCTCCAGACTAGCTCAGCACGTCCCTTACAGTCGGTTTCTCATAGCTAATCCCTGTGCTGTTCTTTCCCAGCAATTAACACAATTTGCTTTTATATCTTTGGTTGACCTTTTGAAGAACATCTGTCATACCCTCTAAACTGTAAGCTCCAGGAGAGTAAAGGCTGTACTTTTGACTCTCCATTATGAATCCCCTACACTTAGCCCAGTACGTAGCCCATAGGAAGCACACAGATCTGTATGGATTTGCATGAGTAACCCAGAACACCAAGAATTACTGGTCACTACCGACACATTTGTCAGAAACACACAAGATTCCCTGCCCACCCTCACCTTTGATTTTTTGTGGACTCTGCCCATGTCTTTGCCTGGTTGAATTTGGTGTCACTCATTGGCTGGTTTAGATCTCTCTAACTTTTTATCCCTAAGTCTTTGGCTCCGCAGTCACTCCCTTTGTCTTCTCCACATCCACAGGAACCCAATGAAGAAGAGAGAATTTGTCGGTTCCATTTTACAGGAATGTAAAGGAAATAGGAGTGCCCAGAAATTTGGGCAGATTCAGTGTTTGGGGCTCTCTGAATTCAATCCCAGTTCCCTTTCTTCTGGGATCAATGTTGGGGAAGATGAGTAAGAAACAAACCCTGACATAAAGAAGCTTAAACACCCAATATCAGTGATCTATAAGTTTTATAGCTGTGATATGCTATATATATGCTATTGATATACTTTATGTCAATAGCTCTACATCCTAGCCCATCCTTATTAATGCTTAAGCATGCTAGAACTTGTGCATATGCATATAGTTAAAAAATAATTGTATTTTAAGTAAGCTTGAGCAACTAGGACCTAGTACAGTAAGTCCTCACTTAACGTTACCAGTCATTTTAATCTCCTTACTTGCAATAGTGGGTTGGATAGCATCGCCTAGATATTCATGTCTACCCAGAACCTTAGAATGTGACTTTATTTGGAAATAGTGTCTTTGCAGATGCAGTTAAGAATCCTGAGAGAGGAATCAAGATGGCGGAGGAGTGAGTGGCAATCACACTGACCTTCTCCCAGAACCAACCTGAAATTACACCTAAATTGTGGAGAAATCACCTGGAACAAACAACTGAACAATAGCGAGAGAGGAGTCTTGTAACCTCAGAGATAGAAGAATTGGCTTTAGCGCAATCTAATTGGTATGGAGTGCGGTAGAGACTCGAGAAGGTGGGCAGGGAACCCACGGGTGCCAACAGCACCAGAAGGAGATTGGCCAGTTGGATCCCCCTGAGAAGAGCGGGATCTAAACCAGACACGGGGATCTCCAGCCTACAGCACTGGAGCCCAAAAAGTACGCAGAAAACAGCCAGCTGTGAAAAGCGGCAGGGTTGCTCTCTGCCAGAGACAGGCGGCTGGAGACGCAAAGAACCCTTTAAAGGGCCAACGCATAAATTTTTATTTGCAGCCACTTACCCTGGTCTCCGGCAAAGATGGGGGTAGTGTGGGCTAGAGATGCCTGAGGAGAGACTGGGGAAGGAGGCTTTGGAGGAAGAACTGAGCAGCCGGCAAGATCTCAGTGCTGACTCATCCCCCATGCGGCAGCAGCCATCTTGCTCAGACAGAGACCACACCCCTGAGCGGCAGCAGCGGCAAACTACCCCAATAGCCCCGCCCCCAGGTGGGATTCCACCCAACCCTGTGCTGTCTAAGCTGCCTGCTGAATGCAGAGTGGCAGCCACAGATAGTTGATCCCTGGCTAAAGCGGGGACAGAATTGTCTAGAGACACTTGAGGAGACACTGGGGATGGAGGCTTTGGGGAGAGAATGGAGAGGGTAGCCAGTGGCATGCCAGTGCTGACTCCTCCCCCATACAGCAGCAGCATCAGAGGACCCAATGACCCCACTCCCAAGAGGGACTCTGCCCCGCCCTGAGCTGTCTAAGGTGGCCTGCTGAGTACAGAGTGACTAGATTAACAGCTGAAGGACACAGCCACAGACAGTAGATTCCTGGAAGTCTCAAACAGACTGCCTAAGGTCAGACAGGGATGACATCTGACATCATCAGAAACAGATCCAGAAAGTAAAAACAGCGGTCTCTTCCCAAAGAAGTTCACACCACAAAGTCAGGAAATCAAGACAGATCAACTTAAGATGCAGCAGCAAAAAAGAAGAGTCTCACAAAATATGGGAAGACAAAGAAATACCCCCCACTCAGAGGGAAAGGAGGAATCCCCAGAAAGAGAACTAAATGAAACAGAGGCAAGTAAACTATCAGATATTGAGTTCCAAACAATGGTTCTAAGGAAGCTCGATGAGCTCAGTGAGTTCAGAGAGAATTCCAAAAACTACAGGAAAACTACAAGGAACTTACTGCAAACTATATCAGCATGAAAAAGGACATAGAAACTATCAATAAGAGGCAAAAGGAAATGAAGAATACAATTTGTGAATTGAAGAACACTGTAGAAAGAATCAAAAGCAGGCTAGATGAAGCTGAGGATCGAATCAGCGAGCTGGAGGACAAAGTACAGAAAAAGCTCCCAGAAGGAGCAAGAAAAATGAAAAAAGATTCAAAAAGAATGAAGAGGCATTGAGGGAAATGCAGGACAACCTGAAATGTAATAATATCCTTATACTAGGGATACCAGAAGGAGAAGAAGAGGTGCAAGAGATAGAGAACCAGTGTGAAAAAGTAATGATGGAAAACTCCCCTAATTGGAGGAGAGAAAAAGTCACACAAGTCCAGGAACCACAGAGGGTCCCATTCAAGAGGGACCCAAGGAGGCCCACTCCAAGACACATCATCATTAAAATGGCAAATATCAAAGACAAACAGAGAATCCTAAAGGCAGCAAGGGAGAAGGAGGTAGTACATATAAGGGAGCCCCGATACGGCTAGGAGCTCACTTCTCAACAGAAACACTACAAGCCTGAAAGGAGTGGCAAGAAATGTTCCAAGTCATGAAAAGCAAAGGCCTGCAACCAAGACTGCTCTACCCAGCAAGGCTCTCAACTAAAATGGAAGGCAAAATAAGGAGCTTCCCAGACAAAAGAAGGCTAAAAGAATATACCTCCACCAAATCAGCACTGCAAAATATGCTACAGGGGCTGCTTTGAGATGAAGAAAAAGAGTCTGAACACTCAGTTCCTTTCAGTTGCCAATACTTGATATTACCAACATTTTTTAATACATATTAATCTGATTGTGACAAGATGTGTTATTTTAATTGTTCCTTTATTATTTGTTGAAACTAAACCTGTTTTTGTATTTTTCGTGCCTATTTCTATTATTTTTAAAAAGCTTTAAATGACTTTTGGGTATTCTTTATCCATTTATTGATTAAAGGTTTGTAGAATTCTTTTCCCTAAAAAAGAAACAACTATTAACCCTTTTTTAGATGTGTGGCAAATACTTTCCCATTCTATTACTTGTCCTTTAACTTTTTTTATATGTATATCACTATATAGTCTTAAATGTTTCATATAGTCATATTGCCAATATTTTACTTTATAGCTTCTGGGTTTGAATATTTTACTTTAGGGTAAGAAAAATATTAGTTTATATTTTCTCCTAAAACTCCTTAGATTCTACATATTGATTTTTAAGTCACCTGAATATTTCTTGCATAATGTGTGAAATAGGGCTCTGTATTTGCTTTATTTCAAGTAATAATGGCCCATGCACCTTATTTGTGGAATAACCTTATTTTACCTACTGATTTGAAATATCAACTTAATCATATATTACATTGTTAGACAGATATATACAGTTGTCTCTAGAATGCTCATTATATTTCATTGATCTACTTGATTATTTCTATGCTGGTATCATGTTGATTTAATTGCTGAGACTTCATAATGGTTTTAAATTTTTTAATATTTTATAATTAACTTTGATGATTAAAAAAATAAATAAAATCAATCTGCATTTAAGAAAGAAAGAGAGAGAGAGATGGAACTCCTACCTTTTGCGACAACATGGATGGAACTGGAGAATATTAAGCTAAGTGAAATAGGCCAGTTGATGAAAGACAAATATCATATGAGCTCACCTATAAGTGTAATCTAACTCAACAAAATAAACTAACAAACAAAATAAACCACAGGTATGGAAACACGGAGCAGACTGAAAGTTACCAGAGGGATTGGGAAAAGAGGACAATGGTGGACAGAAGGGGAAGGGACTAGACAAAGAACATGTGTGAATGACCCATGGACATGGACAACAGAGTGGGAATTGACTGTGGGAGTGGGGGTTGGGCTGGGATGGGTGGAGGAGGGTATAGGGGGAAAAACTGAGACAACTGTAATAGAATAAACATGATTTATAAATTGAAAAAAAAAGAATCTTGAGATACACTCATCATATAAGAGAAGGGGAAGACACAGGGCCACGAAAGAAAGAGCTGTGAAGATGGAGACAGAGATTGGAGTAATGGAGACAGAGACTGGAGTTTCACTAGGAGCCACAAGAAGCTAGGAACAAGCAAGGGAAGATTAACTCTAGAACCTCAGGAGGGAGCTCAACACTGCTGAAATCTTGGTTTCAGACTTTTGCCTCTGGAACTGCTAGTGAATACATTCCTGTTGTTTTAAGCCACCAAATTTGCGGTGATTTGTTATAGCACCCTATGAAATGAATACAAGGGTTTGTGCCATCTAATTCTCACAGAAACTGTATGAGGTATGGTTTTACAAGTAAGGTTACTGTGGCTCAGGGTGGTTACTGACTTGAGTAAGTATATAACCAATTAATTGTTGAGTCAGCTTTGAAATTACGTGGTCACTCTCTGACCTCCTACAACTATGGCTGACAAGCCTTTTGGGTCACACCCTGAGTAGAGAAGAGTTCCCCTATACACTCCAGACATGAGACCCTGTGCTGTGATTAGCACTGTTTACAAGGGGGGTTTCTTTTCACAAAAATCTTCTTTGGCTTCCCTTCCTCCTGAGTTCTCTAGCTCATGCCACAGAGATTTACTACATTAAGCTATTGAGCTTGCTCGATGTTATTCCTTCATTCTCCAAATGGAATATTTCAGTAACACAACTGCAACCTACCTATCCTTGACCTGAATTCAAAGCACATACAAAGGGGGGATCCCCCCGAAAAACAGAATTATCTTCTGGAGGGTGGGCCCCTTGTAGCACAGGCTTCCCCCACTAGGTGAGTGTTCTAGGAACACATCTGTACCAGTGTTCCAGCTGGCATTGATGTGAGAGGTGAGTTTGGCCTCAGAGATATTTTCTTTTTTGAAGACTCTTTCAAGGCATTTGCCCATTTCATCATGGGTGATTTATAAGCACACCTGCCCACACCACGCTGAGTATTCAGCAGTTTTTGACCAAAAATGGCATGACCCCCATGCCCCACCCTCCCTATTCACCCAATCTCGCCCTGAGTGACTTCTTTTTGTTGTTTCTCTGGATGAAAAAAAGTCCTCAAAGGGAAATGTTTTGCAAATGTGGAAGAGGTGAAACAAAAAATGGCAGAAGCACTGAAAGGCATCAAAATCGACGAGTTCAAAAACTGTTTTGAGCAGTGGAAAAAAAACATCCTGAGAGATGTATTTCATCAGATAGAGAGTACTTTGAAGGTAACTGAAGTTTAAACATGTAAGAATAAATACACAAATTTTTATAAATAAATGCCAGGTATTTGGGGGTCCCCCTTCATATGTTGCTAATAATCAAGGCTCTTCCTTCTGTAAACTTTCCTCCTCCCACCACCAAAACACTTTGGGGAGAGGCAGAGAGAGAACAGCAGAATCTCAGATAAATGGACAACTCTAGCATGTACCCCTTTCTGTTCCAGCTCAGAAATTGGCCACCTGAAACAGGCCTTCCTCCAGCTTCCAACCCAGAGGTCAGGAAGGGCAACGTGAACATGGTAATTTTTCTAAGTGTCTTATTAAATCTCTGTCAAGTGGCTGAACATCTGTTCTCTTTTCTGCTTGTGTTTTGAGAAACAGATCTAGCCCAGAATCACAGGGCTGCAAGGGACCCCATTCATGTATAATCATACCAAAGCTTTCTCTCAGGCCCTAGCCAAAGCAATTAGCAAAGCTGCTTTTAACCAATTAGGATCATGTTTTTTAGCTCCTTCAGGCCAAGGCTGCTCTCTCCCTCCCCACCACTTGGCCTTTGTAGAGGCCATTTCAAAAGGCACAATTTGAACCAATTATGCCTGTCTTGTTATTATAATCATTAATCATCATCACTCTAATGATAACTAATAAGCTACTTCACATCCCTTTCTGGAACATGATGGGGGTCTACATAAATAAAAAACAAATATTTTGTAGAATGCTTCCAAGTTTTGCATCGTCCATGTAAACATACGTGATCTTGTTAGGTCTTCAATACTGTAAGGTGGATCACTAACAGGAAAATAAAAAGCAACCTTACTCTGGCTTTCAAACCACTCACGCCACAGTCAATGACTAAATAACAAAAAAAAAAAAAAATTAATTAAAACCTAAGAAGGGGCCTATAGTTTAGTATGGTGGACAGAGAAAAGAAGAAGCTTCAAAGTCTACATCTGCATCATGATTCCCTATTTCCTAAGCCTAGTTTTCTCATTTGTGAAATGGGCATTCATGGCACTTAGAAAGTGCCTAGAAATATGCTTATTAAATAATAGCCCACAATGATAATAATAATTATTGAGCTCATACAATGTTTCAACCTTGTGCTCTACCCCCCTACATGGTTCATGCCATTTAATCCTCAAGGCAACCCCACAAGTAGGTGCTATTCTTCTATTGCTTTACAGTTAAGGTAAATAAGACAAGGAGAGTCAAGTGTCTTGCCTAAAAGTTCCCAAATGATATCCTAAATACTCCATAAATAGTGTCTTTAAAAGACTATATACTCACAGATAGTCTTTATATATACATACTATGTATACATATATATGTATGTGTGTATGCATATTATGTAGAGTATATGTGCATACTATATACACATTTGTATGTATGTATGGAGAAAGCAAGATGGTGGAGGTAAGGGCTCAGACAGAATTAACTCATTTGGCATGATGTTGTGGAGGGGAAAAAAAGGAGGATTTGAGCACGTGGTGTGTTTTGATTGCTATGCATTGTGACTTCCTATGCACTATTTCCTTTAACACTCACAACCATCCTTCTAGGTGGTATTACCATCTCTATTTAAGACATGAGAACTCTGGGGCAGAGAGTAATGCTGACCCAATGAGGCAGAGCTGGGACTCAAATACCCTTCTGCTTCTGCCATAGCCCATGATCTTCTGTAGATGTTTCCAAGGCTGTGCTGTGCTGTCCAGCCTCCTTCTCAGCACTATGCCTGGAGTCTTCCAGCCCATTGCCTAGCCTCCAAACTTCTGGGTTCCAGAAACCAGAGTGTTGATTTCATCGGGTTTTCATGGAGCGATCTTCTGCATTGAAGAGCAGCCAAATAGCAGGACTGGCCTCAGGTTAGTATCTCTCTGTGTAGAATAAGGCACTTAACACATACACACACCAGCGGCAATAACAAACTCAGCTTCTCTCTCCCCCTCCCAATCCAATCCAGTCCCTTCTACAGTGTCCTCATTTCTGCCTCTATGCCTTTTGCCTATTCTCTTTCTGATTGCGAATGTTTTCCAGCTGCCATCCAGCCAACTGACTTTCTCATTCCACTTAAAGGGAGAAGTGCAACAAATCAGTTAAGAACTATACGCTCCGAGACAACCAATAGCAAAGTCAAAGCCTGTTTCAGCCTCTTTCCTCTGTGGGTCTCAGTTTCCTCATTTATAAAATGGAAATAATAATAATACTTACCTAACAATTATTGAGGATGTTAAATTCCATAATACATGAAAATAGCTTAGCACAATATCTGACCCTCTACAACAAAAGCTAGCTTTAGATATATGTCACTGTTGTCAAGTCTGACCCTCAACTTTTTCTTATATTACTGGGGAGTTCAGCAGGGAAGTTTTCTTTTCCTATCACCAGAGCATCTGACTTACATGGCTCTCTCCCTTCCATAAGGTTACCCTGTCCATAATCAGCCTCACCAGTCCAAGCCTATACATGTGACTATAATCCTTCATTTCTGGTTAGATGTGAACTGCAGACCCCTGAGGAATGAAGCCCCATGGGGGTGATAGCTTTATCTGATTGGAGCCAAACTACGTGAGGACTAGATATCCAGATCCTGCAGTCATGGGCAAACAAGCAATGCCAAGTACAGAGTGGACTATCAGTTTCTAACAGCTGGCCATCCGGCGATTCTCACTGACTCAAAGCTTTAGTCTGGGTCCACACAACGAGATTCATTAGACCTGGTTCATTAACTTACAAATACCAATTACTATGTCAGTGGTGGATATTTCAGAGACATTTTCTATCATAAGAAGGGCATAGAACTGAATTACTCTAAGGAATATGAACAATCTAATTCTCTTGCTCAAGAACCTCCCATGGCTCCCAGCTGCCTGTGGCAATGTTTCTCAAACATTTTGATCTCTGGACTCCTTTGCAATCTTAGAAATTATTGAGGATCCCAAAGAGCTTTTGTTTATAAGGATTGGATCATATCTATCAATATTTGCCATCTTAGAAATTAAAATTGAGAAATTTTAAAAATATTTATTAATCCTTTTAAAAAGTACAGCAATAAACTTTGAATGGACCTTTACCTATGCATTATTTTGTCACATCATGCTTTGAGCCTTTGTGAAGTATTGGATCAATGAGTTACGCAGTTCCTAATGTTGAGACATTCCAATATAAAATATCAAATATTAAACAATGATATTTTTATTGTATGTGGTGGGGAAGAATTCAATGGTTTGTAGTGCAGTTTGGTAACATTGCTTTGATTCATGCTAAGGTGCCTACAGTTTTAGTCACCACTGCTTTTGTTCCACCAGTACAAATGCCAACAAAAAACAAATAATGAATTGATATAAGTACGAAAAACATTTTGACCTCGTGGACATTTCCCTCTGAAAGGGAACTTCTCATGGTTCTGTGGACCACAGTTTGAGAACTGCTAGAGTCAAGTGAGTAGTTAAGAGATTCAGTCAGCTTTGAAAGAAGGCACAAGTGGCCCAAGTCAAAGTCTGCCACATGCTAAGTGCATGACCTTGGACAAGTGACATCCTCTCTCTGAGCCTCAGTTGTCTCATCTGTAAAATAAGACAAATGATAGTTCCTACCTAACAGAACTATGGTAAAGTACACATAAAATATTTTATATAAAAGATTTAATATAGTGCCTGACACAGAGTAGAGTAACCAATAAATAGTATATAAATGTTAAATAAATCATTACAATGTGATGTAAGTGCTAATAGAGGAAGGTACACAAAATAGGATATAAAGGGGAGAATGGCATCTTACTCTGTTTTATATAATACACATGTGGGTATATGCCTGTCCTGCTCATTCTATTTCAGGGTCCCAGGAGAGAGAAAAGGGCTGAGCACTATGCTGAACTTACTTGCATTATCAGGTGATGCCTTATTTATCCCACAGAGCCTCTTGATGCCCGTGGGTAGTTAATGCTCATTATCAAATAAAAAATAACAAAAAGACAGTAGATTAGCTCAGACATGCATTTTCACTTGCATATGGATCTTTTTCAGGTTTTCCATGTCTTGTAACAATAACTATTAATCTGTTACAATGAGCTGACACTAATATTGCTTTCACATGCAAAGGGAGGACTTTAAATTTACATATTCAAACTTCTTAGAAGTCTTCTTTGCTATAAAAAATAATATGCCTATTTTTTTCAGAAGCCAGATCAAAGTAAAGAGCAAACCTCCCTTCTAAAAATCAGCAGCAGCTTCTCTCCAGAAAGAGTCCTGTATACATCTGCATAGCTGAAAAACAAGCTAACAGTGTGTCTGGTTTAAGAGAGAGTTATGAGCCTGCCACGATGTTGAATTATGACAACGCTGCTTTTCAATGCCTCTGTAGGGGCGCCTGTTTGCCCCTTCCTGCTGATCCATACTGCTGGTTCTCCCACGCCCAACCTGCTGCCTACCCTCTAGAGGCTCTGTGGCTCCCTGTAGTCACACCTATGGCTCTGGGCTTCCCTTCTGCTGAGTCAGCTGCAAGTTGCTTTATTTGCCTCTTCAATCGTCCAGCATCCCCAATAACAAAGGAAAACCTATACCTCACAGATGAGTTGTGAGAAAGTTGGCACACAGGGCAAAGGAAGAAAACTGGAATTACTTTTGGAAAATGCTTCAGCCTCAACCTGAGCCAGATAGAGATGCCTCATATGGGACCATCACTGGGGAAGGAATGAAACTCCATTGCTCTCATAAACAAAGTTGTAAAAGTGGAATGTTTGAGCAGGGACAAATGAGTGACTTTACCTTGTTTCACCACCCGCAGCAGCAGCCTTTTCTAAGAGGCACAAGGCTCAGGGCTTCTCCAACATCAGGGTGCCCAGAAAGCCCTGGAAAGCTTGCTAAAATGCTGATTACCTGACCCATCCCTTGTGTGATGCTGAGGGAGAGCCTCCAGGACGCCCCTGAGATGTATTCTCTACGAATCGGGATTTACAAGCTAGACTAGCTAGAGGATCTATAGACCACCCCCCATTTATTTTTGTTTTCACTGTTTATTTATTCTTTCATTAAAAAAACATTCATCACATACCTCCAAATGCCAAACACAATTAGTCATACATAAACATTATAATATATGTTTCCTAATTATATATGTACATGTATTATATATATGATTTATAACAAATTTTGCTTTCATAGAGCTTAAATTCTAATAAGACAAGTCAAATTATCAACAAACAAATAACCGGTGTGATAAATGCTAATGTCCATAGCAGCATTATGTATAATAACCAAAAATATAAATAATCCAAATATTCATCCACAGAAGATGGATATATAAGATGTGGTATATCCATACTATGGAATATTATTCAGTAATAAAAGGAAATGAAGTACTGATAACATGGTACATCATGGTGAACCTTAAAAACATTATGTTAAGTGAGAGAAGACAGACACAAAAAGCTGTACATATACTGTATGATTACATTTTATATGAAATGTCCAGAAAGGAAAATCTATTGATATGAAAAGTTGACCAGTGGGTGTCAGGGGCTGGGGAGTTGAGGGAACTGCAAACAGGCCTGAGGGACCTCTCTAGGTGACATGAATGTTTTAAAACCAGACTGTGGTGATGGTTGTACAACCTCACCCTTCAGTCTTATGTGACAGAGCTAACATCGCTGTAAATAGGTTATGCTCCCCATCTCTCTGTGTTTGGGCCTCAGGAGCAGGTTGCTCCTAAAGGGAGTAACTGTAGCTAGGAAAGGGGAGGAAACCAATTCACAGTGACCCAGAAAGAAGGATGCTGGGGGAATAAATTTCCCAGCCTCATTCTCTTCCCTTTCTCCAATTTCCTACTGACAACTCCCATTAAATGAACCCATTTGGACACCACAGGACAAGGAAACCCATAACGCAACCTGAATAAGTAGACCTCCAGAGCACAGAGAAGGACAGAGAGGGTGGAGAATAAATCTGGAAGAGACAAAAGTAAAATCCAGTGTAGTATGATTATCATCTGCTCCTGACAGAAAAGGAAACTGACTTCTGAATCAGTAAAAGAACATGTCCAAGGATGCACAGCTGGAAGGCCAGAGCTGGGCTAGGGATCCAGGTGCTCCTGGTGTCTCTTAAATGCCATCTCTAGGCTGCAAGTGTTTCCTCCAACCCCAATCACTAGAAATTATTAATAAAACCTGGGAAGGATGACCATGCCTCCCCAGGTTCCAGAATTAGGGGAGACAATTGTGCCCTAGCACACAATGGTAATCCATAACCAAAACAAGATCATGTGACCCTATACTTTCCACATGGACCCACACCAAGATATTTTCATCATGTTGCTCCCAAGGCCCCAGTCCACAGAACAAAAGCAGCCCAGGTGTGGGTATCAACTCTTTAGCCAGGTCACTGAACATGGCTCAAACACATATTCACAGGCACAAGGTTTTCAGTAGAAATTGTTTTAGACCCTTCCAAGTGGGTATTGATTTTCTATCGCCCATAGTCCTACTGCACCCCTGCACTGTTCGTGCAATTCCTGCTTGTCCATCAGGCCTCAGAAAGAGCACTCCCTGGAGAGATGCTTCGATATGTACAATGAAAACCTCTCCGACCATTAAGGAAAAATAATAAAAGTGCCTTTCCTCACTCTTATTTGCAGCAATTTAGAGAATGGGTGCGCAATAGAAAGGACTATGGGGTCCCCGAATTCCCAGGTGAGCCTGGTTATGAGGGGACTCCATTTACCTCTCATACCCCAGTAACTGGGTCTGTGGGGTCCAAGAGCTATTCTAAGAGGACATTGACCTCTGAGACAGATGCCACCCAGGAGTCACCCAGCTGGTGAGTTCCACCATATGAAGGCCCAGTGGCCCCACATGAGAAGACGGAGAGCCCTCTCAGAAGTGTTTGAGCTGACAGATAAGTGGTGTAGTTAATGTGGAAGGACAAGCCTGTGTGCTATTCAAGTCTTTGTTATCAAACAGCTTCTACAAAGCGCTGCAGCTACAGCGAGTACACCAACACAAAGGCAGCGGCCTTTCAGAATGTAGACTCCAGGCCTGTCATTAATGGAGCTCCTGGGGACTCCAAGCCCACCTATTTCATCCTTGACTTCCAGCTTTATTGTGATTGGAGGAAGGCACCTCTTTTCCTGTGGCCACCTCATCTGCCTTCTCCGCCATGCACTGTGATGGTCTCTGCCCCCAGCAAGTCGTAGAACCAAGCCAGCTTTATGATCACTCTTTCCCTGCTTCCCTAGTCTGTGGATCTTCCTGTCCCAAATAAATCAATGTTACTATATCTCCTTTTCCTCCTCAGTCTCAGCAGGCTGCCATTCAGGCCATTTCTTACAAATACTGAGCCAGGCATGCTTTCTAGCTGGGCCTGGGTGGGGCCCAGGCCAGGATGCAAATAAGACTGTATGGTCCACACTAGAGGATTTCTGAGCCACTGTGCAGATTTCCCTCTGGGTAGGCCCATCACAGCCATTTCTCTTCTGCATGATGGATGAGCAGGACTGTGGGACAGGGCAGGGCAGTGAGGGCGGAAAGAGCAGGTGTAAAGGCTTCATCCTAAGTCATCTAAGTGGGCTCTGTAGTCAGCCCATGAAACCTACTCCATCTTTATGTCAGCAGGGTTTCCAATACCATTTCCACTTCAGATATCAAAGAGAGGACTCTAGAAACCATTAAGCTGAATAGCTTCCAAAGCAGATATTTTTTTTTTAAATCCTCCTACATGGATTCCCAATATATAAAAGAGATAAGTATAGTGTTGCACTTGTTGATGCTAAGAGGAAGGCTCAGGATTCTCTCCCTTTTCTCTCCCCATCAACTCCACAGGCTACCCAAGTATCTCTGTACAACCCAGAGTCCCTCCCGATGGAGTTTGGGAACCATGTCAGCCTTCTCACAGGGATAAAATCTCCTCTTCAGAATTTCCAGCATGTTCCCAACTCCAGTCCTTTGTGGCCATCACCACTCACATGTCTGTGAGTCTGTCCTTGGCTGGTATCCACTACTGTCCTTGTAATGGCTGGTACCAACACTTCCTGGAGGCTCTGATCTCCCTCTGGGCCCCAACTGCCTCACCACTCCATCATAAGGACAGGTCTAATTATGGTGGGGTCCCCAACTCTGTGCTCCCCACCCCCTGCATAGCCTTTGATACCCAAGAAGCCTCCCTTCACCTGCACATTGACCAGCTCCTCCTCAAGGTAAGTAATTTCCCTGAGCTTTTGGACCTAACTGCCTTCTTGGCATTGTGTCATAATGGTTAAGAACATGGGCTCTTGAGTGAGATTGCCTGGGTTCAAGTCCTGACTCTGCCCCTTTCTAACAACAAGACCTTTGCTAAGTTAGAAAGGTCTTACTTAGCAATGAATGTGTCCCCACGAGCAAAATAAGGATAGCAATCCATCCAACTTCATAAGGTTGTTGGGAGGATAAACTGGGTCACTACATTACAGTTATTTTATGGTAAATTCCCAATAATTGTTGCTCTATTGCACTCAACCTGTTCCCATCCCAGACTTGGCACCCATACACCAAGCAGTTCTCTACCGCCCTGTTCCTGTGTGCACACTTCAAACCACACTGCCACCTGGTGTTGGCTTACACACAATTCAGGGCCTCCCAGTCAAGACAAAACTTGAATACATAAATTCATTTTATAAAAATCCACCCCATAAATATCTATTGAGTGCCCATGCAATGCTATGAACTAGGGATACAACAGAGAACCAAAAAAAAAAAAAAAAAAAAAAAAGCAAGATTTTCACTCCTGTGAAACTTACATTACAGTAACTTTTTTTATTTCATAGTTTTCCCCACAAAGAACCCAGAGGCAAAGGTTGACCCTAATAGCTGAAAAAGGACAAAAGAAAATGCTCAAATCTCCTATCCTGTGCTGTACAAGTGCTCAGTGGAAGCCCTAAAGCTAAGAGCAGAACAGGAGAAGCTTCACCATGGTTGTGGCCATTCTTACTAGCCAAAGTCTGTATTTTTTCCTTTTGAGCAGAGCCTTCCTTGTATGCGTGGGTGATCATGGGACTGAGTCTGGCCCACAGAACATGGGCAGAAGTGCTGTGAATTGCTCCCAATCCTGATCCATTAAAACTTCCAGCATGATATGCTCTCCATGCCTTTGTCCTTTTCTGGCAGTCTTGAGTGAAGAGGACCCCCTCTCCTGACAACCTGACATCTGTGAGTCACCCATGGAAGATAGCAGAGTCACAAGACAGAAAAGATCTGAACCCCTGAATCACCACTTATATCTTATCATAGCTGATATAATATTAACACATAAAAGTGGTAAGGAATTGTGGAGAGCAATAGAGAAGCTAAATGAGAAAATGAGATGGATGATGAATACAATGAGAATTCAGTCATGTTCTCTTGCTCTTGTAAGTTTCTGTTTTTTAACTTTAAAAAGTAAATGAGGTTTATTTTCCCACTGAATTCAGTAATAAAACATGAACCACAAAAGCAGATATGCTCACTGTTTTAGAAAAAATATATATAACTTTAGTTTGACATGATTTCTTTGGCAGAGGAGGGGGAAAAAAGGAAAGAAAAGTACAAAGCTGTACAAAGGAATTTAGAGGCAGGAACCCCTCCTCAGTAGGCATATTGCAGCTCTTGGCCACCAGGGCCTAGCCATCTCCCGACCATAACCCCTATAGCTCAGTAGGCCACCAGCCTAGCAAGATTCTGCTTCCCAGCATTGCTTGTAAGCCCCCTCTTTCTGGGCCGAACTTTACTTCCTCTTCTGCCAGGCAAACTCTTCCTCATCTTTCAAAACCTAGATCAAATGTCACCCCTTCTCTGAAGCTTTCCCAGACATCACCCTAGAACTTAGCCACTTTCCTCTTTTGTCTCCCCACCATGCTTTTCTGAAATCTGTCTTATCACCCACATTATTGAATTGCACGTATTTGTTTGGCTGTCTCTGCCCCATCCCTAGAATGCGAGCTCCTTGAGGATAGCAATCTGGCAGTTTGTCACTCACACCCCTGTGTCCCCTTAGCACAGTGCTGAGTTCAGTGAGTAAGTAAATGCATTAATTAACAAACTTCTTCTGGAGACCTTATATCTCCAGCTAAGAGATCTCTCTCGGTATCAGAAGGCCCATCTATTTTTGTTCGTTTGCTCTGCAAGCGACATTCAGAACATTTCCTTAATGTATTTGTTAAGAACTACATACACCAACTTAATGAACAGACTCTGTGTACATAAGCCAGTCAGGATGTCAACGATGCTGCTGGGAATATGGAAAGCAAGCAGACATTCCAGACTCATGAACCAGCCTGAAAGTAGCAAACACCTTGCAAGGCAAAGAGCAGGCAGAGGCACAGCTAGGAGACGAGCGAACTGAACCCAAGAGCAGTTTCACTGCCCTGCCCTCAGCTCATCCCCATGACCACCCTGTAAAGCATGCAGGGCAGGAGTTTTAAGCCTTTTTTTTTAATGGGAGTGAATTAAGGTTCATTTATGGGAGTGAAAAAAGGTTGACAGGAGCCAGTATCAGGGGCAACGGTGAAAGCAGCTTCATTTATATTTGTAAAATCTTCATGAGAATTATATACTCAGTTCCATGTATTCTTGTGCTGCATTTTAAAAAGTAGCAAGTCAATACCCCAGACTCTTCAGTGGAGGAGCAAGGAATAGAATATGATCTCCTTATGACAGGAGGAAAGATTCTATGAGGCATAAAGAAGAGGATCTAGGGCCACAAAGAATTTGGGAATGAGTCAAGAGTTATAGATCCTCTTGTCAGGAAATAATCCACTTCTCAAGATTTTACACAAAAGCCAGAGTCTAAAAAGCTCCCTGAAATGTGCAGGAAATATCCAGTGGTCCACGGGCCCTAGACAGTCCTAGGGTCCTTCCAAATCATGATATCCCCTAACTTACGTTCTCTTTAAACAAAAGTACTTAGCACAGGCTGCAACATAGTAACTGCTCAATAAATGAAAGCTATTAATTCTACTGTTGTGAAAACAAATATGAAATCAATCTCAATTGCACAGGAGAGAAACTCAGGTAAAACTGGATTAAATAAAATAGGGATTATTGGGAGTCTCAAGCTTTAGGCACAGCTATAACATATCCACATGCTCAGATGAATTTGTCTAGAATCTGAATCTCCTTGGTTCCTCTTCCTTCGATCTTGGTTTGATTCTCCATCTAGCTCTCTCCTTGTTGGGGCAACATAGCCACCAGCTGCTCCAAACTCATAGCCTATTCTTTCAGTAACTCCGGCAAAAGAAGCAAACTTCCTTTCCAATAGTTTCAGCAAAAGTTCAGGATGGGGTATCCTATTTGGATACCTCAAGTCACTTGCCAAACTGAACAAATCTCTAAGGCCAAGTGACAACATGTTCTAATGGGCCTGGCTTCAGTATCAAGCCCACAAAGAGATTTAGAAGTTGTGAGACCAACCACCCAAACCACAGGCATTGAGAGTGGGGAAGGGGTTGCTTCCCAATAAAAATCAGTGTGCTATTACCAGAGGAAATGGGAAAGTGATACTGAATGGGCAGGCTCAATCTATATGCACTACAACAATAATAAACAGCAATTATAACTAGTGGCTATTGTCCTTTGGAGTGGACCCAGCATGCTGATATTTATCCAAAACTACTCTTGATGATTTTTTGCATGAAACATAGTATTCCAAGGCAAAATAGAACGGAGTAGTTCAAAGTCATGGGAAGCTCATTGACTCCTTCATTCCAATAACTGCCCTGCTTGCTTGTTCATTTCAACTCATCTCCTTTTTAGAAAGCAGCTCCATTAATAGAATCCCTCCCATCTCCTATAGTCCTGTCTTTGTCAGTTAACAGCCACTGTTAAAAGGAGAAGAGAAAAATCTCGTATCACCTTGACAGGCCTTCTGTTCAGGTATATTTTGTTCTTTTACCTAACCCTGAAGGCTATCTTTACTTTCTTCCCTACTGAGTGGTTTGATGACTGTCTACTTTAATCATTATAGAGATTAAGAAATTTGCCGAGGGACAAACTGCAATCCTCACAGAAGAGGATACCTGAAGTGCTTTCTCTGTTAATGACCTTGGCCCTGCAAAGGAATCTGAGTACCAATGATAATTGTCACCCTCAGGCTTTGAGAACAGTAACTTGCCTCTCTGGCTCCTGTTCTGAATCAGCAGCTGGGTCCATGATATCACTGGTCTGTATTAGATGAAATAATGTTCTTTAACTCCACTCCTTCTTTTTACCCAGCTCTGGCCACAGCACAACGCAGGTCAGCTCCCTGATCCTCAGACAGCCACCCCAAGAGTCCAGGAAGAAATGATCAGCCTGCAGCCTTGAGGATGTGGTTGTCTAGTTTTGTCTGAGAACTCTTTTTAAAATAGTTTTGGATGAGAGGAAAGAATGTTTAATGTAATGAGAATAAAGAGGTAGGAAAACTAAAAGTTGTCATATAAGCAACCAAATTCTGTTTCTTCTTCTCTAGGAGCAAGGAAGAGTCCATGATGATCTCCTCAATACTAAAATCCTCTTGTCCCCTGCTCAAAAGCCTCTGGCTCCCTATTGTCTTCAACTTCCTAAGTGTACACTCCAGGTTCTGTGTGA
The DNA here is from genome assembly GCF_021234165.1 of Pteronotus mesoamericanus. Taxonomy (NCBI): domain Eukaryota; kingdom Metazoa; phylum Chordata; class Mammalia; order Chiroptera; family Mormoopidae; genus Pteronotus; species Pteronotus mesoamericanus. The sequence goes on from NW_026555189.1 coordinate 1,878,982, forward strand.
TCTGGCCCCTACTTACATTTCAACTTTTCTCTTTGCTTTATCCTTTCCATTTGCTCCAACATGTCTTTTTAAAATATTTTTATTTTTCAGTTACAGTTGACATGCAATATTATATTAGTTTCAAGTGTATAACATAGTGATTAGACATTTATATAATTTATGAAGTGATCCCTATGTTCATTGCAGCATTATTTATAATAACCTCATTATGAAAGCAACCTAAGTGTCTATCGATAGACAATGGGAGTGCTGGAAGCAACCTAAGTGCCCATCAGTAAATGAGTAGATCAAAAAAAACTATGGTACATTCACACAATGGAATACTACGCTGCAGAAAGAAAGAGCGACTACCTTTTGTGACACCATGGAACTGGAGAGCATTATGCTAAGCAAAATAAGCCAGAGGGTAAAAGACAAATACCATATGATCTCACCCATAAGTGGAACCTAATCAACAAAACAAACAAGCAAGGAAAATATAATCAGCAACATTGAAAGAAAAAAACAAACCAAAAGTAACAAGAGGGAAAGAGGGAGCGGGGGAATGGGGAAAAGGAGGGGAAAGGTCAAATCAAGGAACATGTATAAAGGAGACATGGATAAAGCCAAAGTGGGGAAGGATTGAGGCTGGGACGGGGGTGGTGGGAGCGGGGAGAGGAAAGTGGTAGCAGGAAAATGGAGACAAATTGATTTGAACAATAAAAAAAAGAAAAAAAGAAAATGTGGTACATATAGACAATGAAATATTACTCAGCCAAAACAAAGAATGAAATCTTGCCATTTCTGACAACATGGGTGGACCTAGAAGGTATCCAACATGTCTTAAAGAATGGATCTTGCTCTAGTGCCAGAAAGCTTATAAGCATTTTTTCTCTCATGTGTTTCTCTATGTGGTTACTATATTAGTTTCATTTCACTTTGCTAATAAATTACCACAAACTTGATGGCTTGAAACAACACAAATGTGATTTTCTTATAGTTCTGGAGCCCACAAGCCCAAATTAGTTTCACAGGGCTGTCTACAGGGCCATGCTCCCTGCAGAGGCTCTGAGGCAGAATCCATTTTCTTGCCTTTTCCAGCATCTAGAGCTCCATTCCTTGCATTCCCAGGCTCCTGGTCCCTTTCTCCATCTTCAAAGCAGTGTAGCAGTTTTGCTTCCTTGCTCACAGAGCCTTCTTCTTTTGTTTCAAATCTCCCAGTGCCTGCTTTCTATAAGGATATTTGTGGTTACAGTTAGGGCCAACCTGGGTAAATCTCCCCTTCTCAAATTACTAGCTTAACCGCATCTGCCATCTCCTTCTGCCATATAAGGTAATATCCTCAGATTTCAGGAGGTTAGGACCTGGATATCTTATGGAGGGGGGCTCATTATCGGCTCACAATAACCATTTCCTACACATGTCTCAGGAGTCACCTTGCATGTCAGGGGCTCCAGGAAGCCTTCACTGCTCCACTTCTCAGTTCAAGGTTATGGGCCCTCACTATCCCCTCTCCCCGGCACACTGAGCACACTACAGTACATGACACTCTCACTGGCCTGTTCCCTGACTAAACTCATCTCCATGAATGCAGGGAGCAGATCTAATGCATGGAAAGGTGTCATTTGTGAAAGGTCACGTAAAACTAGAAATAGGGGAAAATGAAGCTACAGAATTATACGTACGACATGGGCACTGATTAAAGAGCACCTGTATCTGAAAGATACAACTCAACCTTTATTTGTGATTACCTCTAGAGAGAGGAGTAGGACTGATGAGGCAAGCATGAATGGAAACTTATATTCCACTCCTGTGTTGTTTGCATTTTTGTCTTGAGAATGTGTTCGTGAATTACTTGAGAAATTGAACAGTGGCATATTTGAGATTCTGTAGTATTTTCCTGCTTTCTAATGAGCAAACAGTTGTTTTATGTGTGCATGCGGTGCCCAATAGGCCCTAGTTTGAAAATATTTGCAAGAAGACCACTTAGGCTTAAAACCTGATTATTTAGACTTCTGCCAAAAGCCAAAAATGATATACCAAGATTCAAAGTCCTACCAGTCTTTTCTTCTAAAAGAAGATTCTGATAAAACCTAATCTCTAGTTAGTGAGGAAGCCAGGATACCCACATCATGGGGCCCAACTGTTAGGACTCAAGGAGACCACACAGAGCTAGAATGAGTGCTCATTCATCCCTGCCAGAGCAGCAAAGGAATCCACAACCATCACATTCAATGGCAGGTGTTACCAACCAGCCAGCAGCCAGTAGATGTCACCAAGACTGAGTCAAGCTAATTGCTCTGATTAAAATATTAGTATAGAAACACTGATTCAACTCAGCCAACATTTGCCTTTAGCACGTGCTTCAGAGAAGCAAGGACATGCCCAGAGAAACTCACATGTGGAGACAAGGAACATCTGCGAACAGTCGTGGGAAGAGAAAGTTGAAGAAACGTAAGGTAGTAAAGATACCACTAGCAAGAAATTTCTGATGATCTTGTGAAGGGCAAGAGACAGGCATAGGGAAATATCCGCAACACATACAACAAAGGAATATTACTTAAACACACATATTTTATATTTTCTCTCAAATGAATAAGAAAAAGGCAAGCAACCCAATAGAAAAATAAACATAAGATATGAAAAGTAATTAACAGCAAAGGGAATTTGAGCACATCATGTTCAAATTTATTACATGATCAGGAAAATGTACATGTTATTCTCATACTCTATTTGTAGGAGGGCAAATTGTTAAAGTAGCATTATGAAAATTTGAGTGTATGTAAGAAACTTTAAAATGCATGTATCCTTGCACCCTGCTGATTATCAACCCTCAGAAAAATCACATACCTGTGAAAAGAAGTAGGAAATGGATTTTCATTGCAAAATGATTTGTTACCATGAAAATCTAGAAATAACCTACAGGTATAGTGACAGATGAGTTGCTAAGTAGATTAGCAAATATCCATAATAGGAAATACTACACAACGACTTAAAAGAATGAGATATATCTTTATATACTGAAATAAAAAGACCTCTAAGATATTCTATAAAATTTAAAAAGGATATTGAAGACTTGTATTTATAAATTATTTTTAATACCTATATTAGAAATTATGTTGGATGATAGACCTATGTTTAAATAGATATTATTTAATCTATTATCCAAGGAAAAGTATTATCCAAAATGCTAATAGTAATGGCAAGATTGGTTCTCTCTAAATTGTTTTCCACAACATAATTGATGCAAATGTGATTTAATAGAACACAGAGGAAAAAAAATAGAAGAATTAACTGATTATATAAGCTTAAAATCAATATTTAGCTATCTCAGTAACTAAAAAATGTTAAGTCACATTAACAGAATAGATCCTTGAAATTTTTTAAGGATACTGGCTGGTGACTTTTGAGAATATCTCAATTTACAAATCTCATCCCTCTTCCTTATATATCATACCACATTTGGTAAGTTAATTTATTCTATTTCTCTCAATTAATTAGACAATAGTAATAAAATATCCCAGTATGAATCTGTATTTTTCTATTTATCACTTTAGTTATGTCATTTTTTTTGCTTCACTTATAATGAGGTTCTTTTAATACATGCATACACAGAAAAGTCTGTTGAGTCTTCCTGATGAACTGACAATTAATATGAAATATCCCTGTTTACCTCTGGTAATATTCCTCTGTATTGACATCTACTTTGTCTAATATTTATTTAGCCATATCCACTTTCTTAAGGTTCCTGTTAACCTGGTATATCTTCTTTCATCTTTTTGCCTTCCATCTGTCTTTATATTTGCACTGCTCTCCTCAGGAGTAGTATATAGTTAGGTGTTACTTTTTTTAATCTAATATTACCATATTAGATTATTGTTTCTGCCTTGTAAATGAAGGGTTTTGTTCATTTATATTTAGAGTAATTATTGATAAAGTTATATTTAAGTCTACCATTTTTTTCCCCATCTATTCCATCTGTCCCTTTGTTTCTTCTTTCCTCCATTAATTGAGGTAAATTGGGTATTTATTATTGAGATTTCTCTCCTTTGACTTTTGAGCTGTATCACTTTGTGTTATAGTTCGATAATTTCTCTGGAATGGCACTGTCTAATAAAAATATAATGTGAGCCACGCATATTTACAGACTATTTCAATTTCCTAGTTGTCACATTATCAAAAATTAAAAGAAACGGGTGAAATCAGTTTAATATGTTATTTAACCAAACATACCCAAAACATCATCACTTCAACATGTAATAATTATAGAAAGCATTAATGAGATATTTTACATTCTAAAGTTACATTCGTACTGTCTTTTATGTGAATTTTATATATTGTGATACAGCCTATCACAACAGTTAAAGCAAAGGTAGTTCTACAAGAACAATAAAATGTGTTTCATAGAAGAATATGTATACCATTTCAGTTTTTCATTTAAATTGTAATAGCTAAAATTACAATTTCATTTCCTCAGTTTCACTAGCCACATTTCAAGTGCTTAGTAGATACATGTGGCCAGTGGCTACTATATTGAATAGAGTAGCTCTAGAGTTTATAATATGTAAATTTAACCTACCACAATCTAGCCTAAAATAATGCTATCATACTTCATTAACAATGGAATACTCCTGGAAGCAGAGGATGGAGTCAGAGAGCTATTAAGATTTTACACTGCTGGCTTTGAAGATGGATGGAAGGAATGTCGGTAGCCTGCAGAAGCTGGTAAAGGCTGGGAAACAGCTTCTCCCCTACAGCCTCCAGAAACAATGCAGCCCCACAGACACCTTGACTTTTGCCTACTGAGACATATTTTAAATGTCTAACACCCATACATGTATGTTGTTTTAAGCCCAAAATAAATAAAATCAATGGGATACTCCTACAATAGCACAATTCCATTTATCCCTTCCCATATTTGTGCTAAACTTCACATATCTTTTCCTTCCACTGATATTATAGACCTCACAGCACATGGCCATAATTTTTGCTTTAATAGCCAATAATCTTTTAAAGTTCATTATACATTTAGCTTGAATAACTTTCCTTACCATTTCTTATAATGCAGATCTGCTGGCAACAAATTTATCCACCTATTCCTCCTCACTTAAAAATGTCTCCATTTATTTTTAAATATATTTACTTGAGATATAGACTTTATATTTATCCTTTAAAAATATCATTCTATTGCCTTCTGGTCTCTACTGTTTCCAAAAATGTTAGTTTTAATCCTTATATATTTTCCCATGTATCTAATGTACATGGATGTTTCCTTAGTCTGGTTTTAATATTTAAAATTCTGTTTTTTGTCAGTCTGTAATTTCTCAGAGGGTGGTTTGTTTTTTTTTTTAATTCTGCATGAGGTTCTCTGAGCTTTTCTTATAGCAATGGATTGCTGTTTTTGATCCAATTTTTAAAAGTTCAGACAATATTTTTTCACATATTTATGTCTCTCTTTTCTGACTAACACTCTTTAAAAATGTACATTTCACCATCTGATACTGCATCACAGGTCACTGTAATTTAGTTAAATTTGTTAAATTTTCCATCTTTTTTTTTTGTAATTCTCTTTTTGTTCAGTTTGCGTGAAGTTTTACTACCAACATTGCATTTTTTCAATTCTAGGATTTCCATTTGGTTCTTCTTTATTGGTCTCTGAATCCCTTCTGAAATTCCCTATCTCTTCACACATTAATAATCCTATATCTTTTAAAACATTTGTACTATATTGTTATTTTAAAATTTTTATCTGAAAAGTATACATGTAGTAGCTGAGTTGCCCTTGGCCAATTTACTCACATTTTTCTATTTTTTGTAAAGCCTATAATTTTTTATTACTTGTTAAACACTGTATCTAGAAATGGCTCCTCTGTCTGAAATTGTCCTTTTAGATTTCTTTGTGTCCACAGCTCGTTTATGGCTTTAAAGGAAAGCATGATTTTGTTGTTGCTTGTCTAGGGACTTGTGGTTGTGTTGTTAAGGGTGAGGATCTTTCATTTCTTCCTATATCCTATATCCTAGAGGTATATCATCTCACTTAGGTTTTGTTATATAATAAAGCTTTCCAAAAACTTGTGGATTGAAACAACAATCATTTGTTTAGGTCACATGTCTATGGGCTGGCAATTTGGTGTGGATTCAACTGTGTGGTTTTTCTGGTCTCAGCTGTGGTCTCATGCATTTGTAGCTAACTACTGGTCACCTTGGAGGATTCACTTGTTGGCCATCTATCAGCTGATACAATGTGGGCAACAGGATGACCTCTATCTCATCCTTCGGCAAGCAAGCTCAAGTTTGTTTCCATGGCAGCTAGAAAGCAAAACTAGCCAGAGCATGAAGGTTGTTGAGGCTTATGCTTAAAACTGGCACATTGTCATATTCTATTGGCCAAACAAGGCACAAGTCCAGCCCAGATTCAAGAGATGGAAACATAAACTTTATTTCTTGATAGAAAGAGCTGTGAAGTCACAGCAATGGCACACAGCAATGCATCATGAAAGAGTTGAGAATTGTAGCTCTGTTTTGTTTTATTCTATTTTTTGCAATTTACAAAAAGTATAGTAGTTTGTTCTTTTTGAATTTATTATTTTTTTTGTTACTCTATATCTTTTTATTTTTTTTTAATTTATTTACTTTTTAAATACATTTGTCTTTGCCTTCCCCCCACCTCTTTCCCTTGCCCCCTCCCACCTTCCCTCCCTCAGCTCTTCCCCTTTGGTTTTGTCCATGAGTCCTTGCTATATGTTCCTTGACTTTCCCCTTCCCTTCCCTTTCCCTGCCCCCCTCTTCCCTCTTGTCTCTGTTGATTTCTTTTCCTTTCAGTGTTGCTGGTCATATTTTCCTTGCATCTTTGCATTGTTGGTTAGGTTCCGCTTATAGGTGAGATCATATGGTATTTGTCTTGAATTTATTATTTTTTAATTAAGCACTTGAATTACCTTTTCCAAAAGAACAAGAAAATCTACTTTTCTATGTTTCTTTGAAAAAAATAAATGAAATTACCATGGACTGCAATTAGTCCAAACTGAGTGCTCAATCCATGAATACCAACAGCACAGAGTAATCTTACAATGACTTCAGAGAGGCAGATGTATGTTTTATTCTATTCTGACTCAATGAGTCTGCACTTGAAGCAGTGTTTTTGGGGGGAGGTATATCATAAAAATTGCACCATCAACCTGGGGCATTTAGGTAGGAAGAAATCAGTTTAGACCAGGACTCAAATCATAGCATAAGGCAGATGGTTAAAGGAATCAGAGTTATATTCTTGGAGAAAGAATTTTCAATAGACAAATATTTATCTTAAATATTTCAAATATTTATAGATTTATTTGGTTTAATCATTTTTTAAATCAGGAATGAGGGGTTACTTATCTAAATTATTTTTTATAACATATAATTCATATAGCATAAAATTCACCATTTTAAAGTATAACAACTGAGTGGTTTTTATTATATTCAAAAGGTTGTACAACTATCACTACTATCTAATTCCAGAACATTTTAACTAACCCCAAAAGAAACCCCAGTATGCATTCCCCCATCCTCCTTCATCACAACCCCTGGGAACCACTAATCTACTTTCTCTCACCATAGATTTGCTTATTCTGAGTATTTCATAGAAATGGAGTCATATAATATGTGGTCTTTTGTGACTGGCTTCTTTCACTCAGCATGGTGTATTTAATATTCATCTATTCTGTAGCATGTATCAGTGCTCCATTCCTTTTTATGCCTAAATAATATTCCATTGTATAGATAGATTATATATTTTTTTAACCATTTGTCAGTCAATGGACATTTGGGCTGTTTCCATAAACGTTCACATGTAAGTTTGGTTTTCTTTTTAACGAAAGTTTTAAATTTGGGGATGTATACACCTCAAATTTTTGGGTCAATTTGGTTTACTCTATAAACAGAAGGGTTTATTTTATTCTTGAGAGAGAAATAGAGAAATAGCGATGCTAGAGAGAAACACTGATCAGCTGCCTCCTGCACGCACCCCAGCTGGGGATCAAGCCCACAACCTGGGCATGTGCCCTGACCAGGAATTGAACTGATGACCTTTCAGTAATGGGACAATGTTCCAACCAACTGAGCCATGGCAGCCACGGCAATTTGGTTTACTCTTGGAGTCAAAGTCATTACTAAGAGCAAACTGTCTACTGAAGGAAACTATATTCACAGTGGAATGAGTTTCATTGAAAGGCATAAGCTACTGGTCTCTAGAGTGGTAGAAAGGAAGGCTAGATGAGATTCCTGATAGAATACAGGATGTTCAACTAGTAAGAAGCAAGAGTATAGGGTTTAAGAGAAAATATTCTGAATCCTAACTGCTCAAGTTCAAATTTCATTTCTGCTACTTGCCAGCAATGTTACCTTGGGCAAACCACTTAATCTGGTTTAGCTTCTGAATTTCCTCCTATTTAATATAAAAGCATCTGTCTCCCTGAGGTTCAATTGCAGAGTACCCACCATAGGGAAAAAAAGGATTTACAGTTTTTTTGTATGTAAAACAATAAAATAACAAATAATAATCCAAGAATAAACTCTGTTTTGTGTAGTCACAACTGTAAACCTTTTGTCCCACCCTGTATATAAAGCTCCTGGCACAAGTACTGGCACAAAGTAAATACTCAAGTAATTGAAGTTACTATGATCATTTGAATTGCTATGATCATTATGAGACTTGAGTTTTAGAAATCCTTTTTTTTAAAAATAGAAATTAGATATCACTTTATCATTTTACTCTTCCACTCACTCACAATCTTCCCATTTCTAAGTTACTCAATGATTTTCTATCCAAATAAAGTCTTTCCAGACATAAGTAGGTAAAACTAATCTAAACGCTACATTATTCCACAGGGAACTGGTTTGTTTCAGATTTAAAGGGGAAAATGAAAATGTGGGTGTGTAGCCAAGGTATAATTCCTTGAGAGGAATCCTGTCTTCTTTAGGTCAGCAGGGAAGTGATTGGGCCAAATGACCTTATACATGTTTCTCCCAATATCCTCATGAAGAATTCTGTGGTTTAAGAGCACAGCCTATAAGTATGAATCTCTTAGACATCTTCCTCATACCCTCCAGGGAATTCTGATTAATTTCTCAACAAACCACCCATACCAGAAAATCAGGCCTATAAGGCAGATTTAAAGGAATCTTGACCAATATAGGCAGGGAGATTTGTAAAAACAAGTTATCTCAGCTCTAAGTGCCCTGGGCATTTAGTCTTCAAAACAAAGGCTCAGAAGACAGGGGCTTGGAGGAAGGAAATGGGCCTCTGTGGGTCAGGTTCATCTCTTCAACTGTACTCTGCAGCCCTCATTCTCAAGATGCAATCCACGGACCAGGAGCAGCATTGTCACCTGGGAGCTTGTTTAAAATTTTGTCTTAGGTTCCGTCCCCAGACCTTCTGCATCAAACTCTGCACTTGCCAAGATCTCCACAGATTGGTGCACAGTTAAATTCAAGAAGCATTGCTCCAATCTACTTGAGTAGCAACTCTGCTTTCTAAGAACTGTCATACAATGTTTTTCATTTCTATAGCACTTTGTAAATTAGTAAATCTGAAGACCCTTGAGGACAGGAAGTAGCTCTTTTCCTTCTGTGAATAGGACCTGCAGCAGTGTCTAAAATAGAATTGGCTCTCAAATACTGGACGTCTATTAGGAAGATATTTTAGTCCCACATACAACTGAGGGAAATCAGCTCAGAGAAGTCAGTTAGCCCACCTAAGAACTTACGAGCAGTAAAACCGGGATCAAACACAGTTAATAGAATAGGGCAGAGTGGTGACTTCAAACCCCAGGTCCAACTGACTCCAGAATTCCAGAATATATACAAGGTGGGGCAAAAGGAGGTGTACAGTTGTGAGTATCTGAAACACAGACTTTATTCTTGTATCACTATTTATTAATTATTGTGTTCTTTTTCCATACAAATAACTGTAAACCTACTTTTGCCCCACCCTGTACGTAGCATATATTGCTTACTATATACCAGGGACCGATCCTGAGCCTTTATGTGTGTTAATTGGCTTAAACTTCAAAAAAGTCCCATGATCATTATTATTATCATTTTACAAACGGGCAAGCGGAGGCACTGAGAAATTAGTACCTATTCAAGACAAGCCAGCTGGTAAGTGGCAAAGCTGGAATTCCAGTGCTGGCCCTGGAGCCCTTGTGGTCACCTACTGTGTTATGCTGCTACTAGCAGAAAGAGAAAGACTGACAGGAGGAGGGCAATTTGCCTACCTATTAAAACTGTACTTCTTCAGGAGGCCCCCTCCATGTCAGCTGCTAAATCTCCTATGGCCAGAAGACATGTCCTACATCCTAGATATCACTGAAATTGTCTGAGTTCCAAGTGGGAAATTCCACAGTATTCACAGACCCAAAGCCACAGAAGTAAAGACATCATTCACCTCGTACAAGAAGCCCAGGGTGCTCTCCCTGTGCTGGTACATCAGCTGCCTCTGTTCTTGGCTGATATTCCCCTCCCCCGATCTTGCAATTAGTTCACCTCAGCAGACTCCCAGCATCTTCCGTCCGATAGCTCTGAGCTCATTCTGTATACCCATAGGTTGGTTGCTCTTGACTCAAACCCTGTGTCCAACCCATGTACTACAGATTAGAAATGACACTCTGCTTATTGTTCCTGATGCACTGGGGCTAGAACTGCAACATCCTGTGCCCCTTTCACCCTCTAGGACACATCACCCTCTGCTTTGACATCCAGTCAGACACACAAACAAGCCAGGTTCTCACTCTAGAGGGCAGCAGGCTTTAGAATTCTCAGAAAAACATTTTCTCTCAGCATGATGTGATTTAATTAGCCCCCACCCATTGCAGAGATACTCTGAAGCTCTCCTCTTAAATGAACCAAATGGCATCTTTGAAGAAAGCTTTTGATATTGTCTGTATTCAGGACCACTAGGTTATTTAAAAACATTTCAAAAGCTGGTTCGCATTTAAAATATATTTTACTTTTAAATGACTGAATCGGCTCAGACCACCCCATTTTATGGTTAAAGAGAATGATGCTAAGAGGTTTTAAATTCTCCACTTTACATCAGTGACTCTCAAAATTTAGCATGTGTAATATTCACATCAGGAGAGCAACGAAAATGAGTTTGTTATTTCAGATTTTTAAAACCTACATTTTCAAAAAGGAAACTTCACTGATGCCCCCGCCCCACATGTCATCCCCCCTCCATTAATTCTGATGCAGGTAGCCCAATGCTTTGACAAATACTGCAACAGACTCTTAAGATAGAATTCAAGGGTCTATAAACTTGGATGGGAAAAGTTTTACATATTTGCTTTCAACATCTTCTAATTAAAATTTAGTGTTTCCTTCAATAACGGAAATAGACAGCAGACCACAGTTATATGAGCATGCCTGTGACTTTGTCACCAGTACAAGTAATGACTATTTTTGTATCACACAGGTTTTGCAGTTATCTCAAAATATCTTTTACATTAATCAGTTTTTCAAAATTATAGTTATGAGACTTGCTGCTATATCTCATCAGTGTTAATAAAAAAGCACATCCTAAATTTTGTCTTACTTCGTATTCTGATAATTGTAATTTAATAGAATTGGCTGCCTTTGTAATCTGGCATACATATATTTTAATGCATTTAAAAACATTCCAAGAAAAGATCTATTGGTTTCAGGTGAACAACTTTGTAATGTATCATCTGTACATTGCATTGTGTATTTACCACTCAAAGTCAAGTCTCCTCCCATCACCATGTATTCTCCCTATACTCTCCTCTACCTTTCTCTACTCTCCTTCCCCTCTGGTAATCACCATGCTGTTGTCTTTGTCTATGAGTTTTGGGTTTTTCTTTGTTTGGTTTGGTTTTGTGTTTTGCTTAATTCCTTCACCTTTTTAACCAATGTCACCTCAATAAATTCAATAAAAAACAAAAATAAACTAAAAAATAAAAGATCTATAGGCTTTACCAGACTGCTAAAGGTGTTCCCTGCATTTGAAAAAAAGTTCATGAACCTCTGTTCTCAGACCTTCCCCTGGCCATCTCTAACTCCTGGATGGTTACAGAAGTTGGAAAATGATGGTCACCTGATTCAGAGAAGCAAATCACTTAGCTGGGTTGAGCCAATCACATTCCCTTTCTTGACTTAAGAGATAGCTAACTGTCAGTGGGGGAAGACCCTGGGACAAAGAGGGCTATAGAATCAGGGCTGTGGTGAGTATCTCTGCAAGCCACAGATAGATGTGAAAAGACTTAAGAGAACTGGCCTGCAGAGAGAATCCAGCAGGCACATTGAGGAAAGCAGAAATCAACTCCATGACCCCTGATTTATGATCCAAGAGCGACCAAGAGATATAGACCATTCATCTGCACCTGCCCTGGACCTTCATGAGAGCCTCTTCTCTCGTTATCTACCTCCCTTCCCTTTCCTAGTGGAGTTTCTGCTTCTCATTACCAAGGCTGTCACTGCAGGTGCATGTGTGCCCCTTTATTACTCATTTCAATGCCTGCCTGGGTCTATGCACATCATCCCATAGCCATTTAGGGGCCAAGAATCTAGTGGGTGTTCAGACTTCCTGAGTGCATCCTTTCTGTGCCTTGTTTCTTTATCTGGAAAATGAGGACACTAACAGTATCAACAGAAGATGAGCATCAAATGAATTAATATATATGAAATAAATGCCTGGTACAGAGCAAGTCCTTGGTAATTGCATGCAATATGCTCATTGTTTCCAAGTCACAGGCCTTGGACTCTACATGATCTGTATCTGCTCACTTTGTTTTTCAACACAGCCCTAATCAGAGCTAATAGTGATGGACAGGCCCAGTTTGGGTTCTGGGCATCTCTACAAATTGGCATTCTACCTCAGCAAACTTAAACTTGCTCTTTGTAAAAGTTTTCCTTAGTAGGATCATAAATATTCTTTCTTGGAATTCTGCTCAATTATTTGAATAAATTTACCTATTTATGGGATCATCATTTATCCTGTACTGATAGATCTGCACTTATCTGGACCAAAACACATCACATCTCCACTAGCAGACAAATGGCTCAGACCCTTCCTAAGTCTAGGAACCCCTTAGCACATGGGGTGTGTTGGATACATGTGCAGAGCTGCGCACTCTCAGGAGAGCACAGTTACAAATGCACCCCAGCCAAATGCAATAGCAATAGCTCTGAGAAAGGATAGCAGCCTCTGTAGGATAGTCACCTGACCATGCACATCTCCTCCAAGGGTCCAATTTCAGATCTCAAATCTATGTGACTTAACCTCTGTACCTCTATCATTGACATACCCATCAGAGAAGTCATCTGGGGTTGATGTGGAATGGTAGAAAACCTTGTCTGAGACTTTTTCCTAACCATCAGGCAGTTTCATTGCTGCCTTGTGGTTTAGATTTTTTTTAAGTGACTGATAGAGGGAACAAACTTCAAAATTCAATTAGACCAAGAAACTCCATCCAAAGAAGATGAATAATATAATCAACCAAAATAAATGCTGGTCTAATTCTTAAAGTTGTCTGCAGCCAAATATTGGGAAATCTCCCATTTCTTTTTGGTACTTTTTAATCATACTAACATTAGAAAAGTTTTTGGGATAACAACATTAATAGCATTAATAATAGTGAGCATTTAATAAGTGATAGCTATATGGCAGACACTTTCCAAAGTATGTAACATGTGTTAATTCATTTACCTTTCCAAAAAATCAAGTAGATTCTATCATTTTCCTAATTTTACATATAGGCCCAGAGAGGTTAAGTGACTTGCCCAGGGTTACACTGCTGGTCATGGTAAAGCCAGGACTGAAGTTCAGGTACCTGGCTCCAAGGCCATATATTTAAGTAGGACATGATTCTGTCTACCCAGCATCCCTTCTGCTAGAAGTTGAACCCATTTTTTTCTTAAACATCTATAGAAAGGCAGAACTAAACCATTTGAAATAGTCCTTCCCACTGCCCTCAAAGAAGACAGCAAAGCACCTCTTCACCCTTTCTTCTGTTCTCTCCTGCAGATAGCAGTAGCACGCACTGCCCAGGTCCTCCAATGCTGCCACTGAGTTCCTGTGCAACTCAGCCATGTTCTTTCCTGGGAATAAGTTTCCTCTATAAAATCAGGGTGTTATACCAGGCGATTGGTCGATATTCTTTCCTGGTCTACTTGACTTTTCAGAGAAGGGAAAGCATCTTAGCCAAAGTAGAGGCCAAATAACCATGATCTCGCCATTGTCAGGGCTAGCTGATGTCCAGAACAGTGAGTGTTTCCTGACTCTGGAGATGGCTATCATGAGAGCAGCTGAGCAGGGAGGACTTCCCACTGGGCACTGCCCCCAGGCTGTCTCCATATCCCCCAGCCGTATTTTCAAAGTGTGGTCCCACAAACCACCAATTGTGGACTGAATGTTTATATTTCCCCAAAAGCTCTGTGTTAAAGCTCTAACCCATAGTGTGTTGGTGTTTGGAGATGGGGCCTTTGGGAGGTTATTAGGTTATGAGTGCAGGACCCTGATCTTGCGGGATTAGTGCCCATCTAAGACGGCCACTACAGTGCATGCTCGCATGCTGTCTCTCGCTCTCTCTCACTCTTTCTCTTTCTTCAGGCATATGTGCTGAAAAAAGGCCATGCAAGCACATAGCAAGAGGGCAGCCATCTGCAAGCCAGGAAGAGAGCCTTGCTGAGAACCCAACTGTGCTGGCACCCTGATCTCAGGCTTCCAGCCTCCAGAGCTGTGAAAAAATATACTTCTGATGTTTAAGGCACCCAGCCTGTGGATTTTGTTATGGCAGCCTGAGAAGGATGAAAAACCACAATCACCTGGGGAACTTGCTAATGGTATGTTCAGACCTTACTCTTGACCAACTACATCAGGGTCCTTAGAGTGACACCGAGAATCTGCATGCTCAGTAAGATCCCTCGGTGATCCGAAAATCACTGAAAATCATGACACTGGGGGCTCAAGGCCCAGGAAGAGTGACTAATCTCTTATTCTTATGCAAGATTCAGAATATCACATGTGCCAGCCCTGGACAGAATGTAAAATTTGGCCATTTTTCACCCACTTAGTTCCTGGACTTTATCATGGGAAATCGAGGGCTGTTAAGATTTCTGAAGTCAGGTTTTACCGACACACACACTTTCCGTGTGTCTTCCATCTCCCTGCTTTTCCAACGGCCACTGCTATGTACTTTGCAAGTAAAAAACAGAAGCTTCATTCGGCTCCACTCCAGGCTCTCAGAGAGTGTTCTTAGTTCCCTGATGTGATGTCTTGGTTCAAGTGGTGAAATGTCACCATCATAGCTGCACTGCCCTAGAAGGCCATGGCCTGAGCTTCGTGCTGCAACAGAAGACGCTGAAATTCCCTGAACATGTGTTAGGCTGCAGGGCATCATGATAATGTCCTGCCCTCTGGCCTGGAGCTGGTTTTCCAGAATGGGAACCTTCAGGCATGTACCTGAGCCAAACTGTGTTCAGCTAGGGATCTCCATGTTCATATTGATCACAGACATTGCATTAGCTTATACTAATAACATGGGTGGAAGTGAAGTGTGCTACTTCCAGAAAGCTTTGAGAGCCTGCATGTGATTTGCTGTTTGATTGTCCATGCCAGGGCCACAGACAAAAAGTCCTATCAGCATGAGAGATAGAGGCAGAAAAGTAGAGCTGAGCCCCCAACCAGCCTACAATGGACAGGAGCAAGAAAACCTTGTGTTAAGTCAGTGAGACTTTAGTAACTGTTACTACAGCAGAATGTAGCCTGTCTTGAAAGCATGACTCTTACATTAGGATGCACAGTAGAATCACCTGGAGAGCTTTAAAACAGCAAAGCCTGGACTCACCCCAAAGCAAAGTGGTGAGTAAGACACAACCACACTCTTTAGCTATTGAGAGAATTTCACCACAGTTATCTGGACTGGGGTACACTGGGAATTTTTCAGACTGAAGGTTGGGGGGAGAGAGAAATAGCAATGACTTACTAAGCATATAGAATAATTTAATGTCTTTAGTAGCAATTTAAGAGCACAGTGGCTTATGGATACCTCTAAGTACCAAAGGCTATATTTATTGAATAACAAGGAGCATTGAGGAGTCCAAGTTGGTTGTGATTATCCTGGATAATGTGACAGTTTACCTCATCTACCACCAGATATTCCTATCCTAACCAGTTTAATTAACTTTTGCCATGTGGTTCACTGAGTCCAGAAATGCAAAATTATCTGACTATATCTAGGGATTTGTCAAACATAACCTGAAAAAAAAAAACTACTTTTCATTTACTGTAAGGAGAGAAAGGAAGGAGGAAGGAGGAATTCAGTAACAATGTAAATGGATCACTGCAATTCCATTTTCCTAGACCCACCCTTTGTTTTAAAAACAAAGAGAAATTAGTTGGACATGTGACAAACAGACCAAAAAAACCCCAAATAATGAAAACTTGCTCTGGAAAAAATAGTATTCATTATTATTATGCCTAGGGAGATTGCATCTACGAAGCAGCTGGGCTCGGCTAGTCTCCAAAGATAAGGGGTGGAAAGGGAAGAAAAGGCTGTTACAGAGATCGTGCTGCTGATACCCAGAAGAAAGCCACCCTCTTGATAATTGGCTAAGATTTTAAAATTAAAATACTGCTCATTTGTCTGACCCAGAATTGCAGAATTACAAATGCATATAAATCTTCCTTTAATGGGAGAAAGTCTCCGGGCAGGAAATACAGGCTTCAGGTGCCCCTTTTGAAGTTGAACAAAAACTCTGACATATTCCAGTCGCATCCTCCACCTCTGGACTGCCAGCCCCATACTGATGACATAGCGGGGAGGGCAGCTTCTCTGGACGTCAGGTTCACTGCCGTACACTGCCTGAACTCACCAAGAGATATCCAGAGATTTGTGGCTCTTTCTCAGCAGCTATGAGGGAGACTGACAGGAGTGAGAGAGACAAGGTGCCCATTCATGAATGGCTGATTAACTTTCTGCAATGCATTTGCCTGTGAAATATGTAGACATGGTTTCTAAAAACTAGAATCACAAGCAGTTCTAGGAAAGTGGAACAGTATAGGAAGACAAAGACTAGAGTATAAAAAAAAAAAACCCCAAAAAACTTTCATTGTTAAAAAAAAAAAGAAAAGAAAAGAAGAAAAACTTCCTGCTAAGTTCCCACCCTGACACATACACATCCCTGGCAGACATTGTTAATCAATCATGGCTGTCATTCCTGCTGAGTCCAGATGTGGCCAGAATCCTCAACATCTTATTCCGGGTAGTCACTAACAGTCAATGCAGGTTAGCATGCATAATGAGCACTATGCTCTCTGTCTCTGAGTTTGTGATTAAGGAGAACTTCCAACGCAGAGCAGGAAATCCAAGCACTTGCCAAGTTGCATGAGGCAAATACTTTTGGCTGCCTAGCCAACAACAATTCACCTCTTCTGAAAAAGCTCACATGGTAGCTACTTCTTCCTTACATAGCCATGTGCTTCAAGGGAGGTGGACCCCAGTTCTTTTCCCAGGCAGTAAATTATGTGTGAGCTAAGCCAATCACAAAGTTCCATTTCCTCTGCCAATGATTGCATAACTGTGACATAATGCTGGCTATGAGACTTGATGGGAAGGCTGGGGGAGCACCTGGGAAAGGTTTTCTTTTCCGTAGGAAGGAAGGGAGGAAAGGGAGAAAAGGGGAGGGGAGGGGGAAGGAGGAAAGAGGAGGGAAAAGACGGGACTCTCTTTTGCTGAGCATTTATATTTGGATGTGGTACTCAGGCCATCTTGCTACCGAGGCAAAAGCAAGGCTGAAAGATAAGCCATTGTGCAAAAATTATCAGAGTAAAATGATTTTAAATACCTGAGTTTTTCATCCACTTTAAGATTTCTAATTATGAGAGGCAAGAAAACCTCTGTTTAACCAAGCTGAGTTAGAACTTTTGTTTCTTATTGCTGAAAAAAAATCCCAATTGATACATCTGAGGGTCTCTGGGAAGGTATGCAAGGGAGAATGTCAGAGGGGAGACCAAATGCCCACAAAAAGCAGAGAAAGCAGCACTACACATTGCTGATGTCAGCAAGCAAGGTGGGATACCTGGCTAGGAAAAAGAAATAATAATAAATAAATAAATAAATAAATAAATAAATAAATAAACCTCAGTTAAGAAAAACAGCTAAGACTGCTGCCTAGAAGGTCGAAGAGAGGTCCCCAGTTTCCATAACTAGAGACAAAATAACTAAACAGAAAAGGACCACCCTCCTCCAATTAATCATTTGCCAAGCATTCCTCTCACTTAATGTTTCCTATTACCCTATAAGGTAGGTTGGTTATCTTGCAGGTGAGGAAGGTAAGTCACAGAGATTAATTAACTTCCCCCAGGTCATCAGAACATCAGGGCTAAAATTCAATTCCAAGTCTCATTCCAAAGTTCAATTTCTTCTACTGTATCATCTACTGCCTTCCCAAGAAAAAAAGTAGGAGCTAGAAATCAACATTTAGGTTCAACTGGTTGAACTTCTTTAACTTATCTTATCTAGTTACAATAATCACCTTACTTGGGACTGAGGCTGCTGGTGAGGGCCATGGCTTACTAGGGAGAAAGGAGAGGAATTTCAGACCAACAGTCCAATCAGTCTCATTAATGATAAGTACAGGACTTCTGAGGGCTCTGCCACCAGTAGCAAGAAACACTGGCCCCCTCAGACTGTTGATTGTGGTGACATTGAAGGAGTGACCTTGGAAGGCCCCTGCCTGCAATCTCCATGCCAGTTGTCAATGCGGAGTGGCCACCAAATCAGACACATCAATGCCACAAGTTTATTGAGAAAAGGACCAATGTTCAATAGAGTTATAGAAGTTAACAAATAGAACTACAGTCAGAAAGGTAAATAATGTATTAGTTTCCTATTGCTGCTATAACAAAATACCACAAACTTGGTGGCTTAAAGAACACAATTATTTTCTTACAGTTCTGGAGACAGAAATCCTAAGTGGGTTTCAGTGGGGAAAAAACAAGGTGTTGGCATGGCTACAATCCTCCTGGAGGATCTAGAAGAAACTCCATTTCCTTCCTGTCTTCAGCCTTTAGAGCTGCATTCCTTGGTTCATAGCCTCTTGCTCCACCTTCAAAGCCAGCGGTACAGCAGCTTCAAGCCTCTTTCTACTTCCATTGTCATCACATCACACTCTCTCTCTCGTGGTCAAATCTCCCTCTTATAAAGACACTTGTGATTACATAAGGGCCCATCCAGATAATCAGCATAACCTCCCCAGCTCAAGATCCTTAACCACATCTGCTAAATTCCTTTTGTCATGTAAGCTAACATTCCCAGGTTCTGGGTATTAGGACCTAGATCTCTTTGGGGCCTACCATGAGTAACAACGTCAGTTTACTAAATCCCTCTGAGGCTTTGTTCCTTTATCTATAAAGCACTATAACCATGTCTACCTCATACGACTACTGTAAAAACTTAGAATGCATGTTAAATCTTAGCACAGTGCTTAGACATGGATGTCATCACTAACAGAAGTAACTCCAAGTTTGGAGAGAGCACATTCTGAGTTCTAAGTCCAGCTCACAAGTCAGCTGTGTGTCCTGGAAAATCATATCACCTCTCTGAGCCATTCTGCATCAGTAGAGTGGAGAAAATATTGGACCACCCTACTCTCTGAGGGCACTCTAGAAAAAGAAAAGACACATGTGTAAGAAGCCTAGCTCATAGTTGGAAACAATAAATAATAAAAATGAGGAGGGAATGAGGATGGCAGGAAAAATAAAATTTATTGAGCACTTACTATATGCTAGGCATGGTCCTACATTTTCTACATGGCTTTCCTCATCTAATCTTCACAATTGCCCCATGAAGTAGGAATTACCATTCCATTTTGCAGATGAAGAAACAGGCACAGAAAAGTTAAATAACTTGCCCAATCTCACATAGCTAGAAAGTGCTTCTGTTAGTTCCCTAGAGCTACTATAACAAATTGCCACAAGCTGGGTGACTTAAAACATGAAAAACTTTTCTCCCTTAGTTCTGCAGAGCAGGAGTCCAAAATCAAGGCACTGAGAAGGCCATGCTCCCTCTAAGTGCTCCAAGGAAGGATTCTTTCTTGTTTCTTCCAGCTTCTGGTGTTTCCAGCATTAGTTTGCATTGCTTGACTTATAGAAGCATCACTCCAACCTCTGCCTCCATCATCTCATGGAATGACATCTCATGGGGTAGAACAAGTGTATCCCCCATTTTTCTACCTCTGAGATAATGCACTGTCATGGTCATGAATAGCCCCAAGGCAAATGATCCTGGAAACCAGCCTCCTGAGCACAGGATCTGTGAGCCTATGTTTCTCTCAAAACTGATTTTACTTCAAACTCAGGCTGAGCCCATTATCATTACTTAATGTCAGTGTAACAGCAGTGTGATACCTGGGCTTTTACACAATATATCATCCCTACAGACTTAGATGCTAGCAGGACACAGCAGAAATACAGCATCCCAACTTCCCAATGTGCTCACGGCCATCAATATTGATGGCGTGTCATCAATCAAATACAGCAGGCTTTTACATGCCCTCGTTTTTAACTGAGCCTTGCCATGCATTACAATAGAATATTTAAAACCATGTACACATTTTATCAAGCCTTCATGACCACTAAAATGCTCTCTGGTTTGCAGCTCCAAATATTATTCATTACATCTAGAGAGATGGCATGCAAAAGTAAAGAAACTGCACAGGAACAATGTGATTAAGGACAGAACAGGAGAAAGACACCATTGGAGTCTGCCACCTGATCCAGCCACACACTCCAGACCAGGCCACCAAGCACTGAATCACACCCCCTTCCACCTGCTTCCTTCTGAACCCAAACTGATCTTGGGGTCAAGGTGCCTTGTTCAAATCCCAGATCTCGGGTGAGTTTGGCCAGGCTGCTTTACCTCAACCACCCTCTCATCTGCATAATTGGGATAATGCTACCCACATGTTGGAAGTTTCTGAGGATGTAATAAAGTCTGGCATGTCTACAGGTGTTGGCTCAAGTGTCACTTTTACAGAGAAGCCTTCTCTGACCATCCATCCCCCTTTTATATAATCACCACCACTCCCCCCATCCTACTCATGGCCAATCCTTCTTACCAGGCACCATTTTTCATAGCACTCATCACCTGCTCATGGACTTCTGATTTGTTTATGGTCTGCTTCCCCACACCAGAGCATAAGTTCAACAAAGGTGGGATTTGTGTCTGTTTTGTTCTCTGATTTACTCCTAGTTCCCAGAATAGTGCCTGGCACATAGTAGCTCTGTCAATAAGTGTCTGTTGAATAAATGAATAAAGCACACAGCAGACCCTTGATGAACAGTTTGTGTTTGCTGGGTGTAAACAGACTGAATCTCATGAACAAGCACACAAACAGCTGCACATGTGTGTTGAGCACTGACTCTGTGAGGGACACTGCAGTGAGCTTTGTACGTATTACCCCCACCAGTCTTGAGAGGTAGCTCCCCCATGGTAGAGATAAGGACTCCTGGCATTCCTGTCCTGAACCTGCTGCATAGTCACAGTGTAACTCTGAGTAAGTCACTGACTTCTGGCCTGCCTTCTCCTCTATGGTTCCCTGTGCATCCTCAAAGGACTATGCCCTTGTCCCTTTTGCCACAGGTACCACATTCCATCATAAATCCTCTTTCCTGAACCACCTGACCTCCACACAGGTAGAGTCCATGACTTACTCATCTCTGTGTCTCCATCACCAAACAGTTGTCCCATATATGTAGGATGAATAAATTAATAAAGGTAAAATAAAGAACTCAAGCTGGAATCAGGGTCAGCAAGCAGTGGTATGTGTGTTGCCTTACCCCTCCCCCTTCTTCGACCCTGGTATACAAAGCAAATGAACCCTTGCACCCTTTCTTTGTAAGCATGCACTCAGCCTCAAAATCCTTCTACATACTGCACCCCAGACAACTGTTCCCATTCCATTAGAGCTGGCAGAGCAAATGTTAAATCATCTCTGACATGGAAATGATTGCTAGAAGATTGCCAAACCAACTCCCTCTTCTTTGCCAGCATGCACACTACATTTCCCACTCTTCTTTGGAGGAACTGTGCCATGTGACAGAGTCCCAGCCAACAGAATGTGTGTGGGAGTGATGGGCACCACACCCAGGGCTGGCCCATCCACACCTCCCACATGGGAGCCTCCATACTCCTTCTCCCCTCTGTGGGTTGATGCAGACAAGTACCATGATCTTAAAACCTTCATGTGGAGCAGCAGTATTAAAGAGCTGGGAGCCATCTGATGACCAGGAAGGTTCATTTACAAGAGCAAGAGATAAATACTAACTGCACATTTGGTACTATACATTTTGAAGTTGTGTTATAGAAACTAGTTTTACCTTAACTAGTTTCTTGGGCTACTTTTTCTTTTCTTTTCTTTTCCAAAATCTCTCTTCTAGTTCTATGTTTCTATAATTCAAAATGTTTTTGTTATCTAAGTATCCACAGGCATTTTCTAACAGCTTAATGAGTCATGTGAACTTCTGGGTGTTTTATACTATATTTGAGGGCACTGTGTGCTCAAGAAATAAACTTTTAACAATGGAAAACACATAAAGAATTGCACAATGCAATGTTTACCTTCAAAGTAAGACATGTCCATGTGAAATGGTTGCTTATCCCAAAGCACTATCTCAAGAAATGCAGCAACAAATGACATTATCAACAGGAAATAATACAACTACATCACTGTCTGTGTGCCTTGGGCAAATTACTCACCCCCACACCCACCACCAACACACCAGACCTCCATTTCCTCCTTCAATAACACATGCATAACTGCACGTACCTCATCGGACTGAGGTACTTTGAGTAAATATGGGTGATGTTCTCATAACAGTAATTGGCACAAAGTAAGTATTCTATAAATGTTAACTACCATTTGGTCAGGAAGGAGAGATCACTGTGGGCTAGAATGTCAAAAGATGAATGTGCTGATGGCTAAGAAAGGATGTGATGTGGGGAGGAGGTAGGCACAGGAATGCATATATTATGTTCAGGAAACAGTGAGGAAATCAGTCTGGATATGTTACAGACATTTTGCAGCAAGGGATAATTCTTTTAAAAAATTTTTTTTGTTGTTGGCACTATTACTGATGTCCCCCATTTGCCCCCCATCTTTGCACATATCCACCCAGCCCCCATCTCTCCTTCCCCTGGCCTTCACTACACTATTGTCTATGTCCATGGGCAAGAAGCAAGGGATAATTCTTACCAGGACTAAATTCTGAAGATCCCTACATTCTGGAATGAGAAATCAATACTTTTTCTTCTTTTTTGGAAAAGTGCATGATGAAGGGAAGGAACAGTTGACAAGTGGCTGAACAGATGAAGAGAAGAAAGGAAGAAAGAGGAGGACAGGGAAAAAGTCAGGAGGAAAGAAAGAAGAGAGAGAGAGAGAGAGAGAGAGAGAGAGAAGGAGGACAAAAAGGGTAGTGTAGCATAGTAGAAAGAAATCATCCTTTACAAGGAAAAAGAACTTTCTATTATGTGATTTTTGAATTAATTGCCTTCTCTTGATAAGCCTCGGTTTCCAACTATATAACTGGGGTCATAATCTCCATGTCACATGGCTACTTGATGAGAATTGGTAAGGTAAATTTGGGGTGCTTGGCATGGTGTCAGCCAGTAGGGTAAGTTCAGTAAGTCATTCATAGGCTCAATTTTTATGTGGCACCTACAAAGTCCTTGCAGTTGGGATGAAGTTTTGTTCCACAGATATTGGCCTTCACCTCTTCATGTTATTTATTTAGTAAAAGCCATGCTTGCTGATACAACAGCATTAAAAGATTGGTTCCCAGTCAGAATGTGGTGAGGACACAAACTGGCAGTCAACAGGAACAAAAACAAAAGCCGAGAAAATGCCACTTTCACCAAGTGCTAAGCAGAGTTTCGAGTCTTCATGCATCCATATCAAAGTGTAGGCCAGAGAGACAGCCAAATGTACCCATGGCTTCGCTTCATTCTGTCTAGCTGACATGTGCCCCGATCCTCTCCAGTGCACATGTGTGTACTTGGCTCCCTTCCTGTCATCTGCAGTCAAGAAAGAGCAACCTCACTCTTCACAATTTCTCAATCATGCTAAAATTTCTGACTTCTACTTTTTGCGATCGAAGGAAGAGCCTGGATGGTAATAGTTACAGAAATAGATTGTCATCCAACACTCTGGTGGACTGTGTAGCCTCTGCCCGGTGGCTTTGCAGTGGTGGTTCTCACAGTGGGACATCAGAGGCAGGTGCTGGTTTCTTGATGAGTATTTTTGTGTTCCTGAAATACCAACAGTGTTAGAAAAAACAGTGTGGGGAGAGGAAGGGACAGAAATGGGAGAAACACAGAATATCCTTTAAAATTATCAGAAAAACGATGACCTGAACTGGAAAGGAGAACACGAAGCAACACTGCTGGAGACGTGAAGCTAGAGACAGAAAATTGTCACAGACTAGCAGAGCAAGGGGTCTGGAGGAGACATATTTCAGGGACTTGCAGGGTTCTGCCAGTCACTTTTGCAGGGCCAGTCAAATAATTTGCAGGACTCATTGCAAAATGAAGTGAAATGTGGGGACCCTTGCCCAATAGCACTAAAACATAAAGCTCTTTATTTTCTTCCACAGTCTTCCTCTCAACTTGTCATGGTGCTTTTTATATACTATTTAACATCACTCTAAGTAAAGAAAAATTAAAATTTTAAATTATTAGCATAAATTTCACCATGCATCTTTGTATCTTGTGGTGCTTGTTTAAAATGCAAATATAGGAGCATTTAACTCATATGCAGAATCATAAAATTATACAGTTCATATTCCATAGCTTATACATGCATATGAATTTCATTCTTACCATAGCAGTAGAAACACTGCACCAAACTAATTTAACTGCTTTTATTTCACTTATTTATTTTAATTTCTTTATGTATTGCTTTGAGAGAGAAAGAGAAACATCAATTTGTTGTTTCATTTATTTATGCTTTCATTGGTTGTTTCTTGCATGTGCCCTGATCGGGAATCTAACCCACAACCTTGATGTATCGGGATGATGCTCTAACCAACTGAGCTACCCAGCCAGGGTGTTATTTCACTTCTGGATATGATCACTTTCTGCCAACATTTTTTATCTCTGGCTTACCAATTAGAATGGAAGGAGTCAAAGGGAAACCAAATATGTGTTGCCCCATCTTTTCCTTTCCTTCTCTGTCATCATTTTCAGCATAAGTGGTTGCCTCATACAGGCAAGTAACATGAGTAAGACAGAATATGGTGGAGCTCCTGGGTCACTAGTGTTTCTTAGAATATCATTGCACTCTTTCTGAATTCCCAGCAAGTCCTGGTTTGAATGAAAAGTGAGTCCTTTCAGGGCTGACAGCTCCCTAACTTGCACTTCCTTTTTAAAGAGGTAAAATGTAGAAGAGAGACCTGAACAATTAGAAGGGATGAGCCCTTCTAGCAGAGAGAACTAACAATAAGAGCCAAAGCCCAGGAATGAGACCCTGCACCAATGAGAATGGCATCAGCATGAGGCACAAAGGAGGTTCTAGAGTGTTTCAAGTACTTTATATATTAACCCACTAAATTCTAATAACCCTATCAGATAAGTAATGTCATTATCCCCATTTCCCAGATGAGGAAACCAAGGCTCAGGAAATAAGGTTACTTACTCAGGATCACACAGTTTGTGAGCGGCAAAACCATGATTGAAACCCAGGCTGACCCTAAGCTCTCCACCATCACAGTACCCTTCTATGAAGCTTAATTTGGGCTGTTCTGACTCCTTCCCACTCTCTCCAATCTCCATATATGTATACACACTGTAACACTTATCACATGGGGCAGAAATAAGGCTTCTGAGCACTGAAGATGAGTGCTATAGATGTTCATAGGTAGGTGCCCTGAAACACTGAAAAAAGTGAACAAATGTGGTTCACTGTGAGCTGGACATCTGCTGGCAAACTTACAGGGTTTATTTTAGGAACTCTGTGACTTACTGGAGAAACTCTCAATCTCAGGAAATAATGGGAGAAAGAGAATCATCTGGGAAGTGCCCACCTTCTATGACTCAGTGTCATCTCCAGGAACTCTCCCTAGTTTCTTGGAGACACTTATTTGTTGTGAACAAAGAGGACTTGGCAT
The DNA here is from genome assembly GCF_021234165.1 of Pteronotus mesoamericanus. NCBI lineage: Eukaryota > Metazoa > Chordata > Mammalia > Chiroptera > Mormoopidae > Pteronotus > Pteronotus mesoamericanus. The sequence continues at coordinate 1,905,116 of NW_026555189.1, forward strand.
TGAGCTTAAAATCCAGGACCCTATGGAATAGGCTGTGGAGACTGATACCATGGCTACCACCTAACCATTTTCATAAAAAAAAAAAAAAAAGTGGGCAAAGAGGTTTCTCATTTTAGATAGGACAGTTCCTCAACAACTGTTTGAACCTGTGTTCTCAGCCTGGGAAATGAGCTGGGGAAAAATGTTGCAAGCCCGCCTATCCTATATCCTTCAGGGATGTCTGGTTCAAGGGTACAGAAGGACATCCAGGTTTACCACAGACCCTGGGAGGTTATCCTGACAGAGAAGACTGTGCCATCCAATACACTTTCTGGACTACATGGAGTGGTTTTTTAATGTCACGGAAGTAAACTTCACAAAGTCTTGATCAAAATCCCTAGTACCATGTCCCCCAGTCCTGGTTGTACTCAAGTGATGCACAGGTCCCTCTTTGCCCCTTTATGTTTCTATCTATTTCTATTGATTTCTGTTCTCCAGTTCTCAAATGTAAGATCCATTTTAGTATTTCCACCTTCATCACTATATGTCCAGTGTCTGGCACTGGTAGGCACTCAAATATTTGTTGACTATGTGATGCAAAAATGACTGGATGAACACCTGCCAATTTTTAAGCAATGTTGCTGCCTAACCAACCATTCCCCAAACCTAGTGGCTTAAATCCATAGGCATTTATCACTGCTCATGAGTTTGTGGGCCAGCTGTGTGGTTCTGATGACTGCGCCAGGCTTGCCTGAGCTCACCAGGGCTGGCTCATGTGTCTGTGGGCAGCTGGCAGGTTCGCTGGTGGCCAGTTGGCCTAGGATGGCCTCACTCACATATCTGGTGATTGGTTAGCCTTTGAGGGAATTTCAGGGGTGAGTGGGTCACAGGTCTTTTATCTATCTGGCCACCATGGCCATCATTCTTGCCACATGGCCATGGCAAGTTTCCAAGACTGCAGGGCCAAGGCCCAGAACTGGCACACCATCACTTCCCCTGAGCCAAAGCCAGTCACAGGCCAGCCCAGACCCCCAGAATTCTGGAGATGGGAAAACAGACACCACTTCTTGATGGAATGCACATCACAAGGGGTGTACTATGGCCATTTTTGCAGTCTGCTTAACAGCTGTGTTTCAAAATCCATGGCTAAAAATAGAATGTAAATTATATGTTATATAGGCAATGTGTTGTTGGAGGTTCCTTGAGGTATGTTTCAAGGAGGTGCACTATTACTAACCTAAGTGTTAATTTGTCATCATGCTGCCTATCAGGCTCTAAGAGCATTAGTAGTAAAGATTTAATTATTTGATTTCTCCTAGTAGGGGAAGGAGTTAAAATACTCAGTATTATGATGATCATAATTGTTAAATAATATTAAAAGGAGGGGGACAAGCAATATCCATTGTACAAGTCCAAATTACATGCCAAGCACAGGGCAGGGCCTTTTGTACACATTGTTCCTAGTCCTCACAAGTCCCAGTGAGGACTTTTTCAACCATTTCAACAAGCTCAGAAAACCAGCTTGCCTAAAGAGTGGTGACAGAACTCAGGTTTAGTTCTGCCAACTTCAGAATGAGGGCTTTTCTCATTAGGCTACACTCACATCTGAATATTCCAGGAAGAGAACACAAAGTGGGAAAGTAATTTGCTTTACAGGGCTTGACCCCCTGGTACTTAAGAACATTCCTGGCCCAGTAGTGCTGTCTTGCCTCTGTTAGAGATGCCTTCTGGTCAGTGCTGGGTCAAAGTTTTAGAAGCCATGAGGGCAGCTGTGTTATTGAGGCTTCTATTGTCTGATGACTTAGAGAAACAGTATAGTTTAATTTTATTAATTCATATTGATTTATAGCTTGGCTCTTTCCACAAAGGATTTAAGGAAACTTGCAACAAAAACAATAGAGATGAACATAGAATCCCGGAAATCAAATACTGTTAGAAATATATTCCCAGAACCAATTTTTCCATGGATCTTTTACTGTTTTATGGGGAAAAAATAAGAAATCATCATCTTAGAATCTCAGCGCTATAAGAGGCTAGAGTGGGTTTAAAACCAAAGAATATAAAAACCATGGTGGAATGTATTTAAAATGTGGATTACCTAATCCCACTCTCAGAGACTGATTCAGGTGGTCTGTCTGCATGAAGGCTTAAAACATGTTTAAAGGAAATTTTAGATTTCTCAGGAAGTTCTGTTTCAAGTGGCACAGAGATTATACTCTGATTTTCTCTCTGAGGAACCCTGATAAAATTCAACCAATTAACAATGACGGAATCCTTGCTAGCATTCACTTCTGTGCTAAGCACAGTGCTAGGCCCCAGAGGTAGAAAGATAAACAAGAGGGGAATTCCTGCCTTCAAAAAGCTCAAATTCTAGCCACAGAAACAGTGAATTATACAACCAACAGTGACACAATGTATTTAGGGGCACAAATATTTTGAGGAATGTGGGTGTCAGCTATGAGGTATCTCTGGCAAATGATGGTTAAAGTACAGGCTCTGCAGGTGATAGGAATCCTTGCTCTGTATTTGCTAGTTGTATAATCTTGAGCAGGGGATTTAACTTCCCAAGGACTTGGTTTTCTTTTTTTTAATCCTTACCTGAGGATATGTTTATTGATTTGAAAGAGAGAGAGATAAAAACATCAATGTGAGAAACATCAGTTGGTTGCCCCCTCATACACACCCTGACCAGAAATAAGAACACACAACTTAGGTATGTGCCCCAACAGTGAATCAAACCCACACCCTTTTGGTGCAGAGGACAACACTCCAACTAACTGAGACACATGTGACCAGGGTAGACTTGGCTTTCTTAATTGCAAAGTGGTGATAAGGGTAGTACTTACCTTATTGGGTTGTAAGAATTCAATTACAGGATACATTTGTAACATGTTATATCTCAGAGTTTTAATCTGTATGCTGCTGTCTATGTTTTCCTACACTGAGTGCTGCAAAAACTGCCTTAATATTGGTGGTGGTGGTGATGATGTTAAAGGTCGTGGTGATGGTGGTAATGGTGTTAGGGATAGTGATGATGGTGGAGGAGGGGATGTTGGTGTTGGTGATGATGATAATGGTGATGATAATGGTAGAAGCTGCAGTGATGATAGGGGTGATGAGGGTGATGGTGATGGTGTCCAACCTCTCCTGAGTCTACATGGAAACAAAAACAATGACTAAAAGGGAGAGTCACAAAACACGAGAAGAAAGATCCTGATGCCTGATTGCAGAGCAAATCTTCATTTCCCAATTTGCAAAGAAAGAAAAGACAGAGATTTGGGGCAAGGAGTAAGAGATAATGAGTTCCATTTCGGCTAATAAGTTTAAGATGAACAGAATCTCCAGCTGGAAATGTGGTTCTGTAGCTTTGGAGAAAGATGAAAGTAGAAACTGTAGACTCGAGAATCCATTACACATGCAGAGAAGGTATTGGGAAGAGAAGGTGCAAGGGAAATCTATAGGAAAAGAAGACGAGAGAGAAGATACAGGGGCAAAATTAGAAGTACAATGGTAGAACACCCTCCTTCTATAGGTATAGTAGTTTAGTCAGTTACAAATTCAACTCATTTCTACTTTCCCTGAAAAAAAAAATCAGAGGAAACATTATCTAATTCTTTGCTAAAATCAAGATATGCTACATGTATATTTTCAACATGATGTTTCCATCTAATTCTCAGCAACCTATGCGAGGTCCACTGATTCTTGCTTTTTTTTCCTATGTGATCACAATTACCACTTTAAAAATCCTTTGTATCTTTTACAGGTATCTTCCTGGTTTTATCTGAAATTTCAAGATTCTACCATTTTTCCCTTTTTTGGAAAATTAGAACATTTTCCCTCTACAAACATCTAGCTCTCATCATGTCTCAAAGATCACATACTACAGTTTCACAATTTCAGCTGAAAATTGTCTTGTCCAGTGTATAACTAGTATTAACCTATGACCTCTGAATTCATCCAGTAATGCTCCACATTCTCTTATCTCTCCCATCTTCAAGTGTTTTTCCTCCTAAACCACATTTGTTCTTATCTGTCCAGTTTCAATACCTATTTCCCTTACAGAAATAGTGGAAAAATGCCATCCTGCATCAGAATACTGAATTTACTGGAAACTCGTCTCATGGCTATTCATAAATGGACATGCCTTTATACCTAGAACATTCCTTTACCTCTACATCTGGCCTGTAGGACCTGACCACTACTCGTATCAGCCGCCTATTTCTGTTCCATACCATTTCATACTTCTTGACCCACCCCACCCCAATACTGCTTCTGGTCACTAAAGAGACTGATTGGGATTCTCAAGATCAACCAGAGAAGAAGGCACCCTTGGCCACAAGCAAAACCTATTTCATACTCCAAAAATCTAAATAGGATAGGTTGGGCCACCCTGAGGTATGTGGGAGGACCCAAAATTGATTCATTTATCTTATCATTATTCATTAGCCATTAGACTCTATTTAACAGCACTGGACTTACAATGGTGAGCAAATAGAGTCCATCAAGGAAGAGATATAATAATCTAATTATCCCACAATTAAGTAGAAAATTCAGACTCTTAGGTACTATGAGAGAAGGCAGGGTAAGTGATTCTCCAATAATATAACATAGAAATATTCTGACCTAATCAGGAATATGAGGGAAGGCTTCTTTGAAGACAGGACCACAGAACCGAGATCCAAAGTCTGTGCAGAAATTAACCAGATTAGGGTTTCTCATCCCTTGAGGCATATTAGAATCAGCTGCAGATTTCTTTAAATGCTGACTACCAGTTTCTCTCAGCAGACCAAGGAAATTTATTTAGTGGTAGGCCCAAGACTTAATTTTTAGGATTTAGTGTTACTTTTAGGACTCCTCTTCTGGTACCTCAGATGAGCGCAGCCAAAGTCTGGAACCCCCAAACAAGGAGGAAGAGACTGGGAGTAAAGGAAAGGGCATGTGTAAGACCCTATGAAGGAGACAGACAGGGCTGTGCGTGGAACCTAAAGAAGGCCAGTGTGGCTTGAGCATGGAGAGCAAGAGAGCACTTGATTGTGGATGAGGCAAAAAAGGAGGGCAAGGGTCAGGCAGGACCATGCAAGCCGTGTTAAGAATTCTGGGTTTTTATTTTAATATTATTGAAAATCTAGCAAAGTTGGCTTTTAAAAAAAAATACTTTGGAGGGAGCTACAATCAGCTTTTCATTCTGAAAAAATCATTCAGAACAGATTAAAGGGAGCGGCAGGGACTACAGGTGGAAGGGAAAGGGGGCATCTGACTGACATACAAACTGAGAACTAGAGGACAAGCAGCGATCTCTGTGCCCAGGGCAGTGGGAGAGGGCACTGTGAGGTCTGTCCATGAGAGGGGCTGGCCTAGCCAAGCAGGCAGAGAATTCTGGCAGCCTCAAAGAGCACTAATCAACAAGTTTGGCTGAAACCCCTCTTTCTGGGGGGCACCAGGCACAGCAGCTTCAGCAGATCCACTTGCCAAGGGCTGGGCAACACTGCCACTATCTAGGCAGCCCACTGGAAGCCATATGCCCTGCTTAATTCCTCCACCAACCTACTACTTGCAGCCATGCAGATATATGAAGCCTTAATATGGTTACAGCATCTTAAACTCCTGAGAAAAAGGGGTGGAGGGATGCTACATCCAAGCACAGCAATGGAAAGGAAAATTGTCAAAAGTGATTCTTGGCTGAGATTGGCAACATACACTGTCACTTGAACCTATCAATAGACTGAGCTGATGATGTTTTTCACTTAACACCTAGCGATGAGGCTGTCAAAAACTGGCAGGAGATCCCTGCACACCCTGCCAAGAGAGAGGAACATGAAAATCTGTCAAAATTCATGCTTGCTAATAAATATACCCCTGGAATTCTTTTTTAAGGAAACCAGAGTTTTAAATGTCTAGGCAACATTTGCCAGGAATTCAAAAAGCCTGATCAAGCCAAGAGGTTTCACTCCAGCTCCAGCTTTCATGTGTCTTTGGCTTGCTGGCAGAGGAGAGGGATAAGGCAGAGGTGGGGCTCCAAAGTTGCTAATCATTGTAAATTCTAGTGTGAGGTCTGCAGTCTGTGGCCAAAGTGAGCAGACACATGACATTGCCCTAGGCTCCAGGGGCATCCTCTAGGTCATTGGGGCCAGATTCCCAGGGGTACCTAACTGAGTAGAGAGCACAGGGGCTCAGTGGAAGGTTCAGAGGGAAAGTGCGATCTGGCTGCTGTACAGTCATTGGTACTGTTCAATGAATTTTGAACACTGTAGCCACATGACCTCACCTAGCTTCCAGGGGATTGCCAATGTGATCGCACTTGCCAACCCCCTGGAAGCTAGGTGAGGTGATGTGGCTTGCATTGGCCAGAGGAAGTGATGACATCCCTCTTCAGGGTGGAAGCTTTAAGAGCCAATGGACAGTTTGCATTTGTGCTTTCCTCCTGCCCCAGTGACTTCAGCAGTGGCTGCTCCAATAGCTGCATCCCAGATCGAGAACAACCCAAAGCAGCCCCCTAGCTAATCTGCAGTAGACATGGAGTTTGAGTAGAAAATAAAATGAGATGTGTGAGAGTCAAATCCACTGTCCGCGGCACCAAGGCTCCTCTCCCACTATCGTTCCAGGTTTGATCTCCAAGATATATAAAGAACTCACTCGACTCCACTCCAAGAAGACAAACAATCCAATCAAAAAATGGGCAAAGGACCTGTGCAGATGCTTTTCCAAGGAGGAGATACAGAGGGCCCAGAGGCATTTGAAAGGATGCTCAGCATCACTAGCCATCAGAGAAATGCAGATCAAAACCACCATGAGGTACCACCTCACACCGGTCAGAATGGCCATCATAAACACATCCACAAACAACAGGTGCTGGCGAGGCTGTGGAGAAAAGGGAACCCTAGTACACTGTTGGTGGGAATGCAGACTGGTGCAGCCACTGTGGAAAGCAGTGAGGAATTTCCTCAAAGAGCTGAAAATGGAACTGCCTTTTGATCCAGTGATTCCCCTGCTGGGACTATACCCTAAGAACTCCAAAACGCCAATACAAAAGAACCTATGCACCCCAATGTTCATAGCAGCACAATTTACAATAGCCAAGTGTTGGAAGCAACCTAAATGCCCATCAATAGATGATTGGATCAAAAAATTATGGTACATACACACAATGGAAGACTATGCAGCAGAAAGAAAAAAAGAACTACTAAACTTCGCGACAGCATGGATGGAACTGGAGAGCATTATGCTAAGCGAAATAAGCCAGGGAGCAAAAGACAAATACCATATGATCTCACCTATAAGCGGAACCTAACCAACAATACAAAGATGCAAGGAAAATAAGACCAGCAACACTGAAAGGAAAAGAAACCAACAGAGACAAGAGGGAAGGAGGGAGGGGGGCGGGGAAAAGGAAGGGAAGGGGAAAGTCAAGGAACATATAGCAAGGACTCATGGACAAAACCAAAGGGGAAGAGCTGAGGGAGGGAAGGAGGGAAGGGGCAAGGGAAAGTGGTGGGGGGGAGGCAGAGACAAATGTATTTGAAAAAATAAATTAAAATAAAATTTAAAAAAAAAGAAAAGAAAATGAGTTGTAAGTCATCAAGACATGGGGATTGCTACAGCTTGATTCTGCTTACATGCTGTCTGTTAGAGCCATTTTGAACCAACACCTTCTCTCTTTCCTCATATTCTTCCCTGTAAGGGGAATGGCTTATTGCATAGTGATTTAGTATAACATGCCCCTCCTCTTATTTACCAGTGATGTTTTTGGATGAGGTTCTTAAAGTCCCTAAACCTTGGTTTCTTTATCTATAAATTATGAGTAATATTACTATTCAGCTTGTAAGGTTCTTGCAATAATTAAATAAAATAATGTCTAGAAATGATTAACTTTTATCGCATCCTGTGCAGAAAATAATCAACATAGCAGGTTTGAGACTGCTATCCTTAGAAAGGTCTGCTTGCAAAGTTGACCCCTGGCATCTGGGAACTTGGATTTCAGAAGGGTTCCTACCATACCAAAATTGATAAAGATGCCCACCTATACCTAACCTGTTTGCACAAACCATATGGTTTATGCTGAACATCTGCTTTTCTTCTGGAAGTCTGGAATTTTGGTAGTGCTAGTCAGAAAGAGCCTACATGACCAGCTTCCAAGGAAACTGGTGGGCACTGGGTCTTTAATAATCTTTCATGGTAGCTAACGTTTCACACATGTTACCACAACTCATTATTGGGGAGTAAGAGCACATGTGTGACTCCACTAGGAGAGGACTCTTGAAATCTTGTGCCTGTTTTCCTCTAGACTTTGCCCCAAGCACTTTTTCTTTTTGCTGATTTTGCTTTGTGCCCTTTCACTATATATTAGCCATGAGCCCAATTATATCCTGAATCCTGTGAGTCCTCTATATGAATCACCAAAACTGGGGGGTGGTCTAGAGGACTTAAAAGTACTGTTTACTTTCAGTTAACAATAAGTGTAATTATTGTTAACATTAAAAATAAAACAAAGGGAGATGCACAGAAAGAAATGAAAATATCTAATTCATAGATAACCACAAAATAAAAATACCAGGAGACTGACTTACATCCCAAGGACACTTATTCAACTACTAATAGCTTAGAATGGTGACTAATCTAGCCTAAGATTCCAAAAATTCCATTCCCTATTGGACTAGCATTGGCTACTAACATTGAGTCTGTCTCAGATTAAGGTTTGCACACAAGTGGCCATTCCTACAGTGACTCTATAAAAACAACAATGCTAGGAGCATCGGAAGCCAATATCTATCTACTGAGCATTTCTCTCCAACTTCTATTCATATCATCTTATTTAATCCTAACACCACCACTCTGGGGTAGACGCACAATTGCTATCCCTGAAAACAGGTAAGGAAACAAACACAGGGAAGATTTAGCCATGGGCTTTTTGAACAGCATCACCATTGAGGGTGCAGACTTGGAGTCCAGCCCACCTTGGCTCCCATCTCAATGCTAAAGTTACATGGGGCTGTCATAGCAAATTGCCATCAACTGGTAAGCATGAAACAACAGAAACTTTTTCCCTCAGAGTTCTGGAAGCCAGAAGTCCAAAATCACAAGGTGTCAGCAGGGCTATGCTCTCTCTGAAAGCTCTAAGGGAGGACCCTTCTTTGCCCCTTTCAGCCTCTGGTGGCTCCATGGGTTCCTTGGCTTTGTGGTCACTTCACTCCAATCCCTGCCTCTGTCTTGAGACAGTTTCTCCTCTTCTGTGTCTGTCTCTCTTCCATATGATTCTTATAAATATCCTTATAATTGGACTTAGGGGATATCCAAATATTCCAGGATGATTTTACCTCAAGATCCTTAACTTAATTATACCTGCAAAGACTATTTCCAAATAAGGTTGCATTCACAGTTTCCAGGGATGAGAACATAGGCATATCTGCCTGGGGCAGCCATTCAGCCCACCACAAACACCAACAGTTATTTCTGTGCCATTGCAGGCCAGTTACCTAACATTTCAGCATGTCACAGGAGCTCTAAGGACCAAGTGAGGCAGTGCATGAAAAACGTTCAGCATGTAGTCTGGTATGTTGTAAGAGCCCAATAAACATCAGATGCTATTATTTCCCATCATCACACAATTGTTCAGAGAGGAAATGGGATTTGAACCTGGCACATGTAACTGCTATTCAGTCTTACTTCACTCTGAGAACAGTTAAAGAGGGGAGCTTGATGAAATCTTTCTAGATCCAGTGATTGCCCACCCATCAACCTGAAGTCATTCTTACTAGGTAGGACCTTTTTAAACACTCTTTAGGTCCAGAACTTGTGAAGGAGCTGAACTCCCTCCAGACCTCTTCCTGAGGCCCTCAAAGAATAACTCTGAAGAATCTCTTCTGTTTCACCATCTCAAAAACCCCAACAGTAATTACAGCTGCCACACTAGAGTGCTTTGAGGGTTATCAAGTTAATGACTATAAAGTCTATGGAGCTCTTCAGAGGAAAAAGCCATAAAAATCAGATAAATAAAACAGTCAATCAGCACATGTTTATTGTGTCCACAGGGTGCATAACACTGAACTCAGAAATAAAGATTAAAGGGGAGAAAAGCGAGGGAAAAGAAGGAGAAAAGTTAGTTCAACTAAAGTCTTTCTAGGCTAGTGTCCAAGGCTAGCTATAAACTAAAGAGCTAGAGACCTCCAAGGCTTTAAAAAAGGGAAGGAGTTGCCTACAAATCAGTGAGAAAAAGATAAATAACTCTTGGGCAGGGGATGGGCAGAGGATTCAAGTAGGCAGTTTACCAAAAAAATAAATAAATAAATTTAACTAGTCAATAAGCAATGAAAAGATGCTTAGCTGTTCTCATAATTAATCACAACAATAACAAGATACCATTTTTCACTTATTACACAGTCAATTTTTTACTTTTCTGATACACAGTACTAGCAAGGACATGAAGAGAGAGGTACTCTCCATCCACTTTGGGAGACAATATGAACTGGAGAGTAACCTCTCTGGAGAGCAATGAGGGAAAGGCTATCACAGTCAAAATTATATAAATACATGTGGGTGGGTGGGTGGGTGGGTGGGTGTATCTTATATGTTTGTGTGTATATCCTTTGACCCAGCAATCCCACAGCTAGGACTCTGCCCTAGGAATAAATTCACAAAATCATACCTGGCTATATAAGGATATTCATTACAGCATTGCTCTTAATGACAGAAAATAGGGAACAACCTAATATCCATGAGTAGCACAATGGTTAAATTATGGATAATGTGCACTGTAAACACTAGGCAAATGTAAGCAAGTATGAGGTAACTATTTGACTGGTAGGAAAGTGTGCCAAAGTGTCATATTAAGGGAAAGAAGCTAGGGCAGAACAGTATACATAATAGAGCCCTTTTGTGAGTGAGAATATGGGGGGCTTCATATTGAAGGATGACCCTCAGATTGTGCTGTGAACATACCTGGATCTGTGGTCCTGGCCCTGCTGTGACCAAAGGTCAGCCCTACAATGAGGCTGTCAAGGTTAGGTTGGAGTCTGGGGAAATGGGAGATTTATTTTGTTTCCTTTTTGAAAGCCAAACTACCCAGATTTATCACAACAAGGAAGAGGATAGTGTATTAAGATCCTGAATTTGGAGCCTGACTGCCCAAGTTCAAATTCCACCTCTGGTGCTGTTGACTAGCTGAGTGACTTTAGGCAAGTCACTTCACCTCTCTGTTCCTTAGTTTCCCTAAATACCAATAATATAAGTACTTACCTCATAGAGTCATTATGAAAAATAAATGTGTTACTATCTGAGGAATGCTTCAAACAATGCTTGGCACATAGCCACACCCTCTGTAAGTGCTGTTAAGAAAGAAATTGGATTCAAACATTGAGTGCCCCGTCTTTGATCCCAATGTGACCACCTTTGTTAATGTGGCCCCAAACACCCAAAAGGAAGAGGAAAAAAAAGAAAGGTGGCTTTTACGTATTCAGTGAGCCACTCTATAGGATGAAGTCATTTTGAAAAGGATAATTAGACCTCCAATTGGTTTTCATTTTATTTCATTTTCTTGCCGGCAGTTGACAAGCAGGGAGATTGTGTTACCTCCACAGCCACCAACAGCAAAGCCGCCCAGTTTCCCTATTTCTATAGTGAACTCCTAAAAGAGAAAGCCTGCTGGTGCAAACTGCTTTGATGGAAGGAAGCATCTAAAATGCATTTTAATTTCAATTTGTGTGACTCTTTTGTATCAAATTACAGATCTGGGGCACGATGCGACTCAGTGAAGAATCCCATTTTCCATCAGCATGGATGTGTTTGGTGTGCCGTCAAGGGGTAAAATAATTAAGGCTGAAATCTTATCTCCACTGGAGACTGTCTACTGGTGTCCCACTTCCTGCATTGATCAAATCAGGCAACAGACCACCAATTAGTATTCAAGTACCAGTGCTACCCCCTTGAAGGTCCCAGACCAGCCAAATATCCCCAGGCAAGTCAATGAGTCCAAGGGGCTTCTCACTCAAATGTGATTGTGCCAGTGGTCTAATGCTAATTGCAAGATCACCAATCAAATAGGGCAAGCCAAGGTTACTTGAAAACAGAACTAAAACAGAAGCTGAAAAAATTCAGTAGAACAGCTGAATTCTGCAAAACCACCAAGTAACTGGTTACTAGGCAGCTGAATTCACATAGTTGTTTATGCAAGTCAATAATTTAAGTCTGTATTTGGAAGCCAAAGCAATCAGGCTAGGAAAACCACCCACTGGTTACATCATTTTTAATTTCTCTGGATTTGCATATCAGGTATCCTCACTGGGTGCACAAGTTCTGTTCTCTACAAGGGTCTTCTTTACTGGGATTGTGCACCCTTTCCCAGCTGCTGTGAGTGTTGGCTGCTAGCAGGTCACAGATGCCTCCTTTCTCAGACTGGCTCTGCTGACAGGAGTCATGTCATCTAGGAAGGCAGGTACATGCTGTCCCCAAGGTCCACCACCAACAACAACCTTGGGGCTACCCATGACTGCTGGAAACCAGAATCAACGGGCACCCTCCTTACCTTAAAAAAGAACTAACACTATAGTGTGACTTGTGTCCAGAACACCACCCTCCATGAGTCAGGCCAAGTCTAGATTTTTAACCAGGGCCACAGACTTGCTTAGCAATTCCCTTTCATTTTGCCTTCAGTCTCTTACAGCGGTCTCTTGAGAGCATTCTCTTAATAAATCATGTATACCCAAATCCCTGTCTCAGAACCTGCTTCTACAAAACACAATCGTATTAGTTCCCTTTAATGCTATAACAAAACCACAAGTTTAGCACCTTAAACAATGCAAATTTATTATCTTACAGTGCTGGAGGTCAGAAGCCTGAACCAGGTCCCATTGGGCTAGATCAAGGTTTTGGCAGCGTTGTGTTCCTTTGGGGTGACAACCCATCCCTTGTCCTTTCCAATATCTAGAAATCACCTGCACTCCTTGGCTCATGGCCCCTCATCACTGCAACCTTTTCTTCCACTGTCACATTACCTTCTCTGACTCTGACCCCTCCTGTATCCCTCTTATAATGGCACTAGGGAATACATTGGACTCAACTGCATAATCCAGGCTAATTTCCCCATGTCAAGATCCTTCAATTAATCACATCTGCAAAGTTCTGTTTATCATGTCAGGTAACACACTCACTGGCTCCAGGAATAAGAATCTTTGGGGCCACTATTCTGCCTCGCACACCAATCTAAGAGTTGGTATGAAGAGCTGGTCTTAAGAATCAGACTCAAAGGACAGGATTCTGGAACTGAACCGCTGACTGATTGGCTGCCTGGCAATGAGGAGTCCATCACTGGTGGGAAATGGAGCATCACCCATCCCTGGCACGTTAGGCACAATGCAATTGCTAAGACTTCTTCCTATGGATAACCAGACAGGTTGTGGATAGAAAGGGATGCAGTGGCATGTACAACATCTCTGGTGCTGGAGAGAAATGAGATATAGTAATTATCAGGGCTGTGAAATTGGGTGACTGTTGCTGAATACCTGTGTCAAAGAGAAAAAATGACAGCCTCAGGGCAATCATTCAACAATTTAGAGCAAATCATGTCAGAGGGCCTCCTTGGTGGTATTTTTTTTTTAAAGCCCTTATCTTATTCAGCATGAAAACAAAGCTACAGAACAGATGCAGGAATTAACTGTAAGAACAACAAAACTGCAGAGAAGATTGGATTCCCAGGCTAGGCACATGTCCTACACCAAAGTCAGGACCCTGCTAGGAAAGAATGGGACTCTGAGACTTGGGGCAGGGATATCTGGAAAGTTACACTTGATTACCTTCAACCATAAGATCCCTTGAACTCCCTGGGCCTGCCAAAGTGTTCACTCTCTCACTGAAAGACAAGCCCCTTTCCTTGCTGGAAGAATAAACAAAGCTTCAAATGGGGTAGATGCCTAACAAAACAATGTCCCCACCTTCTCTGCTGACTACCAAGTCAACACCAATGGTTGACTACAAGCCTAACCTGGTGAACCAGTGTTGAGCCTGCTGGGGAGAGAGGGATACATGTCACAGTAGCCCCAGGACCCTGGCTAACATGGCTGGGAAAGAACCAGGAGAGTGTGACTGGGTGGTTGGTCAATGGGGACAGAATATAAAGCTTTTTGAAAAAAAGAGAGTTCATTTGAATGGGATCCCTCCTGTGGTGCAGGATTTACCTCCTGACAAAGCCCCAGGGCACAAATCTTACATGTAACAGGAATGGTTCTTGGGAACTTGGACTTAAGTCCCTCAAGATGGTATGCAAAGGAGAAGAGGCATATGGGTAAAAATTGAATTGAAGCCAACTGTTAGCCACAACTTTGAGGTTTAGAAATCATGCTAAGGTATCTGGAAAAAAGAAATCTAAGCTGACATTCCAGAAATTCCTAATTCTTCTTGGTATCTAAGGGAAAGGACACTCTACTTGCTGGGAAATACACAACTATCTCCTTTACCCAGGGGTAATGAATGTGACACCATGTGAGAAAAATAGCAAATATAGCAAGATTGAGGTCTGCTAGCCTTAGAGAGGCCTTCTTGCAAGATTGGGCCTTGGCTGGCATCTGGAAACTTGGATTGGGAGAGAATTTCCACCATTCTCAGAATCGAGATGAGAACTCATTATGCATAAACTGTGAAGACAATATGGTTTATTAAATGAACACCTGCTTTCCTTCTGGGAGTCCAGAATTTGGACATGTGTAAGGTAGAGGGTGCCTAAGACAATCCCCAATAAAAACCCTGGACACTGAGTCTCTAATGAGCTTCCCTAGTAGACAACATTTCATGAGTTATCACAACTCATTGCTGTAGGAATTAAACGTGTCTCATGTGATTCCACTGGGAGAGAATTCTTGGAAAGTTGTGCATGGTTTCCTCTGGTCTTCACCCCATGCACCTTTCACCTATGCTGATTTTGCTTTGTATGCTTTTGCTGTAATACATCATAACCATCACTATATGCTGAATCCATAAATTCTTCTAGAAAATCACCAAACCTGGGAGTAACCTTGAGAACCTCTGACACACACCATAACAGATATACAAACATATTATACATATTTGTCTGAGCCCTCCTGAGAGCAAGAAGTTTAGTAGATCATGAAGAAAATGCCCCCTTATCATAAGAGTTATTCATTTTCCCTCTATTCTAGGACATTTTGCTTCCCTTTGAACCCACTGTTGATGTGTTCCATCTTATTTAATGTATAAAGAGTTGGTTTCATTCTTAGGGGCATATGACTTCACCTTATACAATAGAATTTTTCACAACTTCTTCTGGAGGATCCCTTCCCATTCTCAAAATATAGGCACAGGTTTTATCCCACTTCCCCAAAAGATCTCAAAAATGTTTTAAATTGTAATGTTTTTTCCCCTTAACCACAATTTCTAAACTACCTCTTGCACAGATAAATGGGACCAAAATCCTACTGGACAGATTTCATGGTCCAGCAGCGGCAGAATGGACAATAAGACTAGAATGATATTGGAGCCCAGCAGGACAGCTCCATGATGTCAAGGAGTAGGTAAGACTTCCTGAGCCTCACAGTCAATCTTAATGAAAGACTAAGAATTACCATAGTTGACTAAGTCTTAAAGGACAACAAGAATTATCATGGTGAAACAATGTCAAAGAGGACCATTTGAGTGAGAAGTAAGAGATAGGTTGGGTCATCTCAGGAACCTCCAGGAAGCTCAGATCCTGGAGGGAAGGGGTGGAAGATTGCCAAGTCATGTATTTATGAAGGGTGTCACCTCTCAAGTTATACTAAAGAAAAGGAAAAGTTACCTTAGTAATAAAGGCATGTATAAAAGTGAACTCTGTATACCTGAAACCCACAAATCATCTCGCCAATTGCCACTCAAGTTGCTAGAGGGTAATAACTCTGATTGGAATGTTATTTTCTCCCCTCTATTCTGGGTAGCCCCACCTAGGCAACTTCTCTTCCAGTTTCCTCTGCTACTCCCCATTTTCAGTTCCTTAGCCTATGGTTCTCCTTTTCTCAGATCTCTTGTTCTCTGGTCCAGTCTCATTAGGCACAAGATGACGGTGCCATAGTCTGATGCTTAGATACTTAGTCAACCTGAATTCTGTTCCAGACTTTATAGGGACAGGAGGTGTTGGGTGGCTAGTCAAGGTCATGGCAGGAAACAGATGGCATGCTGATGGGGCTAATGGAGAGTTTATAAGGACTCTTTATAAAGGTGTAGAAACAGTGAGGAAAACCAACAAGGAACAAAACCGTCCAGAACTAACAACAGTGGGAAGGCTGATACCACCCCCAAGACTGAAAGCACAAATAAAGATAGTGTTATCAAAACTCAGTATGACCTATAGCTCTTGGAGATGGCCACCAGAAGGGAACTGTGGTCCACCACAGAGAAACACACCACTACAAACTTGTGTCTCATCAGGAAGTGAATCAGGACTTCAAATGTGCTCAATTCCATTTAGTCCTTCCTTCCCTCCAGTCTCCTGCTAGCACCTTCCATTGGTCAAATACAGGATAAGCCAAAAGGCAAAAGAACTTACTGATGGATCTAGAGGAGTAAATGGAAGATGCTCATGTTAGTGGTTGTGTACAGATCAAGACACACACACACATATAAATCAAGGTACATTCCAGAAGCTTTTATTTCTATGAAGTAGACAACAGATTTCAATATATCAAGAGGACTTTAAAACTTGTTTGGAAATGCAATTTTGTGCTTCAGTTGCACATCTCAGATGTCTAGAGAGGCCCTCCCTGTCTAGTAGGCTGATAAAAGGTACCATTTTAAAGCAAGATTGGAGCATTTGGGGAGTAGCTAGGCCCTTCCGTACCTCTCTGGGGTAGTAGATACAACAGAGATTTTGCTGCCTGTCTGCCCCCACAGCTATGCTGACACTTTCTAGAAATCATGTGTCTCATAGGATCAATTTCACTTTTCTGCAGTTACCAGGTCTCAGTTGTGATGAACTCAGCAGAGACTTTTCTTACTCTTCAGTAACCCTGGGGTCTTATTTTAGAAAGGGCTATCTGTGATCAATTTCACATTTCCACAGTCAACGGGTATTAATCCTAATGAACACCACTTATTCTGGGTTCTCCCTGACAAGTGGTAGGAAAATCCTGCATGAAATGAAGACTCAGATGTTTGTACAATTTTCTGCTCAAATACACTGCTTGAGAGTTCCACTATAACTGAAATCACCAATCTCCCAGAGGCAAAGGGCTTAGAGGTGGTTAGAGGCTGATGGGATGAACACAAGGGCACAGAAAGGGGAAAAGGCTGAGGGAGCAAGTATCAGTGCTCTTTTCAGGCAGCAGTGATATCTGCCTGCACTGGTGAGCAGAAAAGTGCCTACAGAGACAGTGTTCACTTTCCCTTTGATGGTAAAACTCTCATTCAGTTTAACAGACAGTAAGTGTCTTTGTAGCTTTGCCTTTAAGTAACATTCCTACAACAAGGATATTTTTCTTTAAAGTAACAGTTTTCTGAGCAAGGAAACTAACATATCTTGATGCATAGAAAGGTACCATCCTCCTTAGACACTGGAGGAGAGAGAGGGTGCCTGGTGGTGAAAGGCTCTGGTTTTGGAATCAGCCAGTCCTGGGCTTACATACCAATGCTACCACTTATTAGCTATGCAACTTCAGGAAAGCCACTTAACTTCTCTGGGCCTCAGTTTTCTTACCTTTAATTTCTTATCTCTAACAGGTAATTATGGCCCTTTCTCACTGGGTTGGTGACAAGATCAAGGAAGAGAATAGATACAGTCCAGTATAGCCTCAAAAAATTAAACATAAAATTGCCATATGAGCCAGCAATTCTACTCTTATAGAAAATAACTGAAAACAAATACTCAGACACTCATATATTCATACATGAATGTCCATAGCAGCACTATTCACAATACCCAAATGGCCATCAATGGTTGAATGGGTAAACACAATGCAGAATATGCATAAAATGAAATATTATTCAGTCATAAAAAGTAATGAAGTACTGATGCATGCTACAATATGGATGAACATCAAAAAAGATATGTTGAGTTAAAAAGCCAGGCATAAAAGGCTACATGTTCCACGAATTCATAGCATATATATAAAATATCCAGAATGTATAAATCCACAGAGACAGAAAACAAACTAGGTGGGGCTGGGACAAGGAGTGAATGGTAATATGATTGCCTTTTGGGGTGGTAAAAACACCTTGGAACTAGATAAAGGTAGTGGTGGTACAACACTGTGAATGTATGCCACAGAATCCCACTCTTAAAAATGGTTAATTTTATGTTATGTGGTTTTCACCTCAATTTAAAAAAAAAAAAGCTCAGCGTAGTGTGAGGAACATAAAACGTATGCAATAAATGTTAGTTGTTACAACACCCAATGTGCCTTTTAAATCATCTTCTGAGTTACATTCAAACACTCCCCATCACCCACAAAATCAAGACTCTTCACTAGGAAGCCAAGGTCTTCTACGGTCTGTCTCCAGATCACATCACTAACATCATTTCTCCATAGCTCCCTATACCAGTCATTCGCACCATTTGGGGAATCATGAATTCTTTTCAGAATCTTCTAGAAGCACTGGATCCTATCTCCAGGGGAAAAAACATGCAAACAAAATTTTCCACTCAACTTTGCAGATTTCAAGGCCACCCTAAGCAGTAAAAATGCTTCTAATATTTGGATATTTTGTGTCAAGGAAACGCATACAATCTACAACAGCCTCGTCAGTATTACCTGAACTTGCACATAGATTGCTACCTCTGTCCTTTGTTCGCTCTTACCCAGCAATGTCTTCCCACCCTTAAAAGCCCAGCTAATTCAAAGTATATCTGATGTGACTACCCCAGTATTCCAGTCCCTTTCCTTCTCCAGAATTCTGAAAGTCCATAGGGAGTCACCCACTTGGTATTGATCACACACTGCTTTACAATTTTAGTTTTCTGTTTTTCTAATAGGTTTACTTTATCTCCAACTATACAAGGTCAGTCTGTAAAAAGTACAACCATTGTTCATATAATAAGAATGGTTTGTGCAACATCAATGTAACCTGGCAGCCAAGGAGAGTGGACTGGTATCCACATGCATAGACAATGACAACTTCACTGTACTAGTCAGTGTAGGCTGTAGACACAGTTGAGTGAGCATGTGTGCTGTGTGGCTACCACATTCAAAATTACTGAGTGAGTAGAGCAATGAATCTGCATCAAATTTTGCATTAAGCTTGAAAATGCCTCCACGAAAACTATTCAGATGATTCAGAAGGCCACAGTTATGGGCAACTGGTGATTGGCAGCTTCATCATGACAATGCACCCACTCATGCCTCATGTCTCGTCCAGCTTTTGGTGAAACATCAAATCACCCAGGTGATTCAGCCCCACTAGAGTCCACATTTGGAGCCTTGCAACTTCCAGTTTTTTCCAAAACTAAAATCACCTTTGAAAGGGAAGAAGTTTTAGACCACTGATGAGATTCAGGAAAATATGATGGGGCAACTGATGGTGTTTGAGAGAACTTTGTGAGGTCCCAAGGTGTTCCTTTGAAAGGAACTAAGGCATCATTGCCCTATGAACCATGTTTCTTGTATTTTGTGTCTTCTTCAATAAATGCTTGTATTTTTCATGTTACATGGCTGGATACCTTCTGGACATACCTCATATTGTGAACCAGAGAGGATAGATTCAAATGTCTTCAGGAGCTAAATAATCAGCGTTTGTGGTAAACTGGAAAGGATACCCCATTCTAAAAGGCCAACTGGGTCTATCTTTATTTCAAAGAAAGCCATAAATCTAAACATGTATTTGAAATATTTTTGGTTTTCAAATGTTATTAACTACCTCCCAAAAGAAGCACATAATGGGGGAATACATTTTGGTGAATGTGTGGTTGGTCTTGATCAGACAAAAGTGGTGGTCAGAGTTACCACTTTGCAGCCCTGCCTGGTGTGGCTCAGTTGGCTGGGTGTCATACTGCAAGCCAAAGTGTTGCAGGTTCAATTCCTGATCAGGGCACATGCCTGGGTTGCAGGTTTGGTCACCAGTCAGGGTGCATAAGAGGCAACCAATCATTGAGTGTTTCTCTCTCACATCGATGGTTATCTTCCTCTTTCTCCCTTTCTTTCCCTCTCTTTAAAAAAATAAATAAGAAGACCTTAAAAAAAAATAACCACTCTGAAGAGTCATCTTAGCCTTATGTTATTACAACACAAGCTTGAGTAAATGAGTAAATTCTAAGAGGCTTGGAGGTCTTTGACCTCATGTTTTAGGACAACTGTTGATTAGCTAAAGTGACTGTGATCAGATTTTTCTACAACAGGCCTAACACTCTGTTTTAAGGCTCACTCTTGGAAGGAGGTTTCAGCCTGTGTCTTTAAAAACCAGAGCAAAGCCATGCTTAGATTGAAGGTGATGATGACTTGGATCATTTCAGTAAATATTTAGGCAGTTATCTCATGACACACAATGTGCTAAGCATGGACAATATGGCAAGGGCCAAGATAGACCATCCTATCCTGAGGGGTCTAGAAATGAAATACAGTAGAACACTGATAAGAAAGAAAAGGAATGGGACATGCACAAAAGGGAAAATACAAATATCCAACAAATACACAAAAAGATGTTCATCATCACAAATGTTCAGGGACATGCAAATTAAAAAGCACTTCACATGGGCAAAAATTAATGTTTGCTAATGTTATTATGATAAGTAAATGGTTACTCTAAAAGCAGCAAGTGGGAGCATAATTTGTTGTGGACACTTTCAAGACAATTTGCCTGTACCTATTAAGGTTTAAATGCATATGCCCTGTGACTCAGCAATTCTAATTCTAATAGCCATCCTGGAGAAACACTTAAGAGTTCATGAAGAGACACAGTCAAGGATGTTCATTAAAACATTGTTAGCAATAGGAAAAAAAAACTGCAAATATCTTAGATGTAGACTATCAGAAAAAAACTACCACATGTGGTCCTATAATGAAATACTATGCAGTACACAAACTATTGAGGTAAATTTATATGTCCCAACATAGAAAAAGTGTCTAAGATATAATGCTGAAGGAAATGTACACTAAACAACACTACCCATTTTCTATGATACAAATATATGGTTGAAAACACATAGGAAACAATTTAGAAAGATCTATACTGAGAGTGGTGGCTCTTCATATGGAGAAATTTCCCAGCAACTTGAGACTTATTTATAATGTTTAATTTTTTTAAATGTTTCATGCAAGACTGAGCAAAGAATGCAGTGGAGTAGGCGGAAGCTACAGTAACCTCCTTGGAAGACCAAACTGGTATTAAAACCAAATTATAGAAAAATCATCCTGAATCACCAGTTGAACACTAGCTGGAGAGAAGCCTTATAACCAAGGACTTATGGAAGAAACCACATCACCACATCAAGACCAGTAGGAAGTACAGAGGTGTAAGAGGGCCTTGGCACAGAGCTTGATTCTTTCTGCACATACTGAGGTACAGCAGAGGGAGCTACAACTTGTGGATCACTGATAGCTCCAAACAGGTTGTCCAGGGAAAGTCATGGGCAGCATCTGATATAGGTTCGCACCAGAGTCTTTGCAGATCTACCTAATACATAGAAACAAACACAAATAGACAGTCAAAATGGGAAGACAAAGAAACAGGCCCCAAATGAAAGAACAAGAGAATTCTCCAGAAAAAGAACTAAATGAAATGGAGCCAAGAAATTTATCAGATTCAGAGTTTAGAGTGATGATTATAGGATGCTCAACAGCATGAAAAAGGACATAGAAACTATAAAAAAGGACAAGTCAAAAATAAAGAATGTAATATCTGACACAAATAATACACTGAAACAGTAGGTTAGATGAAGCAGAGTATCAAATCAGCACTTGAAAGACAAGGTAGAAAAAACACCCAAGCAGAACAGCAAAAAGAAAAAAGAATTGAAAAAAAATGAGGAGAGCTTAAGAAACCTTTGGGACAACGTGAAACTTAGCAACATCAGCATCATGAGGCTACCAGAAAGAGAAGAGAGTAAGCAAAGGATCACGACCCTATTTGGAGAAATAATGATTGAAAACTTCCCTAACCAGGTGAAGAAAAAAGACACCCAAGTCCAGGAAGCACAGAGAGACCCAAGCAAGAGGGATCCAAAAAGGTCCACACGAAGGCACATCATAATTAAAATGGCACAGTTTAAAGACAAGGAGAGAATCTTAAATGCTACAAGTGAAAAGCAGTTAGTTATTTAAAAGGGAACTCCCATTAGACTGTCATATGATTTCTCAACAAAAACATTTCAGGCCAGAAGGAACTGGCATGAAATAGTCAAGGTGATGAAAAGCTAGGACCTACAACCAAGGCTATATTATCCAGGAAGGCTATCATTTAAAACTGAAGGAGAAATAAAGAGCATCCAAGACAAGAAAAAGCTATAGGAGTTTGTTACCACCAAACAAATACTGCAAAAAATGTTAAAGGGTTTGCTTGAAGAAGGAGGAGGAGAAGAATAAAAGAAAGAATGGAAGAAAGAAAACAGAGAAAAATAGTTAAAAATAAAATGGTGATAATTACATATCTATCAATAATAACTTTAAGTGTAAATGGCTTAAATACTCCAATCAAAAGACATAGGGTAGCTGAATGAATAAGAAAACAAGACTCATTTATATATGCTGTCTCCGAAAGACCCACCTCAGATCGAAAGATACACACAGACTAAAAGTAAAGGGGTGGAAAAAGGTATTTCATGTACACAGAAGGGAAAAAAGATGGGGTAGCAATACTTATATCTGACACAATAGACTTTAAAACCAAGGCTATAGTAAGAGACAAAGAAGGACACAACATAATGATAAAAGGAACAATCCAACAGAAGGCTATAACCCTACTAAACACCCTAGTTAGTTCAAAGAAGAACTAACACCTCTTCATCTCAAACTAGTCCAAAAAATTCAATAGGATAAAAGTCTCCCAACCTCATTTTGCAAGGTCAGTATTATCCTAATTCTAAAACCAAGAAAAGGCACTACAAAAAAAAAAAGAAAAAAAGAAAAGAAAATTATAGGCCAAAATCCCTGATGAAATAGATGCTAAAATCCTCAACAAAAATATCAGCAAACTGAATACAGCAGTACATCAAAATATCATACACTATGATCAAGTGGGATTTATTTTGGGAGTGCAAGGTTGGTACAACATTCGCAAATCAATAAATGTGATATACCATATAAACAAAATGAAAGATAATAACCACATGACCATATCAATAGATGCAGAAAAAGCATTTAATAAAATCCAGCACCCATTTATGATAAAAAGCTCTCAGCAAAGTGGGAATAGAGATACCTAAACATATTAAAGGTCGTACATGACAAACCTACTGCTAGCATCATACTCAATGGGCAAAAACTACAAGTGTTCACCTTAAGATTGGGAACAAAACAGGGATGTCTGCTTTTGCCTCCCTTATTCAACATGGTACTGGAAGTTCTAGTCATACCAATTAGACAAGAAGAAATAAAAGGCACCCAAATTGGAAAGGAAGAAATAAAACTGCCATTATTTGCAGATGACATGATACTGTACACAGAGAATGCTAAAGAAACTACTAGAACTGATCAATGAATTCAGTAAAGGATATAAAATCAATATCCAGAAATCAGTTGCATTTTTATATGCCAATAATGAACCAGCAGAAAGAGAAATTAAGAAAACAATCCTATTCACAATTGCTTCAAAAAGAATAAAATACCTAGGAATAAATCTAACCAAGGATGTAAAAGACCTATAGTCAAAAAATTATAAGACATTAAAGAAAGAAATTGAAGAAAATACAAATAAGTAGAAACACATACCATGTTCATGGATAAGAAGAATTAACATCATTACAATGGACATACTACCCAAGGCAATCTATAGATTCAATGCAATTCCTATCAAGATACCAATGATGTATTTTACAGAACTAGAATAAACATTTCAAAAATGTATATGGAACCACAAAAGGCCCTTCATAGCAACAGCAATATTGAGAAACAAGAATAAAGTTAGAGGAATCACACTACCTAATGTCAAACTATACTATAAGACCATAGTAATCAAAACAGCATGATACTGACATAAAAACAGACACATGTATCAATGAAACCGAATAGAGAGTCCAGAAATAAACCCACACCTTTATAGTCAATTAATATTTGACAGAGGTAGCAAGCACATATACTGGGCTAAAAATAGTTTATTCAACAAATGATATTAGAAAAATTGGACAGACACATACAGAAAAATGAAACTAGACCACCTGTTTACACCCCATACAAGAATAACTTCAAAATAGATTAGACTTAAATGTTAGACCTGAAACCATAAGAATCCAAGAAGAAAACATACATAGTAAAATCTCAGACATTGCTCATAGCAATAATTTTTCTGATCTATCTCCTCAGGCAAGGAAAACGAAATAAAAAAATAAACAAAAGGACTACATCAAACTAAAAAGGCTTTGCACAACAAAGGAAACCATCAACAAAATAAAAATACAACCTACTGAATGGGAGGTCATATTCATGGATATACATGATATGGGGTTAACATCCAAAATTTATAAAGAATTTACAAAACTCAACACCAAAACAATCCAAATAATCCAATTTAAAAAAATGAGCAAAGGACCTGAATAGATACTTCTCCAAGGAAGACATACAGATGGCCAACCGACATATGAAAAGATGCTGAAGTCACTAATCATCAGAGAAATGTAACTTAAAACTGCAATAAGATATCACCCCATACCAGTCAGAATGGCTATCTTCAATAAATCAACAAACAACAAGTGATGACAAGGATGTGGAGAAAGGGGAACTCTTCTGCACTGTTGGTAGGAATGCAGATTGGTACAGCTACTGTGGAAAATAGTATGGAGATACCTCAAAAAATTAAAAATGGAACTGCTTTATGACCCAGCAATTCCACTTCTGGGAATTTATCTAAAGAAACCTGAAACACTAATTTGAAAGAATATAAGCACCCTTATGTTCATTGCAGCATTACAATAGCCAAGGTTTGAAAGCAGCCCAAGTGTCCATTAGTAGATAAGAGGATAAAACAACTGTAGGACATTTACACAATGAAATACTACTTAGCTGTAAAAAAAGAAAATTTCACACTTTGCAACATCTTGGATGGACCTGGAGAACATTATGCCAAGGGAAATAAGGCAGTCAGAGAAAGACAAATACCATATGATTTCACTCATATGTGGATTCTATTGACAAACTGAACTAACAAGTAAAATAGAGACAGACTCTTAGATGGACAGCAGGTTGACAGTTCCTGGGAGCGGTGGAGTTAGAATGCGGAAGTATGGAGCAAAAAAAAAAAAAAAAAAAGGACTCATGGACATGGAACAGTATGGTGATGGGGTGGTGGCGGTGGAAGAGGGTATAAGGGGGATAAATAGTAGTGAAAAAATACAACATAAATATATATATAAAGAAAAAATGTTCATGCATTACCTGTGTGGTTGAAAAAATTAAAAATATTTAAGTGGTTACTTTGTGGATCTGTTTTCACTAGGACATCCTGTGATGCTCCACTTTGTCACAAGCCCAAAACACTCATAGTTCACTCCATTCGACATTATGTGCCTTTTTGTTGTTGTTATTGTTTATATTACAATGATTTTCTAACAATTCACTACTTTATAACCTTGAACTTTTCCCAAGTTTCAGAACAAAAGCCTCCCATCAGGATCACCTGCCCGAACTTGGAAATGAAAGAGGTCTGCCAAAGAAGCAGAGCCTGAGGCAGCCATTCTAACAAAGGCAGGCAGCCTTAGCTTGACAGATCTCCCTGAAGCCATGGAGAGCAAGTGCTCTCCCCACAACCCCCTCTCTCTCTGTCTCAGGTGTGCTGTGAGGGAGATGCATCTCAGGGTTTAGACCTGGAGCAGAAGGTGGGGGTCTTGGGAACTGCTATTCCTGGCTGTGTGGTCTCTAGACCTGTATCCCTAGTCCTCTTGGAGATACTGAGAACTGCTCGATTCCATTTTGATAAATTTATTTTCTGCTGAAATTAATCAGGACAAGTTTCTGTTATTTGCAAGTGAGGACCCAGACTGACAAATGATCTTAGGAAAGTTACCTAATTTCTTCTATTTCTTCATCTGTGAAAATGAGGTGTATTTCACAGGGTTGCAAGGAGATAAAATATATACCGCAAGTTTAAAATATATATTGAATATATGAGATATAATTTTAAATGCATATATGTGTTAATATATCAATTGAATATATTTTATGCACTTATGAATCTATAAATATTATATATCTACATAAAATATCTATTCAATATATTAAGGTGAAAATATGAAAGCATCTGACCCTATACCTTTCTTCTCAGGGTTGTGGGAAATGAGACATGATGGGTTCTTAGAATTTATAGCAGAAAAACTGCAGTGGATTTACATTCTCACTATCTCATGGATAAATGGAAAGGCAAATGATACACAGCTTTTCATGGAGGCAGAATAAATAAATAGAAAGATGGCATTTGTGGACATAAGCTTGAGTACAAATAATCACTTCAAACCTCCCATGGCTCACTTATTTTGTGTATAATCTGTGGTGACCTTTTCAATGAAGGCCAATTTTCTGAAACCAAATAACCCAAACAGAGGCCAGCTGACTTGACGACATTCACAGAACTCACCCATTCTAATATCAGTCACAATAAACATCATTAAGATTGAATATTTTCTGCAAAATGACTCTCAAGCCCTAAAGTGAAGTCCACAGCCAAAATAGGCGACATCAAGATTAACGACTTTGTTGGGTGCCTATTTCAGTGTTTCCCTTGTCAGCCCCTGCAATCAAGAGGCAGAGGATGTGATGGTGTGGAAGGGCCTCGGGGATCCTGGTGTGCTAGTTAGTCTGAGCCTCAGATTCTCTAGAGCCAGAAATCCATGTTCCCTGTCCATTCTCAGGAGAAGTACACATCCCCACAAAAGGTCCTCCAGCTACTACTCCATCAGCCAAGGTGAAGTGAGGCTGGGAGTCTTTTGAAATGATCAGCCACAACAAACCAAAACAGAAATGGAGCTAAGCTGAAAATGAGTGCCTTTTCCTACTTTTCCCTGGACCATCTGCAGAACAGAGCCAGGACCTCCTCACAAATTAGCAGGACATCATTACTGTGTTCCTCGTTAAGATTTTTTACGCGTGGACTTCAGGCTTCCCCAGGACATTCCTTTACACATACAAACAACAGAAGAGAGAGGTGAAATGTATGAACCCCAAACTCAAGCTGGGGAAAAGCAGCAGCAAATCTCAGCCTGAATTCAAATCTGTCCTTTGCTTTAGTCTTGAAATAATGTTTGATCAAAAGAATCACAGCCACTCTTCCCTTTTAATTCAGGAGCTGGTTAATGCATTTGAAGATGAAGGAGCACTCTCAGCCATCTTTCTTCTTTCCCTTTCTAACCCACACTACTCCTTTCTTCAGGAAAATACTTTATAGATATTTCTGTCTCCTTAGCATACTTCCCCATTTTTCTGGGTGTAAACCACCTGCTCTTTCCTGTGGAAAATGCCATGTGGTTTACATGGGGCCAAACTTGCTAGTCACAGACTGCCCCTACACCCCAACACACACACACACACACACACACACACACACACACACACCCCTTACAATTGCAATCACAATAGGAGTGAACACCATTACTCAGAAGTGACCAATTAAAAGTGACCATATAACCTCAGTCAGGCCAACCAGAGTTTCCTTTGATATATACACACCAAGAGAAGGTCTCTCTCGTGTTCTAAGACTATGAGCCATAAAGATAATATAATTTTGATCTCTTTCTGATCATTTTTCACAGAAATATGGAAGAAGCTCTTCTACAAGAGAATACTACTGACATCCAATGAGAAAAGAAATAAAAGAGTAAATGAGAATAGACATAGAGCCCAGGTACTATCAAATAAGCTATTAAAGGAATGCTATTTAATAAAAGAAGAAAATCAAAACAAGTCCATTTACTTGTAATAACAGGTTAGGAGTTAGAAATCATGAAAGAGTAAAAGGCAAGTTGACCCCCCACAGGATATAAATAAGCCCTTGGGTGATCCTGTGAATCCTAGCACTCATATAACACTGCTGAGTGTCCAACTCTAAGACAGGGGCTTTCACATACCTGGAGGTAGGAATTCCTTGCAACTCCCACAAATTTATTTAACAAGTAAAGTGCCTGGCTAAGACTTTGATACAGAGAAGTACTTAATAAATGTTTTACTGAATGATTGTGGTCTGATAAATTCAGGAGACAGGGGGACTATAATCTTCCTTGATGCTAATACCCCACTTCTATTAATTCAGCTTAGGAAAAGAGCTTTTTATCCACAAGTCACAGAACTTGTTCTAACTGACTATGTATTGTTAAGCTGGGGCTCTGCTATCTCATATCCCTGCAAATTACTCTTTGAAGGCCCAGTCTTAGCTATAAACTTAGTCTTATTCAAATTTATCTTTTAGTTTCAGCCCATCATTTTGGTCTGTCAATATTTTGTGGAATCCTGACTTCATCATCCTGTCTTCCAGCTTTGAGTCATTTGGAAATTTAATACGTTCACCCACTACAACTGTATTTGAGCCATTGATACATATAACCAAGATAAGAAGAGAGTCCCACAATGTGCTAGTAGAAAAATTTCCTTTCCTTTCCTCTCCTCCAAAAAATTGGTATTAGTAGAAGATCTTCATATATAAACATTCAGTTATAAATCAATCTGTTCACTCATCCTATCTATGTTTCACCCTGTTGACTATGGGAGTTCTATAAAATATTTGCCGACTGCCTTTCTGGGTATGATGCAATTCGTGCTCCAGACTGTTACAACAATACAATAATTTGATCATAAAGTAGAGTTGGTTCATGCAACCAGTTCTTGATAAATTTATTATGGCTCCCAGCAAAACCAGCTTCCTTTTCCACTGCCTCACAAGCCATCTGTTTAATAATTCAGTTTGGGGTTGCACCAATCACTGGCTGGTAGTATCTAAAACAATTTTCTTCCTCCTTTGAAAACTTCAAATTCTGTCAGTACTCAGTTTTTAGTCACTTCTCCTTTTTCTAGTCAACAAACAAATATTTAAGAACAAAGTAGGAGGCAATATACAATACCTGACATTAAACTATATTACAAGGTCACTGTAATCAAAACAGTCTGGTACTGGCATATGAACAGACATAGATCAATGGAACAGAATAGAGAGCCCAGAAATAAACCCATGTCTCTATGGTCAATTAATATTTGACAAAGGGTGCAGAAGCATAAAATGGAGTAAAAATAGCCTTTTCAACAAATGGTGTTGTGAGAGCTGGAGAGCTACATGCAAGAAATTTGACCACAAACTTACACCATACACAAAAATGAACTCAAGATGGATAAAAGACTTAAATATACATTGCAACACCACAAAAATCCTATAGGAGAACATAGGAAGGAAACTCTCAGATATTTCCCACAGCAATATTTTCACTGATATGTCCCCTAGAACAAGAGACATAAAGGAAAGAATAAACAAATGGAACTTCATCAAAATAAGAAGCTTCTGTATGGATAAAGAAAACATCAGCAAAATGAAAAGGGAACCAACTGTATGGGAAAATATATTTGCCAATGATACCTTGGACAGGGGTTTGATCTCCAAAATATATAAAGAACTCACATGACTCCACTCCAGAAAGACAAACAATCCGATTAAAAAATGGTCAAATGACCTGAACAGACAGTTCTCCAGGGAGGGCATACACAGGGCCCAGAGATATATGAAAGGATGCTCATCATCACTAGCCATCAGAGAAATGCAAATTAAAACAACAATGAGATACCACTTCACACCAGTCAGAAACAAATCAACAAACAAGTGGTGGGGAGGCTGTGGAGTAAAGGGAACCCTAGTGCACTGTTGGTGGGAATGCAGACTGGTGCAGCCACTCTGGAAACAGTTTGGAATTTCCTCAAAAAACTAAAAATGGAACTGCCTTTTTACCCAGTGATTCCACTGCTAGGATTATACCTTAAGAATCCCAAAACATCAATTCAAAAGAACCTATGCTCCCTAATGTTCATAGCAGCACAATTTACAATAGCCAAGTGCTGGAAGCAACCTGTGCCCATCAATAAATGAGTGGATCAAAAAAACTATAGTACATTTACACAATGGAATACTATGCCGAAGAAGGAAGGAAGGAAGGAAGGAAGGAGGGAAAGAGGGAAGGAGGGAGGGAGGGAGGGAGGGAAGGAGGGAAAGGGGGAAGGAGGGACAGAAAGAAGGAAGGAGGGAAGGAAGGAAGGAAGGAAGGAAGGAAGGAAGGAAGGAAGGAAGGAAGGAAGGAAGGAAGGAAGAAAAAGAACGAGAGCTACTCCTCCTCACGACAGCATGAATGGAACTGGAGAGCATTATGCTAAACAAAATAAGCCAAGGGGTAAAAGACAAATACCATATGACTAGATTCTATAAGTGGAAGCTAATCAACAAAACAAACAAGCAAGAAGAATATAACCAGCAACATTAAAAGAAAAAACAAACTGACAGTAACGAGAGGGAAGGAGGGAGAGGTGTAACAGGGAAAAGAAGGGGAAGGGTCAAATCAAGGAACATGTATAAAGGAGACATGGACAAGGCCAAAGTGGGGAAGGATTGAGGGTAGGGGGTGGGGTGGGGGCAGGGGAAAGTGGTGGAGGGAAAATGGAGACAAATGTATTTGAACAATAAAAAAAAAAAAAAGAATGCTTACCATGTGGCTGTATGTAAGATATTTGGCATA
Organism: Pteronotus mesoamericanus; assembly: GCF_021234165.1. Lineage (NCBI taxonomy): Eukaryota > Metazoa > Chordata > Mammalia > Chiroptera > Mormoopidae > Pteronotus > Pteronotus mesoamericanus. The sequence goes on from NW_026555189.1 coordinate 1,935,897, forward strand.
TAGAGATAAGTAAGCAGACGAGGTTACTATTCTCGTGGAGTTAGAGTGGATTGCTAACAATTGTGTTACAATTAAGAAAACATAACAACATGAGAGAATCAGTGGTGTGATTCACTGGGCATATCTTTGCGAGGAACAAGAGATCTGCGTCACTGACTTTGGCTGCGTCTTCCTGGCATTCTCCTTATCTTACCCTCACTCCCCCCAACCCTGCTCATATACGCCAAGGACTTTCTACCTCTTTTTCTGGCAGTTCCAAGAAAAATAATGAGACAATGGCTAGTAACTGCTGAGTAGGAAGTTTACTGGGACAAATCTCAGAGGGTCTTTGTTCTACACGTTAGAGAACTATTTGCTACTGTCAGCCATAGGGACATAAATGAGCAGCACACAGTAAAAAAGATGTGTCCAGCGTGGATCAAGAACACACTAGATATTCATGCATTAGCCAAAACTTCATCTCCCAGCACAGTATTAACAGTATTAGCTTCACTACACTAGAAAACTCAAGTGCAGGGATATGACTGTTTATCCTTCACACTCTCAAAGCAATGCTTGGCACAAAGTGGGTAGTTGTGAGGGATCAACTGCATTCATGACCCCTTCGCCAGGTGACTTTTCAATTCTTCTTACTAAACAGGCAGAGTCTACCTTCCCACCTGTTGAGCCTGGGCTGAATTTGTAACTTGTTTTGACCAATAGAATGCAGCAGAAGGCTGTGTGTTAGTTCCAAGTACAGGCCCTCAGATCTTGTTACTTCTGTTTATGCTTTTGTGCCTTTGCCTCCATTGTGAGAACACTCCTGGACTAGCATCCAAGGGTATGAAATCAATGGCAGAAAGTCATTATTGCCTTGGTTTTCCCTGCCTAAATAAGACTACTCAATCACCCCATCTCATCCAGTGGACCCCAGACATGTGAGTAAGACACGCCAAGATCAGCAGAGCCACCCAGCCTGTCCCTACCTGGCTCAAGACACATGAGTAATAAAAGCTTATTTTTCACTGTTTGTTATACAGCATTATTTTTACTATATACCATACTTTTAGTGGTAGTACCCAGATAGAAGAAGGACAAAGGGAAGGAAGGACATATCCATACTTAACTTCTTAAGAAATTTGCCATATATGTGGTATATGCCCTTCATGTTTGACATATGCTTCTTATGCCAAAGGGCTCTCAAGGAATAGATGTGGAGAAGGAAAAAATCTGCCTGTATGAGTGTCATAAATATCTGGAGGAGAAGATACCAGACAAAGGGGGAGGGAGAGGTTCAAGGTAGCATCTCTGAATCCTATGGAGCAACTGGCACCATAAATTTTATGCCTGGAAGTTCCAACAGACCAACAAGATGAATTTTATCTAAGTCTGGAGAACTGAGCTCATGTCTATGAACTGTACTGGCTTCCTGCCTTCACACCTATACTGAGCCCTGACTCCTTCACCTTTATTCTCCCCCGACCCCCGCCCCGTGAGCAAGATCATTCTCCCTGATAGACAAGTCAGAATTCAAACAGCAATCAAGTAGTTCTGCTTTCTCTCTCATCTGTTAAAATCTCCCCCAAGCAGTCCTTTCCTTGGTCATCCTTCCCTCATCCCCCAAATGGAATTGAAAAGCTTTTTCTAGTTGTCTTCAGTATGTATTGGTTTGGCTCTTCTGTGTTTTAAATTAAGTGACATAGTTAGGAGCACTGGCTCTAGAGACAGACCAACATGGGTTTAATATCCCCAACCAGCCACTTAGTAACACAAGAACTTGGGGGCATTCCTTAACCTCTCAGAACTTCAATTTCCCTTTCTCTAATGGGAAAGATCACCATATCTACATCAGGGATTTGTTGTGAATATTCAATGAGAAAAATGAAACCAAAGATGCTTAGCAAATTCCTGGTGTATAGCAGATACCCATACTCAGAAAACAGCATGATTCTTTAAGTTCAGGGCCATTTTTTTTGAGTTGGGGATAAGTGGGGTTTTTTTCATCTATTATCACTTTTTCTGCTATTTATATGCTTTTTTTGATATCTGTGTTTTTCAGAGCACTCCACACACAAATACAAGGTTACCTGTCAACGTTTTCTTCCTTTTAATCTTCATTAGAAGCACCCTACAACTGATCCCTAAGGCAGGATATTGATCAAAATTTGACTTTTCATCCCTGGACAACAGGAAGCCTCACCAACATGAACCTACCTCTGCAATTATGAATAATGAGGAAGGATCCTGAGATAACAGTTATGCAATACCTGTCTGCTTCCCTGCCAGCCAGTAGCCTTCCACTCACCTTGTGATCTATTTCCTGGGCTGTCAGCCACTAACATGACACTCCACTTCTTTCTGCACCAGCTGGGGATGCCCAGGTGCTGCCCCAGGCAGTCCACTCTCCTGTTCTACGTTACTTCTAGTCTGACCCATCCTCTCCCAAAGCACCAGTCTCAACCCAGCATATGGGCCTCATTGCCAGCTCCCCTGTAATGGTTACTTTCACATATTGACTTGGCCAGGCTATAGTATCCAGTTATTCAATGAAACACTAATCTATATGTTTCCGTAAAGGTATTTTGCACACATGCTTAACAACTGCATTCAGTTTGACTTTAAGTAAAAGAGATTATGTTTGATAATTTGAGTAGACCTCATCCAATCAGTTGAAAGGCCTTAAGAAATCCTACCCCTAGACTGCAGCATGAACTGTTCCCCAAAAATATGCAGTCTGACAGCCTACAGATTTCAGACTTGCCACCCTTACTGGTTCTGTTTTTCTGTTCTCTTGGTAGAACGCTGGCAGATCCACCCCTCCCCTGAGCCACTGACCATGCAGCCAGATCCAAAACAACCAAAATCTGAACTGACCATTCTCCCAATTTATGGCAAGAGTAACTAGACCCTAGTCACTAGGTAAATTGACCAGGCTGACTGTCCTGCTAATATTATCAACATGAAAATCCAGTAATAGCCCTGGCTGGTGTGGCTCAGTTGGTTAGAGTGTCACCCTGTACCCCAAAAGGTTGGGAGTTCAATTTCCAGTCAAAGCACATACCTAGGTCGTATGTTCGATCCCCAGTTGAGATGTGAATGAGAGGCAACCAATCAGTGTATCTCTCTCACATCAATGTTTCTGTCTCTCCCTTCCTCTCTCTTCTAAAATCAATAGACATATTTTTTTAAATTTTTTAAGAAAAGCCAGTAACATTTTACTGAGCTATGACTGTGGGTCAGGGATTATGCTAAGCACTCTTTATGCATTATCTCATTTAATTCTCATAGCATCCTACGTGATACAAATAATTATTATTATTTTTCCAAGGAAGTAATTGAGACTCAGAGCATTTATGGAGCCTGACTAAGGTCAGCCAGCTCCTGAGAGGTAGAACTGGAATTCACACCTGCTCCAGCAACACCTTTGTCCCAGCTTCCATAATCTCTTGCTTCACATCTGTGTTCTGGCTCTCAGTCTTACCTTAAATCCATTTTTTTTTTAACATAATAGCTATTGTGGGCTGAATGGTGGCATCCCAAAAGATATGTCCACCCAGAACCTGTGAATATGACCTTATTTGGGAAAAAAAAAGTCTTTGCAGATGTAATTAAGGACCTCAAGATGAGGTCATCCTTGATTAGGATGGGCCCTAAATTCAATGATAAGTGTACTTTCAAGAGAATAGAATGGGAGAAGATACCCAGAACGGAAGTCCATGTGAAGATGGAGACAGAGATTGGAATGATGCAGCTACAAAGCCAAAGAATGCCAAGGATTTCGGCAACCACTAGAAACTAAAGAGGAAGGAACAGTTTCTCCCTCAGAGCCTCCAAAAGAAACAAAACTTGCTGACACTTTGATGTTGGACTTCTGACCTGCATAACTGTGAGAGTAAGTTTCTGTTGTTTTAAGCTCCCTACCATACAGTAAGTGCATGGCTTAAATTTTTGTTATGGCAACCCTAGGAAACTAGTGCTTTAAACATATAAATCAGATCATGTCATTTTACCAGTAAAACCGTTCAGTGGCACCATATTACATGCAAGTAAAATACAAACCCTTTAAAGGGTCCATCAAGCCCCTTATAATCTGATCTTTTCTTCCCACTGTACTATGCATTCTTGTTCCCCTAGTTCTATTCACCTCAGCCACACCTGCACTCTTTGGGTTCACCAAACCCTCTGAGCCTGTTCCTGCCTTAAGGTCTTCAGAACAACTGCTCCCTCCACCTGGGATGTGTTTTCCCCAGATCTTTCTAGGGCTATGTTCTTCTCATCTTCAGGACTCCAATGCCCATGCCCCATACATACTTCACCTACACTTGTTTACTTGATCAGTTTATGGTTAGTGTCAGTTTCCCATGAGAATAGATTCTTGCTTATTGTTCACTGATGAATCTCTATGACCAAGAACAGTGTTAGGCACACAGTAAGTAGGTGCTCAACAAGTATTTGTTGAATAAATAAAAATACTTTGTTGAACTAATCTAACTCCAAAGCCCAAGAAAGCCAACAGGTATGGAAGGAGAATTGATTTGAGATTCTTTAGTCTCTAACCTAGTTGTAAACCTCTATTCAGGTGGTACCTGGGCCAGAGCCCAAAGCTCAATCAGTCTCCACAGCAAAGCAGAGTCCTAAACCACCTGCCAACATCCCTTCCCACTTCTGCAACAAGCACAAAGGTCAGTTGATTCATCTCAAAAGCAAAGAGGGGCTCACCTCCCACAGTACCTCAAATGCTGTCCACAAATGCCCTCCACTCTTCTGCTTCCCTCGGCACCTCTCAACCATGCCTTGTCTCTGCCAGCCCTCATATTATCCCCAGACACAGGTCCACCCTTAACTCAGAGGACATTTCTTAGACCAACAGGCATCTGTCACTTTACATCCTCCTGAAGCCACTCAGTAGCTCTCTACCTGCCTTATGGATAGGACCCTTGGGCTGCTAAGGATGGCCTGACAGCTTGGGCTGCCAAGGAACCCAGCAGCTTTGGAGTTGCAACCTTTTAGCCTCAGGAATTCTATAGACTCCAAACTCCCCACAAAGTGCCCAAGCCCCAATTGTTTAATGGGTCCTATTAGGCAGCCAAATCACAGGCCGGAGGAAGATGATGAGAAGAGTTAAATGCAGAGGCCTCCCTAAACAAAGTCCTTGCCACACAGGAAGCCTGCCAGACATCCATGCCAATGCAACGCCACAGTTCTTTTCTCTAAGAAACAGGTCTGGTGATGGGCCTGCAGATGTATGCTTGGCACAGTGGATGGACTGAATGAGAAGTGTCAGTTTTGACCTTTGGCAAAACCACCAGATTCCAGCCTGGCCCGGCTTAAGCTTCTTTCTCTATCCATGAGCCCCCAAATACTGCAACCTGCCTTTTTTGTTTTTGAAGTCCCCAACTCCCAATATGACCTCAATCACTCCAAGCTCATAGACCCTCATAGCCTGTGCTAATGCATAATCTGTGCATTACAGTCACCAGAACTTTCAAAAATATATCAGCTCCCCACTCCCCATGCCCCAAAAGAAATTCTGACTCAATTAGCCTGGCATTTTTAAAAAACTTTTTACTTTTTCTTTTTTAAGTTCAGCCACTACCTTAGCGCTTAACTCTAGCTTCATAAACAAACTTCAGCTCACTTGCACTCCAAGAACTTCCTTGTTCCCCAAACTTCTCCTGCACCACTCTGGGGGCTCTCCTTGACCATTGAAGGTAAAACTGGGGAGCAAACTCAGATATGCCTCTAGAGCAGATGTGATTCAAGGAATACCTCACCTTTGCTTCCTAGGAACTCAAAGGTAAGAAGGAGTTTTTTCCCTTGTCCCCAAGAAGCCCATCAAAGCAGCTGCCCCTAGTTCAAATGGTTCCACCAGATGCTGAATGGACACAGTCCTCTGGACTTAAAACTTTAAAACTATTCACGTTTGCTGAAGCTAGTGTTAGGATGGCTCTCAGCAGTGGGTGATGCATTTCAGCTAGATATCTTGAGTTTCACACAGCTGCTTCCACAGGCTATTCCCTTGGGTTGGCCACAAAGCCAAGAGATACATCAGATCCCACCTAGGATCCAGCAGAATTCTCAGAACCAAAGAATCTAATGATACCCAAGGCCCCCAGAGAGCACCACCTCCACCCTGAGAAAACCTGAAGCTCTCAGAGTGCCTAGAGAGCCAGAACTGCCCATGATGCTTCAAGGACAAAGGTTCCCAATCATAAGGATCACTTGTGGCACCTGCTAAGGTCACAAGCTCTCTGGTCATCTGACCACATTGAATCAGAATCTCTGTAGAATAATGGGCATGTTTATAAACTGTCTGGACGATTCTCAAAATTAGGCAACTTGGGAAAGCAGAAAGATTCAGTCTTGACCACCAAGTCATCCCTCAATTTAAGAATCCCATCCAGTCTCTAACCTCCTAAGTGTTCATGACTCCCTGGAATGGGAGATCGCGTTTTGTTGAGCTGAAGGCCTAAGTTGCCAGAATAAGAGTTCCCAGAGTTTAAAAGTGATTTAAAATTATCCTCATTAGAAACAAGATGGAGGAAGCATATATAGACTGTTATGAAATGCAGACAATGGGGCAAAACCAGACAGATTGATACAGAATCCATGGGAATAGGGCTTAAGTACCTGAGGAAGTTTCTTCCCTAAGAACTCATTGCCCATGGACTGTTTAGAACACCTAGCTGGTGTCTAACAGAGGGGCCATGAACCAGCTTTGGAGGCCCATTCACTGAGACATTCCCTTGAAAACTAGGGATTATGTTGGAATATTCTCCTTATCAACCCAAAGAGACCACTATTCCTGATTCCAATTCCAAGTCAGGACTCTTGAGAAAAACTCTCTCTCCAAAGCCTGTTGGGAAACTTCAGAGCCGGCTGTCAGGTGGTGCTTGCCTCTGCAGCCCCTTGAAGAAGCCAGGTCTGTCCTGGGGTGAAGCCCAGTGCTGGAATGAAGATGCTGCACTCAGGAGCGGGTTCCTATTCTGTGAGGAGCCAGTCTTCTAACAGACCTTCAGTTGTTGGACCTCTTTTTTCTGTGAAATGGACTGAAGTGAATCCTAACACTCACTACTCAGTTCTCCAGTAGGCTATGCTTGATTTAAAAGGAAAAAAAAAACCATCAGGAAACACCACTTCTTTTATCCTGAACGAATGCTTTGGACTCCTAACATGTCCTCCTGATCCTTCCCTACCTTCTCCAATCCATTCCTCACAGTGCAGACAAGGTACCTCTCTCTAAAAGGTACCTCTGAGCATGTCACTTTCCTGTTGAAATTTCCTGTTAATAATTTATTCCTTGCTTTAAGGATACAATTCAAAATACTTAACTCCATAAGAAACAACACCGTTGTGCCCACATTTATCTCATGGGCTTATCGTCTCCCACTCTCTGCCTTCATCACTCTGCTCCACCCAGAGTCCTTCTCCCAGTCCCTCAGAAGGGCTGGACTATTTCTCTCCTTGGGGCCTTTGAACATTCTGTTATGGACTGGAGTGCTCTTTTTCTGGTTAATTCTAACTCATCCTAGGAGCTCAGCTTAACCATCAATTCCTTGACCATTCTTCCTCCCCAAAACTAGCTCAGGCCTCATTAGCCTCCCTCCTTGGTCCCTTGGTAGCATTTATAAAAAATGTAGTGAACTAATTATCTGCATAATTATGTGCTCATTATCTGTCTCCCCCAACAAGCTGTAAGCAGCACCACAAGCACAATGTGTCTTGCTCACCATTATATCCCCAGAGGCTAGCATGTGGGCTAGCACATAACAAGTGTTCAATAAGTACTTGTTGAGCAAGTTAGCAAATGAAAGAATATCAATTAATTAATAAAAAGTTTTAATAAGACCCTCTTTCTTATCCTGAATACTTTCAGGGAATGCTGGGTAGCTACCTCTAGACCAACATGTCCTGATTCAAGCAAACTTCCTGATCTGCCTTTCAACAGTCCACAAGTCCAAAAGGGCAACATTTGCCAACTGCACATGATTATTTTTTGCTTGACAAAGGGATTCTTCACTTTACAAAAAAAAAAAAAATTCCCCTGAAAGGCATCTTTAAATAGTGTGTTCCCTCTGGTGCCCATAAGCTGTATTAAGAGCTCATTAATTATCTGCCAGGGAGGTTAGAACTCCTTAAGAGGCAAGTTGTAAGGATGGTTGCCAAGGGAAGAAATGATGATAAATCAGCACTTAAATGGAAGTGTAAATCATGGGGGAAGTAGGACTCGATTTACAGAAGTGTGATTTTTACACAGCTCATCAAGGACTTTATTGTGAACAAAGCACACTTGGAAGAGGTGAAAACACTGTTGACTGGGAACCAGATAACCTTTGGAAGACATCTTCTCCCCGTCCTTGGTCTTCTCCATGCAGCTTTTGAAAGTGTCTTTGAGCTGGACTAGAATGTGGTTCTGCCCTACCACTGAAGCTCACCTGCTTCCCCATCAAACTCTCAGGGCCCTTCAGGGCTGCAGGTGTCCTTCCCTAGCATGAGTGTAACAGATTTTATAAAGGTTCATTCTGCCTTCAACCAGGGTGTTTAGTAACTTGGAAGAAAGAAGGGCATACTCCAAGAATATTGCTGGGAATACAGGAGGTGCTCCATTGGAAAGAATATTTATTCCATAGTTGGCGAGTTTCAGCACTTGTATTCATAGTTCGATATACCCCTTTATCAACAATTGTGGAAATAAATGAAAACCACTCAGATGAAAACCAAACAGGACATTCTATAGCCACCATCACTCATATTTGGCAGAGACTCACAGGAAGGCAGAGGAGTGGGTAGGCAGAGAAGTGCGAAAGCTTCATAGTGAAAAATAGGGAGATTTCATCTATGCTCTGATTGGAGGCTGTTGCCCTGGGAAGTTGTGGATGGGCTAATGAAGCAGAGTGTCCTATGCAATTTGTCAGGGGAACAGATTTGACTTTCTCTGTTTGATCATCAGTTGGAAACAAAGGCAAAATTAGGGAAACTGACAATAATTGATTAAGTTCTAGCTGTTTGGGGGCAATTGCTGCAGAGGTGTAGGTAGGGTTGGTTCTCTTTTTATATGTGGCCTATTATCATTGTCCATATTTATATTCAACTTCCTACTCAAATGGCACTGCCTCAAGTCACTTGATCCCACCAAAGCTTTCAATAAGGAAACTCATTTGCTCTCTCCCAGGCAAGAGCGAGATCTGTGTTTCTTTCTGTGGGACATACTCAGGTGTCTTTAGGAGTCAGCTGGCTCTGCCCTTCTTCCCTGCTGTTCCCTGCTTCCACAGGCTGGGATCTACACTCACTAGGGTTGCTGTCTAAAAGTAATCTCTCACTCCCTTCCATTATGTCCCCTGGATCTGTGTTCTCATGGCCCTTGGCTTTTCCCTCTGATGGGCAAGCTTATCATTGATATATCTATTCCCCATTTATTTCTGACTCCTTTAGGGTTGAAGACAGGGTCCTATCTGAGTTACCATCACCTCCTCAGCACAGTGTCTGGTCTACAGAGAGTATATGACAAATGTCTCATGAAGAATTCAATAAAGGTATTGGTTTTATGGCCAACCACTCATGGCTAGGAAAGGAGAGGAGGAGAAAAAAATAAAAGCAATTCTAAAAGCTTAAGAAATCTTGGAATGTTCTGCAGGAATGTCCCTGGTCTTCATGAAATGTAAATGAGCCTAAGGTTGGGTCTTTCCTCTTCTTGTCCCTTCTCTGACTCAGTATTCCTAAATGGTTTCTTCTCTTCATATTTTCCACAGCTTTTGGGGTCTTAAGTTTTTCTTGCATCCTCATGTATGTCCATTGCAATATAGGAGATGTGGCAGGATCTCAAAAATACATCAATAACATGATTTTCAAGTCAATAGTATAGGCAGGGAGGGGTATTTTGAACAACTATGGCCAAAGTTGGCAATGGATAAGCTCATGGAAAAATTTGTTAAGATAAACCTCACCTTGGCCACCCTAGTCCGGGGTAATACATTGTTTCCTACATGGTGTACAATAACAACTAGAATGACAATTCAAACAATAATTGTGTGATACAGGAGACAATGTGTGTGTTAAGGCACAGCTACCTCCAGACTTCTGTTTGGATCACAGTTAGAAACTGCTAAGCAAAATTCTTTTTACCTATGTCACAGAGTTTATATCTTTATAGATGAGATCATCTAATTAAGTTGGGTAAGAGTCCCTATTTTGGCCTGTCTCAGGCAAATAACTAAAGGAAAATCAAAGCTTTGGGTCCCCCAAATTGACAGAGCTCCAATGTTTAGCCATTTGTAAATACAGCAATAGCTAGCACCTCTCCTATAACAAAGCAAAGAGGAAATGCATTTTCTAACCCAGTCTGTTAACTGCAGTTGTGTTTGTCTACTGAGCAATGATAATCATGACCCTGAGGCCTTACAAGATTGGGAAATGCCTTCTGAAGCATCAAACAGAGATTAAATTGTCTTACCTGTAGTTGTGGCATTAATTTAAATTACAATTCTTTGAAAATTGGTATTGGATTACCAGTTCTCAAAAGATGTGAAATTTTATCTAAGGGCGACTCTTCATGAACTGGAATGTGCAATTAATGCAAACATTATTTTTCTGGGTCTTTCTCAATGCATGAGATTTTCTTTTTTAAACAGTTTATTAAATATAAAAATGACCATTTATTTTGGAATGGACTGTTACATTTTTCAAGTATTTCCACATATTTTCTCATCTGATACCAATGCATCAGAAATGTAGACGAGGTAGAAATTAGCTGTAATGTCAGTGTCCCACCCTTCTGCTTTTACATAGACTTTGCAGCTCTGTCTTGGAGAACTTCACTCAGGCCATTGATGACCACTTTGCCCAAACCAGTGGAGAGCTGGAAGTGTCTGGGAATTTACATTCCCCATTCCCACTCCCAGCCTTAGCTAGTGACTGAGGTGCAGTAGTGTGAAAGGCCCAACCCCCTTGCCTCAGATAGGGACCCCAGTTCAATCCACACTCCAGAGTTCCTCTGCAGGACCAGGCAGAAGCTCTCCTCTGTAGGATTTTGCCTATAATTACTCCTTTGCTCCATTTCTTCTCTTCCCCTTCTTCCTCCTCCCCGCTCCCCACTCCCAGAGGGGAGCACTTCCTTAATAAGCCACAGGAACCTATATCCACAAGTCACGGGCTACTCCTAGACAGTCCAACCTAAAACTCAGAGGTAATTATCAACTGTCTACAAAATGAATTCAGAGAATTGAGTGGCTTGCCCAAGATCACATAAGTCAATGACAGAATCCAGGTATTTTCATTCATCAGCCATCAATCAATATTTATTAAGCACTTACCACTGTGCTCACAACAGGAAATAGTGAGAAAAATGCACTAAGTTACCTACCTCTATTCAAATTCACAAGCTGGTGAGAAAAAAATAGCAAGACCCAACATCATAGTATGATTTTAGCTCACAGTACCTTCCAACAACAACAAAAAAAAAGTATTTGAATAAATGGGTATTCTTTACAGGATTTTAGGCTGACTTTTTTCATGTCTCCACTTGAAGACAATCAAAAAGAACAAGCACTTTTACTTAAAACAACACACAATGCAAGGTGTCGCAAATCAAACCAGTTGCATTCTCTGTCCACTGGGTCCCAAGTCCAAGCAACTTTTGGGAAGAGAGCTGGATAGAGAGAGATAGGGAAGGGAGATGGAGGCTTAATGGGACCCATTCCAGAAAACTAGAGAGGAAGGAAAAGGCTAGGCCCAGGAAAATTCTCACCATTTAACCCAAGCAAGCCTGACTCCAAAGCCTACAACTGAAGAGTAACTAAGGAGAAAAAGACATGGAGAATAGTGTTCTTACAAACACTCAGTTCTCCCAGAAGAATAAACCATACTGATAAGTTACACTTGGTGGGTGCCTAAACATAAAGGGAAATTAAATTCTTGCTCAAATACAAAAAAAAAAAAAGTAGAATTTAGTCTTATATCACAAAGAAATAGCCTGAAAAGAGGGAGGAAAGCCATAAAATGAGATGAAGTTTAAAACAACATAAATGTTTTAAAACTCTAAATCTGTATCTGCTAGAGAAGAAAAACTACTGACAGAAGCTCCTGGAAGTCATTAGGGTGTGCTTACCTTTATCTTTGTGACTTCATAGTAAGCCCTCTGTATCATTTGCTATGAGAAAATAAAAAGCTGACCTTGAAAAGACAAGAAAATGGTTAAATTGTATCTTCCTAGTGCTCACCGAGTCATTGTTTGGATCAGGCTCTTCCTAAGAACTATAGTAGCAAAATGATATAAATTGGTATTTTTCCCTATATAAAAACAAAGGTAAATAGGATAACAGTAGAAAATGCAAAGAAGACAGTCTAACCTCATCTGGTAGAGGAAATATTTGATTAATCTAACTTAAGGTTAGATTCTAGGTAACCCCAGAAGAACACATGGTAAAGAAGAGCAAGCAGTCCTGAACACATCTGGAAAATGACTCTATGAAGAAAGAATATTTCTTTCCATGGAAGACCCAACCATGATCTAACTATTTTCTAAGCACAGAAGATAGGCTACCTTTAGGGAAGATACCTGTGGGGAATCACAGGGAGTCCCCTCTTTTATCTCCTACCCTCTTGAAATCTCTGTCCTTAGATCCAAACATCTGGAATTCTTTCTTGGCTCCCTCTTAGGGTTTGGAGGCACATTTAAAAGACAAAGAGAATCTGGGAGTGAAATAAAGCCCCATAAACTTCAAGCAGACTCATTGAAATCTCTGCATACTTACTTCTTCATGAGTGTGACCTTGAGCATTTCTCACCTATAAAAAATGTGGTGATGGTCAAACTCTTCCCCAGGGTTTGTTGTGAAAACTTCAATAATATGTAGAAGCACCTGGCATACAGGAGGTGCTCAGTAACACCAAATTCTCTCTCTTGTAATAGAGAAAGAAAAGTGAGAGACAACGGGAAACAAATTTAATAAAGATAAGGGGTAGAGAGGGGAAAGGAGTGACTGAGGCTCCAGCTGTCCCTGGCTAAAATGGAGCCATTAGGAAGGCCCTAAGTGATCTATACCCAATGGCTGGAAGTCAGGGCCCCCCAAAATGGGAAACATAGGAGACAAATGTCTTTCTACTCAAGAGTATATACATGGATGACACTCTTCCTAGGGAATGTGATGAGAATTGGCTGCACTAATCAGAGCCCAGAGGCTGGAGAGATGCTGGTAACATAAGGTAGTGGGAACTAAAGCCCTCCTACTCCCATTAACAGTAGATCTTATACTTCAGTCAAATCAGAATCCTCTGCAAGACTTGTTTAAAAAAAAAATTCTGAGCCCCACCCCAACTTTTCTTATTCAATATATTGGTCTGGGGTAGACCCCAAGAATTTGTTTTTCTGACAGTTTCCCAGGTGTTAGTAATGCTGTTGGTCCAGAGACCACACCAGCATTAGAATCACTGTCCTCCACCTTCATTTATGACAGATGCTCTACCTGGAGCTAAGTGTGATCTTAAGCAATTTGTTCCCCTCTTGCTACCCCTGCACTTGAGTTGGGACATTGTGCTAGATGACCCCTACAAGCCCTTCCTGCTCTGGAATTCTGCAACTTTGCAAGTCTAACCAGTTCAGTGCATTTACTGCCTAGTTCCGGGTTTTGAATTGGGAAAGAGCAGGTGTGCAGAAGTGATTGAATGACAAGGAGAATCTCCAGAATGCGGAAAGAGCAAATACCGCATTTTTTTCCACAGCCTAATTTCCTTCCATACTCTAAATTACTCTCCTGACTTCAATTAAGCTTGCCCTGGGCTCCTGCGCTCGGCAGATATTTAAAATAAAGAATGAGCTGTTTGGCCAGGTAAAGTTTTCCTAGAAGTCCTACTCTGGAAGGATTCTCAGCCCCTCGGGCTGTGCTTCTGTGACTCAACAGTGACATCTGGTGGCCATCGAGGAGAGTTCCAGGCCCTGATAACACCCACACATGCTCCTGAAGATGATGACACATCAAGAGGGTGCCTAGGTTCCCAAAAGTAAGCCCATTTCTCAGTCACCTATAGATTACCTATACTGTGAGCAAATTATTTCCCTGGTTGATTGCAAAAAATATTGAAGCCTGTAACTCCTATTTGACCCACTTGAAGGGGTAAAATCCTTATGAGGCTGATAACCCCACAGAGGTTGATGCATTGTAGCTAATATTCATATTTAAACCATTTGGTTAAAGGGATGCATCAAAGCATTTGGCAAGGGAAAAAAATAAAGCCTAACTTCGCTTCCAATGATTTGATCTAAGCAAATAAATAAGTCATTTTTGTTTCCAGTTTAACAAGAATATTTTTACATGATAATTTGCCTTTAGAAATTCTAGCTGTGAAGTTTAATAATAGTGCATAAAGCTGCCTGTCATTTCATATTTGTGTTCTAATCCCAGTTTTGACAGCTTCCGTGGGCTCTGGAGTCCTCAGCTAGAGATAATCCAGGCCGTGTTTTGTAATAATAGGAAGAAAACCCAGCCCCAGAGCCAGAAAAGAATAAAGAACCTTTAACAAGGCTTTGGATGTAGGACTGGCTCACCTTTTCTCTCTTCTTGCTATAAGGCAAGTTTACATCTTAAAGAAATTGTTAACCAAGCCCTGCATTTTAGTCTTTTTAATATATGGTCCGGGGTGCCTTTTCAAAGCAAATGGTGTCAGGAAAGGCCCTCATCTCACAAGGATTGGCTAATGGCAATAGCAGCTGGTATTGATTGAGTGCTTACTCTGTGCTGGGCACTATGCCCAGAGCATTACAGGCAGATGGTTGAATTTCCACAGCATCACCAGGCAGGCGGAGCTATTCATATCCCATCTCATAGATGAGGAAACTGGGGATTAGTCATGTGAGGGAGGGCCTTTGATCAAGGCCTCATGCTAGCATGGGTTGGAGCTGGGGTCTGAACCCCAATATTCTGATTCCAGACCAGGGAGCAGGTTGGAGTGAGCATCACCTGTCTCCACCCAGAAAAACCCTTCAAAGCTCAGTTTCAATGTTTTCTCCTCCTGTTCTCCTCATCTAATTTGTATCTGAAGTAACCCCATGATCTGGTACAGAGCAGTGTGCAAGCAGTCAGCAGCCAGAATGCTCTTGCTGAATGAACAAAATGAATCAACACACCTTTAGAAATGCACTTCCACTCAGTAAGAAACCCTTGGGTAGGGGAGGGGGGCTAATCCCATTGGAAGGATGGGATAGTAAGGAGAGAATGAAGAGGTGAAGTAAAACAAGGACACCTATGGAATCACTCAAAAGGTAGCTGTGTACCCATGGCTGTTACTAAAAACGGGTGCATTCCCACCCCTGAATGAGATAACTTCAAGTCAGGCACTGAAGCGTGAAGCTGAAACAGAGAGGACCACTGCAACCTTCCCCTTTCTACCCCTGTTATGAGACATTTAGGTGATATACAGCACTCCCACTTTCCCCAACATAGAATTTACCACACACCCTCCTCCCACCTCCTGCCTCCAATGCCTTATCATTGTCTGCTTGTCTGTTCCTTTCTAGACTATGAGCTCTCTGAGAGCATGGGCAGTTTATTTGGTTCCATGCTGTATCCTGGGCATCTTGCACAGTGCTTGAAATCTGGAAGGGGCTCAATAAATATTTTTAAGTCATTCAAACTTCAATTTCAGCAGCAACTACAAAGCAGTGGTAAGGGAGAAATTTGTGTCAAATCCAGAACAACTGCCAGAGGTCCTCAGTCTTTTACTGAAAGGGTGATATATGTGTGTTCAGATTTTATAGATGCTAATTGTTGACAACATGATTCGGTGGCTCAACAAATTGAAACTGACACCATCAATCTGCTCGATCCATTTATAATCTTTCATCATCAATGCAAGGGACTTTGTCAACTGAGCAGGACCAGCTTCCCTTGTGAGGCCAGCATCTTGTTTTCTATTAGCGATGAGCATTACAAGTAAATAGATTGGCTTAGCATGTTAAATTGCATCCAACAGCCCAGCAAAAATCACAAGCTAATGTACAAAAATAAAAGTAAGGAGAGGGCAGACTTAAGTCAATGTGCATATACTGAGCAGAAGTTTTGCTAACTGGTTTCTCTACCACCAGGCCTTGCTGCATCCGGCCCTCCACAGAGTGCCCAGAGTGGTCTTTCTAAAATGTCAATCAGCTCTCATTATCGCCCTGTTGAAAATTCTCTAGTAGTCTCTTCAGTCTCTGCTTATCATGCCAATCCAGACCTTCTGAGATTTGGACCTCGCCTACATCTCTAGCCCAAAACTGCTCCCTTTTCCTCACCTCACCCTGTACTACACACACTACACTACACTACACTACACTACACTACACTACACTACACAAGTGTCACAGTACCCACGAATGACTGTTGAGTCTCTTCCAACAGGACCCCATTACACATGCATACCACTCTCACTCTGTTTCTGGAATGCTTTCTCTGCCCTTTCACCTACCAAATTCTTTCAAGATTCAGCTCAACTGTTTTACTGCATCCAGGAATACTTCACTGATATAGAAAGTTGAATGGTGCCCCCCCAAAAGATATGTTCACATACTAACTCCCAGAACATGTGACTGTGACCTAATTTGGAAAAAAGGGTCTTGCAGATGTAATTATGTTAAAGATCTCCAGGTGACATCACCCTAGATTAGCTGGGTGGGCCCTAACTGCAATACGAGTGCCCTTGTAAGAGACACACAGAGGAGAGATGCAGGGAGGAGGAAGAAAGGGTCCATGTGTGGAGAGGCAGAGATTGGAGTGATGTAGCCACAAGCCAAGGAAAGACTAGAGACACCAGAAGCTGGAAGAGGCAGGAAGGATCCTCCCCTAGAGCTCCCAGAGGGAGTGTGACCCTGTTGTTAACACCTTAATTTCAGACTTCTGGCCTCCATAACTGCGAGGCAGGAAGTTTCTGTGGTTTTAAGCCCCACAGTTTGTGGTAATTGGTTATGGCGGCCGTCAGAAACTAATACACCTGACCCTCCCTTCAGGTGCTCTCTCCTGTATTTTCCTTTTTCACGTGGTTTTGCAATTGCTATGTGACTTTGTTGCCTTCCACATTAGGCCCCTGGAAGGTGAGGATATTATCTTCTGTGAACTTCTGCTGGGTTCTAGAATTTTCTTGAAGGCTCACAGGGCTGTCAGCATGGTAAAGACAAAATAATAAAGAGTCAAGCTTACTCTTTAAAATTCTTAAATCTCCCACAAATGTCTTCTGAAGAAAAACCTATCAGTTCCTCTCATGCCCCTTTGCTCAAAACTTCTCTTGGCCCTTAATTAATTCCTTATTTCTTTGTCGACAAAGCCATCATCATCCACTTAGCTGTCCACCTGAATCACACATCGTCCTTCTTTGTTAAAGGATCACAAGCCCTTAAAATTACTCATAAATAATTTCCATGGGTTTCAACCCTGCATTCACTGTTTCAGGCTGAGTGCATCTATTGCCTGTGGGCCCACCTTTATTGAATGAAATGGTGGACCAACTATGGCATTTAAATAACTTTTTTTTTCATTGTACACCATTATGGGATCATATACCATAACCCTGGATTAAGTATTAAATGAACAAATGCAAGAATTATAAATGCATAAAATGGTGCCGTTGCTATAGAAAACAGCTTGGCAATTCCTCAGAATGTTAAACAATGTAGCTACCATATGACCCAGCAATTCCACCCAAAAGAATTGGAAACAGATGTTGAAAAAAATACTTGTAAACAAATATTCACAGTAGCATTATTTACAACAGACAAAAGATGGAAGCAACCCAAATGTCCATCAGCTGATGAATGTATAAATAATATGTGATAAATCAATAAATAGAATATTATCAGCAATAAAGAAAAATGAAGTATTGATACATGCTACAATGTGGATAATATTTGAAAACATCATGCTAAGTAAAAGAAGCCAGTCACAAAGTCCACATATTGTATGATTCCATTTATATGAAATGTCTAAAATAGATAAATCCAGAGTCAGAAAGCAGATTATTGGGTGCCATGCACTGAGGGTGAGGGGTGGGTGAGAGGAAATGGGGTGTCAGTCAGTTAAGGTTGCTATACCAAAAATGCCATAGACCAGGTAGCTTTAAAAAAACAGACATTCATTTCTCACGGTTCTGAAGGCTGGAAGTCTAGATCAGGGTGCCAGCATAGTCTAGTTCTTAGTAAGGGCCTTTTTCCTGATCATATCCTTGCTTGACCTTCATTGGGTAATGCAAGAAGAGAGATAGAGAGAGAGAGCCCAAGTTTCAGTCTCTTTCTCTTCTAATAAGAACACCATTCCTATTATTAGGGGTTCCACTCTCATAACCTCATCTAAACCTAGTAACTTCCCAAAGGCCCCTCCTTCAAATATAATCACATTGAGGGTCGGGGTTTTAACAAATAAATTTGGAGGGATACAAACATTCAGTCCATTACATGGGGAATGACTATTAAAGGATACAGGGCTTCTTTTTGGTGTGATAGAAATGCTCTAAAATTGTGGCAATGGATGCCAACCTTATGAATATATTAAAAACCATAGAGCTGTACACTCCAAATGAGTGAATTATATAGTGTGTGACTTACGGATCATTAAAACTGGTACAAAGAGAGGCAGGAAAGAAGGAGCGAAGGCAGTAATGAAGGGAGGGGGGAGGAAGAGATCACAACTCAAAAGTATCAGGAGATAATTATACCCTAGAGAAAGATAGTGTCCTGTGAGAAATTCAAACCCTGTATAAACAACACAAAGCAGTTGCATGAGGAAACTTTTCATTAAATCCAGAACAACTAGAGTTTCCATCTTCTAAAAAGGTGGTAGATGTTTATTATATGGCAGTACTGTTCTAAATGCTCTGGAACACTTAGCAAAATAATATATCATTTATATCACTTAAGCTGCTGGGACCCTATGCAGTAGGTAATGTAATTTCTATTTTCCAGATGAGAAAACTGAGGCACAGAGAAGTTATTTTGTTTGTCCACAATAACTGTCTGGTCAATAATTCAAAGATTGGTTGGGTAGGCAAGATGCACCCATATGAAAAGATGTGGGGATGGCCAGGACAGTCAATATCCTCCCAGCAACCTGAAGAAAAAGTGCTTCGGTAGAGAATGCCTTGAAAGACTTGGAGGGGAAGGGAGTTTCCAGACACATGGACCCTTGGAAAGGGGAACTAAGTACCTGTATCTCTGGGCACTAGACAAACAATAGCGGGAAAAGTGAAGTCCATTCGGGGGGTGTGTGACTTCTAGAGGGAGGGTATTTCCAATTAGAAGTCGGGCCAGTGAATCTGGCTCTGTGCGTGTCAAGAAGCATTCAGGCAGAAAGACCTGCATTTATTTTCAGGTCTAGAACAAATTTGATTTGACTGCAAAATCTTTCTTAAATACAATCTTTTTCTACTGAACACAACTGAAATGTCTAGATCATGGTTTCTCAACATGTGTTCTATGGAACACTGATTCTGCCTGATGTTAAGAGAAGACTGAGTGGAGAGAAGAGAGTTCCAACATTAAATGAATTTTTTCAATGCTTAATGAAACAGAATTAAGTTTTCTTTACTGAGGACTTTGCTCCTCTCTAGGTCTTTGCCTATTCTTCCCCTCCATATTATCTGCCAAACCGTTGTGCCATTTCTTCCACAGACTCCCCTGGACTTTCCAAACTGACTTAGGATCCCTGGTCGTATGTTCTCTAGACACTCCTGCTCCACTCTCATGGCATCTGCATGCTTTATTGTTATCCCCTACTTCTGCTTTTCTTGCTAATCCATGAGCTAAATCAGTGTGATGATTAATCTTATGTGTCAGCTTGACTGGGCTAAGAGATGCCCAGGTAGCTGGTAAAATACAGTTTCTGGGTGTGTCTGTGAGGACATTTCTGGAAGAGATTAGCATTTGAATTTGTGAACTGAGTAAAGCAAATGGTCCCACTCAGTGTGAGTGAGCATAATCCAATTCATTGAAAGTTCCAATACAACAAAAAGCAGAGAAAGGGTTGATGTCTTCTCTCTGCTTGAGCTGGGACATCAATCTTCTGTCCTCTGACATGTGCACCCTTGGTTCTCTGGCTTTCGGATTCTCCTCAGGATTTAAACCACCAGCCTCTTAATTTTTAGGCCTTCAGACTCAAGCTGAATTAGAATACCAGCTTTCCTGGTTCTCCAGCTTACAGATGGCAGATCGTGAGTCAGTTCCTATAATCAATCTCTCTCTCTCTCTCTCTCTTTCTCTCTGTCTTGTATTTTACAGTCAGCCCTCCATATCCATGGTTCCACATCTACAGATTCAACCAACTGCACACTGAAAATATTCCCAAAAATTATATTATGTTGTTGCATATTGTCGCTGATGTATACTATGTAGTTAGGCCTAGGAAGACTGTGTCTGTACTGAATGTGTACAGATTTTTTCCTTATTATTATTCCCTAGAGAATACAATATAACAATGATTTACATTGTATTGAGTATTATAAGTAATCCAGAGATGATAACTAACATAGAGATGAACCAGACTTCCACGGACACTGCGGGATGACTGTATATAAACAGATATATCCTATAAACATCTATCCAGTGTCTCCCCAGGGCACCCCAATATAGTAATAAAGGGGTCACATCTGTCCCACTTATCATGGTATCCCGAAGGTCTAGCAGCCTGCTTAGCTCATAGTACATGCTCAATAAAATAGTGGTTAAATGAATGAATGGGTTGCAGTCTACCTTCTTGTAAACTCCACTGCCCCCTGGAGATCCATAAATGCTCTGTCTCTACTCCAGTCATTGCATGCTCTGCCCACAGATTTCCCCACACCCTTTCTAAGGGGATCTGCTCATCCAAAGTCCAGCTGCCTAGGGGACTGTGTTCCTACTGCAGCTCCCTGCCCCTATCCCTAGACAAAACTCTCAACAGAGAGAAGGGAATGGAGCATAGGCACAGAGAGAAATAGAGATGGAGAGGGGCAAGGCAGAGAATGTAAGTCTGAGAGGAATTGTCCTTAGGAACACCTAAAATCCAGACACCTAAACTTAAAGTCCTTCAGGTCCTGTCCTTGAAATCTATATCTGCACTGTCCATATGGTAGCTGTTAACAATTTAAATGTAAATTTAATTAAAATTAGAAATTCAGAGTTGCACTAGCACATTTCCAGTGCTCAATAGCCACGTGTGGCTAATGGCTGCCATAGCGAGCAGTACAGATGACGAACATTCCCATTATTGTCAATAGAACTATTGTATAGCAATGCCCTCTATTTTTACAGTAAAGCCCACTTAACTTGAACAATGGAAGTGCAATGTAAGAGCCTCTGTTTCTTGTAACTACAGGAATCAACCGGAACACACATTACATGATTCAGCCCTTCATTCAACATCAAATTTATATTGCTGTACAAGGTATCTTTTGAGTGCTATGGATGCATTAGTGAATTGAACAGAAAGTCCAGCCCTGGTAGAGCTTCAATTATCACCTTCTAAATGTTAGCAGGTCATGTTCTCATCCCACCAAAACTCTTCCTGTTTGCACCAAATGTAGTCCCCGTTTCTTTAGCCAGCTCTCAGGTGACATGGAATCCAGAGCCTCCACCATCTGGGTTCTTTTCTGCCTATAGTTCAGGTTATCAATATCCCTCTTAAAACTTAGAGCCCCTAACTGCATATAATATCCCAAAGAGCCAGTAGAGAATTCAATGGGCTATTATTCCACTTGCTCTAAGCTCTGAATTTCCATTAATTCCGCTTGAGGATGATTTACTTCTAAGGAGCCAGCCACATTTCATGGCTGGTTTAATTTAGTGAGCAGTCAAGACAACAATGTTTTAAATTTCTTTTTAACAGAAAATGCTTTTCAGCTTGTCCATCCCAAGCTTTACTTAAGCAACTGATATGTAACCACAATGCAAATTTTCATACTTATTACTATTAAACTTTATTCTCCCTCTACAACAAAATCAATCCATTAATTTTGTGTGGTTGCTGGAGGTGCCATGTGAAGCCCCTGGTACATGCCTGGCACATGGTTAGTGTTCATTAGAAGGTAGCCATTGGTATATCATGACATATTTTCTTCAGGGATGCTGTCATAATTTGAACTCAGTTTAATTTAACATGTTTCACTGAGTTACTGCTCTTCAGAACAAGGGTTCTAATTGAAGCTGGAAGAGTTACAAAGATAGAACAGACTTGATCCCTGCCTCCTGGAGCCCACTGTTTGATGGGGGAAAAAACACATATACATAAGCAAAAAAAAAAAAAAACACCTGAAATGAGAAGCGATTTACATTAAGTGCTGTAATTGATGGGTATGTAGTAGCTGAGAGTATAGACCTAGATGTGAGTGGCCTGGATTTGAACTTAGAAAGCCTACCAACTTTGTGACATTCGGCAAGTCACTTAACACTTCTAAGCCCCAATGCTTTATCTATAAAATGGGAATCACCCGTGGAACCCTCTTCACTGTGCTATAATAAAGATTCAGTGAGGGGAATCAAGATGACAGAGGAGTGAGTGGAAGTCACACTGAACTCATCCCAGGACCAACCTGGAATTACAACTAAATTGTGGAGAAATCACCTGGAACAAACAACTAAACAATAGTGAGAGAGGAGCCTTGTAACCTTGGAGACAGAATTGGCTTTAGCACTACCTAACTGGTAAGGAATGCAGTAGAGACTCAAGAAGGCGGGCGGGGTGCCACAGGCAACAGCACCAGAAGGATATTGAAACAGCCAGTTGGATCCCCCTGAGAAGAGTGGGGTCTAAACCAAAAGTAGGGATCTCCAGCCTACAGCACCAGAGCCCAAAAACAGCCAGCTACGAAAAGCAGCAGGTTTGCTTTCTGTCAGAGACAGGCAGCTGGAGCAGCAAAGAACCGTTTAAAGGGCCAATGCATAAATTTTTATTTGCAGCCACTTACCCTGGTCTCTAGAAAAGGTGGGGGCAGAGTGGGCTAGAGAAACCTGAGAAGAGACTGGGAAAAGAGGCTTTGGGGAGAGAACTAAGGAGTAGCTGGCAGGATTTCAGTGCTGACTCATCCCCCATGCAGCAGCAGCCATCTTGCTCAGACAGAGACCACACCCCTGAGCGGTAGCAGTGTCAGAGGACCCAATTGCCCTGCCCCCAGGTGGGATTCCACCCCGCCCAGTGCTGTCTAAGCTGCCTGCTGAGTGCAGAGTGGCAGCCACAGATAGTCGATCCCTGGCTAAAGGGGGCACAGAGAGGTCTGGAGACACTTGAGGAGAGACTTGGGACAGAGGCTTTGGCAAGAGAATGGAGAGAGTAGCAGGTGGGATCCTGGTGCTGACTCCTCCCCCAATCAGCAGCAGCATGAGAGGACCCAATAACCCTGCCCCCAGGAGGGACTCTGCCCCACCCTGAGCTGTCTAAGGTGACCTGCTGAGTGCAGAGTGACTAGATTAACAGCTGAAGGACACAGCCACAGACAGTAGATTCCTGGAAGTCTCAAACAGACTGCCTAAGGTCAGACAGGGATGACATCTGACATCATCAGAGACAGATCCAGAAAGTAAAAACAATGGTCTCCTCCCATAGAAATTCACACCACAAAGTCAGGAAATCAAGACAGATCAACTTAAGAAGCAGGAGCCAAAAAGAAGAGTCTCACAAATAATGGGAAGACAAAGAAATACCCCCCACTCAGAGGGAAAGGAGGAATCCCCAGAAAGAGAACTAAATGAAATAGAGGCAAATAAACTATCAGATACTGAGTTCCAAACAATGGTTCTAAGGAAGCTCAATGAGCTCAGTGAGTTCAGAGAGAATTCCAAAAAACTACAGGGAAACTACAAGGAACTTACTGCAAACTATATCAGCATGAAAAAGCACATAGAAACTATCAATAAGAGGCAAGAGGAAATGAAGAATACAATTTCTGAATTGAAGAACACAATAGAAGGAATCAAAAGCAGGCTAGATGAAGCCGAGGATAGAATCAGAGAGCTGGAGGACAAAGTAGAAAAAAGCTCCCAGAAAGAGCAAGAAAATGAAAAAAGACTCAAAAAGAATGAAGAGGCATTGAGGGAAATGCAGGACAACCTGAAATGTAATAATATCCTTATACTAGGGATACCAGAAGGAGAGGAAGAGGAGCAAGAGATAGAGAACCAGTGTGAAAAAGTAATGATGGAAAACTTCCCTAATTGGAGGAGAGAAAAAGTCACTCAAGTCCAGGAACCACAGAGGGTCCCATTCAAGAGGGACCCAAGGAGGCCCACTCCAAGACACATCATCATTAAAATGGCAAATATCAAAGACAAACAGAGAATCCTAAAGGCAGCAAGGGAGAAGGAGGTAGTAACATATAAGGGAGCTCCGATACGGCTAGGAGCTTACTTCTCAACAGAAACACTACAAGCCTGAAAGGAGTGGCAAGAAATGTTCCAAGTCATGAAAAGCAAAGGCCTGCAACCAAGACTGCTCTACCCAGCAAGGCTCTCAACTAAAATGGAAGGCAAAATAAGGAGCTTCCCAGACAAAAGAAGGCTAAAAGAATATACCTCCACCAAACCAGCACTGCAAAATATGCTAAAGGGACTGCTTTGAGATGAAGAAAAAGAGTCTGAATACTCAGTTCCTTTCAGTTGCCAATACTTGATATTACCAACATTTTTTAATACATATTAATCTGATTGTGACAAGATGTGTTATTTTAATTGTTCCTTTATTATTTGTTGAAACTAAACCTGTTTTTGTATTTTTTGTGCCTATTTCTATTATTTTTAAAAAGCTTTAAATGACTTTTGGGTATTCTTTATCCATTTATTGATTAAAAGTTTGTAGAATTCTTTTCCCTAAAAAAGAAACAACTATTAACCCTTTTTTAGATGTGTGGCAAATACTTTCCCATTGTATTACTTGTCCTTTAATTTTTTATATGTATATCACTATATAGTCTTAAATGTTTCATATAGTCATATTGCCAATATCTTACTTTATAGCTTCTGGGTTTGAATATTTTACTTTAGGGTAAGAAAAATATTAGTTTGTATTTTCTCCTAAAACTCCTTAGATTCTACATATTGATTTTTAACTCACCTGAATATTTCTTGTATAATGTGTGAAATAGGGCTCTATAATATTTTGTTTTATTTCAACTAATAGTGGTCAATGCACCTTATTTGTTGAATAAGCCTTATTTTACCTACTGATTTGAAATATCAACTTAATCATATATTATATTGTTAGATATATATGTGGTTGTCTCTAAAATGCTCATTATATTTCATTGATCTAATTGATTATTTCTGTGCTGGTGTCATGTTGGTTTAATTGCTGAGACTTTATAATGGTTTTAAATTTTTTAATATTTTATCATTAACTTTGACTTTAAAAAATTAAATAAAATCAACCTGCATTTAAGAAAGAAAAGAAAGAAGATGAAAGAAAGAAAGAAAGAAAGAAAGAAAGAAAGAAAGAAAGAAAGAAAGAAAGAAAGAAAAAAGAAAAGAAAAGAAAAGAGAAAGGAAAAGAAAGAGAGATGGATCCTCTACCTTTTGCGACAACATGGATGGAACTGAAGAATATTAAGCTAAGAGAAATAAGCCAGTTGATGAAAGACAAATACCATATGATCTCACCTATAAGTGAAATCTATTCAACAAAGTAAACTAATGAACAAAATAAACCACAGGCATGGAAACATGGAGCAGACCGAAAGTGACCAGAGGGGATGGGGAAAGAGGACAATGGTGGAAAGAAGGGGAAGGGACTAGACAAAGAACATGTATGACTGACCCATGGACATGGACAATAGAGTAGGAATTGACTGTGGGAGTGGGGAGTTGGGGGTGGGATGGGTGGAGGGAGGTAAAAGGGCAAAAACTGAGACAACTGTAATAGAATAAACATGATTTATAAATTTAAAATAAAAAATCTTTTAAAAAATTCAGTGAAATAGCTGAGGTCAAACTTTAATAATCAGAATCAATTTTTTTGATTTTGATGCCTGACAGCTTTTAAGCTTCACCTGTCTCTTTCTCTTCTGTTTCACATGCGAGCAAGCTGACAGAAAGCACATATGCTCCCTCCTTTTCTTTTTTTTTTTTTTTGAGGAAGAACTACATGTTTCAACATTTATTGACTTTTTTATTGTTGTTCCATTACAGTTGTCCCCATTTTCCCCCATTACTCTCCCCTGTCTTACCCACCCCACCTCCTCCCTTCAATACTTCAATGCTCACCCCCTTGTTATCTTTACCCATGTGTCCTTTATACATGTTCCTTGATGACCCTTCCCCTTCTTTCCCCTATTATCCCCCTCCCTCTCCACTCTCATTCCTTTAACAACTCTTACCGGAACATTAGTATTCTCATCCTAGTTCCCCCACCTCACTACAATAAAAAACCCAGGCAAGTCTTCTTTCCGTGATCTCACAAGCCATTTTCAGGTCAGCTTGAGATACCTGTCCTATTCACCCCAGAATTCTTCATTACGTAAATAAGAAACCTTTTTCATGACCTCTTGGTGTATGCGATATAATCAGTCATAACAACAAAACCAAACTTTGAGTGAGAGTCCCTTCCACCCCTACAGGTGGCCACAATACAAATCAAATATCACAATGCCTTGCACATCATAAGCATTTATGGCAACTATAAAGTTGATGTCACCTTATTCTGCCAAGCCAACAAGAAAGCAATCTTTTTCTGACAATGATATAAAATTATGTTTCTGAAACTGAGGTAGCCATATCCCTACAGAGCTCTCTTGAGATAAGCCAAGGTATAAGAATCCAGTGAGTATACGGTCTGTACTACACACACACATACACACACACACACACACACACACACACACAGTTGGGGTGTGGGACATGGTCTATTTAAATTAACACAGAAATATTATGGAGTAGAAGGCAAAAATTCCAAGAATGTTTTTAAGATCAAACATGAGGCTCCCAAAGAATTTCAGGTTTATAAAAGACACTTTAACTATACCTCTAGAATGTCCAGGGGTACTTATTTTCTCTCCCCATCCTTAGGAACTCTTATAGAAAAGTATGAGAAAGTAATAGTAGATTTTAAACTAACACCCAAGAAGCCACAATACACAGAGGAGACTGTGTAAGCAGCATCAAGGGCCCAGCCTTCTCCCATCTCAGCAGATTTGGCAATGTCCACACAGGAGTGGGGCCTGGTTCCACCAGCCCCACCTCATCCACTCACTTCCTTGTACTGGCATTAGGCCATACCTTTTCTGGTTGAGGCCCTCACATCACAGAGAGAAAGTGTGGCTCTGATTGGATAAAGCGAGACAAGGATGATCACAATCAAAGCAGAACATGTGAGACTGAGACTGCACAGGAGATACCAAAAGGAGTTAATAGCAGTGATGGTGTAATTCTACCAGTCCCTGGGTTTGGTACTCAGTGAGTATATTCATCTGCTCAGGCTGTCATAACAAAATTCCATAGTCTGGATGTCTTGAACAATGGAAATTTGTTTCTTAAAGTCCTAGAGGCTAGGAAGTCCAAGATCAAGGTGCCTTCTAATTCATTTCCCAGTGAGACCCCTTTTCCTGGCTTGCAGATGGCCATCTTCTCATAGTGTCCTCACAAAGTGGAGGGAAATAGAGGGAGGGAAAAGGAGGAAGGGAAGGGGCAAGCATGCATTCTGGTGTCTGTTCCTATAAGGACATAAAATCTTATGATCTCCTTTAAGCTTAATTAACTCCTTTTGGCCCTATCTCCTAATATAGTCACACTGGGGGTTGGGGATCCAATATATGAATTTGGGGAGACACAAATTAATTCATAGCAGTGAGGAAGGGCCTCAAGGAGTGCATTAAGTGATTTGTTGGGTGGAGAGAAGAGGGGTGTTCTCACATCCTCATTTATACAAACTTCTCAATCTGATTATAACAAACATAGCTTCAAACTTAAGAAACACTTCTTCAGAAAACATATTGGGAAGAGAAATATCTGAACTAAGTACTAATATTAGTGACCAAGGAGAGAGAGAGTGATCCAGCCAATTAGGCTAAGAAATTGTATCAGTTCTGAGGCCCAACATAGCATGCATACATCATTTTTATCAGTCTTTCACTTAGGGAAGTATCTTTGGTCTTCTAAATACTATGATCACTGCAAGGGGAACAGCTATACTCTGACCCAAAAAAAGGAGGGTTATTTCTCTTATTCCATTTTAACCTCTCCTTTCTAGCAAGTATAAAACAAAAAAGCAAACTTTCCCTCTGCAATCCCTTTTGCTCTTGCTCTTCCTCCATTTCTTCAGCAAACATTGAGAAAATTGATCAGGTCCCCCAAATATGACTCTCTACTCAGATATGAAGGTGGCTATTGTTTTCCTTCTGTTCCCTGGAATATGAAAGAAAGAGATAAAAGAGGTATTTCTTCTCTCTCTCTTTCTCTCTCTCTCTCTTCCTGCCTCCCCCCCCCCACCTTTGGCTTACAGCTAAATGTGATGCTTAAGTACCAGAACTATCTTTAGCCTAAAATTCTGGTATTACATTTCCCTATCTCTAAAACATCACTGTTGATGTTTTGTTCTTATTTCAATAATTCTTTTATATAAGTAACTTTTAATGTCATATACTTTAAATGATTTTTTGAAGTAAGAAGAATATAAGGAGTAAAAAAGATTATTTTATAACATATACATACAAATATGTATATGTATATAATATAGTTGTATATAATAAATAATACCATGCTTAATAATAGTAGTTACTTTACTGTACACTTTCATGAGCCAGGCCTTCTGCTAGATGTTTTGTAGCTAGATGCTACCTGCATCATCTCATTTAATCCCCTCATAATCCTGTTCCTTTTTGTCAGTAGATGAGAATGACACACCAAGAGAGTCTAATTGCAAGTCTAAGTCAGAATTTCCAGGTCAGAGCCAAAACTTTAAGCAGAAATTGATTGCAGAGTGCAGTGAACAACACTACATCCAAGGATTACTTAGTGATTCACCAAATGCACAGGACAGACACCGATGCTGGAGCAAGATCAGAACCAGGTAGCAAGCAGGAGGCACAATATGGCCAAAGAGCAGGGAGAGGGACAAATATCCATCCATTTACGCAGTAAATATATTTACCACACATCTTCCAACTATAAAGTTAAGAGTTGGATAGAGAATATTGCAGCTCTCTACTACATAAAGTAGAATGGAACACTGCAGGTAAACTATTATGAGGATTCAACATCTATCCAGCTTTGGGGAAAATAGAGCATGACGAATCAAGGAATTCAACCATTGAATTAAGTGCCACAATACTCAATGATCCTCTGCTCATCAGTGGTATACAATTACCAATGAAACACTGCCACATCACTGTTCACCATCTAGCAAAGATAAAATAAGTATTAGGGATTTTCTAGGGGAAGGGGCAACAAAAAATGATCATTATACACCCATGTTCATAGCTTTATTCACAACAGCCAAAAGGTAGAAGCAAACCAAATGTCCATTGAGGAATGGATCAACAAAATGTGGTATAAACTTACAGTGGAATATCATTCAGTCATAAAAAGGAAGGAAAGTTTGATATTTGCTATAAAATGAATGAACCTGGAGGACAAATAAGTGAAATAAGCCAAATAGATGCAAAAAGATAAGTACTGTTTCATTCCATTTCTATGAGGTACCTAGAATAGTTAACTTTACAGAAAGAGAACATAGAATGGAAGTTGTTATGTAGAGCAACTTCTTAGGTCTCTGTAGGTCCCTGCTTTTCACGATTTTGAATATTTATTGCCGATCCCTTCTAGCCTGCAAAGTATCTTTTTGAGAAATCAGCTGACAGTCTTGTGGGAACTTCCCTGTAGGTAACTAACTTCTTTTCTCTTGCTGCTTTTAAGATTCTCTCTTTATATTTAACATCTGGCATTTTAATTATGATGTGTCTTGGAGTGGGCTTCTTTGCATCCATCTTGTTTGGACTCTCTATGCTTCCTGGACTTGTATGTATATTCCCTTCAAATCAGAGAGGTTTTCTTTCATTATTTTTTCAAATAGATTTCCAATTTCTTTCTCCTTCTCTTCTCTTTCTGGCACCCCTATCATGCCAATGTTGGACCTCTTGAAGTTGTCCCAGAGTGGATACTATCCATTTTATTTGGAATTCTTTTTTTTCTTGTTGTTCTGATTGGTTGTTTTTTGCTTCCTTATTTTCCAAATAATTGATTTGAATCTCAGCTTCTTCCACTCTACCATTGTTTCCCTGTAAATTGTTCTTTATTTCAATTAGTGTATCCTTCGTTTCTGACTGGATCTTTTTTATGCTGCTGAGGTCCTTACAAAGTTCCTCGAGCATCCTTACAACCAGTGTTTTGAACTCTGCATCTGATAGATTGTTTAACTCCATTTTGTATAGCTCTTTTTCTAGCATTTTGATCTGTTCTTTCATTTGGGCCATGTTATTT
The DNA here is from genome assembly GCF_021234165.1 of Pteronotus mesoamericanus. Taxonomy (NCBI): domain Eukaryota; kingdom Metazoa; phylum Chordata; class Mammalia; order Chiroptera; family Mormoopidae; genus Pteronotus; species Pteronotus mesoamericanus. Next base: position 1,966,260 of record NW_026555189.1, read on the forward strand.
GTCTCCTCGTTTTGGCAGCCTCCCTGTTTGTTTCTATGTATTAGGTAGAGCTGCTTTGACTCCATGTCTTGGTAGCATGGCCTAAAGTAGTAGGTGCCCTCTAGGGTCCAGTGGCACAACATCCCCTATCAACCAAGCTGGGTACTCGATGTGTGTCCTCCATGTCAGCTGAGTACACCCTCCTCTCATAGTTGAGCCTTGGTTGTTGTTGGCAGATCAATGAGAGGGATTTATCCAGGCCAGTCTGCTGCAAGGATTAGCTGTGACCATTTACAACAACCTCTACCCTCTGTGGTGGATCAGCTGTGCAGGGGCATAATGGTGGTTCTCTGACATGATCTGTAGCTGTCCACTGGGTGTGCTGGCCCTGGGGTTGCCTCGGTTATGTAGACGAAGGTCAGCCCTCACCTGTGTTTTGCTTGGGCCCACTTTGCCTGAGGTATAAAGCATTCTGAGATGGCTGCTACTTGTGCTGCACTTGGAGATTCCCAGGGAAAGCCAAGCTGTGAATCTAGGCTGGTTGCTGCTAGTGCAGGGCCTGGGACACACTGAGGACAACTGTTACTTGTTTGATAGGGTTTAGGAAGTTGTATAGTATGAGCCAAGCCCAGCTATTCATATGGAAAAGTGGCTTGGGTGGGTGCTTAATGTCGGTGGGGTGGAGTCTCTGGGGATCTTTAAGGTGGATCAAACAGTGTTAGCCAGGTTGATGTAGTCTCAGATATGAAATGAGCTTGCTGGCTCAGTGTGCATGGATGTGGTTTCTTTATTTCTGTAGTTATCAGACTTCCATTCAACTCAATTTCTGATGGTTCTGAGTGATAGTTGTTCTATATTTTAGTTGTAATTTTGATGTGGTTATGCAAAGAGGCGAGCCATGTCTGCCTATGCCACTGTCTTGACTAGAAGATCTCCATAACCCCCCATTTCTGACTGAAACCACCCAAACAAAGCAGCTGTGACAGCCAAGCAAGTGTATTGCACAGAGCTAGAGTCTGCCATTAGGAGTGCAGGGAGCTGAAAGCCTCCAGCTGCAGAACCTTAGGATACGCCCCAGTGCTCAAGCCAAGACCAGTATCAGCCTGGCAGATCCTAAACAATAACTACACACAACAGGGATACTAGGGCTCTACAGTTTCTATCTGAGATAAACCTCTAATGGGTACTCTTTACTCTGGAGTTCCCCATTTGCAAAAAGCTAAGACTTTATCAGACTTACTCCAGTAGCTGAGCCTCTTCCTACCCCATCCTCCAACCTTCCCCTTCTCCTTCCATAGGAGAACTTCACTATGGTCTGAAGGCTTCAGATGATAAAACTAATCCTGAGAGATGGAGTGAGTGTATCCTGCCCAGTCTCTTTCAGAAAATCCATGCTAAGCTGGAAGTAGAAGGCACATATCTCCAAGCTCCTAGTCCAGCGCTCTACAGTTATACTCACAGACATGGCAGTTGTCTCCAGGTGCTCAGACAGCCAATTATATGTCTTCACATCTCCATTTGCTACACTGTAAAATTATGAAGACATCTGCTTCACACAAGCTCCCAGGGACTGGGCGAAGAGGTATAAAATACTTCTTGTAGCTGGAAGAAAAGCCATAAATAAATACAGAACTGTGCAGTCAGCCTTCGTTTATTGGGGTAAATGGATGGGTGCCGTGGTGCGGATACATGGCCTATGACTTCTGTGACTGCCAGAGCAGCATCCAGACACCAAAAACAGAGAAATGGGACTTTGGGGAGCTGAGAGGGATCCCTAGATAAGCCCTGCAGAGAGTGGCCCTGCTGAGCCAGGCCAGTTTGGGCCAGCCCTCTTAATATGTGCTTTTTCAAATGAAATAAGGGCATATACAAGCTGCCCACAGATATTTGGCCTGCAAGCATATGAAGAGATAGATGTTAAAGCTCGCTCAAAATTACAGCAATACAAAATTAAACGAACACTATGATAGTATTGTGAACTCAAATTAGTATAGATCAAGTTGCAGTATTGGTGGAGGTGTATAGGGAAACTCTATATGTGCAAATGTAAAATGTTGACATTTCTCCAGGAGGGAAATCTGGCAATCTCTACTAAAATATAAAGTACCTATATGCTTGGACCCAGACGTTCTGCTTTTAATACTTCATCATATAAATTTATTTGCACAGATACACAAATGCACAGAATGGTTATGCAGCAAAACTTAAAATAGCCAGTCATTGGAAGTAAAATAAATGTTCATCACTAAAAGAAAAGTTAAATAAATTACAGTCAGTATGCAATGATGTGCAAGAGAATACTGTGTGGCTATAATAGAGAATAAAGAAGATCAACTATGCTGATATGGAATAATCACTGAAAGATAAAGTAGGTTACCACTTGTTTAAAAATAAATATCTACATACAAATTTACATATATAAACATATCCATATATATGCATATACTTACATATGCAGAGAATATTTTTGGAAGAAAACACTAAAAACTGGTTAAAAGTAGCTACCATTCTAAGAAGGGAATAATGATGGGATGGAGACATAGTTTTCACTGAACTGTATACTCTGTATTGTTACCATGTCTTTGTCTTACTCATTTGAACAAAAACAAATCTTGTTAAAATGTGTGTTTTCTCCTTATAACATTGCTTATGGCAGCAAAAGTAAAATCAACATTAATAATAATAATGACTAATGTATGATTTGCAAATCATACTCCACACAACCCTTTCCATCCATTTCTTCAATGTGGACAGAGAAAAGTGATTTCTACCCTCAATTTTTAAGGTACAAAAGCTGACACCAAAGGTAGTCAAAGAGTTGCTCAATATCATTGGGCAACTGGAAGAGATCTCTTTACTTTTACCATTGTTTGTATCCATATCTCCAAGAAAAGAAGTGGTGGAAAAAGGATTCTAGTTTCCAGGCTCCAAATCCTGGGTTTGGTTGTTTTTTTTTTCCTTTCCACATCTCCCTTTTCCTCACAAGGAAGAAAATCATGGGCTTCCTTTGGGTGGGGTTAGGGGAGGGGATGATTTCCATTTTTTAAAGTAATGAAACAACAATGAAGTTTTAAAAAGGGGGAAGAAAATGTTGGGTAAATACATAAAAAGAAATGGTCACAGAGACATTTTGCACTACATCATGGAAAGATAACTCCTTAACTCTGCCTTCTCTCTGCTGAAACCTTCTCATTCCCTGATCCAATAAAAAAATAAAATAAATAGGTAGATAGATAGATAGATAGATAGATAGATAGATAGATAGATAGATAGATAAAAAGAGCCTTTGAACCTGTTCCTTTCTCTATGTTTCCCTACAATCAGACATTTCTCCTCCAAAGAGAGTCTGAAGAGATTCCCTAGGAAATCAGAAGGTTTCCAGGTGCTGTTTGTCCCGCTGGGATAGAACGAAGAGAAAGATAATGGGGAAAGTTGATAAAAGAGAAGAATCTCTGTCTTTCAAGGCCTCAGGCAAATGCTGTGGCTAAGTTCCTGGGGTGAGACAACTTTGAATTGAGCACCCTGTTGCATACACAGGGCTCCTTTCTTTGGAAAAAATACTGATACATTGAATTTTGTCTCAATGTTCAGAACATATCAGTGATGCATGATCCTGGTTGCTTTAGAAGGAATCCTGCTAAGCCAGTTGAGCAAGAATCCCCCTTGATATCCAATCAAGTTCCTCATCCTTCCACCCTTGATACTTAACCAAGTTCCTCTTAGTGATTTCCCATCCCTTCCCTCACCATGCCTGTAGGCTATAAATCTCCAGCTGCCCCTGCTGGATTCAAAGTTGAGTTCAATCTCTCCTATTGCATAGTCTTGAATAAAGCCATTCTTGCCATTGTTAACAACTGCCTGGTGCAATTTCTCTTTAACACTACTGAAAACATGGACCAAGTTCCGACAACAACAGCATCACTTGGAAGCTTATTAGAATTGCAGAATCTTAGGACCCATCCCAGACTTGCTGAATCAGAATCTCCACTTTAACAAGATCCCCAGGTAATTTGTACAGACATTAAAGTTCAACAAGCACTGCTTTGGTCAACAGTTCCTTCAATATAGAATCCTTAGTTCTGTACTTTCAAAGCATTCCTCGTAGGGCCAGCCACTCATGACCAGCTGAGGAGGCTCATTGCCTTGTGACCTGCCTTATTTTAACTCATCCTTTCAACCTCTTCACTCACGTTACCAAACCAGGAAGATTTGTTCACCTGTGTGCATCAAAGCCCAATCAAACAAACAGGCGTTCACAGCTAGGAAAGCTAAAGGTTTATTAATTAAGGAAATGGTGCCATAACCAGTCACAGGTGAGTCATGCTCAAAGACATGGGGTCACTGATGGCTTCTAGGGGATAGGTTACACAGGAGGGAAAATCATTAATCGTGGTGGAGTTAGGCTCATGGTCTCTACTGATTAGGTGACACTAGAGTAGTAGCTAATTGATCAGTGCTTCTGGTCCTGATGTCAGCCATGTGGTTTAACAAGGATGTAGACAGTGGGGTTATTCTGCTTTTCTGGGTCTGGAGGTAAAATACAACAGAGGCCTAGATGTTATTGCTAGTTTGTCTAAACTTTGTCTCTGTGGTCAACAGACCTGAAACTTTGTTTCTAAGATTATTTGATGCTGACCAGAACCTCATTGTCCTAAGGGCTTAATGATTAAAGGAGTGGACACGCAAGGGAGAGGGATGTGGTAGAGTCAGAGTGCTGAATGAGGCCAGTTTGAATCACGTGGACAGAGAAGAAAAAAGGTCATGTTAAAGAAATGAAGTTTTTGCATGGTTACACTCACTCTTCCCCAGATTCCATTTCCCATGAGCTCTGCCTCCAACATGAATTTTACTAAATCATCCCACTCTCTCCAGTTGCACACGTCTGGGATGGGGTGATTGAATCCTGATGGTGGTGGAGCGGAGCAGGGTAAGAGGCCCTGACCAAGGTCTAAACCTGGGATGGAATTTAAAAAGGCAATCAGACCTTTAACACTCCAAGATTAACTTATTAGTATAAAGCTTCGGTGAGTGTCTTTCCCCTGCTCTGCCTTGAGACCCCCTTCTCTTATATACTATGAGAAGCTAGGATAGGGACTGGGCTGGTGGGACTTACTTTGCCAGGGATATAACATTGATAATAATTTGATCTAATGAAGCTAGATGCCATGGGGGAAAAAAAAGCTATCCATTTAGGGCCAATATACCAAACAAGACTGGAATACCGTTGTAGGACATATATAAAAAAGGAAATTACTCATTGTTTATCCATTTATATGAAATTGAAATTGAAATATGTCCAATATTTCTTAGTGGATTGAGTGTCGGCCTGTGAACCAAAGGGTCACTGGTTCGATTCCCAGTCAGGGCACATGCCTGGGTTGCAGGCCAGGTCCCCAGTGGGGGGCATGTGAGAGTCAACCACACAACAATGTTTCTCTCCCTCTCCTTTTCCCTCTCTTCCCCTCTCTCTACAAATAAATAAATAAAATCTTTTTAAAAATATTTAAAAAATAAATGTGTTCAATATTTTATCTGGCAATTCTATCCTGGCTCTATATGGAAACTTCTCAGTATTAATGAGTTTGGGATCCAAATGTCACAAGAAGGTAAAATGATGGAAGAATCATCTGGCTGCCCTCTCTTGATAGTGGACATAGACATTTCTTAGGTGAATGCTACTTATGGAGAAGGGAAAGAAAAGTCTGGGTTTGGAGAGTATTGTGAAATACTACAATAGGGAGAAGAGTATTTTAATTTGTATATAGCTCTGTCAAAATGTCCCCCTTTAAGGCAATCTTGAGATGTTTCATTGTCTGCTCAGGAGATACTATGAAATCAACTAAAGTATTCTAAGATTTGGCCAACCAGACTCCTGACAATTCTTTCTGATGTTTCTCTTTGGACTAATAGGAGGTCATTGATATACACCCAGTGACAAAATTATGATCCTCCCACTTCTCTGCTCCCCATGCTGCTACCTACACTTCATCCTTTCCTGGCAAAGAAAATGTCTCTCTTCTCCAAAGCAAGTCATTGGCTTTTACCTGTCTCAAGTTCTTTTCCTATTCAGTCTTATACTATAGTAGTGTGTGATTGATGAATTTCTATTCATTATACTATGAGCTCCCCAAGGGCAGGAATGTGTAGCCTGGAGGGCCCTGGCTCCCATCCTGCCTGTGGAAAGCCCTCCACAAATGTTTTCTGAATGAGTTCTATGTAGCCTTTTTATGAGTTTAAACACACACACACACACACACACACACACACACACACACACACACACACAGCTGGCTGGACTCTAACTTGACTCCGTTAGACTATGATTAAAACTGAAAGTAAAATGGCATCAGTTTGCTCCGGAATCCCCATCAGGCCTTGCAGTGACAAAAACTACTGACAACACTCGTTACAGTGCACTCTCAAAAGATTTCTTTGGCCTCTGAATGTGTTCGTGCTTTTGAAATAGATGCAAGCCTTTCCATACCTGCTGGGTTCCATTTTATAATCCACTACAACCATTAATAAGATGGGGGCGGGGGGGCAGAAAGACTCCCATATGTTACCACTTTAGCCACTTTCTTAGTGAGAGCTAGAAATGGCCCCCAGGAGGTGGGACCTCCAATCTCTCAGGAGGAGAGAAATAAAAACCTTTTCAAAGTCTTTTTTTCAGACTCACAGTTGCCTGGGGTAACAGTACTACCAATCATGGCCAACTGCTAGATTCCAGAGGAGTTCAGAATGAGAAACCTATTGCACAGAGGTTTTAGTGAGTAAAAGGGAAAGCACAAAGATACCATACTCATCCCTGCTGAGTTTCCAGGTCCAGCTGAAGCCCCATACTCCAGTGAGAGTCTCCAATGAGGCCTGAATATATTCCCAAGCCAGTTTACCCAGACCTCATGCTCTCCAAATAACATAATCTATTACGCCTAGGTGGGTTGCCTTCTCCTCCTGAGAAAGGGGCACAGGCTAAGTCATCCTAAGGAGAGAAGGCTTCTACCTATAAGATCCACCATCCTCATTCTCTATTTCCAGTCTCTTTCCAGAAATCTAGTTACATTCATTATCTCAGCATGAAAAAGCAGCATCCTTTTACTAGTGGACACAGGCTGATTTGCTTCCCTATATATGCTTCCTGTCATTCTGATACTGTCAATCATAGTCCCCTAAGCCTCTACCCTAAGATATGACAAGGGTCCTAGACCAGACCAGTCATAATCCCCCATATCCCTGACAACAGTGGGTGGTCCAAGGAGAGAATATAAGACTCCAACTAGGCTTCCCAGAACTCTTCCCTGGCACTGATGCACAAACACTACATAAAAACAGCTTCTCTCCTTCTGCTGAGGTGGCCAAACTATGAGGATGGGAATCTGGGGTTATAACCAAGGACCTCCCTGCAGAGAGAAATGGGCAGACATATACAAGTTGTGTTGCTAAGGTGCTCTGAATCCTTTAGTTCTTCCCTTGACCTGGTGAATTACTCCACTGTCCTTTGCCACTTTTACTTAAGCTAATTGAATTTGGGCTTTCATAGCTTGCAACAAAAAGTCACGATTAGTACACTCCTCGACTTTCCTTCCAACTGAGATAGACACTTGAGAAAATATGACCCCCTCTTAATCATTTCAAGATAAGGAATCAGAATAGAAGGAACAAGAATGTACAAAACTGCAGACTCTCACCTAATTGCTGTACAGTATGGCTATGACCGTCTGAGGAAAGTTGTTCTGAACAATGAAATAAATAACAACCCCAACAACAATGATAACGACTAACATTTTGAGCACCCCTGGCCGTGCCAACAGTGAGTTGACCCTATTCCCCTGGTAAAAGTTGATTAATGAGACATGGGCAAAGCTTTGATTAAACTAAGTCAAATGGCAAGGAAGAGCTGAACTGAAACATCAGGCAGCATTGGAGTATTAGGCTTCCCTTTTGGAGTGTTGCAATGGACAAAACAAATGCAGATGAGTTGTCCAAGAATTGTAAGAAGTGAAGAATGAAGCAGGTACTTCCCTACAGAAAGACAGAGAGCAGAAAGGAAGGGACTCCCAATCTCTTCTTCCCAGTGTCCAACTACAATCACCCCAATTTACGCCCTGCAGTTGAGATAGATGATATTCTCTGGTACCTGCTTAACAACCCTCCTTTCTCATTTGAAACACTCAATTTGTTTTCTGACCTGGTGTAGCAACATAAAGAAATCACTATTTTAATAGTTGGCATCTGTGATTTGATTTGATTTGACTTGATTGTTTTTAAGAAGGACCTATCTTTATTTTAAAAAAACATTGTTAGTCTGCTTTGGAGTGAAGAATATGAGATCCTAAACCTGTCTTATAAAGAGAACAATAATTAAAGAGAGGGGTAAATATTGCTGCAACAGAAATAACCCAAACACTGAAGGGAGGCAAAGAGATGAGAGAGGAGACAAGACATCAAAGCAGGAAGCTGGGGCCTGCAGTTTAAGGATGTCAGTGAGAAGATCCCCATGATGGAATAACCAAGGAAGTTTTAAAAACAGGGTATCAAATCTACACTTTTAAATTTTTTGTATTTAAGACATGTAAACATCTTCCATATCTTCAATCTTCAATAAAGCTTGATAACACATGTGGATGAACAAAAAAGAAGGGAACAGCTGAGGACTACTGCATAGGTATGAACAAAAAGAATAGTGGTGGGAGATGAAAGGGCATGAGCTCATTGGTAGCAGAAAACTAGACATAGAAATAAGATAACTGCCACCTCTAACCAAGTATCCACAGAAATTTTAGAAAGAAGATTTTTTTTTTCAGAGGATATGAGGGAGACATCTTCAGGCAATTAATCTAAAACCCCAGGTTTCCAATGCCTTCTGCCTGTGCCTCTGTTATCTGACTCAAACATTAGGTTGCATGTTCACAAGCCTGTGAACTCACAAACTTTAGCTCTTTGAGGACAGGGTCATGTCTTACTCATTTCAATGCCTGGCACAATGCCTGACATGCATTTTTTAAATTGATAATGAACTCTATTTTTTACAACAGTTTTAGATTTACAGAAAAATTGCAAGGACAGAATAGTTCCCATAAACCTCACAGTTTCCCCTATTATTAACATCTTCCATTAGTATGCTACATTTATCACAATAAATGCACTCTAATATTGATACATTATTATTAACTAAAGCCATTCAGATTACCTTAGTTTTACCTAATATCCTTTTACTGTTCCAGGATTCCATCCAGAATACCATATTACATTTAGTCACCATGTCTCTTTGGGATCCTCTTGGCTGTGACAGTTTCTCAGAATGTCCTTGTTTTTGATGACTTTGACAGTTTCGAGGAGTGCTGATCAGGCGTTTGGTAGAATGTCCTGCAATTTTTATTTGTCTGATGTCTTCTCATGAGTAGACAAGGGTTACAGGTCTGGGGGAGGAAGGAAGACCACAGAGGTAAAGTGCCATTGTCATCACATCATATCAACATCAGTTATCACTGTTGATTTGACTTGAATCATCTGCTTAATCTGTGTTTGTCAGGTTTCTCACTGCAAAGGTACTCCCCCACCCCACCGCCATCTTTTCCTCACTTTCCTCTTGGAAAAAAGTCACAATGCATAACCCATAGTACGGGAATTGAGAGTTATGCCCCACCTCTTTGAAAACACATCATCTGCAAAAATCATTTGGATTTCTTTGATATAGGATATAGATACAACTTTATCAAATAGAATAAAATGCTTGTGTACAGCTTCTTTTGTCTTTAGTTTTTCAGATTCCACTTATTCACAAAGTTACTTAAGTCAGCTCCTTTCCTCCACACCCGCTTCAGCAAGGTTGCTTTATACATTTGTAATACAGTTAGATTGTTTTGTCACAGTCTGTATTATTACATCCTGGGATTTCTCTGACTTCCTAAATGATTTTTTAAAATTTTCATTAACTAAGTTTCACTCTTTGTATGGTAAAGTTCAGTGGGTTTTGACAAACATAATATCATTTGTTACAATTATGGAATCATATAGAATAGCTTCACTGCCCCAAAACAATCCCCTATACTTCACCTATTTAGCCTATACTCCCCTTTCCCCAAATTGCTGGAGACCACTTACCTTTTTATTATCTTTATGTCACATAACTGAAATCAAACAATATGTAGCCTTTTTAGATTGGCTTCCTTCACTTAGCAATATGCATTTAAGGTTGTCTATGTCTTGTTGTGGCTTTCTAGCTCACTTCATTTTGTCACTGAACAGTACTCCATTGAATGGATGGACCACTAATTTACCCATTGAACTATTGAAAGATATTTTAGTTACTTCCAAATTTTGATGATTGTGAATAAAACTGCTATAAACATTCAGGTGCAGGCTTTTGTGTGGACATAGGTTTTCATATCAGTTGGAGAAATAACTAGGAGTGAGCCCCCCTCCCTACAGAGTGTATGACAGGACTATGTTTAACTTTGTAATAAACTGCTCTCTTCCAAAGTGACTATACCATCTTGCATTCCCACCAGAAGTGACTGAAGGCTCTTGTTCTGGATTCTTGCCAGCAATTGGCACTATCAGGATTTTTTTTTTTTAATTTTAGTAGATAGGTAGTGGTATCTGATCGTTTTTTAATTTGCAATTCCCTAATGACAAATAACGTTTAGCATCTTTTCATATGCTTATTGGCCACCTGTGTATCTTTTTTAGTGAGGTGACTATTTAGATCTTTTGCCCATTTCTTTATTGGGTTGTTTCTTTTCTTATTGTTGTGGTTTAAGAATTCTCTGTTCATATTGGATACAATCCTTTATCAGATACGTATTTGTAAATATCTTCTCCCAGTCTGTGGCTTATAATCTCATTCTCTTAATAGTATACTTTGCAAATTTTCTTCATTTTAAACAAGTTTATCATGTGCAATTTATCAATTTTCTCTTCTTTGGATCATGCTTTTGGTATTATATCTAAAAACTCATTGCCAAATCAAAGGTCACCTATCTTCTAGAAGCTCTATAGTTTTGTGGTTTACATTTAAGTCAATGGCCCATTTTAAGTTAATTTTTGTGCATGATGCAAGGTCTGCATCTAAGTTGGCTTTTTGTTTGTTTTTTTGTCTTTGTCTTTTGTTTTGCCTATGGATGTCCAATAGAGCCAGCGCCACTTGTTGAAAAGACAATCCTTTTCCATTATATTGCTCCTTTATTAAAGATCAGTTGACTATATTTATGTGGGTCTATTTCTGGGTTCTCTATTTTGTTCCACTGATCTATTAGTTTATTCTTTTGCCAATACCATACTCTCTTGATTACTCTAGCTCAGTGATTTTCAACTGGTGAGCTGTGGCACATTGGTGCACTGCAAGATGTGCCACAAAATCTTTTAAAACATGCAATATCTGACTACCCAGGAGCACTAACCTTTTTTCCCTTTTACTGTCAAATAAAAAAATGACAGCAGCCAACACAACAATAGCCATCTGGTGTGAATGAATCAAAATTATACCTATTTTTTGTCAGATCAGCAAAAAATATATTTTTTGGTGTGTGCAGAATTTTAGTAATTAGTGTTTGTGTAACATGAGATAAAAAAGGTTGAAAATCATTGCTATAGCTTTATGGTAAGCCAGGTTGTATCAATACTCCAACTTTGTTCTTCTCTTTCAACTTTGTGTTGGTCATTTTGGGTCTTGTACCTTTCCATGTGAGCTTTAGAATCAGTTTGTCCATACCCATAAAATAACTTGCTGAGATTTTGATAAGAATTTTATTAAATCTATAGATAAAATGGGAAATAACTGTCGTCTTAACAATATTGTCTTTCAGTCCATGAACATGGAATATCTATCCATTCATTTAGATCTTTGATTTCTTACATCAGAACTTTGTAGTTTTCCACATATAGTTTCTCTATATTTGTTAAGTTTATAACTAAATATTTCATTCTGTGGGTCTTATTGTAAATGTTATTTTTTTATTCTAAATTCCAATGGTTCATTTATGATATATAGGAAAGTATTGACTTTTTTATATTACCTTGTATCCTGTGACCTTTTTATCACTTATTAGTTAAGGAGTTTTTTGTATATTCTTTGTGATTTTCCATATAGATAACCATTTTATATGAAAACAAAATAATTTTATATCTTTTATCTTTTGTTTCATTTTCTTGTCTTATTGCACTACTAAGGACTTCCTATATGATGCTGAATAGGGGCGGTTAGTGTGACGGTCAATTTTATGTACTAACTAGCCACAGGGTGTCCAGGTTCAGCATTATTTGTGGATATGTTTGTGAGGTATATTTCCAGACTAGATTAGCATTTGAATCAGTGGACTCAATAAAGTAGATGGGCTTCCCAATGTGGGTGAGCATCCCCGAATCTATTAAGGGCCTGAACAGAACAAAATACAGAAGAGGAAAGAGGAATTGGCCCCTTATTATACTGCCTTATTGGGACATCTCATCTCCTCCAGCCCTCACATTGGGATTTACACTATCGCTTTCCTGGTCCTCAGGCCTTCAGACTCAGACTGAATAACACCACCAACTTTTCTGGATCTCCAGCTTGCAGACAGAAGATCATGGGACTTCTCAGCCTCTACATTGCATGAACCAGGTCCTCATGATAAATCTCTTTTCTCTTTTTAGATATAGTCCAATCCTACTGGTTGTTTCCCTGGAGAACCTTGACTGACATGAAGAGAAAGAATATCCTTGCCTTATTCTCAAACTTTGGGAGAAAGCATTCAGTTTCTCACTATTTAGTAGGATATAGCTTTTTGTAAATATTTTTATCAAGTTGAGGAAGTTCCCCTCTATTCCTGGTTTGCTGATATTTTTATCTTTCAGAAATGTGTAACCAGGTCCCCCTTCAAGGAAAGACAAGTTACTCCAGCTAAGAGCTCCATCAAGGTATGCCTCAGCTGCAGGGAGGCACCAGGCCCAAGGGCACATTCTTCCTGATGCAGCCTGTATTCCCTGGCTGATACAGGTCTGGAGTAAAGACCCAGCCATTTCAGTCCAATGAGGGTCAACTCTGATGGATAACATAGGCCATGAAGTCAGGCAAAGCTTTGCCAGTCATGCATCACAGTTCAACTTTTCCCTCTGCCCAATCTTGCATCTTCCTCCTCCCTTCCATAGGCATTGATTTCTAACATTCTGCACACTAAAACACTACTTTGGGGCCTACTTCTAGGAACTCTGCCTATGACTCTCCTTACAGAGCAAACTCATTTTTCCATGTCACTTGATGAAAGACAGAGTGGACTGTTTTATTTATTTATTTTTTTCCCTACAAGACCATCTGTGTCAAACAAAACAAAACAAAACAAAACAAAAAAATACCTTGAGAGTAAAAATTGAACAATAGAAAAAAAAGGTTCTCTCAACATTTGGCTATCACTTGAAAGTGCTGAATTTTAATGATTGGCTACAGGGTCTATAAGAATTCATCATTTTCACTCAACAGAGATTCTTCCAAGGCTCCTTGTCCACACTGCAAGGTAATTTAGCCACATTCATAGAAATTTTAGGACTGAAATAGCCTGGATTTTACCCCTAGACAAAGGAAAAATCCAAGTGGGCAGTTGTTACAAGCAGAAAGTCCTTCCAAAAGCAGGACCACTGCAGAAAATAGTAGACATGAAGACAAAAGGCTAATCAGAGGGGTGACAAAAATAGAAAACAAGTTGGAATCAGAGGGTTGTCATAAAGACTCTAGTTCAGGATTACAGGAAACAAAGTGTTACCACCTAGATTAGCATCACACATATAAGAGTAGATGTTCCATAAATATTTGCTGAAAGAATTAATAAACACTAATTTGGACTTAGGAGTATTGGCTCCTGCTTCCAGCTTTTATACATGCAGTATGACTGAGTACCAGGTATAAAACTGTGAGAAATTGAGTACATGGAAATGTATCTATTCATCAATCCATATGTTGATACTTTATAGATTTAACTCCATAAATAAGAGTTCTTTTGTACCTGAACATGGTTGGCTATTCCATAGTAGTCCTGCTGGTTAGATGCATTCCCATGTATGAAAGTAAAGCAATGTTTGTCCAATTATATGAATGTTTTATTGCATTTTTCCATTATTAGGTTATAAAAATGAGTGGAGGAAGAAAAATGAGTGTTGATACCTCTGATAAAAAGCAGAGGTCTCATTAACTCAATATGGTTGAGATAAAGATAGAAATCATTAGGCCTGTAGAAAGTGATGTCATTAGCCTCAATCAGATGCTCATTGACTTTAAGCTGGTCAACCTTGTGCTGTGTTCTGAAGGAGGAAAGTACATGTAGGAAATGTATGAATCATTGAGGATGATGCCTAAAAGGCAAGGTATAATTATGGATATTAGAATGTTTTTCAGTTCTCTGGTAACAGAACTCACAGGCAATCTTGTTTAAATTTTATGCATATGATTTGCCACGAGTTTCTAAGAGAACATTATGTACGAAATCAGGGGAACACCTAAATTAATGCATGGACTGCCACTCAGAATTGTCTCTCTTACATTAGACAATAAAATCTATGATTGCAATATCAGCTTGTCATACTTAGATATGCCCTGCCATTTTTGTAAGTACAAATATATTGGTAATTTGGGAGCCTAATATCCATAGATACAGATAGTTGTAGGTATGGATATGGATATGGGTATAGTTATGGATATATGTACTCAGGCAACTTAGCATACTTCCTTTTCCAAAATGTGATCCATGAGGCAGGATTTTTTAAAATAAAACTAAAAATACAAAAGAGGAGAGTCAGAGGGAGACAAAGGGATAGTGATGAGAGGGTGACTCCTAGACTCAATTCCTAGGCCTTTCCCCTAATGTTAACCATCCTCCTTACTCTACTTCTCTTCTACATCCAAGCCACCATCACTTCTATTAAGGCCTGAACCCAGCTATCCTACAGATATGTATTTCAAGCAAAACTTTGGTTCCCAACTGGAGAGATTCAAGCCTCATAGACAAAGAAAGCTCAAGCCTCAGCCTGGTCATCTCAGGTAGAACAATATCTGAGGACAATAGCCTCTTATCATTTCTAAATAAAATAAAACAATAAAATTTATCCACTTCAATCTTTTCTTAAATAAATATTAAAAATCCTTATGGTCATTATGATCTGATATTCTACTGATGACATTAAATGCATTTTGAAGAATGCACAGTAAGCATTTTTTCATTGGCAAATTTAATATTCATGGTTTTGACTGCTTGTTAAAGGTCTTGGATTACAGCCCTAGCTAGTGTGGCTAAGTGTATAGAGCACCGGCATGCAAACCAAAGGGTTGCTGGTTCAATTCCCAATGTAGGGCACATGCCTGGGTTGCAGGCCAGGTCCCCAGCAGGGGGTGTGTGAAATGCAACCACACACTGATGTTTCTCTTCCTCTCTTTCTCTCTCTCTTCCCCTCTCTAAAAGTAAATAAATAAAATCTTTTTTAAAAAAGATCTTGGATTATAATGACATGTAGCAATTTATAATTTTGCTAAGGCACTAATTTGAGTTACCCCACTGTGAGCTATTGTGTGGGGGCTAAATTAGTCATTTAGGTGGTAAATGAACCAATACCTGCATTTTGATGTTAGTTCATTGCTCACTAGTGCTTTTTAAAAAACTGGTTTGTTCTTGAAAGACTCAGGACAAATACACAGGTGTACTGTATAGTTCAATACTATTAGTTGCTAGAATCATAACATGTGAAAATTCATATTGTCTCTTATAATGCAGATAAATCTCACTGGGATGATCTTACCTGACTACCAGAGCCCAAAGTGTCAAAACTAGGTTAATTATCTCTGTTGTAATTCTTCCAGACTACTGAGCATAATAATTGGCATAATAATATAGCATTAACTTGTTTGTGTCATATGAACATTGAGGTGTTTTTAAAAACATTTTGTCCACCAGTGTTAAGTATAGGTATGTTTCTCCATCTGTAGCAGACACTGTCACCGCCTGCACTATCCATCCTCTGCCTCTCTTGCTAACAGCTCTTCCAGTATTGTTCATGGAAGCATTGGATTCAGTTCCTACTTTACCAGCTCTCCTTATGTCTAGGGGTGGCTCCATGAATCTGATTGCGGCTAAAAAGATGTAAGAAGAAGTTATCTGCAGAACTTCTGGAAAAATTTTGCTTTCTGAAAAAACAAAAAGATGGGACCAAAACCATTATCACTCCCTCTTCATGTCTTGAATATGACCATGAGGTCTACAGCTATGGCAGCATTCTTGCAAACATGAGGCAATAGGCAACAGAGAAAGGCCAGGAGAATTGCAGTCATGATGGCTCCTGATGTTTCTGAGCCACTGAATCAATACAACCAGATTTCTTTGCATACAAAAAATAAAACCCTATCCTCTTTAAACCATTGTAAATAAGGATACCTGTTTTTTATGGCCGAATAGATACAAATACAGTATTCATCTTTAAAAAAATACGAATTTTGCCCTGGCTGGTGTGGCTCAGTCAGCTGGAGCATTGTCCTGTACACCAAAAGGCTGAGGATTCAATTCCCAGTCAGGGAACAATCCTAGGTTGCGGTTCTATTCCTAGTCAGGGCACATATACAAGGCAACCAATTGATGTTTCTCTCTCTCTATTACTGTGTCTTCCTCTCTCTCTAAAATCAATAAAAACATATCCTCAGGTGAGGATTTTAGAAAAGAGAGATAGTGCAAGGGCCATTCTCTATGATGAGACATGCATTCCTTTGACCAACAGGCTGAGAATGCTCCATTTTCATTTTTTTATCCAGGTAAGAATGTAATTACTTCATCTTCCCTGGAGTTTCAATGTCTCTCTGTTTGTATTACTAAGCCAGATGTTATTTACTGTACTTCATGCTGGGGAGCTAAGAGGAGGAAGAAGGTAGGTAGGCTCGTTAGCTTACCATTCATCCTCCAATGCTATTCTGCAGGCAGAATGCCCAGCCTGGATGTCAACTTTTTACAGAGAACAATTCAAACTGTCAGTTATCTTGATGAGCAGTGCTCCAATGAAAGAACAGTATAATTGGGGGGTGAAGTGTTAGTGAGCTATTTTTTTTCTCCAGCAACAGGAACAAAACATCTTTCTGGGTATAATGTATTTACAGTTATTATTTGGTATATAGCACAGAAATTCCAAATAATACAAGAATGAAAATATCAAATTCCTCATCTTTTAGGAGAGGCAGGGCATACAATCTCTCGGGTTTCAAAAAAAAAAAAAATACAGAGATTTATGGAACTCTATTTCTTTATTTTTTATGAGTTTTTTTTCCCCCTAACTCTAACAGAAAACTCTGATGTTTATTTTTCCGGGGTATTTTTATGCTTAAATACAAGGCAGCAGGAATATAAAAAGACCCCAGTATTCAAGCCTCAAGGCAAAGATGATATGAATTTAAATGATCTATGACAGAGTCCTCTAACATTCTGGATGGCTCATTATTAAGTGAACCAAAATGTAATTTCTAGTATCCTTTCCATCCCTCCTAGTCTATAAATCTAAGACCTAGCAACCTGTCCATTACTGACCATCCTTCAAAAACCAATTCAAATGCCAAAATTCCAGTGAAGCCTTCTCTACCTCCTCTAGCAGTACCAACATTTTTTTCCTCCCAGTTCCACTCCTCTTATGCTTTTGTCTCACCTTCTCAAGCTATAGTATTCTAATTATTGTGTACTTTCTGTCTTCCCTCTGAACAGTGAGGTCCTAGGAGACAGGGACTAAGTTTGTCCAACCTTGTACCCCAGGGCCTTCTACAGTTTTTGGAACATAGAATATTCTCAATAAGTGTTTGCTGAATGAGAAAAGAAAAATGAATGAGGAAATGATGGAGCATCTTTGTGATTGCTTAGTACTGAGGGAGGAAAAAAAAAAAGCTCCAGGGTAAAACAAGGGAAAGGATTCTTCTTTTGGGACTCAGAAGGAGGCAGCAGAGAGCTAAGGAGCAAAAACCAACTCCTAGAAAGCATTTTCTTGAGATGGCTGATGGGAAAGACAATACAGCAGGGCAAGAGAACAATCCAGTGACACCAAAAATCAGGAACACATCATTGTGAGATGCTGTGGGATGCACAGGTAGGATGTTGAAACCAGCAGGAATGTATAAGGAGGCTAAGAAACACAAGTGACTCCCATGGTAGATTCAAAATAATTTGGGTGATGTTTTGGGACACACAGCTTCATCTGAAGGTCCACAGAGCTGCCCCCAACAGGAAATATCCCTCAGCTGATCTCAAGATCTTGGTACTTAGGAGGGAGATAATGGATGGAAAGCACACCTAAAAATCTGCACAGTTCGGGTCACTAATAGGAAGCTAGGACTTTGGAGAGAGGTAAAGACTAGATTGTCCAAAGGTCACTGAGGCAGGAGTTGAAAAGGGAAAGAAAACTTGAACGAAAGGCAACAATAAAGAGGAGATTCCACTGGTCAGCTCAGGAATTCCCAGGACACAGGAGAGGATGCATGGAGAGGATGATACAGCTGTCCCTTGTCCAAAACTCTCTTGTCTCTCTTGAGGCCCAGAGAAGCCACACCTGGCCAGATTCTGCCACTCAGTACTAAACTACATCCTTTTCCTTTTAAATTAATTGGAAAAACTTCCCAATTGTCCCAACTACAAACTGATCCAACCAACTCCTCCCTCACTGAAACACATCACAGTGTAAGTCAATGTTCAATTATCCAAGAAGGAACATAGAATTTAAAACAAATAATCCCAAACTCACCCATACACACACCCACAGAGTTTGGGTATTGGACTGCACTTTGCTAGTGCAAAGCCCTATACTCTTGCTGCTGTAAGTGTGGTCCACGGACCAGCATCAGCATTTTTACTAAGGAGGTTGCTAAAATTGCAGAATCTCAATTCCTACCCCCAGACTTACTGAGTCAGAATTTGCATTTTTACAAAATCCCCAAGTGATTCATACGGCCATTAAATTTGAGAAGCCCTTTCCACCACCACCACCTAAGCCCTGTCTACACCACTGACCATAATTTGAACCACTCTCTTCCTTGACTGCTATGTCTCAGTCATACCAACATTTCTACGCCTCAAATATGCAATGCTCATTCCCAACATAGGGGCTCTGTCCTCTCTGTTCTCTCTCTCTGGAACCACTGATGGGTTTTCTTGACATTCATATCTTGATTTAAATATCAGCTCCTCAGAGAAGCCTTCCTTTCACACCCAAACTAAATGGAATGCCTGAGCACCCTCAACTATACTATGCAATGTTACTTTTGTTCAGAGTGCCATGGTCTCAACCTTGAGCATACATCAGAATCACCTTGAGAACCTGTTAAAACACAAATTCCTGTGCCCATTCCCCCAGAGTTTCTGTTTCAGTAGGTCTAGTGTGGATCTGAGAATTCTAATTTCTAACAAGCTCCTTGGTGACACTGATGTTAATCTGGGACCACCCTGTAAGAATCATTCATACTGTCTCACTACCTGATGAATTTTTATGGTGACTTTTTTGTGGAGTCATCTCCACTTTCCTGGAGTTTCCATGCCATAAGAGTAAGGAATATGTATATTATGTTCACCTTGTATTTCCAGCACGTGCACGTAGTAGGTGCTCTTAATATTTGTTGAATAAATAATGGGTTCATTAAAAACCAATTTTTTTCATTATGGATTTTGCATCTTTTGTGTGTTGCTTAATCTAATTTAGCAACAACTCTGCATTTCAGCCTTTACATATCTAGGATCAGCCATGAGAGAAATATAGCTAAATATTTCATTAATATTTCATTAGCTATATAGTTCAACTTACAGAAATTTTAAGTTAAGACAATTGAGAATTGGCTATATTTTATGTATATCTCTTAATGACAGTATATTTTTATATTGTTGACTTCATTAGTCAGTCTTCTACTTGAGGACATCTGATCCCATACCAAGGAAATAGCCCCTGTTTTCAACAACATAAGTTCAGTGGTATGCTGTAACTTGAATGTAACTCTTACACATAAAATTGAAAGAGGGAAAATAAGCAATTGATATATTTATAAAGCAATTTTTTCATACCCTGGTGAAGTAAATCTCTCAAACATTATAATTAAATATATCATCACATGGTTTAACTGATCATTATGAATACATCTCAGTAACAGCCAGGTTCCTTTTATTGCTAATAAGATGACATTTCACCCCAGCTGATGTGGCTCAGTGGACTGAGCACTGGCCTGCAAACTGAAATGTCACTGGTTTGATTCCAGGTCAGGGCCCAAGCCTAGGTTGCAGGCCAGGTCCCCAGTTGGAGGTGTGTAAGAGGCAGCTGATTAATGTTTCTCTCTCTCTCCCTTCCCCTCTCTCTAAAAATAAATAAATAAAAACTTTTAAAGAAAGATTACATTTCATTATCAAGCCATTTGAGCTTGTCTCCAAGAAGCCTTATCAAGTCCATGTTCCTAAAATTACTGATGGATCCAGCACACTGCCCAGTCCTTTGTTCACCCTTGTATTTGCATATCACAAGTCCTGCAGCTAGAAGAGCCACATTTATGAGTCTACAAATAATTACATTTATCCACTTCTTCTGCCACTGAAACCCTGACATCACCATTGTCACCTCTGCCTCCACCCCTGCCCAGTTTCCCCAACAGACCCCATGCCCATACCTGACTCTCTCTCTCTCTCTGGGACCACCAGACTCTGGATCACACCTTCCCTCAGAGTTACATTTGTTTTCACCATCTTAATGCTAACGTTAATGCTCCCTGCATAAAAAGGGACCAGAATCAAAAGCCAGGTTTGCAACCTTTGAATCTAACATTAACATCACTCTAAAGCTGGCCTTCGAGGAAGCTCCTGGGAAGGAGTGGGCAGGAGTGTGTGGAGGCCTTGCTAATTAGGCCAGATTCTAGGTGTCTGGAATCAAGTGTAAGCCACTGTGGCTAACTGTCAAAGTCGAGGAGCCAGCTAGTAGAGTGATAAACCCTACTTGTCAGAATACTGACAAGCAAGGACAACAGAGACTGGGTAGACTGTAACTATGTCACAGTCGTGCTTCCTGAGCACTAATTGCGAGGCCCACGTTGAAGGGAAATGGGCTTCCCCTGGCTGCACTTGTAAGAGTTATTAAAAGCACTGACATAAATTATAATGAGTGTCTGAAAAGGATGCTTCATCACAAGCCAATGTCTGAGACATGAATCAAAAACATTATCAATTCAGTAAAGTCAATTTAAAGATGTTGAAGATCCAGTTTTGTTTTGTATCTATATTAATTATAAAACATACTGGCTTGATTCTAGATTAAAGGGATTTATAATAATTATTATTTTTAAATACATTGTTTTACATTTCAGTACAGGAAAAAAATATATATTTTAGTACAGGGAGCTACAAATGAGTGTTAATTCTGACTTTTGGTCCATAATTCCTTTTCTTTGTGGGACCTATAGGTTCATCTAAGATAAGCATTTGATCACATCTCTGGATCACTTATTTTTGTCCTTTTTTATGCTTGCAACAACCCCATGAAATAGAACAGATATTATTAATTATTGTTACCCCATTTATGGTTAAAATTTTCAGACTCAAAGGGAACAAGAGACTTGCTAAGGTTCCACAGCCATGAAGTGGTGGAACTAGGACCCCATTTGTGCTGCTCCTGCAAAGGCTTTTGAGGAAGAAAAATTTTTTCAGGGAATTTAGCTGCTAGCCATCAGCACCATCTTAGACTGGCCTCTGCTCTTTATTTCTTCCATTGGGTCATTACTCTAACCCTTTAATTACTGGCTTACAATCCTGCTTTCAAACACACAGCCCACTCTCAGTGCTACGTCTCCTTCTCCTTACTTTCAGCTGCCAGAAAATATTCTCCATCCAATCTTAATGATGGTGCTGATAACTTCAACTTCCATTGAAAATAATCAAACCTCTGGCAGTTTGTATAAAGGGAACAAAATTCTAGATCTTTATTGACTAAGTTCTGTGCTAAAATGTTAGTATATTCATTCATTTGTGATGGGATGGTCTTTCTTTTTCTTCCTCCCAGACTGATCCCAAACTTGTTCTCCTTCTGGGGCATGGCACATATTAAGCTTGGGTACCAGAAGGGGAATTAGGTAGGTTTACACCTCAGTATAGAAAAAGAGGCAGATTCTGTTAGCATCATTTAAAAAAAAAAGTTGCTATGCTATGAGGATATCAATATTGGCAATAAAAAAGGCGTAGTATTTGACCACAAGAGCTGCAACCATAACCACCATTGCCACAACCACCATCTTCTCGAGTGAAGCCAAATGGAACTAGATGGTTAACAAGCTGCTGTAGAGGTCAAGGAACACAGGTCCCTGGGAAGAGGAGAGAATGAAGGTGGAAAGGACAGGAATTGGAGGAAGAAAGGGAGGGTACATAGAAGATAATTGGAGACAGGGTATGTGGGATACCCGCAAAAGCCAGGTTGGAAGAACCTAAGAGCCCTGATAGTCTGGGGTTTTATAGAAGCTGAAGACAAAAAGGGGAGCCACTCTGAAATCTGCTTCCACCGATGGCCTCAGTTACACTTGAAGATTAAGTATCATTGTGAGTACTCTTTTGGACTCTGTGTTTGATTCCCAGGTGTTAACTATTTAATAAAGGGATAGACCACTGTCCCCTTCCACAAATGGGGTTATAGATCCAAGCATGCTATAAATATTTACTGTGCACCAACCATGAACCAGGCATTGTAACAGGAATGTGAAGATGAATAATAATACATGGTCTTTCCTCAAAAAAACATTCTTTCAAGATGATGACTATGGATATTTAAATTTTAAAAAGAATATGTTATTATTCTTTCAGAAAATTTTCAATAACATTTCAAGTTTTCATTAATTCAATGACTGCTGTGATCAAACCACAAATTAGAAACATAAACATGAAACTTAGAGCAAAACCTTTAAGAAAGCTGATCCTCCATCCCTTCTAAGCACTTAATAATAACTAATATTTACATAGCATTTTCACATACCCATTTCTTTTCTGTTTTGTATTCATAGTAATATGAATATCTATGAAGTAGATACTACTACTATCCCCATTTCACAGAAAAAGAAACTGAAGGTCAGAAATTTTTATAAACTTGATCTCACTTTGCTTTTTCTTTCTCCTGAACAACCAACACAAACCACTAGGGTACTCTGGAGAGAGCCATGGCAAACACTAAGATACAATGATTAGTTTGGATATTTTTATGATGCTCTAGTTTGGCATCTGGTTCATGAATCTTGGGCAATAGGCCATTCTTGTTGTCAATTCAAATCTGTTCACACTGAATAACTTTTATTATTTCCAACCAACAACAAAATTGCAAATAAGGCATTAAAAATACCCAAGTAAATTTTGAGAATGTAATGTCACAATCAAATTCAGGTGCTTCTTAAAGGAAAATATGACCAGCAACACTGAAAGGAAAAGAAATCAACAGAGACAAGAGGGAAGGGGGGGGGGGCAGGGAAAGGGAAGGGAAGGGGAAAGTCAAGGAACACATAGCAAGGACTCATGGACAAAACCAAAGGGGAAGAGCTGAGGGAGGGAAGGAGGGAGGGGGCAAGGGAAAGTGGTGGGGGGGAGGCAGAGACAAATGTATTTAAAAGGTAAATAAATTTAAAAAAAAAATCTCCAAGCCTAAATTTTTTGACATGTCTAATAAAAATACTTTGGAAACTTAAAAAAAGAAAAAGAAAAAAAATGAATTGAGAAGAGAGATTCTGAAACTTTACTAAGTGCTGCATTTTAATAATATTTTTAATTTCTTATGTGTTCAAGCAAATGAAGATAATTCCAATAAAAACATGATTTTTTTGGAATTAGAAGCAGTTTTAAATCCAGTTGTTTTTATTCTCATAATGATTCCTATTAATGTAACTTATTATTCAAGAATGTACCCTATCAGAGTTACCTGGGATATATTCCTAAAACAACCATGATGGGAAATATTGTAGTAATTCATATGATTTTCTCTTCTGCCAAAGGTGCTTTCTAAAAGCATAATAAAACATTGAAAAAAATTCCATAATTCTACATGCAAAAGAGATGATAGGGGAAAAGAACAGAACAGTGGATGCAAAAAAAGGAGACAGAATAAAATGGAGGAGGAAGAAAGCAGACAGACCTAGAATGGAGAGGAAAAAATAAGGGGAAGAAAGTAGGAAAGAAAAGAATGGAAAGGGAAGAAGAAAAAAAAGACTCTTATTTTGGCTCTTCATCTAATCTGGACTTTCTCATCCTTACTCCACCCTCCCACCACTCAAGCACACACACACAAACACACATGCAAATACAGGCATGCACACAGACACAAACACACAAAATCACACACATGCACTACTTCTTTGACAGTTGCCTCAGCCCCATATATGGTGCACAGGATGTACACACTGGTACCATCTTGATAGTTCAAGCTATTCCTTTCAAGAACACAAAATTATGATGATAAATACAGTTATTTTAAAATTGTTTTAATATTAAAATGTAAGAGAGTCTCAAAATGAAATCATATTCAAAAACAATTCCATGAAAGATTAATAGTTAAGTTGTTTTTAATATTCAGTGATCTATTATACTTCTTTCTGTTTTTTTTAAACAAATAAAATGTACTTGTTGAGTGGATAGATGCATGACACACAGAATAGAAATCCTAAATCATTCACCACAACCACGCCAGGGTTTGCTTTCCATGCTCTCTCCTGCATACCTCCCTGCTCCCCTCCCCCATCCTCACCCCTTGGCAATGTGGCTTAGAAGCCAAAATTTTATACTTGGGAAATAATTTCATGGTTGCCAAGGAAAACAGCATACAATATTCTGGGTTGGGGCTGTTGCATACATACACATGCATGTAAATATGTGAGTGTATCTGTGCACATGCATGTGTACACACACACACACACACAGATCCCAGTTATATGCCAGCTATACCTATAATCCTCTCATTTGCTGCTGTATAAAGAGAAATTTTGAGATTTGGATTATACCTCTGCCTCCTCAGTAGAACTGTATTATATTGCTGGATGAACTGCCAAACATCCTGATAACACTGTTTAAAATTCACAATTGGGCATGTGTTTCAATTTAACCTGAGAAATAGAAAGGCTCATTGTGGCCTGTGATATGCTGCTTATCTGCTGCTTCCTCCTCGGTTGTCAGTGTTTCTGAAATGCCATTGCTACAGGCAAAGCACTCTGATTAGGACATCAACCTGCCTTTGAGCAAACACTGCCAACTGCCAGCCTGTGCCTGGAAAATGAAGGCCCCTTAGCTTTGGCTTGGGGTTGGGGAGCCAGTTAGAAAACCCCCAATATATATACAAAACTGCTCCCAAAACATCGCCTGACCTATTCAGAAATGTGAGCCAGTGTTGAAAGACACCTTTTGTGGAGGGACATATTCAGGTACACCCATTCTTTCTAAATCCTTGTTTTTTATTGTAAAGAAAAGAGTATTTTTTTATATTCTTAACAGTAAAAATATAATAAGAATGTATAATTTTATTTCTTTTCTCATTTCAATTTGTATTACATAAGTAATATGGGGATACATGTGTGTGTATGTATTCATGCTATGAAAGATTAAAACATCCAAAATACATAATTTAAAGTATGAATTATCCCTTTCTAGGTGCCCTTCATATCATTTTTGCATGGATTTACTTATATGTATGAACACTTTTTTTAATACAAAAGGGATCGGACTCTACTATTCATCCTATGACTTTCTTCACTTTAGCAACACAGCCTAGAGATTGTCCCCTATCTGAACACACAGTTCTACCTCCTTTTTAGAAAGACTTTATTTCTTAGAGTAGTTTTAGGTTTACAACATTAGAAGGAGGTGCAGAGATTTCCTATATACCCCCTTGTCCTCCACACCTGTATATCCTCCCCCATAATCAACATTACTCACCAGAATGGTATTTTTTTCTTTTACCAAGGATGAACCTACATAGATACATCATAATCACCCAAAGTCCATAGTTTACTTTAGAATTTGGTCTTGGTCTTATACATTCTATGAGTTTGGAAAAATGTATAAGGATATACATCCATCATTATAAAATCATACAAAGTATTTTCACTGCCCTAAAAATACTCTGAGTTCTGTCTCTTCCTCTCTTCCTCACCCTCCACCCCACAACCACTGACCTTTTCACTGTCCCCATAGCTTTGCCTTTTCCAGAATGTCATATAGTTAGGTTCACACAGTATATAGCCTTTTCAGATTTGCTTCTTTCATCCAGTGATATGCATTTAAGATTCCTCCATATCTTCTCATGGCTTGTTAGCTCATTTGTTTTTAGTGCTGAATAGTATTCCATTGCCTAGATGGAATAAACCACAGTTTAGCCATTCACCTACTAAGGGCATCTTCATTGCCTCCAAGTTTTGGAAAATATGAATAAAGCTTATTTCAACATTCCTGTGCAGGTTTTTGTATAGACTTGCTTTCAGCTCCTTTGGGTACATACCAAAGCTTGCTGTTCATGGGTCATATGGTAAAAATATGTTCAATTATGTAAAAACCTACCAAACCGTCTTCCAATATGGCTGCACAATTTTGCATTCCCACCATAAATGTGGAGAGTTCCTACTGCTCCACATACTCACCAGCATTTAGTACCAGTGCTTTGAATTTTGACTATTCTAACAGGTGTTCAGGGGTATCTCATTGTTTTCGTTTGTTTCCCTTTATGATGTGGAGCTTCTTCTCGTATATTTATTTGCCATCTGTAGTTCTTCTTTGGTGAGGTGTGTTTAGTTCTTTGGCCCATTTTTTAAACTGGGTTGTTGTTTTCTATTGTTGAGTTTTAAGAATTCTGTGTATATTTTGGATAACAGTCCATTATCAGAATTTTCTCCCAGTTTATTGCTTCTCTTCTAATTTTCTTGATATTTGTTGACTTTCACAGAGCATTTTTTAATTCTAATGAAATCCAGTTTGTCAATTACTTCTTTCATGGATAATGTCTTTTGTGTTGTTTCGAAAAAGGCATTACCATACCTATATTCTTTCTTTCTTTCTTTTCTTTCTTTTTTTTTTTTTTTTGCATATGGATATCTAGTTGTTCCAGCACCATTTGTTGAAGAGACCATCTTTGCATCACTGCCCTTGCTCCTTCGTCAAAGATTAGTTGACTATATTTATGGGGGTCTATTGCTAGGCTCTCTATTCTGTTCCATTTATCTATTTGTCTATTATTTCAGCCAACACCACATGTTTTGAATACTGAGCTTTATAGCAAGTCTTGAAGCCAAGTTGTCGTAGTCTTTCAACTTTGTTCTTCTCTTTCAATACTGAGTTATTTCGATACTGGCTATTCTGGGTCTTGTGCCTCTCCATATAAGCTTTGGAATCAATTTGTCAGTGTTCATAAAATAACTTGCTGAGATTTTGATTGGGATTCACGGACTCTATTGATCAAATTGGGAAGAACTGGCATCTTGACAATACTGAGTCATCCTATTCAAGAACATAAAATATCTCTCCACTTATTTAGTTCTTCTTTGATTTCTTTCATCAGAGTTTTGTAGTTTTTCTGATATAGATCTATGTATTTTGTTAGACTGATAACTAAGTATTTCATTGGGTGGAGAGGGAATGCATGTGGTATTGTGTTTTTAACTTAGAACTCTACTTGTTCCTTGTTGGTATATGGGAAAGCAATTGACTTTCATATATTAACCTTGTATCATATAATCTTGCTATAATGGCTTATCAGCTCCAAGAATGTTTTTGTTGATTCCTTCAATTCTTTGGATTTCCTACATAAATTTTATCTTCAAACAAAAAGTCTTATGTCTTCCTTCTCAATGTGAATACCCTTTGTTTAATTTCCTTTACTTGCATTAGCAAGGACTACCAATATGATATTGAAAAGAAGTCTTGAGAGAGGTTATCCTTGCTTTGCACCTGATCTTAGTGAGAAAGCCTCAAGTTTCTCACCACTAAGTATCATGCTATCTGTAGGTTTTTGTCGATATTTTTTATCAGGTTGAGAAAGTTCCCCTTTATTCCTAGCTTACTGAGATTCAATGGGTGTTGGCTTTTGTAAAATTCTTTTTCTTCATCTATTGATATGATCATGTGATTTTTCTTTTTTAATTAGTTAATTTGATGGATTATACTTGATTTTTCAAATGCTGAACTAGCTTTACATACCTAGGATAAATCCCACTTGGTCACAGTGTATAGTTCTTTTTATACTTTTTAATTCAATTTGATAATATTTTATTGAGAATTTTTCTTCTATATTCATTAAAGACATTGGTCTTTAGTCTTCTTCTCTTAAAATGTCTGTCTAATTTTGGTATAAGGGTGCTTGCTGTCCTTATAGTATGAGTAAGAAAGTATTCCCTCTGCTTTTATCCTCTGAAAGAAATTGTAGAGAATTGGTATATTATCTTCTTCATATGTGTGGTAGAATTCACTAGTGAACTGACCAGGGCCTGAAGCTTTCCTTTTTGGGAGGTTATTAATTATTGATTAAGTTTCTTTAATAGATACAGGCCTATTTAATCATCTATTTCTTCTTGCATAAGGTTTGGCAGATAGTGTCTTTCAAGAAACTGGTTAATTTCATCTAGGCTATCAAATTTGTGAGCATAGTATTGTCCATAGTATTCCTCTTGTCCTTTTTGTTTCCCTGGGGTTTATAATCATGTCCCTTCTTAATTAATAATTTGTGTCTGCTCTCCGTTTTTTAGCCTGGATAGAGCTTTACAAATTGTATTGATCTTTTCAAAGAAATAGTTTTGGCTTTGTTTTCCCTATTGATTTCCTGTTTTCAATTTTGTTGATTTCTGCTCTAATTCATATTTCTTTTCTCTGCTTACTTTGGGTTTAATTTGTTCTTCTTTTCCTAGTTTCCTAAAGTGGAAAAACTTCATTCTTTCTAATAGCTGCATATCATTGCATAGAAAAAGTGTATGATAATTTATTAAATACTGATATGCATGCTCTAATTTTTTGTTATTATAAGCAATCCTGAAATTAGCTTCTTTGCACATAAATTTTTATACATATGCTTGAGTATTTTTGGTGAAATATATTCTAAAAATGGACTACAGGGTCAAAAAGTATAAGAATTTTAAAACTGAATTAATACTGATAAACTGCATTTCCAATAGGCTTGAACAATCCATGTTTCTGCCAACAGTATATGAAAATGTGATACATCAGATAGAGGTTTGATCTCCAAGATATATAAAGAACTCACTCAACTCCACTCCAAGAAGACAAATGATCCAATCAAAAAATGGGCAAAGGACCTGGGCAGATGCTTTTCCAAGGAGGAGATACAGAGGGCCCAGAGGCATTTGAAAGGATGCTCAGCATCACTAGCCATCAGAGAAATGCAGATCAAAACCACCATGAGGTACCACCTCACACCGGTCAGAATGGCCATCATAAACAGATCCACAAACAACAGGTGCTGGCGAGGCTGTGGAGAAAAGGGAACCCTAGTACACTGTTGGTGGGAATGCAGACTGGTGTAGCCACTGTGGAAGGTGGTGTGGAGTTTCCTCAAAAAGCTGAAAATGGAACTGCCTTTTGATCCAGTGATTCCCCTGCTGGGACTATACCCTAAGAACTCCAAAACGCCAATACAAAAGAACCTATGCACCCCAATATTCATAGCAGCACAATTTACAATAGCCAAGTGTTGGAAGCAACCTAAGTGTCCATCAGTAGATGATTGGATCAAAAAATTATGGTACATATACACAATGGAAGACTACGCAGCAGAAAGGAAGAAAGAACTACTAAACTTCGCGACAGCATGGATGGAACTGGAGAGCATTATGCTAAGTGAAATAAGCCAGGGGGCGAAAGACAAATACCATATGATCTCACCTGTAAGCGGAACCTAACCAACAATACAAAGATGCAAGGAAAATAAGACCAGCAACACTGAAAGGAAAAGAAACCAACAGAGACAAGAGGGAAGGAGGGAGGGGCAGGCAGTGAAAGGGAAGGGAAGGGGAAAGTCAAGGAACATATAGCAAGGACTCATGGACAAAACCAAAGGGGAAGAGCTGAGGGAGGGAAGGAGGGAGGGGGCAAGGGAAAGTGGTGGGGGGAGGCAGAGACAAATGTATTTAAAAATAAAGAAAGAAAGAAAGAAAAAAAAAAACCATGGTACATTTTCACAATGGAATACTACGCAGCAGAAAGAAAGAAAGAGCTACCAATCTTTGCAACAGCAAGGATGGAACTGGAGAACATTATGCTAAGTGAAATAAGCCAGGCAGTGAATGGCAAATACCATATGATCTCACCTATAAGTGGAATCTAATCAGCAAAGCAAGCTGGCAAAGAAGACGTGACCAGCAACATTGAAAGAAGAAACCGACAAGGATAGGAGGGATGGAGGGAGAAGAGTTGTGGGGAGGGGAACGGGAAGGGTCAGATCAAGTAACAGATGTGAAGGACATATGGATGAAGCCAAGGTGGGGAAAGATTGAGGGGGGGATGTGGGGATGGCTGGGGCAGGGGAAAGTGGTGGCAGATAAATGGAGACAAATGTATTTGAAAAATTAAAAAAAAAATAATTAAATGTTTAAAAAATGGGAAAAAAGAAAATAGAAAAAGAAAATGTGTATTGCACTGCATTGTTGCAAAGATCTAGTATTAATGAAGCATTTAGATTTTTTAAATATTCTAATGGATGATCATTTTTAGCTTTATGTTTATTTTTCTAATTACAATTTTGATGAGTTTAGTGTCATATATGTTTTAGATATTAGTTTTTTCCTTCTTTTGTGAATTGCCTAATCTTTTTTTCCTGCACACTTTTAGTAAGGTGTTTGCCATTTATAGTTACTGACTTGTAGGAGCTCATTACTGGATATTAATAATATTATTTCCTTTATGTGTGTTGAAAACATTTTATCTCAGTCTGTCCACCCAGAACAAAACCTGAATTTCAATATAATTTTTGTTAGTGACATTGATGTGCTTAATATATTTTTTACTATAGGTCATCAAATTTCTATGATTATTGGTTATATAAGATGTTTACATTAAGGAAATCTGGGAGAAGGTATATAGAATTCTCTCTACTATCTGTGGAACTTTTATGTAAATCTAAAATTATTCTCAAGTAGTGTTTTTCATTCCCAGTATGGTAGCTTTTAAAGTTCTGTTTGATTGCATGGTTAGTAGTAATCGTGGTGGCAGTTTTTGCACTTAGTTCATTAATATGCTTGGAATTGATTTTTGTGTAAAATATACAAAATATATAATCTGGAAGTCTGTCTAAATTTTTTGTGAATGACGGGCCCATGACCCCAAAATCATTTATTAAATCATCTCATGTTTTTATTGATTTAAATAATTCCTTTATCATAAACTAAATTCCCATATTTACATAAATCTCTTTCTGAACTCTGCTCCATTTCATTTTTCAACTTATCTTTTTGTAAATTGTGTCTCCTTTCTTGGCTATATATGTTCTGGCATGTGCATTGGCCCTTTTATATAAACTTTAGTGTCCCTCTGTCGAATCCAAGTAAATTGGTCTTGTCCCAAGTTTATGTTTTAAAGGAAAATAAGTACCTTTACACACTGTTATCTCCCCATCCTACAAAACAGAACCTCTGTAAAACCCTAAATGAAGGGGTATGGAGAGCTTCCAGGTTGGCAAACACATGAAGCTGCTGGGAGGGTATACCCAGGGAGGTCATGGAAGCTCCACAACGCTTCCCTATACGTTGCCCCATGTACCTCTTCATCTGGCTGTTCATCTATATTCTTTGTAATATTCTTATAATAAACTGGTAAATGTAAGTAAACATTTCCCTGAGTTTTATGAGCTGTTCTAGAAAATTATCCAAATGCAAGGAGGGGGCATAGGAATCCCTGATTTATAGCCAGTTGGTCAAAAGTACAAGAAGCCTGGATTTGTAATTGGTGTCTAAAGTAGAGGGAGGCCTTAACCTGTGGCATCTGTGCTCAATCTGGGTATTTAGTATTAGAATTAAATTAAAATGTAGAACACTCAGGTGGTGTCATCAGAGAATTTGCTAATTTTTTTTCATGTGGAAAACCCACAGATTTGGTATCAGAAGCATTTTTGTGAATAGAGGAAAACTGCTTTTACTGACTCTGGGGTTGCATGATCTCCAGAGCGGGCCCCTGACTGCAGCAGTCCTTACCTGTGTGCATTTTTGCCACATTTTACTTAATTAATATAAGTGTCTCTGCATTTTTTTTTCAAGTATCCCTGATTGTACTCATTCATCTTTACCAAGAGAAATTACAAATTTAACTTCTTATATAGTTTCTTATAGTTCATGAGATTCTGGAGGAGGAGAGAGAGGTTCATATACATCTCTCTTACTATCTTGATCCAGTCTCTTGAATTGTATAAAACAAAGAGACTAAATCACTCATAATCCCTTCACCTTTACACAGGTATTTTTATTTTCATATACTCCCTTCAGATCTTTGTCCTTATATATAAGTTCATATTGTTGTAATAAAATGTACTTAAATTTTTGCCTTCTTTTCTATTTACTACACCTTAAATATTTTTCCTTGTAATCTTCACAATTACCACATTAATGGCTACATAATTGTACTTTAAGGTGATCTAGTGTCACTTGTTGAACAACAGGCCAAGCTTTCACTATTATAGACAAGTGGAAATGAATATTTTCAAATATACAATTTCTTTTCTTCTGACAGATTATATCCATAGAGTACATACCCAGGAGTGAACTTCAGATGAGAGGATAAAGAATAGTTTTAAGGACTTCCAGTTAAGATGGTGGTATAGGCAGACATGGCTCAGCTTTTTGCACAACCACATCAAAATTACAACTAAACTATAGAACAACCATCTCTCAGAACCATCAGAAATCAAGTGGAATGGATGTCTGACAACTACAGAATTAAAGAAACCACATTATCCAGAGTGGTGGGAGGGGCACAGGTGTGAAATGAGCTAGTCCCTCACCCACATGTGGTGGATAAAATCTTGGGAGGGATATCCCAGGATCAAGAAGTGCCAGCCTTACCACCAGGCCCCCACCCCAGGGTTCCAGTGCCAGGAAGATAAGTCCCCACAACTTCTGGCTGCAAAAAAAACAGTGTGGACTGAGTTGGTGGAAGAAGGCTCTAGAGCCTCAAGCAGTTCGTCTTAAAGAACCAACACACAGACTCACCTACTCAGACTCAACCCCTCTGAGTTCTACCCCTGGGGTAGCAGCTTGAAGGCACTCATGACATAAAGAGAGGAACTGAAGTGACTGGCATCAAGGTGAACAGAAGCCATTGTCCCTTTTCTAAACCTCATCACCACAGATCCAGCAAGCTGGTGCCATATCTGGGACTCCGTCAACCTAGCTAACGCTGTTTGACCTGCCTTGGAGATCCCCAGAGACTCCACCACACCCAACTTCTGGGCCCACCCAAGCCGCTTTCCCACATAAATGGCTGGTCTTGGCTTATACGATACAAATTCCTAAATCCTCTCAAATAAGCAACAGCTGGCCTCAGTGAGCCCCAGGCCCTGCACTAGCAGCAGCCAGCCTAGATTCACAGCTTGGCTTCGCCTGGGAATCTCCAAGCCCAGCACAAGTAGCAGCCATCTCAGAACGCTTTATACCTCCGGCAGGGTGGCCCGAGGCAAAACATAGGTCGGGGATGCACCACCAGGGGAACCCCAAGAACCAGCACACCCAGTGGATGGCTATAGACCACGTCGGAGCACCAACACCCCGTCCCTGCACAGCTGATGCACCACAGAGGGTGGAGGCTGGTGGTAAATGGTCATAGCCAAACCTTGCATCTGACTGGCCTGGGTAAGTCCCTCCCATTGATCTGCCAACAACAACAAAGTCTCAATGACAAGAGAAGGGTGTACTCAGCCCACATGGAGAAAGCACCTCAAGTACTCAGCTTGGATGATAGAGGAGGCTGTGCCACCGGATCCTACAGGACAGCTACTACTTTAGGCCACGCTACCAAGACATGGAGTCAAAGCAGCTCTACCTAATACATAGAAACAAACAGGGAGGCTCCCAAAACAAGGAGACAAAGTAGCATGGCCCAAATGAAAGAACAGATCAAAATGCCAGAAAAAGAGCTGTACGAAATGGAGATAAGCAATCTATCAGATGCAGAGTTCAAAACACTGGTTGTAAGGATGCTCGAGGAACTTTGTAAGGACCTCAGCAGCATAAAAAAGATCCAGTCAGAAATGAAGGATACACTAACTGAAATAAAGAACAATTTACAGGGAAACAACAGTAGAGTGGAAGAAGCTGAGATTCAAATCAATGAGTTGCAACATAAGGAAGCAAAAAAAAAAAAAAAAAAAAAAAAAAAACCCACCAGTCACAACAACAAGAAAAGAATCCTAAAGAAAGAGGATAATGTAGTTAGCCTCTGGGACACCTTGAAGGGGTCCAACATTTGCATGATAGGGGTGCCAGAAGGTGAAGAGAAAGAGTAAGAAACTGGAAATCTATTTGAAAAAATAATGAAAGGGAACTGCCCTAACCTGTTGGAGGAAATAGACATGCAAGTCCAGGAAGCACGGAGGGTTCCAAACAAGAAGGGTGCAAAGAGGCCCACTCCCAGACACATCATAATTAAAATGCCAGAGGTTAAAGATAAGGAGAGAACTTAAAAGCAGCAAGAGAAAAGAAGTTAGTTCCCTACAGGGGAGTTCCCACAAGACTGTCAGCTGATTTCCCAAAAGAAACTTTGCAGGCTAGAAGGGATTGGCAAGAAATATTCAGTCATGAAAAGCAGGAACCTACAGCCAGGATTGCTCTACCCAGCAAAACTTCATTAGAATCGAAAGCAGGTGAAGATAATGAGCTTCCCAAATGAGAAAAGACTAATGGAGTTCATCATCATCAAACCATTCTTATATGAAATGTTAAAGGGACTTATTTAAGAAAAAGGAGGTCAAAACTATGAACAGAAAAATGGCAAAAGTACATATCTATCAACGATTGAATCAAGAAACAAACTAATCAAACAAGAAGAATAGAGACAGAATCATGGATACAGAGTGTTTCAATAGTGGCCAAATGGGAGGTGTCTGTGGGGGGAATTCTTGAGGAAAGGAGGGGTTTAAGAAGTACAACGTGGTAGTTACAGAATAGCCATTAGGGTGTAAAGTACAGTGTAGGAAATGGAATAGCCGAAGAACTTATACACTTGACCCATGGACATGAGCAATAGTGTGGGTATTGCCTGAGGGAGTGGGGGTGCTGGATGGAGGGGGGCAAAAGGGGAATATCAGTCAATAAAATATAATTAAAAAAAGATGTTCACATCCAAATTCTTGCAACCCGTGAATATATGGGTGGGCAAAAGTAGGTTAAGTAAATATAAATCATATTTAAGGATATGAAATAATGACAACAATAATAATACAAACAATACAAATAAATAATACAATAATAAATAAATAATAATACAAGAGCAAACTTTTGTGTACTCACAACTGTAAAGCTACTTTTGCTCACCCCATATATTAACATTATATGACAGGGAATAATTTAGGTTGCACATGAAATTAAGGTTTTTAATCAGCTGACTCTAAGATACGTTATTCTGGAGGGCCTATTTTTAATTACAAGGGTCCTTTAAAGTAAGAAGAAGGCAGAAGAAGAAGTCAGAAAGAGATGTAAAGATGCTGTGCAGCCGGTTTTGAAAATGGAGCTAGGGACCATGAACCAAAGAATGCAGGCAGCCTCCAGAAGCTAGAAAAGGCAAGATACAGATTCCCTCCTAGGGCCTCCAGGAAGTAAGGTTCCATTTCTGCTGTTACCTTGATTGCAGCCCAGTAAGAGCCATTTTGGACTCCTACCTGCAGATCTATAAGATAATAAATGTGTTTTGTTTTAAGCCAATAAATTTGTGTTTATGTTACAGCAGCCACAGGAAAAAAAAAAACAGTGGCTGAGATGGTCTGATGAATGACAGACTAGGGTTGGTTTACTTCTGGGAGAGAAGCCAGATGGAAGTAGGAGAGGCTGCAGACTCAAGATATCATTCCTCCCTTTTGTTAAATTTTAAAACTTTTTAAAACTTTTTATTTTGGGATCACTTCAGACTTTTAGAAAGGATATAAAACTAACATAAAAATTCTGTGTAAACAGGGAAAAAAAGAGGACAGCTCAAATTAGGGAACACGTATGAAGGACCCATAGACAAAGCCAAAGTGGGGACGGATTGAGGGTGGGAGGTGGGGGCAGGTGGGGAAGGGCAAAGTGGTGGTGGGAAAATGGAGACAAAGGTATTTGAACAATAAAAAAAATTTAAAACATTCTGTGTATCCTTTACATAGATACTCTAAATGTTAACTTTTTAAAAAAATCCTTACCCAAAGATATGTTTTTTGATTTTAGAGAGAGAGGAACATTGATATAAGAGAGAAACATGGATCAGTTGCCTCCTGTATGCATCCTGACTGGGGATTGAACCTTCAACCTAGGTATGAGGTCTGACTGGAAATCGAACCCACAACGTTTTGTTGGATATGATGATGCTTTAACTGAGTCACCTGGCATGGGCAAATGTTGACATTTTAACACATACCCTTGATGACTTTCTCTCCCTAAATAAATATAAATATATCATGTAAATATAAAATATATTCTCTCTAACATACAATATAATTTCACTCTATGTATATATAACATATATATTATATATGTAAATATAAATTTCTTTTTAACTTGTTTTAGAGTAAATGGCAGATACGATGTCTTCTTTCTCCCAAATACTTCATTGTGTGATTCCTAAAAAATATAGCCATGGCACAATGATTAAAACGAGGAAATTAAAAATGACACAACACTATTAGCCAATCTAGAAGTGATTTAAATGTTACCAATTGCCCCATTAATATCCTTTACAGCAAAGAGAATTTTTTTCCTCACCCAAAATCTAACCCAAGACCACATGGTGCATTTGGATCTCATATATCATGTCTCCTTTAATCTGGAGCAATAATTCAATCTGTCTTTGTCTCCCATGATCTTCACATTTTAAAAGACTAAAGGCCAGTATTTTGTAGAATGTTCCTCATTTAAGGTTTGTGTAATGCTTCTGTATGATTAAGATTTAAACTATACATTTTTGGCAGAAATACACAAATGCTACGGGGTCATCTGTGCATCACATCAGGAGGTACGTGGTTAAGTTAATGTTTGTCATTAAATTCACTGTAAAGTTACTATCATTCTCTTTACATTTAATAAGTTTATCATGTGGAAAGATATTTTGAGACAATGTAAACATCTTGTTTCTCAATATGCTCTCACTCACTAATTTTAGCATCCATTATTCTCGCCAAAACAAGTAATTCTATGATTGTTGCTATTTAGTGATTTTTCTAATTATCTAAAATTTATAAAATCTTGGTAGAGTAGTAAAAATAAATAAATTTATGTCTCTAAGACATAAGGATTTTTATAACATGACCTCAATACCTTCATCTTACCTAAAATTTAATAACCATAGTTACCTAATTGTCTTATCTTACCATTTTATAAAGCTTTTTATTTTGAGATAATTTTAGACTTACAGAAGAGTTTCAAAAGTGTAGAGAGTTATTGTGCTGTACAGTGATTTTGTGTGCAATTTATAGATCACATTGACACCTTTAAAAAATTTAATTGTAGTTGGTAAACCATATTATATTAGTGTCATTTGTATGGTATAGTGATTCAACATTTCTGGACTTTATGATGTGATCACCACACTGAGTCTGGTAATCATCTGTCACTGTACAAAGTTGTCACAATATTATTGACTATATTCCCCTTCACTTTTTTTAATTCATTTTCCCACCCCTGGCAACTGTCAGTTTGATTTCTGTTTCTATATGTTTTGGGTTTTTGTTTTTTTGTTAGATTCCACACATAAGTGAAATCATGTGGTATTTATTTTTAAGATTTTTATTTATTTTTTTTTTAGAGAGAGGAGAAGGGAGGGAGAAAGAGAGGGAGAGGAACATCGATGTACAAGAGATACATTGATTGGTTGCCGCTGGCACGCCCTCAACTGGGGACGTGGCCCTCAACCCAGACATGTGCCCTGATTGGGAATTGACCCAGCTACCTTTCAGTTTACAGGCTGGCACTCAATCCACTGAGCCACACCAGCCAGGGTGGTATTTATTTTTTGTTCTCTGTCTAATTGACATCTTAATAATACCCAGTCTTCAAATCCATTAATATGATTATTTATGTATTCTTTGGTTTCTTTCTTCAGTGTTTTGTAGTTTTCACCATACAGATTCCACACATTTTCTTTTATATATGTAACAGCAATGACATATATGAAGTTAAATTTTATTTTGGAGTGCTATTGTAAATGCCATTTAAAAAAATTTTTTTTAAGATTTTATTTATCTATTTTTAGACAGAGGGGAAGGGAGAGAGAAAGAGTGGGAGAGAAACATCGATGTGTGGCTGCCTCTCACACACCTCACTGGGGACCTGGTCTGCAACCCAGGCGTGTGCCCTGACTGGGAATCAAACTGGTGACCTTTTGATTCACAGGCTGGTGCCCAATCCACTGAGCCATACCAGTCAGGGGTGTAAATGCTATTTTTGTAAAAAATTTGAATTCTAAATTGTCATTACCAGTATGTGGAAAAATTGATTTTATCTTGCAAACTTGTAAAACTCACGTGCTAGTTCTAAGAGATATTTTTGATAGATATTTGGTATTTTTTATATATGCAATCATGTCATCTGTGGGTGGAGACCATTTTCTTTCTTTTTTTAACTTTCATTAGCATTTATTTTATGCTGAATTTATCCCTGGGTCATAGTTTTTATTTTTTCAGTTTCTTTTGGAATACTGCTTTCTTGAGTGCAGCCTCCTCTGCTGGTTTAGGAACGACCTGCCCTTTTTCAGTAAGGATCATCTCAATGTGGCAGGGAGAACTCATGTGTGGGTTAGCTCGCCCATGAACCTCTGTAAGTTCTATGCCACATCTTGGCACATCTTAGCCACATCTTTGGGAGTTTTGTTCACCTGGATGTGCTCAGTGACCAGAGAATTTACATCTAAATCCTTAAGCTCAGCATTACTGTCTGTATTTTCAATCATATGCAGCAAAAATGCAGCACTCTTTTTGGGCCACCGACCCTGTGTCCAGCTACAATGTTCAGCCTGGTCACACCTACCACCTCCATCATTGTAACAACAGAATAGTAGATGTTACTTCTGTAAAGTGACATCCTTCAGATGCTTGGTAGATTTTCAGATATGGATACCCTCGACGGCCTGGGAAGTTTCATGAGTATCCCTAAAGTGAACATGCAGATTTCACCCTCTTGATAGGCATGATTTTGTGGAGTTTTCTGGGTCAAGTGAACAGCAAACCATTTTCAGAGGTTACCTCAGGTCACTTATGGGAAGAGAGATCATTTTCTTTCTTTCTCTTCCATCTATAAACCTTTGATTTCCCTTTCTTGTTTTATTGCCTTAGCTGGAATGTACCCAGTATGATGCATCTAGTATGATGTTGAATAAGAGTGGTACGAGAGGGCACCCCTAGAGTGATCTTAATGGGAAAGCATTCAGTCTCTTATCATGAAGTAAAGTTGACCCTTGAACAACATGAAGGTTAGGAATGCTGACCACCCCCATGCAGTCAAAAATCCATGTATAACTTTTGAGTCCCCTAAAACTTAACTATTAATAGCCTACTGCTGACAGAAGGCTTCCTGATAACATAAACAATCCATGAGAACATTTCATATGTTAGATGTATTATATACTAAATATTATATAATAAATTATTAATAAACTATTAAAGTATTATATAATAAAGTAATCTAGAGGGAATGTTAATAAGAAAATTGTAAGAAAGAGAAAATACGTTTACAGTATTTATTGAAAAAAAATCCACCTATAAGTGGACTCACGCTGTTTAAACCCATATTGTTCAAGGGCCAACCATATGATGATTTTTCTTTTTTTGTTAACATTGTGAATTACTTTGATTGATTTTCAAATCAGCATTCCTGGCATAAATATCACTTGCTTGTGAGGTATTATCTTTTTAAATAATGCTTGATTTGATTTAAATAATGTTATGTTCTAGCTGAACTCTTCCCACAGGTGTCCATCCCATGGCATCAACCCCAGGTAAGTGAATAGGTATCTGCCTCTTCTTGTATTTTGGACCAGTTCATTGCCCTTAGACCTCAGTTTTCCAATGGGTTTTAAAAAGACAATTTACAGTTGTCTGGCTTCAGTTGTTATTGTTGTTTTGGTTTTTGGTTGTTGTTGTAAGGGTGAAAGCAATGCTCTTTCCAGCTCTCTATATCTCTGGGTGAAAACTGGAGACCTCACAACTTTTTTTCCACAATTGTTTGTCTGAGTCAGAATCCATATCAGATTTATACAACCTAATGTTGATATGTCTCTTAAATCTTTTGATCTACATTTTCTTCCTCTTTTCCTGTCTTCTTGTTTTTTTCTTGTTATTTTTTCCCCTGCTATTATTGTCAAAGACACTGTCTATCTTTATAGAGTTTCCCATAGTCTGTATTTTGCTGATTTCATCCCCGTGGTGTGGTTTAGTATGGTCCTCTGTCTCCTGTGTTTCCTGTGAATTGGTAATTACATCTTGAGCCTTTATAGGAATCAGGTTTATTTTTTCTTGATAATTCATAATATGGATATTTCTTTTTGTGTGCATGTGATGTTACCAGTCATTGATGTTGAGTGCCTAGCTCTATTCATTAATTGGGCCTTTTAAAAACCTTTCTTTTAATGTAGTGAAGATTACAGTAAAAATCAGTGATGAAAATTCTGTAATGAAGGTGAAGAAAATGAGACTCAGAGAGATTAAGTGACTTTCCTAAGATGAAACAGCCAGTTAGTATAAGCTGTAGCTAGGACCCTGTGTCTCACAAATACAAGTCCTGTAAGGGAGGTTTTGTTTTTTGTATTTTGTTTTTTGCGTATTGCCTCTCTAGACATTACATTAATAAGCAGTATGAAGATCAATGTCCTGTCCCTAGACACATGAGACATATTTATCTCTTTTAGGAAGATTGAATTCTACTTTGCTTAGAGGCATAAGACTGACCATACCAAATAATTATTGAAAAATAATTTCCCCTGAAGTTTTGGGTTATATTTATTTTTATGGGGAAAGTTTAAAAATTTTTTTCATGCTAATTCTAGTGTCTGGAAAGGTATCTAAACTCAGCTCAGAATCCTGAGCACATTTGGGTTTCTGCTTGCTTCTCCAATACTACAGGAGAAAAGACAACAAAACAAACAGATTAGGTTAAGTACTACAAAGCAATTTGTTTCTTTTCTTATACTTCATTTAAGACTTGCTTCTAAAACCTCTCTTCAGTTTGGAAAGAGTGAGAAAGAAGCCGGGGAGGAGAGGAGGAAAATGTTGCAATTGGTTTTTAACTACCACCTAAATTTTTCATGGGTTTGTATCTAAGGTGATAATAGTGTCTCTCTTCTGGGGCAAGCAATTTCATGAATTATTGGTTAGAGTTTTGTGGAGACAACTGAAGAAAAAGACATTTTTAACTTTATAAAATATAAGTTTATCATGTTCAAATCAACCAAGGACAGACATTATCATTGCCTGAGCATTCACTTTTCAACATGAGTGGATGTACTCGGGTATCCATGCTATATCATTTGGTGCATGCTTGTGATGTTGCTGAGCTTATTAAAAAAAAAAAAAAAAGCATGAGCTTCCCACCCTGCAAATATTTCCTGAAATCTCTTCTATTTATTAAGCCATTAATAATAAGTAGTATTATTGAACAACTTTCAATCTATTTCAAATCCAATTTATTAAGTAAAGTAAGATGAACTTGACTTTACCCTTTAATCACAGGGTTCTGGGAATTCCCAAGCAGTGGAAAGGCTCTGCCTCCCCTATTCTCTCTCTTGCAGACTTAGATACTCTTAGGTAAAATGAATTTTTTTACCTAAATGGAACTTGGTGTGGGTTAGGGGCAAATGGAGGTACTGGGATCCTATTGGACATAGGAGAAAATAGAGCAGACACCCAAAGAAATTACCCAGACTTTAAAAACTTTTATTTATTTATTTATTTATTTTTAGAGAGAAGAGAAGGGAGGGAGAAAAAGAGAGAGAGAAACATCAATGTGCAAGAGAAACATTGATCGGTTGCCTCTCGCATGCCCCTAGTCACGTTCCCTGACCAGTAATCATACGAGCAACTTTTCAGTTTGCGGGACGATGCTCAACCCACTGAGCTACACCAATCAGGGCAAAAATACCCTGCTTTGTAAAGAGTGTTAAGTGGCCAGCACAAGGACCAAAATGAACAGATATAAAGCAGGAATTATGTTTAGCTCTGGCTGGTATGGCTCAGTGGATTGAGTGCCAAACTGAGAAGCAAAGGGTTGCCAGTTAAATGCCCAGTCAGGGCATGTGTCTGGGTTGCAATCCAAGTCCTCAGTAGGGAGTGTACAAGAGGCAACCACACGTTGATGTTTCTCTCCCTCTTTTTCTCCCTCCCTTCCTCTCTCTCTAAAAATAAGTAAATAAAATCTTACTAAAAAATAAAGCAGGAATTACATTTAGATTTGTAGAACCTTTAGAATATTAAGGTAGCATGGAGATGGAGTAATTATCTAGTTCAGCTCATTTTGGTGAGGTAACTTACATAAAGATGCAAAATTACCACTGGCCAAGCATAGGTTAGACTTTTGTTCCCTTGAGCTGTTCCTTCAGCTTTTCTTTCCCTGGCATCTGAATTCAGAAGACCTGGGCCTGGGTCTGGCTCTGTTGTTAACTGCCTCTGTGACCTTAAGCAATTCACTTATTGTCACTGAAACTAATTTTCCCCATCTGAAAAATGTGGATAATAATACCTTTCAGGTTGTAGTGGATTAAATGGGGTAATGTGTAAA
Source organism: Pteronotus mesoamericanus (assembly GCF_021234165.1). Lineage (NCBI taxonomy): Eukaryota > Metazoa > Chordata > Mammalia > Chiroptera > Mormoopidae > Pteronotus > Pteronotus mesoamericanus. Next base: position 2,009,134 of record NW_026555189.1, read on the forward strand.
CTGGAAAACACATGGAGAAGTCATTAGAGCTGTGGATCAAGTGGTGTCTGATTAGATCCCTGGACATTCCTAGGAAATTTCATGTGCGATCTAGATTTGCTTTCTTCCTGAGAACCTTGCATGTAAATCTCATATAATAGGTAGTGGCAAGGTTGTCAGTCACCATCTCAGTAAGATCATTCCAAAGGACCCATGTAATGTCTGGAAAAAAACCTGAATCTTGAAAATTGTTGGGAGGACTATGTGCATATATATCCTTTAGCATCTTTTTTTCTGCTGTGAAAAAAAAATACAATTAGATTTCACTTGTGTCTAGAGGAGTGTTCACCAAGGATCTTTAGACAGAGTCATACATTTAGAAATATTCTCTCTTTATGGATAATGGGATGATGAGGTAAAAAACGATCTTGGCTGTTTATGATCCTAAAAAGCAGACTGAATAATGTATGGTGAATTAGACATAATGGTAACAAAGAAATAACTCATCTACTACAAGGTCCACAAGAAATAACTCGACTACAAGGTCCACTTATTTAATCACTTTACTATCATACAAATGCAGGTTTCCCTTGCAAAGTAGTAAAAAGTTAGTAATGGCATAAATGCAATCATATAATGTCAACTGCAAAAAGAAAGCTTCATTCTGAACACTTCCCTAATTGAGTCAAGACTCCTTTGGCGTGTTCATTGTAAAGGAACAATGACTAGAATCCCTTACTTTGTTCCTAGATTATGACACTTTGTGGAACAGAGAGGTAGGAAATTGGTAAGTATTAGTATGAATCATTACATGGCAAGTATGAATTATTAGAGTGAGAATACTTTGGAAGAATTCCTGGTGTAATATGAATTATTATTTTAATTTAAATTTTTAAATAATTTAGGTCAAAAAAATGGAATGAATACTATTAGCAACATATGCTGAAATATCTATTACAGAAAAAACTAGTCTTAGAGTTATGATAGGCACCAAAATACCCCATTTGGATTCTGGTGTCACCCTGAAATAGTTAGCAAAAAGCACAATTGCCAAATTGTGTTACATACCAAGTGTGCAGGAAGTCAGTGATGTGGAACAATCAGTGAGGAGTGGAGCAATTAGAGGAGCTACATGAAGACCTTGGAGAATGAGAGGAATTTAGGTGGGAAGAACAGGAAGGCAGATTTCAGGCCTGTTTATGTTCTGAGAAACTAGCCAAGGATCATGGCTGGAAATGCATAATTCAGAACGTTGGGCTGATTCTAGTGTTGTATTTTTGCCCTTCTTCTGGGACCCCAAAGAGTTTCTAACAATGTATTAAATTGGGGATCTTGCTCAAAGATGAGCAAAATATAGTCTTGATACAGAACATGCCAGCAGTGGATAATGAAACTTTTTCTCCTGTAAGTCTCATTAAACTCTAAAGCAAGTATTCTCTCCTTTAAGACCTGTAATAATTGCCATTATCCTTCAGGCTCAGCTCTACTTATCAAGAGCTCTGTCAGAGGGCATATCTGTTAGAGCAGCACTGTTTAATAGAAAAACAATGCAAGCCACATATGCAACTTTTAAATTTTCTAGTATCCACATTAAAAAAGTAAAAATAAATTGGATGAAATTATTTTAATATCTATTTTGTTTAACCCAATATATGTTACTAATACAAAAATTATTAATGAGAACTTTTATATTTTTCTTTTCATACCTGGTCTTTAAAATTTGATGTATATTTTACTTTTCTTTTTAAAAGTACATCTCAGTTTGGACTAGCCACGTTCCAAGAGCTCAGCAGCTATATGTGGCTGGTGGCTACTGTACTGGATTCACAGAACTTTATTCATCCTTTAGGAGTGATAGTGCCTGACATCAGTCCTATATTTAAGGATAGATTTCTAGAGTATCTGGGGTAGGGGTGAGGGCTTCTTTCTGTATCTAATGACCCCTACAAAAGCAACTCCATATGATCTAAAAAGTTAAAATTTTTACTGGAAGAATTTATACAAATGATAGTTTTCTTAATTTTGAAGAGAAAAAATCACAAAAGAAAAAATTGATAGATTTATCACTATAAAATATAAAATTTGTAGATAATAAATAAATATCTAATTTATCATTTAAAAGGGTACCAAATAGATTGGGGAAAATATTTGCATTTATTATGATACAGGTTTTCATGAAAACTTACACTACTTAAAAAAATCACTCAAACATAAGGAATAAAATTAATACCTCATTTGATTTATGAGATCCAACTTATAGAAGATGGAAAGCCAATAGCTATTTAAGAAAATGTTCAATCTGGCTATTCTTTTAAGAAATGAAAACTAAACCATCATTAAAACATGGTAACTTTTGTATTTATTAATAGAACAAAAATTATAATATCCAGCACTGATTAAATTATAGTAAAATGAGTACATGCATAAAATTTTTTTTGAAATGCAACATGACACAATAGCACTAGAACCTTAAAACTATTGTATTTTAAAACTATAAATAGCTTTGAATAAGCTATTACAGTTGTTCTGAATTATCCTTCTTGGCACCCCCCCAACACCCCTCACTCGGGCCTGCAACCCACCCATCATTGTTCATGACCATGGTCATGCATATAAGTTCTTCAGCTATTCCATTTCCTTACTGCACTTTACATGACTATTCTGTAATTACCTATTTGTACTTCTTAATACCCTCACCTCTTCACCTATGCCCTCACACATATCTGCCATCTGGCAACAATCAAAATGCTCTCCATATCCATGATTCTGTCTCTGTTCTTCTTGTTTGTTTAGTTTATTTTTCACCCATTCCTCCACACCCCACTCCAATCTAGCAACTATAAAAATGCTCTTCATATTCATGATTCTGTATCTTTTGTTGTTTGATTAGTTTGTTTTTTAGGTTTAATTGTTGATAGATTTGTATTTTTTGCATTTTTCTGTTCATAGTTTTGACCTCCTTTTTCTTAAATAAGTCCCTATAACATTTCATATAAGAATGGTTTGATGATGATGAACTCCATTAGTCTTTTCTCATTTGGGAAGCTCATTATCTTCACCTGCTCTCGATTCTAATGAAGTTTTGCTGGGTAGAGCAATCCTGGCTGTAGGTTCCTGCTTTTCATGACTGAATATTTCTTGCCAATCCCTTCTAGCCTGCAAAGTTTCTTTTGGGAAATCAGCTGACAGTCTTGTGGGAACTCCCCTGTAGGGAACTAACTTCTTTTCTCTTGCTGCTTTTAAGTTCTCTCCTTATCTTTAACCTCTGGCATTTTAATTATGATGTGTCTGGGAGTGGGCCTCTTTGCACCCTTCTTGTTTGGAACCCTCCGTGCTTCCTGGACTTGCATGTCTATTTCCTCCAACAGGTTAGGGCAGTTCCCTTTCATTATTTTTTCAAATAGATTTCCAGTTTCTTGCTCTTTCTCTTCTCCTTCTGGCACCCCTATCATGCAAATGTTGGACCCCTTCAAGGTGTCCCAGAGGCTAACTACATTATCCTCTTTCTTTAGGATTCTTTTCTCTTCTCGTTGTTGTGACTGGTGGGTTGTTTTGTTTTTTTTTTTTTTGCTTCCTTATGTTGCAACTCATTGATTTGAATCTCAGCTTCTTCCACTCTACTGTTGTTTCCCTGTAAATTGTTCTTTATTTCAGTTAGTGTATCCTTCATTTCTGACTGGATCTTTTTTATGCTGCTGAGGTCCTTACAAAGTTCCTCGAGCATCCTTACAACCAGTGTTTTGAACTCTGCATCTGATAGATTGCTTATCTCCATTTCGTACAGCTCTTTTTCTGGCATTTTGATCTGTTCTTTCATTTGGGCCATGCTACTTTGTCTCCTTGTTTTGGGAGCCTCCCTGTTTGTTTCTATGTATTAGGTAGAGCTGCTTTGACTCCATGTCTTGGTAGCGTGGCCTAAAGTAGTAGCTGTCCTGTAGGATCCGGTGGCACAGCCTCCTCTATCATCCAAGCTGAGTACTTGAGGTGCTTTCTCCATGTGGGCTGAGTACACCCTTCTCTTGTCATTGAGACTTTGTTGTTGTTGGCAGATCAATGGGAGGGACTTACCCAGGCCAGTCAGATGCAAGGTTTGGCTATGACCATTTACCACCAGCCTCCACCCTCTGTGGTGCATCAGCTGTGCAGGGACGGGGTGTTGGTGCTCCGACGTGGTCTGTAGCCATCCACTGGGTGTGCTGGTTCTTGGGGTTCCCCTGGTGGTGCATCCCCGACCTATGTTTTGCCTCGGGCCACCCTGCCGGAGGTATAAAGCGTTCTGAGATGGCTGCTACTTGTGCTGGGCTTGGAGATTCCCAGGCGAAGCCAAGCTGTGAATCTAGGCTGGCTGCTGCTAGTGCAGGGCCTGGGGCTCACTGAGGCCAGCTGTTGCTTATTTGAGAGGATTTAGGAATTTGTATCGTATAAGCCAAGACCAGCCATTTATGTGGGAAAGCGGCTTGGGTGGGCCCAGAAGTTGGGTGTGGTGGAGTCTCTGGGGATCTCCAAGGCAGGTCAAACAGCGTTAGCTAGGTTGACGGAGTCCCAGATATGGCACCAGCTTGCTGGCGCTGTGGCTCTGTTGAGGAGGGGCTCAGAAAATGGATGATGGCCTCTACTCACCCAAATGCCAGACACTTCAGTCTCTCCCAGCATGCCACTAGTGCCACTTAAGCTGCCACCTAGTGCTGGAGCTCAGAAGGAGTGAGTCTGGGTAGATGAGTACATGTGTGGGTTCTTTAAGAGGAACTGTTAGGGCTCCTGGCTCTGGTACTTATTTTCTTGGCCCTGGTACCCTCGACTGGAGGGCCTGGTGTGGGGCTGGCACTCCTCACTCCTGAGATAATCCCTCTTGAATTTTTATTTATGACATGTGGGTTAGGGACTAGCCCATTCTGCATGTGTGCTCGTCCTACTGGTCTAGATACATGTGGGTTTCTTTAATTCTGTAGTTATTAGACTTCCATTCAGTTCAATCTGATGGTTCTAAGTGATGGTTGTTCTATATTTTAGTTGTAATTTTGATGTAGCTGTGCAAAGAGGCAAGCTATGTTTGCCTACACTGCCATCTTGTCCAGAAGTCTTAGGATGTGGACATCTTTGAGGAGCCATGCATTGTTCTGCCCATCATAGCTACCCTGTGTCAGAAATGGCTGGAAAGTGTGTCCTACCTGCCTTCTGGCTAATCATAATCCTAAATGGTGATTCCTCAACCATGTCCCTAAATAATTGGAACTGTTTTGGTGATTGCTCCAGATGTATCTTTCTCAACACTCCCCTCCAAAAACTTACCGATTTCACTCTTTTCTGGTTTTTTGTTTGCTTGTTTATTGTACAGCCTCTCTTTCTTTGACTGTTATTATCATTGTCAGACTAAGCCTGTAAATTGGAACCTGATTCAGAGAAATAAAATAAAAGTTGCTGATAAGAAAACACTTCCTAATGTCTAACTTAAATTGCCTTTGCTGAAACATAGTAATATTCCTTTCTGTCCTCATTTTGGAGGTAACAGAAAGCAACTAGTCAATATCCAACCTAAAAAAAAAAAAAAAGAAAAAAGAAAAAAGCCTTTTAGAGTTCATCTTTTTAATACCAAAAGGAAAAAAAAATAAACAGGTATGTCTAGCAACCAGACAATCCAGAAAAAAGGTCAGTCAAGTTGGTTAGTAAAGTGATAAAGTGATACGGTCAAGCCCTAAGATAAATAACCACCCACAAACATGATCGATGTGGTACCTTCAGTTTTTTCCCTCAGCCAACATACCTTTATTCAGTTCTTGCCTGTTTCCTAAAGTTCTTATAATTTAGGTTGCCCTGCCTTAGTTCTGAATCCTTCTGGAATCTCCTATGTAAGTTCAACTTAGACTTGGAGCTTCTTTCCTCTCTAACTAGCAAAATCTTCTTCATCTTTCAAGACTTTTCCCGTATGATCCCTTTCTTCCCCCAGAAGAAGTAGCCATTTTCCTCTTTGTGATCCCCTGGGTGTTGCTAGGGTGTTATACTTCTATTACCCTTAACTTGTGGGATGGAAATTCTCTACATTACCATCACTTTTGGACTCAAGTCTGGTTACTGGACTATGAATCTCAAGGAGGCAGGTATTGTGTGTCATATTTTATTGTTTGTAAGTAAGTTTTCCAAGATTTCTTCCCACCTCTCTAGCTACTCCTTCTATTTTCAGGTCAATTCTCCTTTATTTAGAAGAATTCCAACTCAGTGTTGGAATCCCTCAACACTCAATCTCTGGTCCTCCTCCTTCCTCAGTGTATACTCCTTACTCTAGTTGATTTCATCAATTCTTTCAGTTCCAATGACTACCTTTATACAAATTTATCCCTACAGATTCCCTAATGTCTCTTCTGAGATTAAGCCTAGCCCATTACTCCAACATTTCTTGAATGTCCTAAAGGCACCTCAAACACATATGCAAAACAAAACTCAAGAACTTTCTTCCTGATAATAAGGACTTTTGGTGACCCTCCCAGCACCCATTTCTCCCTTCTTAAAACAGCAGTATCCTACTTTCCTTTAAGGCCTTCATGCCTTACATTCTTGGCCAATCTGGTCTCTGTGAGGCTGACACCATGCTCATTCACAGCTCTAGGAGTAGGAAGTAATTAATCTAAAGCAATCCGCATAGCGCACCCCCCTGGGAAAGATGTCTCGTGGACTGTGGGTGTACAATACAATCAGAACAAATGAGCAACAGTCGTGCCTTAGCTGAGGCTCCTGGAAAGAAAAGCCGTATTCCAGTACTTGGTGGTGTATGTGGTTATCTTGCTTCCCCAAGTGGCCATAGGTACCTTAAGAGAATCAGAGCCAAGAAACGGATCCTTGTCACATTGTTTAGCCCCTAAATAAATCATGCCTAAAGCCAGATGATCTTTTTTTTTTTTTCATTTATATTGGTCAACTAATTTTCCTCTTGTGTAAGCCTGTTTATATTGGGTTTTCTGTAACTTGGATCATAAAGAACTTTAACTGATGCTCCCTCCCCTACACCTGATCTTCCAGAGTCCCCCAGATCAGTGAACAGAGCCATCATGAAACCAGCTAGGGAAGTCAGACATGCAGGAGTCATTTTAAATATCTCCTCCTCCTTCACCAGCCATATCCAATCTGTCACCAAGTCCTGTCAATTAGAGACCCTAAATATTTCTCAAATCTGTCTATTTCTCTCTATCTTTATTTTTCCCATTCTATTCCACCTATGTTTGCCTAGACTACTATAGCAAACTAACTGCTCTACTATGCCCTACCCCTTGTCTTCCTCTGATCTATTCTCCATACTGCAGCCAAAAAAATTATCTCTCTGAAGACCTACAATGCTAATTTAACCATCCTATTTAAAACAGGCAAAACAAAAATTCCAAACTTTTTAACATGGTACCTCTACCTGGCTTCCCCCCAAAACCGCAGGACACAAAAGCTTGCCTGTACATAGTTTCATTTGGGAAGTGACCCCAGAGAGCAGGAGTCAGGAATTAGGGAAAGTGAATGAAACTGGGAAGGAGGGAATGAATAAATTGATCACCACTGTGAGCAATTGTGATCAATCCCATGGGAAACTTCTGAGAGATTATGGGGAATATGTTTCAAAATTCTCCCCCAGAGATAAAGGGGAGAAGCATTGACCCATTGACTTTCATCTGCCAGTGGCTGAGAGTTGCCCTGTGGATAATAACTCCCTGGTACTTCTGTGCTGCTCACATGTGACTGCCAGTTGCCTCCTGCAAGGACCCCAGACCTGGTGACCAGAGAAGCCCAGGCACAGTTCAGATGAGATCAGCACAGAATCAGTGGGAGCTGGTGTAGCACGGTCCACTATAGCCTTGGTTGGCATCAGACTAAGACTTTGAAGTGGTGCTGTACAGGTGTCTGATGCTAAGCATGGCCTTGGTCCTCTTCTCTTCTCTCCACATTCCTCTCCAGCTTCCTCTCATCTTCTGACTTCAAACCATGCTAGTCCTATAGCTCCTGGATTTTATGTGTTCCCACCCACCACAGGGCCTTGGAATATGTTGTTTCCTCTGCCTAGAATGCTCTTTCTTTCCCTCTTTGCCTAGTTCCCTCTACTTTTCATCAAAACTCAACTCAAGCATCACTTTCTCTGGGAAGCCTTTCCTGACAATGTCAAAGCCACCATAATGGACACTCACAAGTCTGTATGCTTCTCCTTTGAGACTTATATGGAAGTTGCAATTGTCCAATTGAGTGATCATTTCAGAACTACAGGCAACATGAGGATAACTACAGAAACCCCAGCATCAGCATGGTATCTGGCATGTGCCAGGCACTCAATAAATCATAATTGAAAGGATAAACAAATTTATCTTTTTATTCCTATTAGTATCTAAAACAAATAGGTGTTCAAATATTTTTAACATAATTAATCAATAATTGATGAAGTTAATACTTTAAGAAGCAGAAATGTTATTTTCTCATGGAATTTATTTAACTTACACTGAATTGCATTTTATTTCTTAAAAATGCTATAGTGAGATTCTTCTCTAAGAAGCCCTAGGACAAACATTGTTTGTTTGTTTGTTTGTTTTAATGTATAACACCTGTAAATAACAACTGGATTCCCCTGGAAAGAACAGTTGAGAGAGTAAAGAGAAATCATCAATGTAGATAAGAAAGCTTCATGGTGCACCAAGATACGGATCCTATCTAAAACAAATGGGTATAGGTTATTGACCACAGGAAGGATAAAATTCATTGGTATGTGAAAACAAACTCCCCAGAATCACTCTGAGCTCTCCCTTTTAGCCAGCACCATCAATTATGATTATTAAGTGCCTGCTCAGCTGCTGTACTGTAGAAGAGACAAGGAGGTTTGGTAGCTAGGCAACAGCCTGGAAACTCAAAGGGTAGGAGTTGTGATTCTGGCTCCTCCATAAAAGTGATAAGTGGCCTTGGGTAAACTCCCCTGCCTTATTTTCTTCATCTAAAAAATAGCATCACCAGTCTACTTTTCTGCACTAAAGGAAGAAAAACAGAGCAAACAGTGCACTGCAACTGTAGAAAAGTGAGTTTGTGGGGCCCAGGGAATGAAGAACTCAACAGAAGACCAGCATTTCAAATGAAATCACCACTTAATACTAATGGCTTGAGCCTGAGTAACTGTGCCTCAGTTTATCCATCTGGAATGATTCACAGACAACGGTCAGGTCCTGACTTGAAATACTAATTAAAATGTGTTAATTAACTTCTGTAGGGTTTAGGGGAAAATTTGGGTGCAGGAATCTTTCCCACAATGTGCTCTCAGAATTTCTCAAGTACCCATAGACTGTAAGTGCCTCAAAGACAAAGGTCACATCTGTCTGATTCACACATAAGCCCCAGCATCTGGCCCAGGATCTGGAGCACAGTTGGTGCTTAATTGTGTTTGCTGAATAAATTTATTAATTATTTAAATAATATCACCTTTTTAAATGGGACAAGATGATATATAACCTTAAATGAAGCATAACTAGTCTTGAAAAAAAATGAAGTTCATTGAACAACTTTGGAGGAAATGGCCTTGATCTGTACTCTAGAGTGAAGATAAATCCATGCCAGGTCATGAACAGATATGAAATGAGGTTATACTCTGACTAATTCTCTTTCATTATTTTTACTATTATTTGGGACAGTCCCAAATAATATAGTTACAGCCTAACAGCATTCCTCCCTCAAAATATATCTGCCATTGCTATAGAGTAAGTTTCAGAAATGTTTATATATTATCAAAATGAAGTTTCAAAATGAGCTACAGTATCTGGGAAAAGGGGATAATAATATTTCACAGAAACTAATTGGAAACTTGTTTTGAAATAAAGTAGTTATTATTTCCATCATGGAGAGATGAAAGTACAGAGATTTCCTTTTATCTTACCCAGCCTAGAATCTTGCATTATTTATTCAAACTAAAATTAAAACCTGGCCAAATCCTACTGAGGCATATCAGTTAGAGATTATTCTTCTGGAAATGAACTTCTGTTCACAAATTTCATTATGCAGTTACAAATGACTATTATTAAAATGTAACATAGAAGACTAAATTGTCTTTTTTCCCTGGCCATCCACAAGGTTCACTTTCCTATGAAGTATTTTTCTTTCCTTCTAGACTTAGCCGCATGCTTTCCCTATGCCCAATGACTCAGCATCCAGAGAATCTCACAACGCCCACCCCACTCTCCTGGAGACCCCCTCAATGCCACTTTTTATTGCTTTATCCCTTAAACCCCAAAAAACAGACATCAAGGACATTCTCTACCTGGTGACCTTGTCCAGGCCCATTTTCATATTTTCTGCAAAGTGTCTACCTGTAAAATGTGCCCAGAGTATGGTATTGACCCACTTGCAGATTTCTGAATGCCTGCTGCTGAAGCTCTTTCTTGCCCATTCACCAGGCCTTGCCATGTCCTACTCACATTGCCCCCATTGCTCTTCCTTGGTTGCCTAACCATGACTTCTCCCTCAGATCTCAGTTTATGTGGAACTTACTCTGGAGCAGCTACAGGGTCAGGTACAGCCTCTGTGTTGCCATGGCACCCTGTACCATGCAGCACTTACAACTTTTTCTTTTCAATTTTCAATTCCCTTCCTCCCACTAGATTGTAAGCCTCATGAGAGCAAGAATTAGATCATGTTGGCTATCATTCTTTCACCAGTTCCCCAAACAATGACATGCATACAGCAACTGATCAATAAATATTTCATTTTAGATTTAGATTCAGCTCTGGTATCTGGCCCATTGGAAAAGCAATCTCCCATCCAAATCCCAAAGAACACACTATCTCCAGACTTTCCGGGCATTAACTTTGTGGTTCGCTAGAGTTCTCCTTGATTCTTCACTTTCAGAACACTGATCTTCCTTCTGTTCATGTCCTTTCACTACCAGAAGGTCCTATGTAGGTCACATTTAGGGTTTTCTCTTCTGGTCAATCTGTTCATATAATATTCATTAACCGGTTTTCAAACTCGGCCCTACTTCTTGGGTTCTTTGTACCACTATCCCATCTCCTGTACATCCAGGCTGCATCTTACTTTCTTTCCACCCTCCAGTCTACTCTTTACTCTCTCTAGCTTGGCAAAGATTAAGCCTGGTATGCACTTTTTAAGGGGGAGGACCAAAAATGTATCTAGGCACTGCATGGATTGTTGTACAAAACAATAATTTTAAGAAATGTACAATATTAGTTTCTGTGTATCCTCATGATCTTTGCTCTTGATTCTGCTGAAACTTTTCCTTTTTTCCAGGACAGGATACTCTTCTACCTCCTATTCTTTAAAAAAAAAGAAGAAAAAAAAAAGCCTCCCATCCCACCCCTGAAAGTTATTTTCCAATCACCTAATTTAGCTTTTCTCTATGTCTATGTGCTAACAATAGCTCCTTTTTCATATGGGTTTCTAGATTTATTTGTTTATTTAACTCTGATGAAGGATAGAAATAAGGGCAGGTTTTCCCAGGAGGAAGTCAATCAGGTCATTTTCGCACAGGTTGCTTAAAGACTGTCTTGGTTATAAGTAAAGAAAAAAGTTAATAAATATTGCTTACCTCCACTCTTATTATTTGCATCATTTGAAGTATGAGAGGATCAATGGATGATATCCCTTTCTCTCCTTAAGAATCAAGACACAGGAGACAGAAAAATAGAGATCAAAACATCAGCTTTATTATTACTGATGAAACTGACTTGAGAATCTGACTTGAGGCTTAGGCACAAATGGTCTTGCTAAGACTGCTTCTCAATTAGGCAGATTTACCCACCAATCATAGGATCACTATACCACTGTAGGACCTTCCCCACTCAGGCAGTAGCTGCTCCTGTAAGTTTCCAATTTGTCAGATCCTATAGAAAGGAAAACTCCAAGAAAGAAAGATCTGAGTTAAGTAAATTTAGTTCTGTCTCCAGTCAGAGAAAGCCATAAATGTGATCATTGTTATGCCAAAGGAAACCTATCATAAAAACATAAAGGCAGACAGATGGAGAATTCCTCCATAGAGCAACCAACCAAAATATATCAAAGCTTCCATCAACAGCCCTAATACGGTCTAAAGATACGATAGGCTCAGGCTTCCCTTGATGATTACAAGTTTACCTTTTCATACTGTTGTGAAACAATATTTTAGGATTCCCTTGCAGTGTTATAGATTTGTTGACCTCATCTAGAACAAAGATGAGTTTTCCTTTAGTATTCAAACTAAGCCAGAAGACTTGGAAGGGAGTATACTGGTTACCTGGCTTCTCTGATTAAAAAGGAAGTTCTTTTTGTATTTCAAACCAGACTCAAATGAGAGTCTTTATTAAAATGCATCCATTTACTTTGCTGTAGCCATGAGCACACTAAATGTAATTTAATCTTTCTTTGTTGATTCATGATCTTTGAAAGCCTCATGTCATCATTATTTATATCAATTCTCACTATTTAGGACTGGATATAGAGATACAAGATACAAACAATTGGATTGAATGTGCCCTAACCAAGACAAATTGTGGCTGACCTGGAAGCTCTCTGATGAGGTCAGACTTTTAAAATATATTTGAAAGATGAATAAATTAGAAATAACGGTGGTGCTGATGGTGGCGGTGGCAATAAGTACTTACTACACACCAGACACTAATCCAAGCCTTTTTTTCATATTAAATTAAATAATTTACTCTCAAATTCCAGGAAGTAAGCATTATTACTTCCATTTTACAGATGAGTCAATTCAGATTCAGACAGGTTAACTAACCTTCCATGGTGTCAGTGCAATAAAAACAAAAACGGCACAGCCAGGACATGCCCTTGCACTGTGTGGTTCCAGGACCCTGACTCATAACTGCACATGAAAACAAGAAAGAATGTGCATGGAGTATTGAACTGAAAAGACATTATAGGAGGCTTAATAACTCAATGCGCTGTAGTGAAATATGCGTAAGCTTTTCATCCACAAACTCAAACACACACACACATACATACCTTATCAGCTACAATCAAAGTGAAAAAGATGAACCTAAAAAGCATGTTTGGTGCTTGGGGCAGATGATATAACATTAACAAATAACAGAAAGAAAATAATATATCTCAACTTCTGTTGTATTTCTATCTTCTTTATCAAGGAGAATGATCTTGAAATTCAGAAGGGCTCAATAAATGTAGTTTAGAAGGAATTGAAGTATGAGATAAGTAAGGTGATAGCAGGAGACCATCTCACTATTTTAAATGAGTTCAAGTCTCTAGGCCTAAACAAATTACATCCCAGAGTATGAAGAGAATTTGCAGGTATAATCTAAGAGTTACTGTCAGTAATCTTCAAGGGATCATAGAGAATAGAAAAGGTACTGTGACAATGAAGCTAGAAAAATAGTATTCTAATTTTTCAACATGGGAAAAAAATGTATTCCATGATCGACAAATCAACAGACTTGATTTCAAAACATGGTAATATTCTAAAATGATTAGATGGACGATTTGTGCACCCTTAGAAAAAGAAGTGGTGATCACTAGGAACCAGGACAGACTCACTCTTTTTTTATAGGTTTAAAGGCTGGTGAAAGGGGGGTTCCATGCACACAGTGAAGGCTATGAGGGCCACCTGGAGGGTCCTATTACTCCATGGGTCACCAAGGTTGGTTCAGACACTATTGCTAGCTGATGGAGCCCCCTTTGCTTTATGGTCCATGAAGCTGCACATTTGCTCAAGGGGAAACACTAGCGAGAGAAAAACCTTGCTATGGGCAAGGGAATACAAATCCTGTGCCTCCCCAAAGCTCCCAAACAAACTCAGACCCATCTGTGGTTTATATTAATTAGGGCAAGCATATTTACAAAGTCTCTTATTCATGGGACTTCAGGGATAAGTAAGACAGTGTTTTTAAGGGAATAAATCCATGGCTGACCATTCATGCCAAAAGTGCTTCAATTTATAAATCGATATCCTTCTGACTATAACCTTTCCCTTCAGAGACTTGCATAAGTCATCAGGACTCTCCCCAGTGTCACCTCCTTAGAGAGAGCCTCTCTAACCATCTAACATTTGGTATGGCATTTGTCCCCATCACACTCTGAGTATCTTGTTTTGTTTTTCTATATAGTTCTTGTCACTATCCAATATCATATAATATCTGATATTATATATTCTAGCTCTTACCACTATCTGACATTGTATTATATGCACTATGAGATGTATATGTGTGTGTGTCTGTCTGTTTTTCTGTCTGTGTGTATGTGTCCTTTTACAGAGCCAACAAATTCTATGTGAATGTTATCCCTGTGTTATGCAGCAGCCCTGCACATTTGAATATCCACAGTATAAGGATAGAGACTCTGTTATCTCTTTTACCTCTATGACACTAATCACTAGAAGAGTACTAAAACACATGTGTGCTCAATAAATATTCATTGCTTAAAATATTTATCTAACTAATGTATGTCAACCTGGGGAATGACCTCTAAAGGCTACATGGCTCTGTCCTTGGCCCTATCCAAAATATTACCTCTGACCCAGATAAGGAGAAAGAAAATAAGAGAATTTATTCTAAGTCCATGTCAATAAAACATTTGTTGTTGTTGTTGTTGTTATCACCACCTTCCCTTACTAAACAATAGGTATTTACATTATTGTGAATGCTCACAACAAACATAAAAAGTAGAAATTATTATTATCTTAATTTTTATTATAAGCAAACTGGGCTTGGGGAGTTTAAATAGCATGCTAACATCAGATGGCAGGTACACAAAGCTGGAATTAAAAACCAAGATCTATCTCACTACAAACTGCATGCTTTTTTTTTTAAACAATACTGTGACAACACATATGAAACATGGAAAACCTACTTAAAGTTGCAGCTGACAGAAAACCAATACATTAGATGAAAAATCAAGATTTTACAAGAGTTTGACAGATTTGAATGGCAGTTCAGAATTCAAAACCATATATATTAAGTATAAAAGTAAAGCACCATATGACAATTTTAAGAATCAAATGCACAGTTACATGGCAGGGAGGAGAAAAGCAGTTATGTACTTAAATAGGCCAAGTGGCATCAACTGACCACAAGTTCAGCCTGGACCAACATTAAGATGTGGCTGTCAAATAAACTAAAATGATGTTGAACTGCATTATCAGAGACTTTGAAAAGGAAGGATGGATCCAGTTCTATTCTGCAGAAGCTAGACCTAGCAAAACACAACCAAAGTAGAGTGTCAAGAGCCCTACAGTGGTGAAAATCTTGTTGCGAACAAAATGATTAAAGGGCATGGTGAAGGTTGACCTGAGAAAGAGACTTGGGGGATAAAATAACCATCTGCATATCTGAAGGAGCATCACAACAAAATGACAGGACATTCTGTGTTGCTCCTGATGACTGAGGCACTAAGAAATAAGTTTCGCTAAAGACACAAAGCTTAATAATAATTAAGATACCTTCTGAGCTACGAGCTCCCAATCTATCGGGGAGATATTCAAGCAAAGCCTGCGTGACAACCTGGCACCAACATTTTAGTATCAACCTAAAGAGGTGGGAAATTACATTGATTTTGTGCTCTTGGTTTTGTTTTTTCAATTCAACCTCCTTCTACAAAGAGTGACCTTATTTTCTGGACCCTAAACCAAACCTGTGGTCCTATCAAAGACTTTTATGTTGCTTCTGGGTCTGAAAGACACCCTAGTAGATACAGTGCTATTAAAAATACTGAGTTTCTGGAAGATGTCAATGATTAAAATAATGGGGAAAATATATGAAATTGGGACTTTCCTAGGAAAAGGAAAATGTAAATTCACTCTAGGGAAGGCATTTTTCTCTCTTTAAGTAAACATATTTTTAAAAAATAAGTGGAAATTCAGTTAAATTTCACTTTTTTTTTTCCTTAGCACAGCAAGTTTTCTTGAACTATGGACTCTTCCTCCTAAAGCCAAGTGCCAAAATATAACTACCTATTTCAGTTTGTTCGAAGATCAAGAAGCCCTTGGAATGCTTCTTGAAGCATAGTAAAGTTCCAGGCCCTCCCACAGAAGCTATGCCACCCCTGTCAGGATGCTCCAATCTGTGCAACTTCTCAAGTTTCCGAACTAGCCTGGCTCTACCAGCCTAGAACAGAGTGCCTCCCTGCCAAGTCTGCTCTTATAGTTCTTGCACCAAGAGATGAGTGGGTCAGAAGATTCCCACCACCACCACTGGACAAATCTGGACTCTCTCCTTTGCCCATAGGAATCAATCAGACTGATTAAGATACTGTAATTCCAGATATCATGTATTGGGCTGGTATCAGCTGTTGCTTATTAAACACAATGTTCTTTTCAATAGACTATTTTGTTTCACACTGACAGTCATTTTTCACCCTGCATGGCAGAATTTCAAAGCCAAGAATCCTGTATTACACAGTAAACAAACAAAATTAGACTCAAAATTGCCTTTTTTGATTTTGATATATTAATCAACTCTTCAGGAAAGCTTCTAAACATTTTCAATTACATCAGAAACAGACTGGCAACATTTTCCAACTTCAAAAAAAAAATCAGACTCAGTTAAAGGTTTGTTTTCTATTCCTCTGATACTCTATATTACATATTTGCAACTGTTTCTGTTTTAAGTTAGATTGATTAATAACATCAGTCCTAAAATCCCAGCATGTCCACAGGAAAAAAAGTATTTCCATCTGTGATCTTCATTAAATAAGGCAGATCTATCTATTTGGATGTGTTGGCTGCTTCTTTCAGCTGCAGCCCTGGGTCCCTGCATTATTTCTGAGACTACGGGCCTCATGGTTGTCATTAAAAGGTAATTGTAAGTCAGGTGCGTGCACTTTAGAGATGGAAGGTAAATAAAGGATCAAATGAGCCAAGGTGAAAGAGAAGTTTTAACACCCCAAAGACCCACCCATCCTCCCTCCTGTACTTAAATCTAATTTGACTGGGCAGGGAAACTGGCATTTGAACTAACAATGAAAATATGCTAAAAAAAAAAAAAAAAAAAAAAAAAAAAAAGACAGTATGGTCAACAGGAATGTATTTTTAAAGTGTACTGAAGAATTATATGCTTAATAGATTAGACAATGACAATAGCTAAAGTGCTTAAATTATGTCTATTGTTCATGCAAACAGCTTTCAATATATGATAGAAACTGGACAGAAACACTTGTAAAGCATGTAATACTCTGAAATGTGAAAACAAACATGCTCTATTATATAATTAGATGGAGCTGTATGTGTCACTACACTGGAATTTCACCTCCCCCACTAAAATAAAACATAGAACTTGACAGCTTTCAGCACTTTAAGTTTCTTCTGGAGGACAAAAGGACTGACCAAGTGACCACAGCTCTGCCCTGGGAGTTTTCATACACACACACCACAATTTTGTTAGCACTCTCTAATACTCATGAGACATACTAAAATTCTCAAAAAGAGTTTATTATTTCACTTTATGTAAATGTTTAAAAGCAGTCAAGCCTATAGGGTCCAGCCTCCCTCCTGTAGCTACATAAACCTCTTGGTCCTCACAAATATTCACATTCTTATTCTGCAAAGGAGCTAGTGATCCAGCAGTAACCTGGGGCTGTGGGCCTCACAGATGCCACTTTTAGGTCCTGTCATAGGATTCTCAAAAATCAGGGATGCCTCTAATCTCAGCATAAACTATACTTTAATTCTTTATATCATAATGGGGAGGAAATTTCACGATGCCAGAAGATAGACTCATGAAAGGACCTACATGCTTTTATTTCCTATCAAATGCAATGCCAAACAATATCTCAGTGTTATTCATATTGCTTCCAGAATTATGTCTAAAGGAAAGAGTATTTTATCATCCAAAGCTGGTATTTCTCAATTAGGAATTAAAATAGAGAGTGGAAAGGAGTTTCATCCCTAAAGAAAAGTAAATTTCTGTAGGGACTGAGTTGGAGGAAGGTTTCCCAGCAAGGAGGTGGAGTTCTGAAAAAGGTATTACTTGTCTATAGGCAGAAATTGAAAAACCCTATTAACTTTCAGTCACACATTTTTTTTTTTTTTTTTTTTTTTTTTGCCTTACATGGAACAGTAAAGGACAAGTTTCTTCCCAATGTCTCTCTACAAACATACCTACTAAAAAGTGCTGGCAGGCAAGTGTTCTAAATTAACAAGCATCTCTTAAGTTATATGCAGATATTGCTTGTTTTCCTTCCCAAAGTAGATATATTGCAGCCTGTCCACCAAAACAAAAAAAAAAAGGAGTAAGGGTTTTGTTCTTTGATTAAAAATAATGATCACATTCTATTAGTCTGTCCATTACCAAGAGAAGAAGAAATCACTACATAGCAATGCCCACATGGGGACCTCTCTAAGGGTCTCTCTGAAGAAGCCCCATCTGTTCAGTTCACTCACTGTTTGCTTTGCAAAATGACTGATAGGAATATCTGACTGCACAGTGTCACCCTTAACTGAGATCCCATCCTCTGATGGTTTGGTCCCTAATGGGTCTGATGACAAATCTCTTGAAACAACATTCAAAGAAGGGTTATTCACATAGCAAAGAGGGGTACTATTCTCTTAGTACCTAAACATGGCAAGGATGTGTAAATGATTGGTAGCCAAAATGGAGCAACTTATTCAGGAATGAAATTAATTGAGAAAGGTTTTCTGAAGATAGTAAGACATCCCTATAGATTTGACCATTATCCAATAGCATTTATTTTATAAGGCTCCTATAAACTATAAATCGGTGATTTACATGAATCAATTAACATCTTTACTAGTCACCCAGCAGAAAAATTAAATATATCTGAAGTATGTCAAATTAATTTTTTGTTTCATTTATCATAACACTAATCCCAATTCACATATGTTCAGTCTTAATCTACAGCTGCTATTGCATGATTCTGTGCTCATGACCTTTAAAAACAGGAAAGTTAATTTTAAGATATCTAAATGAAGCATTTTTGTTAGAAAAACAGTATGTCAGCCCATAGGAGATGGCTGTACTAATGTAACAGTCTACAGCATTCCTTGCACTGACTGAGGTAATCCTCCGTTCAAGTTGGCCTTCTTACGTGTACTACACCCCAGAATGATGGTACCTATAGAGCTTATGAGAGGAAAAAGGAACTGCAATAAAAATGGGACCCTATTATATTATTTTATAATTTAATATTTACATGATTGTACCTAAAATACTAACTCAAAGTATAAAGAAACATTATTGGTTAATATAAGTTTAAATACTCACAGTTATCAAAATAGTGGTCATTGGCAGGTGAAACCACAAGAGAAGAGGCCCATGCTATGCTTTGTCCTACCAAGCAATTTTCAAACTTGAGCTCATTCTGGCAACTACGATCAAAGAATACAAAGAAATAAGAATTATAATTACATGATTTTACATTGTATCAGCATATTGAAAATAGAGGAAGGCCAAGTAAAATTGGCTTAAATAATGACTTTTATTATATCACGAAACAAGAGGTTCCAGGGTAAGTTTACTTGGTAATTCACTGACATCAGGCAGGACCCTGGTCCTTTCTATCTGTCTAGTCTACCAATGTAAGCATGTTGGCTTGTCCCCTGAGGCTGGTCCTCCTCAAGGCCCTAAGATGGCTTCTGAAACTTCAGGTACCATATAAAGATGAGAACAATCAAGGCAAAAGTGTTTTCTTCTATGTGTAAATTTACTCAGAAACACCCTACTCTCCAAAGACTCTCCGTCAGTTCCCATTGACCACAACTGTGTCACATACCCATCTGTAAATTAATCACTGAAAGGGTAATATTTTAGGATGTCTGGTTTAGATTATTCAAGATTTGCCTCCCCTCAAGGCTAAGGGGAACCTCAACTTCCTCTAAAGCACATGGCCACCCAATATTTGAGAAAAATTAGGGTCTAATTGCAAGAAAAAAACGGCTGGTGAGAATGACAATGGAGAAGGCAGCCTAAAGTGTCTGCCACATATACCTAATAAGAATACACATGGCTCAATGCATAGACCTGACACTAACAGTTTAACTGGTGGACAGTATCTTATATCTAAGATTAGCCATTGTTGCTATAGCAATATGTCTTCACAGAGAGCTACAAAGACATAAATCTCTCTTTAAAAGGCAGTAAGTGATTATAATTGAAGAACAAATCATTGCTAAATCCATATCATCTACATGGACCCATAATAGATATTTCCTCTTTTATTGAAAAATCCAGGGTTCCCTTTACTGGAAATTTCATTTCTAGTGATTTCCAGTAACAGTTTCACATTCCAGATGTGCATTTGTAATAAGTTTGTATTGGTTAGTTGGGCTTAATTTATCTAATGGGCCAATAAAGTGATCAATTGTTCATGCAAATTAGGAATTGTAGCTGTATTAAAAAGTAATTTATTATATAATGTACTACTTGAATATACTCACACATACATTATTTAATTTTTCATTTCATTCCAAATTCTGCATTTATTACATAGCCACCTCTTACTTGGAAAAGTGATTAAGATGATACTTGCTATGTTTTCTAAAGTATTTCATCTTTTCTAATGAGAAATGTTATTGAAATATTTTAATATTTTTAAGGAATATCAGGAGAGACAATGTGGTACAACTATAAAACAATCAACTGAGAGGGAGGAGACATACATTCAAATAACATGGATTCAGTACTATGTACCAGGCACTGTGCTGGTACACATTAACGCATATTCATTTATTTAATCTTCATAATAGCCCTGTAAACTATATGCCATTTTCAGATGTAGAAACTGAAGCACAGAAGGTGACATAAATTGTGCAAAGTCACATAGCTGATAAAAGACAGGGGCAGGATACAGGCACAGACTATGGGACTTCAGAGCCAAAGCACTTAACCATAGTACAGTAAGACTGGAATTGCCACTAGTTCCTTAACCTTGTTGGAGCTGCGGTTTCCTAACAAAGGTTGAATAGAGATCTTTAAGGAAATTTCCAGTCTTAACATTTTAAAGCCATGACCTTACAGACATCCTCTGCCAAGTGGTTTATATTAAGGTTGCATTTATCACACAAACAAAACACCTGTGTCTGGGCACTTGCTGTCTAGTAAATACAAAAGCAAGATGATCAAGAGTAGTGACTTTCAACCAGTGTGCCACCACAAGAGGCTGCAAGAATTTTTAAAATATGCAATACCTGACTATTTAGTCAGGGGCACTGACCTCTTTTTTCTTAGATTGTCAAATTTAAAAAAAAATGACAATAACAACACAACAATAGCTTTCCAGTATGAATGAATGAAAATTATACCTATTTTTTGTAGTATCAGCCAAAATTTTATTTTTTGGTGTGCCAAAGAATTTTAGTAATTAGTGTATGTGTGCCGGAAGATGATAAAAGTTGAAAATTGCTGATCTAGAAGAAGTAACTAAAAAGGTAATCATGGTATATAAGTGACCAGAAAAATATATCTCCTAGAGGAAGAAGGTCGCAGCTTATCAGGCCTAAATTCATGAATTGCCCCAGACATGGTGTGAAACCTACTTTGAGGGCAGGCTACAGAACTGGGTTTCCTAATAACATGACTTCTGAATTAACACAAGATCTTCCAAAGCATACAACATTTCCTGATATTAGGCAATAGAAAATTCTTCCCTCTTCAGAACAAAATACACCTCATTTGTCTGGGCCTCCTAAAGGAGTTAGAATTGAATTATTTTAAACCATCTCACCAAACACAATTATGAATACTTATGAGATTCCTCAAAATATCTCCTTTGGGATATCCAGAGACAGAGGCACAAAGTAGAGCTCTACATTTGCAGAAGAATTAACACTAGTTATATTTCTCCAAACACTGTGAACTACCCATTAGAGTGGCCTACCATTCAGCTTGTCTGAAGGGAGAAATTTTAAATCTAAATAATTTAAGTCTCGAATCTTATTTTAATAATATAAGAAGTATTGGACAGTATCTTCCTGTGGTCCATGAAGTAGCTTGTACTTGCTGTACTTTTTCACTGTGTGTAAGGAGGGACATCAAGTGGTCTAAGTTCCGGCAGACTCTGTCTCATCAGGAGTATTTTTTCGGCCCAATCTGTGGAGTTCCTGTGACCCCTGATGGGATGGCTACAGGAAAGGAGTACAAAGGATAAAAAACTTCAAACCACTCATCTTCTTAAATAATCACTTGAGTAATTTCAGCAAATTTTTGTAAGGATCAATTTTCTTTGGTTTAGAGACAATTTTCTTTTGGGTACACAGTAATGTCTCAGTTATCTCCTATAGTTTGAGATAAAATAATGTTTTGAATAAAAAATAATTTATGTGGGAGGGAAGTTGTGTGGCTCGGTGGAAAAGATGAAGGAGTTAAGGAAAAAAACTCAGACACAGACAACACTATGATAATTACCAAGAGGGAAGGGGTGGGGGGAGGGAGAAGAAGGTATGGGGGGATAAATGGTGATGGAGGGAGACTTGACTTGGGATGGTGAACATACAATATCCAGATGTTGTATTATAGAATTGCACACCTGAGACCTATGTACTTTTATTAAACAATGTCACTCCAATAAATTCAATCAAAAATAAACTTAAAATGATAATTTATGTATCATATATGTGTTTGTAGATATCATGTGTGTATGCAGGTATGTTGTTTTATAGACTAATTTGCTTTCTTAGTGCATTGTTTTTATGTTAAATAATAAATTTAATTTGTTGTTTCTGAACAAAAAAAGTTACCAAAAAGAAAAGTTCAAATCAATTTGCTACAGTACGCGAGGGTTATTCCATAACAACTTTTTATTCCCATTCAGGGCACATGCTTAGGTTTTGGTTCGGTCCCCAGTTGGGGAGTGTACTGAAGTCAACCAGTTGATGTTTCTCTCTGGCATTGATGTTTCTCTCCCTCTTTCTAAAATCAATAAGCATGTTCTTAGATGAGAATTTTTTAAAAAATGTTAGTTACAGTTTGTTTACATCCATGATTTGAAATGTATTCCATACAAAAGTGCTAGGCACTTTTACTCCCATAATGTCTTTGTCCTCTATTTATGGAATAGATCAATTAAGAAGAGCTTTATGAAATTTTACACCAAGAAAGAAAGGTTAGGCAGCTGGAGGAGTGTACAGAAAGCCACTAATAACAAGAACTATCTGCCTATTTTTAAATGTTTCTTAAATCAGAAAAGCATGAAGTTCTTTGAGGGTTCTTTCTCCCCTTAGTTCCTTACCCCAGTCAGGTTCTACAGACTAAGGAGAAAAAAGTGAGAGAAATTACTAATCTGTCTTGCCTGACTCATTGAGTTTATAGTAAAGTAGTTAAGGCTAATAACAAAATTAATCTACAGCAGGGTCAAGCAAATATGAACTGAAATAACAGAAAGCATTCTATAACAGTAAGACCTTCAGAACCAAGGGAAGTGAAATCATCATGAATTGATTAAAGCCTGGGCAGGAGGGCCTCAGCACCTCAGTTCCTGGCCTGGTCAGGCAAGTTATTTAACTACTCTAGATCATGCTTCTTCACCTGTAAAATGAGAATACTCAGCTCAAAGGGTTATGGTAATAAATAAGCAATCAGATTGAGAGCACTTGTCAAAGTGCCTGGCACATATGCATGCTAGCTGCTAGCCTAATTAACTGAGAAATGAGATTATCCAACTGAGGAATAATATTTGAACAGGACATTCTGATCTGAGAATGTCTTCCCTTTCACATATTGACCTAATTTATTTAAGTCTTTCTTTCATGAATTCCTTTTTGGCAATTTTATTCTAGAGATAATACACACATATTTTTTAAAATAAAAAATGCTGAATAATAGCTTAAAAGTGAGAATCCTTTCCCCATTCCCCATACCAACTATGATTATTCTTACTTTAAGATTTTTATTTACTTTTAGAAAAAGAGGGAGGGAGAACGAGAGGGAGAAACAATGTGTAGTTGCGTCTCGCGTGCCCCCTGCTGGGGACCTGGCCCACAACCCAGGTATGTGTTCTGGCTGGGAATTGAACCAGTGATCCTTTGGTTCGCAGGCCGGCACTCAATCCACTGAGCCACACCAGCCAGGGCATATTGTCCTGACTTTAAAAATAACAACTGTTCTTGGTTTGGGGTATATGTTTCTAATATTTTTGCATGTTTAAACAAAAATAGATGCGGTTATTCATAATTTTTAAAATAGAAATTTAACCATGTTATAAAAATTATTGTCTTAATTGCTCTTTCACTTAACAATATATCCTAGATATCTTTCGGGTTATGTTAACGTGCTAGTGACATAAATTTATTGTTAAACTTTATAAATAAGAAAAGTTAAATGATAAAAATGACACAAAATGTTCTTTCATCATTGTTTAACTTTTAACTGTGATAAAGTCATTGTGATATGTTGTTTTTTAAACTCTTTACTATTTAAAGATATCTACTGAAATATTTACAGGTAAATTATGTGATGTCTATGACTGGCTTCAAAATAATTGGAAGGGGGATAGAGAGAAAACTTGGGTAGGGGAGTACATAAATAAAAAAAAATTGGCCATGAGTTGATAATTAAGTTAGTTGGTGATTATATGGGTGATACTTAAATTATTCTCTATACTTTTGAATATTTTGGAAATTTTCCAAAATAAGAAATTTAACCATTTTATTTTCTTAAAATTTATCTACTAAATGTCAAACATTCATCCATTTAAATTACAGCAATTAATTTCTGATTAGATAATTTAAACAACACTAATCATTCCTAACACCTATCCCCCAGGCAGCACAAACAAACAAAAAAACCTAGCTTCCTTGCAGTTTGAATGTTGTTATAAAAATCCAAATAATAAAATGTTGTGGAAAGTATTCATTGACTACTATAACTTATAAATTATTACAATTGTTGCTTTTTAGAGTTAATGAAAAAGTGTTTTCCTTTTTCTCTTATGTTAGAATTACTGCAACTGGATCAAAAAAGAAAAACAGTTTTAGCCTATTTCAGTCATGAAATCAAGATAATGTTGTATGCTCTGTTCACCCAGATAAAAGGACATATACAATCTGGAGGGCACTCACCCAGACTCTGCCCTGCTGAAGCCAACAGAAGGCTTTTGTTAGGTCACTAGAGAAGAATAATTTTTAGAGTTTTAGTTTGTGTGTTATTCTGTGCATGCCTCAATAGTTCCAAAAAGGCAGTCAAGATCTTAATTTCATACAGGGCACAGAGTAGAAGCTGCTTGGATTCTACAGTTCTTCACAACTCTTGTTAAAGTCTACACTCACTAAAGAGGTATGTCCATGTGGCCTGGAGGCAAATGGGAAAGCCAGAGTACCTTCTAAAGTAGCAAAAGGGAAGAAGAAACAGTTTCTCCATATTGGGAAGAAGTCTGGATTCAGAAGATGTCATGAGACACAGAATCTAGCAAGACAAGGACAGTCTCTGTGGTGTAGTGCACCTAAAGAGGTTGCACACTTGGCCCCCAGTCCTTTCAAAGATTCCTCAGCACCAAAGCATGGACTAGAAGCCATGGAGGAGTAGAATCTAAAAGCACCAAGTTGGCTATACAATGGCCAACTCCATATTATCCAGTGAGATCCAATGATCACCGACCAGAGTGATCTTCACCTACGCTTTGCACCATTTAGGATCCTGAACCTTGTCACAGTATTTGGGACAGGAGAGTGCTAATAAATATTTAGATTTCATTCCTGCCAGTCCAGAACTATGATGAGATCTTAGATTTGGGTTTAATTTGGCTTTAAGAAAAAAAGATGTGCAACAGTCTTTATAAACCTGGGTGTTTGTTAATTCATACAGACTACTTCATTTAAAAAAGCAAACATGCCAATAAAAGTGGCTATAAAAACAACCTGAATCCATGCTGTAATAATAACCATTTTTCAAAGCTGCACAGTTTTGTACATTTGATAAGGTATTTTCACATGCATTATCTCATTTGATCCTTACAGAATAGGGTTCAGTGGCTTCTCCCCCGTGCCTGCCTCCCTCTCTCTCTCTCTCTCTCTCTCTCTCCCCCCCCAACCCCCCATCATTCCTGTTAGAAGCATGAGGAAAAATCTATTCAACACTTAATTTAAAAACATCTATGCGAAGTTGTAATTTGTAAGATCAATTTCACAGAACCCAATGCCAAGGATGAATTCACTTTTTAAAAGGCTGCAATTTAGGCTGCCACCCAATGGTGGTAGTAAGTCATGGACAAATCTAACAGGACAGGGTAAAACAGAACAAAACAGAAACAACAACAAAAAAAACACCTCTAGGCATATTTGAGAAATAAAAGAGATTATAACACTTTTAGTGCCTTCTTACTGTTAGAAACACTTACCTTTCTTAAAATAACAGTAAGTATAAAGTTTATTTAAAGAGTATTCTTTTAGCGCTAACTTCTAAAGCCAAAGGATTTAAGAGTTTGCTTCTGAGGAATGGGAGTTGGGGGAGTGAAGTACATGAGACCTTCATTTTGTATCTTATACGTTTCTATATTTGCATACTGGTTAAAGTGAAATATATTACTTTTATAATACATTATAATTGGAAAAACTAATTGGTTTTTAGCGAAAGGAATCTAAATAGATTCTTTTCCTCTTTATCACAAAACATCATTACTAGTTCTCTTATTTTTTACCTTACAGGGATTCAAAAGAGAACCTTCATTTCTTTCTTTTAATTCTTCACTTTTGTCATGAAAAATCCCTGCCCTGGCCTGTTCATGCCCTCTAGGCGAGGAATTTCCAACTGTGGCAAGAACACCAGACAAGGACTCAGAACTAGCATCAGAATTCAGAATCCACTCTCTATCAGCCTACACCACTTGGCAAGTGTGCAGGTCTGAATGCACCTGCCATTGATTTTTCAGGCATACTTGTAGTAAACAGGTAGAAATCTAGGAGAGCAGATTTTTGTTTGTTTCTATTTTAAACTTGTAACAGGAAAAAATTTCTCCAAAATGCAAATAAATTTTGCTGTCTACAAAACTTACTACAAATAACAAAATAGCTACAAACAATTAACTGTACTTGTAAGAAAAATAATGGGTGTTATCTCTTTGTGACGATGAAACTCATATTCTTAGAGTGGTAGAGGGATATACAGCAAGAACCACTAATCTGGCTTGGTTCAAAGTCCCTATAGCCTCCTTTTAACTACTGACTTTG
Source organism: Pteronotus mesoamericanus (assembly GCF_021234165.1). NCBI lineage: Eukaryota > Metazoa > Chordata > Mammalia > Chiroptera > Mormoopidae > Pteronotus > Pteronotus mesoamericanus. The sequence goes on from NW_026555189.1 coordinate 2,036,180, forward strand.
ACTTCTATAACCTGACCATTTCTTTTTTATGAGTGACAACATCTGGTAGGTGAAGAGAAGACTGTTTAGTTTCTCCAGCCCTCTAATTTAAAACCCTTCTTTTGTACCTTATTACTTACAAATACACAATTTATCCCCAATTACATGTTCCCCAAACACTTCATTTCCACATTCTTTTTCTTTCTGAGAAACTCATTCATTTCTCACAATGTCTTCCAGGTTTAGACTTGGTGGCTTCATTTGCATAAATTGACCTTTTTTAAAAAAAAATTTTCTCTTCATAATCCCCATAGCAATTGACTTCTTTAGAAACGTCTACAGAAAGCCCAAAGATACTCTATCTCTTAACTGAACAGAACATTTTGAATAGAATTAGTACAGGAAAATAATCTGGTTTTATTACCATGTTCTTGGCCTTTATTATTTTTTGCTTTGTAAAATAAAAAAAAAGTTTTAAATGTCAATTCAGCGAGATAGAATTTGTTAGGTACACTGCTGCTTATAAGCTATTAAAAGATATGTATAATTTTAAAGATGTGGCCTCACCCATTTTAAAGAGCAGGGTTGGTTTTTTTTTCATTTATTCATTCAATAAGTGTTTATTGAGTATATCAAGAAATGCTTGAAACTGTGAAAGATTCAGGTAACCATAAAGCTCAGAACTGCCCCCCTGCATCTGCAATTGTGTTAGGTAAACATTAAGAGGTAGTGTATAATTAAATATTCAAAGTATAAAATAGCCCTTAAGGCATTAAGGGGGGCGGGGAATCATCATTTTCAGTTGATTTAAGAGGAAGGTGCAATTTCAATTGGGTTCTGAGAGATAGGGAGGATTTAAAAATTGCAAGAAGCAAAAGCATTATTCCAGGCATCATTCCAGAAATAGAAAGCAGTAAGAATATTTACATGGAAGGTAAATCTGGAATGTTTGAAGGCATAGTGAGTAGGTCACTTTGGCAACAGGAGATTAAACTTAGGTATATGAGATAGAGCTAAAAAGCTAGGAGACAAGACAAGAAGGCAGGTGTAGAAAGCCTTCATGGTCAGCCTGGATTTTATCACATAGTTGATAGAATTAACTAGTTAAAATAGGGAATTAATCTAAAAGAAATTAGGAAGAGTAATCTAAAAGAACGTTTGAGATGATGTGAGAGTTAGACTTTCTCCCCGCTTTTTGTTTTTCCTTCCTCCATTTCCTTACTTCTCTTTCAGCCAGTGATCTTAAAGATCACTCTCTGTGGATTTTGAAAGGTCAACAAATTCTAATTGTGCAATTTTAAAATAATGTCATTCTCCTAACACAATTCAATAGTTTCACAACTTTCAAAATCCTGTCAACTTAATCTGGCCCTAACTTGCCTCTCCAAACTTGTCAATTATACAATAGGCCTTTACTTCTCCTGACCTTTTCCCTTCTTTGCCTAGAATACTCTTAACTCATCTTGCCAGCTCCGTTTTAGATGTCACTTCCCCAAGGAAGGCTCTCCAATCTTCTCAAATCCAGATTAGGTTCCTTGCCATAACTCATCTTTATGACAGCTCTTAGGACCTATATCCTTGTCTGTGCCATACCATGGGAAGGGGAGAACAGTAGTTTCCCCAACATATACCAAAGGGTAGGGAACATGAGATTATCAAAAATACGTGTTAAAGAATGAAAAAGGCATGAGACAAAGAAGAGGAGTCTATGGCAGTCAGGTAGTCATAAAGTAGTAAGATTTAGCCATTAAATTCAGGGATCGACTTGTGCCAATGGAAAAGAAAGAGTGAATGGGGCACAATGAAAAGAAAGTGTAAAGTTCAGAAATCTGAATTCTGAGTCGATGCAATTTCATATATATAATTAGGAGATTCATCTAGCTCAGGAGTTTCCTAATCGTGGCTGACCATCAGAATGATCCAGAAATCAGAAATAATTTTTGTTTTTGATGTGTTCTAATTTCCTCTGGTCATTGTCATAATCATTGATTGATATTCAGGAATTACTAACCTGGATGTTCCAAAAGGCCGCTTCCAGCACTAATGCTCTAATTTAAGATAGCCACAAGATAACCACAAACAAATAATTGATAGGAATTGATAAGTAACTGACTGTAAGAGCAGAAGAGATGTACTACACTAGATTTTTAAGCTAATTGACCTAGAGTCCCAACTTACACATAACAGGCAATGAATAAATACTTGCTTAGTAAATGAAATAGGAGAGCAAGAACAGGGAGCACATTTGGTGAGAAAGGGTGGATTTGATGTTGAATATGAATTTCTCAAATGACACTCTACCAAATATTTGTCCTTCAGGGCTACGTCAACATAATGCTCTTCTTTCCTGCCTTAAAGAAATATTTGCCCTTGGCATTGCTGTTTTGGCTATCATAAGGATTACTTCTTCTTTGGGTTACAGCACTTAATTTCTCTTTAAAGAAGTACACTCACCCATTTTGTATACTCTTACAGGGACTATAAATCAGGCCTTGTCCTCTCTTAACTAAGACTCTATGAGACTCTCTCTTATACTTTAAAAACTTGATAAGAATGTCCTAAGAACAGAGAAATCTGTTGGTGTTCATCATTTTTGCAGTGGCATTAAATTAATTCCTCTTTCCTAGATCCCTGGATTACCCTAGTTTCTGTCCTTTTAACTTGGCCTTATTCTCAAAACATCATTACGTCTATGAATTACTCAGTATCCTTCTAATAAATCCTCATTTTTATTTAATAAATCATTATCAATTTCTGGCACTTGCCAAACAAACAAAATAACAGAAACTAATACAGATAGTAGAGGAAGGAAAAGAGAGGAGGGAAATGCAAGTCATATATGTAATTATAAATATTCTAGCATCTGCATTAAAAAACTGATGGATTTAATTTCAATGCTAGGTTTTATTTAAGCCAATACATCCAAACCATATGTTATCAATCTGAAAAATAAAACTTTTTACTTTCTTTTTTACTCCAAGTCTTTGAAATTTGGTATGTATGCGTATTTGACACACAACCCATCTCAACTCAAATGCTAAATTTTCAGTTTAAAGTGAAATGTAGTCCTTCCAAAACAATAAAATGGGCATAAAAGGAAAATATTTTACACTGTTAGTTTTTAAATTTAACTGAAATTACCTAAGTATTCGGTTCCTCAGTCACATTGGCCACATTTCAAGTGCTCAGTAGCTACATATGAGTAGACCTACTGTAATGAGCTATACAGCCTTATGTACAGTGTGGGGCAAAAGTAGGCTTACCATTGTATGTGGAAGTTTATCCTTGTATTGTTAATTATTGTATTATTCTCCATACAAACAGCTGTAAACCTAATTTTGCTCCACCCTGTATAATTGGCTACAAGAGTGAAGGCTCAGGGGACATCTTCTTGATAGATCTAGCTGTTAATAGGAATTAGAGGTTTTCACACTTCCACCAAATTTCATTATGAAAGGATTCAGAATTGTATGATGACCCATAGGAGTCTCTCTTCCCCAAAATAATGTTTCCTTGCTTGTGTAACTAAAACAGGTTAACACATTATTGAGTTTGAGATCTACCCTCTGCATCCGACAATTTAGTAGCATAGAGATCGAAGAATTATCTTTCTTGTCACGGAGTTTAATTCAAAGTTAAAATTACATGATTATGTACTCTTAAATCACTTCTCATGTACTACATTTCGATGGGTGGGAAGAGATTTTAAACATTAGCTTTAATTGTAAGCAGTTTCACTGTCAAAAATGTGGAATTTTGAGTGGCAGTTTGAAGAATTTGACCTTCATATCTCAGATAAAAAGTTATTGTACATTTTGGAGTAGAAGAGTGGCATAATGAAGTATTGTTTCAGGAAAACAAATCAGAATCCAGTGTGCAAATACACCAGCAACAACAGAAGTCTTCTGCAGAGAAGATGTGGAGCTTCTAGGATCCTTAGCTGGTGTATATATGCTCTTATTTCTGTCAGCAATTATTTTTCTCTTACATTGAGAAGACAAGCAGTCATCCTTCAAGATCCAGTTCAAAGTCAGCTGTTTGCTGGATGCAGATGTCAGACTGAGCTGCTTCACCTCTGATCACATAGAACTTCTAAATCCTGAGCAGAAGTTAAATTCATAGAGGAAGGAGAATAGTGGTTGCAGGGGAGGAGGGAATGGGGAGTTACTGTTTTAATTGGTGCAGTTTCCATTTTACAAAATGAAGTGTTCTGTGGATGCATAGAATTATGGTAGGGCAGAACTGAAAGACAAGGCCTTTCCCCAGCCTAACTCCGTCCCTTTCAGATCACAACTTAAATGTCACATTTTTAAGCAATCTTCCCTTTTCCAGGCCAGGATGGTTTACGTACATTTGCTATTCCCTCTCACAAGCCCCACACTCTTCTTAAGGTTCCAATTGTAATTTATAGCTAATTATGTGGTATTTTAGTTTGCTTGGGCTTTCGTAACAAAACAGTACAGTCTGGGTGGCTTACACAAGACTTTGCACGTATTTTCTCACAGTTCTGGAGGCTAGAAGTTCAAGGTCAAGGAATAGCCACGTTTGGTTTCTCCCAAGGCCTCTCTACCTACTCCATGTCCTCACATGGCCATTCCTCTGTGCATGTGCATTCCTGGTGTCTCCCTGTGTGTCCACATTTCCTCTTCATATAAGGACATCAGTCAGATTGAATTAGGATGTACCCTAAGGGTCTCATTTCAATTAATCACCTTTTTAAAGGCCCTACTTCCAAATGCAGTCATATTCTGAGACAAAATTCTAATGAATTTTGGAGGAACACAATTTAACGCATAACATGTGATTACCTCTGTCGTTCTCAGTTGGTAAACTCTGTGACAACAAATTTTTTCTCACTTCAGGACCTTTACAGTCATTATTTCCTCTTTTTAGAACACTCTGACAACAATTCTTCATACAACAGGTTTTTCTCAACTTTCAAGCCCTGTCACCTGACAAGAACGATCCCAGACCACCTTATTTAAAGTAACCTAAAAGTCCCTCTATCACATCATTTTCTTTCTTCCATGGCACACACGAGAACGTCAGCTCCAGGAAAAGGTTATGTGTTTTTCCAAACTCCTGTGGCCTAGATTATTAGCCCTGTGTTTCATGTAGTTATGAATGAATGAGTTTCTGTAACCACTTACTGCATTATAATGACTTTATTTAATCCATTGAGAAAACCTGCCCAAGAGGGACCACATTTTTATGAAGCTTTCTGAATCTCAGCTCTAACACTGAAGAGCTGTGAGACTTCTGGCAAGTTCCTTAACCTCTGTGGGCCTCAGGTTCCCTATATGACACCACTACCTTCTTCAGAGTTCTTCTGAAGATTAAAAATAATACACATATTGTACCCAGCACAAGAATTTGGCATATAGTGCAGTCTATCAACTGAAATGCTATTAGGTTTAGGTTGAATGTTTTCCAAAGTGTGGCACCTGTGGATGGTGTAAAAAATGTCTTTATAGGTGGTTCAGAGCATTAAAGTAATTATCATTTCGATATTTTAGATTAAAGTAAGGTTGTCTTTTCATCGTCTTTACTATCTCTTGTTATTCTTCCTATTTAACAGAAAGATGTCTTAAGGTCAAAGACACACGCAACAGTTAATGTGAATTTAACATTTTCCATTGTATTTGTGAAGCCAGGCTGCCTGAGTTTAGACCCACCTCCCTCAGTCTCACTTTGGGCTACTTAAGGAACCTCTCTCTACCTCAATTTATTCAAATGTAACGCGAGGATAAGGACAGTACCATCCCATGCGTATCGTGAATATAAAATGAACAGTTACACCTAAAGCGATGTAGAATATAGAAAGCCCGACATCCATTTTAAAAACTTGTGAAAGAAACGGTCCCTTGGGATGGTGTGGCAACTGTCTATAAAAGGTCTCACCAGGACAATTGAGTCAGCGACTCCTGGCAGGACGGGGTCTGAGAGGCGGGGCGGCACTCGCCACCTCCAGGCTACTCACTGCCTGGTGCGGGGCCTGAGGAGCACGGCCGAAACCCGCGCGAGACTAGAGCTCGCACTTCGCTTCTTTGGGGTTTCCCTCGGTCTGTTGAGACTCTTCCATCCCTGCGTGGGCTGTCGCGCCCTTACCCTAAGCTACCTGAAATTGCAAGCGTTTCCTGAAGCGACCAGCGAAAACCCCGAGTGTTCAAGAGGGAGGAACACGGGCGGGGCAAGGGAGACGCGCGCTACGTAAGACGTCGCCGCTGCGAACAGAGCAGCGCGCATGCGCGATGGCGCTCTTGGTGGAGAGCGGGACCAGACGGAAGCTACAATGGCGGCGGAGCGCAAGACTAAGTTGTCCAAGAATTTGCTGCGCATGAAGGTGCGGGGTGCGGAGGAGCCAGGATGGGAAAGCAGGACCGCCCGATGCAACTGGCCTGGCCGCGGCTGAAGCACCGGGCGTACGGGGGACTCAGAGGGCTCCCAGCTCTCGGGTTTATTCATTCACTTTAATGCCTGCTCTGCGTTAAGGCACTTGGATCTGGGTTGGAATTCTGGCAGATTCTCTCATAAAGCCCGCGATCGAGTAGTAGAGAAAGACACGTAAATAAGCAGTTAGGATAAAGCGTACTAAATACTGTGATGCCAGAAGCCCCGGGAGCCCCGGGTACTCACTTGGGTTTATGCGGAAAGTGGTGCGTAAGTAGAGAATGAAGGGTAGGGTAGGGGCACAGCATCATAAACTGGGTGAAGAGCGAGTGCAGAAGTCTGAGAGGCAAAAACCAAGAAATCTATGGTGAGTTTGAAGAACTAAAGATAGTTCAGTATGTCTGGAAGGCAAATAGCAAGGAATGGGCCTGAAAAAGTAGACAGGTTACTGCAGGGAATTTTAGGCCAGATTAAGGAATTGTTTTCCTTGTGAGCTTTGGGAAGATTTTGAGCACGGGGAACAGTATCATTAGCTGTGCCTCGTATTGCATCCTGTGGAGAATACTTAATAAAAGAAAGATCCAACAGGAGATAAAATTTGCAGTCAAACCATGCAAAGGTCTGAGGACATGTTGATTGTGCCATGGAATTATAACAGTTAAGGTGAAAGTGAGTTATGTCAAGCAAAATTATTTTTATATTTTGAATTTAATCAAATAATATCAAAATGTTAAAGAAAGACAAATGTAGATAAAGTGAATCCAGGAATTAAAATGGGAACGAACCAATCCTTTAAACAAATATTGATAATAGCAAACATTTACAGTTTTTGCCATGTGCCAGTCTTCTAAGTGCTTTGCATATATCAACCCAAGAAATCCACCTAACTGCTTGAAGTGGGTATAGTTATTATCCCTCTCTAACAGTCGAGGCAACTGAAACAGAGGAGTAAGTAACTGGCCCAAAGTTACTGCTAATAAGCAGTATTGACAAGACTCAAACTCAGGCAGTCTGGCTCCAGAGCTCCTTTTGCTCTTAATTACTACTGGTTGCTGAACACTTACAATGTAAAGTGTTAGATGTCATGTTCAGAGAATTTTGGAATTTCCAGGAAAAAGAAACAATGCTCAAATAATGTCCTGAAAGATCAAAGTAAATACTGCATGTGCAAAATGTTGATTGAGGTGAGCAAGGGCGTAACTAGGGATGAATAGGGTGAGTGAAAGTGGAGGGTAAATCATAGCATAATTTACAGTTTCTGAAGTACTTCTTTCATGTGTATTAGCAAAATTTGAATCTTTACTGAACGGAGGTTTTTCTTGGTTTGTGGTTTGTAATCATGTAGATTTCAAAAAAGTGGAGTAAATTGACAAAAAGACACTGGAAAGATTTTAGCAATTGTTTAACTCTTGGAATAAGCCAAATGAAGATCTGCTGGGTGATTAGGACCCAGACCAAAGATCTGACTTGGGAATATTCAAAATATTCAAAATATTATTCATCCCTTACTCGAGTGGTTAGAGAAACTCAACTAGTCATTGTAAGCAAAGGAGAGGGGGGAAATACCCAGGTTCTCTATTTGGGTTAACAACTTCATCATTGATAAGGAAGAATTTATTGGCAGATAGAGTGGAGTGTCTTAAGAGGAGTGGAGCAGCTGCCTGAGGTTATTGTAACCAGTGTACCTGTTCAGCCAGAGTTAAGTATAGAGCAAGAATGACAGGGTTGAGGACTAAACTTTGACTCATTTGCTTTCCAGTGTACTTGTCCTCTGACTTGGCTCAGCTATGCAGGGCTAGAGGTTGATCCTGATGATAAGTAGAAAGTGAAGGGTGGAGTTGGAAGTCTGTCGGTATGATGGAATTGTTGTGGAGAGGGTGTAAGTTTATTTGTAATTTAACTCTTTTGAGTTCTTAAGACAAGAGTTGGTAAACTTTTTCTGTAAAGGGATAGATAAATACTTGAGGTTTGTGGGCCAGTCTGTCCACTGAACTTGTAGCCATTGTGCCTCAGAATCAAATGAGCATGGCTTTGTTTCAGTAAAACTTTTATTTACAACAACAGAAGTTTAGTCTAAGGACTATATTTTGTGATACCCACTCTAGGCCCTTGGTCCTGAGTAAAACTAAATCACTAGCTTTAGAGTATGTTCTTAGATGCTGTGGAGTCAGAAGAATTGAACTGCCAGCTAAGTCTGGAGTTGCTTCATTCATAGCCACAGGGTTTTCTGTCCTTTCCATATGTATAGAAATATTATGTGTGTGTGCGTGCACGTGTGTGTGTGTGTGTGTGTGTGTGTATTTTTGGTACATATGTATCTGGCTATTTGTATTCCATAGAGAATATCTACTTAAAAATAGGAGATAAAAGGGCAGTTGAACAGGATTGGTGAATTTTATCACAAAGAAGATGAGTAATGAAATGAGACTTTTAGGTTTAAAGAGAACCATTCAAGAAAGGAAATCTTGGAAAATGTCAGGTCTGTAATCATTTACATTCAGAGAACCTTTATTGAACCCTTTTCTGTGTAGAAGGTACAGCCCAAGTACCAGTAATATAAGATGAACAAGGAAGGTGATCTACATTCACAATCTTAGTCTTTTGGGAGGAGACATAGAAGAAATGGAATGAAAAATAAACCAGTGTTATAAGGCTGTTGTAGAAGGAAAAGGAAGGTTTATCAAATGACTCATGCTGTGGGCCGTCACAAGTGAATATTTTGACAGGCAGGAAATGGTAGCATAATGTTGAATAGTGGAGGCAGAAGGACTGGGGACTACAAGGTATGCTTTTCAGAAACTGCCAGTTCTTTTCTGTGTTGAGGATATAGGAACAGGTAAGAGGATGAGGACAGAAGAATAAATAATGCAAAGCCAGGAAATTGACAGTGGTACAATCCACAGAATTTACTCAAATTTCACCATTTTACTTGGATTCGTTTGTATGTTTGTGGTTGTTCCATCACAAGTTTCCCTCTAGCTTCCGCTTTGTAGCCACACCCACTCCCTTATGTTATCCTTAACCCCTAGCAACCACTAATCTGTTTTTCATTTTTACAATTTTGTTACTTTAAGGATGTTATATAAATGGAATCATGCAATATACAACCTTTGAGATTTTCTTTATTCACCCATCTAATTCCCTTAAGATCTGTTTAAGTTGTTGAGTATATGAATGCTTCCTTTTTATTGCTGATTAGTATTCCATGCTGTGGATGTAACATGGTTTATTTTAACCATTCACCTGTTGAAGAGTGTTTTGGTTGTTTCCAGTTTTTAGCTATTACAGATAGAGCTGCTCTGATAATTTGTGTATAAGTGTTTGAGCAAACATTAAGTTTTCATTTCTCTGGGATAAATGCCCAAGAGGACAATTGCTGGGTCATATGGGTAAGTTCGTGTTTAGTTGGGTAAGAAACTGTCTGGCTATTATCCACAGAGAGTTCCCGTTTCCTCATATCCTCGTCATTGGTAAAGCCCTTATGTCTAAAAATTTTGTGTCTGGAAGAGCTGGGGTATTGGAAAAAAGCATTATGGAACCAAGATAAGGGAAAGAAATAGGGGTAAATGCAAACCAGTGGAACCCTAGACCTAACTGCTGGATGGTTTCTGAACTTACTTTTTCCTGTATTGATACTTCATCATTTCACTGTGATCAACTTACTGGTTTGTGTGCCTGTCCCCTGGAAATAAAGCTGTTTTTCGGCCTCTCTCTTTTGTTCTGTCCTCCCAGCAGCTAATGTCGAAAGAGACTAATAACAAAACTGCTATTTTCTCTACTGGCCTATGTTGAGTTGAGCTTCCGCAAATTTTAGAATGAAGAGCAGCCATGGAGTTAATCAAGCATTTCAGAGAACTGATACAAGTGAAAAGCAGACTGTTAGATGTAGCTTTGCTTCTCTCTACATTTATAGAGTCCTCAATTGTGAGATGGGATTCCTGGACAAATGGGGAAGGACAAATTGAAGATTAAAGTTGTTCGAGTTTTCTTTTACTCTAATTTGGGGAAATTAGTTGCTGACACTGATTTTGTTTTATTTTGACAGTTCATGCAAAGGGGATTGGACTCACAAACCAAGAAACAACTAGAAGAGGAAGAGAAGAAAATTATTAGTGAAGAGCACTGGTACTTGGATTTGCCGGAGCTTAAAGAGAAAGAGTAAGTTTTATTAGAAATTATATTAATGATACTTTGGGCATTCCGAGCAAAATCCCTATAAAAGCGGTCTACTTGGATATATTTTTACTGGCCCTGGGCTGTCATTTATAACATTGTTTGTTCTCTCTCTCTTTTTTTTCTTTCCTTTCCTTTTTTTTTTTTTTTTTTTACATTTCATAACGGAATCTAACCCATATCTCTGGTAGTAACTGGGGACCTTTTATGAGAACCTGTAATGTACTTGCTACCTATTAAATTCCAAAGATTAGGCGTGTTCTTCAGGGCTCTCCAGTTTTATTTCAGTTTAACAGAATTCTTCATTAGACTGAACTTCTCAAAGGCAGGTCAAGAGATTTTTGCTTCTTTTCCTTTTTTAAAATTTTTACTGTTAATACCAGTCTTTTTAGCTAACATTTATTGAGTTGGTAATGTGTGCTAGGAACTGGACTAAGCACTTGTATCTTTTAATTAGTCAATCCTCACAGCAAACTTGAGAGCAGCCTATTACCCAATTTATAGTTGAGGAAACTGAAACTTAAGAAAAAATAACTTGGTTCAGAGTCACCCAGCTAGTCAGTGCTAAAGCTGAGATAACACACTGAACCATTTCTCTTCCACTCGAAACTTGTTTGGTCCTTGACAAATAATTTTGAATGGAGTGATGGACTCATGGCATTGATTAATTTATCTTAATTCTTCTGGAAACTATGTATCATTTCTCCTTGATGCTTTTCTTACCTTAGTAAGCCTCTGTGCTGTGGATGTCAGGGACTGAAAATGCTCCTTGTTATCTTCAGGCATGTTTATGGTTTTTCTTTCTGTGCCTTATAATTTCTTTTATAACATGTTATATTCCCTTGTTCATTTGGATGATCTTCTCAGGACCTTTTTTGGAAGGTTAGATACCCTTTTCTGAAGCTAGAAAGTATGGCCCATCACAAGGATGGGAGGAAGGTACCTTATTTTCTCTGCTTGCTTCTCTGTGTACTTGCTTTTCTTGACTGCTTCTCAGAGGAAGGAAGATGTTAGTGAGGAGGGGGAGAATAATGCCAGAGATGTTAAGGACTTGGAAGCAGGAGTTGTAGGAAGGGACCGTTTTTGGTAAGGAGTTATAATTTAATTTTATGCCTTGATTAAACTTGTACAAGGTATCCCAGATATTTTGTTACTTACTTCTGTTGAAGGGCTTCTATTTCCATCTTGTTTTCAGCGTCCCTTGCCCTCCAACACAGTATATTATTCCCAGAAAATGGACTGTTAGGTTCCTTCCCTAGGAGGTAAATGTCTCAGTTTGTTTGAAGTACTGTAACAAAATGGAACAGACTAGGTAGCTTATATGCAACAGAAATTTATTTCCCACAGTTTTGGAGGCTGGAGGTCCAAGATCAGAAGAATGTGCCTGAGTTTAGATTCCCTCGGGGACAGGCAGTCCTGCGGAAAGTGAGGTGCCAGCTGGACTGGAGGGCCAGTGAGAAGAAGCTGAAGAATGGTGGTTCTCAAAGTTTTGGGCTCAAGGATCATTTGCATTTCAAAAAATTATTTAGAACCCATAAACTTTTCATGGTGTGGTTTATAGCATATCAATGTTTATATAAGAAATTAAAACAAAATTTTAAATATTTAAGAAACAAATGCATAACATATTAGCATAAATAACACATTTTGGATGAAAAAGAACTTTTTCTAGACAAAAAAAATTAGTGAGAAGAGTAGTGGTATTTTATATTTCCTCAAATCTCTCTAATGCCTGGCATAATAGAAGACAGACTCTGGCATTCAGCCTTTTGTAGTATGTTGTTTTGGTTGAAGTATATAATGAAATTCCATATCACGCAGATGATGTAGTTAAAAAGAGAGGGGTGTTTTTTCAGAATTTTTTTTGATACTACTCTAAAACTCAGCAAGTAGTAGTTTCTGAAAAGTTAACTGCAATGTAGAATCCAAAAACATCTTTGAACCTTTCATGATCATTGGACCATCTTACATTTTGAATAGCTCTTTTGTCAGTGCACAATTTTATAACATACATTTCTCATTTAGACTCTATTAGTTTAATTAGTTATATAGATTTTCAAAATAACTCATTTCATTGTATAGTATCAGAAATCACAATAATATCACCATGGATTTCATCAGAAAAGTCTTTAAGTATTGGGAAGCTGCCAAGCCCAGAATGACATATACCAGCTATTCAAAATTCTAATTTCTGCTTGAAGGCTTGAATTTTGTTATTAGCAATAAGTATTGTCAGTTGTTTCCCTTGCAGTAACAAATTTAGTTTATTCATTTTCAAGCAAATGTTTGCCAAGTACACAAGTCTGAATAACCATAGTTACAGTGTACCAAGAAAAAAGTACCTAGTTCAACTCACAACTCAGTCACACAAGTGTGCTTTCTTAATACAATCATACTTCAGTAGCCAGCAGTACCTCTTATATATGCTTCCCATTTTGTGTAGGGAATATTCTTTAAAAATGTAATCAAGGTCTGAGATCAATAACAATTAATTTTTAGTTCTTCATCTAGAACACAGTTATTGGCTTAAGCTGTGAAAGCTGGTGGTGAACAATGTAATGAATGCTAGTACAGTGTATTATCACTACTTTAATTCATAATGTGTTTTTACCTGTAACTGCTTTTATACACACTGTGCAAATGTCAACATAGTGAAAAAGACAAATAACATCTTAGTGTTATCAGGAAAATAATTTTTACCTCCTACCATTTTTACCTTCTTTCACTCCTGTCAAGTCATGGAGGCCTCTTGACTGTTGCACAGGCAGGCCACTTACGTTCCCTTCTCAAGGCCTTTACCTCAACAAGTCCCTCAAGTGTTTTTTCCCCAGGTATCCTCATATCTTATTCTCCAGTGTCTTCTGGACTTTGCTCAATGTCACCATCCAAGTGGCCTACCCATACCCCACATCATAAAGCGACCAAAGACAAATTCTTTAGATGAAAAGAATTTGGATAAATTGGATAGAATTCTGTTTTCACATCTCTTAGGTAAATGTGGAATAGCTGGATCATAAGGTTGGCATATATTTAACGAAAGAGAAGCTTTCAGGTCCAAAGTGATTGTACAATTTTACACTTTCACTAAGGTAGTTTTAAGAAATCTAGTTGTTCCACACCCTTCCAATATTTGGTGTTATCTTTTTAATTTTATCTGTTTAATAGTCTAGTGGTATCTCATGGTTTTCAGTTTGCATTTTCCTGGTGACTAATATTAAAGAATGTTTATGTGCTTATTGGCCATTTCCATATCTACCTTTGTGACATACCTATTCAAATCTTTCATCCATTTTTTTTTAAAGGTGTAGTGTTGTCTTTTTTTAAAACATTTTGTATCACATATTTTTCCACTCTCCTATACATCTGTCGATTTATTTTGTTTTTGCTGTATGTCACAATAAATAGCAGACAGTACATTTTATTCCTTAACTAGAGTTCACTGTTTACATAGGGTTTTTTCTTTTTAATGTAATCAACTTACTTCTATACAGATGGGAGTCCTTTATATTCTGAACACAAATTCTTTGCCAGGCATATGTATTGTGAATATTTTCTCCCAGTCTGTGGCTTGCCTATTCATATTCTTACTGTTACCTTTTGATTAACGTTTTTATTAATTTATTCCTACTATAGTTAATTCTTTCTGGCTCTTGTTAAGTGAATATTCGCTAGAATCCTTGTAATTTTTATCTATGATCTGTCTGATTTTATGTGTATGGTGTGAGGTAGGGATCAAGGTTCATTTTTCTTCTTTAGATAACCAGTGGTCCCAGTACCACTTACGGAAAATGCTTTTCTTTACTCATTTCATTGTTTTGATGCTCTAGTCAAAATCAATATGCTGTGTTAATATGGGTCTATTTCTGGATTTTAGTCTGTTACATTGATGTAACTTGCTACCCTTTTCCTGATTACTACAGATTGCTGTGAATCTTAATACACAATAGTGTAAATTTTTCACTTTTTTTCCCCCCAAGATTGTTTTGCTAGCCTTCGTCCTTTTCTTTCCCATATAAATATTAGAACCAAATTGTTTATTTCTTCCCTTCCCCCCAAGAAAGCAGGACTTTGATTGGCAGTGCACTGAACCTGTAGATCAACTGGAGATAACAAAATTGTCTTCCAACCCATAAACATGATATATCCGTTTATTTAACTGTTACTTAATTTCTCTCAGCAGTTGTTATAGTTTTTGGTGTGGAGATTCTCTGGAAATATACAATTAAATGTATTTCTACATATTTCACATTTTTAAGTCCTATTGTGGCCTTTTTCCCAAAAATTGTTTGTTGTTTTATATATGTAGAAATTGATGGTTATATGTTGACTTCGTATTTTGTAACTATGCTAAATTGACTCACTAGCTCTAGTAGGGGATTTTTTTTTTTTGAAGATTACTTAAGATTATTTACATATACAATTATGTCATCTACAAAAAAGAAAGTTATACCTTTTATTTTTTTTTATTTATTTCAGTGGCTCCAGTACAGTGGTAAGAATGAACACCCTTGCATTGTTTCTCCTCTTAGGGGGAAAGCATTAACTTGTTTACTATTAAATATGAAGTGCTGTGTGTTTTTATAGCCTCCCTTTATTAGCGTAATATATTTTCTTTTCCTAATTTATTGAGGATTTTCTATAAATGATGTTGAATTTTGTGAAGTCATTTTTGATGAGATAATCGTATGATTTTTCTTTCCTCTGTCAGCATGGGAATTATTGATTTTTGAATGTCAAAACAACCCTACATTTCTGAGACAAACCACATTTGATATGTATTTGTAATACATATTTATTTTAATATACTAATATTTTAGTAATGATTTTTGTATCAATATTCATAGAAGGTATTGTACTACAGACTTCTTTATGCCTTTAGTTTGGGCAATAGCATAACTTGGGAAGTATTTCTCGTTTTCTTCTTATTTCTTAGTTTGTATAAAATTGGTATTATTTCTTCCTTAAGTGTTTGATAAAATTCACCAGTGAAACCACCTGGAGCTGGAGTTTTCTCTGTGAGAATATTTTTAAATAATGAATTCATTTTCTTTAATCGATATGAGACTCTTCTGATTTTTCACTTTGGTATTTTTTTTTCCTGTTCTAAAATTTCTGTTTGGTAATTTTTTATTTATTTTTTAATTCATGTCCTCTATTTGTCTTACTTGCATTCATATTTTCCTTTAAATCCTTGAACATATTTATAATAGCTATTTTAAAGTTCTTTACTACTAATTCTATCATTCTTTCTCTGTTTACTTGTTTTTCTTCTATTAATGGATCACATTTTTCTGCTTCCTTACATGTCTAGTAATTTTTAATTGTGTGCTATGTATTATGTTATATTGCTGAGTATCCTTCCTTAATAAAGGGTTGAAATTTGTTCCATTAGGCAGTTAATTTACATGCTGATCAGCTTGATCCCAGTTTTTGTTAGAGTAGGTTTTATAGCCTTTAGGGTTAGATTAGCCATACTTGAAGGTGAGACCTTTCACAGGGTGTTCAGCTTGGTCTCTTCACTCTAGGTACACAAGTCAAAACATTTCCCTCCTCTGTGCAAAGTTTCATACTTGCTCAACATACAATTCCAGGATAAATTTTCTCTCCCAGATGTGATGAACTGGAAAATGGTCTCCCAAATAATATCTAGGCCTTCTTCTCTGGAACCTGTTACCTTGTATCCCAAAATTGACTTTACTGGTGTGATTAAGTTAAGGATCTTTAATCAGGAGATTATTCTGGATTACCTGGGAAAGATCTAAATGCAATTAATTATATCCTTATAAAAGGGAGGCAGAGGCTTTCCCCCAGACTGGTGCCTTATGGAGGGGAGTACTCAACCCCAAAAGATGGCATCTGCGCTGTGGGAGAATGGCTCAGCACAGGGGTCCTGGCTGCTCTCTCCCCATAGCCACAAACCCCAGACTCTTCTCATGCGACTCTAGTCCTCCCCATCCTCCCTCAGTCAGAGACCAGGATAAGTGGCTGCAAATGAAATGTTGTTGTTGGCTCTTTAAGATGGTGCCTATATATCTAGCAGACTCCCTTCTCTCCCTGGTGGACAGAATCTCCACTGATTTTCACAGCCAGATGTTATATGGGCGCCTCTTCCCGGCTCTGGTGCGCTGGGCTAGGGAGCCTGTCTTGGAGTTGAGACCCCACACACCTCAGGGGGAAGCCCCCGCAGCTGAGATAGCCCCCTGGAATCTCATCCACTGCCTGTGGGAGTGGGGCCAACCAGCCTTTTTCGTATCTCCATCCTTCCTACCAGTCTCAATGTGGCCTCTTCTGGAAATCCTTGGTTATAAGACTTCTCTTCAATTAGTCTTCAGTTGGTTATTCAGATTGCTTTCTCTGTATTTAACTCCATTTTGGTCCTGAAAGAAGGTGAATGTAACATCCACCTATTCCACCACCATCTTCGAAACTATTTAGTTTTATAATCATGAAAAAATAGGTTCTTTTCAAAATTAGAATTAGTGTTTAAGATTATCGTCTCAATCTGTCAAAGAACAAGGCCATCTTAAAATTAAAAGATACTCAGTGACAATATTCTTTACAACCAAGGTTGCTTTTCTTTTTTTTAATTTATCCCTACTAAAAAGTCATTCTTTAGAAAAGCAAAAAATGGTATGGGAGACTTCTTTGGTGAAGGCCTCACTATTGCAAATGGTACAGTAACTATTTTCTTAAATTCCATTGAGCTTCAGGTGTTATTCATACAATAAGTCAATCCCAACAACCCTTCAGATATGGTATCTCCATTTTATAGATGAAAATGCTGGGGTTCAGAGCCATGAAGATAAAAGCCCAAATATGACTTGTAAATTTACTAAAAAGTGAGTTTATATTTGAGACTTTTTCTTACTCCAACCAGAGCTTTTTCTTATTATTTGGTATAATAGATGCTATATTAGGAGCAGAAGGTAAATAAAATTAGATAGATTTAACATATGGAAATATAGAAAGCATAGGTTAGCATTTGAGTCTTGACATTAGGTGTAATTCTGTCCAAGAAGCTGAAAATACAGTATCCACTTTATCCGCATAGCATTCACAGAACCATTGCAGGACCTTCCAGAGAAATTACATATTTCTATGAGTCTCAACTCTCAGAGGAGAGTAAGAGCCTGAAAAATTAAGTGGCTTTGGCCCTGGAAGGTGTGGCTCACTTGGTTGGAGCATTGTCCTTGTTAATCAAAAGATCACAGGTTCAGTTTTCGGTCAGGGCACAATGCCTATGTTGTGGGTTTAGTCCCTGGCTACAGCACATACTAGAGGTCACCAATTGGGGTATATACGAGAAGCAACGAGTCGATGTTTTTCTCTCACATCAATGTTTCTCTCCTTCTCCCTTGCTTCCTCTTTTTCTAAAGTCAATAAGCATGTCTTCAGGTGAGGATTAAAAACAATTAAGTGGCTTTGGAAATAAATAAGATAGTCATAGAATTTTAGTGATAGGAGAATGTCAGAAGCACTGTCAGCATTTGGACCTTTTAAGCTATGGCTCCTTCCACAAGCATTCAGAAGGGCCAGAAGCCACAGATGTTGGTTGAGTGCACTGAAAAATACTTTATTGATGTGCTGGAATGGGGTAAAAGCCTCACCTATATATCTTTGATGTAGAGCATTTAGCATGGTGCCTGACATGTACAGGAGCCATTAAAGTAAGTATTTATTAAGCAGATACATGCTCCAAATGAATGGCAACAGTAGGAACCAATAACTGCAAAATCATTTAGTAAATATTTTCTCTAATAATTATTCATACATAAAAATAGTAACAACAATAGATTCCTTTATACTCTAAAAATCTTTTAACAGCTAACTTTTTGTGTGTGTTAGAAAAATGCCCTGAGATGTTTCAGAAGAGCTGACACCCACGTGTTTTGCTATGTTATGGCAGTCTAAGTATATTTGAGTAATCTGAACACTGATTTTATATATATATATATATACACACACACACGCCCACATACATGGAGGCAGAGAGATATGTCATGCACACAGGAGATGGCATTGTGACCGTGGAGGCAGGGACTGGAATGATGCAATCGCAAGCCAGTGAATGTTCTGGCTTCCAGCGGAAACTGGAGAGGCAAGGAATGAGTTCTCTCCTCCCTCCCTCTCAAGGAAGGGCAGCCTTGCTGACACCTTGATTTTGGTCCAGTGAAACTGATTTCAGACTTCTAGAATTATAAGAGCATACATTTCTGTTGCTTTAGGCCACCAATTAATTTGTTACAGCAGTCCTAGGAAACTAATGCACCAAGTAATTGTTCTCCTCCTGGAAATCATTATTTTTTTCTTGACACTGTGAACTCACCTTGCACATGTACAGCCTAGTACTCAGCCAAAGATTCAAGGCCCCAAATTTTTTTTTTGTATCTCCCTTGTGTATCAGGTATCTTGACCCATGTATTAATATTTCAGCCACCTCTGGAACCTGAACTTCGGTTTGTCTCTTAAGTTCAGTGAGAGAGCTTCCGCTCCCTGCTCCACAGTGTACAAATTGCCTTCAGTCAGACGGTGGGCATTCATGGAGCTCAGTTCATTTGGTTTTCTTCTCAGGCATCACATTGCTATGCTTTGACTTGTTCACTATTTTGTATTTGGTCCCGTTTTATAGTTAGCTGTAGTAGGAGGGCTAGTTAGATACCAGTTACTCCCTTATGTCCAGGAGTAGAGTAACCTGCTTTATCTATTGTATAAATAAATCTTTTATTTATTATTTATTATTTTTATTTATTTATCATTTACTGTCTGGCACCACTGTAGAGTGTAACCTCCATGAGAGAAGATGCTCTCTCATCCATGGCTGTCTTCCCAGCTTCTAGAACCGCCTGATAATACAATTCAGTTTAATAAGTGTTTATGAGTGAGTGAATGAATGAGTAAATCTTGACAAGAAACAGGGCTGACTTTCTACCAGAGAAGCCATAAAGGCCAGGTATTTGCTTTCCTAGCACGCTTTATGGTTGATAGCAGAACTATAGCCAGATAGGCACACCTGGCATTGGGGTTATGTACTGGTAATTCAGGAGAATCCTATTCAGAGACAGAAAACACCCGTACCCGCATCCTGTTTGTAGGGCAACGGTGGCTGGCCTGAGAGCCCCCGTGATGTCCTGTATTTATCCCTCTCAGCAACAGCAGTGTCATTTTTACTCAGGTAATTGTGTAGCATGACTTTGGTTTGGGGTTGACAGCCTATCCACCATTATTTCTGCTCATTTTTTAGTTCTGTTGATCCACCTTTCCCTGTGATTCTGTGAGATGCCCAGTATCCTTACAATAAATTCCTTTTCTGTGCAAGTCACCAGGATCAGTGATTGTTTATAGCGACAAGTTCCAACTAATAAATACTTTTAAAGTTGCCTGGGACTCTGATTTCTGAGTATTTAGTAAGAACTTGGTGGGGGGTATAAACATCAAGGAAATTTTGCTTTAAATTTGGGTTTATTACAAATACTTTAGGTCTCTACATTGTGCATTTATGTAAATTAAATGTAGTGGTTAGAAGAGACTGTGCCTCCAGCCTGCAGCTCTTGTCTCCTGATGTGTTTGCCAGACAAATTAATAAGTTTTTATTTCTAATCCTAGGTTAGAAATCTTACTATATTTTTAGGTAGTTCTACTGAGAACTCTAAGATCGATTTTTTTATTTGAAATCTTGACTTATATTTGCTGTGCTTTGTTATGAGTAGGCATACTATTAATACAGGTTTATTTTCCCGTTTAGGAGTTTTATAATAGAAGAGCAGAGTTTCTTGTTATGTGAAGATCTCCTCTATGGAAGAATGTCATTCAGAGGATTTAATCCTGAGGTTGAGGTATTAAATGTATTGCTTCAAATTTTAAATTTTTCCAATTGAATTCTTTCTGCTGATAATTGGGTTTAGGTTTTTCCCCACCAGGTAACATTTCTCCTCATTATACGGAAAATAACAAGCCTTGAAATATTGCCATAGCTATTTAAAGAAATTGCAGGCATTGCAGTCTAGTTTTATGGTAGAATTGAGTAGATAATTTAATATAGCAGCAAGTCCCTGGCAGTGCCACTGTGTTAGAGTTTCAGCTCAGGTCCTTTACAGGATTGTCGGGATTTTACTCATACGATGTTATTATGAAAAATTATTTTCTGACATCTATAAATATATCTTTCTTAATGGAAAAATGTTTACTTAAAAATTGAGTAATTTGACTTTTTAATGGGCAGGTTTTGATACAAGCTTGTAAATTTTTAAAAGAATCCTTTGGGAAATTTGTTTGAAAAGTAAATATTCACCTGAAAACTGCACTGTTCATTTGAATTTTCCTGACTCGGGTTTGTAAAGAAGCAGAGGCTTTCACTTAACAAATATTAGAGCTCTGGCTGTGTATTAAAAGCCATCCTATCAGGTACTTAACCAACCAAATGGAAGTCTGTGTGATACAGAGCTTTAGTTTTATAACACTTGAAGCCAAGGTTTCTCAGCCCTGGAACTATTTTTTAAATTATTATTATTATTTTTTTAATCCTCGCCAGAGGATTTTTTTTTTAATTGCTTTTAGAGAGAGAGAAACAGAGAAAGAAACATCAATATGAGAGAAACATCCATTGATTGCCTCCCATACTTGCCCTGACTGGAGATCAAACTTACAACCTAGGTATACGCTCTGACGGGGGTTCAAACCTGCAACCTTTTGGTGTATAGGACGATGCTTCAGCCACCTGAGTCACCTAGCCAGGGAAGCCCTGGGACTGTTGACATATGGAGCTAGATCAGTTTTGTGGCAGGGGCTTTCCTATGCCTTATAGGCTGTTTAGCAGCATCCCTAGTCTCTAACCTCTACTCCCCAGATACCAATAGTGTGTATGTGTGCACACACTTAATGCATGCACACACAACACACACCCCATTTGTGACAACAAAAAATGTCTCCAGACATTGCCAGAGGCCCCCTGGTGCGCAGACCCTTCCTGGTTGAAAACCGCTTTTCTAAGAGTGTCTGTAGACAACCACAGCTAACCAAGTTAATTGCCAGAGTTCATTTAAAGATTGTTAGTTTTCCTTTCCCCCCCTTTTTTGAAGGGGTATGATAAATGTACTTCATACAAATTCAACACTAGAAGTATTTGTTTTTAATATATGCTTTCTTTGCTTTGGTCTGTGTAAAGCTTTAGGCTGGGAAAAGAAAGAGGGCAGTGGAGCAAAGGAGGGGAAAAAAAAAAAGCAGAAATGAGTGTGTGATGCCCCAAAACTGGGGCTGCAGGTAGAGAAGCACTCCAAGGTATGTTCAGTACGTGACAAAAAGAGTGGATTCAGCCCTCAGAATTTGATGTGAGACATCACTAGGAAATGGCTTTAATTACTGGCACTCTCTACCACTGAGTACATTCTCTCTGGGGAAAAGTTTTAAATTGTTTGGTTTGCAGATAGGAGCTGTCATAAAATGTAAGAAAAGTTTGATATGCCTGGTTATGAAAAGAATGATACCAACTTGAGAGCACTTACTTTAATATAAGCAGGATGTATTTAGAACACATTTAATATGTATGTGTTTCTAGTGAAACCTAGCACAGAGTTTATTTCTTCAATAAATACATATTCTGTGCCTGTGGTACATCAACCCTTTTGAGGCACTGGAAATGCAGCAGGGAACTCAACTGTATACCCTCACAGATTTTATATTCCCAAAATTATTTTATCAAAGCTAATTGAGACTGGTTTCTCATCTGCTTTTCCCTTCCTTGTTCCACCTTTGCTATAAAGAAAGTATAGTACAGCAAAAATAAAATCTGTCAGAGGGTAACTATCAAGTAAAGGTTAGTTAATATGAGGGGAGAGGAAAGATGGAGGAGAGACCCATGACACATGGACATCTTACAGGGATGCACTATCACCCTCATGTTTGGCAGTGTGGCAGGGCTTCCCCATGGTACAAGGGCCAGCTTTCCGATTCTTCCATCCAGAAGTTCGCTGCCCCCCAACATCACCATAAAAAAAACCAAAACATTAAAATTACTCTTGACTATAATATTTCTTCCATTTGACTCGAAGATGGGACGTTCAGAGGAAATCTGAAACTTTACTTTTCCCCCCACTCACTAGAATGTGTCAGCAGTGTGTCTGCTTTATTTTTTTATTATTTCTTAAAATACTTTTTTATTTTCAATTACAATAGATGTATAATAGTTTATTAGTTTCAACTGTACACCCTAATAATTAGACATTTATATAACATATGAAGTGATCACCTCAATAAATCTAGCACCCACTTGACAATATACATAGTTATTATAATAATATTGGCTATATTCCCTATGCTGTACTTTACATCCCCATGACTATTCCATAACTACCAGTTTATCTTTCTTAATCTCTTCACCTTTTTCCCCCAAGTCCCCTCCATCTGGCAGTCATCAAAATGTTTTTGGTATCTATGAGTCTGTTTCTGTTCTGCTTTGTTTATTTTGCTTTTTAGATTCCACATATAAATGAAATCATTTGACATTTGTCTTTCTCTGTCTGACTTATTACAGTCAGCACAATACTCTCTATATCCATCCATGTCTTTGCAGATGGCAAGATTTTTTTTTTATGGTTCAGTCATATTCCATTATATATATGCACCACTTCTTTATCCATTCATGGAAACTTAGGGTGTTTCTGTACCTTGGCTGTGGTAAATAATGCTGCAATGAACATATGAGTATGTCTTCTCAATTTAGTGTTTTTGATTTCCTTGAATAAATACTCAGAAGTGGGATCGCAGGGTCCTTCTTTGTCTCTTGTTAAAGCCTTTGTTTTAAACTCTATTTTGTCTGGTATAAGCATTGCTACTCCAGCTTTTTTGTTTGTTTTTTACATTTTCATGAGCTATCTTTTTCCATCTCTTTACTTTTAGTTTATGTGTCTTTCAACCTGAGGCAAGTCTCTTATAAAGGGTCTTGTTTTCATATACATTCAGCCACACTATGTCTTTTGATTCAGGCTTTTAATCCATTAGCATTTAACATAATTATTGATAGATACATATTTATTGTCATGTTATTTATATTTTTTATCTTTTTCTTCTTCAAGAAGTCCCTTTAATATGTTTTGAATACTGGTTTGGTGATAATGAACTCCTTTAGCCTTTTTTATTTTTTATTTTTTTTCAGTCTGGGAAGCTCTTATCTGTTCTCCAATTCTAAATGATAGCTTTGCTGGGTAGAGTAATCTTGATTGTAGGTCCTTAATTATCATCACTTTGAATATTTTGTGCCAGTTCCTTCTGGCCTAAGTATCTGTTGAGAAATCAGCTGACAGTCTTATGGGAATTCCCCTGTAGGTAACTAACTGCTTTTCCCTTGCTGCTTTTAAGATTCCCTCTTTGTCTTTAACCTTTGGCATTTTAATTATGATGTGTCTTGGTGTGGGGCCTCTTTGGATTCCTGTTTGGGATTCTGTGCTTCCTGGACTTTTATGACTGTTTCCTTCAGCAGATTAGGGAAGTTTTCTGTCATTATATTTTTCAAATAGGTTTTCAGTTCCTTGTTCTCTCTCTTCTCCTTCTGGCACCCCCATGATATAAATGGTGGTATGCTTGAAGTTGTCCCAGAGGCTCCTTATACTGTACCCTTTTTTTTGTATTCTTTTTTTCTTTTTGCTGAACTGATGTGTTTTCTGCTTCCTTATCTTCCAAATAGCTGATTTGAACATTTACTTCATCTACTCTGTTGTTGATTCCCTGTAATGAATTCTTCATTTCAATTATTGTGTTCTTCATTTCTGACTGCTTCTTTTTTATGTTTTCTTTCTTCATTTTTAAGTTTCCTGTCTCTCTGTTGAAGTTATTATTAAGTTCATCTACTCTTCTCTTAAGTTCATTGATCTTATAACCAGTGTTTTGAACTCTGCATATGGTAGGTTGCTTGACTCCATTTTGTTTCCTTTTTTTGGAGTTTTGTTCTTTTCTTTCATTTGAAATGTGTTTCTTTGTCTCTTCATTTTAGCTGCCTTCCTGTGTTTGTTTCTATATGTATTAGGTAGAGCTGGTACATCTCCTGGTCTTGGTAAAGTGTCCTTATATAGTAGATGTCCTGTACAGTCCAGTGGTGTAGTCTCCCCAGTCCCCCAAGCTGGGCATTCCAGCTCTGCCTCCTGTGTAGGCTCTGTGCACCTTCCCATTGTAGTTGAGCCTTGATTGCTGTTGGCATGTCAATGGGAAGGATTTACCCCCAGTTCAGTGGGCTTCAAGGACTGGCCAAGACCACAATGGACAATCTGTTGTACAGGAGTCTACCCCAAAAGCAGGACTCACTTCACTAGGTCTCTGGTGTCTGCTGAGTCCACCTCTTGAGTGTATCAGTCATGTAAGTGGTTGGGTTGTAATTTGGCATGGCCTGAAAGCTATCTACTGGGTTTGCTGGTGCCAGAGCCTCCCAGAAGGTTCAAGCCAAGGTCAGCAGTTTCCTGTGCCCTGCCTGGGGTCACAGCATGAGCTACAGAGCCATCTGCAAATGGATGCTACTTGTGCTGGGCTTGGAGGAGCCTGGGAGAGGCCAAGCTGCGAACCAAGGCCAGCTGCTGCTAGTGCCAGGAATGGGACCACTTAGCAAGAAGTACAGGGCAGGCCAAGGCCAAATGCTGCCTGTTTGAGCGATTTTAGGACAGTACGCAGCATGAGCCAGGATAGGTCGTTTGTATAGAAGAGCCACTGGAAACAGCTAGGGTGGGCCCACAAGTTGGGTGGAGTGGGATCTCAGAATCACCAGGGCAGGGAGAACAGTGTTAGCCAATTTGATGGAAACTCATATAGTGCCGACCTGCTGGCTCTATTGTGGAAGAGGTTTCAGCAAAGGAACAATGGCCTCTGCCAGCACTTCTGTCCAGGAGAAAGCTGCCCTTCTAGCCTTCATCCTGATGCCAGACATTCAGTCCCTCCCCAACATGTCTCGAACCTTTTGAGTTGCTACCCCATAGCTGGAGCTCAGAGTAAGTGAGCCTGAGTAAGTCCATGCATGGGCCAATTAAAAGGAATGCCTGGAACTCTAGTAGCCCTTTGTCCAGCTCAACCTCAATCACACTGACTTTCACAGCCAGAAATTATGGGACCTTTCCTTCCCAGCACTGGACCACTGGGGTCAGGGAACTTAGTGTGGAACTAGGACCCTTCACTCCTCAGTGGGGACCTGGGCAGTGGAGATATCCCTCCCAATTTTTAACCACCACACATGGGTGTTTAGATATAAGTAACTAATAAGATTTATGATCTGAAATACAATTTTAACCCGTTAACAAGTCTGTTGTAGTGGGGCTTTGTCTTATTATCTTTTTAATTCAGATCTGACTTGTGTTAACACATTGTGGAATAAAGTATTACAGAGAATCCCTTTTAAATTTTGCCAGTCCTATAGATTCTGACTTGCTCTACCTTCAGATACATTTGACACTAGTTCCTTTCATAAGCCTTTTTCAGCTCTGATAGCCAATGTTGGTGTATTTTTCAGAAATTAATGATTCAGATGAATTCTAAGAGCAAAGCAGAGGAAGTTGAAGATGAAACAGTGGAGCTTGATGTGTCAGATGAAGAAATGGCTAGAAGGTAACCGTTACGTTGAAACAGCTTTGTAATCTGGGCCCAGTGTTCATCGGCTCTCACGTGTACATTCCTCTTACACCATGGTCTGCCCCAACAGGAAGATGACTATTCCTGCTTTCTCTAACATAACTGGGGGTGGATTCAGACCTGTCACAGGCTGGCAGTTAGGGCCCATTTCCAGTGCTGCTTTCAATACATATTTTAAATACACATCTCCTTTTACTTAGAATAATACAAAAACAAAAAATGGGAGAATTTAATCATTCTTAGAGAAGTTCATACGTTTTTAACTCACATGGCTTCTTTTAATCATAGTTTTTATTTGAAATAAACATAGTTCTTATTCTTTGTTGCATTCTTGACAAGACTTGATTCCTATCTTTTTATTTGAAATTAAACTTGTGTTATTTATGTCATCTTAACAGATATGAGACTTTGGTGGGGACAATTGGAAAAAAGTTTGTCAAAAAAAGAGACCGTGCCAATTATGAAGAAGATGAAAATGGAGATATAAAACCAATTAAAGCAAAGAAGATGTTCTTAAAGCCGCAAGATTAAAATGGATGCTTTAAGATATAGCTCAGGAATGCCTTGTGAGACTTTACATATTTTGGAATCATTTCAGTGGTTTCTCTATAGTTAGTAGTATTGTAATGTTTATTTGTAAAGAAATATATAATTTTAGAAACATGCTGTTCTTGAAACAGATGTGTGATGGATGTTATACATCCCTGGCTTAATAGTATTCATCAATAGTGGATTTTTAGCCCTTGATCTTCAAATGTTCAAAGGTTATGGTTGCTTCCTAAAAACTTTTTGACCCCAGATCTTTTTTAATATATCTCTCCAGTCATTGACCTTAAATTGACTCATAAATTGATACCAGTGTTTAAATTGTCCTTATATTTACATTTTGTTTTAAATTACTAATAATGTCAAGCCAGTTCATACATTTTAGAATCAAATGTCATGAGAATATTATATGTAAATTCATCAAGAACAAACATGCTTTTCCGACCTGAAGTATTTGCATGTTACATAGTCATTTCAAATTTGTGGAATTACGAGGTTTTCTGTTGTTGTTAAAGCCTTTAATAAAAAAACAATATTCTGTAATCAACCTCTGTTTTTATATACCTTTTCTGTTCTCTCATATCTTCAAGTAATAGATTTAGTCTAATCCAGTATTGAAACTTTCAAAAACCAGACACTAATTTAGAATACGGTGGGATATTAGATTGAACCATAACAAATTACCTCCTATGGGTCAAAACAGTCATCAGTTTCTTATAGTGTAGCTCATTAGAATTCACCACCAACCAGACCATCTCATAGTCTGTTTATTCTAAATACTGAGTACAGTAGCCCATGGAATTTAGTGTATGTATGTATATGTGTATGTCTCTGTCTGAAGATATCTACCTAGGACTTCATTTCATTTTATTCCTAGCAACCAAATCGGGTATGTGTCTCCTCTCTCTGAATCTCCTTAATTTTTTAAAAATCCTCATCCAAGGATGTGTTATTGATTTTTTTTTTTTTTCCCGAGAGAGAGAGAGGAAGGGAGACAAAGAGAAACATCAATTGGTTGCCTCCCATACAAATTCTGCCTGGGGCCCCAAACAGCGATCAAACCCACAACCTAAGCATGTGTCTCAACTGGGAATCAAACCCCTTTGGTGTATGGGATGATGCCCCAACCAGCGGAGCCACCCAGCCAGGACTCTAAATCTCCTTAAATTTTGATTGCTCTGTGACCTCAGCTTTCAGGTGAATTATGAAAACAGTTGTGAATTTGAAGTTAATCTGTCTCCTTTTCATTGTGAAGGTAAGAGCAACGCACCTTCCAGTTTTCTACATCCTGGGGCAGAAGTCAGAAGTTCTTATCAATGCTCTGCCAGCACCACAATCCATTAATTTAAAGAACATTGTCTTCACACTCATTTTGCACAGCATTACTTTTGATAGACGATCCCATTTCACAGTAAAAGAAGTGTGGCAATGGACTCGTGCCTCTAGAATTCACTGGTCTGAGCCCACAGGCAGGTGCAACAGGTATAATAGAATGGTGAATGGTCCACTTAAGACTCAGTTGTGGCCCTAGGTGGGATACAAAACTCCATCTTACAAAATGTAATTTATGCTTGAATCAGTGACCATTTAACGGGGCTGTTGATCTCCTTTTAGTCAGAATACGAGGTCTGTCCGGAAAAAGTCCAACCATTATTAGTATAACGAGAATGGTTTGTGCAACATTGATGTAATCTGGCAGCTAAGGAGAGTGGACTGGAATGTACTTAGTGAACAATTGAAAACTTCATTGTACTAGTCACTGGGGATCAGTCGAAGCCATTGAGTGAGCATGTGTACTGTGTGCCCATCACATTCAAAATGAGCTAGTAGAGCAATAAATCTGCGTCAAATTTTGCATTAAGCTTGAACATTCCTTCTTGGAAAGTGATTGGATGAATCAGAAGTCCGCAGCTATGGGCAACTGGTGACAGGCAGCTTCATAATGACAATGTGCCCACTCACACATCACATCTCATGCAGTTTTCTGGCAAAACATTAAATCACCCATGTGACTTAGTCCCCCTACAGCCCAGATTTGGTGCCCTGTGACTTCTGGCTTTTCCCAAAACTAAAATCACTTGTGAAAGGGAAGAGATTACGACGGGCCAGCGGATGGCAATTGGGGAACTGTGTGAGGTCCCAAGGTGCCTACTTTGAAGGGAACTGAGATGTCATTGTCCAATGTACAATATTTCTTGTATCTTCAATAAATGTCTCTCTTTCATATTACACAGCTGGATACCTTCTGGAGAGACCTTGTATATGGCCTGGAATCAAGCAGAGGCGGAGAAAGTGGCTCCTCTCAATGTTATTTTAATACACTCAAAAATGTGTTGCTTCCTCTCCCTTAATTTTGAGCTGTTTGGAGGTCTAAGTTCCCAAGGGAGAAGCGCTCCCACCAGACATCACAACAGTGTTAGGAGAGGAATTCAAACAATTTGGACATTTTGCCACTAAACCAGTAGGCAAAGGAGTTTACTCTCCACACTGATACAGGAGAACAAAGGGTTATTTGTGCTGTTCCTACACAGTAGATAATGGAGGATGATAAGTGGAACCCAGGGTCATCTTAGCACTTCCATGCCCAGTCCCCTTTTTCAATATCCTTACCTGAGGACATGAGAGAGGAGAAGGAAGGGAGAGGGAAACATTGATGCGAGAGAGAAATACCAATCAATTGCCCTATATGCACCCTGACCAGTGATAGAACCCACAGCCTAGGCATGGGCCCTGACCAGGAATCAAACCTACAACCTTTGAGTTTACAGGACAATGCCCAACCCCCTGAGCCACACTGACTGGCAAGGGCTGATTTAGGTTCTTTAGGCAATGAAGTTTTGGGTCACCTTACAAGGTACAAACCACGAGTATCAGAGATCCTGGCTGAGGGAAGAGGAAACATGGAATATGAAGAGAAAGAATGAAGCTTATTAATTGCAGCCTTGTGAGCAGTTACAAGTTACTGAAGAGTTATGCACATTTTCTTCCTTGGTGTGTGTATTAATTTCTCATTTATCTTACTGTATATGGGATTTAGAGCGTTGCTTTGCTAGTTAGTGTTGAGATAACAATGTTCAGATGGACCTGTGGCTGAATTCTATCTGTGCAGGGTAAGTTACATGGTCAGGAGATGGGATGAATAATGTGACTGTCTCCCAGAAGCTGACATGATATCTTCTGGGACTTTGTCTCCTCATTTTGGAGGAAGGATGAGAACATCTTTTATACAAAGGATGATTGCAACTTGTTAAGTAAAAATAAAGAGTTGTTTTTCTTGTGGGAAGTTTAATTGTGTTTAGAAGTGCATGCATGTGGATGCTAAATGGCCCAAGGAGACACACCGCAGCAGATAATTAACTTGTTTCTCAGACTGACTCAAACTCACCTTTCTACTCAGCTTTTGGTGCTGGCCTGGGGCTCAGCAAACTCTGTTTCTCCTTTGCCAGCTGACTCCTTATTGGGATCAGCCAGTGGGGCCCAGATGGAGATGGCAAGGCCAGGGGAGGAAGGAGGAGCTTGGCCCTTTCTGTGTGCTTCTTCCTCTTTGCTTCCTGTTCCTTTGTCACCCCAAAACACCTCTTCTACCCAGCAGAGGCTGATGTTTCAGTAACAGTCATTGATACCAACTGCTTAGTCCTCCTTCCTCAAGTGTCTGCCCAGTACCCTGGCACATAGGACTACCCCTCCACACAAACCCCCCTTTTCATCTCAGACACTGAAATTAACCTTACCAGAGATCTTGGGTTTCAGCTCTCTGGGGTCTCCCCAGTCTCCTAAAATTAAACAATTAAAATTTTTTTTCCCTATGAGTGACAGCTTCCTGCATGATACCTTAAATGTTCTCTTTTTGTTTTTTTAGTTCTTTAATACCGAATTAACAATCCTTTATATTGAATTTCCTCTGTTGAAATAAGGGAGGCTTTTATCTCCTGATTAGGTTTTGACTGACAGATTTATCCCAGAGCATCTATGAACTCATGGGTTTGGTGGGCTTCTTTTTCTAATCTATGTTCAAGTTTACAGCTATTAAATTAAAAATGCTCAACCATTTACAGCTCTTGGAAGTTATGTACCCAACCAGTAGTTAGTATACCACATTTTGGAAACCACTGCCCCAGCACAGTGACACCTATTGACTCAGTTACGGCATCATTCACATTCATCTCCATAGCTGTAAAGCTACTGTCCTCTGAGGTAGGGACTATACCTTTTTTTCATTTGCCCCTGTGCCTAGGAAAGAACATGACCCATATTAAAGCTTTCAGTAAATATTTCTCCAGTGAGTGAATAAATGAATGAATGATAGTTAAATGATTTGGAAACCAAATGCCCTACAAAGAAGCCTACTTAAACCACAGTGCTGCCCTGGCTGGTGTGGCTCAGTGGACCGAGTGCCAGCCCATGAAATGAAAGTTTGTCAGTTCGATTCCCAGTCATCACATGCCTGGGTAGTGGGCCAGGTCCCCAGTTGGGGGTGTAGAAGAGTCGATGTATCTCTTGCTCACACATCAGTGTTTCCCTCTCTCCCTCCCTTCCCCTATCTCTATAAGTAAGGTCTTTAAAAAAAATTTTTTTTAACCACAGTGCTGTGGAAATAAAGACCAAACAAATGGGAAAAAGACTATTTAGTACAGCCCATATAACAGGGGAGTCAGCCACCATCTGTGTTTTGGCAGAATCAAGGGCAGAGGAATGGGAAAGCCTATTGTGGAAAAAAAAGAGAAAGTTTCAGATATGCCTTGATTGAAGGCTGTCGGCATGGTGGAACTGTCGGTGACCAACAAGAAGCAGGGTACACTGTGTGATTGGTTAGACGTGCATATTTGGCCTTCTCTGGTTGGTTGTAAGATGGAAGTGGGAACAAAAATTAGAGAAGGTGTCAGTTATTGATAAATCCTTACCATTTGGGGCCTATTGCTGTAGAAATCATTGTTTAGCTTCCTAGATTGTCAACAGAGATACAAGGCTGACTTCTGAGTTCAGTGGAGATAAGGGGTTGGTTTCTTGGGCAGGTCGCTGCACGTTATGGATCAAAGTCCTAATTTTATAGAGTGTCTGGCATTGTTTGTACATTCAGTCTCTCAGTAATTAAGTTTGTTTCTAGTCATACTGTAAAACACAACTGTTTGATCATGATTCTGTGGAAATACTCAATTTCAGAAGATGCCACCAATTGAATTAGGGGTATTTGTGGCTCCACCCATTAGTGGAGCTGCCTGTGCTGGAGGCAGACACTTCAGGAGTTAGTGTCACAGAGACAAGGCCACCAAAGCAAGTAACTGAAAAACTTCTGCTATTCCAGATCTTGGGGAGAAAAACTAAATATCATTGGCTAAAGAATAAAGAATTCAATATAACAGATAATCATCATTTCACTCATTGATTCACTGACATTTATGTTGGTGGTGAACTTCTTCAAAGTGGGCTATTTGGGGAGCGAGAGAAGATGTAGCAATAATAGTAGTTTCAAAAAAATCCCTAGAGCCCTGACTGGCATGACTCAGTTGGTTGAGTGTTGTCCCACAAAGCAAAAGGTCACCAGTTCAATTCCCAGTCAGGGCACATGGCTGGGTTGTGGGCCCCTTCCCTGGTTGGAGTGCAGCAAGAGGCAACCAACTGATGTTTCTCTTACACATCAGTGTTTCTCTCCTTCTCTTTTCCCCTCCCTTCCCCTCTCTCTAAAAATAAATAAGTCTTAAGAAAGAAAGAAAGAAAGAAAGAAAGAAAGAAAGAAAGAAAGAAAGAAAGAAAGAAAAGAGAAAGAAAGAGAGAAAGAAAGAAAGAAAAAGAAAGAAAATCCTTAAAGAACTTCCACTTTTTAATATGTCTTTCATGAAGAGATCAGTTTCCCTACTTGCTTGCTGAAACATTTTCCCAGCCCTAGCCTCCGAGAACACACAGGTGCCATATCATTTGAGTCCAAAGTATGTTGGAACTTCTTAAAGAGAGTCTGTGTTCTGACATGCCTTCTTCCTCTAGGAACGTTCTTCCATGAGTGGTTTATTAAAATTATTTGGTGGCTCTGTAAGTTCTTACAAGCTTCTCACTACACAGTAAGTTCTAATATTAATTTCAATCATTATAAATAATTAATGATTATGGGTGCATTCCCATAATGCACCGTTTAGCTCAGTTTAGACAAAGAAACCATTTGTACAGAAAGGATACCACTTTGCAAACCAATAGCTCAATTGTATATCCTAGAGTTACCTTTTAACATATTATACTTGTTTTCTGTGTGGCATATTTTCCTTTGCCCAAAGGATAAAAGATGCCCCGGGTTTCAGATATTCAATGTAAGCAGAAGTCCCTGGACTAATTCGTACAGTCACACTATTTTCCATAATGCATATTTAATCTGGATGGTATCTCTTGCTACTAATCTCTTCCATCAGCATTGGATGTGAGGAAATCCTGCCTTCTCATGACTAGCAGAGGTAACACGGTTGTTGCAAAATTGCAGCAGGATCAAAAAAAACCAATCAGATAATGAAGGTGACAATCTGACAAATATTAGCAGACTATGATTTCCAGTAACTTCTCTCCCTCCTCTCCCATTCACAGGGAGGCTCTCACACCCACACCCCCTTCTCTGACCTCTGCCCTGATTACTGTCCCTGAGTCCCCTCCCCACACATAACACCTGTGTCAAATGGATTCTATCCTTGAACCTGACACTTCTCACCTTGGATTCTCATTTAACCTCAAGGGGATGGCCACAGTTGAAGAAGGAGAATAATATAGGATCAGGTCTGCAGTTCAAACCATAGACCAGGTTGTGGAGTTCACAGTAACAGAAAACCTGACCGAGGTTACAGGTGCACAGCACACGCTCATAGTTGACCATCGGAGATCCTATCAGGTATTTACACAAGAAGGGATCTGATAATGGTGGAACTAAGCTGTTACCTGGAGGAAAATTAAGCAAGGTGGAAGCAGCTGCTCTGCTGGGTAGTTCAAAAGAGTAATCACTGTGGCGGCTGTGTTAAGGAGATTTGCCACTAAATGTCAGCAATGTACCACGAAGATTTATGACATTATTCATTTCACTTGACCAGGCACTGATTTAAGGGCTGGGATGTAAAGTATTATCTCTATTTTACCCATGAAGAAACTGAGGCACAGAGACATTCAGTAACTCACTTAATGTCTCACAGCTGTGAAGTGATAGAGCCAGGATTTAACCCAGACCTGCTGACCTCAAGTCCCATGCGCTTTCTCTTAGGTCACACTATAGGGAAAGAAAAGCAAAAGAATAGAATTGGGAAACAGATAAAAAATAGCCTAGTCCCATAAGAATTTAATTTTTTCCAAACAGAATCTTTCAGAATTATGTTGCACTACCTGGTATTTTTTAATGTTGCCTTTTTTATAAATTGACTTTTTACAGACAATATGAGTTAAATTCACATTAACAATCACTTTTTGACACAAATGATTAATATTGTAAATAGGTTATTCTCAATATTAATGATCCCATATTAAGAAAGATTATACCTGTGAATCTTTGGTAACAAAAAAATTGTAAAAATAATTATTTGATGAGTGATCACTTGGAATATAACCATATGTCATCATATATTCATTTAGGTCATATTCTATAAAATATCCAATTTGAAAGCAAGGATTATACCTCAGTCTTTTTTTTTTCTTTCTGGTTCCAACCCCAAGTCCCTCAGGGAGAGTATTGTAAAAAATAGATGCTTAATAGTGAATAGAATGAAAATTTTTTCTTATTTACCCAACTTCACATAGGTGTTATTTGTGACTCCCTTCTGTGAATTTGTTTAAAATATTGAACTCCTCAAAGATTTTGCATACATCATTGTTTCGCAAGATAATTCTATCTGTGGGGCATGTATTCAGAAACTCAAAATCCTCAGTTGTTCAAGGCTCAAGAGTACTAGAGTAGAACATTAGTATTTTTGCCAGGAAGTCAGAATTATAAAATTCTTAGCCTGGGATGTACTTCTTCACTCTGATTTAATCCAGGTACTCAATTCTATTCTCTTTTGTCAAGTGGTATATATAAAGAAATATATATTTATATAAAGAAATATATATAAATATATATATTTAAATATATATTTATATAAAGAAATATATATAAATATATATATTTAAATATATATTTATATAAAGAAATATATATAAATATATATATTTAAATATATATTTAAAGAAAGTATTTAAGGCTAGTTCTTCCCAGAAATTAATTCCAGGCCCTGCCGCATCTGGTAAATCTGGCTGGGGCAATATCCAGGAAGAACATTAAAAGTGACAAGTGGTCCCTTCAGGCTGCCTATGGTAAAATACAAACCAGATATAAAGACAAACTACTGAAGGAACTATTTAGTTTTGTAGCTGAATTTAGAGAAAATTGAGGATCTAGGGTAGTCTTTATGGCAAGCAAAAAATTCTCAAAGTTAGAAAATGCAAAGATGAAATCTGAAGTTTTGCCAATAAAATTTGTTCTCAGGATAAATTTTGAGGTAAATCCTCGAAGTCAGGGATGCAACTGTAAAAACATTTTCCCATTTTGAGATGTCAGAAAGATTTAAGGGTATACCTCCTGGACCTTCTTTTTTATATAAGAGGGATTCTAAGCATCTTAAGGGCGCTGTCAGAGTTTGGGGGTAATTTATTATATAACAATATGTAAGTGAAACACCAACTTTAAAACATTTGCCAATCCTTTGTGTCCAAGGTGTGGCATCTCCGTGTTTCTTTCATTTGCATTTTTCTGGCTGCCAGTGAGTTTGAGAAGTTCTTTTTGAATCCTTGTGAATCCCCTGTAAATTGGCTAACATGGTTTGGAAGGGGCAAAAAGGTTACTCTGAATTTGCCAGATGAAATCAGCTAAATGGGATCAACAGTGGTGCAGATGTTGGTGGAGAGATATTTCCAAAGAAGAAAATAATCCCAGAATGTTGGTTTGGCTGTTGGTCCATCCTTATACAGGACTAGTAATGTTGTAGCTAACTTCAGGAGACTTATTCAACAGATTATGGCCTCTACCCCCTTGATTTCAGGAATGGTGGCATCTGGGTTTTAGAAATTACAATCCAAATGGCCAAATGTACAATTCTGGGGCGGCTGCTGTCATCTGTACTGAAAGTGGCAGAAGCCCTAGAGCCCCTAGCAGGAATCAAGCAGGAAACTACTGGGTCAGAAGCCTTGCTAATTAAAAGGAAACGAGGCTGCAATTGTGCTCTTGTTGAGGCGGAAACAGCTGGGTGAGGACAGAGGGGCTTCAAAACACCCTCAAGCCCTGATCTGTGTGGCCCAGTTGGTTGGGTGTTGTCCCGCACAGCCAAAGGTCGCTGCTTTGATTGCTGGTCAAGGCACTTACCCAGGTTACAGGCTCAGTCCCTGGTCGAGGCATGTATGGGAGGCAACCCATCCATATTTCTCTCTCACATTAATGTTTCTTTCCCTTTCTTGTTCCCTCCATTCTCCTCTCTCTAAAAAACAAATAAATAAAATCTTTAAAAACAAAAAGCTCCCTCCAGCTCCCATGGATTGGCAGTCAGCAATTTTCAAATCAGGAATCGGATGTTTCCAATGTTTATACCTGGGAGCGGAAGAACAAGACAAAGGAATGCCTGCAGACTCTCTGAGTCAACTTCTCATATAAGAAGAGATAACAATAAAGCAAGTCCACTAAATATATGCCAATGAGTTCAAAGGTGTGAGGAAGCTAAGAAAAGCTCTCTCATGAATGTGAATTATGCACATAGGAAGCTGACTGGCTTTTAATACTTAAAGTGTTAGAATTAGTACCATCTTATTCCAAAAAATTTAATTTATATTAAATCAACTCAGTATAAAAATGCTAATATAAGCTCACTCTTCATTTCCTTGATGAATACATACTTTCATTCTTAAAGTAGAAAGATGTAGGGGAGGAAAAATGAAAAACTCTTTCTTTACTGAACTTTCCTGAAAAGGGGCCAAGGAAGAAATTAGCTTCAAGTTGAAGGCTTTTAAAGTAACTCTTTCGAATGGTGGGACCAAATCTTCACACTGCATAGGTCTCTTTTATTTTGACACTGTCAACTGTTAAAATGAATTGTTGTTTTTAGTAAGTATTGAAGTATAATTTACATGTGATAAGATGTACCCATTTGAGCTCTGCAGTTTGATGAATTTTGACAAATGTAATCCTGAGTAATCATTACCACAGTCAAGACATGGAATGTTTCCATGTATCCTAGAAATTCCCTCCCACATCTCTGTGCTCAATTTCCAACCCCTATCTAAGGCAATCATGGATCTGTTTCTGTCACATTATATTTGTTTTCTCTGTTCTAAAATTTCATATAAATAGAATCTTAGAAATGTATTTTTTGTTCCCAGATTCTTTTGCTCACCATAATGTTTTGAGATTTATTCATGTGTTTGCATGCTTTGGTAGTTTGATTCTTTTGATTGTTGACTAGTATTCAGTACTGGGACTTTACAAATATTTATGTTATTTATTTATCTGTTGAAGGTTTGTGGCTGTCTTCAGTTTTCTTCTATCATAAATAAAGGTGTTATAAATATTTATGTATAAGGTTTGTGAAAATACGTTTTCATTTCTCTTAGATTAATACCTAGCAGTACAATTGCTGGATCTTACGGTATGTGCTTCTTTTTGCAGGAAACATAGTGTTTCTCCAAAGTAAGTAGACCATTTTACACTCCCATCTTTACCATAGGAGAGTTCCATTTGCTCCTTATCCTTATCAACACCTAGCATTGTCCATCGTTTTAATGTCAACTATTTTGTTTTATTTTGTTTTCCCCACATCGTGCAAATAGATGTGTTACTTTTAGGTAACTCATTCTGTAGTGCTCTTTGGTTTTTTGAAATTAACTCTTGAATTTATGAAAAGAGTCAAGAGAGGCTGGACACCCAGCAGGGAACAAGTACAAAGCATTATGCACATTGATAGATTTAGTTCGCGGAGCCAAGGGCAAAGGATTTCTTTTGGGTTTCTCACGGTAATTGAAATGGATTTTTGTCTTTAAAATTGTGGAAGAGTGGTTAGGAAGTAGGGACAGCAGGCTCTGGGAAGAAAGGACTTGGCTTTTTCAGGGAAGCAGAAACTAAACTATACAAAGGCTGACCTTAATCTGGGTCATAATCTTATCAGCCAGCACAGCAGTCCTGGGAGAGGTCAAAGGGACTGGAGGGAACTGTGGCAAAGCAGAGAGGAGCAACCCCTCTGCAGCTTCACCAGGGGGCAGTGCAGACTCAGGTGAGTTTTCAGAGAAACCAAATTTAAACCAGTCAGTGCAATTTCCCTGTTTTAAATGTTGGCAATTAATTCTAGATGGCTCAAGCACTGGATGGAAACAAGCCTGCAGACCTCATGTTTGCGCCTTTGCCCTAAACAGAACTGGTTTTCCAAAACAGTCACTGCAAAACAGTCACAGGGCATCATTCCTTCCTGAGAACTCCTGGAATCACCTTCCCGTCCCTGACACGGCCAGACCTGCCGCGTTTTGCAACCCGTGCCCCACTTCTGACAAATGAGCACATATACACTCCCAGACACCCACGCCCCTGTGTTGAGAATCTTTGTATCTTCCAGGTGTCACCAAAGCCAAGATTTTATTAGCTTTGCTTTCCTGATGTCTGGCTGATAAAAACATTTGCTTTTGCGCCTGTTTTTCCAAACATGAAATGATCGTTTTAAAATGTGCACACATCTCAAGTGGCTTTACCTTTGGCCTAGTGTGTGAGGTACACTCTGTCCCCTGCCACATGGGGGTCAGGGCCATAATTCCAACCAAATCGAGGCACCCTGGTTGACACGCCAGCACCCACCTCTGCCCCTTCCATGGCTTCCTGCACTCATTCCCTGGGGCGGCCAAAACAAAGTGTCCAGACTGGGCAGGTAGCTGAAGCAACAGAAACTTGTTCATTTTCAGTTCTGGAGGACAGAAGTTGTCTGTGAATAGGCAGTTTTATTTATCCATGACAAATAAGTTTGTCTTTTATTTCCTTCTCTTGCTCTATTATACTTGATAAATCTTCCAGTTCAATGTTAAATGCAGGTGGTGAGAGTGGACATCCTTGCCTTATTTTCAATCTTAGAAACCCTTCTCCTGAAATCGCCAGGACATATTAGCAATGAGGGGCAAACCAGAGAGCAAGTCTTTTCAGAAAGAAATTTCAAGGGGAAAAAAATTCATCCCAGAATGTTGGGTTACTGGCTACGCCATTCTTGCTCAGGACTACAATAGCCTGGTGGCTGGTACCCAGAGAGGAGTGTGACTTTTACCCCCTAGATTCTGGGGAAATCGACGTCTAGAGATTTTAGCAGTTATAGTCCAAAATTGCCAAATTTACAAGTCTGAGGTTGCTTCTAGTATTTATTCTAGCCCATGTGACGTGGGCACCTGAGGGTTTCTAGCACTGAAATTAGAAGCCTAGTTGGTTAAAAGCGAGGCTGAAATCTTCTATCCTGATGGTTGAGGCAGAAACACCCAGGGTGTCAGCAAAAGGAGGTGACAGAAGGCTTAAAAGTGCTCTCCAGCTTTGGCTGGTGTGGCTCAGTGGGTTGAGCACTGGCCTGCAAACCAAAGGGTCGCCGCTTCGATTCCTAGTCAGGGCACATGCCTGGGTTGCTGGCCAGGTCCCCAGAAGGGAGCACGTGAAAGGCAAACACACATTGATGTTTCTCTCCTTCTCTCTCTCCCTCTCTTCACCTCTCTCTAAAAATAAATAAATAAGATCTTTTTTAAAAAAGCAAAAAACAAAACAAAACAAAAAGAAAAAGCCCTCCAGTACCCATTCACTGGCAAACAGCAACTTTTAAGTCAGAAATGGAATAATTTCCAAGTTTTATACATGGCATCTGGAGAGCAAATTTGAGAAAACATGAAGTCTTTTTTTTAAAAAGAGTCATAAGATCTTTACTGACTGAAGTGTTTTCATCAAAAGTGTATAATATTTTGATAGGTAGTTTACCAAAATACTACAATTTCATTAGCTACAGATATGATACAGACAGATATAGAGGATAGAGATATATATGATGGCACAACCTAACACTGATTTATTTAGTGAACCATAAACTCTTTTAGAATGAAGAAGAAATCTTTGAAAGCCCATAAAGTAAACATAATTCAATCAGTCACAAATATTATATTTCAGCATATAATATTCCTGGGTACAAGCATATAATATTTCATGGTCAAGTATTTTCCCAAACATTGCCTCTTAATAAGTTTGAAAATAAAAAAAGAGTAAAAGGAAAGGAAAAGAAAGGTTTGTTGGATATTGCCCAGATCATTCAGGGGTAAGGACATTACCACATAATTCTCTAGGAACTTCCAGATTGAGGTTAGGATGATGGAGAGAATGTGGGTGGCTTGTAAAGCTGGTACCTTCAAATACATGAACAGAGAGGCGTGATGAGTACGACATCTTGGCAGAAAATTATGGCCCTGGATTATATATACAAAGTTTTTCAGTAGCATCCTTGTGCAAACATTTCACATTTGTCATAATAGTATCAGTGGAATTCCTAGGACAAAAATGTGCTTATTTTTTAAAAGCTTTTGAATGATGTTACCAAATGTTTTTTATCAACATTACACTCCAAGTCCACTGTGTGAAAGTTTGATTTTGCTTATTTAAAAAATCACTATTGCATTCTATTTTTTAAAAAACGTTTCAAAGGGCATTACTGTTTCGTTTGGTGTAAGAACTGTGAATAAGCTCTGAAATCACCTATGAAATGATTACCTGTTCAGCCTGCATATAAAACTTTCACATAAACAAATTATAGAAGTCTTTTAAACTTACTCCTCCTCCATAGATAATCAGAGATCCAGAAGTTTCTTTTAAAGCATTAAATAGATTCCAGTGGTTTCAAATTTTAATAATAATAATAATCACAAAGAAAAAAAAACGAGTATAAATTATGTAGGTTGGAAACATACTGACTTAAAACTTAAAGTATAAGATTTCATACTGTCCTTTTTCAAAAATTCTAATTTCTTCTAAACTACTTTCAGTTCAGAGAATCTAATGTAGCCTAGCTTACTCTCTGTTTTCTTGCTGAAAAATAAACTGAGAGATTTTTCATTTAAAAAAAAAAAGAAAGGGGAGGGAGGAAGGCAGGAAGGTAGTAAGAGAAGAAAGGAGGGAAGGAATTTGAGGGGAGAGAGGGAGAGAAAAAGGAAGTAAATGAGGAAAAAAGAAAGGGAGGAAAAGGAGAAGGGAGCCATCAAGAGAAACAAAGAGGTCTTATTCTTTCTATTCTCCCTCTGACCCATAGAATCTTTAAGAAATACTATGACATTACTACTGCATGCTCTAAGATTTGGGGCAATTCGTTATGTGGGAGAGTAGCAGAACTGGGGAATGAGTTCATATATTTTGACCTCAGGGTCCATGCTCTAGTCTATGCTGCTTCAAGATCCTGTAGATTTTATCTTGAAAAGAACAGCAGACTTGCTGGAAATGGGCCCAGGATCCAACTGTGAGAATAACATAGATAGACTTGACTCACAACCTTGGCAAATCTCCTATGTCAAAGTTGGGCCCTGATTAGGAGGAAGTGGGTAGATGCATTTGAGAACATACTGATTTTCAACTTAGAGTGTTGGAATTTATGCTATCTTTATTTAGAATTGTCTTATGCTAAATCACTCTTAGTTCAAAGAAACTAATGAAACCTAGCACACTCTTTATTTTCTTGCAAAAGAATAAACCGAAAGATAAAGAACGGAGGAAGTACATTGGTACCCTTGAACCCTATGAATCTGCAGAATTGACCCATTTATTTTTACTAAAACCCATCTTTGTCTAGAATATTCCCCTGCTCTATCCTGATTTCCTCACTTTCCTACAGGCTTCTCTTGTGAGCACTCCCTAAATAAGTCATTTGCACAGGAACCCCATCCCAGGTTTGGCTTCCACAGAAACTAACTAATGCTCATGATTCAGGGATGAAGAGATCAAAGAAAGAGAGGAGAGTCCCCCCATACCAACCGTTCTAGTGACCTATCTAGAGAATATGTGCTTCCTGTCCTTCAACTTTAGGCTTTCCTGGGCCAGAAGTTCTGGTTCCCAGGTGGAAGACTTCTACTAGGGTCACAGTCAATATTCCACTAAACCTAAAGTCACAGCTGCAGATCTTTTTGAGCTCATCATGCCTGTGGACCAATAGGCAAAGGAAAGAGTTACTATACCAGCAGGAGAAATTCACATAGATGATTCCATGAGAGGATAAGGTTGCTGCTACATAAGAAAAGCAGCAAGGAGTAGGTATGATACCCCAGGAATTCACCTGGTTTCTCCTGGTACCTCCATGTCCAAGGAAACAATAAATGGCAATTTGCACTAACCACTGCCTAATGAGAGCTTTGTAACCAGAGTCTCACAATTTTCAGAGATGAAGCTCTGAGTTACCTCATTAGACAAGCAACCTAGACAACTAGAAGTCCTGCCAAGTAAGAGGGAATCTAGAATTGGTGGGAAAGCGGGGAGGGGGCAGATTAATAAATATTCATTGTATTATCAGACCCAACTGCAGCAGCAGGATCTGTAACTTGTCTTCCCTAATCCTACTATTATAAGATTTTATTTTTGACATTGTGACTGGCCACCATCTTAAAGAAAAGCACTGACAGGCTGGAGGGCAGTAATATGGAACACAGGTAGGTCTGAGTAGTATAAAGGGCAGACGCTAGTAGATGTTATTTGTGCCCTGCCCTTTCCCTTAGGTCTTCCCATTCGGTACACTCCAGCCAACTTCCAGCTGCCAGAATCCACATCTCTGTGCCAAAGCCTCCTTCTAAATTTGTGAGTGAGCGTTCTGTCTGGGCACAGCACACTGGAAGTGCCAGAGACTTAACTTCTGCAAACATCCCTCAAGCACTCACTGATCAGCGTTAATATCAGAATACCCCATCACCACTCAGGAGTAACTATTTGGAGTTGTGTAACACTATTTCAGAGTTAATTATCCAGGAATTTAGCTCAAGTTGCCATCAGCATGGACTTACTGGATAAGGCAGCTTATTGGCTGCTTTCCTGTCTCTTCACTATCCTCCAAGTTTTTCCTGCACCTCCAAAAAAATCTGCTTGCACATGGATCCTCATCTAAGGGTCTGCTTTTGGGGAACTCAAATTCATATAACAACTTGGAACCAGGTATTTAAACAATTTGTATTGATAACGTAAAAATAGAGAGGTAGGCAGACAGATAAAAGATAGGATGGATGGATGGATAGGTAGGTAGGTAGATAGATAGATAGATAGATAGATAGATAGATAGATAGATAGATAGATAGAATTATGGATGGATGGATGGATGGATGGATAGTTAATACATAAAAACAAGAAAAGAATTATTGGGAAGAAAAAGGATCACAGACATTTTTGTCTGGAAAATTTGTGTTGATTATATTCATATTTTTTACTGAATATTTTAAAATTACAAATTGCCTTTAATTTCTTTCAAAAGATTTATTGTGAGGATTTTCATACTTACACAAAAATGGATAGAATAGTATCATAAATTCCCATGTACTCATTTTCCAGCCTCCAGCGATTATTTATTTATAGCAATCTTGTTTCATTTATACTTTCACCCACTTACCCCACTCTGTTATTTTGGACATACCCCAGATATCAAACCATTTTTTAAAATTCTGTTTTAATTTTTTTCTCCCCTTTATTCCCGGCCACCCTGCACCCCTCTCCCACTACCATTACCTCCCCCCACTTAGTTCATGTCCATGGGTTGTACATATAGGTTCTTTGGCTTTTCCATTTCCTATACTATTCTTGACCTTCCCCTGTCTATTTTGTACCTACTATTTATGCTACTTATTCCCTGTACCTTTTCCTCCATTCTCCCCCCATCCCCTCCCCTCTGATCTCCATTTCTGTGATTCTGTTCCTGTTCTAGTTGTTTGCTTAGTTGGTTTTTGTTTTTCTATTTTTTTTAGGTTCAGTTGTTCATAGTTATGAGTTTGTTGTCATTTCACTGTTCATAGTTTTTGATCTTCTTCTTTTTCTTAGATAAGTCCCTTTAACATTTCATATAATAAGGGCTTGGTGATGACGAACTCTTTTAACTTTACCTTATCTGGGAAGCACTTTATCTGCCCTTCCATTCTAAATGATAGCTTTGCTGGATAGAGTAGCCTTGGAGGTAGGTTCTTACCTTTCATCACTTGGAATACTTCTTTCCAGCCCCTTCTTGCCTGTAAGGTTTCTTTTGAGAAATCAGCTGATAGTCTTATGGGAACTCCTTTGTAGGTAACTGTCTCCTTTTCTCTTGCTTCTTTGAAGATTCTCTTCTTACCTTTAATCTTGGGTAACGTAATTATGATGTGTCTTTGTGTGTTCTTCCTTGGATCCAAGTTCTTTGGGACTCTCTGAGCTTCCTGGATCTCCTGGAAGTCTATTTCCTTGCCCAGATTGGGGAAGTTCTCCTTCATTCTTTTTTCAAATAGGTTTTCAATTTCTAGCTCTTCCTCTTTTCCTTCTGTCACCCCTATGATTCGGATGTTGGAACATTTAAACTTGTCCCAGAGGTTCCTAAGCCTCTCCTCATTTATTTGAATTCTTGTTTCTTAATTCTGCTCTGGTTGAATGTTTATCTGTTCCTTCTGCTCCAAATAGTTAATCTGAGTCCCAGTTTCCTTCCCTTTACTGTTGGTTCCCTGTATGTTTTTCTTTATTTCACTTTGCATAGCCTTCATTTTTTCCTCCATTTTGTGACCATACTCAACCATTTCTGTGAGCATCCTGATTACCAGTGTTTTGAACTCTGCATCTGATAGGTTGGCTATCTGTTCATTGTTTAGTCCTATTTTTAGAGCTTTGATCTGTCCTTTCATTTGAGCCATATTACTTTGTCTCAGCGGCCTGTAACACTGGAAGGGGCGGAGCCTTAGGTATTCTCCAGGGCAGGGCAACCCAGGTTACTGTGTTGTATTGCTATATATGGAGGAGGGGTCCGAGAGGGAGCAATGTCACTTGCTCAGCTCTCCCTGGCTTTCAGTCACTTCCCCCAGTACCCACAAGCAAATCGGGCCCTTCTGCTGCTGATTCCCGGGTGGGTGGGTTTGTGTGCATTCTAGGACCCTGTGAGTCTCTCCAACAAACTCTCCTGTGAGGCTAGGAGTTTCTCCCACTGCCACGACCCCCACAGTTTTTACAGCCAGAGGTTTTAAGGCTTTCTTTTCCCATGCTGGAACCCTGGGTTGCGACATCTGTCTTGCTCCCCAGCTGTTCCTCCCGGTTCATCCACACACAAATATGGGACTGCCTGGTCATC
The DNA here is from genome assembly GCF_021234165.1 of Pteronotus mesoamericanus. NCBI lineage: Eukaryota > Metazoa > Chordata > Mammalia > Chiroptera > Mormoopidae > Pteronotus > Pteronotus mesoamericanus. The sequence continues at coordinate 2,081,161 of NW_026555189.1, forward strand.
CAGCTACTGTCCATCTCCACCCCTCCTGCCAATCTGGATGAATGCTTCTTCTTTAACTCCTTGGTTGTCAGACTTACATACAGTTCGATTTTCTGGCAGTTCTGGTTATTTTTTATTTTTAAATTTGCTGTTGTCCTTCTTGTAGTTGTGCAAGGAGGCAAAGTGTATCTACCTATGCCTCCATCTTGGCCAGAAGTCCCAGATATCAAACCATTTTATCTGAAAATATTTTAGTGTATATGTCTAAAAGATAAGGGCTTTTCAAATAACTATTATCACATGTAAAGCAGTTAACAATTTCTTAGTTTCATAAAATATCAAATAAGTGTTAAATTTCCCAATTATCTAATAAATGTCATACGTTCTTACAGTTTATTATTTATATTGAGATCCAAATAAGCTTTCTACATTGTGCTTGGTTAATAATTCTTTTAAGCTTATTTTGATGTATAGTTTCCTTAATCTATCTCCCTCTTTTACTTACAATGCATTTGTTGAATAATTACTTGATATATTTTAATTTAACAAGATATGGCTAAATCTAACATAAATTATATTTTTACTTCCTATGAGTTGTGCAATTTATAACCCAGGGTTAAGGCAGTCCTTTGACATGATTTCTTCTTTTCTTCAGACTAACATCGGAAACTTGTATTTACAATATCATGTGGAAAGCATTCTCAACATGTAAATGCTTGGAGGCTGTGGAAACAGACATACGTATATGAAAGTAAAATTAGGGGCTCTTAGAAGCTGGATAAATAAAGAGAATGAGAAAGCCAGCAATAAATGCCAAATTACTTTCTAACTCTGGAAATTGATCATGTTACTTTGCTTAGTATGTTTCTATGGTTTTCCATTACACTGAGAATGAACTCCAAATTCTTACCCTGGCCCATGTGATCGGGGTCTGACTTTGCATTTGACCTTATGAGCTCTCCCTCTCCCTTAGGACACTACAATCGTAGACCTTCTCTTCTGGCCTTTCTCTTCTATGCATGTGCTGCTTTCTCCGCCCAGGTAGTGCTGTTCCTAACTCTAAATGTGCCCCCTCAAGATGGAGGACTGAACAGATGTAGAGTACTCCCCAAGCTTAAAAAACATATATCCAAAGATAAAAATAAGAGGAAAAATGTTGCAGTGGCCACCAGGGGAACTTAGCCACAATAATATGCAGAAATCAAAACTGCATGTCCTGGGAACATAAATAGTACAACCACTTTGGAAGCCAGTTTGGAATTTTCTTACAAAATTAAACATATTTTTATCATATGATCTAGCAATCACACTTCTTGGTATTTACTCAAAGGAGGTGAAAACTTAAATCCACGTAAAAATCTGCACATGGGTGTTTATAGCAGCTTTATTCATAATTGCCAAAACTTGGAAGCAAGCAAGATGTCCTTCTGTAGGTGAATTGGTAAGTAAACTGTGGTATATTCAGACACTGGAATATTATTCAGCACTAAAAAAAATGATCTATTCAAGCTATGAAAAGACATGGAAGAAGCTTAACTTGCATGTTACTGACTCAAAGAAGCCAATCTGAAAAGGCTGCATACTGTATGATTCCAACTATATGACATTCTGGCAAAGACAAAACTATGGAGACAGTAAATATATCAGTGGTTTCCAGGAGTTGGGGGCACTGGGGAAGAAGGAAGAATAGCTGAAACACAGAGGACTTTTAGGACAGTGAAAATACTCTGTATGAACTACAATGATGGCATTATACATTTATCCAAATCCATAGAATATACAAAACCAAGAGTGAACACTAAGGTAACCTATGGACTCTGGGTGATTATGACATGTCAGTGTAGGTTCATCAATTGTAAAAAACATATTACCGTGGTGAGGAATATTAGTAGTTGGGGAGGCTGTGTATGTGTGAGGACAAAGGTATGTGAGGACTCTCTGTATTTCCCCCCAATTTTACTATGAACCTAAAGCTGTTATCAAAAAATAGTCTTTAAAAAAAAACTATGGGGTTCATATGTGAACCTAGACAAGATAAATCCTTTGAGAGCCACACCTTGAACTTATATTTAAAAATGGAATCACACCTGATAATAGTTTATTTGAGTATAGAATTCTGGATTGAAATGTGTTGTCACGAACTTAGAAACCAATAGCTATTATCCCTCTGTGAAAGAAGTACTGATAAATGGACTTAGAAAAGTAAAGACAGCATTGTGTCATAAGAGAAGAGTTAGTGAAGAGAGAAACCAGCAAAAATTGGTTGGAAAAATGCATTGATTATAAATTGTATATTATTTAGAAAATTTAAATATTCACTTATTCTAAATAACTTGTCTTTTTTATAAAATAATGCAAGAAAACAATAGCATGGAAGATAGGAAGGGAGCATTTTGAGGGAATTTAAGTTGTGCTAAGGTCTTGATCTTATTCAAGAAGAGACTAGAAATATAAATTTACATAGATATTATTTTTTAAAATATAACATTAAGTGTACATGCTAAAATTTTGAGTAACCATCAAAGGAATTGAAATAGAATATGATGAAGTTAAAAATTGGAAGTCAAAAAAACTTAACTCATCCAATAAGAGACAGAAAAAGAGAAATAAATAAAAAGCAAGTGCCATTGGCATAGGATAGACAGATAGACACATGGAATAAAGATAGCCCAGAAATAGACCCACATCTGTATGGTCAGTAATTTTCTTACAAAGGTGTCACATCAATTCAGCGGGGTAGATCACGTCTTTTCAACAAATAACAGAGGGACAACTGGATATCCATATAGAAAAAAGGTGTGCCTTGATCCCTGAACCCACCACTGTGGGCTACCCAGGTATATTCACTTCTTAAAATGCACTGAACCATATGCCTAAGGTGTGTGTGTGTATTGCACATAAAATAATATCTAGTTTTTAAAATCTTCATTTAATCCTTCCTCTCTCCCTCCCTTTCTCTCTAAAAACAATGAAAAACAAAAGTCCCCAGATGAGGATAAGAAAAGAATAATAATGAAGTCTTTATTAGAGATGATTATGTCTAATTTCTCCACAACCTTTGTTCTCAGCATGATACCTCCTCAAAGAGGCTCTCCATAACCACTCTAGGCCATGAATACCTTTAGCATTCTGGACAATACTGACTTCAGCCCGAAAGAGGTAAAATGTTATCCAGCCAAGATTATTTATCCCTCCTGGTCTACAGCCAGCCCCCACCTCCCATGTTCACTGGCTCTTCCCCTATATGTTTGCCCCATTCCCTCCCATGTCCTCCAGCACCTTGAACTACCCATTATCTCCTTGCCTCCCATTCCAATCTCCTCATCTTTTTCCACTTCAAATGCTTACCAAGCTGCCTCCTGCAAGGTGAGCAGTAACAGCAACCATTCTTGATTATTAGTTTGAACTTTGGGACCCCAAGTGTGCGCTGCCTTCTGGGTGTCTGTGTGGTTTGTTCATAGGTACTGTGTGTTCAATACCTGATGAATTGCTGCTGAGGATCCAAATCTTTTCTGATGTCCCTAGAGCAGAAGGCCTTGCAGGAAGGTGGAATCAAAACTGGATTACTACCTTTTTTCCTCCAATTGCTACTTGCTCAGCCCCCTGAGTCTGATGCTAACTCGGGTCTTGCAGGATGCATTCTAAGGAGGGGATGCCAGACACTGTCCCTGGAGAACACAGAAGCTCAGCAAGGCTGACATGCATAGTTACACAGGTTGTGCATTTCACAATATGCCCTGGTAAGGCAGATAGAGGGGTCTGAAATCCAGCTTTCAGTCCCCTGACCAAGCCATTCATGCTTAGGACTATGTCTTTTTAGCAGACAATTAGTAAAATTGCTTACTAATTTGTGGAAAGTACCATAGAAGCGAGCATCCACAATGAAATTTAGCCTGGGGAAGACAGGAAGGGACAGTGGCTTTGACCAGATTCAGAATTCCTGCAGCATTCAGGACCCTGAGATCCTGGAAGGCAAGGGCAAAAACGGACTTGTTTTACAGGCTTCCCTGAGTAGGTCTGAAAGAAGGCAGCCTGAAGACATGAGCCAGTTTTCAATGAGGCCCATTATCGATGTTTAGTAAACTAAGCGATTTACTGAAATCATCGACAGCCCCTGCCTGGCAAGATGCATTCCTCCACTCAGCTTTGGCCAAAGATGCCCACATTCCCTCTAAGGCCTACGCCCAGGTGTTTCAAAACCAATTACCAAATCAAACAGATTCTGTAGCTTGTCACCTCAGACCAACACACAGGCTCCTCCCTGTGATCCAGAGCCTATGGACCTGGGTGCTGTGCCCCTACGTTCTGGGAAGAATCATGCATTCCCCCAGGCATTAGCTGAGGATTTGAGTCACTTCTAAAGAGTCTAGGAAGAACACACATCTGAGTTAGAGTGAGTTGAACACCTTCACATGTCAGGCAGTTATTCAGGGAAGAGCTGCCCGCCTTCTTACATATCCTTGTCATAAGGGTTTCATCCTTTACTGGGTTCTTTTCAGAAGAACCAGTGGCAGTTGGCTTAGTAGTTGGAGTTCTTATGAAACAGCTAAAATCAGCTGTCTTGGCACTCAAAACATAATAGCAATGATCTCATGCTTACATCAAACAACTTTATTTATTTAGTTGCTGCATGTTAGTCTTCCCCCATTATACTTCCAGTTCCCAGAAGAGCACGGATGCATCTGATTTGTCCCCAGACGTGCCCCCAGGGCCTGGCACAAAAATCTGCTGAGTGGGAAAAAGGGTTGGTGGGTAATAAATGACATAGAAAACCTAAGGTTTGCGGTTGAAGCGGGACTCCTTTGAGCAGTATGGGCTGGGTGGGCAGAGTAGACAGCCATGACTTGACTTGACATTTGTTCCCCTAGAGCAGATCAGAGGAGGCAGAGTGGCGGGGAATGACAGAGCAGAAACATTTGGGCGCTAGTTGGGGTATGCAGGATATATAACATATGAAATTCCTCCTCCCTTAAACTCTGCTTTTTGGGGCATTGTACAGCCATACCAACTTATGTTTGGCCAGTACTTGCATGGTATATCTTTTTTGTCTTCTTACCTTCAGTCTTAGAATGTTTCTCTTGCTGACACTCTCTCATAATGTCTTTGTGGAGACTGACCCTAAGAAGTCTGAGGTAAGTCTTGGTGTGTTCCTGCCTATGACACAGTGATTCACTTCACTTTTATGTAACAATGAAGCATAAGTCACAGGACATCAAGACATAGAGAAGTCACATGTTCCACTTTCCTTCTCCTGCATACAAAACACAATGCCAGGTGTCACCTCCTCAGCTTATAGCCTCTGCTTGCTTGTGTTTTTCTTATGCTTTTCTTTAACTGTCTCTTCACAGCAGTCCTGACAAGGAAAATGTTCTGTCCCCTCTGATCATTTCACATTGGATAGAAATGAAAGACTCATGATGACACTGAATTAGTGTTCTTTTACCTTATTTGGAACATTGGTAAGCCATCTTTTCCCCAATTTTGCATAGAAGTATAAATGTCAAGTATAATTTTCAAGCAGAAAATTTTGTTGACAATTTGAAAACTGTGTAATTATGAGAAATAACATTTCAACAAGGGATATCGACACACTGCTTAAGTCTTTTTTTTACTGCACACAGACATGCCTTTATGGGGAAAGGCACATAGACCTTAGTACAGCTCACTTAGGAAACTTGTAATAGAGTAGTATACCACAAGGTCTCATGATCCTTCTAGGGAAGAGATTCTCCAATGGCTTCCAATAGACTTCGATAAAGCCTGGTACATAATGGATACCTTGGAATGACTGAAGGATGATTTCTTCTCCTCCTGGGTTCTAATTTTCTTATTCCTCTTGATTACAACAGGTCCATGGACTGGATGGAGAGACTATACACTCCTTAAGAGTCATTAGCAGCACCCAACATAGCGAAGAACTAATCTCCTGTTCCTTTGCAAGCTCCTCACCCACTTAACACACAATTCTCTATACCTGGTACAATCAAAACCACTCATCGAAGTGAGATAAATGGCTCTGAAGCCATCTAACTTATTTGTGCAATCCTGACTTAGGAAGAGCAAGTAAACATCCATCTAGAATGGAAAAAGGAGCTTTGTTTGCCCTCTCACTTTCTTTGACCTCTTACTTTCCTTCAGTGAGAGATGTCTTTCCTTATGGCTAAGCCAGAGCTTTGACTGAGTAATTGGAATAGCTCAGTCAGCCATAGGAGATGCTGTCTAGAACTTCCACACCAAGCCATGGTCACCATCAGGGGCTGGGTGACAAATCAGCTTCCTCATTAATTGGTAGTGGCTATATAGAACACAGTGCAAAAAAACCATCTGAGGCCTTATTTAGGCTTCGTGGAAAAAGAATTCTTTTTTAGGCTTTGTGGGAAAACATTGTTTAGTAGTCTGTACCTTGGTTTTTGTTGTGAAAAAGATCATCTAAAACTTGGAAATAAGGCAAAGGGATATATCTGTGTCCGTTTCAGTACCATGCCAGAGTGTTGTCTGAAAGAATACCTCAGGACCACTTGACTAAGGAAATGTAACTTTGCTCAACTTACAACTTAATATATTAACTAGGGGCCCAGCTCTGTAAGAGTAGTTATTAATTTAGAAAAAAACATAAAGGATCCAAATTATTTTTATCCACTGTAGATACATTTTGATCAATAGAGAACATAGACCCAAAGATAATGAGTGAATTGCTCTGTAGAACCTTGACCAATTTTGTATCTAATTTAGCAATCTAGTTCCTGCACCCTTTTATTATTTTAAGAGCATTATATTTTACATATAAGTTTCTAAAATCCTCTCTGAAACCAGCTTTGCCATCCTGCTGGTGCTCTCATTAATGGGTTAAATAAAACTTCAATGCATGTTAATCATGTGTTTGTATGATATTTTTAACATCTTCTGAAAATTATTCCTTGACATGTGGAAAGAGGAGGGAGGTGGAGTAGAAGTCGTGAGTTTTACATTCCTGGCCTGGAAGGCCAGAAGAGGTGAGGGGTTTGATGATGTTGTCCACACGGGTTTGCATTCCACAGCTCGCCCTAGGCCCTCCGTCAGCCAGGGAGCCAGCTGTGTCAGAAGAGATTTTCATATGTGTGATTGGTGGCCTGCTGGGCCCACCCCGTTCTCTAGTGTTGGGAGAGACCATGTTGTCTTTCAACACCAGAGGGAATTTTAGTGACTTAATGAAATCCCACCAACATTATGTAAGGAAGAGATATATCACTTCAAGCTTAACTCAAAGAAGTCGGTTTAAATAAAATTTTGTGTAGTTCAAAACCCTTTCCACATCCCAACATCTTTCCTAACATTCTGATCTAGCTCCTGTCCCATCATTCCTACAGCACTCTATAATTACCAGGATGGAGTAATAATAACTAATGTTCATTGTGTGCCTCCTATTTACCAGGTTAAGTTCTAAGTATTTAACATAGATTAAGTTATTTAATATGATAACCACCCTAGAAGAGGAGCACCATTAATTATCATCCTATTTATAGATGAAGGTACTGAAGAGCTAAACACAAGTAACTTTCCCCAGATCTCATAGCACATCAATGGTGGAACTGAGATTTGAACCTTGGAAGAATTCATGTCCTTACCCACTGCACAATTGTTCCTTTCACATTAAAATCTAACATGAATTATGCCCTGGCTGGTGTGGCCCAGTGGATTGAGCACCAGACTGTGAAGCAAGGGGTCACTGGTTCAATTCTCAGTCAGGGCACATGCCTGGGTTGCAGGCCAGGTCCCCAGTGAGGGGTGTGTGAGAGGCAACCACACATTGATGTTTCTCTCCCTCTCTTTCTTCCTCCCTTCCCCTTTCTCTAAAAATAAATAAATAAAGTCTTTTAAAAAATATATACTTTAATGTGAATTAAATTTTAAACAAACTTAGAATTAAAAGTTAAAAAACAAACTCAGTTTAAAAGCCTCAATTCTTGGGATAATGGAAAAGTTCTAGAAATGGAGAGTGGTGATGGTTGTACAACTTTGTGAATGAATGTACTTAATGCCACTGAATTGTACATTTAAACGTGGTGAAAATGGTAAATTTCATGTTATGTGTATTTTAACACGATTTTTAAAAGTTAAAAACTCCATTCTACTAAAAACTAACCATGTGACTTTGGACACAAATAAACTGCTAAGAAGGTGATGATAGTACCTACTTCATGGTTGCTGTAAGGATTGAATTGGTTAATCCACGTAAATTGCTCAGCAGAGTTTCTGGCAGCACATAGGAAGCCATAAATTATTGTTAGCTTAAATAAAAGGCAATAGGGATCGTTGTCAGGAAGAATAAAAGGCATGAACTTTATTGCTTGTCCAGGAAAGACACCCTGTGTTCTCCTAGGAGGGAGAAGCATTAGCCAATCAGCAGTGCTAGTTGCCATTTGATTCCAGAAGTTTGTTAAGTCTTGGCTACAAAAATTCAGAGCGACATTGGTTTTCCCACCATTGGACCTCAACCTAGAAAAGACATGCCAATGTGACCTTGTCTCCACAGCAAATGTGCTCAAATAGAAAGAAAAATAAAGCAATTATTATTCCTACATTTATGGGACCCGGATCCAATACCAGGCATTATTACAAAAACTTTTGCATTATTATCCTATCTCATCATCACAACTTTATGAGATTAACATTACTACTGCCCCTGTTTTTAGAGTAGAAAGAAAAAAAAAACCCTAAGATGCAGAGAAGTTAAAAATCTTATTTTTGGTCACCTGAATATTGAAGAGCAGACTCAAAATTTGCACTCGAGACTATGCACCTTAGTCTCTTCTAGCTGCAATAACAAAATACTATATACTGGATGGTTTAAACAACAACCATTTATTCCTCACAGTGCTAAAGTTTGGGAAGCCCAAGATCAAGGCGTTGGCAGATCTGGTGTCTTCTAAGGGCCAGCTTCCTGTTCTGCAGCTGGCCATCTACTCGTATCCTCTCCTGGCAGAGAGAGAGAAAAGCACATTCTCTCTCCTTTCTCTTCTTATAGGGACACTAATCTCATGACCTAATCACTTCCCAAAGGCCTTCCTTCCTAATACCATCTCACTGGGGGATAAGATTTCAACATGTGAATTTGAGGGGGACACATCCAGTCCATACAGTGTTATTCCTAAATGCCCATATTGTACCAATGTGTTGCACTGCCACCAAGAATTTGACATGTCTGGAGCAATATTAATTTCCCCAGAATTCAAAATACAAAACAAAACAAAACACTGCAGAGGAAGGGGAGAGCAGTCCTTCGACCTTAAAGCAGGGAGAGATGAGTAGAGTCCCCATTTTTTATAAGCTTCCCTGGAAAAATATTCCCAAAGTGACCTTTTCTCTTTCATTTCTCTTAACCCAACCAGGTCAAGTCTTAGTTTCGTCCCCTAAACTTCTTGTCCCTTAGTCTCATCCTACAGCCTTCACTCTGGAGGGGGCCAAATCAGGATCTGGAGTTAGGAAGATTTTTTTCAGGAGAAACCAAAAAAAAAGAAATGGGCATCTGAGATCCATCCGAATGTGTCCATGCAAGTGGAGCAGAGTCCCAGACAAACCAAAGAGGAGGACAGAGCTACTGGGATGGTTCACAAAGGGGAATGTACACAGCATCTCTCTTTGTAGAGCGTGCATCCTTCTTGGAGCCATTTACTCTAAGACCCATGATTACGTAAGGCTGAGTTTTAGGAGTCGGTTTGCGTGTTGTGGTGACAATGATATAAATTACAATGCTTGTGGTTGCAAGTAATAGCAACTGAGTTCGACTGTCTTTGAACAAAATGGGAGTTATTTGAGTATATATGAGGGTAGACCCCCCAAAAAACTGGAATTATCTTCTGGAGGGTGGGCCACTTGTGGTACAGGCTTGCCCCACTGGTGAGTGTTCTAGGAACCCATCTGTATCACTGTACCAGCTGGCATTATTGTGAGAGGCTGCATTCGGCTATAGTGAATTTTTTTTTTGAAGACTCTTTCAATGTGATTAGCCATTTCATGATGGATGATTTGTGAGAGCACCTGCCCACACCACACTGAAGGTTCAGCAGTTTTTAACCAAAAATGGCATGACCCCTGTGCATCACCCTCCCTATTCACCCAATCTCTCCCCCAAGAGACTTTTTATTGTTTTCCAAGATGAAAAAAGTCCTCAAAAACAAACCTTTTGCCAATGTGGAAGAGGTGAAAAAAAAAAAAAGGCAGAAGCCCTAAAAGGCATCAAAATCTATGAGTTCAAAAACTGTTCTGAGCAGTGAAAAAAATGTCTCAATAGGTGCATTGCATCAAATGGAGAGTACTTTGAAGATGACTAAAGTTTAAGCATGTAAAAATAAATACATAATTTTTTATAAATAAATTCTGATTTTTTGGCGTCCCCTCCGTATATACACACAAGTGCAAATACATATATGTATGGATTCGAGATGGCAATTGACTAAGTCTGGCATCAAGGCAACGCTAGAAGATCAGGCTTGAAAAATTGAATTGCTGGGACCAAGTGTCTCTAAAGTGTCAAGAAAGAGGAAGCACAACAACCACCATTTGTGGGAGACTGCCACCAGTACTCTTCATATCTTTCAATTGACATTCCATATCTTAAGAGGGTCATACGTTTGTTCATGATGCCCAAATTCCAGAGGCAGAAAGATGCGGAAAGAGGCAGGCTTTAGACCTCTGGCTTCTGTAGTTGGAGACAAAGCATTGCTTTCCACCAATATCTTACATCTGAGGAATGACTTCCAAATAGGGAGGTAAGTGGATGTTAAACAGTGTCCCTCCTTCCCCCCGAAAAAATCCATCACTACAAGGGCAGTAACATGTATTGGCCTCCCCCTCTTCTGATTTTTCATTCCTGTTTTGCTATTCACAGTGGGTATTCAAGAAGAAAGTATGAACTTTGTGTTCATTAATGACAATTTCTTGCACAAACATTTGTCTTAGCTAAAAATCATACCCGAACCAAAGAGTGGCATGGTTCAAGTTAGGACCTTCTCTACATAGAATCAGTTCATCTTGCACAGTCAGGAGAGAGTGCTCAGGGCAATGCCAAAGAGAGAGGTTACATTACATCCATCAGTGAATTACTGTCTATTATCAAAATAAGAGAAAGAACAGGAAGGGAAGCTAAACAAAAATATCTCTATGGTAAAATTCCCAGGGCAATTACTTGGGGCCAGAACACCATTACACAGATGGAATGACAGAAGAAGAACAAATAGTTTAGGACAAAAGCCTTCAGTTTGCTTGTTGATCTTCCTGTTTCCCATGGCTGGGATTCTCACTTTAGTCCTCTCCATATTTTGCAATATGATAAGAAAAGGTTTTTAATGATCCAAGACAGAATATTCTACCATGCTAGATGCAGTGTACTATATACTGTTATCCTAGCCAAGCAAGATTCCAAGAGTCTAGAATTGCCAGAGATCAACTGAAATCTTTCGTTTCCACCCTGGGGCTCAGTAAGGATTTTGTTTCAGCTTGTTTCCGAAGAACCGTGCTCACACACTTTGGGGATAAAACCCTCAAAGAAATTTTAACTGGAAAATTGATTTTCTGTAAGAGAGGGATATTGAATAATAATATCACCCATCCTAATATCCTTTTTTGTTTTTACTTAGTCTCATCTCTTTCTTTCTCCCCTAGGACATTGCTGCCTTGACTATTTTTTTCTGTCAGGCATTATTTTATTCCTCATTCTTCACCGAACCCTTCCCTACAGTGTATATTTGTCAGTAATTAATTCTATTGCAAAACATAGCAACCCAACTTAAAATAGTTTAAAGGAAAGGTATTGGCTCACACAACTTGAAATTCAATCCAAGTGTAAATTGGTAATTATAGCTAGATCAAAGATATCAAACTCTATCATCAAAACTTGATTTTCGTCATCATTATGCTCCGTTTTCTTTATCAGGGCTTCATTCTCTACCACACTCTCTTTCTGGTGGGCTCTAGAAGCTTCAGTTTAATATGGTCATTACAGATACGGTTTCTCTTTCAGTGCCTATTAGTAATCCTCCCACCTTTGAGAGTCATGATCCTCTCCTCCTGGGTCTTGTGCCCACGCATAAACCAATCATTGGAGTCAAGAGTACAGATTGATTAGCCAGCCTGGATCACATGCCCACTCTTACTGGGGGGGACTTGGGGGGTTTGAATGGCAGTCTCACCAAATCCCCCACCCAAAAAATGCTAGGCAGGCATAAAAGTAAGCAACTTCAGACTACAAACATATTGAGATCTCCTTATTTTAAACCTTCAAATTAGATTCCAATCTCTCTCCCCTCCTTTTGTTTCTTTTTTCTTGATGTGTAATTCTGAGCTCAGTATTGAGCTGGGACTCAGAAATACCCATCTAGTCCTGCCATGGCCATACATACACCTGAGATCCCAGAGGGAAATACTGGCTTATGAAACAGATTGGTAGAGAGACACTAATTTGAGTCATTTCAGAGCAGGTGTCCAGGGCTCCTGCGCCTGAGTGGACACTGCTCTGTGTGAGCTGGACTGGCAACTATTACCGAGCAGGAGGTAACATTACCCCATCATGGAATTACTCTTCTTCAGAATCACGCTATGGAGGATGGCATTCTAAAAGAGTCTTTTTCACCAGTATAATGAAACTGATGAAATTTAATGTTCCTTTCTAATAAAACAGTAAAGTTTATTTTAGGCCTTTATTAGCTTTCTATGTAAAAAAAGAAATTATATTTTCACTGGATGCTTTTTCTGATTTCTCCCTGTTACCCTAGGTCTGTTGTGAGGATGGCCCACTATCCTGCTGCCACCATCAGGGAAATACAGAAAAGGAAGAGATAAAAAGGAGCAGGTAAGGTTTTGCATGGGATTTTCATGTGATATTGTGTAGCCAGGTATTAAATGTACCTTGCATCCTGCCCTTGAGCAGAAGAGCAGGACTGGGGTGGGAGGAGGGAGATTAAATACTTTTTGCCAGAAGTCTTATTGTTGAATTACCTGCTGATCATGTCTTCCCCGAAGCATTCAACAAATTGCAGACACATTGGGGGTTCCCCTCTGCCATTAGCTCTTACCGGTTTCTAAATAAGAGACATCGATTACTGTGTAGACATGGTCAGGGTATGAAGGTGTTTGGTCTGCAATACCCGTCCCTTGTTTTCTGAAACTCTATAGGTATTTACTAAAGATGAAATACATTGGAATACCTATTAATACGTTCAGTTAACTTGGTCTCTTCTGGTTTAAAACAGGGCCTTCCAAATGGATGTGCAGTGGAATTCAAGACCCACCCCACCCCCTTTCTCTTTTTATTGCCCTTTTCCTCAGAATCTGAGCTCCTAGGGCCTGGTATATTCTCCCAGCATGAGGAAAGTCGCAGTGTCTTGACTCCACTGGCTTCCAGTTGAATTTCTCAACCTTAACTCAGCCCCCAGGTTCAAGGCTGCCCATTGGGTGGCCTTTGTTATACCATTCTCCCATTCACCTCTCAGGGACCCATAATCTTCATTCCCAGAATTTTTCCCTGCTTTCTCCAGGAGCCTCAACGATTTTTCCAGACCTCTCCACTCCAACCCAAACCCAAGGGAATCATGATGGGAATGACAGTGAGAAGCTGTCAGTCTTTCTCTGGCTAATATAGGCCACCCTTGGGTTTCTTTTCCTCCAAGGTAACCCAAAGATAGTGCAGAAGCACTCCTGCAGAAACCAGTCAGCAGCTTCTCTGATACCAATCCTCAGACCTGTCTGAGCCTCCATTCAGCACCTTCTGCCCATGCCTCAGTTTTCAACCCCTAGAGGCTGCAGAACACAGAGTATGTCCCACACTCAGGTCTCAACCTGATGTTTCCAGCTCTCCCCCACTGTCTTCAAAGACCTTCCCCCCTCCTCCTGTGGCCTGGCCACGTATCACACAGCCCGCTTACGCTATACCTTAGAGCTGTGGTTCTCTAACTTGGCTGTACATCACCTGGAACGCTCAGCATGACACGAATTGCTAGGCCCACCCCCAGAATTTCTGATTCATTAGCTAAGTCAGTGGAATACTGATCCCCAGTAATGGCAGTAGCACAGGAGTCCTCAGAACCTATGAATATGTAACCTCACACAGTAAAAGGGATTTTGGTGATGTGATTAAATCAAGGATCTTAAAATGGAAAGCTTATTCTGGGTTATCCTGGCAGGCCAATATAATCGCAAGGTTCTTATAAAGAGCACGCAGGAGGATCAGAGTCAGAGAAGGAGATGAGAGGAGGAAGAAGAGGTCAGAGTGAGGCAGGCACAAGCAAACGGATACAGAGGCCTTTGGAAGCTGGAAAAGACAAGAAAAGAATTCTCCCCTGGAGCCTTCAGAAGGAACCAGCTCTACTGATGACTTGATTTTAGCCCAGTGAGATACATTTCAGATTTCTGACCTCCAGAACTGTAAAATAATAAATGTATGTTGTTTTAAACTGCTGAGTTATTGGTAATGTGTTACAACAGTCACAGGAACCTGAAATGCACTGGCTCCTGAGAAATTGCATGTCTAGTAGGGTCTCAGGTGGTGCTGATGCTGCAGGCGTGGGGGCCACACTCCGAGAACCACCGGTTTATCATAAAACACACAATCCTCAGTCCTCCTCTGGATCCTGGACTGCAGGCTGCACACATCCTTTGCCCTGTCAGTGACTGAACCCCATAAATGGAGTGTTGGCCTTGATAGCTCTTATCTCCAAAAAGTGCCTATTATGGAAATCAACGCTTAACTTGATTTCTGTTTTCTTTTCTTTCTGTTTTGCCCTAAAGTAATGGTGGAGAACCACTGGGAAGTTGCCATTACCAGTCATTTAAAATGTTATCATATTAGAGAACAGATGGACAGTTAGTTGTCAGAAGGAAGGGGGGTTGGGAGCTGGGTGGAAAAGGTGAAGGGATTAAAAAGTACAAATTTGTTGTTACAGAACAGTCACAGGGATGTAAAATTATGGCATAGGGAATATAGTCAATAATATCGTAATAACTATGTCTGGGCCAGGTGGGTACTTGAAACATCGGGGGGACCACTCTGTAAAATACATGATTTTCTAACCACTATGTTGTATATCTGCAACTAATACAAAAAATATTGAATGTCACATGTAATTAAAAAAATAAAAGATACAATATATTAATAATTTTCTAAATATTTATCTCACTATATTGTTACTTATTATTTTATTTTGGAGAAAATCGCAGAGCACTATCAGTTTATCTGCTCTTCCCAAATTTCCAGGGAGTTGGAAAATAGAAAAAGAACCTGCACATTCCTGAAAGGAAATGGGACAGACAGAAGTTTGCCATGAGCAAGATGTCTGGGCCTCCGCTTCCCTTGTATCAAGCTGATATTTTTCTAATTCCATTTATGCCCCCTCTGTTCACAAGCTCCTCCCCTTTTGCCTACCCCAGGTGAACTTGGCAACACCCCTTAGTAGCTGACATTGCTCCCTTCAGCCAGTCTTCTCCAGATAACTGGCTTTCTATCCTAAGATGCTCAGATCAGGTGACAGGGATGGTTACTATGGATACCAAACCAGCCAGTCACACATCATGGGTCTGCCAAGAGGACTCTGGTGCTTTGCTTGTGATGAGAGAGCTCGTCATATTGTTCCCAGGGCTCCTGGTAGAAGGAGGGAGAGAAGGTGCACAGAGCACTGACTATATACAGTGAACTTAATACTTTGAATGAAGTACAATAGTTACTGAGGGATATCAGTACACAGTGAAAAAGACTCAGTTTGACTCTGGTCCTTGACAGTTCGTCCTCCTCTTCTCCCTTTCCTCTCTCGCTCTTTTTTCTCTTTCATCTCTGTTTCACTTAATTCTCTCTTGTCAGATAGTAAAGTCAAATCTGGATTTCAGTTTTTGCTCTGCCTTTTGCTAGCTATGTGACAATGAACTAAGAACTTAGCCTCTAGATCCTTAATTCCTTTACCCAAGAAACTAAGGTGAAGATACCTACCTCAGTTCTCTGATGAGAACTAGATGAGACAATATTTGAAATGTATTTAGCGCAGAGCTGGTATTCAATCAATGCTCTTCATGGTGGGCATTTCTACCCTCCAGCCTTCCCACCATAGGTCCCATTCAATGAACAGAATTCACAGGAAATGCAAGGTAAAAACTATGCTTTAATAATAAGCTCTGATTTCCCTTTCACTCCAAGATTACAGCATTTTCCACTTATTTGCGTACATGACCTTATTCTTTCAGTTAGACGTGCTTAGTGCTCTAGGTATTTTAACACCAAAGTTATACAATTTTTTGTTAAAATAATCAAATATGCCAGTTGGGCTAAAGGAAAAAAAGCAGAGCCACAGGTAAGCACCTGACCCTGGTGCATATAAGGTAAAGGGGCTCTTAGCAGAAATGGCATGCTGGACATCGAGGAGCACAGGGGATATGTCAGAGCTGGAAAACCAGCTGATGTTGCTGAGCCATTTCCGTTGCACAAGGATAAATTCCTGGCCGTACTCCTCTTGCACGTCAGGGGTGAGATGGTCCAGCATGTCTTTCTCCAGCTTTTCCAGCATTTCTCTCGTGCCTAAGATACCTGGGATAACAGAGAAAACAGAGGCTCAGAGGCTGGGAGGGCCCCAACAAGCATGGCCAACCCCGAAGGGGAACCCGGCCCTTGAAAACTGATGTCTGTTGGGAAGAACCAGTGTTCCCAAAAACCTTTTCAAATATGTGCTTTATAGTGATATTTATTATATTTTTAACAGAAAACTGCACAGATGACTGGGTTTTCACAAATTGAAGAGCCCGTGTGACCAGCAACCAGATCAAAAAAGACAAAATCATCCTCAAAGCCCCCATTCTCATCCCCCTTCCCAGGAGCCACTGTCCTGATGAACAGAACAGAGAATTTTTGCCTGGCTTTGGACATGATATAAATGGAATCATATACGACATGAGAGATTCACCTATGATATTGTATAGTCATTCTCATAGCTGCATAGTCTTGTATAAATGTGCCATAAACTATTTATCCATTAGTATTCTGTGATGGCCATTTGGGTTGTTTTCAATTTGGAGCGCTTAGAAATCGTGCTGTTACAAACATTCCAGGATATATCTTTTCATGATGATTAAATACAATATAAAATATAATATACACGCTGTAATATATGTTATGTATAAAATATGTGTATACATGCTGTAAGAGAATAAAAAGATGCATATGTTTTTAAAATCAATCTCCTCTGCCTACAGTTTTGGATGTCTTTCTACATTTCCCCCTTGGTTATACAAATATATATACACATACAAGGCTTTGGGTCAATTCCATTTTACCAGAAACATAAACCAAAAAGGGTCAGTACTATACATTTTTTCCAGGAGTTTACTTTTGTGTATGTTTGTTTGTTTTTGCCCAGTGGTTGGTGGCTATAGATTGAAACCAGAGCGGCAGAAGTTTCCGTCGAAGAGTTTTTAGTCAACCACATCTCTATCAAAGAACTTTCCAGTCTTGCCTAGGTTTCACCATTTTAGGTGGCTCTGCTGTAAACTGCCTTGTAGATCCTATTCTCCTGTATTTCAGCACTTACTTCTGTAGGTTATAGTCCCCAAAGCGTGGCTGCCCAGTAAAAAGGCACATGCGTTTTGAATTGTAATAGCTACTGCCAGACCTTTTTTTGTAGAACTATTGCAGCAATTCATGCTCTCTCCTGCAAAGTATGTGACTGCGTGTGGATTGCTGCAGGGATGAGCCTTGGTTTGCAAGTTTGGTCAACACCCAATATCAGGGCCGTGGGGGAGTCTCGTTGTGAAATGAAAGCCAGTGAAATTGAAATATACTCATGGGACTGTAAACATGGTTTCAATTGCTCATTTCTTTTTATGAAGGCACATGCCATATTTAAAGAAATGATTGCCCTGACAATTATTCTGGAGGTTTCTGAGTCATGGGAAACATGTTTGCATGAACTATTGTTCCTCCAACTACTTCTCCCCTAGTTCCTGGTTTCACAGGCTAGGGGGTTCCTTTCCCTCTACGTTTCCTCTTTAAATACCTCATGGACTTTCTAATCACTCTTGTGGGGATCCCATCTAGATTTTTCAGAGCTCTCTTTATTGGTGTCAAAGCCACCAGCCCTTTGTAAAGCAGCATGCCAGTTTTGACGTGCACCCCCTCTAACCCCCGGACACTTTGGGCTACACACAATTGTTAAAACTCTCTCACTGTACATCCTATCTCTGCCTCATGTTGCTTCATATCAGCTGTGTGGCTTGGGAAATTCCTTAACTTCTCTGAGCATCAGTTTTTTCCATAGGAAATGTGATTATTATAATGCCTACCTCGTAGGATTAAGTGAGATTGTGCATGTCAGGTGCTTAAAACTTGGTAAGCAATTTGTATTGCTGGTACTAAGAAATCTGGGGTGTCTCCTTGGATGTCTTTCAGAAGCTCTTTGTGTCCCTGAAGATTCTTATTCTTGCCCCCACCTTCAAGCATTGTTCTCCAAGTTTGAGTCTTCAGCCATCTATTGTCTGACCTCTTGCCTTCAGAGAGCCCATCAAATATCAGCTTTAAAGTGAGGTCAGCCTGGCATAACACAAAGAATCCAGCACTACATCTCAGAATTTGGTTTTATATTCTCCACTGTCATCATGTCCCAGACACCAATACCGGGTGTATATCACCCACCTCACTGCAGTGACCTCACCTGGAGAATTATGTCCATTAAACCTACCCCTCAGAGCTGTGATGCAGACTAAGACTCATATGGAAAGAGTAGGGCTATAAATGAAAGCAATATTTTATTTTATTTTATTTAGTTAGTTTTAAAGATTTTATTTATTTATGTTTAGTAAGAGGGGAAAGGAGAGAAAAAGAAAGGAAGAGAAACATCAATGTGTGGTTGCCTCTTGCACATCCCCTACGGGGGACCTGGCCCGCAACCCAGGCATGTGCCCTGGAAATCAAACCAGCAACCTTTTCGTTTGCAGGCTAGCACTCAGCTCTCTGAGCCGCACCAGCCAGGGCTGGAAGCAATATTTTAGAAAACAGTTTGATGTTATCTGGTAAGATGGGAGATAATCCAACTCTATGATCCAGTCATTCCACTCCTGGGTATGTGCTGTAGGAAAAATCATGTACAGATACACTGCAGTATGTGCGACACAAGGTTCATAGAGGAATTCTTCATAATTGTCCAAAATTGACCCAAATATCCCACCAACTGTAGAAAAATTGTGGCACATCCACAGAATACAGCAATGGAAATGAATAAACCACAGCTGCACACAACATAGGTGAACTATGGAAACAATGCGGAGTGAAAGAAGCCAGACATAATAAAATACAAACATGTTGATTCCATTCAAAGTTCAAAACAAGTACAGCCAAACTCTATTGTTTGGAGATGTATCTATGGATATGGCATTGTAAAGAAAAACAAGGAATTATTACAAAAAGTAAAAGAGTGGGCACATTTTGGGGATGAGAGAAGGTTATACATATGGTAGTTTCTGGGTATAGACGACATTTTATTTTTTTGTCTGGATGTTCAGGACATGAGTTTTTATAATAATTTGTTAAACTCTGTGTGTGTATGATATACCTCTCAATTAAAAAATAAATAACATCAAAACATCGGAAAGAATATATAGGAAGTAGCTAGAGTCTGAAAAGAGCAGCTCCCCCAAAATGTTAGCCACAATTTCGGTGAATAGTCAGACCTCTAGGATTTGTTCTTCAGTGTGCTAGCAGTACCTCTCAGTTTGTGGTCTTTTATTTGACAGGCTTTTTACATCTTTACTTCAATCACCAATTAAATGTTTGATGGCCCAGAACTAAGCACGAAGTCATAGAGGTGGTCTGCATCTGTCCAGAGTTCAGATATTCAGGGAGGAAGGAGGAGGGAGGAGAGGATAGCCATCCCCTCCCAGGGTAGGAAACAAGTGGGTTACATTCTTCAGAGGGGAGGAGGTGGTGTTTAAAAAATACTTGACATCAAAACTTAATTCCCTTGGGGAAGAATGCAGGGAAGCAACCATAGATTGAAAAAAAGAACCTAGCACTTGCCCCTCTAGTCTTAAAGGCAGCCCACCCATACCAACCCCTCTTTAGTTGACCTTGAAGTGTTCAGTTTGAGCAGAACAAAGGACCTTTGGCATCCTTCCCTGGATGAACATTGCAAGGTTTTTAGGTTCAGACACTTACCTGTTTTGAAGCCTCCAGGCTGGATGATAGAGACTTTAACTTGCCATTTTGAAAGCTCTTGTCTCATGATTGCCGAAAACATGGTCAGAGCCGCCTTGGAGGAGCCATAGGCCGCCAGATTTAAAAATGGGATCCCTCCTATGGAAATAATGGGAGAAAAAAAAAATCAGGTCTGATGTTTTCATGTATGGTGATGACTTAAGTATCCCTTAGTAAATGATCCTTAATAAATGTTAGATATGAGCATGAGGCATATTTTGTGGTTTCAAATGCTCCAGCTGAAAACTTTAACGTTTGGGTAGAGGTGGGATTCAGGCCAAAAACATGTTCTCCCATGGATGAAGCATGTTCAACTAAAAAATTTTATTTGCAAAATTGTAATGAGAACAAAGACAAGCACATGTGCAAACCTAGTCTCATGTTTGGTTTGGTGAGAATCACTAAACGCCGGGAAAGCTGGTGGAACTGGGAAGCATGGAAAGGAAAGACCAGGGAGAGCGGGAGGTCTTCCTTCCAACCCTAGATAGTTGTGCTAATGTCCTGGGGATTTTAGGCAGAGCAAAATACCCATGAAATCATATCTGGCATTTGCTGAAATGTCTATGGCCTCTTGAAGCCAGGTGGTTCCATTTTTTAATATGTTTTTTAATTGAGATATAATTGATATATAATAAGCTACTCATATTTAAAGTACACAATTTGATAAATTTAGACATATGTATGCACTCAGGAAACCATGACCACATAATCAAGATAGTGAATATGCCCATCATCCCCCAAAACTTCCTTGTTCGCCTTTCTACTCCCTCCCCTGCCTCATAGCAGCTAAATGCTTAGTGCACGATTAAAGAGAAAATGAGATGATGAAATGTATGAAACAAAATACACACACAAGTAAAACTGGGAAAATCTGAATAAAATTGGTGGATTACATCATTATTAGTATGCTAGTTATAGTATTGTACTATAGTTCTGCAAAATTTTACCGTCGGAGGAAATTGAGTAAATGGTACATAAGATCTCTCTTATTCTTCCTTACAACTTTAGTAAATCTACAATGACTTTAATAGGAATTTCAATTAAAAAAAGAGCATAGCATCTCCACCCTCATGTTCATGGTAACGTTATTTCCAATAGCCAAGACATGGAAACAACCAAAGAATTCATCAACAAATGAATGAGTAAAGCAAATGTGGTATAATATATGCAAAGGAATATTATTTAGCCATAAAACAAAAGAAATCTTGCCATTTGCAACAACACAAATGTACCTTGAAAGCCTTAAGGGCATTATGCTAAGTGAAATAAGTCTGACAGAGAAAGACAAGTATGCTCTCAGTCATATATGGAATCTAAAAAAACAAAATCATAGACACAGAGAACAGATAGATGGAGTCCAGAGTTTGGGGGACGGGGCAGGATATAGGCAAAATGGGTAAATGTGGTCAAAGATATAAACTTCCAGTTATAACAAACAAATCTGGGGATGTAATATACAGTAAGTCCTTACCATTGTCAAAAGGTCTCCGACTTTAAGAAAAAGAGGTATAACTATAGGTTAATTGATATAAACAAGAGTTAAATTTCCACAGCATCTGGGCACCGTTAATAATGAAACTGGTCAAATTAAACAATATCGTTTGAGGACCTACTATACTGCATAGTGACCATAGTTAATTCTATATTGTATATTTGAAAGTTGTTAAAAATAAGTCTTTAAAAAAATTCTCATCACAAGAAAAAAAATGTGTAACTCCATGAGGTAATGGATATTAATTAATCTTATTGGGTAATCATTTCATAATATATGTATACCTCAAATCATTATGTTCTACACCTTAAACTAATAAAATGTTAAGTGTCAATTACACATCAATCAAATCTGGGGGCGGGGAAGAACATAGGCATTGAAGTAGAGAATTGTAGAATGTCAATTACCATCATTCTTCTTACATTATTATTAGAGTTTTGGTCTGGCTCACATAATTTCCTTTGGGGAAATACAGGCATACCTCGGAGATATTGCGAGTTTGGTTGCAGACCCCCTACCCCCAATAAAGCGAATATTGCACAAAAGCCAGTCACAATCTTTTTTGCTGGCAGAGGTCTTGCTTTCACTTCGTAAAAATCGTATCTGTGAAGTGCAACAAAGCAAATCGCAATAAATAGAGGTGTGCCTGCATTCACCCTTACCTTCTTGCCTTGGAGGAAGGCTGCCCAGTCAACGGTTCTGTCCTTCTCATTCAGACAGACAGACCTGCCCATCATAATACTTCCTCTGCTGGGTGTGGAGATTGGGTTGGGTCTGGGCACGTGACCTTAATTGAGCCACAGAGCCCTGATATAAATAGTGGTTTTTTAAAATGTTCCTGGCTACTTAAGTACAATAATGGTGAAACAAAGGAGCCCCCAGAGGCTGTTTTTGCCATCACTTAGGGTAAGCAAAGGACAGCAGAGGAGCCAAAGGGGAAAGCAGAGTCAGAGGTTAGGGTGGAGGAGGGAAACTGTGGAGATGGGAGAGGGTTATAGTGATTCCATCTTTGGAATCACTATACATACAGTGTGATTCCATACAGTGTGACTGAGAACCACCAGCAGCAGCTAGGAACCTGTTAAAAGTGTAAGTCTACAGGTCCCCCTCCAGACTTACTGAATCAGTAATCCTGGGGGTGGGTGCAGGATTTTTTCTTATTGTGGTAAAATACATACAACATAAAATTCACCATTTAACCATTTTAAGGTGTACAGTTCAGCAGCATTTAGTAAGTACCTTCACAATCTTGTGCAACCCTAGTGTCTTGTCCCACGATATTTTCAATGCCCCAAAAGGAAGCCCTACGCTCATTAAGCAGTCACTTCTCATTCTCTTTCACCCCAACCCAACAACCATTAATATGCTTTCTATTTCTATGGGTTTGCCTATTTTGGACATTTCATATAAATAAGATCATCCAGTATGTAGCCTTTTGTGCCTCGCTTCTGTCACTTGCCATATTTTGTCAAAATTCATCCATTCTGTACCACGTTTCAGTGCTTCATTCTTATTTTTGAATGAATAATATCCCGTTGTATGGCTAGACCACATTTTGTTTGTCAGTCCACCAGCTGATGGCCATTTGGGTTGTTTACACCTCTGAGCATTATGAATAAAGGTACTATAAACATTTGAGTACAAGTTGTTATTTGAACACCTGTTTTTTGTTCTCTTGCATATATACTTAGGGGTAGGATTTCTAGGTCATAAGATAACTGTTTAACTTGTTGAGAAACCACCAGATGGTTTCCACAGAACCTAAATTGTTTTACATTTTTATCAGCAACTTGGGAGACTTCCAATTTCTCCACACCCTTGCCATCAAGTGTGGTGTTCTGTTTATTTGTTTGTTTGTTTGTTTGTTTGTTTTTATTACAGTTATACTAGTGGGTGTGAAGTGTTATCTCATTATAGCTTTGGTTTCCTGAGGTTGTTTTTAAGTAGTCCTTCTGGTGATTTTAATACATCCAAAGTTTGAGAAAGTCACCCAGGGACAGTAGTAATCACTAAAGAATTAGTTAGAGAAATGCAGAATCTTAGGCACCCACCTGCCTCAGACCAACCAGTCAAAATCTTCATTTTAACAAAGATCCCCAAGTGATCACTACACACATTAGTATTGCGTTGGCCAAAAAAATCGTGTTTTTTTTTTCCATGCAATGGCTCTAATAGCGCTTAGTTGTCTTCAACTTCATTCGAAACAATTTTTTTAGATTGTATTGTGACAGCTGCCATATCAGTGTGCAAAGAACTTAATCAAAATTGGTGAATTTTTGTGCAGCCATTTTAATATTACAGATGGAAGAAAATATGCAACACTTTTGGCATACGCTTTATTAATTCAAAAAAGGTGAAAATGCAACTGAAATGAGAAAAAAAGACTTGTGCAGTATATGAAGAAGGTGTTGTGACGATCGAATGTGTCAAAAGTGGTTTGCAAAGTGTTTTGGTGCTATTAGCCTTTCGGCCAAATACTTCTTTGCTGTGGGGTTGTCTTATGAATTGAAAGATGTTTAGCAGCACCTCTGGCCTCTACCCACTGGAATCCAATAGTGGAAGATAGCCGACTTATTCAAAATATCCAAATCAATAAAGTTATTGGTGAAAATGAAAAATGTGTCTTGTATTTTACAGAAAGAACCTAACAGACATTTTGACCAACCCAATATCTGAGAAGCCCTGGTGTAAGAGACAGGCAGCCCTGGATTGCTAACACCTCCTCATCATCATTTAAGCACAGTAGAATTAGGGTCTTTTTTTTTTTTTTTTTTGCCTTGTTTTTCTGATATGTCTTTTTTGATAGCCTAGAAAAGAGAGAGAACACTGAATTTAGAGTAAAACAGACAGACCAGATTACCGACCCTGACTCCAGCACTTACCAGCTATATAATCCTAAACTAGAGTATGCTTGATATAGAAATGGTGTTAATACCTGCATCCTGCAGACCTGGATTTAAGTGATTTCAGGTGTGCAAGCATCTAATATAATTTCGTGCAGAAAAGCTCATTCAATCTTGTTCTACTCTCTTCCACTTGCCTTACACTAGCCCCCGCTTTTGTGTGAGAATTTCAGGGAAGTAACTCTCAGCTTTGGCTTCCTCTCACATCATGGAGCAGCAGAGGGACTGGCTGAATAATTTGCCGGTTTGATTGATTTCCTTACGGCAGCCAGCTCAGCAAGAAAAAATCCAGGAATGATCTGCAGTCAACTTTTCTAGACTAAGCAAGACCAGGCTCAAAGCTGGAACCATGAATTCTGCCTGATAACTGTAATTTATAGACCTGTAATGATCTCCAAGGCCACTTACTTTGGTGTAAAGTAATTTTTATGCATATTAACCAGTAACCATGCTAAACACTCAGAACCAACAATGTCGAGGTCAGAGGTTCTCAACTGGAGGTGATTTGCCTGAAGACCACCCCCATGTGGCAATGTGTGAAGATTTATCAGCCATGGGGGTGGGTGCTAATTACATCTAGTGGGTTCAGAATACAGATGCTGCTGAACATCCTACAATGCATTGGACAACCCCACCCCCCCAAAAATTAGCCCTCCCAAATATCAATAAGGCTGAGGTTGTGAAACACTGCCCTAGATTCAGGTGCTGGGTCATCCTAGCATTATCATGGACATGTACACAAGTGAGGTGACCTGCCCCAGATCACCCAACTAATATTGGAACAGAATTCAAACCACAACTGGCTCAAAAACCCTGAGGCCTGAGCTGTTTCGTAAGGTTTGTTTTCTACCATTCTTGTTCAAGTCAAGCTTGCAATTGTACATACACAAGTTTTACTCTGCAACTTCTTAAGAGGAAAACTGGCAAGAAAAAGCTTTTAGATCTCTCAAACATAAAGCTTTTTCAAGTGCCCTTTGTGCAATCAATTTAAGAATCACCTCCAAATTCTTCTCTTCCTTGGTTAAATATTTATCTAACTGCCTTGTCAGGATTTGGGTTAAAGAGCTATTGTATTACTGTGGTAAGGGTGATAAACATGATTATAGGAGATAAAATTCTACCACAGAAAGTATGGTTAACTCTAAAAGTAGTAACCTGTCAAGGGTTAGTGTGTGACAGGGAGCAGGCAGCAGGTTACTCATTGTCATCATCAGGGGTGGTGATGCCAGCAGCTGGCAGGACAAAAAGCCACAGATGCACATATAGCCAGCCTCTTCCTCAAATGTCATGGAGTATGGCTTTTGACTCTCCCATCCAAGTATTAACCAAGCCCAACCCTGCTTAGCTTTCCAGATGGGGCACATTCAGGGTGGTATGGACGTAGATGGATTTTGGGTCTCTAATGCACTACATGCCAGGTGTGGCTGATGCTTAAACATGTCATTTAATCTCATCTCAGCACAACCCTAAGAATTGACTATTATTCCCACAGTAAAATGAGGAAGCTGCATCGCAGGAAATCAGACTTTGTACTACGTCACTAGTTTATCAGTGGTAAACACAGGATCCCAACATAGCAGTTTATCTCCACTCTGTTTGACTGGCTTCCTAACTTTTTTTTTTTTCTCTTCACACGAGGATGTGTGTATTCATTTTAGAGAGAGAGGAAGGGGGGAGATGAAGAGAGAGAAAGAGAAACATCCATCAGTTGCCTAGTTACGTGTCCCAATCAAGAACGGAACCCGCAACCTAGGTAGGTGCCCTGACTAGGAATTGAACCCACAACCTTTTAGTGCACAGGGCAACGCTTCAACCAACCTGATTCTACCTCATGTCTTTCTCACTCTTTCTATTTCTTGTTCCTTTCTTTAGGGATGGGAAATATGGAAGAAAAGGCTGTTCATAATGTGGTTATGTTTTCTGTGCATTACCTAGAAAAGAATGTAAAGAAGCAATGTTTCTCTCCTATCCCAATCCTTATAAGAGCAAGGCAGGAGTGTCAGAGTCAAGGAGAAACTGAAAGATGGAGGAAAGGGCCATGAACTAAGGAGTGTAGGTGGCTTCTAGAAGCTGGAAAAGTCAGGGGCATTGACCCTCCCTTAGGGATTCTGGAAGGAATGAAGCCCTGCTGACATCTTGATTCTAGCCCAGTGAGACCTCTCACCTTTAAAACTATAAGAGAACTTTGTATCATTTAGCCTCAAAATTTGTGGTTATTTTTCATAGCAACAAGAGTAAAGTAATAAACCTGAGTTGCTGGTGCATCTACCCTTCCTCCCTGTCTTCCATCCCCTTCACCCGCCTGACCCCCATGAAAACATCAACTGTAGGGACTGGCCTTCATACCCAGCATTGGCTATCCATATTGAGGCTCACTCTGTCCCAGGCCTTCCAAGCACTCCTAGATGACATCTTTTATTGCATGTATGTGAAGTCACATACATGGGCATGGGTTATAAAAGGGAGGTTGACTCTAGTTGTTGAGTATCTGTTCATTAACATGGAGAGAAATAAATCATCAAATGTCTCACTCTCACCCAGCTGCCAAGATTGCAAATGATGGGGAGGATTGTACAGAAAACACTAGCAGGCAGCCAACTAAGACATAGGGCTCTGACAGTGCCAACAGGATGAAGACATTTGCCTACTCGCCTCACAGGGAACAAAAGTTTAGGAGGTTTGAAAACAAGTAACCTGTAATGCTAACATTAACTGTATGCAGGATTTCCTGTCCAGATCTAGGAAGCTTATATATTGGCAGTCACATTATGAAAATAGGCAACAACCCTAAATCCCCAGTAATGAATAGGTAAATTAGAAGGTATGTTAGAGTTTGTACATGAAAAGATTTGAAAGGAGAAAAAGGTTTCATTGTGTTAAGATCAACAGTAAACATACAATTTGACTAATCTTGACCCAGTCTTGCTTGAGCACATCCTGCTTTTTGTTCAGCCCACAAAGAATGCAGCAAGGCACGTCTCACATGAGGGGCACTGCATAACCCTGTGGGGAAAGGCCAACTTACCCGCCATGCTGCTGATGTTCACCAGCCTCCCCTTGGATTTCCTAAGAAGGGGCAAAAATGTCTTTGTGACTTCCACGGCCCCAAAGAAGTTCACAGCCATACATTGCTTGTAGTGGCTCATGGGAATGAGCTCCCCTTCAGCAGGTAAGCCAAGGATCCCAGCATTGTTGACGACAGCCCACAGTCCTGAGAACAGAACGAAACAGCTTTGAGGTTGGGCCAGACTAGGAAGCAGGACAGTTTATAACACTTCAAGTTCCAGAGTCAAAAGGACCCCTCTGAGATTTCAGACCTAGGCAGATAACTTAAACTCTTGAACCTCAGTCTCCTTGAATCCCTACAACTACCTACCATGAGGGGTTATGTGGGGAGTAATCTGTGACATATCAAGCAATATTTTTGGAGGCATTACTCTTATTATTATTATTGCTTCAAAACACTTCCCTACATCCATGAAGCTAATAAGAGCCTACCTCATGCTTATCCCTCCAAGGAGCGTAGAGAGACAGTATAGTATTTTTAGGACAATGCAGAATGACAGAAGAGCCTGTCTTCCCTTTTCCTTAGATGAGAAGATTTTCCAGTCCCAGGAAAGAGGAAAACCAGAGCACAAGTACCAAGAGCTAAAAAGATTGTAGAGACCCTGAGCCTTATTCTTTTCCCCAACCAGCCTGACCCCCTTGCTCAGAATCACCGGGAGGGCTTTTCAAACACAGATTGATGGCTCCCCCTCCAAAGACTGATTTGAGATGTGCGGAGCGGGGCCTGAGAATACGCATTTCTAACAAGCTCCCAGGTGATGCCCATGCTGGCCCAGACCACACGTGGAGAACCACTGTCCTCAAGTAGTAGTTTTCAACCTTGACTGCACATTATGCTCACCTGGGGAAGCTTCTCGAGGCCTCCATGCCCAGGCCACATCCCAACCAATTAGATCAGGACTCTGATATGGGGGAGGAAGGGGACCTTGGCATTAGTAGTTTTCAAAATTTCCCAGGTGATTACAATACGCAGGCTTGGGAATCACTGCCATAAATAGTAGGAAAGAGGTAAACAAAAAAATAAATAAATGACCTCTAGATGTTTCAGGGGTTGAGGGGTCTGAAGCAGAGGTGAGTGACCTGGAACCTCTTTATCTGAGAGAAATGGAGGTGACAGGACCCAGGGCATGTTTATCTTGACAGACCTGTAGCAGACTCTCTGAGTTCCCCAAGCCTCAGCATAATTAGCAACAGTGGTTTGTAAGGTGCTGTCCAGAACCAGCAGCATCCTCATCAACTGGCAACTTGTTAGAAATGACAATCCAGAACCCCACTTCAGACCTGCTGGATCAGAAACTGGCGATCAGAGTTCAGTGAAGCTCAGCACCTGATACAGCCTGACCTCCAGGCGATCCTTCTGCACGTTCAAGTGTGAGAACCTGTGCTATGTGCAGAAGACAAATGAGCCTCAGTGCTGGCAGAGCACAGAAATGGCGGGAGGCACTGCCTCCAACAGCACCTTCCGATAGCATCTAGGAGGTAGGTACATGAGGGCTGGATGGAGCATTGGATGTCTCCGCAGGGGCCAGCATGAAGCATTGACAATCCAACAGGAAATGTCCCGTCCCCAAGTACGTAGATGCTACCCCAGGGGAATAAGACGAAGCTCAAAATAACAGAAATGGGTTTGCCACATGGCAGAAAGATGGCTCAAAACAGAAATTGAGTTGAGTTATAGAAAATAAAGTTACATGTCTTGCACACCTGAGTTGGTGACATTTACGTACAATAATGTTGAGGGCATGCAGAAAAGAGGGCGCCTGGCATGTAGTAGGAGCTCCACAGCTGTTACAAGGACAGTGAGGGGTGAAGAGGAAGCCTCCACTAGCATCCCCTTCCTCAGTGAGAGTTTTGAGTCACTCAGCCTGATGCACACCTTTAATCAGACAACATGCAGATGGCAGCTTGAGAATGACCTAGAACAGAGGTCGGCAAACTTTTTGTATGAAAGGGCAGATAGAAAATTTTTTGATGTTGAAGGTCCTACTTTCTCAACTCTGCCATTATCGTGTGAGAGCAGTCAGGCTATATGTAAATGAATGGGCATGGCTGGGTGCCAATAAAACTTGATATATAAACATTGACATTTGAATTCCATATAATTTAAGTTGGTCCGAAGGTTGTGGGTTATTGTTAAGCTGATTAACATTGTTAAGCTGAATTCCATATAATTTACCTGTCAAAAAATTCTTCTTCTGATTTCTTTTAACCATTAAAAAATGTAAAACACATCCTTAGCTCACAGGCTGTACAGAAACAGGTGGCAGAACCATATAATAGCCTTTAATTGACAAAGTTAAAGAGATAGAGAACAGGTTAATAAGTGCCAGGAGTTAGGGATGACACTATGGCTCTAAAAAGGCAGCGTGAGAGAGGCTGGTAGTGAGGGAAAAGATTTGTATCTTGATTGTGGTGATTTTTGCACAAATCTACACATATAAAATTGCAGAGCTACACACACACACACACACATACACACACTTGTGTGTATAGTTAATAAAATCTGAATAAACTCTGTGGATTATATCAATGGCAACTTCCTAGTGTTGCTCTTTTACCATAGTATGCAAAATGTTAATATTGGGGGAGGCTTGCCCTGGTTGGTGTGGCTCAGTGGGTTGAGTGCTGGCCTGTGAACCAAACGGTTGCTGGTTCAATTCCTCCTCAGGGCACATGCCTGGGTTACAGACCAGGTCCGCAAGTGGGGACTTGTGAGAGGCAACTGATTGATATTTCTCTTGCATATCGATGTTTCTCTCCCTCTCTTTCTCTTTCCCTTCCCTTATAAAGAAGTAAATTTTTTAAAAAAATTATTGGGAGAGGCTTGACAAAAGGTGCCTAATATTTCCTTGTACATTTTTTTTTTTTTTGCAGCTTCCCATGAATCTACAGTTATTTCAAAATGTTGAAAAAAAAGAAAAAAACAAGGTAAAGCCATATTTGCCAACTCTCGTCCTAGAATTCTAAACTGGCCAACAAGCTCATTATACATTTAGGGCTTTAAAATAATGTTAGTTAATAATTAACAATATGTTAACAAAAATTCATTAACATGTAGTATAGGAACATAGCACAAGCTCTGGCCCTCTTCCAGGATCAGAGGATTTCTGGATTATCTACAGGTCCCAGAAGATTCTTTAGCAAACATCCTTCTTGGTGGTTTTAAAGTCCCTTGTTTTCACTGTTCTAGATCTCTGACTTGAGAGCTGAAGTTGAGAGAGACTTTGAGAATGGCAGGCAAAATGTATGTTGGTAATTCTGTCTCAGAAGAGGATTGCTCTCCAGAGTACTGGCTCTCATATACCATGGGCTCATACCTTATAAAGTGTACTCACCACATCCCTTTACCCCTGGACACTGGCATGGTATTTTCCCTGCTTTATTGATCAGTATGGCCAGTACTGCCCCCTCTGGGCCTCACTAGAGTATCTCATTGAATAAGACACCATGAAATCAAACTCATAAGAGGAACACGCTCAACCTGGTAAGACAGCAAAAGACCAGGCCAGGAAAACTACCTTTCTAGAAAATGATCACACACTGCTAAATGCTGAAAATTGATTCCTCATAACCAACAATCTATTTTTCTCTTGTCTTCTCATTTCTTAGATGTTTATTGAATACTCACTATATGCCAGGGACTGTGCTTAATGTTGATTGAATGAAAAATAGGAGGCCTAACTGAATGTTTACCTCATGCCAAGACTCTTCTAAGTGTTCTCTATATAATAACTACTCCTTTAAATAACAAATGAGGCAAACAACATTACTCTTTTTTATTGTTGTTGTCAAGAGGATATAAGCAGGAAGAGTTTGAGGCTTCCATGGAAAGCCCTATAATAAAACCAACAGAGGAAATGGAGCCTGGGTCCTGATGACATTACTTAAGTGCCTGGATCAAGACATGCCTGAAGCCAACTGATCTTATCAATCTCATAAGCAAACATATTCCCTTTAGGCTTTAGCAGTTTTGAATTGGGTTGTGTCACTTGCATCTGAAAGAATCCTGCTGGAAGCATGGTTCTGGTTCTCTAGAAGCATAGTGGTGAGGAGTGATAGATGGACAGATATTTATAATAATGCGGTGACACAGGTGTGTATAAGGTATAATGAAATGAGTGAGTGTCCAGGAGAATGAAATGAGTGACGTGGCCGGATTACCAGGAAGATCAGGCCAGTGAGGATATGTTTGAGCTAAGTCTTCTGTGGGAACAGAGCCTGCCGTTGGATGAAGGAAGTGTCTCAGAGAAAGGAAGTGGAGGCAAGAAGGAAATTTTGGCAAGAGGAAGCAGGATACGCAAAGATACAAACTAGTACATTCTATTCTGGAAAGCATTCAGAATTTACTGAGTGGACCAGCAGGTATTGCAAATTAAGAATTTGGCAGGGGCCACTACCCTGAGAGGACTTCAAGTGCTTGTTAAAGTGTTTAGATTTTATTTGGTGGTGGGTAGAAAACCACTGAACAATTTAATGAGATGAAGCAAAACACCTATCACAGAGCTGGCTCATGGGAGGAACCCAAGACATAAAGGCTCTCTATGCCAAGGGGTGTTAGGGGATGGATGACCTTGTAAGATGTGCACTTCATAAAGATTACTCTCCATTGGGAAAGTAATGGGGAAGGAGGCCACCGTGGGAGCCCAAGTGGGAGATGAGGGCCTGCGCTAAGCCACAGCTGCCCGGAGATGCTAGGAAGGGACTGGGGTGATAAAGATCTAGGAGGTAGAATTGACAGGACTCCAGAGCAATAGGATGCAGGGATCAAGGTTAGCTGCTGGTCTAAGTGACACCCAGGTTACTGGCTTGAATGTGGCAGTGCCAGCATCTGAGCCATGGGGTGCAAGAGGATAAGCTGATTTGCAGACTTGGAACAGAGGTCAGTTTCTGACAATCAAGTTGAGACGTCAGATAGACAACTTTATATACATATAGTTCCGGACAATGAGAAGAGGGCTAGGTAGATAATACAGATTTGGAAGTTACTTAAATCACAGTTGCTTAAATCTCAATGTTTCTCAACTCGGGCAGAACATTAGCATCTCCTGAGGAGCTTTAAAATATACTGATATGTAGGACACCCGCCTAGGATCTTCTTTAACACTGACATTCTCAGCAAAAAGATAGCAGCATTGCCAGCCCCATTAGCTGACTGCAATCCCCGTTGAAAGATTAGCTGAGTTACTGTAGGTAGATGCTGATGTAACCGGTTGGGGGAGGGGTGCCCAGGCTGGGTGGATATTATGAGCGTGAGACCTGCACAGCCACACAGGGCCCAGTGCTTCAGAACGGCATCATGCTTGCTGGAATTCTCTGCTGACACCATCTTAAAGTCTTAATCATTTTTTAAACTAATGGAGCCCCGCATAATTTTCATTTTGCATCAGGGCCCTCAACATATGTAGCATCCTTGGTCCAACCTGGATATTTTCAAATACTTCCCAGGTGTGAATTCCTGATATAGAGAAAGAACAGTAATAGCCCAAAAAATGTGGAGTGGGAAGTTTGGGGATGGAGCCCTCAGTAACTTTCACATTTGGGGGGTGTGGGTGGGTAGGGGGTGGAGGAAGAGGTTCAGACAGGAGAAGCAGAAAGAGTGATCAGTGAACCAGGATGGCGATAGGGGTCTGGCAACTCCAAAGCCAAGGCAGGGGAGGGTGACTGCCACATTTAAACAGTGCAGAGAAGTTGATTTTGGTGTTTAGGATAATGCTGATTAGCTTGGCCAGACCAATGTTGGATTGAAAGTGAAGTAGTAAAAAACACAGCAGCAAGGTTTTTGAAGAACTTGGCCATGAAGGAAAGGAAGGAGAAGGGGCAGTGGCTAGGGAAGGACAGTGATTATGGAGTTGTATTTTTTTTAAGTCTAATATGTATCAACATTGGTGAAAGGAGAAAAACGAGGAGGGAATGGGAGGCGGTGATTCATGGGAGAGTGACTGAACAGATGTTGGAGCGAACAGGATAAAGAATTCTGTAAGTTCTGTGAAGACAGACCATGCCTGACTCATTGCTAATGTCCTAATGTCTATGAGAGGCCCCAGCATGTGGAAGGTGCTCCGTACAGGTGTCTGCAGGTGCAGTGAGCAGCCAGAATGGACTAGAGGGCAGCAGTAATTAGAGGCTAAAACCAGTGTTGAGCATTTGCAAGGAGGTGGAGGATAACGCAGGGCATGGGTGGCTGAAGGTAGTACCTCTGTTCTGCAGCTTCTGCACCACAGTGCTGTAGGCATCTTTTATCTGCTGTGTGTTGGTGACATCCATCTGGAGCACACAAAGGCGCTCGGAACAGGTTCTTCGTAATTCCTCCGCTCCTGGTCCACGGTCATCCAGAACTCCGGCAAACACAGTAAAGCCCAGCTGGTCCAGATACTTGGACAAAGCATGGCCAATTCCGGAATCGCCACCTGCAAGGTGTCAAGGCAAGACAGATTTGTTCCAACCAAGGGGACAGGAGAAATTATTTAATAATTTTAATATTTATGATGTTCATGTTCCCTAGAGAGTGCATCTTGAGGAGTTTTCTTTATTTGCTAAGTGGGAAATAGGCAGAGAAGCCAAAACAGACAAATTTTTCTGTATAAAAAAAGGGAGATGAGGGAGAATTTGGGGTGGAGCCATACATGTAGAGGAAACACTGCTGGAGAGATGTCCAGGACAGGCTGGTGGCAAAAGAACTTTGGAAGGAATAAAACCTCTCTTTACTAAATCTGGATTTTTTTTTTTTAATTTCAAAGTGAATTAATAAAGCCAACGTTCACAGAAGGCCATCTGCTCCATCTGCTTGTGCTTACCTGTAAGGAAGGATAGCATAGAGGCCTGAGTTGTGAGCCTGGCCCCAACCACCCCTACCTGTGCAATGCCAATCAGGTTATTTTACCTCTCTGTGCTTCGACTTCCTCATCTGTAAAATGGGCTTAATAATGATATCTACATCGGTTAATATTTGTGACATGCTTAACAGGGACTATGCCAAGTAATTACCATATAGGTCTTTTCTTTCTTTTCTAACAAAACTGTGCCACCCCTCCTGATTTTCAGACCTTTATATGCACCGTTTTGGTAGGTGGGGAATTTGCCTCTACTGACAGATAAACATCTTGGTTAAGACTCAGACTGCCTGATTCTACCTCTTCCACATATGAGCCTTGGGAAATGTTATATATAGTCTTGTGGAAGTCAACAGAACAGAGAATGTCATCGTGACATGCACAGGGTCCAGCATGCCATGCGTGGCTGTTATCAGCATTGTGGCTCTAAATCAGACATGATTCTTATTTACAATGTTAGGGGTCAGGCCCTGTTGTCATAAGGCTGTGTGTTTGCTCAGGGGCCATAGAGCCTTGGGAAAGTGTGTGGCTGGGGAGCCACTCCCTGCCAAGATAAAATAACTCGTGCGCTCCAGCAACCCACAGACAGGCTGGAGCCTTCGTGAAAAGGGAAATCGTTTCATCAGTTACCCAATATGTAGTAGTTTCTGAAAATAATCATATCTAGTTCAAAATGAATGATCACCAAATTCCAGCCAGCCTCACACATACTAACTCACTGAATCCTCCTCTGGGAGAGAAGTCACTTTACTTTTGATGAGGAAACTGAGACACAGGAGGATTAAGTCATTCAGCTGGGACATGACAGAGGTTGGAACCCAGGCAGGACTTAGGATATAAACATCTCAGGCATGAAATATTCACTTCTTCCAGAGCACAGGGCTTAGCATAGTAGGTGGTAAATAAAAAGCATGTGTTGACTAAGTGGGCATTTGAGGGCACTGGGATATAAGTTCCTTAGGAACAAAGAGAGTCCTATTTCTCTAGTGTTGAAGGTATCTACCTCAAAGTAAGTGCTCAGCAAATGCTTGTCGAGCCTGCCCCAAGAGTGTGGGGGAAATGCTGGGCTTGGCTTTAAGCTGTGTCCTTTGCAATCCTTCTATTTCTCAAGGCCTGGAAATCTATCAACATGAAGCAAGCAATGAGGACTAGAGTCCCATTATGCGAGAACGGAGTGAATTTGAAATAGTGATCCATTCAAGAGTATTAATAATTCAATAAAAGAAGAAAGTATTAATAAAGTCTCAGATTATGTGCAAAATGGAAACAACATAAATCATTTTAATTCAAAAAGACCTAAAAATTGAATAGTTTCATATCTAGTGGGCTAATTTTAAGTGGATTTATGCTGTTGTCACATAGGGCCGCTGTATTAGCTGGTGAACAGAACTATATCCCATCATTTGTTGGATCAAGTCTTGAATTAGGTGAGTTGTGAATAACGGGAGTTCAAGAGTTCTTCAGGGCCATGTCCCTTAAGTAAAACACACCCACTCTGTAAAAATAAGACTGCATGTGCTCTTGGACACAAGCTGGAAGCTATATTCAGAAAGAGGGATGAAGGGAAAAAATTTATCCATAAACTTACCAATCTGGCATAACTTTTATAATTTTTGTGTTTTCTTCTAGGTTTTCTTTGTGTGCGTGTGTGTGTGTGTGTGTGTGTGTGTGTATACACTGTTTTTAGCACACACATAATTTGACAACTAATTTTAAACTAATATATAAACCAATTTTACATATTCTACATAGTCTTCAAATCCATAAACCATAATTTTTTTTACTAGATAAAATTCTCCCTATTAAAATACAGCAAAAAGAAACGATGAGAGCTTAGATCCTGGAGCCAGGACACCTGAGTTCAAATCCTGGCTCTGCCATTTACCAGCTGTGTGACTTTGACCAATCACTTAACCTCTCTGTGCCTCAGTTTCTTCTATAAAGTGACACTAGCAGCTGCCTCATTTGGTTGTTACAGGATAAAGAGATTTGATACATTAAAGTAATTGGGAAAGGGCCTGGTATATGGCAGTTGCTATCCAGGTGTTTGTTAAGTGGCAAATTTTTAAACATCCTTTCATTGCTTACTTCTAATTCCTGAACCAGAAGGTTTCAGTTCAGTTTGTATTTCACAAGGTCATCACTGTTATTCTAACCACAGTGATGAGCCAACCAAGGACCACGATTCTGCTTTCTGCTAGTGGTCCCATCTCTCCCAGACCCTGTTCCTAAGTCCCCACTTTGACAACGTCAATAGAAGCTTAAAGCAGAGCTTCTCAACAGGTGGGCACCTTCTAATAGTGGAATAGACAAACACAAATTGAGGACCTACTATGTATCAGTAAGAGGACATGGTCGGAATATGTATTTTGTGTGGCTCACACAGTATATCTTGTAGAAATTTAACCTTATGCTTCAAATGGGGTGATTTCACCTGAAAATCCAAGTTAATTGTTTTTCTTGATTAACCAGGATATGGGCCAACTCTGGGCCTACATTCCTACAATGAACCCATGAGCTGAGGCTGAGGATTCCAGTGGCCACCCCCTCACTTGGGCCATTCACTCAGTTGGTGCTGACGGTGATGATGAGCGGTCAGCAGAGATGGCCAGAATTTTAGAAATCCTCAGCCAAGACCAGAAGCCATTAGAAAGACATGAGTTAAGTATCCAGATAAAGGTGGAAAAACTCCCCTTTGGCAGAACTTAAGGGAATCAGCCAAGACTCCCCAACCCCATTTCCTCTGTGGGTGTCTGCAGAGACTCAAGGAACACTTTTTATTTTTTAATTTAATTTAATTTAATTTTAATGTATATTTGATTGACTATGCTATTACAGTTGTTCCATTTTTTCTCCCCTTTATTCCCCCCATCCCTTAGTTCATGTCCATGGGTTGTACATATAAGTTCTTTGGCTTCTCCATTTCCTATACTATTCATAACCTCCCCGTCTATTTTGTACTTACTATTTATGCTGCTTATTCTCTGTACCTTTTCTCCAGTTCTCCCCCTTCCCCTCTGATGTTCATTTTTGTGATTCTGTTCCTGTTCTAGTTGTTTCCTTAGTTAGTTTTGGTTTTGGTTTTGGTTTTTAGGTTCAGTTGTTGATAGTTGTGAGTTTGTTGTCATTGTGCTGTTCATAGTTTTTGATCTTCTTTTTCTTAGAGAAATCCCTTTAACATTTCATATAATAAGGTCTTGGTGATGGTGAATTCCTTTAACTTTACCTTGTATGCCCTTTCATTCTAAATTATATCTTTGTTGGATGGAGTAATCTTGGCTGTAGGTCCTTGTCTTTCACAACTTCAAATACTTCTTGCCAGCCCCTTCTTGCCTGTAAGGTTTCTTTTGAGAAATCAGCTGATAGTCTTATGGGAACTCCTTTGTAGGTAACTGTCTCCTTTTTTCTTGCCACTCTTAAGAGTCTCTCCTTATCTTTAATCTTGGGAAATGTAATTATGATGTGCCTTGGTGTGTGTTCTTTGGGACTCTGCACTTCCTGGATCTCCTGGAAGTCTATTTCCTTGGCCAGATTGGGGAAGTTCTCTTTCATTCTTTTATCAAATAAGTTTTCAATTTCTTGCGCATTCTCCTTTCCTTCTGGCACCCCTATGATTCAGATGTTGGAACATTTAAAGTTGTCCCAGAGGTTCCTAAGCCTCTCCTCATTTTTTTTGAATCCTGTTTCTTCATTCAGTTCTAGTTGAATGTTTATCTATTCCTTCTGCTCCAAATCATTGATTTGAGTCCCTTCACTTTTAAAAAATCTATTAAATGCCCACCTCCTCAAAAAGAAAGAAAATGGGAAGAGTCTATCCAACAGTTGGTAATCATGGCCATAGAAAAAAAAAAGGTGGTGATCTGGCTTTCCCTAATGTCACTTTTAACTTCTGACACTTCTTTCTGCCTCTCTTCAGATTCATTCATTCATTCATTCAGGGATCACTGTGTTAGGTCCTAGAAATACCACCATAAAAGAAAGATATCTTCCTGCCTTCCTGGAGCTTACAATCTGGGACAGAGATTCTCCATCCTGAGTCCCACTAGACTCCCTGGGACACTTTGAAAAGTGTCAGGACCCCGCCCTCAGACAGTCTTGTTTTGTTGATCTAGATGGAGCCAAGTACTGGCAATAGTTTCTAAAGCTCTCCAGGTTATTCCATTGTGCAGCAAGGGTGGAAAACAGTAACCTAAGACAAGCATCTCAACCTGAGGTGACTTTGCCCCCAGGATATTTGGCAATGCTTGGAGGTATTTTTGGTTGTCACAACTCTGAAAGTGTTATTGGCATCCAGGGTGTAGATGCTAGAGATGTTGCTCAACACAGGGCAGCCTCTACCACAAAGGGCTATCCAGTCCCAATGGCAACAGTGCTGACATTGAACAATCCTGGTCTAGGGGAAAGTCAGACATTTGAAGACCATTACAATAGAGAGTGAAGAATGTTATAAACAGAAAAGCTTTAAGAACTACGGGCCATCGTTTCTTTATAGGGAACTCCAGTTTTGTCCTTCAGTGAGCACTCCATGGAGAGGAATACAAGCAGGAAAGAGAAGGAACTAGGTGATCCCCAACAGGACAAGAACTTTACTAGGTTATCTAGCTCTCTGTTCCATCCCCTGTGCCTCAAACATTTCTGGGAAGTTGCTGAGTAAATACTTGTTGAATGACAAAATGACCACAGGAATAAATGGAAGTATCAAAGTCCATGTTTCTTTATCTTCCCATCACCTTGCACTAGACTGATTTTCGGGACTCTGGGCTGCCTGCACAGCTCTGTCCTGCCAATCCATCTGGTCCATGGTGCCTGATTCTACATCTCAAGGGTTTTCAAAGCCTACTTTTACTTTTTCTCTGCTTCACAGCCTCAGAGGTTTCCCCTGACTATAGAACAAAATTCAAGCTCTTAAGTCTGGCATCAAAGGTTGTGCAATGAGATTCTAATCTCTATTTCCCACTATGTCTCCCACTGGCTTTCCACTGGTATCCTGAACACTGCCCATCACTATACCTGGAAGTTCCTTTGAACTTCCTTCTCCACACTTTTGGTCACTTGGACTTTATGCCTAAAATGCTCACTCATGTCCCTTTTGCCATTCTTTACCATTTCAATAGCTCAAACACTCTTTTCTACAGAAGAACAGAGAACTCTATCGTGGACTATGTACCCATCTTCCATCTATAAGAATTACTAATATTTTGTTTCTTCTATTTATTCCCCACACACTTTTTTCCTTGCATTTTAAAGCAAATCCAACACTTAATCTCATGTTCTCCATAAATCTGTAAATATGCCAGTATACACCACTAAGAGACAAGACAAGGAATTTGTAACGCTAACTATATTGTCATTATAAACATGATAAGATAAACAATTCTTCTTTAGTGTCATCCAATACCTGGGTGGCATTCAAATTTCCCATTTTATTTCAAAAACATCTTCTTACATTTGGTTTGACTCAAGGTATAAACAAGGTTCACCCATCACATTTGGCTTTCGAGTCTCTTTAGATTCATTTATTATATGAAGTTTTATTCTCCCCTTTTTAATGCCACAAATTTGTTAAAGTCACAAGGTATTTGTCCCTTAGATTATCCCACATTCCTAAAGTTGGCAAATTGCTTCCTTGTACTGTCAAATTGCTCCTCCGTCCTCATATTTCCAATTAAGTTAGATCTAGAGGCTTAGTTAGATTTATGTTCTGTTTCTTTTTTTTAAAGACTGCCTGATAGGCAGTGCCGAGTGCCTCCTATTGCACTGCATCAGGAGATGCAAGGCTTAGTCATTTCTCACTTTTAGTGATGCCCATTGATGAGATCTTCAAGGTTTAGCCTTAGCCTATGCTAATGGCATGAACGATTGCTGCCTCCACCCAATTTCATTTGAAATTCAAAAATAATAATTTTTCTATTTTGATAATTTATTCTGCATTTATTAGCCAAAATTGTGAATACTGACAAAACTGTTCAACTGTATTCATTAGCCTTATTAGTAATATTATTGTTATTGTAAATATTATTATTTTGAACTGTTATATGTATATCAAGAATAAAGCAAATATCATCAGGTACCAAGATCTTCAGCATAAAAGAAAAAAGGTACAAGTCTAAAATTGAAGAAATAAAAATCCTGTCATCTTAAATTTGAATTGAAAGTATCAATATGAATCCATGACTTATTCTCCTGTTTCTAAACATCATATATTCCCTAGTCCTGTCCCGTGAAAAGGCCTACAAGCAATGATAATCCCCAAAATTCATATGTTGAAACCCTAATCCAGCTGTGATGGCATTAGGAATTGGGGCCTTCTGGAGGTGATTAGGCCATGAGGGTGGGGCCTCAGGAATGGATTTAGTGCCCTATAGGAAGAAGCCATGAAAGCCTGCTCTCTTTCTGCCCTGAAATACAAGGAGAAGTCGGCATTAAGCAAAGCAGTCTGGAAGAGGGCTCTCACCAGAACTGGATTGTGCCGGTACCAGAACTGGGAGAAATACTTTTCTGTTACTTAGAAGCTGCCTGGCTTATGGTATTTTGTTATAGCAGCCTGAGTTGACTAACACAACTTTTAAGATGCCAACGGTCTAATAATCAGCTCGCCAGATTCCTGAATATTTAACAATTGATCCTCCAGTGCCTGTATGACACAGCTCCAGCACACCACTGAGAACATGCAGCCGCTTGGGAAACATGCAGTTAATTATCAGAAACCTAAAAAAGACAGACCTCAGGAAAGAAAAATATTAACTCAGTGCCTAGAATGGGCCAAGTGGCTCATATCAGAGGTGTCAGTACTAAATTCTTTCCTACCTCAGGACCTTTGCACATGTAATAATTCATCTTTTCTTTGCCTTGCTAGCACATTCTCATTCACCAAGCCTTAGCTCGAATGTCACTACCCCAGAGAGACCTTCCTGACCATTGTG
Source organism: Pteronotus mesoamericanus (assembly GCF_021234165.1). Lineage (NCBI taxonomy): Eukaryota > Metazoa > Chordata > Mammalia > Chiroptera > Mormoopidae > Pteronotus > Pteronotus mesoamericanus. The sequence continues at coordinate 2,122,551 of NW_026555189.1, forward strand.
CTTAAAGTAGATGCCCCCTATTTCCTGTGGTGGACGACCCTGTGACATACAACCAGACTAACTTTGAGGAAGGATTTGCCCCAGAGGCTAGGAGTGCTATCAGCAGACACCTTTTGGAAGTCAGCTCCTCCGGGGGTTGTCTCGGCTTTACAGAGCCCCCTTCCCAAACGTGGTCCACATCCAGCAATTGGTCAGCACAGAAGCACAAAAGCCTGGCCTTTTCAGACCAACTTGGGAGAAACCAGAAGGGTCATTCCCGTCCAGCTCCCCCACAGGATTAACTACCCTGCTGCTGCTTCTCCCTTCCATAGGTGCATATCCCAAAGCACTTCTTAAAAAGTGCCTTACATGCTCAATTCTGCCTCAGAACCTGTTTCCCACTGGATCCAACCTGCCACATTCCCATCCCACATCTCATAGCTCAGTATTCTTTATCTCAGCCTTTGGGTTGTTTCTTCAATCCAAAAAGTATTGTATTTGTTGATCAAATTGCTTTTTACTTATTTCTCTAGTAGAATATAAAGTAATGATTTATGCACAGAGACTGTGTTTGTTCTATTTTCCCTATGCTAGCACTTGACTTGTAACAGGCATTCAATAAATGTTTTAAATACATTAAATTTTCAAAGTATAAGCAATGATGCACTGATGAGCCACAAACAGATAAGAATCAGATCCTTTTTAAATGACCACATATATCCATTCATTTCATTTCTTACATGCACCTAACTTATTAAAGGTTTGTCAAAATTTGTATTCACAAATGAAATTAGAATACACAGTGACTCTAATTTATTCAGCATTCTCTTGCAATCTGGTTCCCATCAAAATTTGCCCTTAGGGCACAGGGTAACCAACACAAAGCTGATGTGGAAATGGGTGGAGTAGATGGGTCCTAACGAATCTTGCCCTATATAAAGGAACAAGGTGCCAGAAGTTTGAGAGCCTTATGTTTATTGTATGTGTTACCTTATTTCATGCCAGAGGTCTCAAGGTAAGGTGGGTCTTTTTAAAAAATAATATACTTTAATTTTTTAGAGCATTTTTAGAGTTTCAGAAAACTTGGGAATACAGCACAGAGTTTCTGTATGCCCATAGTCTCCCATTATTAATGTCTTACAATGACATTATAATGTAATTTCTGTATGCCGCACTTCTTAACAATGAATGAACCAATATTGATACATTATTATTACCAAATTCCGTACTTTATTCAGACTTCTTTACTGGTTGGTTACTTAATGTGCTTTTTCTGTTCTAGGATCCCATTCATGATACCACATTATCTTTAGTCACCATGTCTCCTTAGGCTTCTCTTAGCTATGACAGTTTCTCAGAATTTTCTTTGTTTTTGATGTCTTTGATGGTTTTAACAAATCCTGTTCAGGTATATCGTAGAATGCTCTCCATTGGAACTTGTCTGATGTTTTTCTTATGATTAGACTGGTGTTAATGTGTTTGGGAGGGGAGATCACAGAGGTAGAGTCATTTCCATCACATCATAGGAAGGATACATACTGTCAACATGATATATGACTGTTGATGTTGCCCTTGCTCACCTGGATGAAGCAATGTTGTCAGGTTTCTCCACTATTAAGTTCTTTTTCATCTCCTCTACCCCCTTCCATACTGTACTCTTTGGAAGGAAATCTCTATGCATCGCTCACATTTAAGGAGTGAGGAGTTACCTTCTCCTTTAGAATGGAGTATCTACATAAATTATTTGGAATTCTTCTGCATGGGAGCTTTGCCTCTTCTCCCTCATTTATTAGTTTATTTGATCCTTTATATTATTATAGACTCATGAATATTAATTTTGTATTTTGGGTTCTAATCCAATACCACTTTATTTTATTGCTCAAATTGTTTCTGCTTTGGCCATATGGAGCTCTATCAGTTGACTCCTATAAAAGTAGTACATCTTTTTATTTCCATTTTATAAGTGAAGAAACCAAGCTTCAAAGAATATAAAGTTTCCACCATCACTCAATGAAGAAGAGGAAAGGTGCAATTAGATCATAAGATTTTTTTAAAATTTATTTCTTATTGTATTTTTTCCAATACTATGTATCTGGCCCCCCCACCCTGCCCCCAGAATTATAAGATTCTAAAGCACACATTTGGGGTTTTTTTTTCCTATTTACCATCTGAATATAGCCAATCTTTGTAAATCAATGACTAATATATATTTCACCTAATGGTTATTTAAGGCAATAATGGGCCCTGGCTGGTGTGGCTCAGTAGATTAAGCACCAGCCTATGAACGAAAGTGTCGTTGGTTTGATTCCCAGTCAGGGCACATGCCTGGGGTACAGGCCAGGGGGCGTGAGAGGAAACTGCACGTTGATGTTTCTCTCCTTCTTTCTCCCTCCCTTACCCTCTCGCTAGAAATAAATAAATAAAAAATTTTTTTTAAGGCAATAATGGTTTTGAGACTGTCAGTCTGCTATGTGCATTATAGAAATTCCTTCATTATTTTTTAATTTACTATAGTATACAACTTAATAAATTTTCACCGAGTAAATCCCCTCATGCAACCAGCACCCAGATCGAGAAACATCAGCTCAGCAGAAATCTTCCTTGTGCCTCCTTCCTGTCATCCCCGCCCCACAGGCTACCCTGACTTCTAACAGCATAGATCAGTGGTGCCTGATTTTTACTTTAAATAAATAAAATCTTACGTTAGTGCCTTTTGAGGCTGGATTCTTTTGATCACTCTTCTTTGCTTTCATGTGGTTGGTTAGTAGAATTTTTTTTAAGGTTCCAACTATATATTTTACAAGAAACTTTACAAGCAAAGTAACACTTGTAAAAACATGTTAAGCAACGACATGAAAAAAAGCACACTGCTTCATAAAAAAGTAAATTTACTTAGGATTATTGTAACACAAAGATGGAAAAACCACCCAGGGATGTAGTTATATTCCCTCATTATTCTAAGGTAGCTTAGTTCTTCCTCACTAGCATTATCTATAGTTTTATCTACAAAGGGTTGCCTTCACAATGTCTCTGTGGGTCTTTTTCACAGGAAAGCTGATTCCTGACTGACAGGATGTCATTCTTGCCAACACGTAGCCAAAAATTCTTAGGCTTCCTCTAACTGGTGCAAGTTGCTACCTGTCCAGTTTGACTAAAGTACTGCCCAGAAATTCAAGAGAGCTTTATGGAAGTTCTCTATTTTCTGTTTCATTAATTATCACCACCTAGTGATTGTTCATCTGAGCTAGTTCCTTTCAGCAGGGATGGCAAACCCTTGAGCTCTAGTGACCTAAGAAGAGAGCTCACTGCAGGCCTTCTCATAGTGTCCTCACATGGCAGAGAGAGGGAGAGGGACAGCTCTCTAGTGTCTCTTCACATAAGGACATTGATCCCATCATGAGGATCCCACCCTCATGACCTCATCTAAACCTAATCATCTTCCAAAGGCCCATCTCCAAATATCATCACTTTGGGGTGTAGAGTTTCAACATGTGAGTCTGGAAGGAACACAATTTAATCCATAGTACTGTTCTCCAGAGCTTACAGTCCAGTGTGGCATACAGAGAGTATGTGCATGACATAAAAAGAAATTTATAAATTGTGGTCAGTTCTGCCAAGGAACTAAAATGAGTGCTCTGATGAATAATTGAGGTGGAAGGGAGGGACCCGCCTTTGGGAGTCAAATCATGGAAGACTTCTCTAAGGAAATAACATACAAACAAATCGCCAAAAATTTAGTACAATGAAAAAAATGCCTCATTAATACTTTTATACTGATTACAAGTTGAAATGATAGTATTTTAGACATATTGTATTAAATTAAATATATTATTCAAATTAATTTTACCTTTTTTTTCTTTTAAAAATGTGGCTACTAGAAAAACTTAAATGACTTATGTGGGTCACATTATATATTGGACAGCACTGCTGTTTACTATTCCCTCCCACTATAGACACTGAAGAGGAAGGAGAAACAGTAACACCCAGAACAGATGAAGTGGACGGAGGGGAAGAAAGCAACATGTCTGGAGCTAGGAAGTCAAGTTGGCAGAAATGACTAAATGACATTTCAGGAATAGGGCAGTCTGCTAATGGTTAGAGGTTTCTTTTGGGGGTGATCAAAATTTGGAATTAGATAGTGGTGACAGTTGCATAACCTTATGAATATACTAAAAACCACTGAATTGTATACTTTAAAGGGTGAATTTCATGGTATAAGGAATATAGTGCAATGAAAATTAGCATACAAAAATGAATAGAGCAGTCTAAAATCTTCAGTGTCTGCTCTAATAGAAGACCCCTGAATATTTTCTGGAAAGCTTACTGCTTTCAGCTGACCTATAAGCATAGTTTATAGAGGTGAAAGGGAAGTTGAGGGTCAGTAATTAAGAACAAGGGGCTCTTACATGTCTTGACTGAAAGTGGGTGACAATAAGGGTCCACCATCACTAGAAATCAGAGCCAAGGTGACCTAGAGAAAGATGAGCTTGGGAATTTGCAAACTTGTGGAGGGCAAGGGTAGACCTCTCGCAGGGTATACAGTGGGGACTCAGGCAGATAATATCTTGACTTGATGGGGCAGGGTGACTCTCCCTGATACCTGAATCACTTTGATTATCAGGAACAACTAATTAATGAAATCAAAACGGGAACTTCTATGTACGGTTACATGGTCTAGGTTAGGACTACCCTTGCATAATACATAGACACCCTGCCCATCAGGTATTCTCCACGTCCAGCCTTGTGTTGATTCCCCAGGAGCAACCTAAAACGAGCCATCCTCTCCAGGGGCAACAGCACGCCAGGTCCTTTTCTCTGTGCACGGTCTCAGAGTTGACTTAGAACATCTTTAGAAACCAGCCCCAAACAAGTTGTCTCATTCGTGAGCTCACTCAGCTTCTCCCTGAGCCATGCTGGGCTGGGTGCTGAGGGTAGAACACTCTTTGTTAGAACTGTTTTGGAGTCATAAAGGTCCCCTTTTCTGGCGAAGGTGGAAGAAGGGAGTATTCTTGCCCACAGATGATTCCTAGGGCTAAAGGACATTTGGACAATATCATCATCAAATTTATTTGCCAAGCCCAGTGGAGGAAACAGAGATAAGAGGACCCTGGCCTCACTTCCCTCTTTTCTGCAAGAAGCCAGAGGTCCCACCTAAATGTGGGCCCACCAGAGGAGTGGGAGGAGTGAGAACAGCCTCCCCAGTCCCATGATCCACCAAGGAGGGACCTGGGACTGGGCATTTTTTCCCAGGGAACATCTGCTCAAGAAGGTAATATTTAAACGAGTAGTGTTGCTACTGGCTGGTGATGTTGCCATCACAGGACATTTGGTAATGTCTGGACATTTTGGGGTTATCACACTGTGGGGGGAGTGGTGCTATCAGCATCCAGTGAGTAAAGGCCATGTTTACTGTTAAACAGGATGGCCCCAACTATAAAGAATTTTCTGGTCTAAAATGTTAATGATGCCAAGACTGAGAAACCCTGATTTAGACTAAGATATGAAGGTGAAGAAGAAACCAGACCTATAAAGGGACTCCAATCCCCTTCAAGCATTCCAAGTAAAGAGAACAGCATATGTTAGGGCCATAACGCCAGGAAAAGATGTGAGATGAGAGAGACTAGACCTTGCAGGGCCTCTAGTCTTGGACAAAACTTTGGATTTTTATTCTCTACAACGGAAAGCTTTTGAAGGATTTTAAACCAGAAAGGGGCATTCTGGCTACCCTACAGAGAATGGGTTGGAGTGTCAAGAGTGAAATCCCAGAGGCTGGGAGAAGCCCAGAAAGAAATAGGGGCAGCTTTGACTAGCGCAGAGGTAGTGAAGAAGGAGAGCAGTGAGTGTATGAAGATGTATTTTGAAAGTAGCAGTTCCTGAAAGCAGGGGAGAAGGAGAATGAGGAATCTAGGCAACTCTCAGGATTCTGGTCTCCCCAGGGTGCTAGGTAGGGTGGCTCACCAAGATGGGAAAGACTGAGGCAGGGCTAAGTAGGAAGGGGTCTCAGACCAAGAGCTTAGATTGAAACACATAAAGTCTGAAACAGCCAGTGGAATTGGGTACACAGCTATGGGAGAGAGGAAGGGCTCATGCAAGGCATTGATCTGTGGTTCCTTCTCAATGTAGGGCTATGCATTAGTCTCACATGCGAAGGGGGCACTCTAAAGAAACACCAACACACAAGTCATATGCCTTAGATCAGGTAAACCAGAGCTCTGGGAGTGGGTGCCTAAGCACCAATGTGCTTTAAAAGACCCTCAGGTGATTTTAATGCACAGTCATGATTGACATCCACCAGTCTCAAGGTGCTGCCCCAATGTAGAGACTTCTGTGTGCATGGCAACCCACAGTGGGCAGAGACACCTTGTCTTTGTGCATTACCAAAGGGACTCTCTAGTTCCTATCTATTTAACATTCTGTCTCTGCTTCTTTCAGCGGTTCATTGAATTCTACCTGTCAAAACAATGAACTGCTCATTGTCTTGGGTGTTCTTGTGTTACCTGCAGTTCCAGACCTTTTGTTCTGAAACTCTCTTGTTTACAGCAATATCGGTCTCCTGGTGAAGCCCCGGGGCCGCTTTGTCTCTTTCATCCCTTTAAGGATAGAATATTTGCAATCTCCTTTGTGAACTTTGTTTCCAAAGAACTCCCAGTACACTCTGTCTCTTGTATACTCAAAGCAGAATAAAAATGTATTCAGACCTGTCTATTCTTTAAGATCCAGTTCAATTCCAAATTCCTTTTATTATTATTGGGCACTCATCGTGTGACTTACTTTGTAAGTGGCACTTGGGGATACCATGATCAATGAGAATGATCTGGTCCCTGAGCTAGGGAGCTCAAACTGTAGGGCAGAGTGACTCAACCACAGTACTACCGACATTTGAGACAAGGTAATTCTTTGTTTGGGGGTGGGAGGGGGTTGTCCTGTGCATTATAGGATGTTTAGCAGCATCCCTGGCTTCTATGCATCAAATGCCAATAACATGTTTCTGTGCCCCCCAATTATGACAACTGAAAAATATTTTCAGACATTGCTAAAATGTCCCTTGGGAAGCAAAATTGCTCCCAGGAAAGAACCACTGCTATAGGAGGAAGAAGACATTAAACAAATACTTACGAAGGATGATAAAGATGATAAAATGGGCATAAAAAGAAAGATCTAATTTAACTTGGCAGGCACAAAGAAATAAGAGCTCATGATGGAGACTACCTGTTCCAGCACAGAAAATAACTGGTATTATTTCCATCATCATGTTCTCCCTGATTACTGCAATGTCTTTTGTCTTCTCCATTTTCTTACAGCTGCATTCACCAATTGTGTACTATGCAGCCAGGCACAGTGTTAAGCATTGGGCTTGCTTTATTTCATTTTATTGTCATAACTACCCTATAACCATAACTGGCACCCCAAACCACTGAAGATTTGCTATATAACTAAATTGCCTTTTTAACCAATAGCTTTGTATATTAGGCTATAATATAACTAGAACAAAAGCTGAGACATCCATGACTTCTGCTATTCTTTATCCCTTGGACAGTAGCCTCTTGCTTCATCAATTACCACAATATGTTTGGCACTGCCAATGTCTTCTGATTTAATTTCACCTTAGTAGTTCCAGTCTGGTTTGCAATGCTCATACCAAGATGGCACACAATGTTAAATCTGAGGCAACATCTCAAAGGAATGTCAAGAAACTAAAAAGAGGACCCTGAGAAAAATGATGAAAGTTCTGGAAACTAGGTCATGAGAGGGATGAGAATATTTAGTTCAAAGCAGATTTGGCTATAATATAAGGCAGTCTTCACATTTTTCAAGAGCTATCAGGCAAAAGAGTGCTTTCTTTAGATTATGTGACTTCCAGGGCAGAATTAATGCATTGATGATTGTCCAGGGAAGCATATTTTGGCCAATATAAGGAAGATATTTATAACTATTAAATCATATAAAAGTGGAATGATTTCCTTGAAGAGGTAGTGAGCTTTCCATCATTGGGGTTATTTTTAAAAACCTCACTAGATGAAATGGATAATCCTGAGAAGGGTATTCAGGCTTTGAGAGGCAGCTGTTCGAAATACAGTTCAATATGACCATGTAAATCCCAAAGGTGAAATGAGATGTTCTTTGCCTCTCACTACTCCCTCCCCCAATATCACAGACACCATACAAGTGTAGTGGGCCAGGGGGGACCCCTTGCATGTTCCCCGCCTGGGGAACAGGATGCACTGAAACCCCAACCCCTACACCATTGTTCCTGCAGCAATGTTCCCCTAAGATGACTTGAACACACACTTCCTGTGGCTTATTCTAGAAGCTTCTCTGAAACTTTAAGTAGGGAAAGTATCCGTGTTGGGTGGGAGAATTCTAAGGAAGTAACTCCCTCCATATTCCAAGGCCTATTACAATCATGCTCAGTTTACTTCTTTTTCTGGAGTTGTGCAGGGGGGGCTCTTTTAACAACCTCATCTTTTGACTTCCCGCCACCACCCTCATGCTTCTCTGTTTGGCTAAGAATGAAAGGTACCATCTACAGGTGGCTCTTTATGTGGGCAACCGCATTCCATCCTGGAATGATCCCAGTGAGATCGATCTTTTGATAATCTTCCCTTCACAGAGTAGGAAACTGAGATTCAGACACGTCAGACACTTTAATTAACTTGCCGTAGGTCAGAAAGCTAGTAAGTTTTGAGGCAGGCACTGGTAACCAGGTCAGTCATTGTCTTAACTGTGTGGTCTTAACCCCTGCATCCTCTTCCCACCCTGAAGGACAGTAGCCAGACTTGCAATTAGATGCACATATGTTTCCAGAGAGCCACATACTTTTGATTTTGCTTCTAATCCCTTGTTGTTGTCCAGATTTGGCTTGACTCTGAAGGCCATGAGACCTCAGTAGACATGAATCTTTAGAAAATAGGATTCATTGAAACCCAGATCCTTTTCTGCTGACCTAGCTGAGCCTTTGACCCATGAACATGGAATTTGGGTTCTATTCAATCTAAGACCACTTTGGGCACTTCTCTCAAATCGACGTGTATCTGGTCCAGCCCTGGACCTTGAATCCTCTGTACACCAAGGATATTGAACATAATGTTCCCCCATGGCTTCTGTCTTTGAGTTTTAGAATTGTTTTTCAGTGGACACATGTCTTTTCAATATCCTGTTTATGGCACAAAGTCCATGGGAGTTAGCAATTCTGAGCACAGAGGAAGGATCTCGAGATGTGGGCCAGTGGGCAAGGGGGAGTCAGGGATCACCAGTGTGCTGCATGTAATGAATCCAAGGTTACAGAGGAGATGCAGCTGTGTGTTGATGATGGATGGGATGGACACCCCAGGGGTGATCAAGCCAGACATGTTTCCTGACTCTACTCCATGCCTCCACTAGACTTCCTCATGCTCCCTGCCTAGCTTGCCCCCAACGTGCCCTCTTTGGCACCTGGATTTACTGTCATTCCCAGTCATCTGTTTATCTCCATTTGTTTCAGTACAACTACCTATTAATCTGATGTCCATGACTTTGCCTCAAAACCACGGCCTGTGCCATGTCCTAGCACATACACATATATTGGCATCCTGTGATCTAATCTAATCCCCAGCTCTGAGGACCTAGCATTGAACCCCAAAATTGGGAAGGCAAGGGATCGAGTGAAGAAGCAGCATCTGGAAAGAGTTCATCTTTAGGAGCATACATAAGGGGGTTCCAAAATCCATATGGTTCAAATACTGATGTAAACAAGTGGACACGGAAGCTTTGGCCATGAGGGTGTGGACAGGATAATCTTTGGTCATTTTCTGAGATTAGAAATTGTTTGTACCAGGGACCCTTCTGAAAACCTTGGGTTTTACCTCTTCAGCAGGTCTTGTTCTGCCTTAAAGGTAGTAAAATGTGTTTAGTACAGTGTCTGGATAGCAAACAACTTTTGAATCACTAAGAGGTATCCAGAACTTTCCTGGGAACTTAGGGAGTATAAAGGAAGTGTATAATATGACCTCTATTGCCAAGGGCCTTTGCACACAAGAAATTTGGACATTCTATGGATGAGGAGCTGTAGCAGGATTTTATACACAGGGGAGTGTAGATTGGTTCGCCTTATATTTTGGACAAGCATTCACCTGGCTACATAGTGAGGATGAAGAAATGAGAGGCAGGGATACCAACCAAGACACTATTACAATAGTCCAATGAAAAACAAGGATCCTTTGACCAAAGGGAGTAGCTTTGGGAATAAAAAAGGAGGGGAGAGGTTAAAGAGGTAGGGAAAGGTCATTGAGTTATGAATAAGTGACTGGTTGGATGAAGCAATGAAAGAAAAGGAAGAGTCAAGAAGAACTTTGTGATATGGGTTAACTGAAAGGAGGATTCAAAGACCGTGACACCTGTGACTTGGGCAGATGGGGCGGATGGTGTTAGTGCCATCAAATTCTGGACCAACGGCAGAATTTGGGGAAAAGTCAGAGTACTCTCTTGGTAATGTGGACCCTAGAGCTTCAGGAAGTAGCAGATATGTGGTCCAGAGTGCAGGAAACAAGGCTGGGCAAGGTGTTAGAGATTGATCATCACCAAAATAAAGGAAGCAGGAGATGCCATATGTGGAAACAAAGGTGCTACATGAGAGTGTGAGAAATGTAAATACATCCTAAAGGAGACACAGGGAACTGGAAGGGGTACAGGAAACGCTGTCATTTATGAGGGTAGACAGCAAAAGATGAACCTGTGAAGAAGTCATCAATAAGGGATAGAAATAACCTGTAGAAAGTGGCTGATGTAAAGAAGTGGAAGAAGGGATGGGAAAGAGGTATGATAGACAGAACTGAAGAAATGGTGAGAACCAGAGAAGTTCAGAAAAGAAAAAGGATTAGGAAAAAGGATGATAAGTTTGTCCTAGAAATGCCAAGTTTAAAGTTTTAGCCTAACATCCTGGGAATATGAGTCAGGAGGTCACAAGAATACCAGGTATACAAAAGTACCACAGAGAGGCCATGAATACCACAGGAGCAGGTGAGACTTCAACAGCAGAGAATGTGACAAGAAAAAGGGGGACAAGGACAGAGCCACAGGGGTCACCTTGGGGGAGGAGTAGGAAGAAGAACCTGGAGAATCAAGGGTCAGAGAAGTGAGAGAAAAACATGGAAATGAAATCTGGAAAGCAAAGGAGGCCACGTCAAGAAGGCAGATACGGTCAGCAGTGCAGGCTTGGAAGTCAAACTCTGGTGACTAGTAGGGCACCAGTGCCCCTTGGGAGAGCAGCTTCACAGCCTTCTGGGGTCCAGGGGAGGTTCTGTTTGTGCCACATCCTGGGTAAGCAGAAACACATTTAGAAGCAAGTTGTCACAAAGTCCGGTCCAGAGCAAGCCAACCATTAAGGTGCGGCAGAACACGGGGCCGCGCCAGCTAAGCCATGCCACGCCACCCTTCCTTCCCAAGTGATCCCAGCAAAAAGAACCAGCAGAGACAAGTACCTAAGGGAGTGGGCAGATTCAGACAATCCCATTTTGTCCAGCCAATGAGCACAAAAAAGGGGAGGACATGTCACCAGCTTGGTTCATTTACTCAGGGCTTGTGCTGTATTGACACTGTATTGGGTCTAATGTGCTCCAAGCCCGCAAAGGGGTACATGGTCATAAAAAAGACGTGGTTCCTGCCTTCAAACAGCTTACAATATATAGGGCAGGGGGCTGGGAGTGCTTTCATTCCATTAGAATTTCCTCCAACCAAAAAACTGAAACTCCTAGATATGACAACAGTATGGTGGTCACCAGAGGGAAGGGAGGTGGGGGCACGGGAAAGCATAAAGGGGGCCAAATGTATGGGCACCGAAGGTGTTTTGACTTTGGGTGGTGGGCACACAGCGCAACATACGTATCATGTATTATAGACATATACAGTTGAAACCTACATAATCTTATTAACCAATATCACCCTAATAAACTTAATTTTAGAAAATAAAATAAAAATATCCCATCTACAATGCCTCATCAAATCACCAATCGAACTTTTACAGAATTACCCAAGTTAAAAATACCTATTTATATTTCTCTGTAGAGGGCTATGGTAAAGCTTAAACTGAATTATAAAAGAGGATACATAGTCATATAAAAAAATTCTGAGAGATTACCTGGATTATAGGCTCACTGAAAACTGTAATGATTCTTTTTTTTTTTTTTTTGTATTGATTCTTTATTATACATTTCCAGGACTACTCCCTTTGCAACATTAATCATCACGTTGTTGCTTGGGTTTCTCCGGTCTTTTACTCCATACTAACCAAAGTTTGGTTCTCTACTTCCACCTGCGTGTGACTTTCCACCTGCACTGCCCTCTCATTGCCCTCAAACTGAAACCTGAAGCCAAACTCACCAGATCGCATATCTCAAAACATCATCACCTTTTTCAAACATCCCTATCCCTGTCCACAGGACCTTCATTTTATCTCCTCTCACCCATATCTCTGCATCCAATCAATTCCCAGGTTCTGTATAAGCAAAGTCTTATGCACATAACACAGGGTGGGGCAAAAGTAGGTTTAAAGTTGTTTGTATAGAAACTAATACAATAATTAATTAATAATGACATAAGAATACACTGTGTTTTCTATACTCACAACTGTAAACCTACTTTTGCCCTACCCTGTGTATATTTAACATGTACTTACACTATGAATGACCCATTTTATATCCTGGACACCTTTATAAGCTACTAGTAACCATTGCTATAGCACTAATAATGACAGTGGTTAAGAACATGCTTTTGGGTGGCAATAGTTTCTGATCTGGGTTAAGTCCCATTTCTGCTACTTAGAAACCCAGTGATTTTAGACACATAGTTTCTTCATTCACAAGATGTAATATATTAGGGTTGTGAGGCTCAAATATAAAATGCATGTAAATCTCTGAGCACAGAGATGTTATTCTCTTAGTCCTATAGTCCACTGTCAGTGTTCATCCATTTTAATAATTTAGCTGAAATCCAAAGGACACCAAATCCTAAACTGATGCCAACAGTGTTCAATTTTAGAACCTTAATTGGACTGTTTAATAAGTCCCAGCAGGGGCCACCACCCACGTAGGACTCTCTGTTTGCAACATAAAATACGGACCTTCGCTTAAAACAAGTCCCTTTTCCCCCCTCCCTGATCCATCCTCGATTGCACCCACTTTTGAAAATTCCAATTAAAAATTATCCAACATAACAAATTTTAATGAGTGCTAGCTCTGTGTGTAGGAGCTGGTTGACCAATTAGCCTGGAAGACCTTATTTTCCCTGTAGAACGGTGCCTTTTAATTCCTAAAAAGGCTTCTTTTTAATCGCGCTTTCTCCAGCCCCCGACGCAGGAACTGTGCCCACCCTCGAGCTCTGCCACACTTTGTGAAGCCTCCTGGTGGCACCCTCTGTGCCCCATTGCTCGGCTCTAGCCGCTACTGCCAAATCTCTCCCCTGGACTGCGAGGCCCTGCAGGTGTGTGCCCTGCTCACAGCAGATGCCAAGTTAGAAGTTAATCCTTGAGGTGGGCGAGAAAGACTGGAGGGGCCAGGACGGAAGGGCTGAGGGCAGCAAATCAAAGTTAGCTTTGTATCTCCTACCAAGTCCAAGAGATAGGCTGAAAAGGACAATGCACAATCTCAGAGGAAGAAGCAGGAACACCAGTAAATGTGGATCTAAGGTCAAGAAAATTTAGGAACTTTGATTCCATCACTTGACAACGTGACAACTGCATGGTCTTTAATTTTCTTCCTCCACTGCTTCTGGACAATACAGAGCACATACTGAGGACTCAATGAATAAGCTGTTGAATGAATAAATGAATGTTTCTTCATTTCTTTGTCAGCCTTTTTCTTCTTTTTTTCCTTTTGGTCTCCCTAACCCCATTTCTCTACCTTTCCCCTCACGACCCCAATACAGAAAATTATACATCTCTCTCTCTCTTCTTCTTCTGCTTCCTTCCTCCCTCTCTCCATCCTTCCCTCCATGTCTCTCATCACTAACTCCTTCTATACAAGTGTGTGTGTGTGTGTGTGTGTGTGTGTGTGTATTATTATTTCTAGTTCCCAGAGGAGAAAACAAAAGTTCAAAAGCCCAAAACTGGGAACCAAAGACCACACAGCCAGGAGGAAGAGGTATATAGAGATGATATCAAACTGCCCAGATTGCAGGGCCATTTAGGGGCTCTCTAAGCCGCAGTGGGCTTCACACCGGCAGCTTTGTGCAGCAGGCACGGCAGGACGCTGGAGCTCACTTTGCCAGCGGACAAGGAAAACCAGCAGTGCCTGGAGTTTAAGCCGCCCCTCGTCACCACCATCTGGGGGTGTGGGCATTAAGAGCCCTTAACTAATGATTGACAGGTGTGAGGGCATAAAAACTACAGCTCCCTGGCCCACAATGGGGACAGCTCTCTTGCATGACTCCGCTGTCTTCAGATCTGCCCCAGTGATTAAGCCAGCTGACTCTAGACAGGCTTCTCTTCACGCTGCACCCACTGTGGCCTCCGCCCCTTCCTGTCCCTCTTCCCTACTCCAGGATCAGTGTTCCCTGGAAGCCCTCCGAATGAACCCTTTCACACTATAGCAGTTCAGAACAGGCTTTCTCAAAACACTTCTTCACTTTGGCATGTGAATTACTGTATTTTGCCGTGTGTAGCATGTATTTTGCCGTGTGTAGCATGCCGTGTGTAGAATTACTGTATTTTGCCGTGTGTAGCTTATGTAACTTGTAGTTCTACAGGGAAAATAAGGTCTTCCAGGCTAATTGGTCAACCAGCTCCTACACACAGAGCTAGCACTCATTAAAATTTGTTATGTTGGATAAAAGGTGCACCCACATTTTTGGCCCAAACTGGCAGGAAAAAAGTCTTTCATTTTAACTTTTTAATTCAATTGTTTATTTATTTGTATTTAGAAATAAATATATAAATACTTATTTATATTTATTTTATTTATTTATATTTAGAAATGTATATTTATATTTATATTTAGAAGATTCAATACAATTTTTAAAACAAGAAATACATGAAACTGATTATCATATTCCAGGGTATTCTTTTTCATACAAATATGATTATTGCTTTCTAGAGTTATGCTTTTAACACATAAACATAAATAAAAGAATTAAAAACATTTGTATAGATTAGGAATTAGTCCTACCCATGTACAATGCACATCCTTATTTTTCCCTCAAAAATAAGGGAAAAAAAGTGCACATTTTACATGGCAAAATACAGTACTGGTATTTTGAGCTGAAGGTAATCGAGAGTCTGTAGGCTCACAAGGAATTTTTACCTCTCCCTTAAATAATTTGAATTAGGGGCCTTGCCTATAAGAGTTGTCACCAAAAATAACTTCTTACGACTTATCTATAGGACAGGGAAAACTACTAATTACTGAACATCTACTCTTCTTATTGTCCCTCTGAAACCTCCAAGGCACACTACCTTATCCTGAGCTCAAAATGGCATATATACTTATTTTAACTTTCTGTCCCTGAGCCTCCTATGTATGTGTACATATGTAATTAAATTTGATTATTTTTTCTTGTCAATCTGTTTTGTGTAGATTTGATTATTAGACCAGCCAAAACAAAAACAAACAAACAAAAAAGACGAAAACAAAAACATCAAAAAGTAGGGGAAAGTTTCCTTCTCCCCCCACAACACAAACCGTCATCTCAAGCACTGCCCTTGAAGAACCCGGCGAAGGCAAAGTAAATGCAGAATTCAAACCCAGCCCTGTCAGACCTAGTTTTTTTCCACTACATGTGCCCGAGACGTTACTGCAGTCCTGTGGGACTGCTCATCGTTACTTTTACAGTCATTTAAAAAATCAAATGACCGCTATAGCTTCGGGCACTCTAAAGACACATATGTTCAAACTCTCTGTGCTTGCTTATTTCTTCTTCGCACTGCAATTTATGTTTTTAAGACAAAAGACCTTTGAATATCTTAGCAAAATAAAATAAGTTGACCCAAAGAAACAAGGTGTTTTTTTTTTAACTTGTTCTCATAATTGCCCTATGCCTGGATCCATAATTAAATGGACTTTATCCTTTTAACGTGATCCCTTTTAAAAATAATAAGCCAGTCAGAGAAAGACAAGTACCATATGATCTCACCTATATATGGAATCTAATGAACAAAATAAACTAACAAACAAAATAGAAACAGACTCATAGACAGAAAACAGATTGACAGCTGTCAGAGGGCAGAAGGGGTGGAGCGCTGGGTAAAAAAGGCGAAGGCATTAAGAAAAAGAAAGAAAAAAAACCTCATAGACACAGATCACGCAGGTGATTACTGGAGGGAAAAGGGGATGGGTGTAGGTAGAAGAAGGAACAGTGCAAATAAATGATGAGGAAAGGAGACTTGACTTAGGGTGGTGCACACACAACACAACATACAGACGATGTATGTCACCCCCAATAAATTCAATACAATTTTTTAAAAAAGAATATATATATTTTACTCTGTAAGTAATATAAACTACATTAGAGAAATTTCAGGGGAAACACCTAGGAGCAAAAACATCCAAGTACCCTAATCCAACCATTTACAAACTATTTCCTTCTAGGGTTTTTTTTTTAATTCATGTGACTTGGTTGCAGTCCTGCTCCAAACACCTGGATCTCCTGCACGCTTTCCTTCAGCCCAGTTTTCCATGGTGTAACACAGGCCTGTGGTTGTCATTTTTAATGGTTAGACATTGTTCTATCAGAAGATGTACTGTAATTTGTGGCCATTTTGATTGTTTTTGATAGTTCGCTATTTCAGGTAAGATTGTGTTGAACAACTATGTGACTATACCATTTTGTTTGGCATCTATCTTTTTTACAAATTTCACATTATTTCTTTAAAAGAGATTTCCAAATCTTAAATTATCAAATAAAAGAATAGTATTTATGTACATTGCCACATTTTTGTCCAGTCCCCCCACCCACTATAATGTTTACCAATTTATAACTTAAGCCATCCTGAAACAAAGGTTAATCCAAGTTATGGTGACTTGTGTTTAGATAAGTTCTGATCTAATTAAATGAATTCCTTTTAAATTCCTCCATTTAGTACAAAGGTCTTCAAATCTTTGTTAGAGTTATATTGAACCTATGGCATTCTTTTTGACAAAGAATATGGTTCCTTTATTAATTCTAAGCTTTCTAATTGCTAAGCATTTCAAGGAGGAATTAGTCATTGGGCTTGAGTTGCCTAATTGAATCATTTTCCATACCACTTAAACACAAGTCAGGACATTTCAGTGGCTAATTTGGGCTGACTTGGGTGTGTATTCTGTGAGCGTCTCTGCTTACCTACATCTGCAAACGCAGAGAGACAAGATAATCAAGCAAGAGAGAATGCCTGTTTTTTCCATTACCTTGAAGTTTGCCTGAGTGCATATTTGGACCTCCAGGAGAACATGTCCCATTAGTGTCAACCACGCATTGCTAGTGATTTTTTTTAAACATGCTTCAGTGTTCTGTCTCCTTTCACACAAGTGGAAAAGTACAAAAAATAAATATGACCTAGAATTATTCTGAAAACCATGGATACTTGCTGCTACACAAAGAACTAAAGGCTAGACTATTAGTATGGCTTTCTACCCAGCCCACCCAGAGAATTCTAGTGAAAAAATAGAAAATCCAGCCAGTCCTCTGGTATCACCCGCATGATCCCAGACACTCATGTAAATAAATTTGATCCCATTGATCAGCTGGTTTTCTACCTTTGAATTGCATGGAGTTGTTTTTTGTTTTGTTTTCAATGGAGCTTCTTTTCGACAGCACCTCAAAACTCAAACAAGTGCCAACTTGCATCTCGTTGTAAGAAAAAATTTCATCATTAGATTAAGGTAAAAGGCAAAATAAACATGTCACTGTATAATCACATTTCTCTATGAGTTGGGAAAACCTATTTGCTTTCATCTACACCCTGTGTTTGCCTTTACTCCCAGCAGGTTGTAGCGTTGGGGTATGGGGTGAAGACAACCCAGCAAATGCTTCTGCAACGGACGTCCTTACCTTGGCATCATTTTCTGGGTTAGGATAATGCTGGGTAATCCCACTTAAAGCCATGAACAAACTCCAACTTCACAATGAAGCCAACCAGTTTTACAAACCAGAGGAATTTCATTTGGCCTCACACTTGCAGTGGGAAAAGAAACACAAAAGAAGAAAAAAGCTGGCAGCTCAGCTAACAACCAATTAATTGCCTTCCGGACACACTGCCAGCTAAATCCAATTAAGAACATTAGCAGACTAATGACAGGTAAGAAGACAAAGGTTCAAGTGAAACAAGCAGCCAGGCAAACTGCAAAGTTTCCAGCTCTCATGGAGTCCCTTCGATTCAGGGGTGGGCAAAAGTAAGGTTACAGTTGTCTGTATGGAAAAAGATGTGCAAGTTATTACAATAGATTTATCAACTCAGAAGAACATCACAATGCAACTGTAAACCTACTTTTGCCCACCCCTGTATTTAAAAAAACACAGCAAAACATAAAGAGAGCCTGACTTTGTAAGCCTCCTTGCACTTCTAGGAACTACATAATCTCAGAACAAAATTCCATTTAAGTCTGAAGACACCTAGGGGACTTTCCTGGATATAAGAAATACCACAGGTTTGCTTATTAACGTTTATCCTGGAAATTGACAAAACCATGGCTTAGATGTACTTCATTTTCCCATCCTTCTCAAGTACTCCTGCCAAAGAAAGCAAACCAAAACAATGTGGTGAAAATTACTTGGGGATGCACTTTCATTTTCTCCACACCAAGCATTTTATTTTTAAGCCAAATCTGAAAAAGTCCTGCTGAGGCAGAGCAAGTGCCCAATCCTGCCCCGTGTGAGAAGTGCAGTGCCGTCCACTTACCTGTGATTAGCACAGCCTTTTGATCCACAGGTAACAACTCTTGGCCAGATAAGTAAATATACAAGAGGAAACATGACAAGGAGAAGAGGACGAAGCCCCAGAAGAGGGGTAGGCTGAGCAGGCAAACCACTCCCCAGAGACCTGCCAGGCAGACCATGTTTCTCCCGACTTGTCCTGGGCTCTTCCTGAGTTTGTAAAGAACGAGCCCTCCCAGCACTGCTGTGACAGCCAGGCAGAGCCACGCTGTCTCAGAGGACAGAGTGATCATTTTCAGAGACGCCGCTGCACCTTTTTGCGCTCAGGACAAGTGGGGAAAGGCTGGCTGGAGGCAGCCTGGGTTATATGAACTGAGAGCCAAAAAGGGAGGGAGGAAAACAGCCCTAACACATTCTGAATGAGCCTGAATTAATCATACTTATTCAGGCACATATTTTCTAGTGGGTAATTTAAACCAGTGTGCAGCTTGATGTAAATACCAGAGCACTTCCTATGCGATTATGGCCCCACGCCCACTACGCGCATGACACATGCATGTTCTCACCACAACAAATAAGCGTTCATTCTTTAAGGTCCTCTGGAGAGATAACTAGTTGAATAATTATTGACAAAATTTGATCTGAATGGTGAATTTCAAAACCTCTAGCTCCTAGGAAAATATGCTTCTTTAGGAGCCTGTGCTGTGTTTGTTAAATCCCTTTTCTGACTCGTACGCGCGCGCGTGCGTGCGTGTGTGTGTGTGTGTGTGCGCGCGCGCGCGTGTGAGAGATTGAGAGAGAGAGAGAGAAAGAGAGAGAGAGAGAAGCCAGGCAACCAGTAAAGTTCGAAAGATGGACCCTGGAGGGGGAAGGTATCACTGATCTTGCACAGGATTCCTGCCATCTGCCACCTGCCACCTGAGTCAGGCTAAAGGGTGGATGAAGAAGGAATAAAAACTAGGAGAGATTCATGGCAGATGAAATGTCCTTTGCCAGAGGGGAGATGTGCCTGGGTGAGATAATAACAATGATAATACAACTAATAGTGCCCCACACATACCTAATGGTATTTATTTGTGCCAGGGGTCATATTTAACTACTTATCCATTCATTCTCTCTATTGAGACCCTACTCTCTGCCAAGCTCTGTCCCAGGCTCTGGCACTCAACAGTCAAAATGCTCAGCCTCTTTGAATATAATATCCTTATAACAGTAGATTCTATCATTGTAATGATTTTACAGGTGAGACCACTGAAGCACAGAAAGGTGAAGAGACTTGCCCAAGATCACACAACACTGGAGTCAAGCAGCCTTGTTTCAGAAGTGTATGCTCTCTCCACTCTACGTACTACCTGTTCTAGGCAAAAAATAAGACATCAGTGTGTGCTGTACTAGTGCTTCCTTACCTTAGCCTTATTCAAACCTTAGGAAACACTTCAAAGTGGATATTATTATGCCCACTTTACGGAGAGGAAAACGGGGACTGAGAGAGGATAAGTAGTGGATCTGGACCCACGCTCATGACTCACTGGATCAAAAGCCAACACTCAGAGCTGTGACACCTTACTCACCACCTGCAACACTGCTGACTGTCACAAGAGGGCACTAAGCCACCTGGACTTATGGCGTGCCTAGTGTGTGCCAGGCACCAGAATTCCAATAAAGGTTGGGCATTGGCATATATGGAGAGATAAGAAAAGTTCTCACTTTGAGTTAAGATCACTTGTATTCAAACTCAGTCTTGCTCTGCTAAGATAGTACCCTATCTTAAGATACTGTGGCAGACACCTGCAATCAATAAAAGCCACAGGAGCTGTCAAGAAAATAGTGACACCACCCTCTATCCCGCCAACCCCCCTATCCCTGCTGAATTTATGGCTTAAAACTGGCAGAGACCAGCTCAATCCAATATGGCAACTAATTTCAACTAATGGTAACCTCTAGCCTCATTCTACACTCACTGTAATATAATAGTAAGCTAAATGACACACCCCAAGCTGCCCGGATCAGGAAAGGAAAACCAGCCCTAGCGGGGTGGCTCTTTTGGGTGACTCAGTTGATTGAGCATGCTCCTGTGCATCAAATTTTGAGGGTTCAATTCCCAGTCAGGTCACATACCTGGCTGCAGGTTTGATCCATAGTCAGGGCAGCCCCTACCAGAGGCAACTGATCAATGTATTGATGTTTCTCTCTCTCTCTCTCTCTCTCTCTCTCCCCCTTCCTCTCTCTGTAAAATCAATAAACATATCCTCAGGTAAGGATTTAAAAAAGAAAGAAACAGAAAGCCCACATAAGAACACAAAATGGCCAATGAAGCTTCTTTGAGAAATTTCTTTCCCTTTCCCTGAGAAGATCCTAAATATTCTTCTCCCTCATTGAATACCCTACCCCCAATTAAATGAATTTCAATAAAGGAAGCAAATTCTACCAGAGGGCGGCTCTGTCTGTGGAGTAGCCCATTCTCTGTCTCACTGCTTCACTAGCAAACTCACTTCCACTTTAAACTCTATGCTGGCTTGAATTTGAATTATTTCCTGTGCAAAGCCAAGAACCCACAGTGGGTCCTGGACCCTTGGGCCCCCTACCCAGAAACACCTACATCACATCCACGTACTCACTAGGTTGTCTTGAGTGGGTGATATCACTTGCTGAGACCCGCATCCCCTTGAAACTGGAAAAGTCAGCATTTGTGCTGCCTGTCATTACCAGGACCAAAAGTGGAGACAAAGACTGAATCATTATGGCCGCTTTATTCAGATGCTGGCATTCTGATAGTGGGTCATGTACCCTCAAGAACCATCTTAACATCTCATCTCAAGCCAACCTTTTTATAAGGAGAAGAAAAAGGTAAGGGATTTGGAAAACAGATTAATCAGATAAGAGTTGCGGTCCAGCTTCAATTTTCCTAGTATTTCTGTATCTGCTGATCTCAACAATTTTTTATCTGCATCACAGATGTTTCCTCCCTGGAACACATCAGCTCAGATACCATCTCAATTGATTGCTTGCAGACCCCCTGGGGCACAACAGTTAAATTGCCTGTTGACTTCCAGGAGTCACTTAGGTCTTGTATTCCAGTTCTTGGAATAACAGCTTTCTGTATACATTAATCACTTCCACCTATCAACTTTAACTACAGCTAAAATCTTTAACTCTTGAGTTCCCCTATCACCCTCAGCTATAAAGTATTAAAAATATCAGGATAAATCACTTAGCACATCCTTCCTAAGACACCAGAAAGAGCTTCATAAATGCTGGCATTAATAATTTGTGTTTTTTAAACAGAACAGTGTTGTAAAGGAAAAATAAATTATTCTCCCACCTTTCTAAGTTCTTGTGGTTGGACTATTAATCAAATTAACATGAGACAGATTAACAGGAGAAAATAGCCAAATGTATTGCTCATATACACTTTGGGGTTCTATAAGAATATGAGACCCCAGGACACATCAGGCATTTGAGGTTTATATGCCATATTGAGCTAAGGGGAAGTTGGAAGGTTGGGGAGTCCTTTGGCACTTTCAGGGGGAAGAAGGCAATTCATATGGGGATAGAAAAGCAAATGTTTGGGAAATAAATGTCCAATGGGCCTTCTGTAAGATTGGGACAGAGAGGACTTTGATCAAAAGGGCTAGAAGATAGCAAGCTAGGTTCCTCCCTTTCGATCATACCTAGTTCATATTAAACTAGCGTTATCTATAATAGCTCCCTTCCTGGAGCAGGTCCTCCAAATTCTTTTAAGCAGTTAGGGTGAAGGTTAGAAGTTTTTCCTGAGTCTTTTTTTTTTTTCAGATTTTATTTATTTATTTTTAAAGAGAGGGGAGAAGGCGAGAGACATAGGTCAGTTGCCTCTCACATGCTCTCAACCAGTGATGTGCCCTGACCAGAAAATGAACAAGGAACCTTCTGGTTCACAGGTCGGCACTCAATCCACTGAGCCACATCAGCCAGGGCTTCCTGAGTCTTTAGTTTCTTGAAGATTACAAGCTTAAAAGAATCAGTGTCCCAAAAAGCATATTTTTGGGGTAGCAAACTGTTTCCCCTCACAGGAAGAACAAGAAGAGTAAAATAAAGTACCCAAATGAATGTTGACTTGTCCCAAAATATGGAAGAAATTAGCAAATGTTGAGAAGCAAGGAGGAGGAAGAGAGACGCGGACTTCAATTATGGATGATCTAGGGGAGGCAGGACTATGGAGGAAATGTACCCAGCTTCCTATCATGTAAGGAGGTAGACAGTGCTTTGGACAGGGAGTTGGGGAGGCTGGCTCTGGTCTCAGATGAGCCTTTGGTGAGTCACTGTCCTTGGCCAGATGACTGTAAAGGAAGCCCATCTGGGCTCAGGACTATCTCAAGACCCAAGGAGACTGAGTGTGAACCATTCTATGCTCTAGGACTTTGAGGGATGATGACAAGTCATTCTGGAGGTCTCCCTTGGGGCCACGGCACCTCTTGTCAGCCCTTCCAGCCATGTAGACAGCCAAGGCAGGGAGATGTTGCCAGCTCCAGGTCAGGAAGCATAGGGGAAACAATCTGGAATTCCCTTTGGCTAACCCTGAGAGCTCCCTCACATCACCCCCATTTATTACTTTCAGCCCTGGGCACACCTATTCCAGGTGCAGGCACCTCTCCTGGCCTCTTGGTGGGAGGATTCAGAGCGGGCCTTTGCGTCAGATGGTTTTCCAGGTGAAGATAAAGGATAGTTCCTGTTTGCTCCTGGAGACCTCAGCTCTTTGTCAGTGGCTCCCACACTGTGGCTGGGGCCAAACACCCATGTGGTTTTCCTGATGGGTGCACGCTGCTAGAGATGAAGTGGGTCTTCTGCTGGAAGTCCACATGGCTTCTCAGTTGCTCAGTTGTGAGATTCCCAAGGAGAAGGCAAAACTTGTCTTGATGTTCAAGTCCAGGTAAGGATGATCCTTGTCCCTTGACAAGGGAAAAGGGTGCACAGTATTAAGAATACAAGCTTTAGCCCTAGCTGGTGTGGCTCAGTGGAATGAGCACCGGCCTGCAAACCAAAGGGTCACTGGTTTGACACCAGTAGAGCACATACCTGGGTTGCAGGCGAGGTCCCCAGTAGGAAGGCGTGTGAGATGCAACCACACATTGATGTTTCTCTCCCTCTCTTCCCTTCTCTAAAAATAAAAAATAAAATCTTAAAAAAAGAAATACGAGCTTTAAAGCCTCACAGAACTGAATTCAAATCTAGACCATGCCACTTACTAGTTATGAGGCACTGGGCAAGTTACTTGCCCTTCCTGAGGCTCAGTTTCCTTCTCTTCATAAAGGAAGCCCAGCTCCCTAGTGCCATTTTTAAAAGTGAATGACATAATTCTTACATTGTGCCTGACAATAGCAGGGCAATAACCACTATGCTCACTCTTAGGAGTACTTGCAACCTTGAGAGGGCTAAGGGTCTTTTCTCCTGGGCAGATGGAGAGGTTTTTACCAGCTTCCTCCTCACTCATTTATTTCTTCATCCAGTTCATCACATACTTCCCTTGTCATCCTTCAGATATCTGCTTAAGTCACTCAACCTGAATGTCTTCTGTTACCACATCTTATTTATTTATTCCCTTCACTGCACTTAGTTCAATTTGCAATTCTGTACTTTGTTCATTTTTAGGACTTTTCTATCTCCCCTATTGGACCATGAACTTCATGAGGGCAACAACTATGTCTGTTTCGTTGTTTATTCTTTCTGCACCAAATGTGTAGCCTAGTGCCTGACATATGGTATGTAATTAAGTAATATTTTTGAATGAATATGGGAAGGAGATCTCTAATGAGTGCTTCCTAGGTAGCAGGATCTTACTAGACATGCGAATTCAACAGTGAGTAATGTGGACCCAGCCCCTGACCTTGGCGAGCTAAAGAAGGAACTGCCACAGAAGCAGTGACTTATGGGACTGGATCATGGTGGGAAGCCAGGCTTTTTGCCAATTGGGAATACAAATGGAGTTTCACGGTTCCCAGGTGAGAACAGGCCCCTTCTGAGCTCCTATGTCCTCATTCCTTTGATTGAGGACTTCAGGGTCCTAGTCCACTAAAGAGCTCTTCTCTGATGAAGACCTCCTCCATGTGACTGAGCTGAATTGTGTCTCATTTTAGATTTATCCTTGAGGACGTCCTTGTTTGGCCAGTGTTCCATTTCTGTCGAGCTTGTTCGTAGCTTTCCAAAGGAAAGGAGCTAATTGGATCAACTCATTCTTGTTAATGATACCAGTGAGTCAATGTACTGCTTCCTTCCTTTCTGAAGGGAATTTTTGAAGACAAAATATCTTAACTTACCCAAAAGAGAGAATCTTCCAACTAAGGGGGGGGGGCGCAAAATGCCGAGAATCCTAGAATGTAGATTTCCTTGATAAGGGCAAGATGACTTAAGAGGAGCAGCCTAGCCAGAGACCCCTCCCAGGTTAACTGTTAATCATTGCTTATCTGTTCCTGTAGCCCGTTTTCACATCCCTTCCCCCACCTGGGAAGCCCATCCGTTTCCCGCCGGAATGCTAGGGCTTATAAACCCCTATCTAACCCCGATTCGGGGCTCAGAATTTGGAGACTGCCTCCTCTGAGCCCGCGCATGTGAATAAAGGCTTACTCCATTCCCTGAATCGTGTCTTGAGTCTGGCTTTCCATAACATTTGGTTCCCTGACCGGGAAACGACTCACACGAGCAGGCCGTTTGCCTCCAGTGAAGATGGCTGGGGTCGGCCGGGCGAGCCCAGACTCCAGAGGGAAGCACGTGCCCTGGTGATTTCGGGTCCCGAGGAGCTGGGCTCCCCTTGGCCCCGACCTCGGGCCGTTCCATAACCCGGGCACTCGGGGAGCGGACCCAAGCCTACCTGAAGGCGCCAGATTGGTAAGTGCCCCAGGGACCAGACCCGAATCAGACCCACCTATAAGTGGTGGAAGGAGAGGCTGATCACCTCTCAGGCCGACCGGCCTCTGGCACGGTTTCCCTGTCGGGAGGGAAAGTGTTAACCTCTGTGTGATTGAGTGAGTGACTGATTGTGTGGCTCCACAGGCCAGCGGTGTTTCCCCGAGCCTACGGAGTCTGAGTGAGCCCTAACCTGCGGGTCCTCGGTCTGTCATACGGCATAACGGCTGGGAAGCTAACCCGGACTCTACTCGGGCAGCCTTAGCTAAGACAGACCCAAGTCCCTCGCGAGAGGAGAGGCCAGGCGGGCAAAAGTGAAAGTATCCCTGCTGCCCCCGTTTGTCTGCGCCGTTTCGGGAGGGATCATGGGGGGCAGACAGCCTACTGTCTTAGATTGCATGTTAAGGAATTTCGACTGGTTCCGGGGCCAGCAGCCCGATATGGATCCGGGGCAATTAGAAATTTTCTGTTCCGCTGAGTGGCCCACGTTCGGGATAGGCTGGCCTCCTGAAGGAACCCTTGACCTAGACATAATTAGGGCTGTCCATCTCATAGTCACAGGAAGTCCAGGACACCCAAACCAATTCCTCTACATAGAAAAGTGGCAGGAGCTAGCGCAAGAGATGCCCGACTGGCTCCGGAAGTGTGCGGGGGTCAAACCTCGTCACCTAGGCGCTATGGGAGGGCGAGCCAGGGGAGCCCGGAACTGTTGCTCCCGATCAAAGGAAAGGGATGTAACCCGCATCCTAGTTGCCAAACCAGTGGCGAGACCCCCTTTCTATCAAGGCCCGCCAGAGGAAGACCCCCCGGTGCAGCCCCCCCCCTTACCCAGCTAGGAACTTGGGAGGTCAGGCAGAGGCGCCTGAAACACCGCCCCCTTCAGTCTCGCCCCCGCAGCCCGAGGCAACAGCGCCCCCAGAATCTCCTATCGCCTCCCGCTTAAGACACCACCAGTCCCTCCAGATGCCACTGCGGGAGACCCAGGGCCCGCCACGAACGGGGCCTGATGGGACCTTATACCCGGGACCGGTCGTGTTTTACTATCAGCCCTTTACCACGACTGACCTCTTGAACTGGAAACACCACACACCCTCATATTCGGAGAAGCCCCAGGCACTCGTAGACCTAATGGAGTCCATTATGCAAACTCACCGGCCAACGTGGTACGATTGCCGCCAATTGCTCCTAACCCTTTTTAATACGGAAGAGAGGCGCAGAGTCTTCCAGGAGGCCCAGAGATATCTAGAAGCCAACGCTCCAGTGGGCACAATAGACCCAGCCCAGTACGCTTGGGTGGCAGCCCCAGAGACCCAACCCGACTGGGATCACAACACCGAACAGGGAAGAGCAGCCCTGGACCGGTACAGGGAAGCCATCCTCCAGGGGGTCAGAGCTGGGGCCAGAAAACCGACCAATATGTCAAAGGTGGCCAGTGTTGTCCAACGGCCAGATGAATGTCCCGGGGACTTCTTAGAAAGGCTCCTAGAGGCCTACCGGATATACACCCCCTTCAACCCAGAAAGCCCAGATACACGGCTAATGGTAAACACTGCTTTTGTCTCCCAATCGGCCCCTGACATCCGCAAAAAGCTCCAGAAGCTAGAGGGCTTTGCAGGCATGAACATCAGTCAGCTGGTTGAGGTAGGTAGCAAATAAAGTCTACAATAACCGGGAGGAGGCCGCTGAGAAGGTAGCCCAGAAAAGATTAGAGAAAAAGGCCGCACTGCTAGCAGCCGCCCTCAGTCAGCCGGCAGCAAAAGGCAAAGGGGGACCGAAAGACCAGAAAGGGCACGCCAAGGTAGAGAGAGACCAATGTGCCTATTGTAAGGAAAGAGGACATTGGAAAAGAGAATGCCCGCACCGGAAAAAGAAGGCTGGTCCGGCGCCCTCTGAGCCGGCGCCCACCATCCTTAGCCTGGTGGGTCTAGACTCAGAATGAGGAAGACCGGGCTCCCTGAATCTAGGCCCCCATGAACCCATGGTCGAAGCGATTGTTGGGGGCCAGACTCTCTCTTTCTTGGTAGATACCGGGGCAGAGCACTCGGTCATCACCACCCCTGTAGCTCCCCCATCCGGACGAGAAGTCACCATCGTAGGGGCCACTGGTCAGCCAAGTAGCCCAAAACGCTTCTGCCAGGCCCAAATTGTTGATCTGGGAGGCCACCGGATTAGACATGAGTTCTTATACCTACCTGAATGCCCTGTCCCACTGTTAGGGTGAGACCTCTTATCAAAGCTGGGAGCTTGAATCACCTTCCAGCAGTCAGGGGAGGCCTCGCCGCAAGTGGACGGCCCTAGGCTCATGGCCCTCATTTTGCCACGAGAGGAAGAATACCAGTTGTATTCTGGGGAATCTGGTGACCATGGCCCCAGACCTGAGGCTAGAGACAACCTGCTGCAGGAATTCCCCACGGTCTGGGCCGAGGACAATCCCCCTGGACTAGCCAGAAACCAGGTCCCAGTAATAATTGAACTCAAACCGGGGGCTAAACCGTGCCGCCAGCGACAGTACCCTATCTCAAGGGAGGCCCGCCTAGGAATATCGGAGGTCATCCGAAAGCACCTCCAAGAGGGTATATTGGTCCCCTGTCAATCAACGTGGAATACCCCGCTCCTGCCAATCAAGAAACTTGACGGAACAGGGTACCGTCCAGTGCAGGACCTCCGGGTGGTAAACGAAGCCGTCGTCACACTGCACCCGGTAGTCGCGAACCCATACACCCTACTGAGCCGACTCCCGCCAACCGCCGCCTGGTACACATGCCTAGACTTAAAGGACGCCTTCTTCTGCATCCCGGTAGCTCCAGCCAGCCAACCTATCTTTGCCTTTGAATGGGAAGACCCGCATACGGCGGTAAAGATACAGTTGACATGGACCCGGTTGCCACAGGGATTTAAGAACTCCCCCACGTTATTCAGCGAAGCGCTAGCCCGGGACCTGCAATCTTTCTCAGACGAGGGAAAGGATTTAACTCTACTCCAATATGTTGATGACCTCCTCTTAGCTGCCCCTGACCAGAGCCGATGCCTAGAGGGGACAAGAGCGCTCCTAAAACTGCTAACCCAACAAGGGTACCGAGTCTCACGGAAAAAGGCACAAATCTGCCAACAAGAAGTCAAATATTTAGGGTTCCTAATTTCCCAAGGCAAAAGATCCCTAAATACAGACCAGAAAATGGTCATTACCCGCTTCCCGGCTCCGAGCGGACGAAGACAGTTACGTGAGTTCCTGGGAGCAGCCGGCTTTTGCAGAATTTGGATCCCGGGGTTCGCAGCCAGAGCAAGGCCACTCTACCAGGCCCTGCGTGGGCCAGACACCTTACCCCTGGCATGGGGAAAAGAACAGGAACAGGCCTTTGTTCAAATAAAGGACCTCCTTAGTAAAGCCCCAGCTCTGGGCCTACCAGACCCCAGCCGGCCCTTCTATCTATACGTGCATGAAAAGGACAAGGTTGCTCTGGGGGTCTTAACTCAACCAGCCGGACCTTGGGAGCGCCCAGTGGCTTACCTGTCTAAGCAACTGGATAACGTCGCGGCCGGGTGGCCCCCTTGCTTGAGGGCAGTTGCAGCCGCGGTATCCCTGCTACAAGAAGCGGACAAATTAACTTTGGGGCAGGAGACCACTCTATTCGTTCCCCATAGCATCCATAGCCTCCTGGCAGGACAGGGACACCGATGGCTGTCCAACCCCAGACTGACACAATATCAGGGCATACTCCAAGAGAATCCTCGGGTCCAGGTAAAGACTGTAAAAAGATTAAACCCTGCAACCTTCCTGCCGACCGAACTAGGGGACCCAGACCACTGCTGCCTAGAGGTTACTGAGGAGGTCTATGCCAGCCGACCGGACCTGCGGGACCAGCCTCTGCCCAATGCTGACGTGACCTATTTCACAGACGGCAGCAGTTATATGAGAGAAGGGGTCCAAGTGGCAGGGTACGCAGTAACCACGCTTGACCAGGTGGTAGAAGCTAAAGCTTTGCCCTCTGGATGGTCGGCCCAGAGAGCGGAACTCTGGGCCTTAATAAGAGCACGGGAGTTGGCCCGGGACCGGAAAGTCAATATCTACACTGACTCCAAGTACGCCTACGCCACCCTGCACTTCCATGGGGCCATCTACCGAGAACGCGGGCTGCTGACAGCAGAAGGAAAGGAAATTAAAAACAAGACAGAAATCCTGCGTCTCCTCGAAGCAGTTTGGGCCCCAACTGCGGTGTCCGTCATCCACTGCAAAGGCCATTCCAAACAAGACACCATACCGGCCCGCGGGAACCAGAAGGCGGACTCGACAGCAAAGGCTGCCGCAGTATGTGGTGAGATGGCAGAAGTACAGCCCTCCCTTCTCGGACCCCTGCTGGGGAACCCCATTAACCGTCGAGACTATGAGCCAACAGAAATGAAATGGGCCCAACAGGCCGGAGGACAAGAAACCCCCGAGGGAACTTGGAGGTTACCTGATGGGCGCGTATATGTGCCCCAGAGCCAGGCCAGCAATTTAGTCAGAAACTGCCACCATCTGACCCACCTGGGTAAGACCTCCCTGGAAAACTTGCTCAAAAGGTATTTCTACTTCCCCAACCTGTCAACCCTGTGCTCAACAGCCTTGGCTCAATGTGTTACCTGCGCAAGGAACAATGCAGCCCCGCATCAAGGGGCCCCACCGGGAGTCCAACACAAGGGGTCCCAGCCCTTCGAGGACCTCCAGATTGACTTTACAGAAGTCAAGACCAGCCGAGGATTTAAGTATCTCCTGGTCCTGATCTGCACCTTTTCGGGTTGGGTAGAAGCCTTCCCCACCAAAACTGAGAAAGCTCGGGAAGTAACCCGAATCCTACTCAGGGAAATTATACCCAGATATGGGCTCCCACTCACCATTGGTAGTGACAATGGCCCGGCATTCATCGCCCAGGTGGTTCAGGAGGTCGCCCAGCTCCTGCACATTGACTGGAAGCTACACACGGCCTATCGGCCCCAAAGCTCCGGTAAAGTGGAACGAATGAACCGAACTCTCAAGGAAACCCTAGCTAAGTTCCATCAAGAAACCGGCCTGCCATGGACAGACCTGTTACCACTAGCCCTGCTACAGGTTAGGAATGCCCCGAACCCCTCGGGGTATACTCCCTATGAGTTAGTTTTTGGAAGACCCCCACCTATAACTAGAATAGGAAGTCCCAATGACCTTCGACAGAAGGGGGAGTTACAGCAGACCCAGTACTTACAACAGTTGGGTAAGACCCTAGACAGGATCTACGGGGCCCAATTGGGCCAGGAACCCAAACCCCAAGGGAGGCCAGCACACCCCTTCCGTCCAGGCCAGTATGTATGGGTAAAGGATTGGAAAAAGGAACCACTCCAACCCATTTGGACGGGCCCACATCTAGTACTATTAACCACCCCTACTGCCCTTAAAGTTACAGGAATAACCCCCTGGATCCACTACACTCGAGCCAAGGCAGCAGCAGATCCAGACGAGCCAGGACTTCGGAGCCACCGAACCTCCACCTCGAAGGGAGCCCCCACAGTCCGGCTGAAGAGAACTGAAGGACAGTGGGCCTTCTACCCGAGGAACCAGAGACCTGATCCCACCCCAGAGTAGTGACCAACCATCTTAGTCGGCAACCAAGGCATGATCCCTGCAGAATAGGCGAGCCCTAGATCTCCTCACAGCAGAAAAAGGGGGGACTTGCCTATTCCTAGGCTGGAATCTTAACCCAGAAGGTTAAGGAGCTGAAAGATGGTGCAAAGCGCTACCGAGAGTCAGGGCAAGGGACATGGAGCTTAGATACCCAAATCTGGCTCCGCTGGCTGGCTCCATTCCTAGGCCCCCCTGATATTACTCCTCTTAGGAATAAGTCTAGGACCATGGCTGCTGCGCACCCTCATTAATAACCTAGAGACCGCGGTCACCAGACGAGCCGCTGCTCGAGTGCTGCTCCTCCAGCATCACCGATACCAAAGACTCCCGACCCAACCCCAACAGAGTGACCACCGTGGCTTGTGTGATGATGCTAAGACTCAGGCCAATCTCGTCTAGCATCAAAGGGGGGAATGATAAGGGCAAGATGACTTGGGAGGAGCAGCCTAGCCAGAGACCCCTCCCAGGTTAACTGTTAATCATTGCTTATCTGTTCCTGTAGCCCATTTTCACATCCCTTCCCCCGCCTGGGTAGCACATCAATCTCATCAATCTCCCACCTGAATGCTAATCCCTTCCCCCACCTGGGAAGCCCATCCGTTTCCCGCCCGGAATGCTAGGGCTTATAAACCCCTATCTAACCCCAATTCGGGGCTCAGAATTTGGAGACTGCCTCCTCTGAGCCCGCGCGTGTGAATAAAGGCTTACTCCGTTCCCTGAATCGTGTCTTGAATCTGGCTTTCCGTAACATCCTTAGAATCGGTGGTTCGAGTTTAGAAGGGAATTTGAAGAAGTAACGTCCCATCTATTATAAAATGTGGCTTCTCTCTGTAACATCCCCACCAAGGAGTCATCTTACTACTGCTAGTACACCTGACTTTCCAGCTCAGGATAGCTTTGTGTATTAGAAAATTCTCCCCTGGGAAGAGCTTGATTGTGGCATTTGTCCTTTCTTTCTCACTTGGAGTCACACAGACCATATCTAGTCCTCATTTCTTTCAGATATTTGGAGATTGTTATTATGCCTTACCTTATTAGCTTGAGAGTCCTAAATTCTCTGAGTTGCCCCATATGGACAGTAAAATATGGTTTACCTGGTGCTACGTGCCTGAAATGGTCACATTTTCAAGGTTCAAACATTTTAAAAATCATGTTGTTGCAGTAACTCAAAAGTATTATTATGGTGAGTGTAGCATGGTAATAGCAGAATTCATGAAGTAGAGGATGACCATTTGCTGATGTCACGATGACCCAAACTTCAAGATATGGACAGGGTGGTATAGGTCAAAGCAATCTCAAGGATATCGGGATGATCTTTCTAGTAACACAAGTTTTGCTATTGTTTTCAAGATCTGGGGCAATGACTAATGTTTTAAATGTTGAATCACAATGTGCAAATATTATGTGTAATTCTCTATTTCATACAATGGGAGGAGAGGTGAGGGGAACCAGGAGAAAAATCAGAAGTTAAGGTTGGATCAAGTTGTTACATTACTGTCACTGAAATGTTACAGGGTTTATTTGTCTAAATTCCACAATGTCAGGCGGATTCAGATTCCAAGAAAGTATAGTCATATTCCAAGTAAGTAAGATCTCATTTATTGTACAAAGGGCTTCAAAAATCCTTAGTGTGGATTAGAAAAAGGGTTCTACAGAAACTAACTTCACAGGGAGATCTAGTCATAAATTCCTAACCAGGCAGGTCTTAGTGTGTAGTCACTTCCCAGGTGTATTAACTTGTTATTTAAAGGTTTATCTTTGCCTTCAGCAATCCCTATCTATTGTTTTTGTACATCTAGGTTAACAAGCCTTTCAAATAAGAGTAAGTAATCTTGTTAATTATCTTGTAATCCAATCCCCACCCTATTTTCTTTCAATTCTATTTACTCTTTCTTACATTTTCTTATTTCCAAATGCATAAAAGAAACTGCAAACTTATTCTTGGGAGCATTTGAGATCTTTACAACAATTGTTTTCAGTTTGGATTCAAAAAAACTCTTATAAAAATTCTCTACAAGTTGGGATGTTTTTAAGTCAACCTAGTATCCTGGCCCTTCTTAGAACAGGATCCAAATACTTCTATCTCCCCCTGGAAAATCTGGGCCAGATTGGGGCACAGTATTTTCAATACAATATTATATTATATATTTGTTTCCATCGCCTTCTCTTCTCAGCACTTACTACAGCAAGGGGCACTAACCAAAACAAGAATGAAAAAGTCAAATACACACACACACCCCTTTCTTTAAATTCAGTAAGTATAATTAAGCACAGATTACAGGGTAGTTCTAGTTCTCTTCCTGTCAAGGGCATTTGTAATCTCAATTAAAAAGATTTCAATATTCCCCTACAACCCTGATGGCTTTATGTAGAAATAGATAAATGACTTGAATATTCCCAAGTCTTTTGCTTTCTGGAACTCTTCTTCTCACTCATAAGGCTGGAATCTTAATGCCTCACGCAGAACTCTAGATTATCTCTGAAGATTTAAGGGGATTTACATTTCTCAGAAAGCATTTGCTGGTACCAGCATGTCCAGGGAGCTCTGGCTCCCACTAGCAATTCAGTTCCCTTGGGCACCCAGCAATTCCCTTCAGGCTGCTGCCGAGGACTCTGCGCCCAGAGCCTGTCCTTCACCCAACAGAGCAGTGAGTTGGGACAGGCTGCACTGTCCCACAGTCTCCTGCTGCACCAGTGAGACAGGCACTTGTATATAACAGACTTTTGCTAGAAGCTGGAAAGTGGGAGACTACAACAAAGGAGGCTGTGTTACCGAACAAATGGACACATATGGGGGGAGGGGGGGTGCCCAGATGCTATTACCAAAACAACAACCCCTGCTTCCCCAGCGTCCCTCAGTTATAGGTCCTTTGCCCACCACCCTTGGAATTATGGCCCTCAATGGCAAAGTTTGGTGAAAAGGAAAGGAACTATTTATTCAAAAGTTATACAGGTTTGAGTAATGGCTAAATGTCACTTTTAAATCTCAAAATCCCTTTAAAACACCCACCAACATACACAGTCCTGCCTTCCCCCCCTTTGACCAGTTAGGCCAGTCAGGCCAGTCATGGGTATCGTCCTTCAGAAGAAAAAGAACAGAAGTCCGGGGCTCGGCTAAGCAACCCTCTCGCAGTTCTCAGCACCATCCGCTGCGTCACCGCCATCTCCAGCTCTTAATCCATAACCACGCGGCATCTTCTCCCGGCCCAAGAGCAAGAGTCCTTTCTCCCCTCTTTCTTCCCGTGGGCCTTCACATTGTTCCCCAGGGTCTGTGTCCCTTTGTCTCTCCCACAGTCTCTTCTCCTTCCTCTCCCAATTACATTCTGTATTAAGTCTTTCAAACCTTCTTGATCACCCTTGGTAATATGCAAAATAACACTCTTTGCAGGAGGAAAGAAGCTATCCTGTTACTGACATGTAAATGACCCTCAATGGCTCTGCCCCACTTTCTGTAAGAAGCTGGCCTGTTACTGATAGACAAAGTAACTCTCAGTGGCCCTGCCCCAGGTCTCCCATCCCCCATGGCAGCCTGTCTTGGGGTGGGGAGAATATATTTTTCTTGGACACCCCAATTTCTGGACCCTGTTACAAATACCCTTTGGGGGATGCTGACTGTGCTCCATTACAGCTGTACTAGAAGCACGCTGGGCGGTGTGGCTCAGTTGGTTGGAGTGTTGTCCTGCAAACTGAAATGTTGCAGGTTCAGTTCCTGGTGAGGGCACATACCCAGCTTGCAGATTCGATCCCCAGTCAGGGTGGGTATGAGAAGGCGACCAGTCAATATTTCTTCACTGCTCATTGTGACCCCTTAGAGGTTTCTCTGGATGACCCTCTCTCCTGGGACTCTGCTGTCTGCTTGTTGGCAAATGTTTTAAGCCATGGACCCTTTTATGCAAATGAAATAATTAAGTGGAATAACAACTAGTGGAACAAAAGAAAGTTTAGCTGTCCTGGTGGAAGCCAAGGTGATGGTAGGTGACCATCATGTTGGGTTTTTCCCTCATTACTGAAGCAGCCCCAAGGCACCTGGATATTTGGCCATTGATTTATCTAAGCTTGCAATGAGGAATTTGAGGAGCTGAGCAGGTGAGGCAGTATAGTACAAAGCTAGGGAAATTCCTTGACAAGTGGAATAAGGGAAACTGAGACAAAATAATTAAACAAGGCCAAAAGATGTAAGCAACTAACAGCCTACTAATGAATCACAAGTTTTTATCATCCTTAACCAAGAACACTTAGGGACAAATGGTATACACATACCAGATTGTCTTGGGACAGAATGGCCTACATCCCAGTCCCTCTTCAGTGACTTTCTTTAAAAAGGAAAATAACCATAAAATAGCCCTGGCTGGTGTGCCTCAGTGGATCGAGAGCTGGCCTGCAAACCAGACACTTGCTGGTTCAATTCCCAGTCAGGCACATGCCTGAGTTGTGGGCCAAGTCCCCAGTGAGGGGTGCATGAAAGGCAACCACACATTGATGTTTCTCTCCTTCTCTTTCTCCCTTCTTTCCACTCTCTCTAAAAATAAATAAATAAAGTCTTTTTAAAAAATGAAACTAACCAGAAAATAACCCCTGACCCCACTATATGCACATTTTGATGAATCGGCATATTGAAGGACATACCTGAAAAGCTAATGAGTATTCTGTTAAGATCCTCCCCTGAGAACTCCCCTAGGATTCCAGCTGACCAAAGAAAGATAAAAGGCCTCAAGACAAAGGACAAACAGAGCACTCTCACTAGAGCATGCCCTTGCCTGTATCTCTTCTGTTTTTTCCCTAAACTCTAAGGGTCCCTGCAAGACTTGACTTGCAACCAGGGGAGCAATGCGCAGCAGCAGCTCATCCTGGGCTTACCCCCTGAACCTCTCTCCAAGGCCCCCATTTTCTCTGACTTCCCAGTGAACTCACATCTTTTACTGTGACTTCTTTCTTAGAGAGCCAAAGTCGCCTACATCTCTCTCTCCTGTTGCTTCTTCTACTGTAAGCCCATCCTTTGTTTTTCTATCTCCAGCTTTAATAAGCATAGTCTCAAAATCACCTGGACTCGTGTTGCGAAATCTATCCTGCATGAAGTCAAGAACACACACATTACCAGCAGGCCTGATGCAAACCCACTCTGAGCCCAGACTATGTCTGGCAACAAGCGGACAATGTTTGATCAGAATCATAAGGACAATAAGCATCAGAATTTGGTGTATAACCAGTGCTCTTGCCATGTGTGTGTGTCTGTCTATGGGAGTATATGTATGTATGTGTACACATGTGTGCATGCATTTTTATGTGTAGTGTGTGTGTATATGACTGTGAGGATGGGTATGCATGTATAGGTGTGATTATGTGTATGCACACATGTGTATAAGTGTGTGGGTGTTTGAGAGATTAGATACGTATATGTGGGGGGGTGTCTCTGTGTGTATGTGAAAGGCTGATGTGGGTTCCATCCTTGCTCCCTCACAGCTCTCAAGTCCTGCTGCTAAGCATCTCCTTGGGCTCTGTTGTCTGTAAACTGGAGATAATAATATTTCTCTCATCATGTTTTTAGGGAATCATGTGAGTTCAGTGTTGGTCAAGTATTTAGTACAACGTCAGGTGCAGAGTTCTCATCAATAATGGTTGACTTTAGGAACTTCAGTATTACTTGCAAGTCAGAAGACCACCCTGACTTTCTTCTTCTTTGCTCTTCCTAATGCTTTTCTATCAGTGGAGACCATACACAAGCTGACTGACTTTATGAGCTACTTATGACCATACATCCACGAATGAAGCAATGTGGATAGGGTGGGGTGAAATAGGCAGTAGAATATTTACCTAATAATTGGCTTGTAGTTCCACTACATGTTATCAGTTTTTTACTAAGTGTCCATTCAGTGTCAATAATTGGAAGTCCAGACCCCTCCTTGCCCTTGTGGGACTCAAGTGTTAATAGGAGAGTAAAGTGTACTCATGAATCCATTGTCCTTGCCTCCCATACATTGTGTATCAGAACAATAATATTAGTAAAGGGCCAGCTTGAAAGATCGCTAAGTTCTATTTTGTTCTACCCATTTGAATATTTACAAGGGATCTCCACCTATGTAGCTCTGCTTTCACAAACACATCAAGAAATCAACATGTAAAAAATATTTCTGCCCATGTGTAGAAGAAAGTCTGTTCCAGGACACAACCACATGACTGCTGCCTGAGTGCTGTCAGATGTGCCAGCTAGATCCTGGTCAGAACAGTTAATGCTTCCCCTAAATCTCCTCATAGATTATCTGATTGACTGCTTCCCTATGCCCGGCATTGGCTGGTTTATGCTGGTTCCTGGAATGGGTCATTGCCCTGCCCCAGGCAAGCATGACAGGCATTTTCTACTTGTCTGGGGTGGGTCACAGCCCAGTACATCCATCTATCCTGCCATGTCCTATATAATCCCTTAGTCCCTGCTTCATGGTGTGGAGATTATCCACAGTGTCTTGCAACTTCCCAGATTTCCCTTTATATGTAAGTTTCCTTAATATACTCAATGTAATGATAGAGTTGCCAGCCTCTTCCTCTGGTCTCTCAGCCCTGGGAAATTTTTCCCAACACCATGCATCCAAATATTCCCGTTTCTCTTCTTGTCACCCTCTTAAATGTCTTGAAATTAGTCTACATTCCTTGTTTCTACTTCCTTTCCTCACTCTTGGGAAGGACCAGAGTCTGACAGTTCTGCCCTGAATGGAGGTGAGCGGTGGCACAGATGCTCTGCTCTGTGGGCTGAATGTTTGCCAGCTCCCCCCGGCAGCAGAAGGGAGGCCATCCACCTCTTTCCGTGTTGGTCAGCCAAGCCAGAGCAACCATCGGTCCCACCAAGGCAGTGCTGACCGCAGAACTGCTGGAAGCAACCCTCCAATGTGGTATAGAGACAGTGCCCACTTTGCACCGATCAGTGATGCGAAGATGGTCATCAGTAAAGACAATGCACTGAGTTTTCATAAAATTAAATTCATTTAATTTCAAGGACTATCTTCAGAGGTTATAGCCTTCCTCTCTTTCTGGAATTAAAATATCTTTTCATGTATGAAATGGTGGTAATAGAATATCATGGTTTAGTTGTACCTGTCTTGATGCCCTTAATTTTCAAAATTAAAAACCATAATGAGATATCACATCACACCTCCTGGAACAGCTAGCATCAGTAAATCAGCGAACAACAAGTGCTGGTGGGAATGTGGAGAAAGGGAATCCTAGCCCACTGTCGGTGGGAATGCAGACTGGTGCAGCCACTATGGAAAACAGCATGGAGTTTCCTCAAAAAATTAAAAATAGAACTGCCTCTTGACCCAGTGATCCCACTTCTGGGACTATATCCTAAGAACCCTGAAACACCAATTCAAAAGAATGCATGTACCTCTGTTTTAAAGCATTATTTGCAGTGGCCAAGATCTGGAAAGAGCCCAAGTGACCATCGGCAGATGAGTGGATAAAAAAGCTGTGGTGCATTTCCACAATGGAATGAATGCTATGCAGCAGTAAAAAGAAGAGACTCTTACCTTTTGTAACAACATGGATAGACCTGGAGATTATTATGCTAAATGAAATAAGCCAGTCAGAGAAAGACAAATACCATATGATCTCACTTATATGTGGAATCTAATGAACAAAATAAATTGACAAATGAAATAGAAGCAGAAGCATAGATACATGGGACAGACTTACAGCTGTCAGAGGAGAGGAGGTAACGGGGACTGGATGAAAGAAGCTGAAGGGATTAGCCAAAGAACACACCTGCAGAGCCCACAGACAACAGTGTGGGGATGGCCAGAAGGGAGGGGCAGGGTGGGCGGAGGTGGGCAAAGCCGGGGAAAGGAGGGAAAAAGTTGGCTTATATATCTCCCCAAATTTTGATCTGAAATCTTACCCGTGTTCAAAATTCAAAAACATGGGAGCCCCACTAACAGGCCTTGGGTAGAAATCTAGCTCTGCTACTTGGCTGTGTGAACTTCCCTCTCTGCTTGGAACCAAGGACACTTAAAGAGCAAATGATTTACACGTCTCCCCCACAACCAGAAGGTAAATAGCTTAAGTCACTCTACTTAGGAAGCGAGGTAACAGAAATCCAATTAGTGACATTTGTGCCACCCACACCCAAGGGCGGATGACGTTGAGGAAATAAATCTCATTTTGGTGCTGCAGCATAAAGCTGATGAATATTCTATCGAGATCCTCCCCTAACACCTCCCCTAAAACTTCCGCCTTTAGAAAGCAGGTTAAGAGGTCTTTAGACAAAGACCCAGGTCTGGAGCACTCCCTTGCCTTTCTTCCCTCTCAGGCATGAATTTCTACTTCTCTTTTGTAAACTCTAAGGGTCCCCAAGAGACTTGCAACCAGGGGAGTAACAGGTAGCTGCAACTTGTCCTGGGATAATCCCCTGAACCATCTCCAATGCCCCTTTTCCTCTGAATTTCTGGGGAGCTAGTTACAGACCCTCTGTAGCTCACTTCTTTCCTATAACGTTTCCAGAGAGTCAAAGCAGAGCACCACCTGGGCTCTCCTGTTGCTTCTACACTAAGCCTTTCCTTCATTTCCTGCTCACAGCTTTAATATGTGTACTCTCAAAATCACCTGGACTCATGTTGTGAGATCTTTCCTGCACAAAGAGCCCACAGGCCACCAGCCAGCCCAAGGAAGACCCGCTTTGAGCCCAGTTCCTTCTCCATGATGTTCTCACCCATAGTGGGGTAATAATTTATACCTCATATTCATTATTAAAATATCTATGTAAATGGTAGAATATCAGAGTTTTCAATGGCAGTCATTATAAAAAAATAAAAATCTTGTTTGGTCTCAGTGAAAACTCCTATAACATAATTCTTTCAGTTTCCTTGCCTTCTTCTTGGAACTTACAAATTGAGAATAGGAACTAAAGGCAACCAATGCACAGTTTGGCATGGCTTCTCTCCTGAAGTCATGGCCCCCAAGCCTGGGGTTCACAGAAGGAAAAACACTTGTGTCTGTATTTCCACAAGGGAGGTTAAATCTAGTATTAGTCTATTAGAAAGAAGACATTTCAAAGCTTGGGAACACAGCTGAATACCAAAAGTGAATTACACCATAAGCCAGATGTTCGGGGAACTTCTTTTCCATTTTTTTGTATTGCCTGAAGGAAAAGTTTTAGTTCATAAAGACAACAATGAGCAGAAATTGCTATCACAAAAGTGTTCATCATTATTTAAAATGAGCCCATCTGAAAACAATCAAAGATGTGCCCAATGATTTATAAAGAAAGTTGTTCATTTCAGTGTTATTTATCATATGTAAAACATAGAAACATTCTAAATGGCTTACCATAAAGGATTTTTTATATAAACTACAGTACTTTCATTTGATGGACTGCCATACAAACATTAAAAATTATGTTGTTGAAGAATATTTAATGATTTGAGAAAGTATTTGCAATATTTTCTGAGCAAGGAGAGCAGGTTAAAAAATAGATTATAGTCTGATCATATTTTATGTCATTATAACTCAGATATAATCTGGAACTTCCTAAAACTTTGCAATTTGGAGAAGAATGGCTCAAATTTCCAGTCCCATGGCTTGGTGACATTAAAGCCCTGCCAAGATTTCTTCGATATCCTAGGGACCTGCCTCTCACAGTTTCTTCTGCCTCTTGTCAGTCACCACTTCTGTCCTCCATTTTGAACTCAGTGTGAAATTCAACCTCTCTTTTCTGTTTGCAAAACAAAATTTATAACAGTAAAATCAACTTTATCAAAGTTCCTCCCACCTTTTGTGGTTTGGGGGTTGGGATAGAAGAGATGGTTTGGGTGAAAGAAGTATTTACATCACAGTTGTGGCATGAATAGTGACCCCGAAAGATATGTCCATGTTCTAACCCCATGAACCTGTGAATGTGACATTATTTGGGGAAAAAACAGAGTATTTGCAGATGTAATTAAGAATCTCTAAATAAGATCATCCTGGATTAGGATGGACCTTAAATCCTTGTAAGAGATAAAAGAGAAGAAGATAGAGGGAAACAGAAGGAAATGGTCATGTGAAAGCAGAGGCAGAAATTAGAGTGATGATGACACAGCCAAGGGACACCTGGAGCCACCAGCAGCTGGAAGAGACAGAAAAGATCCTCCCCTAGAGCCTTCAGAAGGCGCATGACCTTGCCATGTATACCCTAACTTCAAATTTCTGGCTTCCAAAGCTGCGAGAGAATAAAGTTCTGTTGCTTAAGCCACCAAGTTTGTGGTACTTTTGATGTGGCAGCCATGATATTAACATAACCACCAAAGTGCATATAACCATAAAAGACAATCTGCTTCCTAACAAGGTCCTTTATTTCCTCCCACTACTGCCACTGTGGAGT
Organism: Pteronotus mesoamericanus; assembly: GCF_021234165.1. Classification (NCBI taxonomy): domain Eukaryota; kingdom Metazoa; phylum Chordata; class Mammalia; order Chiroptera; family Mormoopidae; genus Pteronotus; species Pteronotus mesoamericanus. The sequence goes on from NW_026555189.1 coordinate 2,164,202, forward strand.
TTTGCCTACCTTATTGATGCTTCATTGAGCTTCTCTCTCTCTTTAACTCCTTCCTCTTCCTCCTTTTGTTATTGTCTTGTGGACTCTAACTTTTCTTCCCGCTATCCTACAGAATTATCAGCTCACAGCTCACTCTAACTCTTATTCCCCTGCTTACATGTTCCAAACGTACTCCACCCACAGCTTCCCCCATCCCAGTGAGGGCAACTTCATCCTCCTAAGAGCACAGCATACAAGCATTGAACTCCCTTTGAGGGCTCTACTTTCTGAATATATTCGCTACTCGACCACTCCACTGCTACTAACCTGGTCCAAGGTGCCATAACCTCCTACCTGGATGGTGGCTACAGCCTCCTAATAGGTCCCTCTGGTTCTACCCTTGTCTTCCTACTGTCTGCTCTCAACCCAGCACCAGAGAAATCCTTTTATAAACTTAGTCTTATCATATTACCCATTTGCTAAAAACCAGGCAAAGGTTCCCCATCTCGCCCAGAGTAAAAGCCAAAGCCTTTAAATGTTTCCAAGGCTAGATGGCCTGGCCCCTGTAGCTCCTAGAACACACCTCAGACTTCTATCACCTCATCCACTCCATTCTAGGAACAAGAACCCTCTAGCCACTCTTCAAACACATGGGGCACACACTGGCTTTAGCTTTTCCCTCTGTCTGGAATGCTCTTGTCCACTTGCCCCACTCCCTGGCCTCCTGTAATTCCTTACACAAATGTCTCCTTCTCGATGCACCTTGCCCCCATTCCTTGCCCTGTAATGTGCTCCAAATTTTCCCATTGAAACAATCTAAGTAATAAACTCATGGCAACAACAACAAACTCCACAATCAATCTACCTACTAAAAATGAACTAGTTGTCATAAAGGTGCTATTATATTTATGTGAACTGAAATATGAAGTTGTATTTTTTAACAGCTGATTATTAAATATAATTTGAAGCACATAACTCAGAACAAATTCAAATCCTTTGATCTGGCAGATTGATTTGGCAATGTGGACTGGTTTGACCGATTATATGATGAATATTTTCCATAAGTTGAATGAGGTAAACATTCAGTTATGAAGTTTTTTGAAAATATGTTTAAGACACATAATAATATTAAAGAATTTTAGAAAAAAGAATACCGCATTCACAATACTGTATTTGTATTTTGAACACCTCAATTTACCCAACTCTGAGTGCACATAGTTAAACAAAATGCCTCTGAGTGAAAAAAGAATCACAGTCATTCCACAGAGCCACCCCACTAACAGAAAAGAAATCTTTCCCCTGGTATAGCCTCTCTCTCTTCTTCCACATTCCCAAGACCCAGTGTTATCATTGTGTGTTTGGACCCCCAGCCCCTCCCCTGTACTGCCCCATATCATGTCTTCCAACCTGAGGCTCTCTCTCAGCTTCATCTCTTTCAAAGGGACTTAGAGGAATGGTGCAGGCGTGAATCTTCTCTGGACCCTGGAAGTGGATGAAAGGAGTGAGAGACAACTGGCCTCAAGGTGGATTACCTAAGACATGGTCAAACCTTGCAGACTATTGGAAAGAAGGAAGTAAAACTGTCATTATTTGCAGATGACATAATAATGTACATAGAAAACCCTGTAGACTCTACCCAAATAATAAGTGAATTTGGCAAAAGAGCAGGATACAAAGTCAAAACTCAGAAATTGAAGGCACTTTTGTATACCAACGATGAAATATTAGAAACAGAAATCAGGGGGGAAAGATCCCATTTGCTATAGCAACAAGAAAAATAAAGTACCTAGGAATAAACTTAACCAAGGAGGTAAAAGAACTGTACTCAGAAAACTACACAACACCAAAGAAAGAAATTAAGGAAAACACAAATAAATGGAAGTATATCCTGTGTTCATTGATTGGAAGAATTAAAATGATCATAATGTCCATACTGCCCAAAGCATTTTATAGATTCAACACAATCCCTATTAAAATACCAATGACATATTTCACTGATATAAAACAAACATTTCAAAAATTTATATAGAACCATAGATGACCCCAAATAGCCTCAGCAATTCTGAGAAACAAGAACAAAGTAGAAGGGATTACAATACCTGATATCAAACTATACTACAAGGCCACTGTAATCAAAACAGTCTGGTACTGGCATAAGAACAGGCACATAGATCAATGGAATGGAATAGAGAGCTCAGAAATAAACTCATGTCTCTAGGGTCAATTAATATTCAACAAAGGGGACAGGAGCATAAAATGAGTAAAAGTAGTCTCTTCAGCAAATGGTGTTGGGAGATCTGGACATCTACATGCAAAAAAATGCAACTCGACCACCAACTTACAACATACACAAAAATAAACTCAAGATGGAAAAAAGACTTAAATGTAAGTCATGAAAACATAAAAGTCCTAGAAGATAACATAGGCAGGAAAATTTCAGATATTCCGCACAGCAATATTTTCACTGACATGTCCCCTAGAGCTAGGGACATAAAGGAAAGAATAAACAAGTGGGATTTTATCAAATTAAAGAGCTTCTGTACGGCTAAAGAAAACATCAGCAAAATGAAAAGGGAACCAACCAAATGGGAAAATATTTTTGCCAATGAACCTTGGACAAGGGTTTGATCTCCAAAATATATAAAGAACTCACACGACTCCACACCAGAAAGACAAGCAATGCAATTTGAAAAAGGGCAAAGGACCTGAACAGACACTCCTCCAAGGAGGGCATACACAGGGCCCAGAGACATATGAAAGGATGCTCAGCATCACTAGCCATCAGAGAGATGCAAATTGAAATCAAAATGAGATACCACTTCACACAAGTCAGAGTGGCTATCATAAGCAAATCAACAAACAGCAAGTGCTGGCAAGGTTGTGGAGTAAAGGGAACCATAGTACACTGTTGGGAATGCAGACTGGTGCAGCCACTATGGAAAACAGTATGGAATTTCTTCAAAAAACTAAAAATAGAACTGCCTTTTGACCTAGCAATTCCACTGCTGGGATTATACCCTAAGAATCCAAAACACCAACTCAAAAGAACCTATGCGTCCCAATGTTCATAGCAGCGCAATTTACAAGTGCTGGAAACAGCCTAAGAGCCCATCAGTAAATGAGTGGATCAAAAAACTGATACATTTACACCATGGAAAGAAAGAAGGAACTCCTACACTTTGCCAACAGCATGGTTGGAAAGGGAGGCCATTATGCTAAGTGAAATAAGCCAGGTGGTGAAAGACAAATACCATATGATCTCACCTATAAGTAGAACCTAGTCAACAAAACAAATAAGCGAGCAAAGTATAACCAGAGAGATGGAAATAAAGAACAAACTGACAGTAAACCAGAGGGGAAAGGGGAGGAGGATAACAGGGGATAGAAGGGGAAGGGTCGTCAAGGAACATGTATAAAGGACACATGGACAAAGACGATGAGGGGGGAGGATTGAATGTGGGAGGTGGGGGTGGGTAGGGTGGAGGTGAGTAATGGGGGTAAAATGGGGACAACTATAATTGAACAACAATGAAAAAAGAAAACCTTGCAGACTGCCAAAATTAACTTCTTGAGCCTCTGAGGTGTTACTCTAGTTAGAAGACCATCAGGAAAACAGTGGAAGCAGAGGAATAGAAAGAGAAAGAATGAATCCAAGAGATTTTGGCAGGCAAAACTAAACTAACATGAGAATGAAGGAAAAGGCATCAAAATTGTGCGGCCAATGCCAAGTATTGCTGGAGATAAGAAATCTACTTCTGGACATTAGGTTAAGATAAATGGACCATCCCCATATATAAATCCCAATGGCAAATTCATATATGTTTGGGAGTCATCAGCTCCGGGTTCAGAGTTGAAACCAAGAGTTCTGAAAAGTCTACTAGGTGAAGGATTTGGACAATGGAAGAAAAGAAGGGTGAAGGTGGAATTTGGGGTTTTACCCAGTATGGGGCTGGAAAGAAAATAATAAAGGAGCAAAAGAAAGAAAATGGAGAGATGGGATGAAATACAAGGGAAAAGAAGAGGAGGAGGAAGAAAAGGAAGAGGAGGAGGTAGAGCAGAGCATAAATAGGTGAGTGCTTGTTAAAGGAGTAGGGATTCTACAGGACCCCGTCAGTAATAGAAAAATTTAAATACACAACTAGAGAAGACAGGTTCTTTGCAAAACGAAAAATCTAAACAAATGATAAATTTTAATTTGTTTTACATAACTGAATCCCTAATGAAACATCTATGCAAAAATTGCATTTAATACCATATCATGCACTCATAACATTCACAGCACTACCTTTAGTTTCATAGATGCATTTGAATGGTATTCACCTGCTTTTCAAGAAATCACCTGAATGTCCCTTACAAACAGGATGGAGAAATTAAAGCAGCTTCATCTCTGTGCTGTGCACCATCTCTTCGTGTTATATCGCACTGCCATGATTACGGAGGGAGGGAGCCATTTGCGTATGCTGTGGGTTAGGTAAACACCCACTAAATATTGATGCATGCCTAATTAGAATGACTAAAATAATCCTGGCATAAAATTAGAGGAGAGACAAAATGAAGGAATTTGATTATGAAAATTATTACAAGTTGACTCTTAATTTTCATTGCAGTTCATTGAAAACTTCTTTAACTTTCTCTCCTGGTTTGTACTTTTTTCTCCTTTCCCTGAGAAAGAGGAAGATGAGAGGAGAGTCCCAGGGGGCAAAGCTGTCACACTGAGATGGTGGAGCAAGAGAATTCTGCTTGTTTTTTTAAGGCAGCAGCTCCTAAACTTTTACCTGTATTGATTTTGCCACCTATGACACACTTCTGTGGGCACGTCTGGCGCTGAGAGGCCATCCTGTCCCCTCCCACTCAGACAACGTTGAAATTACAATGACATGATTGTTGGTGTAATCTTTTTTAATAACAATTTTATTGAGATATAATTAACATATCATGCAATTCATCCACTTAAAGTATAAAAATCAATACTTTTTAGTATTCATGAGTTGTACAACCATCCCCATATTTCACCAACCCATTAGCAATCACTTCCTATTTCACCCCAAACTCCCAAGCCACTGGCAACCACCAATCTGTTTTTCCGTCCCTATGAATTTGACCACTCAGGACATTTCATGTAAATGAAATCATATAATATGTGGGTTTTGGTAACTGGCTTCTGAAACTGGCTAATAAAAATATGAGCATATTGTTTTCTAAGCCCATCTATTGTTGTAACATGTGTTAGTACCTCATTGGTTTTCTGGCTGATTAATAGTTGACTTGTATGATATATCACATTTTACTTCTCTGTTCATACACTAATGGATGTTTGGGTTGTTTTTTTCTTTGGAGCTATTATGAACAAGTTACTGCAAACATTCCTAAAGCACATGTCATCTTGAATTTGATCTGTAGTAAGAACAGCTAACACTGCCCAGGGATTGTCTGGGCAGAGAGGGGGAGGGGACACAGGCACTGTCTTATTTCATCATTTCTGGAATCCTCTGTGCAACACCGGGGTTCAAATCTTTATTGCTCCAACTCCAAGGTCATGTGTCTAATATCCTCAAGTCTAAAGATTAGAAATGCAGGTCATTCATTACTTCAGGTTGACTACTATACTACAGGTAAAACATTAGTTAAGATACTTCCTAGCTAATCATAGCACATCCTATTTGAAAACCCCTACCCCCAAAAGTGTGGCTGCCTGGAGAAATTATCTTCATGGGTGGAAGCAGACCCCTCAAAGTGTATGAGGACAGTACTTTCAGAAGCTGTAATTCCCCCTTACCACAGCAGAACTCTAAAGAAGATTCCAGAAGCAGCCAAGTGAGTTATTCTGAGAAAGAGGGTATGTCAGGAAAAAAGTGGAATGTTGGATCCAGATCATGCCCTCTCCTCCTACAGACTTCCATCTTTTTAAATTCTCACCTGAGGACATTCTTTTTTTCATTGCTGTTAGAGAGAGAGGAAGGAAGAGAAAGAAACATTGATGTGAGAGAAGTATCTACTGGTTGCCTCCTGTATGTGCTTGGACCAAGGATCCTATGCACCTGAACTGAGGAACAAACCCACAACCTAGTTATGTGCCCTAACCAGGAATCAAACCCACCACCTTCCAGTTATGGGACGATGCTCCAACCAACTGAGCCACACCATCCAGGGTTAGACTTTCTGTGTTCTACTGAACGCTCCTAACACATGGACAAGAGCTTCTTCAGAGTAATTACTCTGAGCAGTGCACAGAATGGTATCGCCTTTTTCCTTCCAGCACAGGCATAGCCAGCACCTCTTCACCCCTTAAACCCACAGTACTGAATCCTGACTCTTTGCTTTTGCCCATTATTTCTTCTACCAAAATGTCCATCTCTTCCTTTCTCTTTGGGCAAGCTTCTACACATTCCATAGGACTCATGTCACAGGCCACTTTCTCAAAAGACACTTCAGGAGTTGTGCCCAAGGAGACAACTGGGATAGGAGAGATACTACATAGCAACCTCAATATGAAGGACCCTTAACAGGCAAAGTATATAGGATTTTAGTGTGTATCATATGCTGGTGCCCTACTTCCATTGCCTTCCACCTGTCACGTTGGTGTCTGCCTGCCCAGCTTCCCAGTGCCAGCATTTGTATTGTTTTGCATTGCTTTGTCATGGAAAGATCAGAAGTGATAGGGAATAAACACTCTCATATACCAGTACCAAAACATACCCTCGACAAATAATCGAAGGGTGTTAATGAATAAATTTGAGCTGCCTTGCCCTCCCCAGATGAGATAACTCTCAGAAAGTTGCTTACACTGGATTCCAGGGTTTCCCCGCAAGTAGTAAGCTCCATTATCCTCTTAAGGGCTGGATTCCTTTCCCTTCCCTGTCTCACTTCTTCATTCCCCCACTGGTATTCCCTGAGGTCACTTCCCAAATAAACTTCTTGCACTGGACACCTTTCCTCAAGGCCTGCTTCTGGGAAAATTCAAAATAGAATATAGTGGCTATCTCTGACAATCCAATCAACAGAATTCCTGGCAGAGCCTAACCTGAGTTTCACCACCCGCTCCTAAGAGCAGGTCCCCCACACAAGAAGGAAGTATTCATGAGGTTTGCTCTTCATTTCTTGAAGGGGGTTCCAAAAAAGCAGGTCTGGAGCAGATGTCTCTGGGGGTCCCAGTCATTGTGGGAATGAGCAACAGGGAGCAGGCAACAGAACAAACTCCTGCTGGTTGATAAACATACCCACTGCGGCTGTCATTCCTAAGACTGTCTTACCTCCCATTGCGTTACCTCAAACTTGACATGATCCTTGCTACACAGCTGGTGTCCAGTACATGCTGACTATCATTTAATAAAGATATTCTTTGCAGACTAGACAAGAAATGCATGGAATATGGTTCATAAGTGGCACAAGAAAATGAATTTCTTTTAGAGCCTCCAGAAGGAATCAGACCCACCAATGCCTTGACTTTAGCCCAGTGAAATTTATTTCAGGTTACTGATATATTCAGAAATACGTATTATCTTCTTCTTTTGAATACATCATTCTTTCTTGTCACATGTTGTTCTCACCTGTCTTGTACTGGTATAAAATCTAAGCTGGTAAAAAAAAAGAAAACAGCAAACCCTCAAATTATACTGATTTGATACAAAAATTTAAGACATGATAAACATTGTAAAGCACTAGATACACAAGCATACACATGCACACACTCAAGTGAGTAGATGTAAAACACACTCAAGTGAGCAGATCTGAATATGACGTGTGGTATCAATGTCAATATCTTGATTGTGGTATTATATCATAGTTTTACAAAATGTTACAGGTGAATCTACAATTCTCTTAACAAAAATTTTAATTAAAATGTTTAGTGACATAAATAAGTAACGGTACAGCCAATCTAGATTGGTGAGACAGCTCTACAACACAAGGATATTAAGGGATCCAGGTTCCTTCTATCTTGTTGCTCCAATATCCCCTAGGGTACTATTCTCTACAGTGCTGAAGCTGATTCACTGACCAAGCTGAGTTTTTGCATCAATTTTGTGATGCAAATTTTGGACACACCATTTCCTCTCACACTGTATTGGCAAAAACTTAGCCACATGAGCACACCTAGCTTTTGAGGTTAAATGTAGTTTTTATTCTGGATGGTCACATGTTAATAAAATACTGTTATTATGGAAGAAGGGAGAGACGTATTTTTGGTAACAACTTGCAGGCTTCCACAAAGCAAACATTGCTTTTGTTGGTTGGTTAATATGTTCTTTGGTTATGTACCAAGAATCCCTTTTTTAGGGAAATCATACCTGTCATATTCTATAATAATCTTTCTTTATCCAGTGGTTGGGTGGAACTGGATCCCATCTGTGGTAGGCTGAATTGATCCCCCAAGATATTCATGTTCTAATCCCTCTAACCTCTGAATGTTACCTTCCATGTCAAAAAAGATTTTGCAGGTATGATTAAGTTAAGGATCTTGAGATAAGAAGATTATCCTGGATTATCTGAGTGGGCCCTAAATGTTACTACAAGTATCCTTATAAGAGGGAGGCAAAGGAAGATTAAACTATAGAAGACAGGGAAGACCATGTGACAACAATGGAAGCAAAGAGATACTTAAAACTGCTATGTTATTGACCTTGAAGATGGAGGAATGGGCCATCAGACAAGGAATGCAAAGCATATGGCTCATCAACTGCAAAAGACAAGGAAACATATTCTCTTCTAGAGCCTCCAGAAGGAACCAGCCCCACCAACACGTTGATTTTAGTCTAATAAAATTGATTTTAGATTTGTAGCCTGTTAGAGAATAAATATGTGTGATTTTAAGCCATCATGTTTGTGGCAATTTGTTATAGCAGCCATAGGAAACCAATACATCATTTCAGGTAAATAATAATCTGGTCTTAGTCTATCAGCATATATCATCTCCCAGTTACAGTGATTGGCTAAGAGATGATCAGATAACCCATGACTGTCCAATCAGAGTCCTCCCTGGGACTCCTGGAAGAAATAGGTGGGGAGGGGAGTCTTTCTCAAGGATCTAAGGTATTAGGAAGCTGTTGGCTTTGACAGCCAAGGTGTCCCATCTTGTTGGCACAGGAAGATTACCAGCCAACCAGTAGCAAGAGGAGCTAAGAGATGAAGGGACAGAGTTCTGATAATGTTTGCAGCCCTGAAGCCAGAGCCACCTTTTGAGTAAGGGGTGCCTCCTCTTAGGAGGTGGTGAAGTAACTCAGAACAGGCTTCCAGCTACAGAAGTCAATCATTCCTACCTTTGATTTACCTAAATTGTGGTGGATTTCTATGAGTTTCAACCCAAAGAGACCAGACTAACGTATTGGTATCCACACTTTTCAATCACTGAAAATAGTAAAGAACAAAAGTGGTAGAGGTAAGTTGTACTATCTCAGCGGGTTCTTTGTGTCCCTCTAAGAAACCTCCAGTGCTTGAGCCCTAAACAGAAAGCCTTTGGCCAAGACACTCAAAATAACATTTAGTTTCAATCAGCAATATTTAAATACTTAGTATAATCAGTACCGAGAAAAGCATGGATCATAATAATGAGATATCTCAAATTCTTAAAAGGAAAAAGAAGAACTATTGACCCAAACACAATGCCTGATAATTTTTAGTCAGTGCTATAAATGATTATAAAAGAATGTTAAGATGCTTAATTGCTAAGTAAATGAAACATAAACATTTATTTTTGTTATTTGAAGAGTTCTTTATTATGGGGAAAACATTTTATCAAATGCACTGTAAGTGATAAATACTAGTTTTCCTTTCTAAAACAAATCAATTTTTAAAACCATTAGCCACCAATTAAATGTAACTATTTTTTCTATTTGTTGCTTCCTTTTAATTTTTTTTCACTAATGGAAGAAAACAGAGTTATCCAGAAGATAGGGTTGTATAGTAGAAGGAGCATGGTGTATAGAGGGATTTGGGATCAGAAGTCTTGGATTTTAATCCCAGTTCTGTCAATTACTGGTTCTGTGACCTTGAGCAAATCACTTAACTTCATTTGACTTCCAGGTGTAGCATGGGACCACTACAAGGAATCTCTTCCCCACCTCAGCAGTTGTAGTGGTAAATACCATTTAGGGCAATATGCCTCAGCCTGTACTGCATATACGAATTCCTTGGAGAATTTTATATTTTGCTAGAATTTTTCAGATTCTTGTTAGGTTTGGAGTAGGACCCTTAAATCTGCATTTTTAATAAGCTCCCAGGTGATGTTGATGTTGGAGCTTCACATTTTTGAGCAGTGTTATGGTGTCTTCCCTTAAGTGTCACAATGACTTCCCTTCTCTAGAAATAGTCTCAGTTTATAGCAGTGGGCCATTAATCGCTGTTCTTGTACCCTCTTGCCAGAGCTGACTATAATAGGGGTGTTTTCTGAACTAAACTGAGCCAAGGAGAAGGTCTCGCCTGCAAATCTGGTTTTGAACAGACATAACAGAGATGTGACATTTAATCACTTGCTCATTCATTCAGTAATTCTTTTAAATTCTATGTCAGACATTATAATAGAAGTGGAGATGTGCCATTAGTCAAGCAGATCTCTGCCCTACTAGAGCTTTTGCTCTAGTAATATAAGAGATAATTTCAGATGGACTAAGTGTTGTGAAGGGACTGGATAATTTCAAGGGTTGCAGGAGACCTGGTTTAAATGGGGATGTTGGGGAAAGCCAACCTCTTGCTTCCCTTCCTGCAGAAAACTTGGACGCCACATACTGAATTTCTGTGAGGATCCAATGAGCCAATAGGTTCATTGAAAGTACCCTGTAAAGTATGAAGGGTACACCTGTGAGGAATTATAACTATAAATTGATTTTTATGCATTGTAGTCCCTGTTTGGACATGTTATTGGGAGAAAGAAACTAAATAAGCATCAGCATATAAACTCACACTGAGGTCAGTTTCTTTCTCTGGTTAGTTCTATCTTTGATTTCTTGTTCAGACCTTTACAAAATCAACTTTACTAAATTTCACTAAATTACAGCAGAAACTAAGGAAGTAATTATAAAGTTTGTAATTTTCCTTTAAAACATAGTGCTTAGATTTTAAAAGAGTCCTTGGTGGCACAAAAATATTAGCATTTAAATCTGCCACACTTATTCTCATGTGCAACCAACATGCTGTAGATCCTGGGCATCCCGCAGAGACCCTGAAATCCCCAGTGGAACATCTGTCTCCTGAGCTGCAGCCTCAGAGGAGTCTTTTCCTCTTTGACTGTTGGTCTCAAGAGCATGTAGCTGCTCTCTCAAACCCTCACTAGCCTTCCCCTTTCCCTTTTCTAATTTTTATGCATCCTGGGAAGCCAGAGCTAAGTTGTTCCTTAAGACTATTTGGTACAGCCATATCTCAGTGTCCAAAGATTTATGGCTGGATCACAGCTGAGGACAAGACAGATGGACATGATCAGAGAGGTCAATGCTGGGGACTTAGCTTTCTTCACCTGGCCTTCATTCATTTTTATACTGAGGTTGTCCTTGGGACTTTGTGTTCTTAATGGAAACAGTAGTAAGTGACATACTTCACATGAGCCTCTTTGAGTCTGAATGCAGCAAGAAGAGCTTATGGTGTCAAAATCTCCATCCTTTGAGCTACCAGTATGAAATCTGCTCAGCCAGGCATGTGTGTGTGTGTGTGTGTGTGTGTGTGAGAGAGAGAGAGAGAGAGAGAGAGAGAGAGAGAGAGAGAGACTTTCAAGCAAATTATCACGCAGAACCTAGTTCCATAGAACCAGACTCCTGTTAAGGAGACAAAAGACGGACCTCTCAGGAAGACCTTTGAGTGAGGATGCCAACCTTCCTTTTTACATTGCTTTTGTAAGTCTTCAGTTCCTTCTGCAACAAAGGTTAGTCTTGGCTTTATTGCTTGTTCAGTGACCAGAAGTAGAACTGGAAAAAAATAGTGAAAGTCAGAAATTCGGGAAAACACATGGACACATAAATGTGGAAACTCAAAGATAAATACAAACTTAAAAAGATAGACGGAGACTTTAAAATATGTAGGGGTCTCATGGAGCCTCATTCGTCAGTCATCCATCCCCCCCGCCCCCCCCCGCCCCGCTTCCACCTATCTATCCAATACTCAGCTGAGCCTCCCCCCCACCCCACCCCCCAATTTATAAGGTACTGTGCTTAGCTGGAGGGAGAGCAGATGATGGAGCGGGGCAGTCACAGAGATGGAGGTGGAAGTCCAAAAGCAGAACTTGGAGGAGGGAATAGCAGTAGACCTGACTCTGTAAGAACTCCCACGAAGCTAATATGTAGGGGCTAGGCACGTGAGGGAGATGCATGGCATGAACCTGCTGCCCCAGCAGAGGTGAGAGTGGATGAAACCTGTGCACCATAGAGATACCAAGACCTCCAGGCTTCCTAGAGAGGCCAGGAAGTGCCTCCAGGAGTCCAGTCAGAAGGCGCACAAACGGGCTGGCGTTGGTCACTTGAGTCCTGCCCTCCCCGGTCTCGCGTGGTTGACTATTGAGGCGTCGTTTGCCGTCGCTGTGAGTGGGCTGGGGTCGAGAGGGCCACCCCTACTTGGGCACTCGGGACGCCGTGGCTCCAACGAGTGAGGAGGTGGGGTGGGGACGTGTGGGCGACCCTGGCTGTACCTGGGCGGGGTGGCCGCTCAGGTAGGACGAGCCCTGTGGCAGTGGGTACACAGGACGGTAGTCAGCGGCGCAGACCCCGGTGGCTGGGAAGTCCTCCCCTTTTCAGTTATTTAGGATTCCAAGGAGCCGGGCTCAGAGTGGCTTTCTAGACTGTCTCTGAGGCATGAAACGCTAGACTGTCTCTGAGGCATGAAACGCGGGCTAGTTACTGCTGTTCTTTTTTTTTTTCTTGATTTTTAAAGCAGCACTCCCCAAAGTCAGAGCTTTCAGCCGGCATCTCTGTACCTAGATAGATTCGTTTTCACATCTTTTGTTTTCATCTCATTTTTTGGAGAAGGATTACCCACTATTTACGGCAAATGATAGTGATTTCCCATTTAAAGTGGCAGTGTAAGGTTAGTAGATTTAAATACAGCATAATAGGTGAGTCATAGTACCAGAGGTACCACTTGTGACAGAAGTGATGCAAGTGCCACGTGAACAACACTGCATTGTCCCCACTCGTTGGAGAGTCCTACAGACCTGGCTTCCAGCCCTGGGTCCTGCCCAGCCCCTTAGGACACATATCTATTGTGGGCCAGTTTCCTTCTGTTTCTTTTTTTTTCTTTGTTTTGTTTTAAATTTTTTTTCTTCCAGCTTTATTGAGATGTAATTGGCATATAACATTGTGTAATTTTAAGCTGCACAATGTGATAATTCGATACATGCATATGTTGTAAAATGATAACCAGAGTAAGGTTAGTTAACATCTCCATCACCTCACATAATTAGAATTTTTGTGTGGTGGGAACTTGAAGATCTCTTTTGGCAACAACTTTAAATTATATAACACAGTATTGTTAACTGTAGTCACCATGCTGAATAGTAGATCCCAAGAACTCACTCTGACTATATAACGAAAGTTTGTACCCTTTGACCCACATCTCTCCATTTTCTCACCTCCACCACCCCCAGCCCTGGTAACTTTTATGAGTTCATCTTTTTTTAGGATCTACATATAAGTGATACACAGTATTTGTCTTTCTCTTTCTAACTTATTTCACAGCATAATGTCATCAAAGCCTGTTTGCATTGTCACAAATGGCAGGATTGCCTTTTTATGATTGAGTAATATTCCCTTGTATGTTTTTGTTTATCCATTCATCTGTTGATGGACACTTAGAGACACTTGGGTTGTTTCCATGTCTTGGCTCTTGTGAATAATGCTGTATTGAATATAAGGGTGCAGATATCTCTTTAAGGTAGTGATTTCATTTACTTCATATGTATGTATGGGCAAGTTTCTTAACTTTTAAGCCTTTATCCTCCTGTGAGCTGAAGCTAATACAGGATGGGGCAAAAGTTTACAGTTCTGAGTACATGAAACAGTTTATTCTTGTATCATTATTTATTAATTATTATTTTCAATAGAAACAACTGTAAACCTACTTTTGTCACACCCTGTAATAATTGTCTCAGACAATTGTTCCTGAGGTTTCAGTGGTAAATCTTTAAAACTCATAGCCCATAAAAAATAATAAATGTAGCTGTAGTTATTTTCATTTTAGAGAGGAGAGAACATGATCAGAGAGATTCAGCGGCTTCTCAGGGTCACACAGGGAATTGGTGGGAGAGCCAAGTCTAGGACTCAGATTTTTTAATTTCCAGCCTATGAAACAACTCTGCATCCCCATTACCTCTGTCACATGGGAGTGAAGGGGGCACCTCCTTCTTGCTGCTCCAGGAAATGGAAGGGTTCCTGTGAGGTTCCAGGATATGTTAGCTGTGAAAGCCCCCACAGGACTCAGGTCAGTGAATTTGAGATTAACATATTAGTGCTTAATCAGAGGGTTGTTCGGAGCATGAAGAGAAATAATGGGTAGAAAGAGCTTAGTGCAATACCTGGCACACAGTAAGTGCTTCATAAACAGCAGCAGGAATTAATTGGTATGTTGAAGTAGCAGACATGCCGAGCTAGAGAGGGAGGAAGTGCAAGCGTAGCATTCCTTGGAGACATGGTGAACAGCGGCATTTGAAAAGGTTGCAGAGCACTCATTCCATTTGGATTTACTGGGACTGTGATCTGCCAGATGCTCCGTGTCCCTGCAGATGTTCCTGAATAGAATTTGGGAATCAGATGGAGTTTGGGAATCAGATGGGAAATATCAATTATAAAATTATGTAATTATTTGTGTCATAAGCATTGTGAAGAATCGAAGAACCTTTTGTGTAATAAATATTTGGGTAAAATGATTTCAAGTGGGTAGAATTACCTGCCCTGCCATTTCCAGTTTTACTTAAAATAGTGTGCACAAATACCCTTCTTTTTTATGAGTCTATCGATTTTCTTTTTTTTTCTTTTTTCTTTTTATTGTTCAGATACATTTGTCTCCATTTTCCTGCCACCACTTTCCCCTGCCCCAGCCACCCCCATATCAATTTGCCACTTGATGTTGTGCCCTTAGATTTCCTCTCAAATGTTTTTGGCCTTTTCAGTTTTACACCTCATACTACTTTTACCTGTATCTGGGTTACTCTCCTTATTGTCACTAACTACTTCTGCATCTTTATTGCTTTGACTACTTTATATTAAGCAAATAATTTTCAGATCATGCATGGAATTTGAGAAGCACCATTTCTAAGCCCTGTAGCCTCAGTATATTTTCCTGCTCTCAATTCAGTTTAAAAAAAAAAAACCACAACAGTTATCTTTTGCCTTCTAAAGTCATTTAAAATTTGCTGTCATGGGGTTAAACTATCTGGAGATAATTTTCTCTTTCTTAAAGTAAATACGGTACATTTTTTTGAAAGAAAGCAGCTTTCAATTCTACTCTCTGTTCCATACTCTAGAGCAGGGGTCCCCAACCTCCCTCCTCCCCACCTCCTGTCTGCCCCCCTACACACACACCTGAGCTCTGCCTCCTATCTCTTCCCTTGCCCCCAACCCCAGGCCATGGAAGAATTGTCTTCCCAAAACTGGCCCCTGGTGCCAAAATGTTGGGGACCACTGCTCTAGTGGAACCTAGATTTGTATATTGCATTATAATACCAGAGGGTTAGTAATATCATCTTGAACTCATGGGATAAAGGAACTGTGTGCATAATCTAAGGTTCTTATTACTGATCCTTGGCATTTAATTAGGCCTCTGTAAATCTAAAGCACTTCAAGTCATTTTATGGGTTTCTTATCATAGCTTTCCTGTGAGATGTCAGCTTTATTACCTTCGCTTTATCTCTGTATTATCAAAAGGTCAAGCAGGTTTTAAATTTCATTTTTTTTCCATGTTTGTAATTAAGGTTCCTTTCTCTTGATCATGTATTTAACTTTAACCTGTATCCACTGAAATGACTGCTCAGGTCAGATGTGACCCTTCCCCACCACCCAGAGGAAAGCAATTACTAAGCACAGCCACATTTTAGAAAAGCCTCAAAGCAACTGCTATTATACATGCCAGTCTGAGTGCCCGGCCTCTAGGAGGAATCAGATAGAAATGAATTAATAAAGCAGAAGCCATAAAGTATATGAAAATCAGGCAGCTGATTGGAAGAAAAACTGTATATATGCTTTTTTTTATCCCTTCTGGCTTAGTGTTTATGGGAACTTCTTACGGTTTTCTGCAGAATGTGTTTGCTGCGGTTTTTCTGAGCGTAATGACGTAGTGGGCCAGCAAGGGGGTAAAGCAGCTCCTCAGTGGCACCATTAAAGCTGGTGCTCTACAATCTAGAGAGGTTTTGCTGACCTCATAGATAGGCTTCTTTTCATTGCTATTTGTCTTGCTAAATCATTCATCTTTCCTTACTCATTGCCACCTCTCTTCTGACCTTCCTAATCAGATCAATTGTACAAGTTCTTGCCTCACTTCATTCTGGAATTAGTTGGAAAGTAATGAGGAGTAGCATGAATAGGCCTGGCATTAATAATTTGAACTTGTACATCCTAGCATGATTAATGTGAATATGAGTCAAGATTGACCTGTGGTCTTGTGACTGGACTGGAATATGCAGTTTTAAAAACAGAATAATTCGAGATTAAGAAGAATTTTTGTTGGAATTTTCTTAATCGGACTCTTTGAGGCTTCATCCATTTTCAGAATGGCTGGCAGTGGAATGCTTGTGGAGAGATTAAGGATATCTTAAAATGTATCTAGCATCTTATTAATCAACACTCTGTTACCCACACAGAACATTCCTAACACCTGAGTGTGCTTTTTCACTTCACGACAACACCTTCCTCAGACTTTGCCTGGACACTGCCTGCTGCCGTTTCATTCAGCTGCTCGCTGGCCCTCATCCTGATTTCAGCTAAGTGCACTGGTCCAGATCCTCATCACTTCTTACCCAGACTTTTGCCTGTTTTCAGGCTCTCCCTTCTGCAGGGAAATCTTGATCTTTCACAAGGACCAAGAGAGCACACCAGGCTAACCTTTCCTCCCTCACTCCCAGCTGAGTGCTTTGGCTTCTGTTTGCACACGGCCACCAGAGACCTCTCTACTAGAGCATACTGCCTTTTTTTCATTAACCTCAAATTAGGGACAATCGCATTTGCATTTGGATCAGTAACGGTGTTGCATACTTCTTTCT
The DNA here is from genome assembly GCF_021234165.1 of Pteronotus mesoamericanus. Lineage (NCBI taxonomy): Eukaryota > Metazoa > Chordata > Mammalia > Chiroptera > Mormoopidae > Pteronotus > Pteronotus mesoamericanus. Next base: position 2,181,345 of record NW_026555189.1, read on the forward strand.
TACAGGTCCAGGTTTCCATAGACTGCTACTTATGGACTCCCAAAAGCCTCCAAAGGAAAGTGTCCTCATTACAGGAGGAGGTGGCTATTTTGGTTTCCGGTCAGTGCATCTATAAAATATGTCCATGGAATTATTTTACATCTAGTTGCTGGAAAAAGAATAACTCAACTCTGACATTAACACAGTACAGATTTTACTTGTTTGTATAGTGTTAAGCCAGGAATGAACGATTTTGCCCACTACTCAGATAGTGAAATTGAAAATAACGGATATACTCCATGTCAAGAAAAATTCTTTACAAAGCCATTAAATCGGGGAGGGGAGATGTTCACATCAACAAAAACAATTTAAAATCTTAGTGATTTTTTCAGTTATGTCGTCATTCATAAATATTCCAAAGAGTAAATGGTGGGTCCTGGAACAGAGGGAAAAAATGTAAATGTAGATACCACCATCTCATTGTAATTTAAGTGGATGGGAGGATTCTTATTCTTTAATATTTGCATAAGCGTTATCCCAAAGAACATGCAAAGTGAGAGATTGAGAATAAGTGAAGAAGCCTTGGTAAATTATTTTACACATTTTTCCTAGGCACAGCTTATAGTGATTTGATCTAAGTTTTACTCTTCATTATTCCAGCCTAGGCTGTGCTCTGAACCGGAAGGGAGTCCATGTGATTCTGTTTGACATCAGCAGCCCTGCTCAAACCATTCCAGAAGGAATCAAGTTTATACGTGGAGACATTCGCCACCTTTCTGATGTAGAGAGAGCCTTCCAGGATGTGGATGTCACCTGTGTGTTCCACATTGCCTCTTATGGGATGTCAGGGCGTGAGCAACTGAATCGAAACCTGATTGAAGAAGTCAATGTGGGGGGCACAGACAATATCCTCCAGGCTTGCAGGAAGAGAGGGGTGCCAAGATTAGTTTACACTAGCACTTTCAATGTCGTCTTTGGAGGTCAAGTTATCAGAAATGGAGATGAATCTCTGCCTTACCTACCTCTTCACCTCCATCCTGATCACTACTCTCGGACCAAATCTATTGCCGAGAAGAAGGTGCTGGAAGCCAATGGAACATCCCTGGAAAGCAATGGTATATTAAGAACTTGTGCTCTGAGGCCAGCTGGCATCTATGGCCCTGGAGAACAAAGGCACCTTCCCAGAATAGTGAGCTACATTGAGAGGGGCCTGTTCAAGTTTGTGTATGGGGATCCCCAGAGCCTGGTTGAATTTGTCCATGTGGATAACTTGGTGCAAGCTCACATTCTCGCCTCAGAGGCCCTGAAGGCTGACAAGGGCTACGTTGCCTCTGGGCAGCCCTACTTCATCTCAGATGGCAGACCTGTGAACAACTTTGAGTTCTTCCGGCCTTTGGTTGAGGGCCTAGGGTACCCATTCCCATCCATTCGCCTGCCCTTGACCCTTATCTACTGTTTTGCTTTCCTAACAGAGATGGCCCATTTTGTTTTGGGTCAACTCTACAACTTCCAACCCTTTCTTACCCGCACAGAAGTTTATAAAACTGGTGTCACACATTACTTTAGTCTAGAGAAGGCCAAGAAGGAGCTAGGTTATGAGGCTCAGCCATTTGACCTCCAGGAGATAATAAAATGGTTTCGAGCCCGTGGTCATGGCAGAAGGCCTGGGAGTCGTGACACTGAGTGTCTTACTTTGGGTGGGCTCTTGGTCTTACCCTTGATTATAGCAATTGTCACATGGCTGTCTTCTGTGATTTTGTCACTATGAAGAGATAAAAATAAGGTGCTGATCACACTTGCTGAGATGGTTCTTAAGGAAGACAAGTTTTAAAATATAGATGGATAGATACAGATATCTGGTGCCAAAGTGTGACTCTTTAAATTGCTACTTAAGAATAGATTCTTGTATTAAGTCTTCATTTCTTACCCTCTATACTAATCCTAATGGGAGAAAAAAAGAAGCAGATAAATTTGAAAATTGATTTTCTTCGTGTCCTCCATCTTTAGATGGGTACAGTAGAAGTCACTTTGGAGCCACAGAGCTAAACTTAGTTAGATTGGAAATGTCTTACCTGAATTTTTCAGAAGCCAAAACTGTACTTATTTCAGTTCCATACACTTTGTATCTACTTAAAAGAGACTAAAATGCATATTGATGTGGGAATGGCAAACTACTGCCAGGCTTGGAAATGTGTGAAAAACACCACATTGGGCCAGATCCCTACAGACCAGCCTTTTGGAGAGATGGCGACTATTGTAGGGGAGACATCAGCTATTCACAGTGTAAATTTTGGGAATTAGTTTTTGTCCTTTGTGATACAAGCACATTACAATGGTGTTACCACATGCGTATGTGTGATGTTTAAACAAATAGACCTTTATCTGACCTCATAAAATTCTTTGGAGGATTAAATTAGACACAATGTATAAAATGCCATTAAACATACTTAAGCCATTATTTTTATTAATATTTTTATTGTACATTCCTTGTGAGGGTTTTCTTCCTCCCAGTATGCTGTTTAAAAGATACTATTGCTGCTAACCTTTCTGAAATGCCTTTGTGGTATGCCCTTAGAGTCTGTAACAAATATACTCAATGTTTGTAAGCTTTTGACCTTTTGAGGGTAGATTGAAATTTAGGAAACAGTTAAAAATCTGATATTTAAGGCAGATGATCAAGCTGATGATGCTGCTGCTTGTAATTTACAAAAAAACAAAGCATAATTGTAAACTAATAGACTGGTTTTCTTACTGGGAAGAATTTTGGTCCTCTGAAGGCAGTTTCCAATAAGGAATGTTTTGAACAATGGCAGCATTGTCTAGCCACCCATGGGGACTGCCTTGGAACACTTTCAGGTTATACCACTACACAGGAGCCAAAGTGGAAAGAAGACAGAGAATCATTACCCGTTCCATGATTCCAGCTACGGAAAGGACTGTGAAAACATTATAAAACTTTCTAGGTTGCTGCAGAAAGTCATGTTAGAGTTGTCCTGAGAGAATTTGTGGAAGGAGGATTCTAGATGAATAGTCCCTGGTAAATGCTGCCTGGAAAAAGTGCTCAACCTCATACCAGAGGACCTGCAACCATGAAAATTTTGAGAGGCTTTAACCAAGTAACTGAAGCCTCTTATGCCTCCATTCCCTCATTTGGGAAATGGGAGTGACTGTATTTGCCTTTCTATAAACCCACCTACCCACCTCACAGGGTTTGTTGTGAGCATAAAATAAGATGTGAAAAAAATTTTAATACATAAATTGCAACATAAATGTGGTAGTGATGGTTTTTGAGGACTTTAGGAGTCTTATAAGATGCTCTTGCTTTTTAGTCGGGGGGTAACTTGTATGAGCACCTACAGTGTATCTAACATTCCAGGTGCAATGGGACAGGTTTCTCTGCCCTTCACAGTCTTACAGCATAGTAATGACATGGTGTGTCCATATGAGAATGTCACTGATAGGCCAGATAAGTAATACATTTATTCATTGCCATTGAGAAGGGTCACAGACTTGCAAAATGTCTTTTTAAGACTTTTGAAGTCTTTCAAAAGAACAATAGATACTTCTCAGTTTTCCCTAACCAAGTATACCAAGCATAGTAGGGTTTTGGTGAGTTTTGTTTTTCACAATCAATAAATCTAAATGAAATTCAGGATCATTATATAAGCTTTATTATCATTCATTTGGCTATTTAACACATTTGACATAGTTATCCACTCTCCTTGAAGCAGAGTTCATTTGCTTTTCATGAACTCATACTCTCCTGGTCTGTCTCCGTGTAGTAATTATCTATTGCTACATAATAAATTACCCCCAAGACATCATCTTAAAGCAACAAATATTACCAACCAGTTTCTATTGGTCAGGTTTTGGGCACAGTTTCACCGGGTAGCTTTTGCTTAGTCTCTCACGAGGGTCACCTCGTGGCATTGGCTGGCACTGCAGTCATCTGCAAGCTTGACTAAAGCTAGAGGGTCCACTCCCAGGATGGGCCATCCACATGACTTGGCAGGACTCCGCAGTTCCACACCATGTGGGCGTCTCTGTAAGGCTGCTCTAACGTCCTCATGACGTGGCAGTTGGTTTCCCCTGGAGTGGGTGATTCAAGAGAGTAAGGTGGGCCTTGGCCAGTGTGGCTCAGTTGGTTCGGGTGTCATCCCATACACCAAAAGTTTGGGGGTTTGATTCCCAGTCAGGGCATATACCTAGGTTATGGGTTCAATCCCCAGTTGGGGCTCAATGAGGGGCAATCAATGTTTTGCACATCGATGTTTTTCCCTCTAAAATCAATAAACTTTTTTTTTTTAATTTTAAAAAACAAAGTGAAAGCTATAATGGCTTTCATGACTTGTCCTGAAATATCACACACTTAATCTACAAAATACTGGTTACACAAGTCAATACTATTCAGTGTAGGAGGGAATTACCCAGTGGTGTGAATAGCAGGAGGTGGGGGACATTGGGGATTATTTGAGGAGATTGGGCTCTGCCTCATCCTGAATCACCCTTCCTTTCCTACGAAAAGTAGCCCATGTTTACAGCTACATAGTTTTCTCATTCTGTTTCCGCTCAGTAGAATTTTGGGGGTCCAAAAGCCTCTTTAGGTTTTGTGCTGTATCTCAGTCCAAGCTAATAGTGTTACTATGAATAGGATTATTTTGCACACTTATATGTTCCCTATGAGTCTTATTTGCAGTTCACTCCATCAAGCAAAAGCTACACCCACAAATTTCTTTGAGAGCAGTCCCTCTCTGCCTTGGGCTTCTGCTCAGACTGCTGAGGGACAATACCCTGAGGATTCTTATTGTCAGAGCATCTCTCCAAGGTCTTAACTAGGTTCTATACCCACAACGTTGGTCATGCCCTGTCATTTCTACAATACATTGCCTACATAGGTTATGTTAGCCCTAGTCTGTGAGGGAGGAGACCACACAAGGGCAGAAACACCAGGAGCTGGGGATCATTGGGGGCCATGGAGTCTGCTACCAGACCCCTGCGTCTCACCAGTTTTCATATTTCCTCCACTCCCATTTAAAATGGTAGACTTCTTTGGTGATCAAAGCTAAGTCCTGTTCTATTACCATACTTTTCCCCTAAGTGATCTTGTCCAAACCTGTGGCCTTAATTTTCATCTCTATTCCAAACATATAGCACTAACTTTATAGTTCCAGCCCAGACCATTCTTCTGAGCTTCAGACCCATCTATCCAACCACCTCTGCATCTTCACCTGGATATTTTGTATGTACCTTGCAGTCAAAATCCAAAATGAAATTCACAGTCCCTCCAAATTCTTACACACTTTCTTTCCCTAGTAAATGTCAACAATATCCATTGAATTTCTCATGCCAGAAATCAGGGATAATCTTTGATCCTTGCCTTCTCTTAACTTGGCACACCTAACCCACCTTTAAGCCCATTGATTCTACCTCCTGCTCATAGTTAAAATGGTCCAGTGTACAGGTGTTACCTCTCCTCTAGACTTCAGTAACAACCTCTTTTCTCTTCCACTTACATCCACTCCTGCCTCCCTTCGATCCATTCCCCACATGCCAAGCAGAGTGATGCTATAAAGATGTAACTGTGTTACTTCTCTGCTCAAAACTCTCCATGGTTCACGTTGAAAATCCTTAATGTAACCAAAGAGGCCTTTGCCAGTCTGGCCCCTGCCTATGGCTCCACACTCAGCTCTTTCCATACTTCTCTGCCCTGGCTGCACAGGTTTCTCGCAGGTTTGTGAGTTCCAAGTTCCTCACACTCCTGCTCCTTTTTTGACTGCATGTTTACTCCATGCTTCAGCTTAAATCTCTTCTTCCAGAGGCCTTCCATGATCCCAGCGAGTTAGGTTTGGTCCTGCTACAAGCTCTCAGAGAACTCTGCTTATCTTCTGTTGCCTTTACCGCAGCCATAATAGTTTGCAATTATTTGCTTAATGCTTCTAAGTTCCATGGGGGTGGGAACTTTGTCTTGCTTACTACTGTATCTCTAATGCCTAGCACAAAACAGGAGTTAAATAAATATTTCTTGAACAAATGCTATTTTTTTCTTTTTTGGCACATATATATATATATATATAAAATTTACTGTTTCTAATCTGTTGAAGACTGGGAAAAATACCCAACCTATTAGAATTGTTTGTGAACTAAGTTAAGACTAGATGAGGTCCAGTAAACAATCGAGGTTATTCAGCATGTGATATGATGGAGCTGTTAACTGCTGTAAGATGTTCAGAGAAGTGGGAGGAATGTGGTCCTTCCAAATCTCAGCTGGAACATGATCATGTTAAAGAATTCAGTCTATTATCTGAAAGGTAACTCCCTTCCTCTCTAAGGTCAGGAGATAACTTCAGTCTCCTGAAATTTGATTAGTTCCAGAGCTCCCAGCTGCCATCACCTTCCCTCAACCTTGGATTGAATCCCCAAAATGCTTCAAGCTAAGGAACAATGCTCACATTTGTGCATGTAGGTGTAGTCCTAGATGCCTGGGCATAAGCCACCCATCACTGCCAGCCCAAGGTGGCACTTCCAAGCAGTAGGTGGGCAATTATCCACTAGCCTGTTGGAGGATCATATTGGACAAAGAGCCCTGTAGTGGAACCAAAAGGTAATGCAAAAACTGCTCATGTCTCGGGGGGTAAAAAGAGAGAGAACCCAGGAGTCCTACTGAAACACTTGACTTCCTTAATGCTCTCTGGTCATGGCTGGCAGAAGCTGCTACGTTAGGAACAGTAGCAGTTCTTGGAGGCCAAGTGACCACCTCTGGCATCACTCTATCTAGGCTATAGTATTTCTCAAGAAAAGGTTTTATTTTCCTCAATCACCTAACATGGTGATTATGAGGAAGCCAGTATTGCTTTGTCATAGGTTTAAATAGTTTACTAACAATTGTTGGGGCATCCCCTTCCATCTATTCCTTTCCAAATCTCTAGCAGCTCAACTAGCCATACAGACAGGTAGAAGTGGCCTTCAGGAGTCTCCTCTCAGCCCAGACCCAGCTGTGCACCCTGGAGCTAATGCGCCCCCTGTTACCTGCCTTTGGCAGTCAACACCAGCAGTTAGTGTCTTATTAAAATGGTCACTGTTTGCTAGCATCCCTTGCTTTAGAGAACGACACCCCTCTTCCATTTTTGATGAGAGAAACCCATTCCCAGCCCTTCATTGGGGCTGACCTCCACTTGCAAGGCCTGGCCAATCAGAATCCTGCTGTAACTTCCGACCTCAAGCTTTGGGACAAGGTGGGCCAATCAGGGTCCTCTTCTCAGCTTTTCTCCTACAAGGGGGGCCAGTCAGCGTCTTCTTCTCAACTCTTCTCTGAGTGCTGTTCAGAGAAACCCTCTCCATGGTGGTTGCTTCATCAGGAGTTTAGGCCTTGGGACTGCTGTGACCTCTCTCACCCCAAAGGAGAGACTGAGCTCTGATAATCTTGTTTGGGCTCCTGGCTGCAGCCCTGAGTTCCATACAACAGAGTCAAGGAATAGAGAGAGAGAGCAGGGCCTTGAAAACATCCCTGGGGCTCTGCCACCCAGCCGTGCCCAAGGCTAACTTCCACCTGGATCACCCTGTCATGTGAGTCTTTTCTGCTTAAAGTCTTTTGACTTGGCTTTTTTCTCCATGAATTGGAAGAGTTCTTTGCTTATGGTCTCTACAGTCCGCTTCTGCGTACAGGTGACCATACTCTGTGGTTTCCGAAGGTATTCACTCTCCTGTGTACATGCTTCCTTATAGAGCAGCTCTCTTTTAGCCCCTGGGGAACCAAACATTTGCTGGAGTTCTTCCTCCAGAATCAGACTGGTTTCTTTTTCTAGAATCATGTATGTTTGGGCAGGGCATAGACCATTAAGCTGTCTAATTCGAGCTCCCCTGTTCTATAGTAAGAAAAGTGTTTGACAGAGTGATTCATTCTCCTGAATTTTGGTGTCTCATGGGGGCAGGGACTATGTGTGGTTTGTCAACTTCTATATCCAGAGAACACAGAGAAAACAGTCCTTTCACCTGCCCAATAACTGCTTGTTCATTGGTTGAATGCATTTATCAGCCAGGTGATTTCACCTGAGATTATGGCTGATCTCCCAGTTACCCCCGCCTTTAAACCTGGAACTCCCAGCCCTACCTGAAAATAAGAACACTGAAGCCCACGATAAAAACACAGATGCCAGTATTCAATACAGTAGTGTTAGCTACAGTCCTCATGCTGTTTATTAGATCTCTAGATATATTCAGGTGCTCTCATCACAACAGAAGTAACTGTGTGAGGAGAAATGTTAATTAGCTTGACTGTAATAATCATTTCACTTTCTATATGTATATCAAGTTGTCATGTTGTACATTTTAAATATATACAATTTTTATTTAAAAAAGAAAATAGACTCCCGAGGAGTGATACCATGCCAAATAACAGAGAAGGGGGTCCATCCTTTAGCCAAAACAACCAGTAAATTAATACAGGGGATATGGGGGTGGGGGTAGTGATCAGAACCAACAATTTCAGAACTCTTGATATTATGTCCACTTTCCCACAATACAAAGTATATATGCAGACTGCAAACTCTTCCCCTGGCGATTCTCATTCAGAAAGCCTGTACCGGTTGGGAATCCTCACTCCAGGTGAGTCTTATCCACCAACAAGGAAGTGAAATGCTGCCAGATAGCAAACATGTGCTCCCTTTGCATTATGCTAAGTGAGAGACTCCTGGATTCTTCATTGCTCTCCCCTTCCCAGGGCTTTGCCACAGCATTCATTCATTACTGAATGAATGGGGACATGGGACCTACAAAAGGACGGCCCCCCTCCTTTTTGCAGACCCAGTTGCTGTTTGTTGACTGACAAGCAGAGCCACGTCTCAGTGCTGACTTCTCCCCCCTGCCTGGATCCTGCTTCCTTCAGCCTAAAGGCTCCTCTTGGGACCCATCCAGCTGGGCCTGGTTACCTGATCTTTTAACTCCAAATAGCCATTCACTATTAAAAGTCTTACCTGAAATGGAATCAACCAACCACAGCATCTTGAAGCTGGAAAAATTCACATGATGTTACCCTTCTGTATGCTCAGTCTCATGCACCAGGAAAGATACCTTTGTCACTGAACTGAAGCAATTATGACTGAGGCAAAATCTAGCTCACTACAAAGAAATGATCCATAGCAAAGTGACTTCAGCAAGTGTCTTTTAGCCAACAAGGGGTTAACTGCAGTAATTTGCAACATTTATTTTTAACAGAGCTGGTTGAGACATAGTAATTTAAAAATTCTGCTATACTATGCTCTGGATGGTGTGGCTCAGTTGGTTAGGCATCACCTGAAGACTGAAAGGTTGCAGGTTTGAGTCCAGTCAGGGTACATGCCTACATTGTGGGTTCGCCCCCATTTAGGGTGTGTACAAAAGGCAACCAATCGATGTTTCTCTCACGCATTGATATTTTTCTCGCTAAACACTTTCTGCCTTCCTCTCTCTCTAAAAACAATGAAAACATATCCTCAAGCAGGATTAAATAAATACAAGTCTGCATTACTAATATGTAGTATTTTAATGCTGGCAAATATTCTAGATATCTTTTCCCTCCGTCCTCCAGGGGCATCTATTACAGATCTAAAAGTAAAATACTTCCTTACCAATATATATTTTTAATTTTTTTCAAGGCACATTTAATATCAAGAATTCAATACAAAGGCCCAAATACAATGAAAGCACACATTCCCCCATTAACACCAACAACAATGCTCTTTCAACATGTGCTTGTTGAATGGAATGGGGATTTAATATATTTCACTACTAAAAAACTAAGGCATTGAATCTCACCACAACCAATGTCCTTACACAATCTAGTTTTGAATTGCATGTTTACAATGCTTCCAACAGTTTACACCTAAAATTTTATATCACACCTTCATGTGTGTACAGTCCTCAATAAGATTTTCTACAGTATTAACAGTGATTCAAACCATGGATTAAAAAACGACATTTGTTTTAGGCTCATTCAGGTAATAGAGAGCACCAAACTAAATGATTAAATATATAAACTACTTGTACTGATATCTATTATTTAGTTCTCTCATAACTATTAAGCTTTCTTAGCAAATAAACCATTTAAAGGCAAAATTTACCTCATTTGAGTTCTGACCCAGAAGTTTAATCACAGAATCCACAGTCTTATTGGCAAAACTGATGGTAGAGTGTCTCTAAGTCACTATGTTCAAAGTACAATGTTGCATGTTCCATTTTTATTTTACTGGAACTTTACACGTTCAAGTCATGATTTTAAATCTCTACATTTTAATTCCTCCAAACTGTCTGAAGACACAAACATTTCTCAAGTAAGTGTCTCCATGTTCTAGAAGGGGAATTTTTCCAAGGCGGCCACTTCTGAATAGTCCGACACCATCAGGCCTCGGAAGCGAAGGGAAGGGGAAGAGAAAAAAGCTGCAACACAAGGTTCATCTGGTGAATTTTACATTAACCATTGCAAGCTGGAAAGTAAGAGAATGTGGGTTATTTTGTTTATTTTTGTGTGTTGTTTTGTTTTTGTGTTTTTGGCTCAAACACTCTGTCTTGGTGTGGAGATGAGCACTTGGCTGCCCCACCGCAGCTTCTCACAGAGGGACTACCAGGGAAGTCCTGGCTGGGGAGGATGATTTGTCTACCTGTCAGGTGTAAAATGCCAGGCACTCGGTTCATTTTTGGCTTGTTCCAGTTTGTCTTTGGTCTGTTCCAGTTCATTGTTCATTTTGAGGAGAAACAGGCTGTCCGCTGGGTCTACTACTGTTGACCTCAGCTGAGCAACACCCGGCTACTGGACTCGCTGGAGGTACTGGATTTGAGGAGTGCACTCTGGCATTGCTTGCTCCTTGGTTGCTAGTCTCGTTACAAGGATGTTTTCCCTGCAGGCAGACTCTTGCTGTTGTTGCTTTCGTTTTTTCTTCTGGCTCCCTTAAGCCAGTTCCATCATTAGAGTTCAGATCTGTGTATTTGCCCTCCAAATCTTGCCCATATGCTTCATACTGTTTCCATCTTAAAATGAACTCATCTCATGCCCTCACTTGGAAGTCTGTTTCACTCAGCCAAACCTTTTTGGGAAGAGGCTGGTCATCTAGAATCCTCTCCAGACAGAGGCCACATGGGCACCACCCAGTCACAGAGGCCAAAGCCATGGTGGCCACCCAGGTCACCCAACCTGCAACCGGCCCCCGGGCAGCCCTGACGCTCCCCTTCATTTGTGGGTCTTGCTGCCACAAAATGGTGCTAAGGGAGGAGCGAGACCACCGCCCCTGTATATTTAGATTCTGTTTTGAGGATGAGTCATCTTGTGCTCCTCACCATCCCTAAGTGTCCAGGATAGTGAATGTGGGTCTAAAATGCTCCCCAGCTTTAAAGAGGAATGATTTGCTGTGCTGCTGGGGCAATTACAACACCCCCACTGAGTTGTGGTCAAGTTAACTGTCACTGAGATTTTGCTTCTGAGTCTGTTCAACACTATAATGATCAATATTAATTTGTCACCCTTGTTGACTAAATTGCTCAAGGACGATCATTCTTAAGGGTTACTTGCTACTATTTGTTGAGTGTTTGCATACTTTGTGTAAGGCTATTTCTTAAGCTCACTTAGTTCTCTCAATGACTTTAAGAAGACTATATATGTCTTTCTACCTTACATGTGATGAAATGGTGGTTTGGGCAGGTGGAGCATCTTGCTCAAGGTCACCCAAATTCACTTCACTAGGGAGAGACAAAGCTTGGATTTGAGCCAGATCCATTGAGTCCAGGCACCAAACTTTTGACTACCATGTCTGAGGTGGCTGTATCTTTTTACCATGACACTCTTCAAGGCCAAACATCACCCAAACTGCATTTGCAATTAAAATAAACTATTTTATTTGTTGCACAAAAACATGGAACTGTACGCAGTGACGTTTGCTGCACAAACTCATAAATTACATCAAAAAGCAAAACATTATTTTTACCATGTGAGAATGTGTGTGTGTTAATCTGCTAAAATTCAACTTACTTAAAGAGTGTGGCATGTTAGCCCTAATAACCCTTAGGACATCTTCCAAGAACAGCTGATTTGCTTTTGTACCTAATTAATACTGACATTGGTCATATCACACACATCCTAATCTCCTCTCCCTGAGCTGGCATTCTAAAACAGTTTTTTGAGAACAGAGCTCATGTATTATTCAGCTGATTGACACTTGCCTCCCCTAGTCTCTTGCATCACTCTGGGCACAGAGCAAGGGTCTAATAAAAGATCTGCCAACATAATACAAATGCAAAGTCCAAGTTGTAGAGATACCCTTAGGTGTCTGAATTCTACCACACAAAGAAAGACTTTTTCAAAGCACTTCAGAAGTTTCTCTGAGCACTGGGAACACCTTAGACCTTTGGTCCAAGTAGAAAAGATTCCTATAGTGGTGAGTGGTCATGGCTCCTCAAAGCTCAAGGGACTCGGGCTCTTGCTTGAGCTCCCTTCAGCAGCATCCATCTCTTATTCACAGTTGACTTCGGGCAAATCTGCCCCTCATCTGTAGAGTGGAGAGAATATATTCCCCGCTCCTCTCATAGGGAGCTTGTATGGATGAATGGCATAGAGGTCCTTTTGTTGACTGCAAAGAACTAATGCACATATTGGGTTGGCTAAAAACCCTTAGGTTTTTTTCTGTAAAAAAAAGTCACTCTTTCCATTTTTACCAAAAACTTCATTAATTTGGATATTTTGACTATGTTGGCTATCTCCCACTATTGGCTTCTAGTGAGTAGAGGCCAGGGGTACTGCCAAACATCTTCCAAAGCACAAGACAGCCCCACAGCAAAGAAGTATTTGGCCAAAAGGCTAATAGCACCAAGAAACTTCGCAAACCACTTTTGACACGTTCGATCAGTTACAGCACTTCTCCAAATACCATACAGATCTTTTTGTTTTTTGCATTTCAGTTGCATTTTTACCTTTTGTGAATTAATAAAGCTGTGCCAAAAATGTTGCATATTTTATTCCATCTTCAATATTAAAATGGCTGTACAAAAATTCACCAATTTGGATAAGCTTTTTTTTTTTAATGCATGCTGATATGACAACTGTCACAATGCAATCTAACAAAATTGTTTCAAATGGAGTTAAAGACAGCTAAGCTCTACTAGACCCATCATACATAGAAAAACTAAATGAACTTTTGGGCCAACGCAATACATTCTTAGTTAATGGTGGTTTCATTGGGAGAGGCTGAAGGATTTGGAGGGGAAAGCTGGTGTGAACAGGAAGAAATGCTAGTTGAGTTCAAAGCATTCAAGTGAAATGTTGGTAGGTAAGTCACAATGTAGGACTGGAGTTTGAATGAGAACTGGTTGTTTAGATAGTGGTGGTAGTAATGAAAATGTTTCATGGATTCACGGCTATGTAACAGGTGCTTGTTTGTTCATTGTGGTTTTAAATACTTCAATTTGAGCTCTAAACTAAAAATGGGATGTTTTTCTTTGAAGTTACAAAGTAGATAATACCATGATAGAGAAAGAAATGGTCATCTTTGCCACTCTACTTTAAATTTTGATATATTTAAACACTCACCATCATATGTGTTGGTTTTAAACCATACTGGGCTGAAAAGCCAACTCAAAATGACATATCAGTCAAGCCCTTAATTCTATCCACTCAGAATACTTTTCTTTAGTTTTGAAAGTAGCTATACAAATAATGCACAAATACCTTTCCTTTGTAAAAAGTTAAAACATTGCAAATAAAGCCAAAGAACCCTTTTACCAACATGCCCCAAATTCTGTTTATGTGTATATTTGTATAGAAAATAGAGCTGGAGTGTTCATTTGTCCCACACATTTGTCTCCTACCCCACATTTCCTTCTGCTGCTTGTGTTTCTCACAAGTGACTAGTACATCATAATGATCTACTGATATTAGTATATAGGTAGATTTTAGTATTCCCTATTTGCTGACATAGGTATGCAGGGGTGTGTGTGTGTATGTGTGTGTGTGTGTGTGTGTGTGTGCGTGCGCTCACACTTCTGCTCTCCCGCCCAGGCACACACGCTGGGCTGCCACCTGGCTCCAGGGGAGAAGCCTCAGCCTGTGAACTTGGTGGTCTCCAGCCTACATCTTGCCTTTGTAAAACACAGGACCTCGGAAGGGTGATATTTTTTGATACCATGATGGCACAGAATGTGTTTTCTTTATGATCATATAGGCCATATGTTCCATTTTGCCAAGGACTGTTCCAACTTTATGTTTGTAATCCCATCCTAATTTTTAATAGTGATTCCTATCACTCTCAAATGTATAACATTTCTCTAAGTTCTATGGTAATCATATATATGTACTATTACAATTACAGAAAGGATTAAGTATTTTTCATAATATATGTTAGAAGTTATTACGAAGTGGTTTTGTGGGGGAAATGCCATTTTGTACATGGATAGTAGAATCTGGTAGGAAATCCTAAATTCTGAATATGCAGCAATATTCTACCAACACTGAAATATTAGTATAAAATTACCCAACTAAAGAAAATGTTTTGTATATGTGTTTGTCAGTGATCCTTTTATGCAGCAAAGCACACGTACTGGTGGAATAGGAGGTAATCGTGGGGTAGTGTAAGAGCGAACGCTGCCACCTGTTTCATGAAAAAGTCATGATATAAAATATATTTGCAGGAACTCCTCTATAGTGCATGCAAAATAAAGCAAATATCAGTCAAAATTGTTAAAGCCATGTACTAAACAATAGTAATATATTTGAATAAACTCCTCTGCTGGTAGCCATTGTGCATGTAGAAAAATAAGTATTTCAGTAAATATTGTTACAAATTATGCAGCACAGTGGTACACTTGAAAAAATTCCAATATCGACCTTGTGAATTCAGTAAAAATAAAGTATTTCACAGAATACTGTAGTATTCAAGCAACGAGGAAAACATTTCAATGAATTCAAACAGAACTTGCTACTTCAGTAAATATAGAAACATATCCAAAAATATTTGTGAAATACATCATAAATGTATTATTTTAATCTCCATTTTCTCAGAATCTTAAAAGCCTGAGTATAGGTAGTTCTCCTTAAAATTGGCCATCACTGCATTAGCAGTAGAGTCAATAAATAGCTTCAAACAATGCATTATTTTGATATTGTGGTTATTGTTCTAATAATTCTGCCTGAACCTTGCAAAACAATAAGACACATCCTGGTCAGGCCAGGCCTTAGGAACAGGGGTGTTCAGAGCAGGTGGAACTGTTGGCCCGGCCCCCACCCCAGGTTGCTCCCCAGAGCCTGCAGCTCCCCAGGTGTGGGGAACATTCTTGTTCTATGTGTACATCAGAACTTTCCTAACTCACATTGTCTGCCTCCCTCTGGCAATGGTACATCTTCTCCCACCTCCTGCCAAACTCACCAGATGACTCATTTATCTCCAGGGTGAAGTCTGCAAGCCAGGAAATCTCACCCCTGGACTGCCTTTCTGTTCCTTCTGCTCCCCCACCCAGGCACACACGCTGGGCTGCAGCCTGGCTCCAGGGGAGAAGCCTCAGCCTGTGAACTTGGTGGTCCCCAGCCTACATCTTGCCTCGTAAAACATAGGACCCCTGGAAGGGTGATAATTTTTGATACCATGAGGGCACAGAATGTGTTTTCTTTATGATCGTCAAATAAGGTAAATATATACCCAATTCTTTTTTAACAGCTGCACAGTATTCCATAGTGTAAATATACCACCACTGATTTAGCCATTTCCTTAGTGGTGTTTGCTCACTTTTTTCTAGATGGCCATTTTATCAAAGAGCATAGCCACAGATGCTCTTGTATCCATCTCCAAATGAGTCTTAATAGTAGATACCCAGAAGTGGAATTGGAATTTTCATAGTTTCTACTGTATCAAAGATGCATTTAGCTACTCATTTAAAAAATCACCTCAGGAGATTAACAGCTGGAGGAGACAGCCACAGACAGTAGATTCCTGGAAGTCTCAAGCAGACTGCCTAAGGTCAGACAGGATCAACATCTGACATCTTCAGAGGCAGATCCAGAAAGGAAAAAAAAAAGTGGTCTCTTATCATAGAAGTTCACACTACAAAGTCAGGAAATCAAGACAGATCAATTTAAGAAGCAGAAGCAAAAAAGAAGAGTCTCACAAAAAATGGGAAGACAAAACAACAACCCCCAGTCGAAGGGAAAGGAGGAATCCCCAGAAAAAGAACTAAATGAAATAGAGGCAAATAAACTATCAGATATGGAGTTCAAAACAATGGTTCTAAAAAAGCTCAATGAGCTTAGTGAGCTTAGTGAGCTCAGAAAGAATTACAAAAGACTACAGGGAAACTACGAACAATTTACTGTAAAATATATCAGCATGAAAAAGGCCATAGAAACTATGAATAAGAGGCAAGAGGAAATAAAGAATACAATTTCTGAGTTGAAGAACACAGTAGAAGGAATCAAAAGCAGGCTAGATGAAGCCGAGGATCAACTCAGCGAGCTGGAGGACAAGGTAGAAAAAAGCTCCCAGAAAGAGCAAGATAATGAAAAAAGACTCAAAAAGAATGAAAAGGCATTTAGGGAAATGCAGGACAACCTGAAACATAATAATATCCATATAATAGGGATACCAGAAGGAGAAGAGGATGAGGAAGGGATAGAGAACCTGTTTGAAAAAGTAATGATGGAAAACTTCCCCAATTGGAGGAGAGGAAAAGTCACAAAGGTCCAGGAAGCACAGAGGGTCCCATTCAAGAGGAACCCAATGAGGCCCACTCCAAGACACATCATCATTAAAGTGGCAAATATCAAAGACAAACAGAGAATCCTAAAGGCAGCAAGGGAGAAACAGGTAGTAACATATAAAGGAACCCCAATACAGCTAAGAGCTGACTTCTCAACAGAAACACTGCAGCCAGAAGGGAACGGCAAGAAATATTCCAAGTCATGAAAAGCAAAGGCCTGCAACCAAGGCTGCTCTACCCAGCAAGGCTCTCAATTAAAATGGAAGGCAAAATAAAGAGTAAAAAACTTTTAAAAAAATTACCTCAGAGTAGCTTAAAGAAATAGATTTTTGTTTTGTTTTGTTTTGGTTTGGTTTGGTTTTTTTGTTGGCATGTAACAAGAGGTTCAAAAGTCAGCAGATCTGGGACAGTGATGTCAGAGACCAGGCCCCATCTTTCCACACTCTTTCACGCTAATGATTCACACCTCGTGGTCCTGAGAAGGTGACTGTTCTTCTAGGCATCATTACAGGCAAGAAAAAAAAGAAAATAAACAAGGTCAAAGGAAATGCCAGCCGCTTCTGTTCCTTTTAAAAAGCTTTCCTGAAAGCCCATCCAGTGATTTCTTCTTACACCCATTGGCCAGAACTGAGAACTATCACTAACTACTCATAGGTCAACTCTAGGTAGTGAGGTAGTGAGGGAGATGGGGTTATAGATGGGGGTTGGACTGGCCACCTTGTTTATTTGCTTTTTGAAGTGGTTGTACAAATACTCCCCACCAGAGTTCCTAGTTTCTGCACACCACGGCCAGAATTTTCTCATGTTGAAATGCCAGTCTTACAAGTAAAACTGTCACTGGGCAGGGGGCCTGGCCCTGAGAGGGTCTGCCCAGGGCCAGCTGGTAGTGTATGGGTTCTTGACTTCGAGTAGGAAAGATTTCACAGCACAAGTCCCGGTGACTATGAGGGTACGTTTATGGAAGCGTGGAAGGAGCAACAGGAGAGCCAAGGCTGGGTGCCCTTAACTCACTGGGAAGTTGGAGAAAGGGGGCCTTGGAAA
The DNA here is from genome assembly GCF_021234165.1 of Pteronotus mesoamericanus. NCBI lineage: Eukaryota > Metazoa > Chordata > Mammalia > Chiroptera > Mormoopidae > Pteronotus > Pteronotus mesoamericanus. The sequence continues at coordinate 2,199,066 of NW_026555189.1, forward strand.
CAGGTTCAGGGATTAGCTGGGGACAAGCTGCTGCTGCCCATTGCTCCCCTGGTTGCAAATCTCATGGGGACCCTTAGAGTTTAGGAGATGCCTGCCTGTGGGGGAAGAAGTGAGCGATAAGAGAGAAAAGGAAATGGTGTGAGCTGCTCCCCAGAGGGAGACCTGGAGGTGGGTCCTTTGTCTTGAGTTTTTGCACCTTCTCCATACATTGTACAAATCTTTTGTGTGTGTGTGTGTGTGTGTGTGTGTGTGTGTGTTTCAACTGTGTTTTTATCTTTCTTAAAATGATAAGGCATAATACGCTGAAAATGTTGCATATTTTCTTCCATCTTCAATATTAAAATGACTGCACAAAAATTCACCAGTTTGGATAAGTTTTTTCTTAAATACACACTGATAAAAGCGCTGTCACAATACAATCTAACAAAATTGTTTCAAAGAAACTAAGGACAACTAAGCACACTAAAGCCATGCGCAGAAAATACTGAATGAACTTTTTGGCCAACCCAATAAAATGATGCAGCCCCTGTGCAAGTTTTTAGTGTTTTTAACTTTGAGTAGGGTAACCACCGACCCAGTAGTCACAATACCGGCTTCTTTGTTATCTTTGCAAACAGTTCTCTGGGACACAGTGTTGCTTTAGGTCCCCGTCCAAAGGTTGTTTTGCCCTGTGTTAACATTCCAAAGGTTTGAGGCAGAAGATGCACAAGGCAGCTCCCCTGGGATGGCAGCTCCAGCCCCCTCCCTTTTAAGGTGGCTCCAATTTTTCTTTTATTCTTTTTTTTTATTTTTTTATTTCTGCCTCCTTCCACTATAGTTTTCTGAGAGAGGACTCCTTGGTCTCTAACTACAATTGTGAATTTGTGGATTTTCTTCCCCAATCTGATTTTAAAAACTATGCTATGAGTAGCGTAAACATTTGTGTCTATTACAGTTTGTTGGTGCAGTGTTCTTGGTATCAATGTAAAACATTATCTTTCTTAGTGGTACCTGCCTTGCATTGTGTCTGTGCATTGTATTTTGTCTGACATTAACAATGCTATACCAGTTTTATGTTTATTAGAATTTACCTGGTACGTCTTTTTTATACCTTTATTTTTCCTTCCTCCATTTTTTCCAAAAACAAAATTTTAAAAACTAGGAAAATAAAACTAATAACAGCATTTTCTCCATTACCCAGAATTGCTAGGCACTCAACACCATGTACTATTTCTTTTAGTCTAAATCTGTCAGTCTCTCTGATTCCCTGCCTCCCACCCCTGCCTCTCCCTTGTTTATTTTTCATTATTTTTCATTCTTCTGTTTAGGTTTCACCTAGGAAACAGAGAGCTTGAATGTGCCTAAATCCACTTCTGGTCAAGCAATCCAACTTTTATATTTGTTCTGAGCATAGTGACAATTCCAATAAATATTTTTAAAAGAAATACGCCATAGAACAAAGCTAAAACTACCTTTCACTATCTCAGTCTCATTGCCTTTACCTCCCTCACTGACTCAATCTTTACCAAGTGTTCCTTTCAGTTCATCTTTATACTCTCACCTATCTAACTGTATATCTGTTACAAGAAATATTTTTGGGCGTGTAGTTTTTTAAAATGTGTTTAAGAGGCATCACTGGGTATGGATTGTTCTATTTTACTTTTTTCAAACAATTTGTTTAAATGTGTCCATGATCTCTATATGTGCTGTGTTCCATACCATTTCACTTCCTTATACTAGTCCATCTTGCAAATATCTTATGTTTCCCTACACCCTTCTGCTAATTTATGTTGTTCCTTTTTTTCCTTTGGTACATTTGTGTGTCTAGCTTCTTTCACTCAAACCTGCACTTGTGAGATCCATCCATGTTACAAGTTGGTATAGCTCACTCATTTGTCGTTGTTGTAAACATGCAATTTATCAATTCTGCAGTACATGGACAATAGGACTCTTCATTCTTGTCTATTGTAACAGTACTGTGGACACTCTTGTACATGTCTTGTGTGCATGTATGCATTTCTATTAGGTATATAATTAGAAGTGGAGTCACTGGGTCATAGGGTATGCATATGGTTAACTTCAGTAGAGTATCAAACATCTTCACAATGTCGTTTTGTATCAATTTACACAACCAGCAGTACCAGTTGCTCCATAGTCTTGCCAACATGTGTAAGTATTGTTAGGCTTTTTAGTTTTTACCACTTTAATACGTATGTAGTGGTATCGTGTTGTGCTTTTAATTTGCATTTTCTCTTTCAAATGAATGAGCATATTTTCATAAGCTTACAGCCATTGGACATACTCTTGTGAGGTGTTTATTCATGAAATACACCTATATTTTTTCTAATGGATTGTTTTTATTGACTTGGAGAGATGAAATCATATTTGATTGAGTTTCTTTGTCAGATATACTATTGCCAATATCTTCTTCCACCCCTTGGCTTGTTTGCCTTTTCACGCTTCTAATTATATCTTTTGATAAACACCAGTTGTGAACTTCAGTGGCAGCTAATTTAGCAGCCTTCCTTTGCTGTTTTCTTTAAGCAAGTGTTCCCTACTCCAAGGTTGTGAAGATCTTCTATGAATGTTGTCACTGTGTCTTTTACCTTTTTTTATCCTCACCTGAGACTATGCTTTTTTTTTTTTTTTTTAAGAGAGAAACTAAAGGAGAGGGAGAGAAACATCAATGTGAGAAACTTCAGTCGATTGCCTTTCGTACATGCCCCCATCCAGGGAGCCACGCTGGCCAGGGCTTTTTTACATTTTGATCCAAAATCTACTGGCCTTGATTTTTGTGCGTGAATTAGTCATGCATCTGAGTTCTGTCCATCAGTGATGCTGAAATACATTTGCTTAATAGACACAAAACTGGCAAAACTGGGCAGTGTCCTGGGGCAATGATCAATTGACTCTCCACTAGACAAAATTTGTATTTCTATGGATAAGAATCATCTGAATTACTCACACAATAAAAGATATAGAATCAGATAACGTTGACAATTGATAGCCTATAAACTATTGTTCTTTGAATTTGCCTTTGAATCAGTTGTAACATTTTATTGGTTCCTTTGTTAATTAATGAGTTAAACACATTTTTTGACACGTTTCTTTTACATATGAGTGATGATTTTATCCATTTAAACATGATCTTTTAGCAGTTCTCATTCCTTCTTTGCTTTTTACCATTTGCTGTTCATCTTTGAAGGCAGGGGTTTATTGTAGGCTGTTTTTAAATTTCTGGACCAGGGTGACTAATCTAATCACTGGTGGCTGAGAGTTGGGGCGAGACAGTCATAGTAACACAACATGGCTTCCTGTGCGCAGGGGATTGTGGGCAAGAAAACACAGTGATTGACAGTTGTAGCATGGCCCATCACTTAGCTCGTTGTTCCTCTAACACCAAAGTCACCCAGTGTTTAATTCAGTGATGAATTAAACAGTAGTCATGTAATAATTGTATAAATTTGAGCTTTTATATTGCATGAGTTTTTGCTGAAAGTAAGGCAAACTTGTAACCTACAGAAAAGTGTAACAGGATAGAAAAACACATTTTTTTTTTAATAACTAAAAAAAAGTGTATTGGTCTTGGTGTCAATTAGCAGTGATTCCCAAGTCTGCTGTTCCCAGTCCTTAAACATGCGCCCTTAACTTGAAGATCCTCCTAGCACAATACCCTTGCTCCTTTTTTCTTTTAGTATTTAATAAAAAAAAGCAAAGCAAAAGACCCAAATTTTCCTTGTTTTCAAGCAATGAATATCAGCTCAGAATAAAGTTCTTCTCATGGATGTTCCTTCAGGCAACAGGGTACCCTCATAGATTAACCCGGCAGTTGAGGGAAGAGGACCTGAGCGCCCCCACCTCCCCCCCACCCCCTGCCCGGTGCCTGGTGCGTGCCTGCTGGGGAGTTCAGAGTTTAAAGACCAGGATGGATGGGGAGGTGATGAAAGGAAGAGGACAGCCTGACAATCACAGTTGTCCCCAAGCTCAAAGGATCACGGAGACAGCTTCTTCGGGGCTTTGTTCTGTTGACCCTGCACACCTACGCCGCAGACTTAAAAACTGCACAAGACCTACTCCGTGGTGAGGGGGAGCGCCCCAGACCCAGCTGGAGGAGAGAGCAGGCCCTGTGGGTTCGCTGCGGTCAGGCGGTGACCTTCCACCCCTTGTCGGGACTGACGGGACAGAAAAACACATTTTCAAAAAGAATTATAACTACACGTGTCTCACGGCTGAAGTATTTCTTTGTTGTTTTATGTGGGAGCAACGAGTGAATAGCTTTAAAAAGAAATCATTCAGGACAGATTGTTGCTTTCATTCAGACCAAATTTTTATTTTTAAAAATGTGATACAGCCATTTAATTTTCACATTAACAACAGCCAACATTTGTGTGACTCATACACATAATCCTCTATGTACACACAAGCACACACTATTTATATAAAAAATAAATTAAGCTTTAATAATGAAACAAGTTTACAAATGCAGCTTTTTAAAGCCTAATGAAAAATTAAAAGTGTGGAAATTTCTGAGAGACAGGATCACTGTGGAATCTGGTTCCTCAAGGTAAAAATATTTTGAAAATTAAAAACCTGAGATAAATCATTGAGTATTTTTCAAATGCCAATTTTGTAATTCTGCATATTTCTTAGTCTAATTATTAACTTTTTATTGGCTAGAATGTGACTTTTAGGGTTGCCTCCAAAAGTCAGATGTCACGCAAGTTGAAAGGTTAAGTTACAGTCAAGAGTTAAAAGTATTAAGGCCCCTTTTGGCCACCCTTCTTGCTTCAAAATATAGCTCATCATTTAGTGACCCTCGAGGAGCAAATTAAACCTTTATGCTCAGATACCTCATAAGTGAATTTTTTAATTTTTGCCTAGAAATTTTCAACATAAATATTTGCAAAGGATAAAAGTGCTGGCATATAGATATTGCATCTTTAAATAAAACTGCTACGTTCTGTTTTAAATTAAGCCAAGAGGCTCTAAACCCAATACTCATTGGATAAGCACTGTCATCCTTTCAAAAATTACATGAAGAAAACAATTTTTAATAGTAGGAAGTGCCACATTTTTCCTGGTACTTAGATTTGCATTTTTAGTTTACTTGCCCCTCAAAATTTTAGTGCAATTATTTTTGGCCTTTTTATTGCTTAATTGTAGATCTGTAACAAAAGAATATACTATCATAAGGCTCTATGTATTTAAATTTTTTCTTCTGGATTGAACTTGATCAATAAACAAATACAGTATAAATTTTAATAAATTATTAAACATAGTAAAATTTCATTGGCAATCACTCAATGAGATGAGGAAGGCTTCCCCCACACACAATTATTTCATCTATCTATAAATTAATAATTGTCTGTGTCAGAATGGCCATGGTACAGCATCAGTTCAATTCTCCTTTTAAATTTTCTATATGAAAATGTTGATAATCCTTGTTCACACAGATAAGTAGATGGGAATTGAAGGAGTTTGTAATAGCAGGATAACTGAATTCTTCCAATGCCTTCAGGATTACATGCTAAAATATTCAGAAATTTTGGGTGTCCCTTCAATTTTATTAGAAGCAAAGAATTGGGAACCACCAGACTTGCAAAAGGATTTGCACCCTGCTGTCAAGAAGCTTTCACTGTCTAAACACCCATATTTTGAATTTCACACCTTGAGTCATGCTCTACAGTAAGACTGAAGAGGTGGAAAGATATATTTTCTTTCTTGAGAGAGAAAAGGGCACTTTCTCAGGCAGATGATTCTTAAGATTAAGTTTATAACAGGAAAGTGAGGATCTGAAAATTGATTCCCCAAAACTATTTGAGTCTGTGTCTTCCATGGAAAGCTCTGGAAGATTGCTAGGGGTAAGGTTGGCCCAGTTTAAAGACCAGTGTTTAGATTTTGTTTAACTAGGTCACAGGACAAATATAGTTGACCCTTGAACAACACAGGTTTCAAGTGCATAGGTCCATTACATGTGGGTTTTTCCCAATAAAATCCGTAAATGTATTCTCTCTTCCTTATGATTTTCTTACTATTTTCTTTTCTCTAGCTGACTTTATTGTAAGGAGGCAGCATATACTACATACAACATACAAAATATGTGTAAATCAACAATGCTGTTGCTGAGGCTTCTGGTCAACAGTAGGCTATTAATAGTTAAACTTGGGGGAAGTAAAAAGTTACATGTGAAGGCCACTGGCCCTAACCCCTTTGGGTCAAGGTTCTACTGTAAATGACCAGACTGTGTTGCCTGGCTGCCCTCCTAATACAGCAGCAAATCTTCTATGTGTTTCACTGCACATCAGCCTCCTGAGAGGCCCCTTAGCAAAAGGGTCCTGAGATCAACCTCGGGAAACGTGATATTCTGCACCCCTCAGCTGTGCACCTGAGAACAGTCAACTCTCGCAGAAAAAAATTATTTAGCTTTGTATAACCTAAATTTTCCAAACTCAGATGATCTAACCAGCCCTGCCCTTTATTTTTCCATGTAATTACTGATGCCTCAATCATATCCCAAGAGAAATGATTAACAAAAACATTTGAACACACACACAGTCATGGTTTTGGTCCATCAACACTGCTGCTGTATTTCAAGATGTTCCTGTCTCTATTTTTTGATTTGATTAACTGTGCTTAACACAGGACTGTTAAACCATAATCTCAGCCAGATCTTTTATGACTGGTTTTGTGGCATCCAGACAGACTCTTCAAGTAATGATGCCATCTGCATTCTTCACTTTGCCCTCCTGTGTCTGTCCTTCCTGAGAGAATCCAACCACCACCAAGAATCAGATTAATGTGTCACCCTATTAAGAGAATGTAGCAACCAAAGCAAATACTCTCTAATGGTGGATTTGAGTTATTAGAGCAGCTAGGAGGAGGAGTTTTGGGGAAAGGGTTCTTCCCAGCACCATTTATATAATATAACCACCCCCCACCCACACCATCCCCTGCCTATTCTTTCTCTGCACGTGTGGCTGGGTATGGATTTTACACACTGACAGCTGAAAGGTGTTTAACTTCTGCTTTCTTTTCTATGCCACCACTTCTCAGTTTCTTTAGCAAAACATCCATTTTAAGCAGAAAGGGGGTCCAGGCCTCACTAAGCTTTTTGGCTTTAGATTGAATTGCAGTGGGAAGGTGCATGTCTTTTCTTCGCTCCTGAGCTGAAAACAGAGGTAATGACAGCAGACTCTGAGCCCTGCTGTGTAGAGGTAATAATGGAGCAGGAAGGGGGCGGGTGGTAGGGTGGGGCACAGCAATCAGGCTCCCGCGCCTGCCTGGCCACCGGCTGAAGGAAGCTGGAAGCTCCTTCCCTGCAGCCTTCAGCTCAGGGCCTTTCTCATCCAGCCTTTCCTGAAAGTTGCTTTGAACACTTGCCACATCAGAATATCTTCCCTCAGTTGCTGGCTGCCAAATAAAGCAACAATCCCCAATTGAAGGAATAACTAAAATAATGTTACAAAATGAGAGCCCCACATTCGTCAGTCTACTATTGCCTAGTCTCCTGGCTTTCTAAAAGGTAAAATGCATTTCTTGTAGAAGTGTATGGATACGTTCCATAAAGCCCATATCCATTGTTTTATTTCCTTTAAATTTTTTTTTTTAAACTTTGTACCCTCAGACCTTGGCATAGGCCTGGTATACGGTGGTACCCAACACATTTTTGTAAAATAAAGGGATAAGGTCTTTTGGTCAGAGAGCTTGGTTGGTTTTCATGTACTCATCAGCAATGCATGCACACTAAGCCCAGGATAACCAGGGGAGGGCTGAATGGGTTTCTAGGACCCTGTTCCATCCGATTAAAGCCGCCAATCTCACTGCCTGCTAATTTGTTCCTCCCCACCACAATCTTTTATTCACAGTTACACCTTTTTTTCCCCATCTAAGTTGGTTCTCAATTCACTCTAAATAAGTTGCCGCTCTACTGACCGCACCCTCGATCACTGTCCTCATCTTTACAAAGCATTGTTAAATCATCACTCTGTACAAATCATTATATCATATCTCCAGATGCAGAGGAGTGTTGTCTTGTCCTAGGTGGGTGTGCTGCTTTGGGGTGTCTGCCTCTGAGATTTTCTGCAGCTTTCTAATGTTGAAGCCCGGAGGCTCTGCTTGCTGCTACAGAAAACGGAGTAACCCAGGGGAGTTGCCCCGTGGAGCCTAACTTGCATTACCTCGTTTAATTGGTAAATTGACCTCTTGTCTCTGGCAGCTGCAGACCCAGAGCTCTCCCCCATGGTCATGCAGCCAGCTCAGGAATGGGCAGAACAGGGGTGAGCAAGAAGTTGGCTGAGCCTTCAGAGGGTCTCTGGTTTCTAAGGGGCTTTTTAAATCAAAGAGGCTCCAAGATTTCCACCTCTCACCCCCAATAACTCCAGTCACAAAACAAGTCTCTACCATTAACCAAAAATTGTCTTAATGAACAGAAGCCATGGACTCAGGTACTGTAGCAGGCCTGTCTAGCCAGCCAGCCCACGGTAGTTAAGGTGCACTGCGCTGAGCCCGCTGACCTGGGGCAGGGAGGCTGGGCAGGTGTGGCAGTCGGAGGTGGGGCAGGGGGGCTCCTCTCTGGGCACTAGTGAAATCCGATGGCCTTAACTGTATAATCGTTTGCCTTTTAGTTAAAATCCTTTTCAGAAGCTAATTTATTAGTTCCTTACATTGAGGGCTGATCTTCTGTGAAAGTCAACTACCTGGGCTTGCGGAGGCCAGAAAAGGAATCCTGATCGCTGTGCAGGTCGTGCACAGAAGGCTTAACTGTTCGAGATTTTCACTGCTTTTATTCAATGAGGTTTGGAACACAAGAGGCCGAAAACGAGGAACGTGATTTTAGGATCCTCTATAGAGAATTATAAGTTAAGAAATTGTCCAAGGTGAAAAAATTAGGAGGAAATCACCCTAACTTATGCTGACTGGGTCTTCTTCAGAAACGTCATCTTGACAGTGGACTTGAACAGAGGATGACGTCGCAGATGAGCATGATCCCAGGGTCTGCATTCAGCACATTCTTCTACATGCAAATATACGCACACACACAACAGCCTTACACATACACCCTGGCTTCTATGAGTAAAACTTGCTGTTGCTGACTCTCTTCTCTCTCAACCTGAAATGAATCAGATTTCGCCATCATCCACTGGACTAAGACACAGGCCGTATGCTCTGTAACATTTCTCTGTCCACACATCTGCAGGTCATTCATGGCTGGGTGGGGACCTTCAGGCAAGATATTTTACCTCTCTGAGTCTCAGTTTCCTCAATGGTCATTGCCACTTGCTAGGCTGAAGTAAAGATGCACTGAGAACAATATGGGTAAGTCTACATGCTGTTTCCCATTGGAGGCTGCTATGGGCATTTTGCGGGGATAGTGCTTTGTGGAGCAGGACTGTCTGGCACATTACAGGACACCAGGCATACCTGGCTGTCCTACCCCCATTACATGCCTGTGGCACAATCCAAAGCATCATGGTGTGGGGGTCGGGGGGTCGGGGGGCAGGATTCTGCCCTGATTTAGAACCACTGGACTAGCCCCTTCTTAGGAACGTGACAGGGGCTCTTTAAAAGGCAGTGGTCAGCATTTATGTTCACTATTATATTGAGTGTCCTTCCGGTGATGACAGTTCGACTTAGGGAAGGTGCAGATATTTAAGAGAATATAAAAGCTCATTTACTGAGCAAAGAGAGCTAGAGTCAAGGGTACCAGTCAAAGGCTTTCTAAAGATGGTGGTGCCTTCCCAAAGCCTGGCCCCAGGTGCCCAAGGTCACTGTGCTTAGAGGAGCAAGACCTGAGGGTCTGCAGGTGGGGCAGGGGCTGGCCTACCTCCGGTTGCACTTCTCCTGGTACAGCTGGAGCTGGTTCTCGTTGACATTGAACTCTTTAATGAGGGCATCCCGGTTGGCATTGCGCAAGTTCTGGTGTGTGTCATATAGAAAGAGCTGGTTGTTCAGCTCTTCTTGCCGCCTCCGCAGCTGGCGACAGGAGGAGTACAGTTCCTCTTCGCTCTCCTGGAGGGTAGAGAAGAGAACCACCATGTGATGACAATGTCTTCCAAACCAGAAGGTGGGCTCTGGCATCCTAAGTGTGTGACTGAGGGAAGCATGGGGCAGAAGCTTTGCAACTGGGATCATCCCAGGAAACCCAAGGCCTACTTTAACCAAAGAGAAAACTAGCCATTATTTACTGCATTGGAAGCAAGCAGTCTAAAAAGCTCTTGTTCACAATAAAGGTTGGCTTTATTGTGAAACAGTGAAATAACAGATGCATTGCTCATTGCTATTTCTCAATCAAATCTGGTTTTTCGCTGGTCTACACCACCTTCAGGCCCTCATCCCAGTACAAAGGGTCTGAGCAGCCCTGTGAATAAAGTGGAACCCAGCAGGCAAGGGAGAGAACAGCCTAATATAAGGACAGGAAGGTAGGCAGGAGCCAGCTGATCATGTAAGGTCTTGTAAAGGGCCTTATTAGAAGGCAAGGTAACACGAGCCTTGAAAACATCACACTAAGGGAAAGAAGCCATTTCCAAAATACCACATACCATGATTCCATTTCTATGAAAGGTCCAGAACAGGCAAATACCAATACATGGAGACAAAGTAGATTAGTGGTTGCCTGGGGTAGAGATGGAGTGAGTGGGGACAACTAATGAGCAGGAATTTGTTTTCGGGGGTGATGAAAATGTTCTAAAATTGATCACGGTGAGGGTGGAATAATCATGAATATGTTTTTAAAAAAACATGGAATTGTACACTTTAAGTGAGTGAATTGTATCATATGTAAATTATATCTCATTAGGGCTGTACTCCCCTCCCCCCTCAAAAGCCAAGGTAACACAGGTTATGCCCCCACAGATGGGCACGTGACTCAATTCTAGCCAGTAATCGTGTCTTGCTCCCCAGCACCACTGTCACCACCTCCAGGCACATGACCCAAGCCAGGCCAATTACAAGCATCCATGGGATTTTGGTTGGTGCTCTTGGTTAAACGACAGTTTCTTTTCTTGGGGATTCGCTGAATGATGAATGCTTCCAGTTGCCAGTGGCCCCTTTGCTGTCATATAGACAAAGTTGGGAATGAAGCCCAAAGAGGGAGACAGAACCATTGGGAAGCACGTGGATCCAGCCGTGACTGAAGCAAATCTACCCATAAACTTCCCAGTGTCTGAGCCCAAATATTCCCTCCATTATGCTATCAGGGTAAGAAGTTTGGGTTTCAGCATAGGTGGAGGAGAAGGTCGAGGATGTGGACGTGTTACCCCACTGATGTTTTTAAAAGATCGCTGACTACTCCTGTGCACAGAATGGCTGCTCAGGAGGCCAGTCTGTTGGCTGCGACCACTGATGGGAGGGTTCGAGTGAGAGATTCCAGTGTTACAGAAAATGCGCATCCGTGTACACAAATGAGCTTCTCCTGTGATCTATTTTTACAAAAATGTACTCGGACCACCATATCTTGCTGTGCAAAATTTTTTCCCCATCTTAACGACCTAACAAACCATCATGGATAGCCCCCGGGGTAACAGGTCGGATCTGACTCTGGATGGTGGGGACAGTGATGGTGACAATTATTCTGGCCACTTGCAAAGGTGCAGAGGAGTAAAAAGATGATTTTCTTTGCACAGGAGTGAAGGTGGAATGAACAGTCCTTGGTGACTATCAGCGTATTGAGGGAGCCATGGGGAAGAGTCCTCAAGGAGACGAGCTTTCCTTCCTATTAAGAGTAAAGCAAAGCAAAACAAACACCCAATTTAAATAGTAACCCTCTACTACAAATGGTCTTTTTTTCCCCTTCTCTCCACCTAGAAGAAAACAACTTCCGTTGCTTTTATCTATGTAATGCCCATTGGCTATTCAGGTTAAGTTCAAAGTCTACCTTTTCTACTAATGTATTTATAATTAAAGTGCTTTATCTCCTTTTCTGAATCCCAAAGCTTTTTATATTGTATCTTATATAATTTGGTCCTTAGTATTAAACATATATAAAATCATATATAACAATGCATATATAATATTCAGAAAAGTAAGCATATACAGCAGGGCCTTGAATAACATTTTGTTCAACATTCTTTTCTTGTAACGCTGAGAAAAAAATTGCTTCCAGCCAGGGCCCCTGTCTGCATGGAGTTTGCACGTTCTCCCCATGCCTGGGGGGTTTCCTCCCATGTCCCAGTGATGTGCAGGTCAGATGAACTGCTGCATCTATACCATCCCTGCCAGAGGGGGTGTGGTGTGGGTGTGAGTGCCTGTCCTGGTAGGGCGTCTGTCCTGCCGCTGGGGCAGGCTCAGGCCACCCGTGAGCCTGAAGTGGAATAAGCCGGTTGGAAAAAAATTATATTACTTGTTTTTATTAATTTTTCTTAAATGCATGCCTAACATTTACTTCAATGTTCAATGTTAGAAGTGTTTTGGGTCATTATTTAGAAGTTTGATGATGTTTCTGTGACCAGGAATATGCTATAGGAACTTAATTCTTGTTTATATCAATTAGCTTCTGGTAAAATTGGTTTCGCTATACGTTGCTTTAACGTTGCAGTTTCCATGAACCTACTGATAATGTGAAGTGAGGACTTGCTGTATACAGTTTAAAAATAACTATAAAGCAAAGAGCTATGGAGCCACCACCAAGTTAAGGTGTAGAGCGCTGTCCACTCTACGCACCTTTCCCAATCAAGACTCCCTCCATGATGTGTAGAATTTGGAGACAATTATTTCCTGTTTTTCTTTTGAGTCTGCGTTTTCACACAAAAATTCAGTTTGCTCTTCTGTTCCAAGTCTTTAGGTATTTCTGTTTTCCAATATATTTTACTGATTGCTTTGCTCACCATGCTTCTTGCATTATATTCCCTCTGGCTGAAGAGTATTTTGGTAGTTCTTTTACAAAGGTTTATTAGCACTAAATTATCTACTTTTGTATGTCTGAAAATACCCTCCTTTTGCCCTCACTCTTAAATGACAGTTATTAGGATATAGAATATCTAGACTGACAGCATATGTCTTAAACAATTTTGAAGACGGCCCTTACTCTTCAGGCAGCTACTGCTGTAGGAGGAAGTGTTAGAGTCCTTGGTCCGCGCTCTGGAGGTAGCCTGTCTTCTCTCTCTCCTCTTTGATAATTTTATTTCTCCTGGTCCTGCCAAGTCAGTGAAATATGATGTGTCTATACGTGGACCTATGCTGATTTATCCTGCTGTGTTTATAGCTGGAGCACTCGTGTCTCTCAGTGCTGGAAAATTCTCGGTCATCAACATCTCGAATATTTTATGTTGAAGCTTCGCATCCTACCATCCTTTTTTTAACTTATTTTTCATATTCATAGCTTGTCTTGCTGTGTTCCAAGACAATTTCTCTAATATAATCTTCATATTTACTAATTCTTTCTTTAACTGCATTTTTTCTGGAATTTCCCACTTCACTGCTTTAAAGCAATATTTTTTATATAACTGATTTTTTAGAGGGGGGGAGGTGGAGAGAGAAACATCTATTTCTTGTTCCACTTATTTATGCATTAATTTGTTGCTTCTTGTATGTGCCCTGACCAGAAACTGAACCCACAACCTTGGCGTTTTGGGATGATGCTCTAACTGAGCTACCCAGCCAAGGCAGCAATTTTTTTTCATTACTTTTCCAATTGTATTTCCAGTGTTTCCAATTGGTCCTATCATGCCTACGTGTTCTTGATTAATAATAAGAAGGTTTGTTCTTTTAAAATACTACTCAATTGGGTTTTTTTCTGGGGAAAAAAAATTATTTCAAAGTCATTTTCAGATTCACTGGAGTGAATCCTCTTGCTTTTACATTTGTTAGCTACTGGCATTATTTTCCTTGAGTGCTTTAAAATTTTAATGCTCTTGGATGGAACTGGAGAGCATCATGCTAAGCGAAATAAGCCAGGGGGCGAAAGACAAATACCATATGATCTCACCTATGAGCGGAACCTAACCAACAATGCAAAGATGCAAGGAAAATATGACCAGCAACACTGAAAGGAAAAGAAATCAACAGAGACAAGAGGGAAGGCGGGGGCAGGGAAAGGGAAGGGAAGGGGAAAGTCAAGGAACATATAGCAAGGACTCATGGACAAAACCAAAGGGGAAGAGCTGAGGGAAGGAAGGAGGGAGGGGGCAAGGGAAAGAGGTGGGGGGGGAGGCAGAGACAAATGTATTTAAAAAGTAAATAAATTAAATAAATAAATAAATAATTTAAAAAATATTTTTTCTTAAAAAAAAAAAATGTAATGCTCAAGCTCATCTTGGATGGGAAGGTTGATTCCTGCCTTGAACCTATATGTTGGCATCTGGTTTTCTCCAAGTCATAAATGGGGTGGAGGAGAGGGGTTCCCAAGGACGGCCTGGGGCTCCGGGTTCTCAGAAATAAATGCTACAGGTCGCAGGGCTATGTCCACTTTTATCCCAGTCCCTCAAGCAAGCAGCTGACCACGGCCTGAGTCCTGGGCACTTGCCAAATCTCTCTTCCCAGAGGGTGTTTCGGAAAAGTGAACCCCCCGCTGCCCTGAATTGTCTGTTTATGCAGCAGCCTTCAGTGCCCACTGCATTAGTCACTAAAAGGAAGTAAGTGAATTAAGTATCCAAACACAGGAATTATAAAATCAATAGAAGTTTAAGGAAAACAGACTGAATTAGTAAAGGTAAACATGGAAATGGTTGAATTAGAAAGCCAAAATATTCAATATAAAAATATAAAATAAATGCAAGAGCTGGGCTCTGTGGGAAAAACACAAATAGAATCAATGAAGTAGATAATCCATTATCTAAGCTAGAAATGTGTGAAAGCCCAAATAAGACATAAGCATGGATATACAACTATAGATAAAAAGAAATGGAAGGAACCTGTGAAGTAAATAAAAACCAAGATAATAGCAGAAAGAATGAATATGTGTGTTCATATTTATTTATTATAAAGCTCTAGTTCCAATATATATAATAGATATAGACATCTATATTTCCTATTGTAGAAAATTATCCTGTAAGAGAAAATAATTGAAGAGACCAATCTTACTCCAAAAGAAAATGAGAAATTTTGTAACCAAGCCCAGGAAGTTTCACAAACATGTCTTTAACATCTGTTACATGTAGGTAGCAAATAACTCCAGGTCTGTTCAAAATGTGCCCTAGTACTGAGTAAGAAGGAAGGTCTGTCTCCGAGTAATTTTAATGAAGCCAGTATAACAAAACCAGACCAAAAACTACAGATTAAATGCTCAGTGAAAACTAGTGCAAAAATCCTAAATAAAATATTAATACATCACAGAATCACATTAAACAATACTACCGTATTACTGCTACGGAATTCTTTTTTCTGCTCTCTTAAAATGACTGCTTCACACCTTGGGCCCTCCTCAGACCTCCCCGATCTCAGCTCATGGCCTCACTTCCTGTTTCACATAGAACGCTGACGAAACTCCGTGGGAAATCTGCTCATGTGGGGTCCTGTACCACATCCGCTGCCTTCTTCCCTGCTGGCTCCAGGGTCCCGTCTCCTCTTTCCTACTCAGTTCTTCATTCCTATGCAGATTCTTTCTCTCTCTGCTGTACCCGTTGCCTTTCTCTACTAACTCATCCCCCTCAGCAGCGTGCAGATCCACCTTCAAAAGCTCTCCCTTCACCCCACACCCCCCATAACACACACACAGCTACTGACCCACCTCCCTTCTCACCTTCACAGCAAAAGTCTGTGAATAACTCATAGATTCCCCATCAGGGTATCACTGACTTCCACTGGCATTCTCAAGTTTAATTTCATTTTCTATTACTTATGGATGCACAGAGTTGAAAGAGTCAAGAAGTGCTATAGGGATTGTTCCCCAAAACCCACCTGTCTCCTTGTTCACCATCCCCCACCCCTCATAACTCCTGCTCCCCAAAATCGAGTTTTGTTTCTTTTCATTATTGACAGTTCTTTAAAAAATGCTTATACTGCATGTTCTTGGTTTTTCAGTTTTTAGATATTACCTTCAGAGAAAGATTTGGCTATTTTCCCCACATACTCTCTTATCTTCCCCCATGGAGAAATGTCTATTTTGGGTTATATCAGCTTATGTTTATATTGTGATTTTAGAGTTATCCCCACTTGTATCTTCTGTAACCCCCTTTTTTAAATGGGTGTGTATAGATTTTTTAAAATTTAAGACCCTTGAATTCTTGGAGAAATCTTTGGTAATAAATTGCACCTGGCCTGTGACAAAATCTTCATGGAGTTTCCTACCTTTAGTTTTTTCAGTTTTTATCCCTGCTGATGCTTTTTACTTTTAATTATTTTATGATGAAATTTTTAAACTCACATAAAAGTTGCAATAGTGAGCTCTCATATACCCTACACACCCACGATTCCTCAGGGTTAGCATCATGCACAGAGTACAATGATTAAACCCAAGAAATTAGCACTGGCACAATACTATTAACTACAGAGTTTATTTGGTTTTCACTGGTTTTTCTACGAAGGCCCTTTTTCTGTTCCACCATCCAGTCCAGGATCCCACATTGCATTTAGTTCCCTCGTCTCCTTGGAGTCCCCCAATCTGGGGCATTTTCTCAGTCTTTTGTGACCTTGACACTTTTGAAGAGTGCTGTTTAGTCATTCTGTATACCACCCACCATGTGGGTGTGCCTGCGTCTTCTCGTGACTGGTTTGCGATGAGGCAGCACTGGCAAGAATGGCCCAAAGCGACGTGCACCTCTTGGGAGGCCTCTTCTCACTGGTGGTGACACCGATCATTTGCTTAAGACAATGTGTGCTGGGTTCAGCCAGTATCAAGCTGCTATTGTTCTCTTTCCAATTAATAAATTTCTTGAAGGAAGATACTTTGAGACGCTACAAACACCCCGTTTCTCTTCAACCTCTCACTCATTCATTTGAGCATCATCCACTGGCAGATCGTACCGGGAGCAATCACTTACTGTGGTGTTCCAACAGGGATTTTCTGGTTCTCTCATTCATTTTACATTTATTAACTGGAATTCTTCTATAAGGAAAAGCTATCTCTTCTCTCTCGTTTAATTATTAAATATTCACATGTCCATGAGTGACTAGTTTTATTCTATGGGTTATAATCCGATATCATTATTTTGTTGCTCAAATTGTTCCAACTTTGGCCGTTGGGAGCCAGCCCTTTGGGATGATTCCTATGCCCCATCGACGTGTCCCCCATCCTTTTTCCAGCACTTCTTTACTAACTGGAACTTCAAGGTAATCCAGGCTCATTTTACATTGTATCTTCTCTCAACTCTGGAACCAACCACTTGTTTAAAGAGCTCTGACTGCAACTTTTATTGGAGAATGATATTTAGAAATTACAATCAGGGTGCTTAAGTGTGTTCATTGCTAGTGGGGTGTCATTGGTTCTAGGCCCGCTCAGAGCCAGTGTATGAATGTATGTATGTACGTACATATGTATGTATGTACAGTAACCAATGCAAACATATTTATTTATGTATCTACTTATCTGTATGTCTCTATAGTTTTAAAAGTGAGTGTGTGTCAATACCTGATTCCAATCAAACATTAATTTTGGAAGGGTTGATAAATATTTCTATTTGTTCAGGGTGTTGCTTTATAAGCCCTGTACCTTCTTATTTAAATTTTTTCTAATGTGTTGCTATAATTTTTGTTAATATCATGAATGAGATTTCTCATCTGTCCCTGCTTCCTACCCTGTATTTCCAACTGTTATTTCTAGAATAAAGTAATTAGACTTAATAAATAGCAAACAAAAATCAGTCCCCTTAAAATTGGAGTCTTTGTTTTTGTAAATACATAACCGTAATTTGTAAACAGAGTTGTACCTCCTCACCACAATTTATACTGATTATTTCATTTAACTTGATACATTTGTGGCATCTAGTGGTTTATGCTTTTTCTCACTAAGTGGGTTGCTAATTGTGCCAGTGTTAAACCATCCTTGCATTATCAGAATAAACTACTTGGTTGTAATGTATTGTTCTTCTAGTAAATAGCTGGAAATGACTTGCTAAGGGTTTTTTTGTTTGTTTTTGGAATTTTAACATCTGTATTCATAAATGACATCAATCTATGATGCCACTTATGAATGCAGTATGGTGGGGAGGAGAGATGGCATACTATCTTTCTCCAATTTTGGTATGAAAGTTACATAGCTTCAAGACATTAATTGGAGCATTTCCATTTTTCTATTGATATCAATGCATTAAACTTGGAATTATGTTCTTTATACCCAGCTATAACACAGCTATAAAACCATCTAGATCTGATACCTGTTTTATTTGATAGATGTTTCATGACCCTTCAAATATTTCCTGTAGGATTTTGTAAGTTCCATACTGCTTCTTGAAACAATTTTAGTCCATTCGTATTCTTCAAGGCAGTCACCCATTTGCCCTCATTTTTCAATTTTATTGATCTTCTCATTATTTGGCATTCGGTCCTCTTTTCCATATTTACTGCTGTATGTTTTTGCTCTGACCTTGTTCCTTTGATTAAGCAG
The DNA here is from genome assembly GCF_021234165.1 of Pteronotus mesoamericanus. Classification (NCBI taxonomy): domain Eukaryota; kingdom Metazoa; phylum Chordata; class Mammalia; order Chiroptera; family Mormoopidae; genus Pteronotus; species Pteronotus mesoamericanus. The sequence continues at coordinate 2,217,520 of NW_026555189.1, forward strand.
GAGTTTATTTAATTGGTCTTTTCAATGAATCAGCATTTTTTTCTTCTATTGTCTTTGTTTTGTGTTTCATTCAGTAGGCTTTTCATCTCCATTTAGTTTATTTATAAAATTTTTATGATGAACACTTAGTGCATGTGTTTTAAGTCTAGTTTCCAATGTGAAGTGGACAAATCTGATCTTAGGTTTATTTCATTTTCTCTGTAGGTAATTTAGTGTGTTGGGATGTTCAGGTTTTATTATTTATCCATGAAATTCAAAACTTTTATTAAAACACAACTAGGGTGGGTGTGTTATCAATTCATCCCTTCAGGAATCAAGCGAGCCTCTGCAGCAGCAAATCAGAGAAAGTACCATCCGTTAATTGTTTCATTCATAGCTCCTCACCCATCTGCTTGTTACACTTTGTCCTTTGGAACATGCTTGCCCGTCAGGTCATTTGCATCTGTCCTCTGGGCTTATCTTTTCCTTTATGACTGCCATCTCAAGGTGCTGCCACTCTCGATTGTGAGACATTTTTTTCATGTTACCTTTCAGGTCACTGATGTGAATGTCTGTGTTCATATGCTGAATTTTTAAATTCAAGAGATCAGGTTTTTGTTTCAAGTTCCCAAAAGTCTTCTCCAGTGCTCTACTTGCATGTCTGTGAAAGCTTTCATGACTTACGAGTTAAGGTTCTCACCGGCTGCTTCCAATGGCTCTATTTCAACCCCACCTGTACCATGTCTACCCGGGTCCGTCTTCCTTTTATTCCTCTGAGCCAGGTCTTTTTTTTTCCACTGTGGCTTTGTTCCTCATGGCTTTGCCTGCTCAGTAGTCACGCCAAGTCGTTGGGTCATAGTGGCAGGTGCAGCAGTTTCTGCTCTTAGGGAATCACGTTGGGCAAGCTGGCCAACGTAGCTATTTATGTATAAGGAGGATTTTTCTCCATTCCTCTGGGTTTCCCCAACTGTAAAGAAATCTTCCCCAACCTCAGAAACCAGGACCAGCTCAGCTCCAGAGTACACCTCCCCCTCCTGGTCCTCTGAGAATCTGGAATGTGCTGGAAGGTGCTGGAATGTGTGCAAGAGCCTTTCTGCAAAGGGATTCACGTGTGTCTTGTGGCTGAGCACTCACCAGGAGCCAGAGCATCCTGGCCTTTCCACTTGGCTATTACAGCCCCTGCATCTTAGCTCGCACTCAGTGCAAAGCTAAATACCGTCCACTCTAGGATCAGTACTCAAAGATCCCAGGGCAGTTGCCCACTAATGATTAGGGTAGAATATTCAAATTTCCCTACTTTCTCCTATCCCATTTTTCTGAATCTCACAAGTTTAGATCAGTTGCGTGAAGGCCCTTTTCAATTAATGACAAGACTGGATATAATACATCAACTTAAAAGAAACTATTTACTTTCAGAGAAAAATTCAACATGTATCCAAAAATATATGGTCTTTTTTTTCTCTCTCTCTTTGATCTATTATTCCATTACTATATATCTAGCCTCAGGAAGTAATTTTTAATCAAAAAGTGTTATATAAAGACTTTCATTATTTATAAAGTAACAAACTACAAACAACCTAACTGTCCATCAGTGAGAGAATGGCTAAGTGAATTAATGACCTACACCTAATGAAATTGGCATTAATGGCTTGGAAAATCATATAATAACATAGAAAAATGCTTAAAGTCATCTGTGAAGTGGTAAAGGGCATACATTCATATGCATCAGATGACTCTAACCATGAAATATCATATGCAAAAAATTATCAGGCAAAAGAAATATACCAAAGTGCTAACAGTGGTTATATACAGGTTATTTATGAGAATTTTTTTAAACCCCCCCTTCCTTTCTTTTCCTGCTTCAAATTACATATAGTTAATAAAATGGTACTGAAAATACTCTTTGTAAACCATACATACACCTGAGTAAAGGACTGAGAATTGATAAAGTAATTGTGACATGTAAATAAATAGTGTCTTCAGAAGGGACTTAAAGTGCTTATTGACAGTTTTCTGGGGCTTTAAACTCTCTCTCAGCAAATGTTTTATAAGTAAACTCCATCTCAGCCCTCACTGGATCAATAATTTGCTCAGAGGAATCTCTTGTGAAGCTGTTTACCAGTCTCTCCCTGGCATCACAGAGGACAAGGTGGTAAAACAAGGTTTGACCTCGGGCAGCGAGAAAACCCAGGTCGGCTTCCCAGAAACGCCTCGTCAGTGTGGGGCAGGAACGCCAGTGGCACCTGTGGCTTAGAACCAGGTGACCGATGTGTAATTAAATAAAAGCTGGAAAACCAGCAGCGGAAATGAAATTTACACATCCTCAGATAACTTCTCCAAAATTCCTTCACGGAGAAGCAGGGTTGCACCTGGAACCCACAGCACGCCCCAACTCCTCTGCGACGCTCCGCTGGCATCCCCAACAGCACGGAGCTTCCCCAACCCAGCTCTGGATAAACGCATTTTCTTTTAAATATAGTAACTTTCTCTGCTGCCAGCGGTACCTGACTATTTACATTATTTATAATGTTTCCTAGTTGTTCACAACAGCTTTGCACAGCAGCGTCTAGAAAAATGCATTCAGACCGCCGTCTGAAACCACTTTTATCACTTCATTTTTCTGGTGAAATGTCTGCAAAAGGGTTTAATGTACATGGAGAGGAAGTGTTGGTTTCCTTTCCCCAGGCAGCAGAATTCCAGGTCTGCCAGTGGGTCGCGAAGAGGTGAGCTTGTCTAAGCCAAGGGTCTGCAAACTCACTCACTCCAGGCTTTTGCTGAAGGCCCAGGTTTTACCATTTTACCATGCTGCTCAATGAACTGATCCCACTGACTCTGTATCTGGGAATCGATCCTAAGGAATTAATTCTGACTTACTGGAGGAAAAGAATAACCACATGAGGATGTTCATGAGAGCTTCATTTGTAAGTGGATTCCATCTAAATGCCCAATTTAGGGGAATGTTCAATCTATGGTGGATCAGTTTGATGGAAAAATTTGTCAGTCATTCAGTGCTAATGATAATTAGGTAATAGCATGAAAAGTGCTTATAAACTTGCTTTAATGCAGTAGTTCTTGACTGGGGATAATTTTTTTTTTTTTTTTAACCACCCAGGGGACACGGGACAATGTTTGGAAATAGTTTTGGCTGTTATACAAGGCGCGGAGTGCTACTGGCATTTAGTAGGTCGAGCACAGGGATGCTGCTAAACATCTTACAATGCATTGGGCAGTTCCCACCACAAGGAACGACCTAGCCCCAAATGTCAACAGTGCAAAAAGAAAAAATTACATGTGTATACAGACATTTGAATTATTATCATTATTACACTTTCATAAGAATGCACTGGCCTGGAAATGAAGGAAGCAAACAGCCTAAATGCTAGCTTTATCTACTCATCTCTTCCCCCAAATTATAAGACTGTACTTTCCACACAATCTTGGCTCTGTGCAGTTTTAAGAAATTATTTATACATAATAATATACTCTGACTTAAGTCTTTTAACAGACTTCTTAAAGACCTCAGTTTTATTAATGATAAGTTGACAGTGCATAATTCAGTCGAAAAGAGTAGAAATGGAAGGCATGCTCATTCTCAGCAAGGACAACAGGACAGGCTGTGACTTCTCTACGCAGAGAACAACCAGATTGAGAAAACAAGATGTGTATCCAGGGCCAGTGACCACGCCCACACCAGCCTGCTGGGGTCCAGAACCACAGCCTTGCTAGGTTATCCCAAGAGAACTGGACTGACCACTGAAATCCCTCAGCCCATGCTGGGTTTTTTGGCAATGGCATGGAAAGATCTTGGGGGACTATACTGGTCCCCGATGTATGAGGCCTTGCAAAAACACACACCAAATGAGTTTCACTCTGCAAGCAATGCCATCAAGATACTGAACCTCCAGAATCACAGTAAATATCCCATCAAACCCAAGACCTGAACTATACTTAGCTTGGTACTATGTTCTCAGCAGCCTACCTCAATCTTTTGAATAGTTCAAGGAAGACAAGCCCTTTCTGCTCCATCTAGCATAACTGGTTAGTTAAAGGAGGGATTAAATGTCTTCAAGGCCTTGGCAAAAGAAAAAAACCAAAAAGGCAGACTCCTCCAACAGCAGAGAGAACCTCAAGAGGAGTGCCGCTCAGTATGGGAAGTTGTGGCCTATGAACACCCTTCCCCATGACAAGGCCTCACTGGATGCTTCCAGACTTTTTCAGGGATTACCCAAGACCAGCAGGCAGAGGAGGGCACACAGGAAGGATGAACTTACCTAGAAGAACATCGCCTTGCCTGACTTTGCTGAAATGAAACTCTGAGGAACTTCCAAAGAGCTTCACCCTTTCCAACTACATAGCCTACTCATAGATTGTACAGCACTCTCCAAGGACGGATGCTGGGTGACAACACCTAGGCCCTGTGGGGAGATCTGTCACTGAAAGGAATTCTTCTTTTTACTGATGTGGCATGTTTGGCTAGGTAACTCTCGATGGCTTTAAGTCCACCAGTCAAGCATACTCATCGTCCACTTCACCCACCAGCACATGTAGCTTGGGGAACCCACACGGGTTTCTCCACTCACCAGGACTGGCCGCATCTCACAGAAAACCAGGAGGGAAGCCAGCTCGATGTCTTCGCTGTACCCATTCTTCAGAGGAACAGATCTAAATCCTGCAGCAGAAAGGAAAAACAATGCTAAGGCAGGTAATTAATGTCTGACCATAGCTTTCTTGGGGTACCCAGGGATCGCATGCCTAGTTCAAGGAGCAGAGGGGTCAGGGCCCCGTGCTGGGGCTCACTCTCTGGAAGCCAGAGGTCCCGTCCTGATGGTGACAGAGAGGGCCTCCAGAATGCGGGCTTGACTGACAGGTCCATACAGAAAAGGGAAGTTAAAATATCTGCCAGCTAGAAATGAAAATGATTCACTCAGGAGAAGGGAAAACCCACAGGACATTACACAATGAGTTTAGAGTGACTGTAGCTATGGTTCAATGCCTCAGATACTCCAGAGGCCAAAGATTCAAAGGAGTAATGAATCCTCGCATCCATTTCCTCCACTTAGGCCCTCACAAAGCGTAGGATGGGGGAGTGTCTTTAAAGATTTCCAGTGGGAGGAGATCTTTTCTATCCCTTGGCAATTTGGAGCACTATTGATCATCCTCCTCTGAAAGCCATTCGCTATTAACTTAAATGTTAACTTAGAGGAGGGTTGAAGTAGAGCTGAATTCCCCTGCCACCACCACCCATTAAGTAATGTTTAAGGCAACACATCTCAAAAGTTGGTTTGTTTGCTTGTTTTAATTAAGTGGCATAAAAAAATACACAGTAGAGGCCCTGGTTAGGTAGCTCAGTTGGTTAGTGTGTTGTCCCGATACACCAATAAATGCATAAATAAATGGAACAACAAATCAATGTCTGTCTGTCTCTCTTTCCCCCTTTCCCTCCTTCCTCTGTCTCAAATTAACAAAAATATACAGTAAAAATGAAAGTCTCACTCCCATCCACTCATAATTCTGTATTTCACAAGGAACCACTGTGGACAGTATCATCCCCAAACAGTCTACACATTTGTTTGAGTTTCCTCTAAAATCGCAAAGGATAGTACTCTGACCTAAGCAATTCTGAACCTTACATTTTCCATTTTAACACTGTATCTTGGGTTGATGATTAGTGATGTTGAGCATCTTTTCCTATGTCTGTTGGCCATCGTATGTCTTCTTTGGAATAATGTCTTTTCATGTCTTCTATTTTTTTGATCAGATTGTTGATTTTTTTTGTTGTTGTTGTTGTTATTGAGTTGAATGAGTTTCAATCTTTTCATGTCCTCTGTCAATTTTTTTTATCAGATTGTTTATTTTTTTGTTATTTAGTTCTATGAGTTTCTTGTATCTTTGGGATATCAACCCCTTATCAGATATATCATTTGCAAATATATTCTGTCATTCACTAGGTTGTCTTTTTGTTTTGTTGACTGATTTCCTTCCCTGCATAGAAGATTTTTAGTTTGATGAAGTCCCATTTGTTTGTTTTTGTTTCCCTTGCTTGAAGGGATGTATCTCCCCAAAATATTATTCAAACTGACATCAAATAGCTTACTGCCTATGTTTTCTCCTAGGAGGTTTATGGTTTAGACCTTACATTTAAGACTTTATGCCATTTTTGAATTTATTTTTGTATATGATGTAGGAGTGGTCCCATTTTATTTTATTTTTTGCATGTTTCTGTCCATTTTCACAATACGTCTTGTTAAAGAGACTGTCATTACTCCATTGTATATTCTTACTGCCTTTGTTATATATTAGTTAACCATATAAGCAAGGGTTTATTTCTGGTCTCTCTATTCTGTTCCATTGATCTATATGTCTGTTTTCTGTGCCAGTACCATACTGTTTTAATTATAGCTTTGTAATATTGTTTGAAATCAATGTGATATTTCCAACTTTGTTCTGTCTCAAGATTTCTTTGGCTATAAGTTTTAGAATTATTTGTTCTAGTTCTGAGAAGGATCTCACTGGTATTTTCATAGGAATTTCATTGGATCTGTAGATTGCTTTGGGCACTACTGTCCTTTTAATGAGCATGGTATATCCTTCCATTTATTTGGATCCTTTTCACACTTTTCAGTGTCTTACAGTTTTCAGAGTACAGGTCTTTCACCTCCTTGGTTAAATTTATTCCTAAGTATTTCATTCTTTTTGATGCAACTGCAAATGGAATTTTTTTAAATCCTCATCAGAGAATATGTTTATTGATTTGAGAGAGGAAGAGCAAGAAAAAGAGAGAAACATGTTGGTTGCCTCCCATACGCACCCCGACCAGGGATCAAACCCACAACCTAGTTATGGGCCTGACTGGAGACTAAACCCACAACCCTTTGGTGTGTGGGATGACACTCCAATCAACTAAGCTACCCGGTCAGGGCTAGAATCGTTTTATTTCTCCTTCTGATTGTTCATTATTCATGTATAGAAATGTGACAGATTTCTGTATATTAGTTTTGTATCCTGCTACTATACTGAATTATTTTATTATTTATATTAATTCTTGGTGGATTCTTCAGGATTTTCTATATATAGTATTGTGTCATCTGCAAATAGTAACAGCTTTACTTCTTTTTTTCCAACATGGATGCCTTTATTTCTTTCTTCGCCTGACTGCTGTGTCTAGGACTTCCAATACTATATTGAATAATAGTGGTGAGAGTGGGCATCCTTGTCTTGTTCCTGATCTTAGAGGAACAACTTTCATGTATTCATCATTGAGTATGATGTTAGCTGTGAGCTATCATATATAGAAACGCCTTTATCAAACTGAGGTGAGTTCCATCTATACCTGCTTTGTTAAGGTTTTTTGTCATTGATGGATGTTAAGTTTTGTCAAATATTTTTTTCCAGCATCTACTGAAATCATTATGAATATTATCCTTGGTTTTGTTGAATGTAATGAATCACAGTACTTGTTTTGGGGATGTTGAATCATCCCTGGTATAAATCCCACTTGATCATGGTGAATATTCCTTTAAATGTACTGTTGAATATAGTTTGCTAGTATTTTGTTGAGAATTTTAGCAACTATGCTCATCAGGGTTATTGGCCTGTGATTCTCTTTTTATGTGGTGTCTTTATCTGGATTTTGTATTAAGATTATGCTGGCTTTGTAGAATGAGTTTGGAAGGATTCCTTCCTATTCTTTTTTTGGAATAGTTTCAGAAGGACAGGTACTAATTCTTCTTTAAATGTTTGGTAGAATTCACCTGTATATCTTACCCCGGGCTTTCATTTTTGGGGAGTTTTTTTATTATTTTTTCAATTTCATTGATAGTAATTGGTCTGTTCAGAATCTGTTTCTTCCTGGTTTAGTCTTGGAAGGTTGTATGTTTCTAGAAATTTATCCATTTCTTCTAGATTGTCCAATTTGTTGGCATATAATTGTTCATAGTATTCTTTAATGATCTTTTGTATTTCTATTGTGTTTATTATCATCTCATTTCTGATTTTGTGTACTTGCTCTTTTTTGCTTGATGAATAATATTTCTAGAGGCTTGTCAATTTTATCCTTTCAAAGAACCAACTTTTAATTTTATTAATCTTTTCTATTGCTTTTCTGTTTTCTATTTCATTTATTTCAACTTTGATCTTTATTATTTCCTTCCTTCTACTTACTTAGAGTTTTGTTTGTTCCTTTTTTTCTAGTTTTGTTAGGTACAAATTTAGATTGTTTATTTGGGATTTTTCCTCCTTCTTGAGGTAGGCCTTATATAGCTATAAACTTTCCTCTTTCAACTGCTTTTGCTTTATCCCATAAATTTTGTAAGGCTGTTTTCTTTTTCATTTGTCTCAAGGAGTGTTTGATTTCCTGCCTAACTTCCTCTTTGACCCATTGGTTGTTTAGAAGAATGTTGTTTAATCTCCATGTATTTGTAATTTTTCTACTTTTCTTCCTGTAGTTGATTTTGATTTCTAGTTTCATGCCACAGTAGTCAGAAAATATGCTTGATATAATTTCAATGTTCTTGAATTTATTGAGGCTTGTTTTGTGGGCTTGTATGTGAGAATGTTCTGTGTACATTTGAGAAAAATGTGTGATCTACAGTTTTTGGATGAAATGCTCTCTAAATGTCTACCAAATCAAACTGGTCTGATGTGGAATAAGGCCATTATTTCTATATAAATTTTCTGTCTATATGAGATCTGTGCACTGAGGTTAGTGTATAATTAAACTCCCCAACTACTATAGCATTACTACTAATTTCTGCCTTATGTACACTAACATTTGCTTTATATTCTTAGGTGCTTCTATGTTGAGTGTATAGGTATTTACAATTGTCATAGCCTCTTCTTGGACTGACCCCTTTAAAATTATGTAATGCCCTCTGTATCTTTTTACATTTTGTTTTGCAGTCTATTTTGTCTGATATGAGTATTGCTACCCCAGCTTTCTTTTTGTTTCTATTTACATGGAATATATTTTTCCATCCCTTCACTTTTAGTCTATGTGTTTTTCAATTGAATGTGAGTCTCTTATAAGCAGCATATAGATGGGTCGTGTGTGTTTTTTCCATTCTGCCACCTTATGTTTTTTGATAGAAGTATTCAGTCCATTTACATTTAGAGTAATTATTGATAGGTATGTGTTTATTGACATTTTGTTGTTTTTTGGTTGTTTTGTTGTTCTTCACTGCTCCTTTCTTCTCTTGATCTCTTAACTTTTAATTTGTTGGTTTTCTTTGGTGGTTTAATTGGATTGCTTTCTCTTCATTTTCTGTATTTTTTAATTACATTTTATTGATTGTGCTATTACACTTGTCCTGATTCTTTCCCCTTTGCCCCCTCTGCCCAGCACCCCCCACTCCCTCAGGCAATCCCCCCACCGTTGTCCATGTCCACGGGTCATGTGAATGAGTTATTTGGCTACTCCATTTCCTACACTGTATTTTACATCCCCATGGCTATTCTGTAACTACCTATTTATACTTCTTAATCGCCTCACCTCTTCACTCATTCTCTCATCCCAACCCTTCCATCTCTTTATCTTTAACCTTTGGAATTTTAATTATGATGTGTCTTGGAATGGGCCTTTTTGCATCCATCTTGTTTGGGACCTTCTGTGCTTCCTGGACTTGCATGTCTATTTCCTTTACCAAATTAGTGAAGTTTTCTTTCATTATTTTTTCAAATAGAGTTCCAGTTTTCATGCTCTTTCTCTTCTTCTGGCACCACTATGAAGCAAATGTTGGAATGCTTGAAGTTGTCCCAGAGGCTACTTACACTATCCTTGTTTTTTTTTTTTTTTTTTTCTGGATTCTTTTTTTCTTGTTGTTCTGGCTGGTTGTTTTTTGCTTCCTTATGTTCCAAATCATTGATTTGAATCTTGGCCTCATCCACTCTATTGTTGTTTCCCTGTAAACTGTTCTTTATTTAAATTAATATATCCTTTGTTTCAGACTTGGTCTCTTTTTATGTTGAGGTCCTCACTAAGTTCCTTGGGCATCCTTATAACCAGTGTTTTGAACTCTGCATCTGATAGACTGCTTATCTCCATTTTGTTTAGCTTTTTTCTGGACTTTTGATCTGTTCTTTCATTTGAGCCATGTTCTTTGTCTCCTTGTTTTGGCAGCCCCCTGTGTTTATTTCTTTGTATTAGGTGTTTTTGTATTTTTCCATGAAGTTCATTTATATATACATATTTTTTAAGCTGATAAACATTTAAGTTCAATCATATTCTGAAAGCACTACATTTTTACTCACCCCACTCTGTTTTTGATGTCATATTTTGTATCTTTTTGTTTAGTGTACCCGATTATTTATTGTACTGATAGTTAATTTTGCTGCTACTATCTTTTAACCTTCATATTAGCTTTTTAGTGGTTGATCCACTGTGATTATTGTATATTTGCCTTTACCAGTGATAAATTTTTCTTTTCTGTATTATTTCTGGTTATAGCCTTTTCTTTTCTGCATAAAGAAGACCCTTTAACATTTCTTGTAAGGTCAGTTCACTGGTTGTGAATTTCCTTAGTTTTTGCTTGTCTGGGAATATCTTTTATCTCCTTCAATTCCAAATGACAATCTTGTTGGATATAGTATTGTAGGCTGTAGATTCCTTTTTTTGTTTGTTTCTTTTATTTTTCAATTACAGTTTACATTCAATAGTATTCTGTATTAATTTCAGATGTACAGCACAGTGGTTACATAGGTTCCTTTCTTTCAGCACTTTAAATATCGCCTCCCTTACCTTCTGGCCTGTAAAGTTGCTTCTCAAAATCAGCTGATAACCTTATGGAGTTCCCCTTGTATGTGATCTGATGTTTCATTTTTGCTGCCTTTAAGGCTGTCTATTTATCCATAACTTTTGCCTTTTGAATTGCAATACATCTTGATGTATTGTAGGTCTCTTTAGGTTCATCTTGTTTGGAACTCCCTGTTCTTCTTGGACCCGGATGTGTTTCCTTCCCCAAATTAGGACAGTTTTTAGACATTACATCTCCAAATATTCTTTCTGGTTCTTTCTTTCTTCTCCTTCTGGAATCCCTACAATGCAAATATTATGGTGCTTGATGTCATCTCAGAGATCTCTTACTATCCTCATTAAATTTATTTATTCATTTTACTGTTCTGATTGGATGATTTCCACTATTCTGTCTTGCAGATAGCTAATCCATTCTTTGTAATAACAATCTGCTGTCAACTCCTTCTAATATATTCTTCATTTAAATTATTTTATTTTTTTTTAATCTCTGATTGGTTTTGTCTCTTTATTGAGGTGCTGAGTTCCTCTATTGCACTCTCAAGTTTGTTGAGCTTCCTAATGACCATTTCTTTGAATTCTTTATCAAGAAAATTACTTATCTCTGTTTCACTGGCATTTTTCCCTGGAGTTTTTTTCTTATTCTTCCATTTGGGGCACATTCTTCTGTCTCCCCATTTCATCTGACTTACTATGTTTATTCCCATGAGATGAATAGGATAGCTATCCCTCCCAAGAGTGGTCTCTGTGTAGACTTGGGTTGAATAGTTTTGACAGTCTGGTTGTAGTCCGAGCAGGCATGTGAGGTACCTTCTGTCTCACTACCTGATGTAGACAAGGCTGCTAGGTGCATTCTTGGCGTGCCGCATTGCTTTAACTGTCTGTGATCAGAGCAAGGTCTGGGTGGGCTGCTTTTCATGCCAGCATTTCAATGCCCCACAAGTTCTGCCCAGTCTCTGCGTGCAGCTAGTATGTATGCACACACAGCTGTGCTTTGCTTGTTCTGCTCCCCGTCAAGGTAGTGCAGCTCCTCTGCACCAGCAGCCCTGTTGCTTTAACTGTCTACCCTTAGGGCAGGATCAGGTGAGGCTACTCTGCATACCTACTTTTCAATACCCTACTAACTCAGCTATTTCTCCAGGTGGGGCACCTTTTGGGTGGACACTGCAGTTTTGCTTGCTCCGCACTTCCTTCTGGTGGGGCAGCCCCACATGCATAGGCAGCAGTGCCTCACTATCTCTGCACTTTCTCTGGAAGGGACAGTCCTGCATGGGGATACCTCAGTGTTTTGCTAGCTCCATACTCCATCTGAACAGGGTAGCCCTGCTGGCAGGAACTGACTGCAGTATTTTGTTAGCTCTACACTCTGTCCAGGCAGGGGAGCCCCCTGTGTGTGCAGCCTAGTGATGTGCAAAGCAGAACCCTGCTGTATCCTCTGGATCAATCTCCTGATGGAGGTGCCCCTTGTTTGCATGCTATGATGCCTTCCTGTTTCTCCTGGCTCCAGGTCCAAGAGCAGTACCTGGGGCCTGCAGGTCAGTCAGAGAACCTAGATGGAGCTCCTGCCACTGTCCACGTTTAGGGGAAATTTAACAATGGTGCTCACTGGTTCCTCCAGTCCTGGGTTGTTTCCTGAGCTCCCAGAGCACTGTCATGGTGCCCCAACCTTCTGTATGTGGTCCCTTCCTCTTACTTGTTGTGTAGAAGCTTTTCAACCGGCTCACAGTTCTCTCTCAGTAGAAACTGCTCTGAATACAGGTGTACGTTTGATACGTTCTTGGAAAGGGGCAAGCACAGCGTCTACTTACACTGCCATCTTGGACCTGCCTCTCCAACTTGAAAGCTTTTTATTTGCATTGTATCTACTGATTCTCAGGACAAGCAGTACTCAAATTATGGCACTCCCACTATTTCTTCATTCAGGGTTTGGCTTGTTCGATGATTATCCTCATTTCTCTTAGAGAACCTTTTACGCTACGTTACAACCTTTAAATAGTATCTGTTGAATCAATTGCTTTTCACCGCTTAAGACAAGGAAACTGGCATGCTTACACAGCCCTGTACCTTCTCTCCCTCTTTGTCCCCTAATTCGTTAAATCCGTATTTCTAGGTCAACATGGTATTGTAATACGTGTGTTCCATTTTGTAACCATAATTCTCCCACAAAGGGAGGCCTGGTTATATTTTTCTGACATTTGTACAGCAAAACTAAAGGAGTATTACAAGAAGCACTTGTACAATCACTACCTAGATCTCATCATTAACCTTTTACCATACTTGTTTTAGCACATTTCTCCACCCATCAATCTATCATATGTGTGTGTGTATTTCAAAGTAAGATGAAAGACATCTGTACCATTTTCCCTGAATATGTCAGGACGCATTTCATTGACTAGAGCTCAGTATTTGTTTATAGTGTTCTTTTTCTGATATAAAATTGGCACACACAATGAAATGCACAATTTTTTTTTTAAGTGTCCATGCTTACTACCCTTTTCCTGAACATTTCTGTTGGCTAAATTTGTCTTTTGTTTTCTTCAGTTTGAATTCACGGACATATCCCTCAACCATGCATGTTTGAACACATCTGCCCTTTAGTTTTATGCTTGAGTGACAGTGAGTAGGTATAAACTTCTCAGGTCTTAAGAATCTTTTCCCTGAAGGATTTTTGGGGACATTGTTCTCCTTGGATACTGCTACAGGGAAGTTTTCTGACCCATTTACTCCTTACAAGGGTGATGGAAATTTTGTTGATTGGTATCCAGGCAAAAATACCAAACCCACAGACTTCTTGCAGTCTAGCCCCAGGCTTCTCCAACTTGGAGGCAGGTAGGAACCACCTGTGGGTCTGATGACACTGCAGATTCTGACTCTGGAGGTCTGGGGTGGGGCTGAGCTCCTGCTTCTCTAAGGAGCTGGTCTGTGGACGGGGGAAGCAGTCTAGCTATGGATTGACTGTTAGAATGTACTGGGATCTGAGTGCTCCGTGGTGTCTGGGGAGGCTGCCAGCAGCCTGTGCCCTCAGCTGACACAGTTGCAAGCAAAGTGGTGCCGCTGCAGTCAGTGCGCGCCTCCAGATTTGGGCTCTGGCCCCTCTGCCAGCGTCTCCAGCCCCGCGTACCTCCTCTCCCTGCCCAGTTCTCATGGTTACGAGCAGCCCTTCATGAATATTGGGAATTAGGACTAAAAGGGGTTTATCAATTTCACCCAAAACAGTTTCTGTTTTTATTCTTTTTGGTTTGAGTTGTGTCACAGAGGAAAGCGAGCCAGAGACATCTTTTGTAGAGTTAAGCAGCATTTGGCTCAGAAGGAGTAGGGGAGGCCTGGGGAACAGGCCGACATGGGTTTGGAGTCAGACATCCCTGGGTTTGCATCCCACTCTCGTCTTCCAGGTGTGTGACCTTGAGCAAGTTAATTAACATCGCTAGGCCCCAAAGTGCTTCTATTTAAAAAGCAGAGATGATAAAAAACCTTTTTCATAGGATTGCTATGAGGATTAAGAGAGAAAGAGTTTAAGGCACCTAACACAATAAATGATGTTTTTCTTCCTGAGCTCCAGCTGGCTTAAAAGCTTAAGCATATCCCTAATGACAATGGGCAAAGTTTATTTTTTAGTTCAGAAGGCCCCCAATGCCTTACGCACAAAGGGGTTGTTCACTTTATTTCATTCCTTCGGTAAATATGGCTGTGCCAGGCATTGTTACAAGCTGGGAAGGCGAGAGAAAGAAAAGGACCTCACTGGGTATCTCACAGCTGGGGGAAGGGTCACAGTTTTCATCATTCTTGGAAGCTTTGGGCTTTGTTTGTTAAATCTCCGAGCTAAGTCACAGCATCTTCTAGATGAATCGATACAATTTGGTGGCTGGTAAGGAGGACTTGTCACCTTTCCCCAAGGCATTGAGAGGGGCTGCCTTGCTCACGTGCCTCATCCTTCTTGTGTGCACGGGTCAGGAATAGGTTGGCATAGTTACCATATAAAGGAATCTGCCCTAAGTGTTATTTATTTTAAGAGCGGCAAATTACAAGCCCTGGCCAGTTGGCCGGAGCATTGTCCATACACCCAAAGGTGGCAGGTTTGACCGCCTGTTGGGGCGCACACCAGAGGCAACCGATCAATGTTTCTCTCTCTCTCCCTAAAATCAATAAACATATCCTCAGGTGAGGATTAGGAAAGAAAAAGGCTGATTACAAAATTAAGAACTGCACCTACATTGCTGGGCTTAACGTAGTAGTGTGTAACTTAGTAGGCAAGTTAACCAAGAAGGGTTGCCAAGTATCAGGCCCCGGGGATTTACAAAGCAGTGCTTGTTATGCTTATTAGAGTAAATTAGGAAGCTGGATGTTTCTCAAGTGCTTTAAAAATCAGGCAGTTTAAGCATTTCTCAGGTTCTTGTTTAATCCACTCATTTGCTTAGGAATTTGCTTCCATAATGATAAGATGGGCAGGCTCAGTCTAGCTCAGTTTCAGCTAGGTTCAATTTTCTCAAAGTGCCATCCTGGGAGCTGGCTGAACACACATGGGCCTAGATCCCAACCTGGGCTGGTAGAACCCCACTTAGGAACAGGCTCGGGAGCCTGCATTTTCTAACCAGAGTCCCAGCATGCCTACCTGGGCAAGTGCCCAGCGGCAGAAACGATCAGACCTATGATTTCAGAAAGCTGGAAATTTAGGGAATATCTGATATGCTCCAAGTTCAGAGGGGGGGAAAAACCCCAGAAAACAGAACTCAAGGATTCCAGACAACATCAAGAGAAAAGAATATATTTGTATATAAATCACTAAAATGAGAGTGACCTTTTTCTCTTGAAAAATAATGCTTAGAAAACAGGGAAACAGTGACCTCGTGAGGAACTGAGAAGATCTGTGTGCTCTAATGTCTCCAATACTAAGGAAGGGGAAAAGGGAATTCAACATTAAGGGAGAGTCTGTTTGGCAAACATTCTACATAAAATCCAGCAGGAAAGTAAATGAGACAAACTACATACGGAGCGTCTACCAGGCTTGGAGGGGTGGGACCCAGTCTCCCGCTTCTTAAGAGCTGGTCACATGACCTAGCTTGGCTTGTGTTTTGGAAGAAAACTGCAACTGGAAAAAAAGCAACTGTCCCACTTTTATAGAAGAGGAGAGCAGAGCTCTGAAAGCTTCAGCCACTTGCCTGCATGAGTCAGGAGAGGTGGCCTTGCAACTGCGACTCCCGCCCGCGGCCGAGGGCCTTCTCCTTCCCAGCCAGGGAAGCCAGGCAGAGGGCAGGAGCTCCGACCAGACAGGTTCCTGGCTGAGGCCAGGCAACACCTTCTAGCCTTTCCAAATGAAATCAAATTGCAGCGCCAGGTGGAAAATTAACTAATAGTCCAATTTTGCACACAGACGCCCGATTTTGAAGGGCCCAGAATCCCATCTGGTCAGCACCCCCACCCCGTCCCTGTGCTAAACCATGGCCTATACGTGTGCCAGCTCAGGGAAGCACTACGAGATGTGCTATCCAAGCTACCTAATCCATTTTGCAGTGATTTAAAAGTCAGGAAAAATGCTTTTTATTCCTTTTAAAGCCATCAGCACAGACCAAAAAACAATGCTAGCCCAAGCTGAACATCTTAATTAAAAGGTGCTCACCTGATTTGATTCCTTTAATGGGGTAAGTAGCATGAGCGAGAAAGTTGGGATCGCTGAACATATCTTCCTCATACACCACAAAGCGCAGAAATGCGAGGTTTGGATCATAGATTTCAAAAGTCACCTTCTCCTGTGTCGAAGCCCAAACAGGGCTTAGGCCATTGTCATCTGGAAGGTGATCAAAGCTCATCAGAGGCCCCATTCGTCCTGCCCACCCCTGCCCCCCACCCCCACCCCCGGAAAAACCGGCTCTACATTCATCGGCTTTGAATCTCCTTAGCAAATGTGTAAACATGCATCTATGCCACGATCTAAGAAAATAGGAATAATCTTTTTCTCCAGTAGCAATCCTGGTAAAGCTGTTGTCACAGGCCTGAGGAAGGCCGGGGAGGACTCCCTACCCCTTTATACAGCTCCCACCTCAACCCCCTGGGACGTGGAAGGGACCAGAGGCAGTGGCAGAGCAGGAACAGGTGGGCTTGGAGGATGTAAGAGGAAGGGGGGATGGGTTAGGGCATCTGAAGCGGTAGAGCCAGCACAGGTTCTGCCGTTGTCAGGAGAGAACCAGCCTCATAGAGTAAGGCAGGCGGCCAACCCGCCACCTGCACAAATGCCAGTTCCACTGCTCAGTGTGTGAGCTGTCCCTGCCTTTCAGCAGGGGCAGTGATCCCAGGCCTCAAAAGGCCCCCCCGGTTCAGTTTCTTCCCTGCTTAAAATGAAAGAACAAGCGTTTCTCTAGGCCTTTGCCCTCTGTGGGAAAAGATCGCCCAGGTTAGGCTGCAGGCTGTGGGTAAGGCAGTCACCTCCTCTGTGTGTCTCTGCTTCTCAGTCTTGGACTACGGAGATAAAGCAGGCGGGGCTGTCGCACAGGCAGCTACAGCCTTGCTCCCTGAGTTACAGACAGGGAATCACAGTACTGGGTACAAGTCCAACTGCTTAATCACATGGTCCTTTGTGTCCCCTCCCGGACTTGAACTGTAGTAAGCGGAAGGGATGAAGGAAAAGACCGGAACCCAAGTGCATTACAACATCCCCAATGAAGAGCATCACCAACATGGGACCCAACTCACTTGAAGTTTAAGAGAAGGGAGGAGCCAGGCAACTTACTCACAACCGTTGTCTTAAACTTGTTATTGTCATATTCGGCTCCACATATTTCTACCTCCACAAAGGGACACGCAATGCTTCGTCCAGGCTTGGGAAGATGGCGAGCCCCGAGAACCTAGGACACCAAAGGTAAGTACTGGAATTCGCCCAGGTCCGTTATGGGAAGAGCTAACAAGTTCTGCGTGGGTGGTCTAGCAGGGAGCTCATTTTGGGTTCTAACGTCAGACTATATGAGTTCAAAGCCAGCCTCAATTTTATTGGAGAAGTCCTAACAACCTTTCAAAGTGGATACGACCGCTGTTTCCCTCTCATGGATGAGGAAGTTGGGGTGGATTCCCAGCGCTGTTGAGACGAGCCAGGATCAGAGCGCCCACACCATGAGAATGAACAGGTGCACCTCACCGGAACACACAATACACATGCACCCTCGCGCAGGTGGGCACCCACAGAGACAGAGCGTTTAATCATTTGATTTGCAAGTTCCCAGGAAAAGATGGGGGAGTGTGTGATTTTCTCTTAAAGGCCTTTGGTTACAAATCCTTCATTTTTTTCTTCCTAAATCTTACGAGAAATGCAGTTTATTTTTCTACCTTTCATAGTTTCCAAAAGAGAAAAAAACAAAAGTTCTCACAAAGAGACAGCATATTCTCTGAAAGTTGAGTGAATTTCAAAAAGCTTTCACACATAACACTGGCCTTTGTGGGGACAAACGTTACCTTCCATAGAGACCAAATGGCCACTTCCCCACAGGCTTTCTTTCCTTCTTTTCCTGGCCAAAAGCTGTCCTCCCTGGGACCCAGGAGAAACCCTCCTGAACCCTTAGCCCCACAGATGACACGGGTCAGGTGACCAAGATGGATGTGAGACGATCTCCCTCCCTGCCCAGGAGTGCACTGTAATTAAGATCCTCAAACGACATCTGGGCAGTGATGGTTTAAACAAAATGACCAGTGTCACTAGGCACAGGGCTGGGCCTCCCAGTGCCGCGTGGCCCTGGCTCCCTGGGTGAGGAAGGACGCTGGGGCCTTACCTTGACCGTCAGGGTCATCTGAATCTTCCTCTGGGACTCGAGTGGCAGGGGGTCGTACTTCTCCGTCCTCATGCTCTCGGGCTGTAGGACGTAGCCGGTCCTCCCATTGAGGGAGAACAAGGCCTGATTCATCTGCATGTATTTGTCTGGGAAGGAAAGGGCACTGCTGCTGTGAGTCAGGCAGGACAAGGCTGGCCTCCTGGGCAAGGATTTACACAAATTATTTCCAAAAATAATTTGAGCCAGTTGTTAAAATAGATACCTAAACTCAAAATATGGGTTTAAAAAAATCCACTGAAAACCCATATTACTGGAAGAAAAACATGGGCTTTTTAAAACATCTCAGACGAGGGAATACCTTTCCAAATATGACACCAAATCCAGAACCATAAAAAAATAAAATAAAATAAAAGTTTATTAAAAACCACTCCAAGCTAAAAATCTCTACATGGAAAAAAAAATTCCATAAAAGTTAAGGCATACTGTGGAAAGAAAAATTCTTTTAACTCCAATTACATAAATAAACACATCTAAAGTTAACCTACTGAGAGATCTGATCAATGTGCACTATAAATACCTACACCCCATTAGAAAATCTGGGTCGGAAGCATGAATAGATAGTTTGCAGAAAAGAAAAAGCAAGTGCTTCCTAAATACATAAGAAACTGGTTCACATGACTCATAAGGGCAATACCAATAAGGGAAGCGTTAATGACAATGTGATCGCAATTTTCATCTATGAGATGGGCAGAGATTGATGGAACTAAGTTGGTGAAGTTATACCAGAAGGATGTACTCGAACACTTCACCAGTTTGCATTCCCACCCATAACCTCTATGGAAGCACGTGGCCAAGTATCTCAGCTCAGGCACCACTGGATACAGGTGTTCAGTGGTTGTCCTCAAGGCAGTTGATCAAAATGCTAGTGCTGTTTGACCCACCCTGCACGCCTGAGAACTGCCTCACAGGTGCTCACAGAAGGTTACAGAAGGCAGTGCCATCTGGAATAGCAAAGGATGGGGAATAACCTAAATGTGCCTCAGCAGGCGGCTGGTTGAATAAATGATGGTTCTAGTCAGTGGAATCCTGTGCAGGCATAAAAGCAATAGAAAGGACATAACTGATAAACAGATCCCCAAAAGAGGCTTAAATAACAACAAAAGCGCAAAACACTGTGATATATGCTGTTTATATAAAAAGAATTTTGCACGTTGACTTTCCACAGCATGTGAATATCTCTGAAGGAGAGTCTGAGCATGAAGCCTGCAAAGACAGATACACCAGGAAGAGAAGCAAAGGCAGAAGAAAGCTACTCCGCACCTTGTTCCAGCTGTGCCTGAAGCTGACAACTCCTAAGCTTTTTAATTACATGAGCTAATGAATTTCCTTTCTTTCTTAATCCAGACTTACCCAGTTTTGGGCACCTGGCACATCAAGTACCCACTGTCAGGTGTGTCCCATCAGCCCCCTTACTCACTATTCAGCTGATGAGGTATGCCTCACACTAGCACGCTGGCTGAACCAGTTCAACCACACGTGCTGGGACAGATCACATGTTCTGGGACAATGCGTCCCACTGGTGGCCCCAGAAGACTGTGCCTGGAATGACACCACCATCATCTTGGCTTTCCTGGCCACAAACTGCCCCCTTACCTGCAGTCTGGAAATTGAGTGCCACCATTTGGGAGCCGCACAGCCAGAGGCGGAAGGGATCGTAGTTGGAGGAGTCCACCCTCTGCCCCTTTGGGTAAACACGGGTCAGGGCTTTCTGATTGTACTTCAGGAGATCGATGGGTTTCTGTCTGATGACGCTGTCAGCCTTCGTCTCCACAAAGGAACGGATTTCTCGGAAGTCGGGATTTTCTGCAAAAGGAGACAGTAACTGTTAGTGTGTGTCTCATGCATTTTCTTAATGTGAAGACTTATAAAATGAAACCAGGAATCTCTTTGATGAGACATGCACATGGTCCCAATGATACTGCCATAATTGGGACTGCTATGGGCTTCTGCCCTTCAGGGATCCTCACTATTAAAAGGGACCCCAGTGTTCCCACAACCTTTTCATCTAGGATTATTGTAATTTTCTTTTTGTTTAAAACTACCAGCAGCCTTGCACAAGAAAACAGGAAAGTGCTTCAATTATAGAAAGGGCCTCAGGAATCAGCAGGTAAGAGGAGATCTTAGGAATGGCTTCCTCACCAAAGATGCTATAGATACAGATGAGTGAACCAAGCCTCTTGGTGGAGGGAGAATCAACTGCTTGCAGGAAAGGCTGTGAGAGAGGAGAGGGAGGGTAAATGGGAGGAGAGGGAGGGGGACGTGCAAACAATTCTTTCTGGAGTGAAGCTTTGCTCCTCCGCATCCAGCTGTGGTGGGAGAGCCCATAAACCTGCAGAGTGACAGTACCCAGGGAACAGCCTTCCAGTGACCATTAACTCTGGGATTTAGTGCTGTTTCTCTGGTCCTTGGCACATTCTTGAGATCAAAGATAGGAGCTGCTCAAAAGGTTCAAAGAAAGGAGAAAGAGAATGTGAATGGGATCACTGTAAGATCAAAGAGCTGGCTACTTAGGAGAATTTGGTACGAGTCATTTTTTAATCCTGTGCTCGATAATTGCCCCAAACATTTAGCCTTCTATGGCAAAAGGGACCTCGCAGATATGATTAACTTAAGGAGCTTGCCATGGGGAGATTATCTGGGTCCTAAATGTAACCATAGGTCCCTATAAGAGGGAGTATTTTGACTACACACAAAGAGATGGCCGTGTGACCAAGAGGCAGATTGCAATGATGCAGCCACAAGCCAAGGAATGCTGGCAGCTACCAGAATCTGGATGTGGCTGGAATGGATTCTCCCCAGGAGCCTCTGGGGGGAGTGGCTGAAATCTGCTCACACCTCAGTTTCAGCTTAGAGATACTGATTTCAGACTTCTGGCCTCCAGGACTGAGAAAGCATAAATATGTTGTTTTCAGCCACCAAGTTTGTAGTAACTTGTTATAGTAGCAGTAGGAAACTACCTTGCCCTCTGAGAGGGGTTTTTCTCCTTAGATGCCAGAAGGGCCTGTGTAACTAGCACCCTGGCGTTGAGGACAAATTTGAGGGGAAGTTCTACCTAGAGCAGTTAAGAATGAGCAGGAACCCCACTCATGGTGCTCTGTGACAATGCCAGACTCAGAGGAAACAAGGGTTTTCACCACATCCAGAGGCACAGTCATGGAAGACAGTACCTAAGTTGTCTTTGGTCTTGCTGGTTGGTTTGCAGTAGACGACCAGGTCTGAGAGCTCGATGGCGATCGACTGGTTCTTCTCCCAGTACTTCATGTTGTTCTCCTATTTGGGCCAAATGTCTTTAGTTCCAGCCCTCAAGCCAGCACCCGAGAAATCCCATCCCCCTAACCCACCTGGCATGCCCTTCTCCCCTCTGATTCCCATCTCTCTGTTTGGCCCTCCTGCACGCTAGATCTTTAATATGGTTGAATGCCTTCCTTCCTCCTGCCCCTCCTCTCTTTCCTTCTTCCTGTCCTGTCTTAACCAAGTTGTTTCTACCCAAGACTGACGTCTGTCACCACACCCCTCTCCTTAACCCTCTGCTCTCGGCTTCCTGGCCTATCCCTTCCCCTAAAACCACTGTTACAGTTCATCGGATTCTAGTTCTCCAGGCCCATGACCTCATGTCCTCCTGGGCTCTGTAGAACACAGCATACTTGTCATAACTTGCTGTCCCAGGCACCCCTCCTCTCTGAGGCCGAGGCAATGTGCACAGTCTCCTCCTGCCTCTGATTTCTCTAAAATACCCCGCAGTTCACACCCCAGGTCCCCTGAAGCACAGGAATGACCTCCTGGTTCCTCACCCTTCAGTCCCCATCCTCCCTCTTCTGCTGTTCCATCAGACCTCTCCTCCCCCTGTACCCTTCCCAGATCGTGCCTTCTCCAGGAAGCCTTCCTGGATAACTCCAGCCAGAACTTGGAAAAGGATATTGCTTCCCTCAAACCTTCCAGAGTGCCCAGTACTTCACCCAGGCCTGGCCTTGTTCAGCCTCACAATGTCCCTTGTCCAACTGTCCTGCACTGATGTCATTCATCACTACAGCCCAGACCTTGCTTCCCCACTGAGACGTGTCCCTCTGGAGCAGGGCCCCATGGGTAGCAAGTGTTGAAGCAATGGGGAGAAAGAGGGGCTACCTAACACAGTGGTAATGACAGTGGGGACCGGAATCAGACATGGGTTTGAAAGCTGACCCTGCTATTTGTTATCTGGGTCAACTGGGCAAGTTATAGACTCTCTCTGCGCCTCAGTTTCCTCAACTGTCAAACGAGGCTAACACGAGGACTCCGCTCCCAGAGAATCAAACAAGGAGACCTTAGCATTCTGCCAGGCGTGTGGCAAACAACAAGTGGGACCCACTCAGGCTGCTCCAGAAATGTCCCCCACACAAAAATGGAAAAAGTCCGCTTTTCAAAAAAGGCAGGTGTAGGCACCCGATTTCTTCTCAAAGAATACCTCCAACCCATGAGTGCTCACATTAACCGTGGGGCCAAGGTGGGCCTTTGCAATCAATGACCAGCAAAGAAGCCTTTTATATGAGCCCTGGCAGTGACCACGACACCAGGACAGATTTGAATGTGACTAGAAGCCTCCAAATTTGCTCTAGCTCATCTACTCACACACACCTGAATATCGCCAGCCCTTTCCACAGTTTCTAAATGCAAGGCACGGCACTGAGGCTAGAGGACGTTATCGTAGGAAGGATAAGCCCAGAGTGAGAGGCGGACAAGAGGCCAGGCACACAGTCAGTAGGAAACTGCTGCAGGGGAAACAAAAGCCTTACTTATTTTCGAACTTTGGGTGTTTTCTCCTAGACTTCATATCAGCTTGGCTTTGTGTTCTTGGTAATTCCACCATGGGGTTGTTTGGGGACAGGAGACACGGTAACAACACAGCTCAGCTCTAATGACGAAAGGAAGGCTTTCAATTGGGTTAGGTGGGGAGCCATACCTCTGGTGAATTATGGAACTTTGGCCTCACAAAGCACAGAGCAATGACAAGTTACAGGCTTCTTCTTTTTTTGTTTTTGTTTTTGTTTTTGTTTTTGTTTTGTTTTAACCTTAGCAGAAGACAGTATCAGTTTAAGATGAAATACCAGTTGCTTCCTCAACATCTTGTAACAATTACTCTCCAGATGGGCAGATTTTGCCCGTTAGGCTATCTCAGAATATGAAGTCACAGCATATTTCACTGGTCAGGCTTTGGAAACTCACTAACCAGATGGAATTTAGTGACTGGTCTTTCCCCAGGGACTAATAGAAATTGTGCAAAATTACGGAGCCATGAGCATGTTCATAGGGACAGGCACCCCTGTGAGGCCCCGGCAGGGTGCTCCCGGCAGTATGCGGGGCGCTCCCCTCGCACGCTGGACTCCCCGAGGCAGGGCGGGGCCTCCTTCCTTGCTCCCCCACCAGCTCCCCTTACAGCTGATTGTGCCCAGAGCAAGACTCAGTCCACTCTGCTGACTCCTGTTTTTTTAAACCTTCCTATACAATAAGACTTTATAAAAATTTTTTCTAATGAAATCTTAGCAGATATAAAAACCAATTAAAGAGGAATGTAGATCAAAGGAGCCTTGAACAGCGAGGCTTAACTTCAGAAACCTTCATGCAGGAGAGGAGAGAAGGGGGCAGAGGACCTTCAAGTGAAGTCCCATTTTTCTCCACGCGAAGTGGACAGCCAGGATGCAGCCGGCAGAGGGCGTCACCGCCATGCCTGCGCCGCTCTGAGCCTGACACGCGGCCCACTTTCAGGAGAGGTTTGGGTGCCTGAGACTAAAGCCTACAGAGGACAGTTGCTATGGGCTTTCTCACTAGTGCTTTTCTCCACCCTCAGCTTTAGATACTCAGAATCGCAAATACTAGAACATGCTCAGGAGAGTCACATGCTGCCCAATGGCACCATACAGTTCATGATGACAGTGACTCAACCGGCAACATCAACACCCGTGGAATGTGTTGGCAGGAAATGATCTTTCAAATGAACCTTGAGACAGTGGCGCCCCCCTGTGGCTCCGAGATCTAATACATTGCAGGCACAGAGGCAAATGAGATGCCCCGACCAGGAAAAGCGGGAACGGGGAAACTTGCTGGCCACAGCTCATCGTAAGTGACTGGTGATGGTGTGACGGGGCTTGGGAAGAATGAGGACCCAGGTGTGAGGCCTGTGACTAGATCCTGGGACAGGAGAGATGAGGGGCCCTACCAGGGAGAGGGCCCATTCCCCCAGCTTCCTACAAAGCCTTCTAAGAAAGAGGACTTCACGGTGTTGAAAGGGTGAGTCAAAGTGACCAGAGACTGGCCAAGATGTGGGGCCCCCCAGGGGGAAGGAAAGACTAGGCTGCTGGTGCCTGGCCTTCCAGTGCATCGAACGAAGAGGACCCCAAAGGCTCCTGGGGAATTGTTAAAATCAGTCCTCGGGGCCAAGACCTGTCTTAGAAGCAAGTGGGTACATGGGAAACCCCAAAATTTCTTCCCAGTTCTATGGCCACAAGAAAGAGCCGATGGCACCAACCATTCCCCACGTCCCCCTGGTGTAACAGCCATGTGATGGTTAACCACCACCATGAACTGAGCCCTTGTTGAATGTCAGCCACCAAGCCTAGCACGTTTCAGGCTTCCTCTCATTTCATCGTCACTTCATCTTTTCCGTTACGTACTTCTGGTTTCTCGTTTTGCAGACAAGGAAACTGAGGCCCAGAGACATTGGGTTACTTGCCCAGAGGGTGCAGCCCTGCCAGGAGGCAAACTCGAGGCTGCCTTGTACTAAAACTCCTGTTCTTACCCAGAACCTCACCCTTTACAAAACACTTCCAGACAAACTAACACACTGGTCAGGATAACCCTGCAAAGTTCATGCCCGTCCAGAGTGGCAGTTCCTCCATAAGAACCCAAACTTCTGGAGGGGGAAGAACAGGGCCCTGTCAATTACAGCCTTCCCAGGACCCACAGCAGGTCTGGGGAGGCAGGCTCAGTGCACACTCGTTGCAGGAGGGAACCAGCCTGCTTTGAACAATGTTTAGAGACAAGAAAATACTCAAAATAAGACAGGCAAAACTTTCTTGGTAAGACAGGGCCCCAAACATCAAGAGTCACTGCATACACTCTGAGCCTTCTGAAGTTTCCCAGGGGGACCTCCAATATCCCTTTCCTCTGTCAAAATGATGGCTGCTAACCTCCTGTCTGAACCTACCTCATCGCCTCTCTGAGTTCTGTGCAGCCCCTGGGCCTGCCCCTTCTGCTGCCCGGACCCACCTACGTCTCTGCAGAGTGCCCGGGGCCTGGGAATACCGGGCCGGCCCGAGCCCAGGCGAGCAGAGGACCTACCTTGGTGTCAATCTTCCAGGTGATCTGCCGGATGCTCTGAAACCATTCAAAGAGCTCCTCCACCCTGTCCGTGGCAAACTCCACTGGAGGGTCACCCTGCTTCTTGGGCTCCAGGATAAAGACAAAAGGCTTCTGGTTTTTGCCCTGTGGCGCTTTCACTTTGGGGAGAGAATACCACAAGTCCCGATCAGCCTGTTAGAAAGCCTCGAGGACCAGATTTCACGTTGCCCAAGCCACTCTGTCATGAACCCAAGTGCCACTGCATGGTCAGTGCTGACTGGGACGTCTGCTTTGTATCAGGCAGTGTCTGGACTCTTTACGCACATTACCAGTCAGGGTACACAGCAGCCTGAATTGTGTTCTCAAAAAAGATACATCCACATCCTGACCCCGGTACCTGTGAACGTGGCTTTAGTTGGAAATACGGTCTTTTCAGATGTACTGAAGGATCTCAGGCTGAGACCATCTGCGGAGTTAGGGTGGACCCTACATCTAAGAACTAGTGTCCTTATCAGAGAAAGAAGAGGGAAATTTGAGACACAGGGAAAGATGACCATTAAAGACAGAGGCAGAGACTGGAGTGAGGCAGCCACAGGCCAAGGGACACTGAGGCCTGCCAGAGGGTACCAGAAGCGGGGAGGGAGGCATGGGACAGATTCTCTCTGCAGAGAGAGTGTTTTCTAGGTAAGAAAATTAAGGCTATGAGAGGAGAAATAACCTGCCAAGTAACATTATTCACTAACATCTTTGAGTTCTTACGTGCCTAGCAATATTCTAAGACATGTCGAGGGAAAGTGACACATGCAAGGTCACATAGGTAGTAATGGCAAAGCTGAGGCTTGAATCAGGCCTGACTCCAAGCTTCCTACTGGTAACCATGCAGCCATGGGCCTGTGCTCTGCAAATCCGGCACAGGGGAGGGCAGCAAGAGCAACACAAGTGAGGCTCAGCTCACCCATTAACTTGCCTGGGAACCTCAGGCAGGGCTGGTGGCCACTTAGGTGCCTGGTTTTCTCTCTTAACTGGAACCAAAAACCCTTCTCTTACCTACCCTTTTAGATTGTTGTCAAGAAAAAACAAAACAGGTGATAATTGGAAAAAGCAAAGTGCTGGCACTAGAGGCAGAAATTTCCTGGCACTATTGTTATCTGAGCCCTTGGACCATGCTCAGGCCTCCCCGGCGAAGGTCTTGGAGGGAACAGGCCCAGGCTAATGACCTGATGGGCTGCACGGGGCTGCCCCGAGAAGCACGCTGTGTAGACTTCTTGCCCAGAATGTTCTCCTTACTGCCTTCAGTCCCTTCATATAGAAGATGCTAGACACCCACCTAAAAGTGGGCATGGTCAAGGCTCAGGAAGCCCCCTGCGATTCACAGCCGCGGCACCGCTGTATGCACCTGTGTGCTTGGGCCATGCCTTCACATCTCCCCTTGCACCAGACTCCAAGGCCAGGTTTCCTGATGTCCAGCTGAACAGCCAGAAGTGACAGGCCCAGGGCCTTATAGCAACTGAGAGGCAGAACTGGGTTTGGAACCAGACACTCCCAACTCCATGCTCCGCCGCAGCCGGGCCAACAGCCCAGCTCCTTAGAAAAGCATGGGAAACCCAGGCAGATTCCTGAAATGATGACAATGTTGGGAATAACAACCTCTAACACTCGTCTAGCACTTACTCTGCACAAGACTCTGCGTTAGCACTTTGCAGATATGAATAGCAGACCTAACATTACAATCAGCGACCAGCCTGGCCCAATACTCAACTTCAGTGAGAGCTGCCTCCCTGCTGGGCGCAGTTCTGAGGCCAGACTTGCAGTGGGGGAGGGGGGATTTGGTGGGAATCCAGGCTAAGGCCGTGTGTGAACGTACCAACGTTATAGGCATTGAGATCCAGTATTCCTCTGCAAAGAGACCCTAAGGGATTGTCTTCAATAATCTGTGAAGAAATAAGACATAACTCATGTTAGTTTTAACAGGTATAATCATAAAAGACAACCAGTTTCCAAAGCACACCGTTTAGCAGAGACACTGCTGGTGGAACTGTTTAAAATGCATTTTCATTACAGAATACGTCCAGGGGGAGAGAGCAAAATAATGAAGCATGTGACTGATAGGGACCGAGCAGCCAGCAGGTGCCAGCAGGTCCAGCATTTCATTTTCCAATCCATAAAAATGTGCCTTGTGAATTCTAGCACAGGCTTTGAAGCATTCCCATGGATCTGGTTTCAGAAACATCCCAGACCCTTTATTCTGACATTATTATGAGATGGGACTATCTGGCCTCCTAAAGCCCAGCTCAAGAACCTTCTGTGACTCTCCAGAAGTCACAGAAGTCTTGCGTCCTGTGGAAGCAACATCCGCCCTCTGTGATCTGACTTTTAGGCTTTCTGGGAGCCCTTCCAGCTCCATCTCCCAGGGCCCAGGTGAGATAGGGAATACCCTGGTGTGAGCAGAGCTGGCAGAACTGTGCATCTGCCCATTGTGTGTACCCCGTCACCCCTCCACCATGCTAATGCCATGTGGGTAGGAGTACCATGGACAAACACAGTGAGAGGGTCATTTCTCTGCCTCAGCTTGAGCACACCAAACACAATCACATTCCCATCACTGCACCTTTGCTTGGGTTGTACTTTCCACCTAGAATTCCCTCCTGCCAGTCTCTTGCAGTTGACTTGTCTTTTAAGGCTCAAATGCCACTTCCTCCATGCAGCCTTCCCAGATTGCCCCAGCTCCCACAGAAAATTCCTTGGGCTCAAACAGGACCTTAAAGTGCTCAATACAAAGAGTTCATCCCTGGTGCAGTGCTGTCACACTGAAAGTGGCTGCTCTTTGAGCCTTCTGGGCCAGAGGAGGCAGGGAACAGGAACCAGGTCTGCAGTGTCACCAGGAAGACCTCAACTCACCTTCCACTTTGGCCTGCTTGCTTATTCACACCAAGCACGTGCCAAGTGTCTGGCTGGCCAAACTAAATGTGTTTCATTTGCAAGCTGCTTTAAGCAATGGACAAATTCCCCGTTTGGCCATTTTCACTCTAGAGAGACTTCTCCTGCATATTCAAAGCCTTCCAGCCCAGCACGACCTGATTAAAACATGGTCTGTCACAGTGACTTTCACCCACAACAGCTCGGGGGGACAATCCTGATTTCCATGTCAACTGTTTCAGGGCTCCATGGGGACCACATGGCAGTGCATATAAAATGTACCCACTGAGATGGCTCAGTGGATCCCCCGAAGGACCGGCAGGTCCCTCCCTGCAATGATCGAGACTCACCTGCTTTTCCAGATCCTCCACATCAACTGTTGAAATGTCTTCAACGTAATTGGATGGGAAATACTGCTGGATTCTGGTTCCATAGTCTCCTTTCCACCTAGATAAGAACAGAGGACATCAAGGGCCTCACTGAGCAGTGTTAATAACCCATCTCTGCTCCTCAGATCCCCGCTGTTGGTGGGGGGAAGGCGGCAAGTGACCGAGAGACCAGAGGAGGTGTTGAAATAATGGAGCATTTCAAAGGGATCCTCTGCTTTTCTTTATCAGCTATGAGTGTGACTGGGGGGAAATCCTCTTGCCTCTTGGTCAAAGACACCAAAAGTCAAAAGTTTCAGTGCTTCACATGGGCATCACAGGCCCCACGAGGCACAAGCTCTACTCTAGAGCAGGGAGCACCATGAGTTTAGAGACAAGGGTGAGATAAAGAAGGTTCTGGAGCCAAAGAGCCTGGAATCAAATTCCAGCTCCACTACCAGCTACATGGGTGCTCTGTGCCTTCTGTAAAATGGGGGTAATCCCAGGGCCTCCCTCAGAGGATTTATTGGGACTACATGGGTTAGCACATGCTGAGAGCTTCAAACAGCACCCAGTGCATAGGTGGTGCTCAACAGTGTTCGTTCTTGTTGTTCAGCTAAACTACCACCCCTGACCTTCTTCCTGCCTCTGTAACAGCACTAATAACAACATAGGCCGCAGCTGAGCTATGCATGTGTCTTGACTCCACTGAACTGGCATTTCCAAGATTCTTGCCCCATGTCCAGTGCCTGGACATGCAGGGCTCTCCCCTCCAACAGCGCTTGTGGGCCACATTCTGCAGCCAGGAGGACTTCCCAGGATGCACCTCTGACCACACCCCACGGGCAGCTCCCAAATCCTCCAGAATCAAGTCCAGACTCTTCAGCCTGGCAGTCAGAGCCCACGTGGTCTGACCCCAGGGACTCTGGAGGAACCTCACTCAACTCCTGCCTCTCCATAACTCAAACTTGACCTTCTTTCCAAACAACCTGTCACACTGCCCCCGCCCCCACCCCGCAACTTGTGCCCCTGCTATGCTGCCCAGCTTCCATGCCTTGGTCTGTGCCCTTCATATCCAGCTTGCTCCTACTAACCATTTAAGGTTCAGCTCAGGTGTGCCTCTTCCAGGGCGCCTTGCCTGACTGCCTCTCAGGCTGAGCGCTCTTCTGTGCTCCTGTGGCATCTGTCCCTACAGACGTCAGAGTGGTCCACATCTTATATTTAACTTACACATCTGCTTTCCCCACTATGTGAAACCTTTCTCAATCTCAATCAAATCTGTACCAGGGGTGGCGGGAAACACTTCACTATTTGTTGCCCTGAATAAGCCGAGTAAGGGCCAACTGTCCCCTAGCCTCGTATAAATACAGGCTCACCGGCTGTAAGCAATTTTCACCTTCGTTTCTCCAGGTCCGTCTCAGGCAAAAGCTGGCTGTATTCAGGGTGACTATTTCCCCAGCATTGAGCGATTTGTGCCTGTTGTCCAGGTGTAATTATTAACAATAACATTCTCTTCACTCTCAAATACACCCCAGTACGCACATAAATTATTTGGTCCCCTCAGCTATACTCCAAGTAGTTGGGGAGGATGCAACGAAAGGGGGTCTGATACAGGCATCCCACTAGATGGCACTATTGTCACTGGAGAGAATAAGAAATGAAGGAACCTCAGCTGAGTGGTTTACCCACAGTCCCTCGGCAAAGGCCCTCATGCCAGTCTCTTCATTCTTCTCAAGACAACAGCCTTGGGAACTTGTAGAAGCCCACATCAGAGGAGTAGAGAGGCATAAGGCTGTTTCACACATACAGAAGTGTGTGATGCAGTGATCACCCGGGCTCCACCCACAACTCGATATGTCAGTCTTCCTCACAGACAGAAATGAGACCTCAACAGAGGCAGGGGGCAGGTGCACAGCGAGGGGGCGCTGGGGCCTGGGGGAGACCTGGATTCTGGCCATGTGGCTGAGCAGGAGGGACCTTGGCAAAGTCAAACCTCTGTCTTGGAGGGAGGCGGAGGGACACGACTGTGGCTAGCAATGTGGAGCCAGGATCTCACAAGGAGGAGCACTAGGGGTTCCAGCGGGGAGGCCAGGAGGGGACTCCAAGCCCAGGCTCCAACAGATTAACTCTGCTGTTACCTGTTTTTGACTCTGGGAAATCCAGGTAAGAATTGGATTGGAGAGGGGGTTCTCGAAATCAAAACAACTTTGGAAGCCCCTGGACCCAGTACATGAGTTAGGTTGAGTGTGGGCTCTGGAGTCAGAAGGCCTGGCTTCAAATCTCAGCTTGCTGTGTGGCCCTGGACAAGTTACTCTCCTTCTCTGTGCCAGTTTACTTGTCTAAAATGCAGGTACCAACAGAACCAACCTTACAGGTCATTGTGCAGATTAAATGAGTTATTTCAAATGGAGTGTTCAAAACAGTGCTTGACACATAGGGGCACTCAATTTGAGCTGCTATTCAGATTTCTAGGTCAGGGTCAGCCATTTGTGGGGAGAAGAGATCCCGATCTTGTGTGGTGCTTGAGTCTTTGCCAGTGTTCATGGTTACGAACAAATTCTTAAGACTCTAAGGTAGAAATCACCTTATTAAACCACCTACCCTGGGGCCTATGGCTGGGCAGTGAATTTTTTCGCCATGTGAAAAGAGGGAAGAACTAATACACCCAGGTACCTTTGGCCTAAAATGTGCCCTCTTCAGCCTAGGATGGGGCTACTACATAGGGCACGGCACTAAGCCATTGCACAAGAATTTGAACTTAAAATAATGCAAAGGCTTATATAACAGGAAGAGCTAGTGCACTTTCAAAGCTGTGCAACTTTGGAAAGCCCCATTCACCATGCCTGTAAAAGGGGAATAATCACAGTCTTAACTCCACAGGGTTGTAATGAGGGTTTGGTTAGGTGATGTATGAAAGCAATTGGCATAGTGCTTGACATACAGTAAGACCTCAATAAACAGTAGCTGCTATTACATTTAAAATAATATGTAATATGATATGATATATTATGCTATGTGATATATGATAATTGTTATTATTGCTTACTCACTCTTCTGAATAGAGCACGCATGTATCAAGCCACTTCTCAGAGAAGGTAGAACAGGTCAAAGAGAGCTCAGAATGCAGATAAGAAGGGTCAGAGCTCAGCCAGTACTTGTGTCTCACTACCAAAAAGTGACCAGTCAAGTTCATCTACCAAGCGGCTCAGCCTTACCAGCCCCCGGGCTCCTTGGAGACGTTGTGAATGAGGGCGCCACGGCAGAAGCTCAGCTCGTCACTCTGCTTGGCTTTGTAGTCATATAGAGCTTTCACAGTTCTCTGAGGCTTTCAGGGAAAACAAAAAGGAAAAGGTCAGGTCCCTCACATGAGTAGAGGGAAGCAACTGCATTCACTGGCTCATTTGGTTCTGTTCCTTAGGGAGCTGGAGGCTTCAGTCCAGGGTTATGGCGCCATCTGCTTGTGAAGTGCTAGTGTTGTGAAGGATCCATAGACAAAAGTCACTAGGATGTAGGGATGGGGACTGGCCTGGTCAGAGCCAAGGGCACCCCAGAGTCAAGGGCACCCAAAATTGCTCAGTTTCCTCAACAAAGAAAGCACATACCTTTCAGATTAAGTCACAGCCAGCACCTCTGAAGTCCTCAGTGCCCATGCTCAAGGTTCCTCCCAGAAGTTCAAACTCAATACCATTCCTGGCCATCCTGGGTCTTACCAACATTTACCTAGGCTTAAGTGTCTCCTACACAGACTCCTGTAGGACCCTGATATTTTACAGGAGTACCTGAGGAACTCCATGAAATTCATCAGAAGGTGATCTTTGCACTGGCACAAACAAATAAGCCAGAACTTAGGATAAAATTTGTCATTAATGAAATCTGTTTTAATGCCTGCTTGGCAAGCATAAATCCATGGCAAAATGAATATCCATGCAGCAAGCAAGTATTAATGGGAAAACCTCTGAAACTGTCAAACCTGTTTAGATCAGCAACTTCCCCTCCCCCTACTCAAGGGAACGGGAAGGGGTTTTACAAGGAATTCAACAGAACTGCTCCCTAGAGCACAGGCTCTGGAGTCAAACGGGGGTTCAAGTTACTGCCTGGTCCTTACTACTATATGACCTTGAGGCTCTCTCAGCTTCAGTTTCCCCATCTGGGAAATAGGAATGAACACTTTACATGCTTCACATGGCTGTTGAGACTATTAAATGAGACAATGCATGTAATGACAATATCTAGCATTTATTAAGGGCTTACTATAGTCAAAAACACTGCTCTAGGTCTTTTACCTATAGTATCTCCGTTAATCCTCCCAACCATCCTAACAGGTAGGTAGCAGTGTTATATGCCCATTTTGCAGATGAGAAAACTGAGGTACAAAGAAATCAAGTATCCTTGCCCAAGGCCAACCAGCTGGTAGGTGACAGAACGCAGAGATGAATCAGTTAACATGAGTTACTGCCATCGTACATGGATGTTCCTTAAGGAGCAGTCTAATCTGGGTTCTGCAAGCCCTGCCAATAGGAACTTCCGACCAGAGGCAAACCAGGCCTCCTGCCCTAGTCTCCCCCACCTGCAAACAGAGCCTGCTCTACCTGTGCTCCTTGCTTCACGGGTGGAGCCACATCTTCCCCTGTGAAACTCCACAGGCCACTGCCGGGCTCCAAGGCCACAAGGAACATACAGCCAGTGGCAGAGGCGGGGGTACCGCATAATGGCTTCCACAAGGAGCAAGTCTCCAGCCTGACACATGGTCCCTTGTAGAGTACCCTGAAACAAGCTACCCATCCTCAGATGAACAAGCAGGCACAGAGCAGTGCAAAGTGCCTAAGAACACTCACCTGGCAGCCAGCCTGCCTGCGTCCAAATTCCAGCTCCCCACCCTCCTAGCTGTGTGACCTCAACAATTACTCAACTTCTGTGTGCCTCAATTTCCTCATCTGCACAATGGGCACAAAAAATAGTACCGACTGTATGGGGCTGTTGTGAGAATTAACGAGCTGTCAAGTGCTTAGAACAATGCTTGATGTGTGGTCATTGATACGTTACCTGTTATCATTGGTCTAGTCGTTCCACTTCTAAGAGCTCATCTAAAGGAAATAATGCAAAAGATGCCCAAAGCCTCCCGCGTGCGGTTCATTTTAGGGTTAACCAGAAAAGCAAAGACCAGAAATGACTCACACAGCGACTGATGGGGACATAGCTAAACTGGCACAGCCACCCAGAATATCGTGCAGCATGGAAAACATTCTTTTCTAAAGTTAAAATTCCAAGCCACATATTTCATCTAAATTACTTGGTCTATCAGGTTAGACAAAAATGGTCATTAAGAAGATTAGCAATGGAGAAGCCCACACGTGGCCACGTGGCAAGTGAACAAAGCAGAATAAAAATGACAGATGCAGGTGGCGGTGGTGACTGCAAAGAGCAGCGGAGACAGGACGCCCAACAAAAATGCGGACAGCCCCTGTGTTAAGGTGGGGAGACTAGGACTGACTGGTTTTCCAAATTTTTTTTATTGTTCTGTCATTTTTCAATCATAACTATCAGTAATAATTTTGAGGCATTCACCTCAGTCGAGTGACCTGCAATCAAATTCAGCATGCACTCATGGGCTGCTTGGCTCACGTCGTAGAGGAAGATTTTTCTCTATAACTTCATTTAGTTGCCAGGATTTAAAAATGTGGAAATTCCACATAAGACACCTCCATTATTGGCTCATCCTGAGAAATCAGAGGGCCTGGCCTGCTCTCTGGGCTGCTCAAGGGGCGCGGCTGCCCTTGAGGTAGGCGGCGTGTTCCGCAGTTTACCGTGGTCTCCGCCATCCCCCGACATCTGGCGACATGAGGCCGTGTCATTCTCGTTACCAAAGCATTCGTCACCTCTAATAAAAGCTTTTGCTATCAAGCTACGTCCCCTAACACACTTCGCACACAGCTCCACTCGCCAACAACTGTTCAAGACTTCATTTTTGGCTGAAACGGATTCACACTGGCCAAGGATTGTAAGTTTAGAAAGTAAAAATTTGTCTCTGGCTTTCTACAGAGCCCACCAGTGAGTGAGTCCCTTTCCTGATCGAGAATTTTATACTAACTGTGTGCCAGACAGCCCCTTAACCACAAAATTCACATCGTTCTTCCTCGGCAGGCTGAAACTACATTTGAGATGAAACCACAGCGAGGAGGAGCTAGGGGCTCAGAGGGAAATGTAGCCTCCCTGCATGAAATTCCACTACAGCCGGGGTGGGAGTATGAGATAGTGTTCGCACTGCACGGAGGTCAGTGAACCAGGCGGAATTTATAAACACCCCCAACTCAGTCAGTGGGCAAGAAACATCTGAAAAACTTTTAATTAGAAACCGTGTGGCCCAAAGGTGATTCATCAAACCTCAGAATTTTAGCAAGGCACGGTTGCATCAGGAAGAATTCTATTAACCTTTCCATGACATGAGATGTCATATTGTCAATCATCATTCCCTCTTAAAAAAAAAAAAAAAAAAAAAAAGGAAAGAAAGAAAAAATACATTTTTTGGCCAAGTTTCCCAAAATGTTCCCTCGCCCTATTACATCTGGGGTGTGGACTCCGTGTCAATCTAGTGACCAGGAAATAGTGTGAATTAAAGGTCGAGACTGTACCATAGAAGGATTGATTTCACTGGGATCCACATACATTCTGCTGACGTCATACAGGGAGTTTATATCTCTTTCCTGAAAAAAGAACAAAGAAAAATAAGTGGAAGCATCCACGCTCCTGGGAGAGCCCTTGCACGCAACAAGGATTCCGGGTGCCTGGGGGTGTCCTGCCCCCTGGCAGAAGAGATGAAACCTTACAGTCTGCTCAGGTCTCATGGGAAGAGACAGTAAGATACCATAAAGAAGTTCCCCCAAATCTGAAAACTTTTCTCCAGAATGAGAAAGGCCCGGTCCTGGCCCACTATGCGTAAGGCACTGAGCTCCTTTTTTTAAAACACGAACCCTGTGGGTGCTGGAGCCCTCCACAGGTCTCTTCCTGACCAGCTGCCAGCATCGGTCCCTTCAGACTGGCCACCGTGAAGCATTTGCTCCACAGAAACTGGCCTATGCCACAAACAGGGGCTTTGTTCCCCTGAGGACTGGTTAACCCTTTACTGCACGTACAGAAAAGCCACTCGACCTTTCCTCTGCCTCTCTTTCACTAGGCTCTGGCCCTACCAGCCAACTTTCTGTCCCTCAGAGCCACCTTAGGGCTTGCGTGGTGGCTGCTCCGCCAGCTAGAACCGGCTCCCACCACAGCAACCGTGGCCAACTCACTCCCTCTTCTAGGTTTCTGCTCGCATTTCAACCCTCAGCAGGAGGCCTTCTCTGACCGCCCCACCCCAGTCTAATAAAACACCCTCCCCCAAGGCACCATCCTGTTTGATTTTCTTCCTTGTAATTCACACTGCCTGAAGGCATCTTAATTATGTGACTGTTATCCAGCGCCCCTGACTGGAACCCAAATTACCCAGGGCAGCCTTGTTCCACCATCCTCCCGGGATCCAGAGCAGTTCCTGGCACATGGTAGGTGCACAATAAATCTCCTGTCAGTAAGTTAATAAATGCACCTGCTAGGAACTGAGACAAGGTAATCAGATCAGGTCTCTTTTTCGCTCAGGGACCTCCAATGGCTGAGAATAGAAGCCAGTGTCTTACAGTGGCCCTACACTGTGCAGTCCCCTGTTAATCCCATTCTTAGGAAGCTCTACTCCCATGCTGGCTCACTCAATTCCAGCCACACTGGCTTCCTCTGTGCACCCCCGGGCACATCCGCACCTCAGGACCTTTGCACTTGCTGTGTGCCACACACAGCTGTATGCCTCACTCCTTCGCCCCTGCTAATGTCTGCTCAAATGCCTCCTCAGTGAGCTCTTCCCAGAGCACTATGGAGAACCTCGTCCGCAGCACCCTGAATATACTTATCTACCTTCCCAGTTTGTTTTTCTTCATAGCACTTACACCACCTTGCAATGCTCTGTATATTTTAAAATGTATCTCATTTATTATCTGCCTCCCCGACACTAAACTATAAGCGGCATGAGGGCATGATCTTTGCCCACTGTTTTCAATTTTGTATCCCCAGGACTAGGGCAGTATCAGACACATGGTAAGTGTTCAGTAAAGGTTTACTGAATGAACATATGAACTATAACCTCAGACAAGATATTCCACCAAATAACGAGGGAGTCAACCACCTACCATACTGTAGCGCTCCAGGAGTTCGGGAGTCACAGGGTAGCGCAGTTTCATCTTTCGGTACAGCGCGTGCTTCCTGTAGTAACTGACGAGCTCCACCAGACTCTCAAAGTAGGCAGAGGTCCCCAGCACAAAGTGCCGGCCGTCCCGGTTGATGCGACAGTGCTTCACCTTGCCCTTGGCCCTGGACGGGGAAGACTTAAAATACTTATTTTCTGGTCCTTTACAGAATATGTTGGCCAGTCTCTACTCTAGAATTCTGGCACTTCATGCCTAAATCTGTATCTAAAAATGTCCCAACTAGTTCATCAATGGCATTTTTCCCCTCAAAAGAAGTAAGTCTTTGTTTTTTTCTTAATCCTCACGCGAGGATATATTTTATTGATTTTAGAGGGGGCAGGGAGAGCCAGAGAGAGAGACAGAAAGACAGAGAGAAACACTGGTGTGAGAAAGGAACAGTGATTGATTGCCTTCCCTACACACCCCAACTGAGGATTAAAATCACAGCCTAGGCATATGCCCTGACCAGGAATTGAACCCACAACCCTTTGGTGTACAGGACAACACTCCAGCCAACCGGGCAAGGAACCAAGTTGTTCATTTCATCATCCATTTGGAGCAAGAGGCAGAAAAAAATCCAAAACAAAACAGATTCCTTGGTCTTACTAATTCTTATCAGCAGGAACAGAAACATCTGAGAAGTATTGACCTTAATTTTATAGCTAAGAGCGTCTTTTTATCAAAATTGTCTAACAGCAGTTACTATGGGGAAACTACTCATCTTTTTAAAAATGTTTCACCTTAGAGACATTTTTTATGGTTTTAAATAAAACACACATCCTGTTTAAGCCATTTCTTCAAAAAAGCCCTGTTTAAAAATGCTAGAAGACTTGTTTCGGTAGCTTATTGGCAGTGATATTTTAATAATTTTTTTAAAGAAATACTGCTGAATAGAAAAACAAGCTGCAGAATAAAACCATGGTATGATCCCGTTTGTATTTTTAAAAATAAAACAGACTACCCACACACAAATGGCATTATATACTTTCCATAGGTATATAACATACTTGTGTAATTTTTTTTTTTCTAGATGGAGACACTAGTTAGAAACCTGTGCTTTCTACCAGGACAAGGATTGAGATAAACAGGACCACAAGGGGTTTTAGCCTTCACTGCACTG
Source organism: Pteronotus mesoamericanus (assembly GCF_021234165.1). Taxonomy (NCBI): domain Eukaryota; kingdom Metazoa; phylum Chordata; class Mammalia; order Chiroptera; family Mormoopidae; genus Pteronotus; species Pteronotus mesoamericanus. The sequence continues at coordinate 2,256,030 of NW_026555189.1, forward strand.
TCTCAATTTTTAATAAGGAGAATATACTTAGACAATTAAAAATTAATTTTAAAGCTTTTTACAAAAGCCCCCCAGGGCAGGCGGGCTGTAGGGTGCTGGGAGCCTGGGTCAGGTTCTGGCTTCTTCCTTAGGCGGCTGCCCTGAGCACGTTCCCTCCCGCGGCGCCAGGAAGCTGCAGCAGCTGTGTCCTGCAGGCTGTCAGGACCCCTCCTGCCAGGCCACCCCGGGGAAGCCCTTTGCAATGTGTCCTGCAACCAGAGGGTACTTAATACACAAAGGGTTAGGAACATAGAACCAAGGTCAGGCCAGAACACACTTCCCTGGGCAAAAGAAAAAGGTGAAAACCGGGCTAGAGGGTGAGTTGTGATTTCAGGCATGTGTGTTGCTACAAGTCAGTGGTCACCATGTCCTGAGGTCATAGCTTCACCAAGAAGCTCCTGGTCCCTCCCACGGATGCCTCCCACTCTTCATACCCAGACAACAACTTCGTCTTTTCCAAAGGATCTGAAAGCTGATGCTTCTCCTCTGCTGAGGGAATCTACCCAGAGGTCCAGTGTACGCTCTCAGGCCAGAACTGCGCCTGGCCCAGCGAGGGACCCCACAAACATATGGACGGGCAGGAAAAGGGCCCAGACCTGTGTCCTCTTCTGCCTGGAGCACATCCCCCGCCCCTTCTCCCAGAACTCCTATTCCCAGTCACTCCGCCCCACCTGTCTCTGTGGCACTTGTCACACGACATTGCAGTAGTCTGTGTCTGTGGCTACCCTCTCAGAGGCAATGAGGGACAGCAATGCCCACCCCACACCCTAACTAATAATTTCGAAACAGTATGTGCGTCCAGGACAGGAGGAGGTCTTTATTTTTTAATCTTTACCCAAGGATATGCTTTTTTTTTTTTTTTTAATTATTGATCTTAGGGAAAGAGAGCAGAAAGAAAAACATTATTGTGAGAGAAACATCAATTGGTTGCCTCCTGTACATGCCCCAACTAGGGATCAAACGTGAAACCTAGGTATATGCCCTGACCAGGGATCGAACCAGCAACTTTCTGGTGTACAGATGACACTCTAACCAAGTAAGCCACTCAGCCAGGGTGGGAGGAGGTCGTTTTTGGCTGTTACAATTATTGAGGGCCCCCAGCAGGCGCCCAGCAGGGGAAAGCAGATACTCACCATCCCACACCATGGAAATGGCCTTCCCCTCCCTTCCTTTTCGAGATACAGCCTGCTGGATGGAGCCTCCCTGACAGAGAGGCCCCTTCAGCCGGCACTTACTGACTGCCTGCAGCCTCCTAGCCCATGCGAGGTAGGAGAAGGCTGGCGAATGGCAAGACAGCAATGTGACATCTCTCATCCCCAGGAGGCCACTGGCCTTGTGAGAGCAGGGCTGGGCAATTTTTGTCACTCCTGTATTTCTGGAGCCCAGCACAGGGACTAGCACATAGTAGGTACGCAATGAACATTTACTGATTGCTAAAAATTAAAAACTCGGGCTTTTAGGGTGCCTCCAATCTCACGGGGACGACAGACAGGCAAACAGAATGGTGGGCAAACATAAATCAAGCATCAATCTTCATCCACATGGTTCCAGTGAATTGACCCCAACCCCACTGCCAGCCTGAAGGTGCCCATGAGAACCTTGGCACCCAGCTCAAGCAGGGGCCAGTGGGGGTCCATGGCAGGACTCTTCCTTCCTGCTGGACACTGTCCTGACCCCCCAGGTAAAGCCAACTGCAAATGAAGCCACGGAGAGGAGCGGCGTGACACACAAAGCCAGCCTCGTGAGGACTGTCAGGCGAGGCCTGCATCCAGGCCCGTCGGAGCATCTCTGCGGGCAACCAGCAAATCCCACCTAGTTTGGTTGTTTGAGCCATTGAGCTTGGTGTCTGTCCATTGTACCCAACAGCATCCTGACTGACAAGACTACAACATGAACCCCAGCACCCAGAATGGTAGCTGGTGCAGCAGATGTTCAATCAAACCAGCCCACTTCCCATCCAGGCAGAGGAGGCACCACTGAGGGCTTTGAGGAAAAGAGCAAAGGGCAAGGCCAATGCCAGGAAGGCTAGAGCCTCCCTACAGGCAGCACAAAACACAAAAGAGCCACGCTGGCCAGAGCCAGCGCACAGTAGGTACTCGGTAAATAGCAGTGATAATGGCAATCACTCTCTGCCTCCGACCCGCCACCACACACATAAGAAGGCAGCTCGAGGGTAGCTGGGGCGGCAGGGCAGCCTGGCAGGGGACCCAGGGGCACCGGCCAGTGGGCTTGGAAGGAACAGGAGCAGCCTGGGCACGCCAGGGCCCCTTCGGTCACCTGGTGACTTCCATCACCATGTAAGAGCCTGGGCCCACAGCTGCCACCTCCTCCCATATTTCATAAGCAGCAATCTGAATTTTCAAGTGCAATTTCTCAGTTTTTAACATCACCATGTAGGCTGAACAAAACAGCCCCAGGCCCAGTTTGACCTAATTTGAAGGCCGCTTGCTTGTGACCTCACAGTGAAGAGCATAGGTTTCGGAGGGGAGGAGGCCCCAGTCAGGCATTCCGGCTCAGCCCAGGACTACGCTGTGTGACTCTAGGCAGATCACTTTACCTCTCTGAGCCTCCATATCCTTACTTGTGGTAACTGAATCTACCCCTCACCAGCTACAGTGAAGGACTCAGCCAGATGAAGCCTTAAAGGCAGCCCAATGCCTGGGACATTAGTTAGGAACTCACAGTAGCCAGCCTTCTATTAGCATCGTCAGGAATCCACAGGGGCTAGGAGGACGGAGGGGCAGTATGAGGAAGTGGGTCTGGAGTCTACCTCCAACACCATCATCGGTGGAAACTGAAGGAGTCCGGTATCAAGGAGTGAAATTAAAGCAGAGAACCAGTCACAGAGATGGGTGTTCCACACGACCTTCTCACTGGCAGTGTTGGGTGGCAAGTAAAGCTGGGAGGAAATCAGCTCTGTAACATCACTGACCTGGGCTGCCAGAAGCGCCTGGGTTTGAATCCCGGCCCCACTACTTACTGGCTGCACGTTTTAGCAAGTTACTCACCCTCTCTGTGCCTCAGTTTCCTCCTCTGAAAAATAACGATCATGATCACAGATCATTAAGAATATAGACCAGTGCCCGGCACACTGAAAGCACATATTAATGTAGGCTGCTTTTGTTATTATTATTGCCGTCATTTTTTTGACCCTCTAGGACATGAACATTGAGCTAAACCTCCGCCTGCAGTTCCCCCTTTGTCCTCCACACCTGACCTTCCTGAGCCTCCTCAGGAGGGCACCCAGCAGGCTCCATTCTCCGTGCTTACCTGAAGGTGATGGCGTAGGAGTCGCTGCCTTCCCGCTTCCGGATGAGGAAGGCGCCGTCCCGGGGAACTCTCATGAGCATGTCCTCTGCTTCTCCACGGCTCAGCCCGTCATAGTACCACCTGCAGCACAGGGCCGGGAAATGGCCAGGTGAGGGGGCCGCCCACAGAGGGGGACACAGCGGGCTTGAGGACACCTAAATGCCCCAGAAACCGCCATGGAAATCCAGTGGGCCTCCCATCTAGAACGCCTCTGAAGATCACATTTGTAAAAAGACCACCAAGACATCACCTGGGTGAAATGTTCACCTAGTGGGTCTGTTTGAAGCACAAGAGAATAAATGAACCAACCTTTACCCTACCCACCTGCCCACCTCTGAACTGCCAGTATCAGAGGGTGGCACAGAGAATCAGAGGCAGAGACCACAGGGCGTAGTATTTTAGACAGGTTCTTTCCTGTTTCGTTGGTCCTTGTTTACTTTTAAAGATGTGAAATAGCAAGATTTAAAATGCAAACTGTATGAATATAAACAAGAAGAATGAAAAATAAAGTTGCTGTAAGTTATATGGCTTTCTCAGCAATGTGTGCTTTAACAGCTTCCTGCTTAAAGATTTTTGTATTTTTCTTTGTTTCCAGAATTGGTTAACCCTTTGCAAGTCATTACTGATACTCATTTTACCAGGTAAAAATGAAGGGGAAAGCTTTACCATTACTTTTTCTTTGTTCACTTTCAGGACAAACAGGAATGATCTTTGACAAACAGAGAGGCATCGCTGGGCCAAAATTAATCTCTGAAAAGCGAGGCCCAGGAGTTCAGGACTATGAGGATAAAGTAGAAGAAAGGGAGAAGAAAGAAATGGGGCCGAAGTAAGGGGAAGCAGGCATCTGGAAACTGGGGCCACCCTGGGAACTTGAACAGACCCCAGAGGATTTGGGCCCTGGCACACCCACGGGGAGGCGTTTCTGATGGCTGACCACAACCTGCAGAGGCGTCTGTACCCGGCTAAACCCATGGATGTGCTGCCCCAAGAGCTTGGGCTCACGTACGGCTTTGATTCGTGGGGGTTGGGGTTGGGCACGGGGTCGGTGAGCCGGAGCTCGAACTCGGCGCAGCGCAGGTGCGTCCCACGGTAGTGCTGGATGAGGTCGTAGATGCTGGGGAACGTGAGGTTGTCAGTCAGGTAGTACCGCAGCACCCCGTCCTCCATGGTAGAGCGGATCCGGCAGTGCTGGACCCGGCCAGACCGCCTGCGGGCAGAGGGACAACATCAGGGCGCAGGCCAGGTGGGCGGGCCTTCCTGCACCGGGGCGTCAGAGGACACAGGCAGGGGCCAGGAGTGCAGCCAGGGGTCCTGAGAGGGGGACACTGTGTGAGGCCACACAGGCCTCCCTTTGCTCCGAGAATAGACCCCAGGCTTTAGCACAGGCTGGTCCTTTTCTGGATTCAGAACACTCTACCTCCCTCTTCCACCCACTGCCCCCTTTTACCTACGTAACTCCTACTTTGGAGCCAGAAGACCTAGGTTCAGATTCTGACTCTGCCACATGGCCTGTCCTCTCTGAGCTTCTGTATTACGTTAGTCGTCAGACAAGGATAATAATAGTATCTGCCTCATATAGTTGTCCTGAGGGTTAAACAAGAGCCCACACAAAATGTGCCTGGAATGCTGCCTGGCACGTGGTAAGAATGTGTTCGCTACCAGGATTCTTTGTATTTTGTTGTAATGTTTATCCTTCAGGTCTCAATTTAAACACCACTTCTTTCAGGGAGTCTTTCCTGACCATCACTTCGCCCTGCCCCAAATACTACATGAGATCCCTCTCTAACAGACTTTCATAACAGCTTGCATTTTTCTCGTTGCACTTACCACAACTACAATTACATATCCTTCGCATGATTAATTTTTCATTGTCCATCTTCCCCACCAGGCTAATCTCCACCAGGACAGAGACCCTGTCCGTCTGATGCTGCTAAAGCATAGTGCCTACCACAGAGCAAGCACTCGATAAATATCTTTTAATGAATGAAGGTGTAGATGAATGAGTGAGTGAATGAATGCACGAATGAATGAGAAAGCTCGCGACATTTTAGAATCTCTGTTTTAGAGACAAGGGGAGCGAGAATCCAAGAGGTTGAGGGAGCTGCCCAGGGTCATATCACCTGACCCAGGGCTGGAATTAGGGGAAGGTGAGTGAGGCTACATTGTCTTAAGTGCAGAGTCACATCCTGTTTTTATTTAAAATGTTGCTATTTTGTTCATCACAATTTTTCACATGACGTTTGATTTTTTAAAATATTGCATTGAAATATCACTAATCTTGATTACCAAGTTTTTGGGGCCTCCCCCACCTCACCCAAGTCCTGTCCCACACAGCTCACTAACCAAAGTCCTGGTTCTGGTCCAGGCCTGCCCAAGTCTGGCCTGAGCTCCCACTACTTGCCACCCAGCCCCCCCATCTGGCCAGCTGCAAGGAGGCAGCGGGCATGCCCCAGGGCAGAGGGCCCTTACCAGAAGGACAGGGTGTAGTCATTGGGGAATCTCTCGCTCTCCCGCACCAAGAAGGTTCCATCCTTGCCCCCTGTCTCAGAGCAGTACTCCTGCAACAGCTTCTCAGCACTTGTCCTCTTCTCTACCTTCTTATGGAACCACTTCTCTCCAAAATGCAGCTCTGTTGGGGGCGTATCCTGGGCCACAAAGAGAAGAGGGGTTTCTGAAAACCTGCACCAGACACCCAGCATCATGAGACTGGTCCCTCTTTATGTGCTGATTCAGGGGACTGAAAACAAACAGAGGCTCGCCTCAGCTGGCCCTCACCTCAAGAGGTCTGGGAAGACAGTTTCCACAGGCCCCACCTGCCTGCTAACCTACTCTAGATACCCCCTCCCATGGTAGCCTCCTGGGGTCCTGAGACAAGGGGTAAAGGGTGCCCAGTACCCTCACCCTATTGCAAAGGCAGTCTGAGAGCCATAATGCCCTGGGAGGTACACTCCAAAAGTAGTACCAAGGATGGCCAGCAGCCTGAAGGTAACGCTGGAGACCAGGCCAGGGGGTGGGCCAGACAAAACATCCAAAGCCCCCCCTCACCCCATTCTCTCAAGGCAGCGCATGCCATTCAGACCCTTCAAAGAGCAGGAATCACCCTCAAACCTCATTGGTTAAGCTCTAGGCCAGCCAGCCAATCAGAGAAGAGCCAGGGAGGCCTTGGCACCCAAAGAGATGAGAGGAGCCATCTAGGTCTCCGCCTACCTGGGGCAGTTCCTCTTCCATGGTCTGTTCAATGTCATCGCTGAAGGACAACTTGGCATCGGCGATGGCGCAGTAGTGCCGAGTCCATTTCTAGAAAGTGCAACCAGCATTAACTTGTTCCCAAAGTCCTACCCCATCCACTCTGGGGCGCAGAGTCCCTGCTGGGCACCATCACCCCAGCATTACCTAGGGACTTGCCTTTCCCACTTTTGTAGACATTCATCGTAGTTTCACAAAATTTGACCCCTTTTGAGGCATTTCTTTTAAAACATCTATTTATTTGGAGTTTCTTTTGGCATTTTCCGAACTTTTCTATTCAGTGTATCCAAGGGTAGAAATGACTTAATATCAAATTTCTATTCCATATTTAATTTGACACCTTTATGAATGATGGGATTGTTTTTTATGTTCTCATGACTGTGTTTTTCTATTCCATTCACTTTTTAAGACTTACAGGATTTCTTAGCCAGTTTGTTTAGAGACCCTTTCTTCAAGATTTGATTATGACTTAATTCTTTATTTAAGTCTTAACCATTTTTAATGTTTCTTTCTAGGATGTAAGAATAGACATGTAAAAGTATGCTCAAGTGGATTTGCATGTTAGGTTAAGGGATATGAGAAGTGGTGTTTGTGCTCAAAATGCCTGTTCTCACCAAGAAATAAGGTTTCCAGTGGAATTATCTCAGACTGGAAGATACTAAGGAGTTAGGACATTTGCCCTGTTACATCCAGAACTGGTTCTTGGACCAGAAAAAGGACACTAGTGGACAAATCGGTGATTGTGGAATAAGGCCCATGGATTAGTCAGTACTGTGCCAGGGTTACCTTCCTGGTGACAGTCACCATACTCTGACTATGTAGGATGTTAGTATTTGGGGAACCTGGGCGAAGGGTCTATTCCTTGTATGGGTGGGTTTAAGTATACAGCATGTTATACTGAATAAAAATTATTTCAAAATAAAACATTAAAAACATAAAAGAAAAATAAAGTTTCATTATAATGATAAATTCCCTCGGGCCAAAACAGGAGTGAGGCTGGGATGTTCCCCGAGCCCTCCCGCCGGCCTCGGATACACAGGACTCTGCGAAGGGGTGTGAGAGGCTCACCTGGTCGATGGAATCCCACATGTACAGTTCGCCCTGCTGCTTGTGTTCGTCCTTCTTGTCCTCCATGTCGACGTCGATGTCGCCTCGGGGGCCCAGCTTCTTATGCTGAGGGGAACAAGTACAGATCACCCATCCCCTCAAGACGCAGGTCTAGGACGTTTGAGCCAGCAGACACCCGCTGCCGCGCCGCGCCGCGCCTCAGCCCCTCCGCGCTGTATGCCTCCCGGCCTGGCTCCTCTCACGGCATTCAGCTCTGTGCTCGGCGTCACCTCCTCAGAGGCACTTTCCTCCACTGCTTGATCTGAAAATAGCCCACACGTCCCTTCCTACCCCTTCATTCACTCTCTAGCCCTTCATAGTTATTTTTCACTCTTTGTCCATGTGTTTCTATGTATCTATGTTTGCTTCTATCTTCCCTGCTAGAATGTAAGTCCCATGAGGACCACTCACGTAGACCATTAAAAATGGTTAAAGGTTCCTTGGGACTTTGTTTCATTTCCTGCTGAATCTCCTGTGCTAGCTTAGCAGAGAGTAAGTGCACAATCAACACTCAGTGAGCCAATGATACCACCTGTGTGCCTGACATTCTCCAGCACACAGAGGGGACGGCGGGGTCGCAGCCAGTCCGGGGGGCACAGGGCGTGCGGGGCGGCAGAGGGCACACTGAGGATGTAGAGGAAGAAGACCCGGTGCAAACAGCACTCTGCTGCTTCATCGGCTGTGGGACGCGGGGCAGGCGACCACACTTCGTGGAGCCTCACGTTTCTCACCTGTAAGCCTAACATGAGGACAACAACAAGACGCTCACCTGGGTGAGTACTGCCCACCCATCAAGAAAAGCACTTGTAAATCCCAGGTAGTGGTGAGCTAGTGAAGAGACTTCAGGATTGGGAATCAGACTGGGGTTCGAATTCAAGGCCTGTCCCCTTACTAGCTGTGTGCCCTTGGCCATGTGACAATCTCTTTCTCCATCTCAATAGCTTCCTCTGTCAACTGGATGTAATGACACCCCTGTAGGATCCTGTAAGCCAGGGGGCAGGTAAGATACCGGTAAACAATGAAGCATGACAGAAGTGGTCTAGCTTGAACAGCCTTGAATTAGTTCTTTGGCAAGAACTGAGTGACCTCAGCTCAGCCATTTAACCTCTAGACCTCAGTGCCCACACCGGTGAAGTGGGCTGGGGGCCCGCCTGGGTAGGCCTCACGGGGTTATGACGAGACAGGATAAGCGAACACGGCCAGGCCTCGCCCTGGGCCAGTGTGCGGCACACACTGGTTGGGTCACGAACACTATTTCCATCCCCTGTCCCTGCAATAGGACGGGGTGAGTCATGAAGTACCACAGGGGGCACAATGGTTGTCCTAAAAGGCAATTTCACACCCGAAAACAAGAGCGGGAAATCCCTGGGGACACACAGAGAGCTGTCCTAATAGAAACAGAGGGAAGTGTCAGTTGAGCTTGGAACAGGAATGCCATGAGGTCCCCTAAAGACTCAGTGACCAAGGGCCCAAGAAGCTGTGGACCCGCCTGGGCTCACCTCTTCACCTCCCTTCACCTTCAGCTCCCTTCACCTCTTGTCCTGCCTTCCCTTGGTGTCCCAGAGAAAAATGCCCCAGGACCTTAGCCAAATCCTCCAAATACGCTGGGGCTCTTAGACCTGAGGGCACCGATGCCCACTCACGCTGTTGGGTACTACTTGCTGATGGGTCAGTCTCCCCACTAGACCATGACCTGACACATAGGGATCGTTCCCAGTGTATCTGCCTAATACGCACCTGTCCATCCTTTCATATCAGCCTGCTAGTGGTCAATGAAATCCGTCTTGCTCCTTCCACTAAGGGCTGCCCAACTAGAGACTGCATATCCCAGGCTCCCTTGCAGGTGGTATGGTCATCTGACTAGGTTCTTGTGTGCTGAACAGGGCAGACTAGGACGTGTATAGCTGACATCTACATATTTACCAGAAATCTCTGGCCCTGGACCCCTGCACACTCCCCTTCCTGCGAGCTGGAGCTCTACCACGCACACAAGAACGGTGCCCTCGGGCAGAGCCTTTGCCATTCGTGCCTTGGACTCCCTCTGAAGTCTGATAAAAGACTGAGGACCCCTTTCTCAGGACAACATTTATAATGTATAAGATCATAGAACAGCCCTGACTGGTATAGCTGGTTGGGCATCGTTTCGTAAAGCAAAAGGTCACGAGTTCGATTCCCGGCCAGGGCGCATGCCTAGGTTGTGGGTTCAGTCCCCAGTCAGGGCACAAGTGCGAGAGGCAATGGATCAATGTTTCTCTCTCACATGAATGTTTCTCTTCCTCTCTTTCCCTCTCTCTAAAAATATATAAATAAAATATTTTTTAAAAAAGATTGTAAGAGAAACTAATTATGTTGAAATACAATTATTAGTCTATTAAATAAAAAATATTTGCAATATACAAAAGATGTGCTTTCTTTGTGAACATCTTATATTCAGATCTAGATGCAGCTCTAATAACTACCATAATTTCAAAGTTGTGACAAGCACAACATTACTCTGAAATATCTGCCGTAACTGAATGTGATATGAAAATCCCTGTGATGTCTGCTGGTAACAAAGCCCCAAGTGGCTTGTTGCCAATATTCATAATGGAAGGAAATGTTACGTTTTACTTATAGGTTAATAAAAATAAAGAGGCAACATTTTCCCCCAAAGTTCACATGTCACTCTTCCTGAATTCTATCTGTGGATTCCTTGGGGATCTGTGGAACCCCAGTTGAAAACCCCTTCCCTGGGAGAGTACAGAACAGGACATGGGGCCCCTGGGTGACCTGTGGGCTGGACTTCAAAGCTTCCAGAACACTCTCCCTCAGATGAAGAGGAAATAAACTCTTCTACGCTTTAAGCCGCCATATATCTGGTTTCTTTACCCTAGTCACACAAATACCCAGTGTCAGCCCCTCCACAGAATCTTTGGCCCTCTTGGGCACAGCACTCATCTCTCTCATAGCACTTGGCGTGCCACCCATGAGCGTACGCAGCCTTTTGGGGGCAATGGTCCACCTCCAGTCCACCCCCGACACTAGACTGAGAGCTCCCAAGGGTAAGAGCACCCCTAGCACCTAGCACCTCGGAAAGGGGCGTGGTGAAGGCCTGTCCAAAGAATGAACGAGCTCATATTTCCATATCCCTGCAATGGCACAGGTGCAGCTCTGAGCGCTCTCACACGGCACGCTGACCATGTGGGTTCTATTATTATCCACACCCCCACCCCGAGACCGACGAGGACACAGAGGCACCCAGAGGCTAACTGACCTTGCCTGGGGTCACAGGTTAGTAAGGAGAGCGCCGTGAGCCAGGGCAGCGGGACCTGGAGCTGTGCGCTGGGCCTCTGGCTCGCCTGAACGGATGACAGCAGCCCGAGACCGCCTACCTTGATGATGATCTTCTCCCGCAACTGGCTGGGCGAGGGCAGCTGGTCGGCACTGGCCTCCGTGGGCTTCATCAGCAGCAGGTCGCCAAACACCTCCTTAAACACTCTGGCCATGTAGCGCTGCTGTTCCACGCCGCAGTGCTCCTCGATGGACAGGATCACAGGGAAGCTGCGGGGGGCAGGGGCAAGGAGGCAGGCCCTCCATCTGAGCCTGCCTGGCAGAGCGGCAGCGGGCCCCAACTGTGCCAGCCCGGCAGAGGGGCAGGTGGGCTCAGCAAGGGGGAGCAGAGGTCCCCGAACTGCCACAAGGTTTCCCGGTGCCAGCCTCCTCCAGGCTCTGGACCAAGTCAGTGACTTGTGCTCTTGGCCTGTAGGGGGCGCCATCATTCAGCCAAGGACTTGGCAGTGACTTTGGTCAAAATGAAAGAAGCCCGGACTGGTATGTTTGTGTCTTTGTGGGTGTCTGCGTGTGGGGTAGGGAGGGTTGTCTGTCTGCTCAAACTCAGCTGCCTTTCCCTTAAAAGTGAACCACCTGGAAATCAAACAACTGACCTCGAGGTGACAAAGGCATGGTCTTTGATGGCCTGCACAACATCATCAAACTTGATCTTGGTGGTCCGTGTCCAGCCATGGTAGATGATGGGCTTCCCGTCGGGCCCGTCCCAGCAGTCCACTGTGGGGAGAAACGTGAGCCTCACCACCTGTCCGCCACCCACCGCCTCACAAGTCCATGGATGGCAGACACGTGCCTGGCCGGTTACAAGATGAGTCCTGACCCCCATGCCGACTCAGTTACTAGAACATGGGGGACAAACCTAATAATTACACTTAGGAGCCACCAACATGAGGACGGGTGTTACCGGTGCTGTTGTAGGAAGATTTTAGTTGTTTAAATAAAGCTCCCTTTGTAATTCAATACATTTTTCCAAAAGAAACTATTTTAAATGTTTCTCTTCTAAAAAGATATGTACGTTGTGTTTTATTTTCTGATCTTACTTGTCTAAACCTTGGCATGCTTTTTCTGCTAGTGGAAATAATATGTAGCAATATGAAAATTTATTCTTAAAGGTTCATAGTAAAACATTCAGACAGAACTGGATTATGTAGAAGGTGAACATCCCCTATATTTTCGTCTCCAGAGGTAATAGGAGCTGACAGCGTCAAACTTAATTTTTTCACATTTGCTCTTTCCTGAGCAGGGAAAAAAAGTATAAATAGGTAATACTGTGTAGGAATAAGCGCTATTAAAGTTTGATACCATGATAAAAAAAATTTTTAATAATATTGGAGCCTAAATCAGTGGTTTGTGCCTTTTCCCAGCCTAGCACACCTATGAGCCTCTGGAGGTTGAGTCAGGCCAGGGAGTAAGAGGTAAGGAGAAGGGAGGAAGCGGCTGGGCCCTGGGCATGTCCAGGTGGCAGGAATCACCTGTATGGGGGAGTCTGTGAGCGACTGTGATCAGGATGGCATCCAGAGCTGGGCCAGCTGCTAAAACTTGAAGGGCATTTATTTGCCTTCCTCTACAAAAAGCCCTGAAGGAAATCGAGGGAGGACAGAAGGACAGGAAAGCCGTCTTCGCTGCCGGCCTCCCAGGCCTTCCGTTGTATCAGAACACTACCCAGATGGGGTTTGGGCTCCAACCCGTCCAGCCTCAACACCACTCCTTGTGGTGGGCACAATTTTCTTCTAGGGAGAGGTCCCTGCCACCGATGACCATATCCCTTACCCCAGATGCTATGAGCACCGGTTTCTCCCTTGGCCTGTCCCCCCAAATCCCACCCCCGACTATCCACCTTTAAAACAAAAAAAGCATCAAGCTGCAGGTGGCAGGGGCCGGCCAGCTCAGGAAGGGGGGCAGGCCCTCCATCTTTGCCTGCCTGCCAGAGCAACTGGGGACCCCATCTGTGCCTGCCCAGCAGCGGGGAAGGGGAGCTCAGCAAGGGGGAGCAGAGGTCGCTGAACAGCCAATGGTTTCCCTGCCCCAGCCTCCTCCAAGGCTGTGGAGCCAGAAGAGTGACTTGTGACCTTGGCCCGTAGGGGGCGCAAACACTCAGCTGAGGACTTGGCAGTGACAATTAGCCTCAGTCAGAAGTAGGCGTTATCTCCACCAGGAAAAGGCTACTCACACTCAATGCAGCGACAGCCCATGCGCAGACAGCGGATATATGCCTCCGTGGATGACTCACTCCGCAGCTGGTCACCTGTGAGGTACCTGAAGGAGAGAAGGTGGGTCTGCACCTCAGGGTGTCTTTGGGGAACTTCTCAGCCCAAGCCCCCAAAGCCTGAGTTCTCTTCCTGTCTAGGAAGGCCCACAGTTAGGATCTGGGCCAGAAACTTGCCATCATGTGGCCACGCCTTAGACTCAGGCCACAGTCACAGGATGTGAACAGTAACCACGTTGGTAATCCACGTGGAGGGTTGAGACCATGTGTTTTTTTGAGAACTGGGTCAAAGGGTGTCAGGAGTGAGATTTACAGCATATGATAAATTAACGGTTCTCCCCTGGCCGCCCACCGGCCCTGGGTCTAAACAGGGCAGAGATGGGCCAACATTTTGATATCAGAGAGTCAGGCATTGAAAAGGTGATCAACAGCTATTGGTGGAACTTACATCCATCAGACATAAAAATATGTATCTTTATGCACTCTCCTCCTTATCGTGTTCCCTTTTTAAGAGTTTAAGTTCTTTGTCTTCTGGGTGTGGTAACATTCACGGTTCTAAGACACAAACTCTTACACCAATGGACGCAGTGGGGAAGAGAGAACCATGAAATCAGTTTGTACTGTCCAAAATGCCTGCAGATAAGCTCAGGGCCTGGCCAGCTCCTGCCTGGAATGACACTTGGGGAAGCACCGATCTGCAAGTCTCGGATGCCAAGGCCTTCAGCCTCTCACCGTGTAAAGCAGGCTAAACACTGGGACTTAAGTGCAACACCATTTCTCTCTTCCAGCCTATTCTCTCTTTTGCAATCAGGGTAATCTTCCAAAGATGTAAATTTGAGCATGTTTCTCTCTGGCGTAAAAGCCAACAGAGGCTCCCATTGCCCCTGCTGCCACTTAAAGATTCCACTTGAGCTGACCCCGCCGGCCTCCCTTCCTGCCACACAATACCCCCCAACCCCGATTCTACAGTCTAGTTTTAACAGACCCCTCTCAGTTCCTCCCGACCCTGGAGCTTTGCACATGCTGCCCCCCTGTCTAAAACCCTCTTTCTCACTTCACCACCTGTTCTCTCATCAACTCCTGTCCTTTGTTAAGAGTGAAAGGAGGTCTTTTCCCCTCCAAGCACATGAGAACAGTGTTGTTCTGTCCTGTCCTGTTTACTTCTATACCCCCGGTATCCAGCAAGCACAGGATAGACAGTAAATATCAGTTCGATGACTAATTCTATTGCTTTGTTGTGGCTACTACGAGATGCCCAAACTGAAAACACCAGCTTCAATGACTGACTTTTTAGGGCCACAGAAAAAGGATGATCCTTGTAATGCCAACCGGGAAAGAGAGGTACGTTCCTCCACGCCTTCCAAAAGCGTTCGTATGTTCCCGTCTGAGCAGTGCGGCCCTGCACTCTGTCCGCTCCCCACACACTTTGCCAAAGCAGCGCACTGGAATGCCCGCCATATCACCCGTCACCTGCGACCTATCCCAGGCTGGTGGCAAAACTCACGTGTTATGTGATGAGGAGATCCAGTAATGGGACAAGGGGTTGTTCATGTCCTGCATGTCCACCACGTCATACTTCTCATCCCAAATGCTGTTCTCCCGTGAAAACAGGTATGTGAGGAACTAGGTGGGGTCACACACACAGAGACAGGTCACCACGATGAAGGCAAGGATGGATGAGATCTGGTTCTTTCTGGCCTGTGCCAGCCCAGGGAAATGGCAGCTCAGGTACATTAGTTCCGCAGACGGTCTCCAGGCCGCCCTGATCCAAGTTTCCATGCAGAAACTCGGGCAGCCACAGGCTGTACTGACACGCGTTTCACTGGCAAGATTTTCCTTTCTAATGTGTATCCTAAAATATTTCTTACTACAAGAATATACGCTTCCCACATATAATCAGTTTTAAGCTATAATAATGCCATAAGCATGTGTGAACCTATCAACTTGATAAACAGAACATTAACAGTATCATAGCATTTAGAAGGCAGGAAATTTAATATCCCAATTGTTGATTCCTTTAAAAAAAAAAATTGAAGACTGAGTGACACTGGGCTAACACTCTGCTTTCCGGGAGCGACATTCCAAGTTCCCAGTTCTCCCTCAGTCGTACCTCCCCTGCGGCCTCACTCAGGGCCAAGTGCACCCCTTACATTACAGCAGCTCACAGAAACCCCCAAAACCTTTGAATCTGGTGTGCCCACCATGCTCTCGCAGGCAGCAAACGCCCTCTAGGGGCAAAAGCAAGAAGCGCACTCAGGGAACAAAGTCTACAGACAGGACCAGTGGAAAGCTGGAAGAAAACCAGCCCTTGCCACAAGCAGCCCACTCACCTCATCGACAAACAAGAAGGGCTCCGCAGTTTCCCTCATCGTGTCATCGATAAACTTTGTCATCCTCTTGCGGACTTTGTTCAGATCCTGAGCCCAATGTTCCTTAGAATGACAAAGAGAACAAGACATCACCAAAAAGAGGACTCTGGTAAGAAAAATTATGTCAGACCATCAGGGTGACTTGGTCCCTGGGCAAGGCACATACCCCCTCTACACCTCCTCAACCACAGCATGGGAGTAATAATATCCATGCACAGAGTTTCTGTGAGAACACCTAATATAAAGCAACTTCATTGTTTTCCTCTCCAAACCCTACAACCCCAAGTATCCATCAGGCAAAGGGAGAAAAGAGGACCCATAGATTCAACTTTGACTAATGCTTTCTGGGTTCCAAGTATTCTAAAGCTTCTATCTGTAAGAATAATAAATGCAAATGTGCAAGCTGATGTGTGGGTGTGGTTGGATGGGAAGAGTCAGACCAGGATGTATGAAAGTTGCCTACAGACAGACACAAATGAGGTGGTGGAGAAACGGCCTCCCTGGCACGTGGTTACGTATCAACAATGAGACTTGTTGTTGATTCTTGCAAATCAACTTAGATAAGGGACACAAAATAGCCAGGAGACTAGGGAACAGCCAGTTCATTTGAATACAGAAGTGTTACAATCTCTGAATTCTAGAACATGAAACTCATGTAGGACACTTCATGCAAAGGCCTTGCCAGGCGTTGATGTCCCCAAAAGACCAGAAGCTTCCTCCTTCCTTCTACAAAGCTTTCTTGTAAAAAGCACAGGCACTTAGCTGACATAGCCTGAATCTTGATGACTGTCAATAAGAGATCTTCTGCCTGCCCTGGCCAGTGTGGCTCAATTGGTTGGAGCATCATCCCCTAGACCAAAAGGTCGCAGGTCCCGGTCAGAGCACATACCTAGGTTGCAGGTTCCATTCCTAGTCAGGGTGCTTACAAGAAGGCAACCAATCGATGTTTCTCTTTCTCTCAGGGAAGGATTAAAAAAAGAGAGAGAAATCTTCTCCCTGAAGGAGTTTAAAATACAATATGGGGGTGAAAAAAATTAATGTACTTGGTGTGGGGTATTGTGCGAGAAGTCTATTATTAGTGAAAATAAAAATAACAGTGAAAGGAGTAAGTGGGGATGGCAGTCACAGCTGGGCACAGACCACACCAGGCTCTGTGCTAAATCTCCTGCGGTGGCTGATTGTGAACCCACACAACCCAGCAGGTACAGACTATTTTCCTCGTTATGTAAATGGGGAAACTGAGGTGTCAAGCCATTAAGTAACTTGACCCAACAATGAGCTTGAGACCAACTCAGGCACATTGGTTTTAAGGTCTTCCTCTTAACCCCCTTTCTACAGTGAGACCTATCCCTCCTGAGCCTGGGTTTCATTTCTATTGAAATTGCTGCATTTCTATTGTTTTAGGATAAGTTCCTAGAAGGGCAATTATTTAGTCAAAGTATATACCCTTTATTCAAAGTTTTTATTCTAATTTCATATTGCCCAGTGCTTTCTTGGAAAACCTGTACTAATTTGCACACCAAGTGCTACAGTGATCACTGCACATATGAGCATCCATCACACCAAACGAATATCCTAGCCGACTGGCTCCACTTCATGCCATCCCCTCACAGAGCACTGCGCACATGGGGCATTACGAGTCAGCCAGGCTGTCACACAGACGCTCATGGGCTGTCTCACGTGTGGAGAGCGTCCGCACTTTGCTCCTGGTCCATATCCCTGCTCTGAGGGCAGCCCAACAAAGGGGCTGGGGCAGTGGGGGTGAGTTGGCCATAAAATTAAGCAGCACTAGGTGGTGAATTCTGGATATAGGGCCACTTGTCCCCAGGCAGCTAGCCACGTAACTGCTGACAAGGAGAAAATTCTGAGATGCCCTAAATTAAATTACCACAGACTAGTGTGTGGAAGGAGGGGACAAGAGAGATTTATCAGTTAACTGCAGGGTGAAACCAACAGAAGATGGCTTGCACTCCTTAGTGTATGTCGAAACCCTGGATTACCTTCCAGGGGGCTATTTCCACAACGATCTAAAGAGGACAGCCAGGTGCCACTGGCCGCCAAGTGCCTCTGCTTCTTGCTTACAAATGAGCTGTCCGGACTGCTGCCCACCGCCAATCCAAAGGAGCACATGCCTCTTCCTTTCGGACTCTGCCCGATCCCAGGACAAGCCCGCTTCACCTTCTCCCACCCCCTTCATCTGCAACCAATGGAAATTCTCTCAAAGCGACTTAGATCTCTCTTCCCCACACTGTTTCCATAGACGAGCTTGTCAGCTCCAGGACCGCGGACGTTTGTCCCCATCGGCCCTGCTGCTGGTGGTGCAGACTGTGTGCTCGAGGACATGGTCTTTTTCTGACCAGCATTTGGCTCAATAAACCCTTTCTTTCAGAAAAGCTTTTGGCTATGGATTTTTTTTTTCTGGTTTAATATTTCAATAGCTCCCTACTAAGGCAAGTAATCCAGTGCAAGGAAGAGTATGGCAAAATAAAGAAACCATACGCCTCTCTCTTGGCTTCACTGTATTGGCAGGTCAGTACCACGTGTGCAGTTGTGCCAAATAGAACTAATTTCTCCCCTTCATTTTATTTCCTCTTGGTGGTGGCTCAGGCTGAGCAAACACTCCTTCTCTTGACCACTCACACTTAACCCGCACATGGAGAAAGCATGACACCTCAATGGCTTCAGTCACCGTCCACCGCGTTACAGGGGCTACCACCATTGCCTGGGCCCTCCGGGGTGGCTGCCCTGTGCGGAGTGCGTGCTGTGTGTCTGTCCATTGCTTCCTCTATAATCAAAGAGATCTGAACGTGGGCTGTGCATTGGATGACATAAAGAAATTAGTGTTCAGTATGCAAGGTATGAGAAGGGGGTTAGAATGATTTTTTTTTTTTTAAGAAAAAGAAGTCCATTTCATAAGAGGCATGCTGACTATTTACAAAGGAGATGATGATACATTGTCTTAATGATACATTGCATTTTACTTTAATATTCCAGCAAAGAAATGAAGAAGGGGAAAAGGGAGGGGAGACACAGGAGTGTGAGATGGAGGATGAGGTGTAATAAAATTGGCAAATGCTCATAATTTTTAAATTGGAGTGATGGGCACATGGTGGTTCGATGCCAACCTGGCTACTTCTGTGCATGTTTAAAACATTCTGAAATGCAAAGATTTTTAAAATATAAATTAACTGAATATTGTTATGAACCTAAAACTGCTCTAAAAAAGGTCTATTAAACAAAAAAACTAAAGAGAGAAAATGTAAACTAGACTCCAGTGATATAAATAAAACACTGAAACAGATATGTAACTATGCATATAGATGCATGCACATATACACAAAGCTCAATGCAATACTTCTGAGGGGTGGGACTCTCATCCCCCTTTAAAGAGAAAACTAGGGTAGAGAAAGGTCAAACTACCTGCCCGAGGTCACATAACTAGTGAGAGGATCTCAGCTGTATCTCCGTCTAACTTTCTCAACTGGGCACTATTATTAACGCTTGGGGTAGAGTAATTCCTTGCTGTGGGAGGGCCGACCTGTGCATTTTGGGATGCTGACCCACCTCTCTGGTCTGTGCCTACGACATGCCATCAGCACCCCCAGCTGGGGCAACCAAAACCGTCTCCAGATACTGCCCCGGGAGGCAGAACCGCCAGCGGAAAACCACTGCCGACACAAAACTTCGACTCTGCTGCCAGCTTGAAGCCTGTAGGCGAACACTCTAGGAGACTTCTCACACGTCATCTATTTAAGGACAATTGTGCTACTATATCCCCCCAGAGGACCTAGGCTCGCCGCCTTAGTCACATCCTCCATCAGACAGAGGTGGCTTCCTGAGGAAGTGACACCTGAGCTGAGCCAGGAGAAGCAGCAGAAGCCAGCCAGGTGAGGATATCCTGCCTGGAGGGTGTCACCCTGCCAGCCTGCCTGCCTTGGAGAACTCTCACTCTTGCCCCTTCCTTAATCTGTGCCTTGACAAAGGGCTAACATGAGGCCGTTCTCATTCCAGAGTCTGTGACGGCAAAGTGGCACTGGTCAGGGAGACGACCGCTGTTTCACGACTACAGGTGGCTCGGTGAAGGCAGGTGGTGAGGAGATGAGAAACCATCCAGGAAGCTCCTGGCATCTCCCCCGCCCACCCGTCTGTTCTCTCACCTGCTGTTCATGTAAGAGAAACCGCTGGAAGTCGTGCAGGTGAACAGCAGAGGCGTCCGGCCGGTCAGTGTTGCTGCCCTCGGGGAAAGAAGGGTATTTAGAAAGGCACACAATTCGCTTGTCAAGAGGCCATTCCCCCCAGTGGACACCTTGCCAGGACCCTCCTCAGTGCCAGGAGCAGGCTTGTCCATGGGAAGACAAAGGTGACCTAGATGACACTCCTGACCGACGATTCAAAGAGGACACAGGAACCCCGAGGGCAGGCCAGTTCAGCTGCTCTGAGGCCGTTCCCGCGCCGAGGAAGGGGAGGGAGAGCGCGGGCGTGCGTGTGCACAGCAAACGCTGGGGACGCTGGCATGGGCGGCATTCGGGGCGGCGGGGGAAGTGACTGGGGCCCCATCCAAGTGTCTCCTTAGAGGCCACCATCCAGAGTTTCTTGAGCCGCCGACAGCTCTGAAGCAGGAGTGGTGCCAGACAAAGCCCCCAGACTCTGGGTGGATGGGGACAATCAGCAGGAACATGCGAGACTTGGGCCGTGGAGCCAGCAGAGGCCTGCTGTTGGGAGAATTTTCCATGTGACACGAGGGAGCACTTCACCCTAAATAAAGGGAGACTCCACCTCGACCAGCAGCTTGCGGACGGATGGCCTTGGAGAGAGGACGTTCATGGCCATCAGGAAACCAGGGCCTCACTGGACAGGCACAGGCAGCCCTGGATCCTACAGAAAGAGCGCTCTGCAGAACAGAGCTGTCCAGGGAAATTGTACTTGTCCCCGAGCCACTGCCAGTGGGGTGCGGGTGGGACTTTCTAAAATATAGGAGATAAAACATGCTTTAAACTTTCTTTCTTTGCTAACCACTCAGGGTTTCCCAAAAGTCTACGGTCTTCAATTATGCGTGTATTTCTGACCTTCTTTGCTAACCACCCTCCTAAGTTTGCTTCATATCTTTTCATTAATTCACTAATATTCTCATTAAAATACCATGTAAACATCAGATTCGGGTTTTTGTATACACCCTGAAGGGTTGAGGTTTCTCGTTTAGAAAGTGACAGAGGGAATAATGGCTGGAGTGTCCGCATCGATGAGGGCTAGTCCTGGAAAGCTGGCCCAGGTCGCTGTGCCGCAAACCATGGTCTAGGGGCTATTAACTCCGCAGAAAACCTTTCTCTCGGGCAGTAAGGCTCAGGAAACACAGGGTACTTTATAAACCCCCTACTCGGGGAATCGGTAGCCCTGACAAGTAAAGGGCCTGACAAGTCCTGCAGCACTTACTTTTTAATAATATCGTTATTATTATACATGGGTCTTTGCCACAAACCATGTGAAGCACTTATAACTTTGACTTATTTTAATTCAGTTAAACCTGCTTGACCAGCCATTTATACCAGCTTAAACCTGCTTGACCACTAACGTTGCTTTAATTTTTGTAGAAAACCTCTTCATCAGTCATGTTCTACAAAGCGCACTGCAGGAAAGGAGGCCCTGAAGCATGCCGGCTTCTCTACAGCAACTTCTGGGCCACCCTCCCAACACGCCACAAACTCTGCTGCCACTGCTCGTGCTTATCCACGCCACAGGGGCGGCACGGCCAGTCCCTGCGCAGGAGGACCCCTGCCCTTCCCCGCGCCCGCGCCCGCGCCCACCCCCAGAGGCGGCCCTCCCAGGGCCGGCCAGCTGCACTCTGCGCCGTAACCGACATGCCCACCCTGAGCAACAGTAGCCCAGAGGCGGTGCCTCACCCCAGGATGAACACAGAGGAGTCTTTTTTGAATTCATCAAGAATCTGCAATAGAAAAACAGACGGAAAACATGCACAAAATAAGAACATGAGACAAGTCAAGCCACTTAATGCAAATGAACAGATTTTGGGGGTTAATAATTTAACACTGTAATTTGTGTGACTTATTAATGCAAATAGATTTTTTTCTCTTACATTATCTTTGTAATTCGTGTGACTTGTAAGTATTCAAATATAACCAAAACTTATGAAGCAAAAGGCAGAAGTCTTCCTTATCTCTTTCATAATCTTATTCCTGAAAATCTATCACTCTTAATAATTTAACAGGTTTCCTTCTAGGGTTTATTTTATGGACCTTAGTGTAATTACATCTTATCATAATATATTACATCATGTCTCCCAACCTGTTTGCTGCCTTTTCAAGTTTTATAGTATTATTCTACAACCTTGAATAATCCTGCCTCATTACTTTGAAAACCCACATTGTATTCCATAACATGCATATCGCTATTTTCTGCTATTATATCCAGTATTATAAAGAGGGTCCTTGTTATATCCTTACCCACCCATGGCAGTACTTCCGTTGGGTACATTCCTAGCTGGGAAAGCACCTGGACATGGGGTGTGCACATGAACTTCAGCAGATTCCATCAACCAGCTCTCCAAACAACTGTCCCAACCAGCACCCGCACCAGTGAACACAGAAACTTTCCTATATCCTCACTGCTACATGTCAAGTCCTGAATATTTCAGAGCATTAAATTAAAGTATTTAAGGGAAGACTGATAGAAGATCACATGAGAAGAGGGAAGTGGGTAAGAGCACGGATGAAATAAGATGGCCACTAGCTGACTGGTCATTGCTGAAGCTGGCTGATGGCTACATGAGGCTCTGCGATGCTACTATCTCTGCTTGTATACATTTGAGATTTTCTCAATACCAAAGTTTAAAAAATTACAATCAGTTGACGGGACACTGAAGGTGGGCGAAGGAGAACTCAAACCCTAGCTGCGGCTCACCGGTGAGCAACCTCCAGCAAGGACCTGCTCAGACCCTCAGTTTGTTCATCTGTAAAACGGGGATAATAACAGTGCCCCTTGCACAGGGTTGTAAGAAGAAGTAAATATTAAATGCACATAAAACACCCAGCACAGCACCCAGCATAGAGTTCTCACTTAGAAAATGCTGGCTATGATCTGCGTACATAATATTGTTACTACAGCCTGGAGAAAGGTACACGCCCTCGCCAGGGGGCACACATGGAATTACATTTCTTATCTTCCTGCTGCCGCCTAACTTTTAAAAGCTCTGAAGCTTGAAAGCAGCAGCATAAGCAGGTAGTTAGATACAAAGAGGAACTGAAAACCTCAAATTGAAAACCTACAGCTATTGATGAGTAGGAACCCATCCCTGGATTTAGGTCTGGGGGTCATCAATCACCATAAATAGCCCAGTCTCCCCAAGGAGCCCAAGAAATCCAGCTGAGCCCCTAACAGCACACGACTAATACTCTCCTGTGTTCTGCTCCCCAGGAGAGCTCAGGAGGTAAATCACACACTAACAGTTAGGAGAGGGGCATTTACCTACCGCAAGGGCAGTGCTGTTTCTCAAGCCAGCCAGTAACTATCTACAGAGCTTGGGGCTTTGTTATTCAAATTCCAAGTCACTAAATTAATATTGTAGGTGCAGTATCTGGGGGTAGGGAGGAGATCAGAGGTTGCCAACCCAAAAAGTCTTTAGGGCCTGGTAGGCAATGTAAGTTAGCAGAAAGCTGGGTGTGAGCGAGGGCCGGGCAAACCAGGAATGCCACCTCCTTTCTGCTCAGACGTCACCACGGGCAACGCAGGACCCATAAATAGGCAGGTCTCAATTTTTTTCAAGAGAAGCTAAAAAAATCTGGGTCTTAGTAGGAAATTTCCAACTTTTAAATTTAGGCAGTTCATTAAAGAAAAAAGCCATTTAAAACCATTAAGCCAAGTACAACCGAATGCAGGCCCAATGTGGCATTCTGATCATTAAGCACAACCTCGGGTACAGACGTCTTTTCCCCAAAAATGGACAATGCAGGGTATCTCTAGGGGATCTGGAGATTCTGCGCATTCTGACTCAAATTTCTTTCTCTCCGTTGTCCCTCTCAAACACATATACATTAGCCTTAAAACGAACCATGCTGAAAAGTGCAGGATGAACTATATCTTACATGGAATTTTATCACAATGGAGATTATCAATGGGTTAACCTATCTGCTGGCATGTGAAATCACTTTTTTGCAAATCTTATTCTCAAGCTTTGCCTGCCATCTGTTGGATGAGAGAGTGTCTTGAAATTTAAAGGCAACTGATCATAAAAACTGTTACTTGCAACCACTCATCTTGAGTGAATCAAGTTTTTATCAATCCCGGTCTATTGCATCAAACAGCAATTGTCATTATTTTCTATTTTATAGGTACCCGGCCATCAAAACATTTTCATCGTTCTCAAGAATTGACTATAAATAAAAGTTACAGATTTTAACCTAAAAAAGAGTTTTGATCAGTTTCTGTGCAGTGGATTTATTTTTATTAAGGTTCCATATTTTAAAAGGGGAGGGGAGTATATAGTTTTAAAAGTTTTATAACTAATAACCCAATTTAATACCTTCATTTTATAGAGGAGGCTGAGTGAGGAGGAAAAAGGCAGCTTTCCCCAAAATCACTTGGTCATTAGAGGACAAGTTGGGGCTAGAATCCAGGTCTTTCAACTCCCGATGCCTACAACCTTTCTATTGTATTTGGCAAACAAGAACTAATTATTATATATGTGAAAAAATGAACACACTGCAATGCAGTTTTTTACTCTATAAAATAATGTATTTCTGCCCACTCTAGGCAGACAGGAAATGCTTCGCCCACTTCTCTACCTCCTTCTCTGCCTCGGAGACATCCAAAATCACGTGGTCATCGGTCACCCATCAAGAGGCTTCGCCCTGCGGCCAGCCTGCTGGCCTGCACGTAGAAGGCAATTATAACTGTCTTCCAGCACTTCACACTCATACCTAAAAATGCCTTCACTCCTAACTTCCAATCCCTCACTCAGCCATCCCCAGAGCCCAGTGGGGCAGGCATCACCGCCCGTTACACAGATGAGAACACTGAGGCTGGGAGTGGTCAGTGGCTGGCCCAAGATCACACAGCTGATGGGAAGAACGAGATAATCCACCTGACTCCAAGTCCCGCCTACTCTCTGCCCCCTGTCAGCTCTGCTGTGGGCCCACCTTTGCAGCCTGCAAAGCCTTTTGCCAACAGTAACAGCAGCAGCTCCTGTTTGTGGTGTGCACGCCACCCAGGAGGCACTATGCTCCGAGCAGGGTACTGAATGCCCCACTTTATAAACTGTATAATCTATGGGACTTTTTTTTATTGCAAAAGAAATGGACCAGCTTGGACCCAGTCAAAGAAAACTGAGGTGTGCAAAGAAAAATGTAATTATTCCTCCTGTTCATCTTCTCAAAATCCTCCAGGGCAAAATCAATATTAAATGTGAGGTGTGTATTTTTCCATACTTTCTCATTGTTCATAAAAACACACACAAATGATATATAGGATGATGACTGTACTCTGTTTTGTTTTTATAAAAAATCGGACCAGCTCCTTGCATGAATCTGCTGCTGGCTTTCCTAACAAAATAGCAGGAGTATCCTCCCACATCAACAGAAACACAACCGACTCAGAATTCTTCAGCAGCAGCATGATGCTGCGGAGTACGGCTGGACCATAATTCACCCGGCTCTTCCTGCACTGAGAGGTGCTCAGGTGGTGCCCAGGGACTTTGCCCGCATATATAATGCTGCAATAAACAATCTAACGACACATTCTTAGGTCCCAGTGCTTTCATTTCTTTAAAACAGAGTCTGCAAAATGCTACTGTCGGGCCAAAATGTATTTTAAATTTAAAATAGCATATTATCTAAAAACTCAATTTTCGTTTAATTCAGTTTTAAAATAGCATATTATCTTAAAAAATATATTCCCATAAAAATGAATAAAAGTATAAAAAGTAGGCACATGCACATAATCCTTTAACCCAGAGATGGTTACTATTAATAATTTGATAAATTTCCTCCCAGAATGAGACTGTACAGTAGAGGTGGTTGAACTTTTTTATTTTAAGAGACCTAGATTAAATTCCGATCAGACCTACAGCCATTCACGTTCCCACCAGGAAGGTGGGCGAGCCCCGTCCCCCACGTCCCCGCCACAGCACCCTCACGTTTGACACTTTCGCCAGCCTGCCAGATGAAAACGGCATGTCACTGCCATCCCCGCTTCACATTTCTGTGACTAGAAAGGAGACTTCTCTGGTTTTCTTAGGAACGTGCTGGACTTTGAGACACAGGGGAAATAAAAACATCATTCAATCATTTGCTCAAGAATCACCTTACCGATTTTTGCTGTTCAAACATAAGTTTTTTATAGAAGAGATGGAACTGTTCAAAGCTGAGTTCATCTTTGTGCGCGCCTATTTCCTGTAAATATAAAAAAAAAGTGACCACACGATTTTTGGTGTCCACCACAAGAATGCCTCCTCCCTTTTACAGAAATAGAATGCCTTTTCTATAACACTGGCTAAAATCAATCCAGCATTCCTCTGAACCCAAACTGTCCACAAGTTTCCTAATTTACCTGCCGGGAGAACATACCCAACAGGAAATCCACCAGGTAAAAACTCTGCCCTTGACCCCCCAAAAAGAAGAGTCTCAACCAGAATTCCAAGAACCATAATGAGAACTCCTCCTTTGGGGGTATCAAAGACACTTTCAAATCTAGACATATTTATAGGGTATGTACATATAGGCCATTTTTCAAAGCATAAGAAAACAAACCAAGCTTTTATATTAGACAGAACTCAACTCCAGTCAAGGCTTGTCCTCTGATTTGCTTAATGGCTTTGCGCAATTTATGTGACCCTTTGAGGCCCTCAGTTTCTTCATATGTAAAATGGGGAGAACCACCATTACCCTCCCCCAACACCCCTGAAACCAAACTACATAACATCAAGGTAACATCAGCTCAGTAAAGGCTTGATAGAGAACAAAATTCCAATTAAGTGCTAATCAATGGTGAATGCTTCCATCTCTCTTCTCTTCTTTCAACCCCCACCCTTCTCTGTTTTTGCCTGTTTGAATTAGAATGCTGAGGGCAAGGCAAAAGATGGCTTGATAAACCATGAGTGGGTGAACTCTTCCTGGTGCTCACTGGGACAACAGTGACTGAGCTTTTGCAGCTGAGGAATCCTGTGACTGGGGCTGCCATTGACAGGCCACGAATCCTCCAACTAGGGTTCCTGGGTTGCAGTGTTGTTGGGTTCCTTGACAAGAGCAGGTATCTCTCTGGGGCCAGCAAGGAGCTTCTACATAGCCTCCATCCTTACATCATTCAGAAAAACCCCACCTGACCTACTCTACCCTCCCTCTCGTGGAGTGACTTTACCTGCCCCTGATCTACCAACAGCTTAATTACACAAGAACCTAAATTAAGTGATGGGTAGAAGGAGGGCTGGGTGGGAGGAGGGCTGGGTGGGGGATGGATGTGGGGAAGGAGGGGTGAGTAGATGGAGACATGGGTGGGTAGGAAGACTGACAGGTGGGAAGTGAGGAGAAGAGCCAACTCTGACAACTACACTATCAGGACTTGCTGGCAAAATGCCACATCCCTGGCAAGCCTACATGAGAAATCCTTCAAAACATGTTCCAAAACAAACACATTTGTTCATAATACTAGAAGGAAAATGGGCTGCAGGACGGGGAGGAAAAGGAAAAGTTGGGATGGCGAAAGTGTCCCAAGTCAAGCAGCTCTGCAGGCATAGTCTCTACGGAGGAGGTCCTCTGCTGGGAATGAGACCACGGTCCTAAGATCTTCACACAATTCCCATCTGGACTAAGAAGATGAAGTTGGAGGTGAAGGGCTCTCTTGGGTACCATTCCTCAGAGCTCAGAGGTGCTTAGTGGCTTCACATGAGAGGCACCAGTAGCCCTGGGTTCACAAAACCACCAGGCTGAGCTATGAAACTTACCACAAACTTATCCTTGAGGAACTTGGCACTGCTCACTTTGAAGTTGACGAGGGGCAAGATGGCCTTCAACTCTCGGAGGCTGATGCTGCAAAAGAGAGGAACCCTTGAGGGTTTAAGGGGTTTGAAAGTGCAGGGTTTGGCTTCTCCCATTGGATACCACCTCAGGTGGCCCTGCATAAGAACATCCCGCCAACAGCTGGAACATGAGGAGAGGAGACCTGGGTTCAAGGTCAGGGTGACATCTCGATGTGCAAACTGACCTCCACCCTCTAGGGATGGCCAGAGATGCGGTCATGTAGATGGAACATGGCATTAGGTGACCAGATAACCTCTAAAAGATATGAAATGTCACAAAAGTTCAAACCAAAGAGAGGTCACTGAAAGGCCAGAGAGGAGGAGAGGGAAGGGCCAAGCCTTATTTGAGCATCTACTATGTGCCAGGCTGGCCTGGGTGCTGTCCAGGAAATCATGTTCCCTAACCCCACACTACATTTGACCCGACACAGTGTGCATTATTGACCCGCAGGGTTTGGAACACACAATGTGGGGGAGGTAGTGAAGGGTCACAACTCAAGGTCAGAGCCAGATGGTAGCAGAGCCTTGGTCTGAATCAAAGCCCAAAACCTAGTTGTTTGACCACATCACAGGGACCCTCACAAGAATGTGTCTCCAAGTCTACCTGCAACCACCATACTTGTCTGCCCCTCAAGGAACAGCGTGAATGGGGGGATGGATCTGGTGGTGCATCGGAGGCATGAGATCAGTCCCTTGTGGCTGCAGAGCCATGTCCCACAGAGACAGAAAGAGGGTGGGAGCGAGGGGGCACTGGTGTGGTCAGAGAGAACTGCTCTGTGTTCTAGAAACATCAAATTGGTCAGAGGCTGTGCATGGCCAAGAAAGGAAGCCTGTGCAGGCTGTGGGCAGAAAATGATCCAGTTTCCCAACACTGTCAACTCAGCCTCTGCCAGTCCATCTGGACATTCATTACATTCACCAATTGTCTCTGGACATGACCAAGTTGGACCCCTGGCTACCTCCAGCTTTCTGACCTCTAGTCTAACAGCCTAATGTCAGATACCTTTACCTGCAAGATGCTTCCCTACCCCCTACTACTACCAGCTCGGTCCCAAGGTCTTCCAGGGAGATGCTGAGAGTAACAAAGAGCCTGGTGGGCTGGGAGCGCTGGCTGGGACCCTTTCTGACTCAGTGCCGGGTGTGTGCAGGAAGAGCCTGGCAAGGGTAGGGTGAAGGGAGAGGAGTGGCAGGGGCTGGCGCTGCAAGATGCAGTACGGGAGGCTCTGGCCAAGTGGGTGGCCCAGTGGAGCTCATGGAGAAATACAGAACCTAGGGAGAAGTCAGGGCTCCCTTGGGAACCTAGAACTTCCAGAGAGAGAGACGGGGCCAAGAAGCCTTCGCATCTCCAGAAGTAAAGAGATTGGGGGCCGGGGGCCAGTGCAGCTGCCCGGGGGCCAGTGGAGCAAACTCAGGGCCCAGGGACGTGAGCATCTCAGCACCAGAACATTGAGGCTCAGCTGCTCCAAAGTCCCACCTGATAATGAGCAACTGAGCCCCCAGGTAAAGGTGGGGACCACAGAGCCTCTTTGGGCTCCTGTGCTGCAGCCTCCCCACTCTACTCCCCCTCCCGCCCCTACCTCACTCCCCACTCTGGGTGTACAGATCTGCACTGCACAGCCTGAGTCCAAGCCAGGACAGGCCTCCCGATTCCCCAGCTGCTGGAGGGTAGGGAGCCAGCAGCTCGCAAGCTCACCCCTCTCCCCGCCCAGGGCTTGTTGTCAGATAAAGAGAGTGCCTCAGCCAAGGTCATGCCCAGCATTCAATGACAGGTCAGCCTCAACTCAGGACAGCTCTGCAGGGCCATCCCCGGAGCTCCCCGCGGAGTCGGCTGAGGGTGTGCTCTGCATGGCAGCCCAGTGCCCCTGCTGCCCTCACTTCCACGGGTGCTGACCTCCTCTGCAGTCCTGAATAAGCCTCCTGCACACAAACCCACATCTCAGTCTCTGCTGCCTGGGTGTTTGACCTTTGACAGTGGGTTAGGAACTAGACAATCCCTATAGGGAAGGGTGGCAAAACACAATCCCCCCCCCGCCCCCCCGCCTCCGCCGCACACAGTGAGCCACAGACGGCCCTCCCCTTCCATGGCAGACGTTACTAAACAATCATGAAATCTTCACTTGGCCTGACTTCATCCCAGCTCCTACAACACCTCACCCATGGAAGCCTGTACCAAACCAACAGGTGAGGTTGGCAGCCCCCAGAAATCTGCCTGACACCGTGAGGCTTGACCAATGCGCCTCTACCACCCACCCTGTTTCTCACAACAATAAAGACAATATTAAACACATGCCAGTGTTTGCCAGAGAAGCCAAGCACCATCCAAGCACTTTTCAATACTAACTCACTGGACCCTCACACCAGCCCTAGGAGGTAGAAACTGCTGTCTCTTTCACAGGTTAGGAAACTAAGGCACAGGGGAATTAAGTCATTTGCCCAAACTCATACAACCAGTAAATGTTAGAGCTGAGATTCAAACCTCAGCTCTGCCCAGAACTTTCTACGATGATGTAAATGTTCTAGATTGGGCCGTCCAATGCAGCATTGGACGTGGGGCAGCCAGCCACGCGTGGCTGTGGAGTGCTTGGGATAAGGCCAGTGCAACTAAGAAACTGAAATTTTCACTTTAGCTCATTTTTGCTAATTTAGATTTAAATAGCCACATGTGGCTAGTCGCCCCATGTCAGCCAGTGCAGCTCTAGAAACTTGCTGCTTTAGGCAGAGTCCCTGGACCAGCAGCATCAACGTCAGCTGGGAATCTATCAGAGATGCAAATTCTTGAGCCCCAGCCAGAGTATCTAGTGAAACAGAATGTCTGCAGGGGAGGCTGTGCACACCTGTGGCTAGAGCCCCCCAGGTGGTCCCAAGGTGCTAAAGCCACAAATATTAACCCCATGAAAGCCATCTGCTCTCCTGCTGAAGTGGAAAACTGGACCCACCCACGTGCCTCCCACCTGTAACTCCCATCCCCTTTGCCTCCTGGAGGCCCACTCAGTCTCCCCTCTGTCCCCACCAGGCTGAAGCAGCAAAAGGAAGGCACTGGGCACATGCAGACTCAGTGTTATATGCCAAGGGCAAAGTGGGGGAAGAAATGTCCCCAGCAGGCAGCCTGCTACCAGCCCTTGGGGCTGCTGCCCCTTCAGTAGGACTCACCCCTCTGTAAGCCTCACCCTGAGGAATGCAATTCCAGTGACCCTCATGGAAGGCGCAGGGGCTTCCTCAAGGAGCGTTGCAGCCACAGAGAGTCTCACCGTGTGCACTGACCTTAGAACCCAACTCCCACATAAGTGACAACTAAACTCTAACAACTCATAAAGGGAGGTCTGTGGAAATCTGGCCAAGAGCACACATTCATGTAAGCTAATACATTCATGCATTTGACCCAATCTCCCCAGGCCTGGGAATGTCATAAGAAGAGCTTCCAATACTACAATGTCCTGTGTGCCCAATGTTATGTCTAGGAATAAAAAGGGAGGAGTTTCGTTCATCCAACAAACACTATTAAAACTGAACCAGCCAGATCCCTGACCTCAAGGAGCACTGGCCAACATGAGCAGCAACAACAAGGGAAAGGCTTTAAAAAAGCAGAACACATCCGCCCGGCGGGGGCCTGAGGAGTCAGGACACCAAGGCTGAGAATCCTACAGTGACCCCAAAAGTGCTTCCTATGAGGGTCATATCATAGGTCCATGTTGAACACAACCCTGTGACAATGGGAACATGAAAAACTGGACACAAACTAAATGACAAAGGCAACTTTCCAAGCCAAGTATCAAATTCCCAGTGGTTGAATTATAATGTAAGCACTGACATAATGTTCCTGAAAAGCTACAATGAAATGTCGAAGTTCTTATAGTTGGACAGGAAGTGAAAATAATTTAATCCTTCCCTCCTTTAGTGAGGGATAAACTTGAGTTATTCCTAAAGAATGGAGGGGTGGGTAACTTTACAAAGGAGAAATCTGGAAGATACCACCTTGATCATCCACAGGTGATCAAGGTTGACATCGCCATTGACAAGCCGTGTGGAGAGTCTATTCCTCTTGAGTTTGCATTGAAAGACCTTCACCTGTGTGAGAGTCTTCCCAAATACCCAGCACCTGAGGCTACCCATAACTCCAGTCTAATTATGACCAAAATATCAGACCAACACAAACTGATGACGTTCTACAAAATACATGAGAAACACTCCTAAAAACTGTCAAGGTCATGAAAGACAAGGAAAGATGGAGCAAGTGTCACACACCAGAGATGGCCAAGCGGACAGAACAACTAAGGACAACGTGGGGTCCTGGGCTGGATCCCAGACCAGGAGAAGGACGTTGGTGGGGAATAAAAAAAAGTGAACTCCAAATATACCATGTATGATCTGAAGATCAAGGAGAACTGGGCAAAGGGGGATATGGGAACTCTCTATACTTTTCTCTGGATGTAAAATTATTCCAAAATTTAAAAGTTAATTAAAGAATAGGATATAAGAGCATACATGTAGTTATATTTTAATAAAGAAAAGCAAATAAGGAAAAAAGTAAAAAAAGCTGAGGATGGAAGAAATCTACAAAAAAAAAATTGTAGCCAGAGTTAACAATGCTTACCATTTACTGTAATGTCAAATTTATACAAATTTTTTCTAGTCTTCAGCATTTCCAAAATTTTCTATAATGAACAGGAGTAACTTTCATCATTTAAAAAAAAAAGTCCATGTGCAGCTTCAGACCACACTGAAGCATCACCCAACCACCTTCCCAAGCGACACAATGAGTGGGCAGACTCAGTGGTACCTGAGCCCTGTGCTGAAGTAAGTCCTGCTCTCTGGGGCGGGCCCTTGCATAGCTCATCCTCCTTCATGGTCACAGCCAGCCTTTGCAGCTGATCGATCTGGGGGTAAATCCCTTCTACTATGTGCTGACAGCAATCAAGGCTCAACTACAACAAGAGGACATACATAGCCCACACTGTCGTTGGATGGGGGGAGGTGGGCAGGGCTTGTATACCAGGGGTGTCCAGCCTGGGTGATTTGGGAGGCTGTGCCACTGGACTTAACAGAACACCTACTGCATAAGGCAACTATGCCAAGCCTGGGACATACAGGCTTGATGTAACATACAAGTCTGATTAAGTTCTACCTAATACATAGAAACAAACACAGGGAAGCTGCCAAAGTAAAAAGACAAAGAAATGCCCCAAGTGAAAGAACAAAACTGAACTCCAGAAAAAGAACTAAACAAAGTTGAGACAAACAATGTACTAGATGAAGAGTTTAAAAAACTGCTGAGAACTTAGTGAGAACTTAAACAGCATAAAAAGGACATGAAAACCATAAAGAAGAACTAGTCAGAAATAAAGGATATGCTAACTGAAATGAAGAATAATTTACAAGGAATCAGCAGTACAGTAGATGATGCTGAGAATAAAACTAGTTATTTGGAATATAAGGAAGCAAAAAAAAAACCAAAACACCCACTCAGAAAAGCAAAAAAAAAAAAAAAAAAAATCCAAAGGAAATGAAGATAGTGTAAAAATTCTCTGGGACAACTTCAAGCAAACCAACGATTGTATCATGAGGGTGCTGAAAGGAGAAGAGAACAGGAAATTTAAAACCTATTTGAAAAAGTAATGACAGAAAAGTTCCCTAACCTGGTAAAGGAAATAGACATACAAATCCAGGATGTGCAAAGAGTCCCAAACAAGATGAACCCAAAGAGGACCACACCAAGACATATGGTAATTAAAACAAAAAAGGTTAAAGACAAAGAGAATCTTAAAAGCAGCAAGAGAAAAAGCACTTAGTTACCTACAAGGAGTCTCTCATAAGACTGTCAGATGATTTCTCAACAGAATCTCTGCAGGCCAAAAGGGACTGGTAAGAATTATATAATGTAATAAAAAGTAAGGACCTAAAACCAAGATTACTCTACCTAGCAAAAGATATCTAAATGTAGAATCAATGGGCATATAAAGAACTTCCCAGGCCAAAAAAAAAAAAATCTGAGTGAGTTCCTCACCACCAAACCAGTATTACATATGCTAAAAGGTTGTCTTTAAGAAGAGAAAAAAGATTAAAAATGTGAACAGTAAAATGGAAATAAACATATATATATATATATATATATCAACAACTGAATCTAAAAAACAAAATAAATGAACAAGCAGAGCATAAACAGACTCATAGATACAGAGAATATTTTGACAGTTGCCAGATGGGAGTGGGTTGGGAGCTGGGTGAAAAAAGTAAAGGGATTAAGAAATAAAAATTGGCTGTTATGGAATAGTCAGGGGGGTGTTAAGTACAGCACAGGAAATAGAGTCAATAATATTGTTACTAACAATATTATTATTAATTAATTAATATTGTGACAATGGTGTCAGATGGGTATGAGATTTATTGGGATGATCACTTAGTAAGTTATATAATGTCTAATTCCTGGGGTGTACACCTGAAACTACTGTAATATTCTCTATCAACTGTAATTTAAAAATTAAAAATGATTTAGATTTTAAAAAGATGAAGGCACAAGAAACACAGACACACAACGGAGCTTGAGAAAACTTAGAGAACATCTTAAACTACCAACCAACGAATAATAGGAAGAGTGCAGAGAGTGACAAGGACTGCCAGACTGGATCAACACCCAGAGAGGTGTCAGGAGGATCCTCTTCTCCAGATATCTAATTCCTACCCAAACTTAAATTCCCAGATCAAATTCCTCCTTAATTCTTAAAGATTTCCTGAAGCACTCCAACCCACGTGTCCTCACTTCCTTCTCCAAACTCTCAGAAAAATGTGTTGTCCTAAATTCCCTTGGGCACTGGGTCATGCTATCTAATAAACTTTGTGCTGCTATTGATTAAAAAAAAGAACCCATGTGCATTTTAAAACAAGGAAACAATAAATGAAAGTGTAAAAATGAAAAATAAAAGGCTGCGTACCACCTAGCCAATGATTGGTACTTGGAAATTCCATAAGGATGAATATCGTAACATGAAATTTTGAAATGGGCCAAGGACTTTAATAGACATTTCTCCAAGGAAGATATACAAATGGTAAAAATCACAGGAAAAGATGTCCAACACCACTAGCAATTAGGAAAATGCAAATCAAAACCAAAATGAGATACTACTTCACACCCATTGGGACAGCTATTAGAAAGGAAGAAAGCAATAAGGGTGGACAGAAAGTGGGAAAAAAATGGAACCCTTGTGCATTGCTGGTGGGAATGTAAAATGGTTGCAGTTGCTATGGAAACAGTATGGCAGCTTGTCATCTGACCCAATAACTCCACTTCTGGGTATTGCACAAAAGAATCGGAAGCAGGAACTCAAACACCTATGTTCACAGCGACAATGCTCATAGCTGCCCACAAGGGGAAGTAATGCAACTGCCCATGGCAACAGAGGAACAAATAAACAAAATGTGGTGTGTACATACAGTGGAATACTATTCAGTCTTAAAAAGCAAAGAAACTCTGACACGTGCTACAACACGAACAAACCTTGAGGCCATTATGCTGAGTGCCAACAGGCCAGTCATAAAGACAAAAACTGTAAGATTTCACTTACATGAGGTAACCAGAGCAGTCAAATTCAGAGAGAAAACGGAATAAAGATTAGCAGAGGCTGGGAGGAGGAGGAAATGGGGATTTATTGTTTAGTGGGGACAGAGTTTCAGTTTCACAAGATGAAGAGAGTTCTGAAGACAGATGGTGGTGATCGCTGCACACAGTGAATGCACTTAATCTTAGAGACGTGTGCACTTGCTCAGATGGAGACTCGCGAGTCCTTCACAGAGGCCTGTCTTTCCAAGCTGGTCCAGAGCCTTCAACAGAGGGGAAGTCTGTGATAAATTTCATGTTATGTATACTTTACCACAATAAAACAAACTAAATAATATTTTTTAGGTCAGCATGGAGAAGGAAAGGTTTTTGCCTTTTCCCAGTTTTTAAGAGCACAATTTAAAAAAAGAAAAAAAGAAGAAAAAAGAAAGAAAGAAAAGGAAAGGCAACATGAACTACTGAGAAGTGAGCCTCAAATCCTGGTGCCACACCTGACAAGGTGGGTTGCTGTAGACAAGTTATTTTTTTTTAATTTCTTATTCATTTAATTGAGAAAGAGGGAGGAAGGGAGAGATGGAGAGAGAAACATCAGTATGCTGTTCCATCTATTTATGCATTCATTGCTTGATTCTTGTATGTGCCCTGACTGCAGATCGAACGGGGATCGAATCCACAAACTTGGAATATTGGGATGATGCTCTAACCAACTCAACTACCAAGCCAGACCTATAGCCAAGTTATTTAACTGCTCTTGGCCTCAGTGTCCACATGAAATGAACCGAAGGTTCCCTTGCTCACCAGGCTGAGAGCATTCCCTCAGCCTTCCATAAGGAAATAAAGTGCTCAGCACCATGGCTGCTGCCAAGCACGTTCTCAACTGCCAGCTGCTACCATTTTGTCTCTAGGGATGTGGAAAATGAAAGCCGGTGCTCAGGCCAAGGAAAACACCTGGGGGCTGTGAACTGCCCGAGCGGGGTGGCGCAGAGCCTGCCTCCTGTCGCCATGGGTCTTTCCTTTGCTTCTGCTTCTCCTTTGTTTTCCTTCGGGAAACCGATTAGTAGTGGGTGACAGGAAAGGAGGAGAAATTGGCAGAAGTGAGTTGTCCTTTCATTGGCTTCTTGGTCAAAGTGCCTTTTGAGAAACTCCCTCGGGCCTCACAGAACCACAGGAAAGGTGGGACAGTCCACATGTTGATAGATGGCAGGGCTCTGCCCACTGGAAGGAAGGCTGGGGAGAAGGGACAAGGAATTGAGTTCCAGAAACAGACTTCGTCTCTGCTGAAGATTCTCGACCAGGTGATGGAAAGATGGATCTCTAAGAATGACTTGCAAAAACCCATTCTGAGAGAGAGAGAGCAATTTCCTGACAATGGAAGTTGGAAACACGGACTTCGGCACAAAACCAGCAACCCAGTAAAACCACTGCATGAAGAGGGGGCCCAGGAGGCTCCATTTGTCACCCCTGTGCCAATCTCAACTATGAGTCACCCCTCAGCCACTGAGAAAGGAAACACTCTCATAGGAGGCACCACCTCTGGGGCTGAAAGAGACCAGTGTGTACAATATCCTCCAACGCAGGGGCCTCATTTGATCCACGTCTGAAACACTGGAGCGTGGCCCAGGGCGTGGGTCCACGCGGTGCATGCTGGGTGAGAGGAGGAGGGTGGGAACGACAGACAGACAGAGGGACATGGAGCGTGCTGCTGGCTGACCTGACAACATTACTAAGCTCTTCAGCACTTCGTGGTCACTGTTTCCAGGTCAGGCCATCAGATGTGTGTAGAAAGAGCGTGGTAGGATTCCCAAACTCGGAAATCGGGGAATGACAGGGGACACTGGCATGACACAGAGGTGCCTTAGAGATGGCAAGTCTTTCAGGAACAAGAGGGAGGGTTGTACAGGTTAGTTATTGCCTCATATATAATACTGACATATCTTAATGGAAGAAAGGAGAGAACATCTGAAAACTGAAAAAAGGTCTGAGGTGAGGCTAAAAAGAGACAATGAGTATAATGTACTTAGCATAGTGCCTGGCATCCTCAAGAAATGGTAGTTATCACTATATTATTAATAAGAACTGGCTCATACCTAAGAAAAAAGGGGCAAGAAGACCTTCAACCTCACCCATGAGTAAAGAATTGCAAATTTAAGCAAAAACCCGCTGCTGCCTTTCACCCATCAGACTAACAAAAGCCAAAGCCCAGGGATGCAGGGCACAGGAATCGCGAGCTCTCCCGCACCACGGGCAGGAAGATAAATTGCTACCACCTCGCTCGAAATGTTAGACCGGAAAACACTTTGCTGCTGGTATCCCTCTTCCAGGATGTCATCCTGCTTGTCGCCTCCTCACACAAGTTAACAAAAAGGTATCTAGACCCAAAGCTGTTCATGGCAGCATTATTCACAAAGATAACAAAGGACTGGGGACCACTCTGCTGCCCATGAAGAAGGAAATGATTTCTCACCCATAAGGAAACTACTCTGCTTCATTCAAGGATGAACCACGTTTGTTACACAAGTGTCCGGCACAGAGCATTGTGTGTGCTGACAGGGAACCCCTCCAAGACGTACTATTAAGCGAACAGGCCAAGTCCACTGAATTACACGTTATCACATTGCCATCCCAGGTCTGTCCAGCCATTAGAACCATCGCTCTTTAACTTGGTTTACCTCTGAGCAGCCAGTCTCTCTGGCCACCAAGCAAGGGCAGATGCCATGGCGATCCTGTGTCCCCCGGGGGCACAGAAGGTGCGCAAATGTAAGGGCCGAAATGATGAGGCCCAGACGCTCCGTGACAGAGAATTCTTCTCTGCAGATGGACTCGAATTTCCACTGGGATGAGGCTCCACACAGGACGATTTTGTCACTACCCACCTCCAGCACCTAGCATGGCGTCTAGCTCATTGCAGGTCAAATCTGACCTCATGAGGACCTTTCCACACCACGAAACATGACCCATCTGACCCCCTCAGAACAGTAAAGGAAGAATGAACATCAGAATCCACAGTGATCTGGAGAAAACCACGAAAGTATAAATGAATCTTACCTGTTTCTTCTGGTTTGATCCACTGAATAAATCTGCTTTCTCAGCCAACTGAGAAGAGAGTTGAAAGAAAAAGTTAGAAAACAGTATAAGTCTGGCCCTGGCTGGTGTGGCTCAGTGGAATGAGCAGCAGCCTGTAAACCAAAGGGGTACCAGTTTGATTCCTGGTCAGGGCACATGCCTGGTTTGTAGTCCAGGTCCCTGATTGGGGGTGTGCAAGAGGCAAACTAGTGGATGTATCTCTCACACATCGATGTTTCTCTCCCTCTCGTTTTCCCTCCCTTCCCATCTCTCTAAAAATAAATTTAAAAAATAGTACAAGTCTCAGTTCTATGGGACAGGGACAGAGGAAACTGGGAAGAGTTTTCCAACTTTCTAGACTGGAAAGCAGTTTCCCCCTGTGGTCAAAGTGCCCTAGCTGAGCCAAGAAGCCCCTTCAGCTCATAGAGCTGACATTCTTTGAACTGGTAATTCCCCCTGATGACACCCAATAGTCCCAAAAAAGCTGGTAAGCAAAATGGTGGAGATTGGAGGGCTTTCGTTTATGGGGGTAGGAGAACAGTAATTCACACACCAATCCCAGCCAGACACCCACAACACAGTCCTGAGTGGAGGTGGAAAATTCTGGACCTTGCATCTGAATGTCCTTTGATGAATCAGCTAATGCCTTCTTAAATCCTTTAAGAAGGAAACCCCTGGTCCTCCCCTCAAATACAACCACACCAAGGCAGGTTTCTGTCTCAGTTTCAATGCGCTCCTCACCCCAATGGGCCAAGGCCATGGCCCCATGCTGAGAGAGCCTCTTCTGTGAGACATTAGAGTCCACAGCCGCTATGGGGCACCTACTGCACACAGGACACTCAATGAGCATCCAAGATGAAAGGTCTCATTTTTCTTTCCTTTGCCCATGTTGGCTATAAAGGGAGCAGAATAAATGAATGAATCGGCAAACACAGATAAACAGGCAAAAGCCACTACCTCTCAATAATGGTGGGTGTGGATGCGCTCATTGCTTCTTGGTGTAAGATTTTCAAGCCAGAGAGCCACTTGGTTGCATCTTCCTTAGAGTCCGCTGGAGAGGTGAACAGGAATGGAAATGCTGCATTACGCCCTGGGAAGACCACAGCCAAGATACCTGGCTCCCCGCCTCCCCAGCCAAGTACAGACCATGGGGATGGGAGAAGCCTGTGCCAATTTGTAGTTTTGCAGGAGGGCACCAAGGAGGCATCCATCTCCTTCATAGTTTCATGGTTCTAAGACCCGTTTTTTGCCTGAGATGAGGCCATGTGCCTACTATGAGCCTCCTACAGCAGAGGTGGTGAGTAGGCTATTTTTTACAGAGGAGTTTAAGCTTTTAACCCTGTGCTAATGAATAAGATGCAGGGCCTGGAATAACTTGTACCACAATCCTGAGCGGACCTTAGCTTTTCCCATTTCCAACCAAGGCCAGAGAGAGGGGTTCAAAGTAGGCGACGCTGGTGCCCATGAGGGAAGTGGCAACAAGTGGTGGTTAAAGAGCTTGGCATCATCTCCAAGTCCCACTGCAGCACTTCGGGGCTGTGTGACGTTCAGCTGGATACTTAACCCTTCTGTGCCTCATTCCCTCACTGGTGAGTGCAGCTAGCAATGCAAACACCTGGTGGAGTTATGAAACATCTAACCACCAGGTATCTTGTTAGTCCAGACAGGACCACGCCGACCTTACTGCTCTCGTTCTTTCCGTGCCAATGAGGAGAAAACCAAGGCTCCAAAGGTTAAAACACCTGTCCCAAAGCCAACAAATGAGAAGCTGGGATCTGAATCTAAAATCTTGCTCCTCTCACTACCTGACCTTGAACTCCAGAGCTCTGGAAGAGGGACCCTGGAGTGAGACAGACTGGTATCCCAGGCTACAAGTCTTGCTTGGGTTCTCAGGGTCTCCCTACCAAGAATAGCAGCCTGGCTCAGCCTGCAGTGACTCTAAATGGACACAGCCCTGAAGATTCTGCCATGAGCCCCTCTCTCTCCTGCCCCATCTCTGCCACCTGCCGCTCACTATCAATCAGACATACACTCACCATTTCCCATACCCCGCTCGCTTTTTCCCTCATCCGAGCACTTGTATATACAATGCCCTCTCCCTGGACCGTCCTCCCTCTTTCATCCCTAATCGTCCTCATGCCTCAAAACCCAGTTTCAAAGTCACCTGCTCTGCAAAGACTTCCCTGGAATTAGACATTCTATACTCCGCGGCACACTCTATTATGCTTGGACTATTGCTCTTATCACAGCTCCCGTCCTCACGTCTGTCTCCCAAATATACCATGAACACATTAAAGGCAGCACCTGTGTCTCATTCATCTTCAGAGCCCCACTGCCTTCCAGCACAACCTTGCTCAGAGCATATGCTCAAAGGATGTCCGATGCAAAAAAAATGACTGACAAATTAAATCGATGACAGCTGTTTGACCCTAAATGCAATGTCTCCAACTTTGCTCGCCTGTCAAAGCTCCCCTCAACTTTGGTCAACTTTAATGGTATTTATTTTCTCTCTCATCAGCCATGACTGTGCATACAGTTCTAAGCCAACGGTAAGTTCTAGGACTGGATGTGCAGGTAGCCGCGAGCTTCTGCTCCTGAGCAAAGTGCCTGAGCCTTTTCACATCTCTTCTTCTGGCCTCTCCTGCCTTTTGGTGGATTCACAGGGATGACCAGAAATCTCACCTCCAGAGACCCCTGTCCATGCATATGCACATATGCATGCATGCACATGGACATATGTATGCATGCATGCGTATACTATGTGTGTATGTGCATGTGTGCATGTTTACTTGAGTGAGACATTAGATTTCAAGACAGTCCCTTCAGATCTGTTAAGTTGAATAAATAGCGCAGGCCAGGCCCCATTAGACCAAATTGTAACCTGCCTTTAGCACTCAGCATGAGCCAGGTAGGCCCTTCATATAATCCTTACGACCTCCCAGCATTACGATTCTCCCCATTTCCCAGCTGACCGAACAGTAGCTCCGAGGGGTTGACTAGCTTGCCCAAAGGCACACGGCTAGAAAGGAGCAGGGTTAGGATTCAGAAGCATCATGCCCCCAGACATGCACTGGTGGCAAGGGAGAGGTCAGCATCCCGCTACTGGAAGATGTCCTAAGAAGGAAACCGAGGCACAGGGAGGGAGAAAAGCACCCAGGTGTGCACCCACCTGCTAAACTGAGTGTGCTGAGGGTGAACTGGGTGCCATACAAGATGGTGAAGCAGCAGTCTTCCTTCTGGCGGACTACTTTAGCACGCTCAAAATCCTTAGAGTTCTTCCCTGGGCGGATTTCCTTTATTTCCACGATATCCACTACAAGAAAATGAACACAAACCAATTAGAAGCTGGAGGTCACTCCCCCGGAGGATGCCGCCACACACCTCACCCCAGACACACAGCCCGGCCCCTTCACTCCTCAGAATGAAAACGAGCTGTCCCAGCTCCTCGGCCCTGCCAGGCTGCAGGACTATGTGCAAATAAATGAAATGCTCATTGTTTTAAGCCACTAAATGCTGCAACAGTTCCACAGCGATAGGTAAGAGAAACAAAGAGGAATTCTACCTGCCCCCAAGGGAGACCCCCTTCCCTGCCAGAGGATGGCCAGGGAACTGTGCACCTGCTATGAAGAGACAAACTCGACTCTCCCTTCCTCCCCTTTTTCCTGTCAAAAGGGTATCTTTTCCTGGGATGAACACATTCCACATGACTCTGATCCATCTCTCTTGACCTCGCACCACAATCATTCAAAGACGGGTCCAAGGGCCCTGGGAATGACCAAGGTGCCCACCCTGGCACAGTGCTTAGTTCGGGGACAAGCACGTGGCCCAAGCAAGGCCCATCAGAATCCTCCTGGGACTTATTTGGCCAGAGCTATTCATAGCTGTTGCTGCCTGGCTGATAGAACTTGAATCTGTAGAAAGAAAACATTGAGCCCTGATGCACTAATGTGGGCCCCTGGGTCCAGCCAGGCTTGAAGCCCCTTCTCTCTGAGCGCGCTACTTACATGACCCAATAAATTCTCTTTTTTGCTTAGATTAATGTGAGATGAGTTTCTGCCCCTTGCAACCATAAGAGTTCTGGTACAGGCATCTCAGTGCTTGCACTGAACAAAGAAACAGGCAAGAGAGGTATTCCTGGAATAGAGACGGGAGGGAAGGAGATCTCGGCTTTGACCTAGGATCAAGGAAGCAGACAGACGAGGGAAAGAAGGTGAACGAAGGCACTGTGGGGTCAGGGTTGGAATGATGTTACTGGTGGACAGATGGTGGGAACCTGGGAAGTCTTCCCCTGTCCCAAGATGGTGGCAGGGAGAGGTTCTTCCACTGAGCGTGCAAAAAGCCCTTCCCTGTCCCCATCCCTCTGGTACCAGATTGGGGGTGGGACCAGGAAAAGACAGGCACTTGCATCATAAAAATCAAAATAGCAGCAGGGGGAGGTGCTAGACCAAAAAGGCCTGACAGTCTAGCCCGGGAAAGAAGCAATTAAAGGGAAGGAGGACTGACCCAAAGCACGCAAAAGTTTCGGAAGTTGATTGGTCATTTTGAAATGTCTCTCTCTCTCTCTCTCTCTCTCTCTCTCTCTCTCTCTCTCGCTCGAAGCTGGCTTGCTTGAGACCTGCACTCAGATGGTGGACTTGCCTGTTCTCTCCATGGTCCAGGTGGCCTTAGCAGCCACCTGGCCCATGGCATCCAGGAGGGAGCTCCCGAGAGCACGCAGCCTTGAGAACCTAGCAACTGCCCATGACCTCCTGGAGGGAGCGTGAAACAGACAGCAGCCTGAAACAAGCTAAGGTACCCGATGACTGCTCAGCAGCCACCTCTGGGCTCCAAAAGACTGGACTTTAAATTGGAGCAGAAACTCCGAACACTGGCTTTGTCTTGGTCTTGCTGAGGAGATGATCCTTGAGACAGGGAGTTCGCCATTCTCCCCAAACGTGCAGCACCTGAACAAAACCGCTCTCCTTTTTCACCAGCACCTGCCTAACGAGTTTGGATTTCATGGTGACAGGCAGCCAAAACCCCTTTTTTGTTTGGTAACAAGAGCAGAAAGGGTTCAGGGCCATTCACAGGCAGCAACAGCAGTGTGGGTGCAGAGGGTAAAATCACAGAAGAGGAGGTGGAGTGAACTAAAGTTTCCTTTTTCCTTACCAGGATCTAGCTAGATTGAAAGTACTTTGGGGGGGACCGGAGTTATAAAGTGACATGAAAAGACTTTAAGTAAACAGCATTTGATCTGCATCCTGTGTGTGATGGTGGTTACACAACTCTATTCATGTGATAAAATTCCATGGAACTATACATCAACGCCAAAACAAAACAAAACGGAAAACGACTGCATATAAAAAACAGTGAAAACCAATTGTGGTCTGTAATATATTTCATAATATTGCAAAGTGCCAATTTCCTGGGTTTGATAACTATGGTTATGAAAGACATTACCACTGGGGGAAGCTGGAAGAACGGAACCCAGAAACTCTCTTCTATATTGCAATGTCTGCAGGAATCTAAAATTGTTTCAAAATAAAAAGTTTTAAAAACCACTGATCAACTACAGGTGGCCCTATTATTGGGGGGAATGGTGTCTATAAACTTAGGCAGGTAGAAGAGAGGGGTCATATCCACATTCTTCACCCAACCCTAAGATCTGGGAGTCTTATCTCTTCTCTGCATCTTTAGTCCACAAAACAAACAAACAAGCAACAAAACACAGACCCTTTGTATGTTCTGAAATTCACAGCCTTCTAGAAGGAAATCAGCATTGCTGATATAACTGCTTTTGCAATTACCTAAGAACATGAAAGATATTAACATTTGTTCTCAGAAATTACTTACCCACCCAGTTGACTGCCAGTCAAGAGTTTAGTGGCTTTAAGCAAATATTCTTTATTTTTTTTCCTATCTAGTCTAACAATTATTTAACTAGTCTCTTTCCCCATTAAA
Source organism: Pteronotus mesoamericanus (assembly GCF_021234165.1). Classification (NCBI taxonomy): domain Eukaryota; kingdom Metazoa; phylum Chordata; class Mammalia; order Chiroptera; family Mormoopidae; genus Pteronotus; species Pteronotus mesoamericanus. The sequence goes on from NW_026555189.1 coordinate 2,300,207, forward strand.
TACCCCTAAGAGGGAATCTTTGAATTCGCCTGTGAGCTTTTTTCTTTGTAGCAACATTATAATAAAAATATGACACGTGTATGTAACTAAAAACATTTTTCAGAGAATGTACCATTGTCTTCAGACAATCACCAAATCTTATCAATTCTACTTTCTAAACTGCTCTTGAATTTGTTGACTTCTATCCACTTCCTTGGCCAACGCCACTGTTCTATCTCACTCAGTCTTCTGAAGTAGCCGGACGTCACCCCAGAACCACTTTTAGGCAATGCAGATAATGCTCATGCCACTCCTGGGCTTCAAACCTTCCGTGGTGTCCCAGCGCAGTTAGGACTGAGAACCAAGGCCCAGGGTTGACCCCTGCGTCCTCCAGCCACACCGGCCCAATCTCAGAACCTCCAGTGGGTCGCACCCAAGACATTAGCACATGCTGTTGGCTCCGCCTGTTTAGCTCCACATTCTCCCTTCCAGGTGCAACCCAATCACCAGCAAACTCACAGAAAACCCTCCAACTCATTCTGTCATGCAGATGAAGCCTCTCCCACGACACCAGAGCCCAGGGGCAGGGCTCAGTGGTGTGAATGGCGGACTCAGAACTCTTTCCCTAGATGGTGCTGCCTTCCTCCGCACCGTATCCCTGCCTCAAGCAGAGATGGGGGTATATGGTGCAGCCTAATGAATAGTTGTTGATAGAGGAGGGACACAGAGGGAGATGGGGACATGGACAGGGAGAGACCTGGGAATGGAACAGAGAGGGAGACACAGGCACACAGATATGAACAAACGCAACTGGAGACACCAAAACAGTGTAAAGGGGCAGAGATACCAGGTATGAACAGAGGACAAGCCACCCAGACAAGGGGAGAGATGCAAACATACCATGTCTGACAGAGAGGGGGAAAAAGGGAGATGGAAAGACAATGAAATAACAGCCACTCTCCTGGTGCAAATGGCCCTGACCATGCCCACGCCGTCCTTCCCTTCGGTGAAAGCAAGCATCCCTCAGAGGCCTGCCGTGTCCCAGGTGAGGGCTGCAGGCATGCACCTTCCTCAGCCAGGACTGGTCGCCTCCATTAGGTCGTCCGGACCATTGCCCTCTTCCTCCTCCCCAGATAAGAACAGCTATTCATCGTGCTTCCGAAAAGACTTTGCTTCCACCATTGAATTGCCTTGGCTCCTCTGTCAGAGATCAGGTGACTATATTTGGGTGGGTCTATTACTGGGCTATTTTGTTCCATTTCTACATGGCTGTCCTTTCACTGATGTCACAGTCCCCTGATAACTATGGCTTTACGGTAAGTCTCCAAATAGGGAAGGATCAGTCCTCTGACTTTGTTGTTCTTCAATACTGCGCTAGCTGTTCTGGGCCTTTCACCTCTCCATACAAACTTTAGGGTCAGGTTATCAATAGCCACCAAATAACTTACTCGAATTTTGACGGAGGTTGTGTTGAATCTATAGATCAGGTTGGAAAGAACTGACATAGTGAGCATCCCTATCGCCGACCACAGACTAGAAGCAACATCAGGACGCGCAGCCCGTGTCCCACTGAGCACCACCAGCAAGTCCCACCACACACATGCGCGCACACACGCACATATGCACAAGCTGCCTCCTGTCCACATCAGATCTCATTTAAGTGACTTCGCAACACAGCCTTCTTTCTCTACCTCCCTGAATTGACGCGTCTTGCTATCTTTATATCTGTGCTCTGAAGTCCCTCACTAGCACCATTTGTATTTGTAAGTGTATTTGTTCACCTGTGCTCCCGCTCTAGGCCCCAGGGGAGCAGCGATTGCGTCTGTCCTGTTCACGGCTGGGGCCTCACTGCCGCCTACGTCAGAGCCTGGCTCAGGGCGGAAACTCAGATACCTGTGGGATGAACGAATTAGGTTCCTTGGGTGCCTGGCTTTCCCCAGAAGCAGATCCTGAGATGAGGACTTAAGCACAAGCCACTGATCTAGAAGGTGGTCTCCAAAAACAGCAGTAGAGGAGCGAGGGAGCGAGAGGAGGAAGGGATGGAACAGAGAAGGGGGCTGCTATGTTATCAAGCTGGCACCCTCGTGGGCCCCTAGAGCCGAGCCCACAGGGACTCAGAGGGTCCTCAGAGTTTGCCTCACTGAGAAGCGCGGGAGCTGGGGTCTTTATCCCCTGACCCCCACCAGCTGCAGGCTGAGGGCTGCTTCTGGGGGCCTCAACTCCCCAGGCCTCGGGCAGAGGGCAGCAGTGTTCACACCAAGCTGCCTTCCACCTGCAGAGGAGAGTGCGACAGCCGTCGGGGTCAGCCCTCTGCAGCCTCTGCTGCGTCAGGCTATGGTTTCTGTGCCACCCTCACGGGATGCAGGGTCACTATTTCCGAGGGGTCAAAGGCCCACTGTCTCTCTAGTTCAGGCAGAATGGTGATGAATGTGGACAAGTCCCGGCTATTGAAGTGATTAGCTTCCCTTGGCTCCGAGCAGGGCCACTACAGGAAGCTGGGGCAAGACGTTACTACCCCTCCCCCCACAAAGGTGTCTCTCATCAGCAGGTGGTCTGAAATTACAGATATCAGTGCATACTCTCACTCTTTTAAAATGTATCTTTATTAAGATACAGTTCATGTAGCATAAATTCATCCACTTAACATGTACAGTTCAGCCCTGGCAGGGTGACTTAGTTGGCTGGAGCATTGTCTCATACACCAAAAGGGTGCCGGTCTGATCCCCAGTCAGGGCTCATACCTAGGTTGCAGGTTGGATCCCCAGCTGGGGCGCATGCAGGAGGCAACCGGTCGATGTTTCTCACCTCAACATTTCTTTTTTCTCCCTTCCTCTCTCTCTAAAATCAATAAACATATCCTCGGATGAAAAATAATAAAAACAAAAACAATAAGACTAAAAAAATGTAGAGTTCAACGACTTTCAGTAACTTACAAACAACTGCAACCACCACCAAAGTCAACTTAAAAACATTTTAATCATCACAAAAAGACACACACACCCCTGAGCTATCACTAGCCACTTCCCTCTCAGCCCCACACCAGCCCCTGTATAAATCAGTCTCTCCAGATTTGCCTGTTCTGGTCATTTCATATAAATGGAATCATATATAACATGCGGTCCTTTGTGTTTGGCTTCTGTCGCTCGGCATAGTATCTTCAAGGCTCACCTACATTGTAGTGTGTGTCGGCGCTTCATTCCTTTCTGTGGATGAACCACATTTTGCGAATCCATTCATCCACTGATGGGCATTTGGGTTGCTTCCGCCTCTTGGCTACCGTGAACAGTGCAGCTATGAACATTCACATAGAAGCTTCTGTTTGAACACCTGTTTTTCCATTCTCTTGGGTATCTTCTCAGAGTGGAAAGCAGTCCTCACCTGATCACACCCTCAGGGCAGCAGGTGTCACGCTGAGCTTCCCAGCCACCACCCTGAGCCAGGGAGGGCACCTGCTGAGCATAAGCCAGTGGCTAGGGACTCCATGAGGAGAAGCTGACGGTGAGGCCCCCACCACGCCCTTCACAGCTGCCCCTACCGCTTCCCAGGCCTTCTGGGTGGACAGGGGCCAGCTCCATGGCACCAGCAGGCTACCCACTGTTGGGCCACCCCCTTGATTACCAGGAGCCCCAAGGAGGCAGGAAGAAAATCCCTCACCAGCAGGGGTGGTTTTCTATGGTAAGTGGCAGCCTGAGGGGCCTGTGGGGCATTTTTGTTGCTGTGCCCCGCAGCTGCGGGTGACTAGCAGATGGACTCAGGAACTAGCCCACCTGGGTTCAAATCCAAGGTGGCTTCGAGCAGGAGCCTCACCTCTCCATGCCTCCAGTGGCCAATAGAAGCACTAAGGGCTCTTTGAAGATTAAATGAGAGTCGGTCTACATTTGTACGTGCACACACGTGTTAAAATAATGCTTGGTGATTTTAACTAATAAAGACATAGTAACTTCTAAGCTCTTGTTAACTATTATTTTTAAGATTAATGCAACTGAACAAATCAGGACTCACATAAGGCATAACCAAAAAAAAACAGTCCTTCAATGTATCTGTTGTGGGAATTGAAGAGGCAGATACATATGTACTGATGTGGGAAAAACCGCACAATGGCTTATGTAAACAGGATCCTGGATGTATGCGCCTGTGTCTATACGTGTTTGTGTGACCACATGTGTGCATACATATGCACACATTCCATATACAGGTGTCCATTGCTATTCAGATTCCCATTACCCGAATATCCACTGTAACTTGTAAACAGTGTGGACTCAGAATGCGCCAGCCAGCGCGCACGCGGCCAGCTGCAGGCCCGCACCCGCAGGCGCCAGCGGACACCTCGGTCTGCTCGGTCTGCTCGGTCTGCAAGAGCAGAGCAGCACGCCCCGTGCTTTCATGTTGAAAATCATTGTGCAGCAAACCGAGTGCCCTGCCACTTAGTTCTTCCTGGGCCCTGGCATTTGCTTCTGGCAAGCAAATTGCCACAGTCCAATTTAAATAACATCTTTAGTATTTTTAACAGACTATTTCACTGTCATTTCTATTAAGTTACAAAGTAGAGGACAGCAAAGAAAAAACAAATTTCACAACCAATACTATGTATTATAGGATCCTATGTACTTTTCACAAACATGCCCGGTGACAAGTTCATTAAAGCATCAAATAATTAGGTGTTTCTTGTTGTCAATGCAGAAATATTTGATGGGTTCGTTTCTAGGTGTTTAAGGGTGTTAAGCAACACTAGGGAGGTTTTTCATCAGTTGGTTAATACACTATATTTGTATCCATGTAACGTAACATAATATACTGCTGTGCTTTCCAAAAAGGATGCTCTCCGTCATGCTTTCCAGAATGCATTAGGCTCAGCTAAGAAGGGATGCCTCTGTTTATACATGTGCATGTGTGGGTAAAACACGAGGAAAAGTTAAAAGAAAAAGATTACTGCCAGCGTGCTGACGTAGGAGTGACGGTGGGAAGGGTGATGGGCAAGTGGCCGGCAGGCGTGGCTTGACCCGCACTGGTTAGAGTTTTTGCCAAGGGCGCACACAATCATTTGGATGACCGACTTTATTTTCAAAGCTGGCTGCGGTGGCGAGAGCTCAGACCCTGCATGCTGGTGCGGTGGGGCTCAGCAGCCATGTTTCCTGCTTGAAGAAGTGAGATAACAGAGCCACAGAAGCGAGAGCCTTTTGCACAACCCTCCCCCCTTCCCAGCCTCACCTTGACCTTCCCCAGGTCTGGCTGACCTCCCACACCCTCCCACCCGTCACTTGCAGGCCCACATTTGGGTTTTCGGTCCCCTCCCCCTCCCCGCCTGACTCCGCAGCCCACGGTGCTGGCTGTCCTCTTGACCGTGTTCTTCAAACTCTTGTTTGCTCTCCCCTCCCACTCACAACTCTGGGCCCCTCTCAGGCGACCTGCAACCCCACCTGGACATCCTCCCTTCACACCAAGCACGCGGCCTTTTCTCCAAGTCCTACGCTCAGCCTCAAGAGGCACCATCTGCAAACAAGCTTAAGAAAATATCTTCAAGGAATCCCCAGGCGGATTCGAGAAGAGAAGAGACAGGCAAGGTTTGGTCACCTTCCCACATGTGGTTCCACAGTCCTCTCCTACTTTCTGTCACTTGACCAGACAGGCAGTGACTGAGATCACACTGAGAGCAGGGATGAAGCAGACAGGCCCAGCCTCCAACGCTGGGAGCTCAGGGCCTGGAAGGGAGGACAGGTCCGGTCCAAACCAGCACAGGAACACGTAAAACTAAAAACCGCACTAAACATCTGAGAGGAGTGAAATACCATGGATGACGGAACCCCTTCCCGCAGGGGGAGCATCCTGGCTGAGTTCTGAAGGCTGGAGTTGAGCAGGTGAAGGGGAAGGAGAGAGCCCTCCCTGTAGGGAGTCCCAGAGGGCAGAGACCTCCACATCCCTGCTCTGCGCTGCAGTGGCAGGAGGGAGCTTGGGCAAGTCACTGCGGTGTCCTCATCTGCACACAGTGATAACAATACCTCCTTCACTGAGCTGTTCTGCAACCGAGATGCAATTACACTGACTAAAACCCCTGTGGTTCCCAGAGGTCTCCGTGAAGGGTAGCCTAGCTATTGGGATGTTGTTCTTTGGTCCCACCCTTTTTATAGCACCTTCACCACTGCCTGTGGTTTCACTTTGTCTCAGTGTTGCTGTATCTCAGCGAGGACCCTGCTGTAAAAGCCAACCGTCCTGGGTACTGGGCTACTTCACATACAGAGTAGCATGCGACCACGAAGCCAGAGACATAGTGAGAGTCACTGCAGGACACGTGGCTAGAAAAGGTCTAATGTGGGAAGGTAGAAAGAGTCCAATTTTAGAAGAACCTAGCAGATGTGTGCTTTAAATCCAACTCTACTTGTCCCAACTATGAGACTTCAGGTAGGTTTCTTTTTTCTGGCTTTGCCTCTACTTTCTCATCTGTAAAATGGGGAAATGATAGCTATCCCATAGGTGGATGTACCTAAAAGAACTTGGTAAGATGTACTATGAGTTTTAGATATTAAAAATTATTGTAAAGCCTAGAGTGGAGGGGGGCGGGCAGTGCCCTTATCTTTGTTTAAATATAGTTAACAATTGTTGAGACTCTGTTGACAGCCAATGGAGAATATTCCAGCCTCCTGCTTCCATATGAAGAGATTCAGAATAACAAGACTCAGACAGTTAGGTACCTGTCATTGTAATGCTTTGTATTCACCCAGAAATATTCGCTACATTTTTATGGTTGTGTAAAAGTTTTAAGTGACCTAGAGAACTTCACCAAGCTTCTCTTCCCTCTGGGGACTCCCTCCGGCAGGAAGGTCTGGAGGAAGGAACGGGGTGTGCCCAGCTTGGCCTCCTTGGCCAGGTCTGATCTAATCCGTGCCCAGGAGCCACAGGCTCTGCCCTACTCTGCTGCTGCTCAGAGGGCAGCTGCCTCTAAGATGCCTGTGGGCATCCGCCAGGGCTAGTGACAGAGTAAGCAAGTCACAGGTCAGAGGCCAGAGGTCAATGTAAGCTGGACTCTCCAGGCAGCTCAAACGCAGAGTGAAGGTACTCATAGCCATGTATCAGCTACCTGTGTCTCAGTTCTCAGCCGTTTCCCCACTCAGGGGAAGATGAGAGAAAGAGCAGCTTTATGATTAGCTAACACCCCAAAACTGACCATCAAATAATTCTTTACATATTCATTGTAATAGTGTCACTTAAATATGATGTTTTCTCCCTCCTGCTAGAAACAAAAAAGAGGATAATTTCATGCATGTGATAGGGGAGATGACTTTAAATGGTACCCACATTTTGTTATGTCTTAACTGTGATGTATTTTATGTGAATTGGAAAGAACACATCTAGCAGCTCTAAATGGTGAGATCAAAGTGTCTTCCATATAAATTTAAGTTAAAAAGAGTGAGTCAATTTTAAGATATGTATTTGGAATAAAACAGATATGACAAAATCATTAAGGCATGAAAGGAAGGACTTCCACCTTATACATAGCCTCTTAAATTTTTTTCTGCCTTAAAACAATACTGTATGTCAAAATTACACAAAAGATCCTCACTATACCAAGACAAAAATAGAGATTTTTTTTCCCACCAGACCAGTTTTTAGTTTAGTTGTTTAGTTTGTATGTTTGTTTTTTGGGGGGCACACTGTGTATGATTCTGAATCTCTCAAATATCAGTCATTTGACTATCAACCCTATAAATTTTGCCATATCTGCATAGTGCCGCTATTGATAGTCTATTATGTGTCTGTAAATCAACTCACCCTTTTCACATGAATAGATATATTTTTAAAATGAGCTTATGCCTTTGGTAAAAGAAAACCTGTCGCACCACCTTATATGATAGGAATGATAAAATAAAGTCAGTGGCAACAGGACAATATGACTAAATTCTGCCTAGAAACCACTGATGCCAAAGGCACAGCGCTCAGCGCACTCTGAGTTATGCAGGGAGAGAAGCAGCCATCAGAGGGGTGAGGCGGCGCTGGGCGCACAGCCCTCGCAGATGGGGGCGCGACCTGCTGGGGGCAGCAGGATTCGGATTTGTAGGGGCCGTCTGGGGAGGGTGGGGGTCACGTGTGTAAATTTGAGCTTACACTCCCCATTTGTGTGTTTCACCGTGTGCCTGTTATACCTCATTAAACTTCAGTCTCTGGGAAAGAGACGTGCTCGGAAGTGTAGAGATGAGGGTGGGGGTGGTTACTGAGGAGGAACCTGAGGGATCCTTGTGGTGCTGGAGCTGCTCTGACGATTGACGTGGTGGTGGATTCAGGCACTGAATAAACGTATATAGAACTAAATACACACACACACACACAGAGCACATACCGCACAGGTAAAACTAGGGAAACTGAATAAAATCAGCAGTGGATTCAATTAATATGGCGGTGACATCACACTATAGTTTTCCAAGAGGTTACCACTGAGGGAAACTGGGCAAAGTCTGCATGGGAGCTCCCTGTATTATTTCTTACGACTTAATGCCAACCTACAATTATCTCAAATTTTCAATTAAAAAATGCAGGATATCAAAACACAAGGAAACACCACCAGTTCCAAACAGATATTCTCCTTGGCATGATCAGGAAGGCCGTACGGACCTGCGAGGCAATCACGTTCCCACCACAGACTCGTGGTCCCGGGCACTCTCTGGAAGCCGGGCTTTGCCATGGCACCCAGGGCACGGCCTGCCCCGGGGACACGGGGAGAGCACTCCCCACTCCCCGCTTTGGGCCACTTCGCCATTCGAGAAGGCAACTCCATACTCTGCTTTCCGCCGGGATCCATACTATTTCTAGCCAGACCAGAAATAGAGGCTCATGCTGCCTTCCGATAAGCCAGTCACCGAAACCCAGAGGAAATGGCATTGCTGGGCCTGGTGTGGGGGCCCACCCATTCGCAAAGGAAAAACACAACCGAGAACGCAATTTCTATGAATTCGAGAGTTGTCAGCACCCACAGAAGGGCCAACACAAACTCCCCTTTCAACAGCAGCCTCTCATTCCGTCCCACCCTTCCCTGCCCTCAGCCCAGCCAGCGGCACTGCACAGAAACATACGCTCATTCTTTGAGTCTGATGGTTTGTCCTTTGTTTTTTATAGGAAAAGAAAGGTTCTGAGAACATCGACAGTTATCTCAACTTTGACCAGTTGGGGCAAAGAAAACTCTGGAGCTTGACTGATGAGTCCTCATCTTCCTACCAGGGACCTCTTGGCTTCAGGGGAAACCAAAGAGGAGAAAAGAGAGGGTGAAGCCATATGTATAGAAACGTCTAGTACAGGCAGGCGGCATACCAGAGGCTCTGACACACGTGCTCACGAGAGGCTGGAATGGTCATCTGCATTCCCCAGCTAGGGAAAATGGGGCAGGGATTCGATGGCCTGTCCAAGGCCACACAGGCCCAGCCAGAGTTCGGACCCCGGCGATCTAGCACCCAACCTGCACTCGTAACCACAACACAGGGCAAGATGAGCTCCTTTCCAAGAACTATCCCTCTCCCCCGGCCCCCGCCCGCTCAGACCTCACCCTGGCCCAGGTGGGCCCTGCTGCATTCTTCTACCCTGGGGTGTCCCGGGCAGGATCCTGGCCCAGAAACCCCTATAGGCAGAGGCTGCTCTGAGAGTTTGTGCTCTGTTGACCACCAGCCAAGTGCCTAGTGCCCGTCATCTCAGCGGTGCCTCCTGCAGTCCTAGGAGGTGAGTGGCCGCTATTATCAACACCTTCGTTTCCCGAGAGAGGAAGCTGAGGTGCCAGCAGTTTGGGTGAGCCGGGGCCTGAGCCCTAGCAGTCCCGCTCCAGAGGCAGGGCTCTCTAGTGCCACCCTACCGGCTCCTACAGGGACTGACCTCCCAACTCTGCCAGCAGAAAACAGAACCCTGCCCAGGTCAAGCCCAGGGCGAAAACACCTGATTTAGACAGAACAGACCAGACTCTCCTTACGAAATATTTATTAGGTGCCACAGCTGACTTCACCGTCTCCTGAATCCTCCCTCCAACCTTAGGAACAAACTCCCATTTTCCAGAGACAGCTCAGGAAAGTGAAGTCATTCACTCAGGGCCACCTGGCTGAGCCTTGATGCCAAAGACAACAAGGCAGTGATGTGGGGGCGTCTCACACAGAGAGAGAGACCTGCAGACCGGCCAGCCCAGCCCCTTCCCTCCCCTCTTCTGTTTTCCAGGGGGCTGCTCCCACAGGGGCCTCTCAGAAAACCCCGAGGTGAACAGGTTAGATTCTGGCCAAAGGTGGGTACTTTCTTTGAAGCCAAGAACCCGCCAGCAGAGATGCCAAGAGTAATCAGGATTCCCACTGCCAATGTCAGTCATTAGATAAAACAGGCAGAAATGCCTTTTAAACTTATTAATGATCAGTACAGGCCTGGGACTCTCAGACATCTCCCACAGCAGCCGGCCCCGCTGCTTCCCCAGCAAGGACTGGGCCACACTGGCCAGGCCACTGGCTCGGGGTCCTCCCGCTGACCGACAGAGCCTTGGCCCAGGGAAAGGGCTCAGAGGGACGTGGACAGACTGCAAGAGAAGGTCCTGGTTTCCAGAAGCCCCCCTCAGAGCCCTGGGGTGAACCCACCACACACTTGGTAATGTCCCCCACCAGCCCTCTTGATCTAGAAAGCCCTTCCTCCAGAGGTAAAGCCCTTGTGCCCTGGCTGGGTGCCTCAGTTGGTTGGAGAGCTGTCCCATACACCAAAAGGTCATGGGTTCAATCCCTGGTCAGGGCACATACCTAGGTTGCAGGTTTGATCTTCAGCAGAGCATGTACTAGTCAATGTTTCTCTTTCACAACTATGTTTCCTTCTCTTGCTCACTCTCTGCCTTTCTCACTCAAATCAACAAATATACCCTCAGGTAAGGATTAAAAAAAAAAAAAAAAGGTAAAGCCCTCATTCTTAAAGGGCGATTTCATCCTGGGCCATCCCGGGCTCCTTGCACACCAAACGTGGGGCCCTCGCATTGCAAGTTTCCCTTGCAGGGAAGGAGCAGGTCCTCTGAGGAGTCCACGGGCAGGGAAGAGCATTGTCTCAGCTCAAGGCCCAGCTGAAATGTCCCTCCCCCGAGGGCTTCCCTTCCTCTTCGCGACTTCCCCTTTCCTGGCTCTCATCACACTTACGGTAATTGTTTCCCTGCATTAGTGCTAGAGCCCCAGCAAGCTGGGCACACGAGAAGCCTTCCAGTAGTTCCTGGTCGGGATGCCTGGGCCCCTGGCACATGAACGCCCTCTCACGCTGGCACTCACCCTGCTCCCCTACAGCTAACAGGGCACCCACAGTCTCCCCCGGCAGACATGAGGCGGGAGGGCCGGCCTCTGGCTCATTTTTCAGCTTTGTAGAAACGGGGCCTGGCCCTTACTATGTTCTCTGTCAACTCAGTATCAGACTGTTCACTGAAGTTTAATCAAAATGGCAAATTCTTCTAAAAAAAAAAAAAAAAAGGGAAAGAAGAGCATGCATTAGAAGGTATTCCTTTATCGCCTGTTGCTTAACCTGAGGATTACTCCTAAAAATCCACTGCCACGTGGAGGGGAGGCCGGGGGCGGGGGCAGGGGGGATACCCACAATGCTCCACCACGGCGGTCAGGCTGGCCAGCGCCCCCACGTACTCACAAGGAGCCAGGCACTGCAGAAGGCTCTCCATGGGTTCCCTCATTGGAGTTTTAGGCGATCGCCACAATATGATTATTCTGACTCCTGTTTAACAGAGGAGAGGACTAAAGTTGAAAGGACTAAAAAGCCCTCAACTGGTAACTGTCTCCAAGCTCCCAAGACCAAGGATGGGGCGTGGCTGGTGACCGGTTCCAGCAAGCCTGTCCCTCCTGCTGGGGGCACAAAAGGGCCCACTGCCCCTGCTTTGCCTTTGCAAATAAGTCTTCATTGTGGTTGGCAAGCCTGCCCTTCATTTCCCCACCAGGCTCAGTTTTGCAAGCTAGGGTGAGGGTGTAGGGGCAGTTCCTGTTACAGGCAGCTAGGTGAGAATCTTCCTTCCCTTTCAGAGATGGCAGGATTAGGGCAAGAGGGTCCCCTGGAGCAGCCCAGCCCAGGCAGGCACGCCCCAAGTTCCCCTCCAGCCCCCCTTGCACAGGATCTGAGTCTAGCCCAGGGGACGTGAAGGCTTGTCTGGCTCTGTAGTCTAGGGCAGAAACCTACAACCTGCCTCCCCCTATCCCAGCATTTGCCAGGGACCCAGCTGGGCTCCCATCTGGAGCCTGGGGTCAGCAGAGGTCCACATCCCAGCCGCACTGTGCTGTAGCCGCCCAAGACAGCAGAGCTATTTCACAGAGTTAACACACAGATTTAAGGAGAGAGCAGCTCCCATTGAAGAGCTTAGCGAAATGCATGACACACAGCTTGCGCTAAATGCTCGCTACCATCTTCCACTGATTTTCAGTGATGGCAGTGCCCATCCTCTCGTTCAGTCAACAAGGACCTGCTCAGGGCCCATGTGCCTGGTACAGTTGAGGGAGCTGGAGACACACAGGGAACAAACCAGACCAAATCCCTGCCCCCCAAAATTATAGGGGTGGAGGGAGCAAACTGATAAGCAAATCAATATATATTACACCTGGTAGCGGTAAGTGCTATAAGAATCAAATCAAAGCCGAGTGAGGCACCGGGCGACGGGACGGGGTGGAGCTCTGGTAGCAGGTGTGATCCCGAAAGCCTCCCCGGGGAAGGTGCCCTCTCAGCTGCAGCTTGGAGGAAGTGAGGGCAGATGGCTGCGGGTGTTTGGGAGAAGATTCCAGGAAGAGCAAACACCAAGTGCAAAAGCCCTGAGAGGGGAACATGCATGGCGTGTTCTAGGAAGAGCAGGTGGTCACCGGCTGCGACACAAGGTATGTGCTCCCTGGAGGCGACACGGTCCCTGGTGCCTCCTGCCCACCTCACCTCTCCTGCCCACACGCTCTGATCACACCAGCTCTGCATCCACACATTCAGTCATCCACCTGCCTGGAGCGGCACCTGTACCGCCTTCGCACCCGCCTGGAGCTCCGACCCTTCCCCGTTCTCGCTCCTCCCCACTGTCACCCACTGTGTTCATCCAGCTCCCTCTAGGGTCCTCTGGAGTCTGCTGCATCCCTTGGTGGGCGGGCTTGCCTTTATTTATTTAGCTCTGTCCTGCTCGTGGTTCTATCTACAGTGCCTGGTGCCAAGGAGGAACTCAGTTCAGAGGCAGAATGAGGCTCTGGCGAGGGATTTGGCAATCGCGGAGTACACTAGAAATGCACGCTCCAGCCCACCAGCAGATCCCACCTCTCAGCATACGCCCACCAGAAACTCCCACGCTGGCTGACTGCAGCTCTGCTCCAAATGCAAAGGAGCAAGGACATCGATGTGAGTGTCCAGCATGAGGAGAGTGAGTAAAAAGGCCCCAGCGATCAATGGCTCACTCTACAACAGCGAACTGTGAAAGATCTACATGCATTGCTGTGGATAAATTAGAACAACTCAATGCAATGTGGTACTCTGGATGGATCCTGGAACAGAAAAAGAACAGCAGTGGAAAAGCTGGCAAAACCCAAATAAAATCTGGAGTTTAGTTAATAGTCAATGCACCAACGTTAGTTTCCTGGTTTGGGCAAATTTACCATGTAATGTAGATAGGGTAACCTGGGGGAAGAGTATGTGGGAACTCTATGAGATCTTTGCAAGTCCTCTGTAAACCCAAAAGCAAAAGTTTATTTTCCAAAAATGCTGAGCAAGAAAAAAGTTGCAGAAAGTTTTAAAATACAGACAAATGGTAATGACTTAAATAAAAGACACAAGCCCATCATCATGGGCAACAGTGATTCCAGCAATTCCAGTGTATTTAAAGTATAAACATACAGTGAAGGGTACAAACCAACTTCAGAAAGTGGTTATTTCTGGGAGAAATGACAGAGGGCTTTATAGACATATCTGTAACATTTAATTAAGAAAAGGTCTCAAGCCAGTATCATAAAGCAAATGCTAAGAGTTGGTAAAACTAGGCCAGGGTGCAGAAGTATCATTTATATTGTATTCTATGCTCTGCAATATATTTTGAAACGTTTCATAACCTAAAAACTCAAACAGGTATTAATTAAAATAAACAGAAGCTCATGAATGGATGAAAACCACAAAAGCAGATAAAAGCTAGGGCAGAGCTGAGTCACGTCTCTCATCATCATTAAAATCAAGATTCTGTGATTTTCTGACTCTTCCTAGGTCTAGAAATGTCTGAGATAGTCAACATGCACAACAGAGAATTAACTCAATAATGATGGCTCTAAAACCAGGCTGCAGTTGGTGAGACAAAAACCTCTTCAGGGGATAAAATGACACAATCTATTGGAAGGTTCAATGCGCGCACCCAGGGATTCCTCTGCCAGGAACCTGTCCTGAAGAAATGTCAGCACAAGGGCACAGGGCCGCAGGCACAGGGCTTATGCTAGAAATGGCTCCCGTCTATCCGTAGGGGACTTCAGTTAATCAGAGGGAAGGGGGAGTAGTCAAGGGCAAAAGGGGTCAAATATATGGTGATGGAAGATTTGGCTTTGGGTGGTAAATACATAGTGCAATATACAGATGATGTATTATAAAATTGTATGCCTGAAACCGACATAATTTTATTAACCAATGTCACCCCAATAAGTTTAATTTCAAAACACTGTACACAAATGTAGGTACATAAGTGTATGTGTACATATGAATATATATGCACATAGGAAAGACGTAAAAAAATACCCGTTTTCACTTATATCGCTTGAGTGTATTACAGTAAGCAGGTACTATTTTTGCAATAAAAAGGCAAGAATGGGACCCCTTTATCTCAATGTTTGCAGTGGCTAAATAAAAAAAATTAAAGCCTAGAAACACAGTGAAGGCAGAGGACTAGCTGAATTAACTGTGGGTCAGCCACTCTGTGAGCCATTAGGCAACCAGTAAAAAGGGCATATTAGATTATGTGGGTCAGTTGAACTAGAGAAACTTCCTGAACTATTTTTCAGTAAAAAAACACAATGTTGCGTACAGAGGTGGTCAAGTCATAAATAAAAGTGAACGCCAGCTGGGGAAAGGAGAGGGGCGACCTGTGGGTTCCACGTGGGGCTTTCTGGGAGCTGGCAATGCTCTAGGTCTGGATTTGAGTGATGGTTACATGGTAATTTGTCTTATAATTATTCACTATACAGAACATTTAACACGTGTTGCCAAAAAAAAAAAGCTTAACACAAGATAATGTCGATGCGGTAGAATCTCTCTGATGACCGCATGCCCACATCTCCTGACATCATTCCAGCCACTCTGCTCCCAACACCCTGCCCCTTTTGCCTATTTTTTTTTAAACACAGCAAAGGCTGTCTGACCACAGGGCCTTGGCACTTGCCAGGACTCAGAACCAGCTCCTTGCAGGGCTCACTCTGCCCCCTCCCCACGCTGCCACGAGGCATCTCCAGGCCCAAGCCAAGTCCCAACGAGGCCAACACAAACAAACAACGAGGAACCCAAACCGTGGGTCAGGTGCCAGGATGCCTGAAAGATGTGCAGTATCACCTGGAAAGAGGCCTCTAGCAATGAACCCCAGGCTCTGGCCTTTCTCACTTCCTTTTTTTTTTTTTTTTCCCTAATCCAAAATTTGGAAAAGAGAAGGAATGCACACTGAGGGGAAGGAAATTCACATTTATTGAAATCTATGTAACATATCCTTCCCCGGGCCTTTTTGGAAAGGGCTGCCCATCCAAGCGTCACAGCAGCTTTGGAAGGTGGGTACTATAAAGGCCAGCTTCTGTATGAGGAAACTTGAGGCTCAGATGAGTTTTGTAACTCGCATAAGGTCACACAAGGGGGTCTTTCCAGGATCCCTTCCTACCCCAAGGACCTGGTGACCAAAACTGTGGCTGATAAAAGCAAAGAAGGAGACACCATGCAACACTAAAAATCACAAAAGCCCTCAACAACAATCTAGAACAGACTATAAGTCATTAGCCTGGGAAGGACACATGTACCTGCCTGCAGATGAGTTTTGTTAGGTCAAGATCATGCTGTTTATTTATTTGCTCAAATCCGCACTTTTTAAATATGAGAAGGTTTCCCAACAAGCACCTACACTTTCAGCCACAGCTCTGTCGACCCTGAACCTGCAGTGCGGGGCGCAGCCTGCCCACCCTGCAGCAGGCACGCATAAGCTCCCCACTAACCGCGGTTCCCACCAAGCCTGGCACCTCCCCCACTCTGCTGCCCCCGTTTCTTGTCATCTGTCTCCTCGACCCAGCTCATTTCTCTTATTTTGGTCACCTGCCTGGCATCCCACAGGTAGTTGAGTTTCTAATCACTCATCTGGAACAGAAGAGATTTTAAAGGAATAAATATGCAAAGTACCAGTCTTTGCCTGAAAACTTAATTGCGGCTATACAGAAGCAGCCAGACCTCAAAAACCCCATCGAGCTTTAATAACTGCAGTGCACATTAATTGTCTAGGCACCTTCCCATGTATCCCACCTAGAGGGTCCCCTGAAAAAGTCAAGGTCAACAGGGAAATGCGGCCTTAGGCCACATGAGCGTGGTGATGGAAAAATCTGCGGAGCACGAAGCAATTCCTAGAATGGAGGAGGCTGAATACAGAGACAAATACTGAGCCCTGTGCCCTGGTTTCAGTATCTGATCAGTTGTCCAGGGGAAGCGGAGGCTGGTTCCACAGATCTCCGGCAGTAAAATCCAAGACTTCCAAATGGATACAATGAAGAACTTGCAAAACAAAATAAAACAAAACAAAAACAACAACAAGAAGAAAAACCAGAGTTGCTCAAAATTGTCTCAGGCTGCCATGAAAGACATATTAGAAAAAAAAAAATCATGGCAGAGCTATTCCAGCTAAGTGGCTTAAGGAAAGTCATGCTACTTTTTGAAGCTCAGTTTTGCCATCTGTAAAATGGGCAGACTCAAGAGGCACAAGGAGGGTTTATAAAGCGCCAAGGACAGAGGTTAATAAAACGACTCAGAGGACACAGTAAGTGTCTGATGCTTTCATGATTTTTAGTGGCTTCCCTAGCAACTGCCCCTGCCATTTATTGTGTTATTCTAAGTGCTTTTTATATATTAACACATTTCATTCTAAAACATCCCTATGACATAGATACTATTGTTATTCTCATTTCATCAGTGAGGAGGTAGAGACCCTCAAGACGAAGCAATTTGACCTCAACGTCACATCCGTAAGTGGAGAACTGGGATTTGAATCCAGGAAATCTGCCTTTACAGTTCAGCCTTTTGGCCTCAAACTTAATCTGCCTCCTGCTACCTAAACAAGGAAACAGCTTGTACTGAACATTCTTCTCAGTCCCTTCCATCTCTGCATATCTCCAATATGCAGATTTGACATAGCAGGTGAGGGAGGGGTGAGGAGGACACCGGTTTTTGATGTGGGCAGCTGGGTAGGTGGTCATGTACGTCTCACTGAGATGGGGAGCAAGGAGTCAGTTTTAAAGGGGGAGACCTTAATTTTTGGGGTGACAAGTTCCATTTGGGACAGGTTGCATTTGAAGGTCCTACTAGGTGCCCAGGTACAGGCGACAAAGAGGCGCTAGGACCTTTCCAGAGCTCCTACTCCAAGTTCAAAGTTCCCCTCAATGACTTTTTCTGAGAAAAGTTCCATGGCCCCCCAGTCCGATTCCACGTCTTTTTCTACCCTACACATACTCTGTCTTAGCATCGTCACCTTCACGTATATCTCCCCCTTATGCTGTGAATTCCTGAGGGACTGGAATTCAGCTTGGGAGTCTCAGTGCCCAGCAGAGTGTGTAGCACATGGCTGGTGTTCAATAAATATTTACCAGGTGGACCACTGACAGGGATCCCGGACAGAGATGCCTACTGCAGAGTATGTGAGTTCCCTATTATTGCTCTATCAAATTACCACAAACTTAGTGGCTTAAAACAACCCACATTTATTGTCTTGCAGTTCTGCAGGTCAGAATTTCAAAATGGGACTCAGCAGGCTGAAGCCCGGGTGTCAGCACGTCTGCATTCCTTCTGGAGGCTCCAGCAGGGATATGCCTCCCTCCCTTTTTCAGCTTCTAGAGGCAGCACGCATCCCTTGGCATGTGGACCCTTCCTCTACCTTCAAAGCCGGACTGTTTCAGTATCTCCCTGACTCTGACGGTCTGCCCTCCCTGTTCCATTTTATAAAGACCCTGTGAGGACATGACCTACCTGGGGCATCTATGATAATTTCCCCACTCAGCCCCCTTACCTTAATCACATCGGCAAATTCTCTTTTGCCATGTGAGGCCACAAATTTACAGGTTCATGGGCGTCTTTGGAGGCCACTATCCTGCCTCCACAGGAGTCATCATCAATAAAAGGGGATGTCACAGGACAGGAAGGGCCGAAGTGAACATGATCCCAGCCACGGGGTGTTTTCCATTGCTCGGCCCCAGTTTTATTCCTTAAATGTTACCGAATTTGCATGCCTACCCCCACCACCCCTGTCACCTCACCAATGTGGCCCAGGACGAACCTGGAAAGAGGGCCCAAGGCCGAGCTGAACAGGGTCCCAGTAGAGAGTCACCAGGCCCAGCTCCTCCGCAGGGACTAGGGCTAGTCTCTAACACTCACATCTCCAGAGACCATGTGGTACCAAATCACAATAAAACAATTGTTTTTAAAACATTAAACAAATCCACACCAGACAGGGAGGAGCTCGCTTCACAGATCAATGGGCAGTGAGCCCCCACGCCCGCCCCCCCGGACCCCAGGGCGGTGGGTCGGTGCGGCAGCCCACAGGAAGCCTGACCTCTGCGAACAGGCAGCTCGTTCCCCTTCCTGCTCAAGAAGGCGAGAGAGAGGAAGCCTCTCTGCAGTAGTTTTCCTGGCCACAGGGGCTAGGGCCCTGACCACAGACCCTGAGGCACTGAGACCTGGTCTTAGGGGAGCCAGAGAACCCCAAGTCTTGAAGGCCAGACAGAGACAGTCCGCCCAAGTGAGAAGGGCAAAAACATAAAAATGAACCAAATACCATCATCTGAGAAATTTCATCCTATGAAACTGTAATAAACCTAGCATGTTTTCTAAGTTTCCTGTTGCTACTGTAACAAATTATCACAATTATAGTGGCTTAAAGCATCAAAAATGTCATCTCTTTCAGTTCCAAGGTCAAAATCAGTCTCGCTGGGCTGAAGTCAAGGTGCGGGCAGGGTTGGGCCCTTCTGCGGCCCTGGGGAGAATCGGTTTCCACGCCATGTTCAGCTTCCAGTAGCCTGGCCCTCTGCATTCCTTGGCACATGGCCTCTCCCTCCACCTTCAAAGGATATCACCTCTGCTCCCTCTGACGCTCCTGCCTCTTTCTTATAAGGACCTTGTGATGACGCTGGACCCACGTGGACAGTCCAGGATGATCTCTCCATCTCAAATTCTTTAACTTAATTGCATCTGCAAAGTCCCTTTGCCATGTAAGGGAGCAGATCCATAAGTTCTGGCCATTAGGATATGGACATCTTTGGGGCATTATTCGTGCCTCCCACATATACCTACATACAGCTTCCTCTCTGGTGATCTGCAGAGGTGGGATACATTACTTCAAAGACAGTTCTGGGAGCATCCTCCCAGAAAAGCCAAACATTACCCCTCCCCTCTTGCCTGCCACACTTAGAAAGCTAATAGAAATGGGGGCATAAGTTCTAGGACAAGGAAGGAGGGCAAAATAAAGGGGGGAGAAAAAGACACTCCATATCTACAGCGTCCCACCAGGTGTTGAACGCAATGCAAGGTGCTGTGCATACACACACAATCTGGTCTCATCTTTGCCAGTTACTACAGGAAAACCGAGACTCAGAGAGGTGAAGAAACGTGCCCAAGATCACACAGCCTGCAAAATGGTGGATCTGGAATTCAAACCCACGCCTGTCTGGCTCTCACTCTGTGCTTCTCAGAAAAACACTTGGATCTTTTTTATTTATTTTTTTTCTTTTGGTCCCAAGAAATTGTTCACAGTAAAACTTTTCGTTTGGGGGAGGAAATTATGCAAAGCATTTGCCACTGCCTCCACTCGCTCAGAGACTCAGCAAAGAATGGTCTATTTTGGGGCTCTGCGCTCCAGTGATCTGCTCACTTGGCCTAAGCTCATCGCCCGCTGCTTATACTTTTTTTTTTTTTTTTCTCTACAGAGGCCACTTCCTGAGGCTTGAGTGAAGCAAGCTGGTGGGTCTGCCAGCAAGGCCGGAGCCAGGCTCAAGGCAGGACACAGGGCGAGAAATAGAACCAGCACTGAGCAGATCAGGGCCTCCAGAACAAAGGAGCTAAACCTCAAAACAAAACCTGTCTCCAAGACACATACCCTTCAAGCTGCAGCAAAGGCAGTAGCCATGCAGGCTTCCCGTTTTCATATTATTCATTCATTCATATTATTGAAAAGAACCTCAAACTGAAAACACCTCCAATGTCTTCTACCAAGTTCTGGGGTAGTTTGTTACATGGTAATAGATAGCTAAAACCATTATTATACTATCCGTAACCACCACTGTTCATCTAGCACTTGCTATGTGCCAGGCGTTCTTCTCACCACTTATAGAAACTCAGACCTCACAACAATCCAAAAAAATAACTAAGAGTTCCCCCATTTTATAGAATGAGAAACCGAAGTACCCGAGGTCCCCCATGAGGAGAACAGGTGAAGGGGTGGCGGTGTACTCAGGCAATGGAATACCACCCCATGACAGCAAAGAACAGAACAGCATGGATGAATCTCATGACCATTATGCTGAGCGTGAGAAGACAACCACAAAAGAGTATATATTCTATGATTCAATGTATGTGAAATTTCAAAACAGAAAGTAAATCAGGGGTTGCCTGGGGTGGAGAGGGGGTGCTGACCACAGAGGGACACTGGGGGGATAGGAGTGACCTTTGCCATCATCAGGCTAGTGGTGGTCACCACATGTACATGGGTCAAATGCACTATAATACGTACTTTAAATGGGTGCATTTCATTGCATGGAAATTATACTTCAATAAAATTCATTTTAAAAGTGTTTTTTTTTTTTTTAAATATCAGGCACATCTATCTACCAGGAAATCATAACCCTTAAAGATAAAAATGCAACATCTTTATAGCAAAGCAAGCAAATGCTAGCTCGGTTCCAGTGATCTCTGGATGGTAGGCAATGGGATATCTGCACTTTTCTTTTGTCTGTTTTTCTGTGTATTCTAAAAGTTCTGCAATGAACATGTATTCCTCTTTCAATGGGAAACAAAATCATAGTCCAGGTAATTTAAGAAGCTCAAATGGGATACGGGGCAGCCTCCCTGAGGTGGCTGAGATGACTGCTTCTCCGCAGGAAGCGGGAAAGGCCCCCAGATGAGGAGTCAGGAGCGGTTCCTGGCTCGGCCTACGGCTTCCTGGACTCCTTGGGCCCAATTCCTGGCCTCTCTGAACCTGACTTTACAAGGGAATTCAGATGAGACTCACTTGCCAGCTGCGCCCAACTGCCTGGCTGTGGAAGGGACACAGGCTACCTCCACCCACCCCATGCATCCCCAGGAGCAGCCCTGCACCCAACAGGATCTTCATGTTCTAAGCCCGAGCCTTGCCATCCCACACCAAACCCCAGGGACAGGCAGACCAGGATCTGGATCCCAAGTCTGCCCCTGCCTGGCTGTGCGGCCTTGGGCAAGTCGCTGATCCTTTCTGACTCTCGGCTTCCTCATCTGTAAATCAGAGAAGCTGCACCTACCTCGGAGAGGGTGCTCGAACAATGAAATAAAATGAGCATATTGGCTGTACCCTAGGTTCTCCCTCAAAGCCTATATTTGTTTTTATTTTTTGATTCAGAGTTCCCCGCCAAAAAAAAAAAAAAAAAAAAAAAAAAAATTTCAATGAATTCTCACTAATTTTTGGAGGAGGAAGCAAATCTCTCCTGTTCATGCTCCATGTAAAAACTTCCCTTTATGCCGGGGTGATGGGGCAGACAGCCCTCGGTCTCCATGGAAACTCCTAACAAGAACACCCTCATAAAAACTATTCCAACCATTTCCCTCCGCTTTTGAACGCCAACTGGGCCTGCCACATCTGACGGAGGCTGTGCCTGACAGTTGGCTCTGGCCTGGCTGTCATTCAGGCCACCAAGGCCTCCAGAAACACAGCCCTCGCCAGGCAGATGGTCCCTGGAGCTCGGATCTCCAAAGCTCCATTTCACTGTAGTCCAGGCAGCAGAAGAACCACATTCACCCCTCAGACAACGTCTACAGTGTACCTGGTGTGTGCCGGCCATCATGCAGGGCACTGGAGCAGCGAGCAGAAGAAACAGAGCCCCCTTTCCAAGGGCTGACAGAAAGGCAGGAGGCACCCGATGCCCGCAGAAATAGTATGTAATGACAGTAGGACAAAGCTCCCGAAGAGAAGGGTGTAATGGAAGGAGAGAGTCTAATGGGGATGTACACTGAAGAGAGAGGTGGGAGGTGAGGAGCTGACTGAACCCATAGACCCTCTGAGCCAGAAAGGCCCTCGCCAATGAGGAAACCAAGGCACAAGGGGTGGAAATGATCAGAACAATTGTGAAAGCTTAGCACACCAGCTCACGGAGCCATCCCAACAACCCGATGAACTACTGCAATCCCCACTTCACAGATCGCGGACTTGAGCCCACAGAGAGGAAGTGCCTGGGCCCAGGTCACGTGGTAGGAAGGAACAGAGAGTTCATGACAACCAGGTCTCTTTATCTTGTCCCCTCCCTCCCAGAATTTGACTTCTCCTTTGAGTTCTTGCCCTCAAACCCAAGGGTTCACTGAATCCCTTTATTTCTCCCCCAAGGAACAGGCACACCAGGCTATATGCTCCATGAGGAAAGGGAACTTGTCTCGATTTTGCACACCCTGAGCCAAGTCTAACACATTGTAAGTGTTAACATCAATACAAGCGTTAAGTAAAAGGATCGCCATGTACCCTCTGATACTTTACACACACATTTGGAGCCTTCTTGAAGGGCAGGTGCAATTTCAGAAATCTTTTTTACCGACTATGCTTACTGAAGCTGTCATCATATACAAAATACAACTGATAAAGGGCATTCGAAATCACTGTAGTGCCTCCATGAGAGACTGGACAGTGACCCTTGAGATGATGATGATGATGGGGAGGATGACGAGGTACCTTAAAAAGCACAACCACTACGTCTCATAGCTCCTTCTACCAAAAAAAGGGTCTATTTCCCTCTTCTCAAATCTGGGCTGGCTTTCTGGCTGCTTTGACCAATTGGATGAGACTGAAGTGATCTTGTGCAAGTTCAAGGGCCCAGAACTCAAGAAACCTCACAGCTTCTGCCTTCTGCCCCTCAGAACGGTCCTTGGAGACCTTCACATGAGGGAGCCGGGCTAGCCAACTGGAGGACAGGAGGTCACGTGGAGAACAGAGGCCACTCCCCACCCCCCCTCACCCTTCTCTGCCCCCCAGCCCACACCCCCTGCCAACAGCCAGCATCAACTGCCAGCCACGTGCACGAGGCCGTCTTGGAACTTCCATGCAAGTGAGGCCTGCACAACCAGCAGAGGGACTCCCTCAGAACCATGCAAAACAACATACCATTGCAGTTTTAAGCCACTACGTTTTGACATGGCTTCCTACACAGCAACAGAAAACAGAAATCATTATGATCACTATCAACAACCACCACTATTCATTTGACAGCTACTAGGTGCCCAGCATTCTTCTAATCACTCACATATTAACTCATTTACTCCATGCAACCATCTAATAAAGGGAATAACATTTCCCTTTATTTTAAGTAGAAGGGGAAACTAAGGTGTGGAGAGGTAAAGTGACTTACCCAAGGTCACCCCCTGGTGAGCAGCTGAACGCAGGATGTCTGGCTCAGGCCCACAAGACTCTCCCTTAAGCTGCAGCAGGAAGTCAGATGCATGCTCTCCCACTATCCTCTGGCCTCTGCAGACCCCATTCTTCTAGAATCCACACCATTGGCCCAAGTGGTGGGCAGACAAAAACAGAGCTGGAGGCTTATCCCTGGAGCAATTCCCACCTTGCACAGTAATTCTATTCCATAAAGTCACTGGGGACCCTGAGTTAGCAAACACTGAACCAGTGCTCCTGGGACAATAGACAGTTAGCTTCCTGCAAGCCTGTGGTCACAATACTGCCATCAACCGATCAATACATGCTCTCAGTTTTGTATGTGTCTCTGCATGGAGACACCTTATTTTCTACGTATTATAAGTTCATGAACATCAAACTCACAGCCAACAACAATATGACTTAACTCCTAAACAAAGCTGGTCTAACACGCGCTCTTTTCTCTGCAAGGCCCATCACAGCCTTCTTGTGCTTAGAAACACAAGATAGCACTTGGTGGGTGGCATTTTAAACAACAAAATCACCAACAAAAAGCACAAAAGTGAGAAAAATGCAACAGTTATACTCTGTGAAAAGGACACTTGTTACCAGCAGGAGAGCAGAAACAAGGAAGGCGGCAGGCTGGGAAAGTGCGTGTGGACGTTGCACATTTTTCACTGTTCTACGCACGTCCACAAATGCCTGCAGAAGTGCCACAAGTTGGTATAGGAGTTAGGAATGAATCTTAGCCAGCAGGTTAATTTGGCAATATGGCCTCCAAGATGACGGAGAGCAACTGTGGGGGCTGAGAGAAGGCGGCACTCTCGGCAGGCGGCTGGGCTGGGGCTGCTCATGGCCAGACACACCAGGCCCGTCTGAAAAGGAGAGCGCAGGCAGACTGCAGAGGCTGGCAGAAAGGTGGATAGAGAGTGACAAGCGGTTCCTGTTTCTGCTCCCCAAGGCCCTGGCTCCTTGGACTCGGTGAGCTCCAGGGCATTCCTCTCAGCCCCACGTTCCAGTAAGCGTTCTTTTTTGTTCAAGCTAGTTTTTGACCCCACACCAGTCAACAGATCCCGGCTTGTGCGTTGACAGGTGGTGACTGACCACCAGATACACGCTCTGAGATCAGGACAGGTGGCAGAGAAGAGTGGGTAACCAGCAGCGGAGGTAAAACATCCTGGCACCAGTAACTGGCGCATGCACACACAGAGAACAGAGGGAACAGGGAGTGTCGGAGAAGCGGCCCAATTCTGGCCCCAGTGCTTCCTGGTGCCAGGTCTCAATGTCTCTGTCTCACAGGAACAGGTGCTGAGACTAGGATGCACATCCACATCGTTTATCCAGGAGTCACCAGGAGGGGCGTGGGGCAATGGGCAGGGGGAGGAGTGCAGCCTGAACAAGGCTGTTACCAAGCCCACTGTCCCTGTGGGCAGATGCGACTTAAACCATTAGGAACCCAAGGAGCCAGTGGAGAACGCGCCTCAGAACTGTCCCAACCAAGGGCGGGCGCACCAGGGGACTGGCCCCCCATCTGTCCTCAGTCCCCTCCAAAGGCATTAACTCTCCAGGACTGTCCTGCAGCAGAGGCCGACGAAAGCCCTCGGGCACAGTCGCAGGTGTTGGCAGAGGCTCGCCACAGAGCTAAGGGTAAGCAGCAGGAGCGGCTACAACAGTTTCTGTTCCCTGCCATGAAACCACCCAGTCCAGGTCACCAGCTGCTCGAGGGCACTGAGGCCCAGCTCACGCCTGCTACACTCTTCCCCCAAGAGTCCACAGAGGCAAGCCTCACCTTTTCCAAGTCTTGGTTCAAACGTCACCTTCTCAGTGAGGCCTTCCACACCCAACCCCCCTCACTGACCCTCACCATGCCCCCCGACACTCTGGGGGTTTTTTGTTGTTGTTGTTCATACACATATAATTTATTCAATTACAATTTACAAGACCAGTTGCCAACCTGTGCCACATGTCAGCAGACCCCTGAGTCTCGACATGCACTGAGGCTACCTGGGACAGGCCACACGATTCCACATTTTCAGCCTCCGTGGGAAAATACCGCCATCTGACCTCATGAAGTGGGACATGATTCACAGCGTGCTCATCACAGCAGCTGCCACATGGACAACACCTTTGCTGCTTGGGGAAGAAGGAAGAATGTGGAGACGACAAAGGAAGTGGGCAATGCAAAAAGAGGAAGGAGGTATATTCTAGAACAGCACTGTCTGATACAGCAGCTACTGGCCCAGTATGGCTATTGAGCACTCGAAATTGAATTGGTCCCAACTGAGATACTCTGTGGGTATCAACTACACACCAGATTTTGAAGACTCAGACCAAAAATAAGAATTTTAAATCTCATTAATAATTCATTGTGTACATGTTGAAATAATACTTTGGATATACTAAGTAACAAAACTTGTTAAAATTAATGTCCCCTCTTTTTCTTTTTACTTTTTTTAATGTGGCGACTAAAACATTTTAAACAATACTCTGGCCGGCACTGCTGGCTCACGCTGATTTTGGGGGGCAGCACGGGTCTAGGAGAGCCCAGTTCGTCTGCAACAGAATGGGCAGGTAGGTGGGGCGGTGTGAGTGAGTAAGTGGAAGAGGGAGAGCGGTATCTGTGCAGACTTTTTACCCGCTTTTTAATTGGGTGGTTTTATTACTGTTGAGTTTGAAGAGTTCTTTTCACATTTTGGATACAAGCCCGTTATCAGCCACGTGTTTTGCAAACATTTTCTCCCAGTTCATAGCTTCTCTTTTCAATCTCTTAACCTACATTTTTTTGGCACATGGCGGCGAGTGGAGGAAACTGGCCTGATATAGTTCCTCTAGGAAGTCTGGCCCCCCTGGGCAAGTCATCCAAGTTCACTGAACTCACAGAAAAAAGGGTTTAACTCATGGGCATTTTGTGATTACTGGAAGCCATGCGTGAATATCCATGCACATCATGAATGGCCACTACATGTGTGCTTGCAGTGCTTAGCACAGTGCTGGCTTGTGGCACATGCTCAAGAAATGCAATGATGGCTGTCTTCAAGGTGCTCCCAAACCTTTTTTTTAGAGAGAAATGGGAAGGGAGGGAGGAAGAGAAGAACAGAAACAGCTATACAAGAGATAAACATCGATCAGTTGGCCCCCAAAGATGCCCCAAACGGGGACCCAATCCACAACCAGGGCATTGGTCCTGACCGGGAATCAAGCCCGGGATCCTTCGGCTTGCGGGATGACGCCCAACCAGCTGGGTCACATCGGCCAGGGCAGGGTGCTCCCGGACTTTTAAGAACACTCCCCTTTGCCATCAGGGCAGTCCCAATTCCACGTCCCCCAACTCCTCTTAAGGGGTGGCTGGCAGTCAAATGGCAGGCAGAGGGGCTCGAGTGAGCAGCTAGGATGTGAGGAGGCATTTCCAGGGCTTTGTGAAAAGATAACTAAGTCTGGACACGCTGGACCCCGGTATCAGACCTTCAAAGGATGGGAAATTAGTGCCACACATCACCCACAGCATCGGAATGAACTTGAACATTTACTAAGAAAACTAGGATAGTCTACCACCTTCAAAAAATGGTCCATTTGTCCCCCAAAAAGCAGATGTAATGGTTCAAACTTCATGGTTCTAGACCCACGCCAGGAGTCACATCCCTAAGGATCAGTGTCCATAGCCACGCACTCATGCTAACCTCCCCAGAGCTTCTTCACTCGCTTGCCCCACAGTAAGTGCCAAATGGCAATGCTTAGCTCTAGGAAAGTGAACGTAAGAGTAGAACGCTGCCCACAGAAAGCAAGTGTTTGCTGGGGGGAACATTGCATCAACTAAGAAGCATAAATAATGAGTTCTGTGTAAAACAGAACAATGAGCTATTAGGGAAATGCAAATCAGATCCACACAAGATGCGACTTCATCCCTGCTAGGATGGCTATCATCAAAAAGATAGACAATAACAAGTGTTGGTGAGGATGTGGAGAAACCGGAACCTCATATAATGCTGGTGGGAATGTAAAATGGTGCAGCCAGCCACTTTGGAAAACAGTCTTCGCAGTTTCTCAAACAATTAAACAGAGTTACAGGTGACCCAGCTATTCCACTCTTAGGTATATATCCAAGAGAATGAAAACACAGTCACACTAAACTTTGCACACCAATGTTCATAGCAGCATTATTAATAACAGTCACAAGTGGAGCAACCCAAATGTCTATCAAGTGACGAATGGATAAACACATGTGGTCTATCCATACAGTAAAATACTATTCAGCCATAGAAAGGGATAAAGTTCTCTATGACATGGATGAACCTTGGCAACATTATATTAAATAAAACAAGTCAGATGCAAAAGTTATGTATTGTAAGATTCCATTTATATGGAATGTTCAGAATGAGCAAATCTACAGACAGAAAGTAGAGTCCTCCTTAAAAACAAGTGACAGCACAACAGCACCCATTTACTGAGCACCTACTAGGGTCACCCAGTGCCAGACACTAAACATACAGAAACAAGACCCCGCTCACCTCAAAGAACTGAAGACCTAATTCTGTGTGGCAACTCAGAACAAGCCATACATTTTTTTGGAACCAGCTTCAAAATGGAAGGTCATTAAAAGTCTTATTCTTGCCCTGGCCAGGTAGCTCAGTTGGTTAAGAGCATCACACCATGCACCCAAAGCCTGCGGATTCAATCCCTGGTCAGGACACATACCTAGGGTGCGGGTTTGAGCCCCAGTTCAGCTGCATACGGGAGGCAACAGACCAATGTTTCTCTCTCACATCGATGTTGTGTATGTATTTTCTCTCTCTCTCAAATCAATAAACAAATCCTCGCGTGAGGATTTTTTTGTTTTGTTTTTAAAAAGTAAAATAAATAAAATAAAAATAAAAGCTTTCTTCTTAAGAAAGGAAAATGACACTCAAGTCGTATCCCAGAAGATGGCTGTCCTACTAACACGTGAGTTGAGCAATTAGAATCTCTGGAACTGAGTCCCAGCTGTCAACCTTGGAAAGTTCCTAGGTTTCCCTTCACAGCAAGTTTCTCATCAAGATCAGGCACATAGCAACTTCATGTGCAGGCTGAACGAAGACATGCCAGCAGCCCCCATCCACAGCACAAGCGCATCAGTTTCCCTACCACCATCTGAGGTGGTCATGCTGATGTCACAGTGAGATCCACAAGTCTTCAGGGGAATCGAGCTGCTGCTTTCAAGCCTGGACCAGAATAAATGCCAGAGCAGGAGAAGGAAACACAAGCCACACTCATAACACTCTTCATTTGCTGAAGAACTCTGTATCTGTAGCCGATGGAAAAGCTGACGGACGTCCAGGTGCGAGCAAGGGCGGAGGGTGACGTGAGTCGGTGCAGCTTCCCTGGGGACGACCGAACACCCTGTGCCCTGGGCCCGTGACACAGCCTTTCCTTCCTCCCAGAAATTCTTTTAGAAATGTATCCTATGGATAAAGAGTTAGCTGTAAAAATGTTCCAGGATCAACGTGTGACACAGCAAAAAGTTAAAAATAACACTGCCAATACTGATGAGGATACCTACAGAATAAAATGTTTGAAATAAATGTATAAAATATGCATGGAAATAGTAATTATCACATGATATTGGTTTCTCTAGAGAAGGAGGGGTATATATGAGGTCTTAGCAATATTTATATTTTATTTCTTAAAAACAACAAAGAAAAGATCAAAGCAAATACTATGATTTGTCTATAAATTGGTTGGGGGGTGTATTCACTTCCTGTGGCTGCTACACAAGTTACTACAAACTTAGTGGCTTAAGACAACACGAAGTTATCATTTTATGGTCCTGGAGCTGAAAAATCCAAAATGGGTCTCACTGGGCTAAAATCAAGTTGCCGTCAGGACTCCAGGGGACAGTCTGTCTCCCGCCTTTCCCCGAGGCTGGGCACTGCCCGCATCCCTCGGCTCACAGACCCGCCCCCCTTCACCGGCCACTGATCCCATCATTCCGACCTCTGCTTCTGTCCTCGCACGTCCTCGGACTCCGACCCTCCGCCCTCCCACCTCGACTTAGAAGGACCCTGGTGATTACAGCAGGCCCACTCAGCTACCCCAGGATAATCTCCCACCTCAAGATCCTTAATCACATCTGCAGCGAGCCTTTTACTACAGAATGTAACAGAGTCATAGGTGCTGGAGATTAGGATATAGACATCGTTGGCGGGCGAGGGGACACATTTATTTTGCCCAACACAGAGAACATAGAAACAATAATAGTAACAACAACAACAATTGCAACAGCAGCTAACTCTTATGCACTACATAATCAGCTTACCTCATCCTCAGGAGAACCCAGTAGGAAGCCACCATTATTATGCCACTTTACAGATGGGTACAGAGAGAAGCTAAACAACGTGGCCATGGTCACAGCCATTGTAAGTGGCAAGAGCCAAGATTTGAACCCAGGCGGTCAGGCCCTAGCAGATTTGCTCTTAAGTATACTGGTGTTTGTCACCTTAGTCTCCACACCCGTCTCAAAGTCTGAAATAGCTAACAACAAGAGCAACAACAACAACAAGAGCAACAACAACAACGACGTCACATTGTAGCACAAAATGAAAAGGACATATTACCAAAGAGTATTATGAAAGACTGCATTTTGTAAAAATGGATCTATATCTTAGGAAAAAAAAAAAAAGATCCGGCAGGGTGTACCCCAAGTGTTAACACACACCCCTCTGCGTGGGGGAGAGTGGGTGAAGGAGTTGTTCCCCTCACCAGTTACAGCTAAAAATGTTTTTGCTAATGAATACATGTTACTTTTACAATGAGAAGAAACTAAAAGTTGTTTTGATCAGGAGAAATAAAACAAGGTTAGAGCCAGCCCCCTCAGAATTGCCTTAAACAGGAAATCAGCATAAAGTTCACCCTTGGCCACCTCACCGCACCTTGGGTCCTCCTTGCCCCCCGACCCCGGGACAGAGGTCCTCCTCCAGCCAGTCCCCAGGCCAGCATGGGGGCTGGGGAACTGCTCCCACCGGCAGGGGCCAGCAGCAGGCCAGGAGTGGCCTGGAGTGGCTGGGCGTGGCGGGAGGTGGCACCTGGCCAGCAGGAGCCCAATCCTGAGCCTGGCGACTCCCCCATGAGCCCTGCAGGGTCCTCTCTTCCCGCTACATTTGCTGTCTACTGGGCTGTGCTTACTGCAACTTTGCTAGTCTCCATTCTACAAATGAATAAAAGTTCCCATGTTCTCCTCTGTCAGAACAGACCGCTTCTTCGCACAGTGGATGCTTCACTGCACCCCTCAGACCCAGTTCCGTGGTGGCCGCTAACACGACTCACATAAGATGAAAGCAGCATCTCCCAGCTTCTTCCCAACTGTGCCAGGAGAGTGGAAAAGGCCTCTTGCCCCCGCAGCTGGCATCATCGCTGATCCTGTTTACAAAACTGCACCACTGCCCTGCTGACACTCCTCCTCCAAGTCCAGCCCCCACCCGCCCCGACCCCAGACTTGCACAAGGGGAAAGGCAAGGAGCTGAGCTGCCTACCTATACCTCTTTACTCAAATCCAAGGGACCTTAACCCCCATCAGACCCCTACCCCCCTGCCACAGATCAGCTGGAGGGGGAAGCCTCTACACATGCGGGCTACACAGCTCCTCCAAGTGCCCACAAACGCAGGCTCTGACAAACCACAGGGCAGCATGAGCTCTAGGCACCACGTCAAGTGCATGGTTCATGCATTTACAAATGTAATGTTCAAAAATCCCACAGGGTAGCTCTGCCATTACCTCATCTCCTAGATGAATAAACTGAGGCACAAAGAGGCTAAGAGGCTGAGTGGACTGCCCAGGGTCACATAGCCAGTAAGTGCAGGGCCAAGACTGAAACCATCGTGTGTGGTTGAAGAGGAAGTTGTCACAGAGATGTCCTATCTTAACCCCTGACACTTCTGCCTCTGGAGAGAAAGAAAGGGCATCAGGTCCTTTCCCTGAGTCATCTGCGGACCGTGTGTTCGTGAAGCGGCCACTGTGGGCCAGGCACAGGCTAGGTGCTAGGGGTCCTCCCTGGTGGGCAGAACAGATGGGTCCCTGCCTCCCAGGGCTCACGGCCTGGGGTGAAGATCCTAAGGACCTGGCTCTGAGGTCAGGTACTGCCAGGGGACAGGAAAGTCACCACCAACAGTTCTGGCTTCCACTTCAAACTGCAGAGACCTTAAGTCTCTTCCAGGAAAAAACAAGACCCGTCACTTTGTTGGCCAATATGTGAAAATGCACACCAAAGTCGATGTGGGCGATGTTCTTTCCAAAAGGATGTGCCAAAGGATGGCTCCTCACAGCTCCCTCCCCTAGTTAGACATCCAGAAGAGATCTAATTTACATGAACTATTCTAATTACACAGATTGGGACCACACCTGAATTCCAGGGCTTGGCACCATTGCAAGGGACAGAGGCTTCCTGTGCCTGGCTCTCTGGCTTCTCACAGGAGGATGTGTCCACACTCCATCTGGCTCTCCGCTCCCTGCCGATGGCCAGATGGAGTTCAGGGCTGGGACATCTAATTCCTCAAAGCCAGACTGAAAGAGACCCATGTTCGCACCCCATAGCCAAGGGAGTACGGAACTGGATCAGCCACCACTAACTGGACATGCAGGAGATTCTCCAAAGAGAAGGCTTCGTTGCTTGGAGTAGAGATTTCAAGGAGATATAGGAGAGAAGCCTGAGGGATAATAAACAAACCTTACTGAGTATTTCCCAGGCCCCTTTCTAAATGATTTGCCTGCAAGGAGCTCATCTGACCCTCCTAACAACCCTACAAGGTGGGTACTATTGGGTACTATCATTCTTCACATTTTACAGGTAAGGAAACGGAGGCACAGAGAGATGAGTCCCTTGTCCAAGGAGCCAGAGTTGACATTCAAACCCAAGCAGGCTGGCTCTGGTTCCCATGTTCAACCAGCACACGACACTGCCTCGTATGCCCTCGTGGCCCAAATCCAGTGCAACCAGGAAATAAGACAGCACTTGGAATACACTTAAATTCCTTTCCAACAAACCAACTCATCCATAATATCTGTGGCCAAAAAGATGCATCAATTGCTGTGCTCACCCCATTGCTCCACTTTGCTAGCACTGCTGTGAAGTACCACAAACTGGGTAACTTAACAGAAATCCACTGTATCACCGCCCGGAGGCTGGACGTCCAAGATCTGGGTGCTGGCAGGGTTGGTTCCGCCTGAGGGTTGGGAGGATCTGTTTCATGCCTCTTCCTAGTTTCTGGCGATGGCTGGCAATCTTTGGTGTTCTTTAGCTTGCAGGTGCATCACTCCAGTCTCTGCATCCATCATCACATGGCCTTCTCTCCGTGTGTATGTGCGCGCGTGCCTGTGTGTGTTCTTATAAGGGCACCACTCAGAGTAGAATAGGGGTCCACCCTATGCCAGCAAGACCTCATCCTAACTAACTACATCTTCAACAACTCGATTTCCAAATAAAATCATTCTGAGGTGCTAGGGGTTAGGGCTTTGATACATGAAATGGGGAGGGTGGGGTAGTTGAAACACAACTCAACCCATTAGAGGGACCCACCCTGCCCACAAGCCCTGAAGAAGGCAGACCATATTCTCCAACAGAAGACACTGTCTAACCCAACCTCCCCACACCCAAGCTGACTAGAGAGGAGACTGGCCTCAAAACAGCCAATTCCCGTGCACTGGCTCAAAAGGCCTGGCCAGTCAGAGGCCTCTCAGGAGTCCATCCCTGGGAGGCTGGAAATCCAAAGCCTTCATTGATGGGGCCACACAGAAAATCAAGGTGGAGAGAGGTTGTGGACAGCGTCACTCCCA
Organism: Pteronotus mesoamericanus; assembly: GCF_021234165.1. Classification (NCBI taxonomy): domain Eukaryota; kingdom Metazoa; phylum Chordata; class Mammalia; order Chiroptera; family Mormoopidae; genus Pteronotus; species Pteronotus mesoamericanus. The sequence goes on from NW_026555189.1 coordinate 2,333,785, forward strand.
GTGACTCTTGTCACGGACAAACAGGAGAGACCTCAGTATTGCCACATTCCCTTCCCATGAGGCCCAGTGATAAGCCTATTCCTTTACCTGGATTCCTTTTCCTTTTCCTTCCTTTGGGAGGATTCGTACAAAACCTCTCAAATCTACACTCATTCTATTCTTTAGAATCAGTGGTATTCCTACAGCCACCTCTGCACCTTCCAAAATTAGGGACTATGGGAGAGCCTGGGAGAAACCCATTTCCCATTTTTCCCAGCATCCTTTGCAGCTAGTCAAGGCTAAGTTCTGCTCAACGGAAGGTAGGAAGCTTCTGCCTTCCAGGACTGGCTCACAAAATCCTCCTAAGCCATCTTCTACTCTTCCTCTTCCCCTACGTGCTTGCTGGACAGAGGATCCTGGAGAGGGCCTCAGATGCCTTAGGAGGTGGTGGCAGTAGAGCCCCACCCAACCCCAATCCCGCTGCATCATGACTTGAGTGATAAAGCTGTATCACATCAAGAAGTCATGCGGGGTGTCACTGCAGCTAGCCTACCGTGACCAATCCAGAAGCTTTATAGCTGTGCCCTCTGCCTGGAGTACTCTCTCCCCAGAGCCTTCCATGGCTCCTTCCTTCTCACTCTTCAAATCTCAACTGAATGTCACCTTCACAGAGAGGGTTCTCTGATGCCTGCCCTATTAAAATAGCGTTCTCCACTGGTGCCTCTTTGTCACTGTGCCCTGTTTCTTTCCTTCCTGCATCCACTGCAATCCAAAATGATTGAATGAGTTATTTAACTTTTTCTGTCTTTCCTATGAGACTGTAAGGTCCTCTAGAGATCTCCACTGTCCTGTTCACCTTATCCCCAGTGACACACATAATACCCGACACACACCAAGTCCTTTTTGAGTATTTGCTAAACTAACCAAAGAACAGATTCTAAGAACATCAAGCGATCATCACCCAGGACAGAATAACCCTTTAATAACCATAGAAACCAATTCCTTGACCATCCAGCATACAAGTAGGTCTATCTCAATGTCAGGAGTAAAAACATTTCTATTTTCACACCAGCAGGCTCCAATGTGGAGAATATAAATCCCAGAAGGCGAGCTGGACAGTTCACCAGGTGCAGCAAGAAAAATCATTATATAAATGGAAGACCTAAGTATTGCTCTCATCCTTTCTGCTGTACAACCCCATTTCCCTTTATGTTCGATAATGAGGATGATGACAACAATGACAATGACAACAATGACAATGTCAACAATGACAATGTCAAGAGCAGCAAATACTTGAGCACCTACCTCCTGTGTGCCCGGCCCTGTGGAAAGCATGTTACATACGGTACTTCACTTAATCATCACCAGAGCTTAAAGAGACAGGTTCTTCATTATTCTCATTTTACAGATGCGGAAATGGAAGCACAAGGAGGTGACAAGAGTAGTCCAAGGTCACACCCCAACGAAGTGGCAGGGCTGGCATTTGAACCCAGGCACTCAGGCTGCAGCGTCTGTGCTGCTTATGGTAAATCGTACCTGCACATCTACAACTGAAAAATCAGCAAGTTTACCGCTGCTGGGGACTGGATCTTATTTCTAACAGGTGCATGACTGGAGGAGGCTGGGGACCACTTTCACAGAATGGATTTCTTCTCAGACAGGAGATGCCAGTGAGAAAAATCTACTTTTTACTAGTCTGAAAACATTTTGATAAAATAACAACTTTCAAGAAAATACTCATTTTTTTTCTAATGGATAAGAAGCCCAAGGATGGCTGTCCGAACTGGCTGAGAGGCGCACAATCCCATTTCACTGCCCCAGCTCTGTCGCACTTGTCCACGCTATTGCGTTCGAGGTCTCCCTGGCACGCCTGCCTCCCGCTAACCAGGGCCCCCCTCCTCGTGGTAACTCCGGCACCACACCCAGCAGAGCGACAGAGCGTGTCCTCTCTGTGCCTCAGGAATGACTGCCTTTCCCTCCTGCTGCAACAATATCTGAAAAAAGCTGTGGTTCTTGGGTCGCCAGGAGCGGGGTTCTCTATCACATACAGAACTGAAACATCTCTGAGATTACGCAGGAGGAGAAAGCAACACAGAGCAGGAAGACAATCTGAGATGCCGAAGCCAGAGAAGCAGAGAACATTGCAGCCCTGCCCCTTTCTGGCTGTGTGGCCTCGGGCATGTCATCTCATCTCCCTGAAACTCAGTTTCCTCAAAAATAAAGTGGGGATGAGTCCTGCCTCCCGGGGTCACTGTGAGGATCCATTAGAGGTGGCTGCTATCATCATCATCATCAACATCATCATTATTAGACAGGCAAACCAAGAACCTAACACCAAGTAAACAGAACTGCTCTGTTTTTGAGCATTCCTCATTCATGGGCAGCCACGACTTGCCCAAAATAAACAGACAGAGAAGTGCATATGAAAACATCAGGATGAAAGCCTGTTCAGTCCAGCTGGACACCATCCAAGCCTCAGACGTGGCTTATCACCACATCAATCCAGACTCCACAAACAGGTGACACCAAGGTGACTGCCTCATGAATGGACGGGACGCGGGAGAAACCCAAAGGTTCAACTCAGAAAGACCCAGAGCAGGTGGCTTCTTACGTGGAGCCTGCTCAGCTGGTCCCGGAAAGAAGGAAGAACCACAGGCCGCACTTCCAGAGCTCCTGGCCTGAATCACAGACTCTGAGGGAGCCGGGGTGGGAAGCAACCTCTTACTGAATTCTGTTCCCCTCGTGTGATGTTTCCCATGTATACAAAAGCGCATGAAATAAAATCCATTTAATTCTCACCCAGTAGGTTAGGAACTGTTATTACCTCACTTGACAGGGAAACTGAGGCACAAACTGCCTCGGATCATGCACCTAGTAGATGGTAGAGCAGGGATTTGAACCAAAAGTCAGGATCCAACGTCCAGGTGTGCTTGCGGTCGCCTGGCTCCAAGGTGGTCACCTTCAGTTTCTTCCCACCCAGGGCCTGCATGCAGGCCACTCCCTCTCCACAGGGAAATTCCCCAATCTTGAACCTGAGCTGGCCTTGGTCACCTGAGCTCGTACAAGTGACTTTCTGGAACCTCTGACGCTAAGTCCTGCAGCTTCTGCCCAGACTCTGGGAAACACACCCTGGGAGGACACCAGGAGCCTTGTTACACATCCAACTACCCTGGGACCGCCAGGCAGTAGGGGTTCCAGCTGAGCCCAGTCCTCCAGCATCACCACCAAGGCATGTGAGAGAAGATTCTGGAAGCTTTCAGCCCAGGGGAGAAGCTAGCTCTGTACCACCAAATCACTGCCATCCAGGCCACAAAGAACAGGAGAATTACCCAGCCCAAATCTCTGGCCCACATATCTCCTGGCTGGCGTTCAATAGCACCCACTGATCTCTCTTCAGGAGGGCCATCCTGCTGGCCACCGGGCAACCCTCTCCCTCTACTCTCCACGCAAGCAGCTGCCCTGCTGGGAGGCCTCACCCACGTCCCATCGCCTCCCATGCCCAGGTGGACAGAGCCTTCCCCCGCACGTGGCGCCCAGTCCAGACCCTCACTGTGGTGGTGACCACGCAATCCCATGAGGGCTGGTTGCTGAATCTGTTTCCCCTCCGGGGCGGGGACCCATCCCCCTCCCTCAGCAGCGTCTGGCTCCTCATATGATAGTAAATGCGGGCCAAACACATGAAACAACTCTGTCACAACAGGGTTTAAAGAGAGGCCCTGATACACCTGAGGATGGTTTATGGCTCTAACCAAAGTCAACGCATGACTCCAGACCAGGGTTTCTCAACTTTGGCACCATTGACATTTTGTATTGAAAATTAATTATCAGTGATTGGGGCTGCCCTGTGCATCAGAAGATGTTTAGCAGCGTCCCTGGCTTTGACCCACTCACTAGATGCCAGGAGCACCCTCCCCCCAATTATCACGAGTAAAAATGTCTACAGACATCGCCAAATGTCCCTGGTTGAGAAACACTCACTGCTCTAGACAGTGAGATCTGTGTGCATGCCCACCTTCATCCAGGCTCCCAAAGAGCATGTGATACCTGCCAAAAGTCACCTGCCACTTGCCAAGTACCCCATAGCCACACGCACACCCCGCATGCTCGCCTGCTCCTTGCAAACCTCAGAGTCACCTGCAGTTCCTGCTATTAAGGCTCTTGAGGGAACTCTACAGCTGGGGGTTCCCCTCAGGACATCACGCTGACCATAGGAGGCTGGGAACATGGCCCGAAAAGTCTCCACCCAGGGTCCGAAGGCCCGCCCTCTCAAAGTGGTCAGCGGGGCACCACTTCTAAGCTCTTTACCCCAGAACTGGTTTTTTCTGTCTCTTTACAAACAGGATGGCCGAAGTGTGTTCAAAAACTCAAATGTACTCCCTCATCCCTCTCTGGACACCCCTCAGTGGATCTCCACTGCCCACCAGATGAAGTCCAAACACCCAATCAAGTCTCTGCCACCCTGGAAAGCAGGACACCCCTTGTTAGCAACAACGGCAAAAGTAACAGCAGCCGTGCCCAAGGGTCAAACGCTTATCCCGCGCTACGTGCTGTGTCGAACTCCCCTGACACGTCTCCTCCTCTATTCACTCCCAACTCTAACTCTGCAGAGTGGACAGCCATGCTATTCTCGTTCTACAGACAAGAGAATTAAATCTCAGAAAATGGATGTAACCTGCCCACAGTCACAAAGCAAAGCTCATCAAATGGTGCTGGAAATCAAGCCCCACACTTCTGTACTTAATGGCACAGTGTAGGCTCCATGAGGGTTTGGATCCAACTTAACTACTGCTGTGTGTCCAGTACCTAGAACCGTGCCTGGCAGAGCAGGCATTCAAATAGGGAAGGGGGGAAGGAGGAAGGGGGGAGGGGGGAGGAAGGGAAGTTGGCAGGGCTGAAAGGAGGGAGGGAGGTAGAAGGGGTGGGAGGGTGAGTGGAGGCGGGGTGGCTGTAGAACAGTACCTCTCAAACCTAAGGACCAGGATCACCTGGGAAGCCTGTTAGCTACTGTACTCAGTCCCAACCAACCCAGCGAATGCCAGTCATCCTCAGCCAGTGCAGGGAGAAGGAAGAATTGCTTCTAGTTAACTGAAGTGGGAGAACTACAGCACATGGATTTCAGAAGCCAAAATCCTGTCTGGCGCCCCTCAGAATGAGCTTCAGGAGAAGGTTCCAGTAGCCTAACTTTTAAAGCCCCTCAGGTGTTTCTTATGGTCAGCCAGGCCTGGGGCCGGAAGGTCAGAAGAGAAAGGACCCATCTACTCTCGCACAGCACACCTGTATTTATGGTCCGCGCCCCTGCAGGCCCCACCCTGTCCCAGCTGCAACAGGTCTCTGAGCCACCTGGGAGGCTGAGTGTGGCCAAAGCAAACAAAACTGGGAGGAAAGTTGGCTGCCTCCACGCATTTTCAAAGCAGGGCTTCTGGCTCTGGGCCATCTGAAGCCTCCTCGGCTCCAAAGCCGGGAGCAACCTTTTGGAAAGCCGTGTGACCTCACTCATGATAATAGAAAGCAAATGAAGAATTAGGCCAAGCTACCCAAGTCTGCCTGTGAATGGCCACATTCAGAACCTCATCATAGCGTGGATGAAGGTGTGGGAAACAGGTACTCCCACACCTCACGGGCTTTTCTGGGCTGCTGTCAAACTGCCGAAGTTAAAATACCCTTTAACTCAGAAACCGCACTTACAGGAAGTTGTCCTTTGGATATACCCATAAGGCTATATCAAAGAATAACACATGGACAACCCTCATGAACTGCCAGTGGAAAGGTAAAATGGTGCAGACACTTGAAAAATAGTCTGGCAGTTCCTAAATGATTAAACACAGGGTTGTCACATGACCCAGCAGTTACACTCCTAGGCCTGTGCCCAAGAGAAATGAACACACACATCCACACAAACACCTGTACATTTGTACATCGATGTTCACAGCAGCTCGGTCCTAATCACCCAGAAGTGGAATCGACCCAAACGCCCATCGGTGGATGGATGGGCAAACAAATTGTGGAAAATCCACGTAATGGATTATCATTCAGCCATAAAAAGGGAAGACGTACGGACACACGCCACAACATGGACAAACCTTGAAAACATTATGCCAAGTGGAAGAAGCCAGACGCAAAAGGCCATGATTCTATTTAAAGGAAGTGTCCGAACAGGGAAATCTAGAAAGGCAGAAAGTAGATGAATGGTTGCTCAGGCAGGGGAGGGGGGTGGGGGGCAGCAGGGGATGGCAAATGGGTCCACGATTTCTTTCTGCGGTGATGGAAATGTTCTAAAATGGACTGTGGTGGCGGTGGCTCATACCTGTGAATATACTATAAACCACGGAATTGTTCATTTTAAATGGCTGAAGTGCATGGTATGTGAATTATATAGGAGGGGGAGGAGGGAGAGGAGGAAAAGAGGAAGAAGAATTCACGTATAGTTGCTGCAGCTAAGAGCAAAAGACAGGAACCAGTTCAAGTGTCCCTCTCTAGGGGCTAACCTGCCACACTGCAGCCAGGATGCTACGTGGCTGTGAAAGAAGGCAGATCACCAAGCTGATAACAAACCACCTCCAAGACACTTATTAAACTTAAAGAAGAAATCCAGGTGCAGAGGTGTATGTAGTAGGTACCCATTTGTGTAAAAAAAAAACATGACACGCACATTGAACAAACATAGGGTCGTTCTGGAAGACAAAAAAAAACCTTGATTATGAGCTCGCCTGTGGAGCAGGGGATGGGAGCTGAGGAAGTGAGCCGTTTATGATTTTTTTTGGTTTTCCCCCAAGTGTACATTTTAATTTTTTAATTAAAAAGTAGTCAATAAAAATGCAAATTAAAGCAAGTCTCTGCAACTGAAAACTTGTTAAGTCTCCTTACTTCATTACAAAACAGTCTTAGAAACTTTAGGAACTGAGCCCTGGCTGGTGTGGCTCAGTGGACTGAGTGCAGCCTCAGTCCACTGAGCCACACCAGCCTATGAACCAAAGGGTCACCAGTTTGATTCCCAGTGTAGGGAACATGCCTGCTGGGTTGCAGGCCAGGTCCCAGCAGGGGGCATGCAAAATGCAACCACACACTGATGTCTTTCTCCTTCTCTTCCCCTCTCTAAAATAAAATCTTTAAAAACAAAAAACAAAAAAAACCCCTTAGGAACTGAGTCACTGGCCCAGCCTGCAGAGGGTGAGGAAGGGCAGACAGCTCCACCAGGACTAGAGCTTCCTCTGAAACCTACAGACCCTGCACTGTCCCCATGAACCAAACTAAAAGGCCTCTCACTCCTCAGTTTGCAGTGAAATGAAATGGGTATTCATCTGGCCACCAAGCCAGATAAATGTGAGTTTCCACAAACTCTAGCCTGTTAGCCCTTAAGAGGGCAGAGAGCTTCATGATCAACAGGAACCAAGGGAGCCTGACGCCGCCACACTGAGAGCACCCCCTGCCAGCCCAGGCAAGCTGTCTGACTGTCATTTCCAAGCTGGCCCACGGGGACCTCTGATAGTTTGAAGAAGTTCATTGAACTTCCCCCTCCTGCTCTAAACGAGTGACCCAGACAAAGTGGCCACACGTCCATCTGTAGAAGAAAAGAAGACATCAAACCAACCGCTGCAGTGACAGGCGAAGGCAGGAGGGTGAGAAGATGCACGGGCCCGGACCCAGCATGTACTCACAGAAGCCTTCGATCTTGTCGGCTGTCTTACTCCAGGCCACCTGCCGCGTCTCCATGATCACCTGGACGGTCCTGCGCTCCGGGGTGGACTTGCGGAAGCTGAACACAGTCATCACCGTGCCCAGCTCCAAGGCTCTTTTGATCTGACTCTTCTCATATTCCTGAAGGGCGTCCACATTGACCATGGCGGTCATTGTTGGCCTCTCCAGGGAGGAGGAGGAGTGAGGGAACAAGGAGGCTGGAAGGACAGAATAAAGGAAGGAATTGGTTTCGGTTAACTGAGGGGGATTTAGTTAACAGGACCTGGCCTTCAAGCACCAAAATTCTGTCTCATTCCCCGCAGGATGAGTTTTAGAAGGTTCTAGTTGCAGTGAACTGCTGACCACTCAGAGCTCACACAGCGGTTTAAATAGAAGCACAGGTGTGGGAGGAGACCCCTGACCTCAATGACCCAACCGTTATCCAGGCTTTGAATATGCAAATCACCCCAGCCAGGCTGTGAGACCCTCCCTCCCCACACACTTTTATTCTGTAGAATATTTGAATAGCCAAAGCAGCCCACACTGGCTCCCAGCCCAACACCAGCATCCCCTTCTACCCTGCCTAGAACTATATAATCATCCCTTTACTTCCTTAATGACATTGGGAACAGAAGGAAACAAAGTTAAAACAACAACAACAACAACAACAACTCTAGAAACCCCAGAATGTGTCCATGGAGACCTCTGCATGGAAATGGGGTCAACAGGACAGTAGGCCTCGGGGCCCAGCAGCCTCAAGTTCAAATCCTGGTGTAGGTTCCTGCTGATGGTGTGTCCCCAGGCAGGCTGTGTGACCCCTGCAAGCCTCGATGTCATCCTTTCTAAAATGGGAGTGTTGGGACGGGTAAGAAGCTTCGAATGGGATGTCACTAGCAAAGCACCAAGCATGCTGCTCGGCTTCCAGCAGGTGACCTTGATCACCACCACTTATTCCCACACACGGCTGATGTCTATCAGAGACGTGCTGGGGACCGAAATCCTGGAGCCACCCTTGCCTGACCCCTCTCACCACCACATCCCCTCCAGCAGCAAATCCAGAACCCGGCCCTTCTCGCCCCTTCACCGGTCCCTCCTAGGATCCTACTCTTGGGTTACTCTACACACGCACGCACTGGTCTCCCTGCTTCAGCCCGCCTCCCACAGACAACTCACAGACCAGTGGCCAGAAGGAGCTTCCGGAACGAGAGTGAAATCTTGTCACTCCTCTGTTCAACCCCTGCAGTCACTCCCTGAGCCCTTGCCCTGCACCCCCAACCCCAACTGTGCCTCCCGAAGGTCCAAAGGCACACTGCCTGTCACTGCAAAGGGGCTCGAACTGAAGGCTGGAGAGCTGCAGGCCCTCCACCACGTCCCTTAGGCCCCGGGCCTCACTTCCACGCTTGTAAAGGGGAAAACGGATTATAAGAACCTTGTGAGAATTAAACCCGATAGTGTACCTCAGGTCCTTAAAACAGTGAAGCAAAGTCAGTGCTCCCGGGATTTAGCTCTTGCTAAATCTACTGCCCCCCATTGCTCTGTGTACCTTTCGTATCTTCTCCCCTCTCTCCATGGCCCACAGCCATGACTCCGTAGAGGAGCATGTGGTCAGCCGGGCTGTCTGGGCCTCCACCCTGGCTCTGAGTCCCCCAGAGCCTCCAACCAAGATGCTCTCACCGGGGGCCTCAGTTCCCTCATCTGTAAAACAGGGATAACAGCACCACCCTGAAGGGGCCCTGGAAGGACGGAAAGTTACAATGTATACACAGCCCCCAGGAGTTAACACGGCCTCAAATAATATTAATCAGCCAGGTAGTCAACACTTTAATGGAGTGCCAACTCTATGCCAGGCACTGAGCTGGGGGGGAATAAGTAAATGAGGGGGAGTAGAGAGAGGCTCAGGCCCAAGCCCCCACCTCCCTCCCACAGCCAAAGGCACCCTCACAGGTGAGCTGAGAGCCAGAGATAAACACTGGGTTGGCCAAAGAGTCCGTTATGTTTTTTTCCGTAAAATAAAAGATGCACTTTTCATTTTCACTAATAACTTCACTGATTTGGATATTGAGTATGTCGGCTACTTCCCGCTATTGGCTTCTAGTGGGTGGAGGCCAGAGGTCCTGCTAAACATCTTCCAGAGCATAAGACAGCCCCACAGCAAAGAATTATTTGGCCAAAATGTCAATAGTGCCAAGAAATCTCACAAACCACTTCTGACACTTTCAACTAGTCACAGCACCTTCTCCATATACTGCATAAATTTTCTTTTGCATTTCAGTTGTGGTTTTACCTTTCTTGAAATAATAAAGTATAATACACCAAAAATGTTTCGTATCTTCTTCTGTCTTCAATATTAAAATGGCCGCACAAAAATTCACCAATTTTGGTAAGTTTTTAAATGCACACTGATGTGACAGCTGTCGCAATACAATCTAAGAAAATTAAACGAGAGACAACTAAGTGCTACTACAGCCATCATACATAAAAAAACGTAACGGACTTTTTGGCCAACCCAGTAAGATCATGACTTACGCCTGTCTCTGTCCATTTGGAAACAGACCCGTCAACGTAAGGATTCTAATGTACAGAGATCAGCACAGCAGCAGGGACATCGGAGAGGGGGCGCCAAGGGGTCAGTGGGAAGGTCTCTGAGTTTGGTCTGGGGTGAGGCCAGGAGCTTAGAGGGCTATGAGAAAGCTTCTGGGGGAGAGGGCATCTGAATCCAAACTTTAAAAGAAAAAAAAAAACAACAACAACAACAAAAAAAAAAAAAAAGAAGCAGGAGGTAAGTGTTCAAGGCAGGGGAACAGGCTGAGTTAAGCAGAGGCCCCACAGGGGGGCTAAGAGTGTGTGCCAGAAACTCCGCTCTAAGTGAGCCTTCCGCCTCTTTACCTTGTGCTCCAGGCCAAGGGGGGGAACAAGGTGCCCGTGGCCAGCCTCACCGGGTATCTCTTTGTTGCCCCCCCTCCAGGTGCCAGCATCTGCTATACACTTGGTTCGTCTCACTTATCTCAGTGAGAAATATAGAAAACAAGTCCGAAGGGGTGAGATGAGGTGATTGAGGTTGTGCAGACAAGCGGCTGCGCCACGACTGGAGCCCTGGTCCGGATCCCATCCCCCTGCTCCTCCGGCACCTGCTTCTGGAACTCAGGGTCCCGTGGAAGGATTTGGCAGCCCGCGTCCCTCTCTAGGGAGAGGTCAAAGGACTTTCCCGAGGTCACGCAGCTGCGAAGTGGCAGAACCCTGAACCCGGGCCACTGTGCAGCCCCCCGCCACGCTGATGCGGGGGTTCCCCACTCCCAGGCGCCAAGGCCAACGTGCAGGAGGGCATTAATAGGAAACACGCGCCCAGCCACAGCACCTCCACCTTCGATGGAACTTGCCAGCAGGAAGGCACTGGGGCCCTCAATTCTGTCTGACTCCGGCTCTGGGAGTCTTCTCCTTAACCGTCCCTGGATTCTAGCAACTTCCTGCTCAGAAGCCCCGTGGCAAGGATTGGCTCAACCATAAACATCAAGTCTCTCCCTCTCCCTCTGGCCAGGAGCTGGAAAGACATCCTCATGGCCACAAGATCGTTGGAATCAGCCACCAAAATCCAGCCAGCTCCTGATCCCGGCTTGCAGAGGTGATGTTCAGCAACCCAGGGGAGGGCACTAGCCATCAAAGGTAATTTCCATTTTGCTTCTGAAGAAAGAGAAGGAAGAACGGCGGGGTGGGGGTGGGGGGGAGCCTTGAAATCCCTTTTTTCTTCCTGTTTCTCATCTTCCCTGGGTAACTTTGTAAGATGACTTATGGCATAAATACAAACGTGGCTGAGATTCAGCATGAGGTTTCACCTTTTCTACTTCTCACGTCCTTCTCTTTGAAATAAATTTCTAGGATACAAGGACCCAGCACCAGGAAGTAGGGGAGTTTCCTTCTCATTATAGCTTCCTGCACACATTAGGCCAGTGTAGGATATTATACACAATCCCACAAAACAATTCTTGTTGCACATCAGCACTGCACATCCCTGAGAGGCAGCCATCTGCTCAGCAGCCTCAGGGACGTTGCAGCTGCGCTCACACCCTTCCTGCGGCATCAGTGTGTGTGTGTTTTCACTGGAGGACCAGGCAGCATCAGCCACTGCAGGTAGGAGTGCTAATTGGCTCCACTTTTTTTTTTTTTTTTTTTTTTAGGGCAACTTGTGAGCATCTAGTAAAACACGCATATGGTTTGATCCAATAATCACTTATATGCAGAAAGAAACACGCACAAAGATGTTCATGGAGACATCATTTGTAACAGAAAAAGAGAAAGAAAAACAACCCGGAAAACAGCTCAACTGCCCATCAGTTGGGGAAGGAGGGAGGTCAGGGAAGAGTTTTGTAAATAAATAATGAAACATACATTAAAGAACGCAACATAGCTATCGGAAAGAATGAGGACGATTTACAAGCGATTTGATCCGGAAAGATCATGAGAGAGATGAAGCTGCAAACCAGTTGTGTATAAGATTTCTAAAAGGCTGTCTGCTTATAAATCCTGGACGAGTGGCTACTTTGGGGAAGGGGGGTGGAAAAGCGGAGGAAGGATGACTTGATTTTTTTATTAACTTAAGTGGTGACAGAATGGATACGTTTTTCCTTTTTGTGTTTTTACTGTTTTCTAAACTGAGAGCTGTTTTCAAGTTTTCTTACTGGCCATTTCTCACTGGCTCTACCCAGCAAAGAGTACGAACTGGGTCCCCGCTCTGCCTTAAACGCTCAAAGTTGAGTGGTGCCGAGGGTGGGCAGCCGGGGGAGGTAACAGCATCTTTAGGCAAGTTCAGCATCAGTGAAACCTGCCGTGGTTACCGTCCCTGAGCCAATCACTCGTGCGCGCACACACCTTTGTAACAGGGTAAGTGCCTGGGGCTGGGACTACCCCTAAAAATAGTAAGCGCTCCCCGAAGAACTGTAGGTAAGCCCCCACGCAGGGACTTTAACCAGAGAGAAACAAACCAGGTACCCTTTCCATAGATAAACCCCAATTCTCAACACAGCCCTGAAGTGTAGCCCCGTGTACGGGGGAAGAAACTGAGGCTCAGACAGCTTCCTTCAATTTGCACAGGATCACACAGCTGGAATTCAAATTCAAATTAAGTTGACTGAAAAGGCCACCTGTCTCCCTTGAGCCACGGCAGGCCCCTCACCCCACCATACTCTTACAGTCTCCTTCAAAATTAGGGTGCTAAGAGTTCCTCCCCAGCCTCCACCGGCACCCAGGAGCCAACCCCCAGTCCAAAGGGGACGTATATTTCTCTCTAATTCTTCTGCTACGGGGGTAATGACCTCTTTGGGATTCCCAATCATAACCAGGAAAACGCACAGACGTACGCACGTAATTATGCATACAACTGTGGGGCCCCCGAGCAGTATCCTGGGCTCTCTCGCCTTGGATAAAGGCTGTGCCTTCGTGGTATCGCGCCGCCACCCACCCATCCTCAACCACCTGTGCAATACGGGGAAATGCCGGGGTGGCCGCGCGGAGTGGGCGAGCCCTGGGCACAGGGGTGGCCAAAAACACGGAGCCCCTAACGTCAAATCCAGCGCTCGCTCAGACCCCCTCGGACCGCAAGCCACGCCCCTTCCTTCGGGTTCCCTTTCAAAGCCGGGGCTGCCGCCGGACGCCGACCGGCAGAGTAGCGGACCCCCGGCACAGCGGGCAAGGACCCAGGCGCCGCTCCCCACCCCGGCCCGCGGCGCCCCGACGCAGGTTCCCTCTGGACGCAGCCCACCGGGCGCGGACTCCCCGGGCTCAGATCCCCGGGCGCCCGTTGCGCTCCTATCAGGCCGGGCCACCCACCTGGCTGTGCCCCAGCCGCGGGTCCCGGGTCCCGGCTCCGGGGTCCCGCGCGCAGTCGCCCGCCGTCCGGGCTCCGGGCACTCCCTTACGCGCTAGCCCTCCAACGCCGGCGTTGCTACTTCTGCTTCTCCGCGGCCGCGCCACGTGACTCCGCGGGAGCCGCCCCCCGCGCCCGGGCCCGCCCCACCCACGGCCCGAGGCAGGCCCTGCCCCGCCCGCCGCTCTGAGCACCCCCGCGCGGGGCCCCGGGCCTGTCACTGGAGCAGAGGAAGAAACCGAGGCAGCGAGAGTGGAAGCGAAGTCATTCGCAGTTTTGCAAGGGCGGACACTTCCACACGGATAGCATTTATGGAGCGCCTACTGCATACACGTGTTTTACACACATTTAATGTGCTCCTCCTAATCACCAGGAATTGGCTGTTGGGGGTTCTAAATTGGGCTGGTGTCTGACCACCTCTTAACTACCTGCGGCAAGCCACGTAAATACCCTCAGACTCACTTTCCCCATCCGTCGGACAGCATAAAAATAGTGCGGGTCCCAAAAATTCGTTGTAAGGAACGAAGATTACCAAGTGATTGAGCTCCCATTTTCCCAATGAGATTTTTTTCTCTGACTCACTTTATAAACTTTTAAGCACATAGATGACTTAAGCAAAGACGTAGTCATGGTAGCTCACTCATTCAATTAGCTGTGCCTATTTCGAGTCACATACTGTATGATGTAACATATTCTTCAGGAGAAATATGTTTTTTTCCCATTCTCTGATTTCATACGAAACAATGTTATGGAACGCTTTCCTATGTATCTTTACTACAAATGTCTTCTGTGTTGACTAGAGTCAGCTTTTTGGGCCACCTATAGAGCTGTAAGACAGAACAAGTATTTTTCTCCTAAATTGCTCCAGTTACATTTTTTTAATCTATGAATGTTGCTGTGACTGAAAGTGTTATATTTGAAGACACGGGACTCATGCCCTGGCTTTAGGAAACCCATGGATTCATTTCTTTCACTGTTCCCATCTCGGGGGTGCACCAGGACGGTTCACCACAGATCACTCAGGGCGCTGTATCGAAAGAGCCGTTTCAGAGGCTTGTTATAACATTAACCACCGGGAATGACAGGGCCAATGTGCCAGGAATAGTGGCAAATCTGGATTATGTTTCTTTACCTTGTTTTTGTTTGTTTGGTTTGTTTTTTTTTTTTTTAGAACTTCAACTTATATTTCCATCCTTCTTTTTAACACTTCTATTTTAGGACATTATATAATGTACATGATATATTAGTAGAACCATATATGTGCATAATTTATTATTGGGTTGGCCAAAAAGTCCATTTATTTTTTTCCATAATACAAAAGGCACATTTTTCATTTTCACCAATAACTTTATTGATTTGGATATTTTGAGTATGTAGGCTATCTCCTGTGTGGTATAATGTTACTTGTTTTCAGTTAACGTCTTGATTTGATCACAATCAATGTTAACTGGTCTACCCAACTGTGGAGCATTGTCCAGCGAGAAACCTCTAGCACAAAACTTTGCAGATCACTTTTGACACGTTTGATCAGCCACAACGCCTTCTCAATACACTGCCCAAACCTTTTTTTTTTTTTTTTTGGCATTTCAGTTGCATTTTTACCTTTCTTGAAATAATAAAGTATAATATGCCAAAAAGTTTGTGTATTTTCTTCCATCTTCAATATTAAAATGGCTGCACAAAATTTCACCAATTTTGGTGGGTTTTTTAATGCACACTGGTATGACAGCTGTCACAATACAATCTAACAAAATTATTCAAATGAAGTTAAAGACAACTAAGCCCTACTAGAGACATCTTACAGAAAAAAAACAAATGAACTTTTTGGTCAACGCACTATTACAAAGTCTACACATATAGGGAAGCATATTGACTCTCTTGCTGATAAAACAAGACCAAATGTAAGCAGAAGTTTTGGAAACCACTACAGAAGGCCTTGGCTCCTCAATTCTGCTCAGACATATGCTAATCCTGGCTGGAGTTTTCTCCGGTCCCCTGGAATAAAGGAAGAAAAGAATATGTAGAACATGGCTTCCTTTGGGGCTGGGGCGGCGGGGGGGACTCTGAATCTGTGGTCGCAAGCCTACAGAATTCTTGGAGTGAAAATGTCTGTTGTGTTATATAAGATAATGGTACAGTAGACCGCAGTTTGCTTTTTTCATATTTTTTAATTGCCTTTTTTTTCTTGGCCTCATTTTTTACCCTCAGGTGAGCAGCCAATGGAATCTGGTTCAATGAATAAATATTTGGGGCTCCTCATCTCCTCTTTTTCTCAAACATCAACTCGGTTGGTAGAAATAAAATAATTGAGACAACCACCCCAGTTTCTGGAAGGACTCGAATACAAAATGACACATCTTCTCCAAAGCCGGAAGGGTAAGGGGAGAAGTCACCCTGCATGTTCAGGCGTATCGGGCAGAAGGCCGCTGTCAGGGGTTGGCTACGGCAGGACAGGACGTTAAGCAGGTGGGTGGTGACGGCAGGATTTGAGGCCCTGCGCACACAGGCCCCCTGCCCCTCCCCAGCGTTAACAGGAGGCATTCAGGCAGGGAGAAGTGAGTTCGTACCCAGTCCTCCGAGATTCACAAATGGGTCAGGAAGTGACCTCAAAGGGTGGAGGGAACTTTCTTTTCCTTTTCATATGATAAGAAGAAGGGGGAGGGAGGATAACCGAAGAGAAAATAGTCTTTTAATCAGGGTTGTTCCCATTTTCTATTCTGCGACCCTGACCAGTCCTCAGAAATGCACGCTTTTTTCCCATAACCCTCTTCCACCTGCTAGCAGCCATGATGCACTGGTCCATTAATTAGCTCCTCGGTTTCTCAGATTGTCTCTCTGCAGAATGGGTATAGAAACTGTACCAACCTCCCGGGGTGACTGTAAGGATTAGACATGACAATGGAGGTAAAAGAGGCATCCCAGTTCCTCCCTGAGGTCTGACTACCTTTAGGATTGTTACTGGGAAGGAAAAACTCCATGGTGCTGTGGGATGATATAGACTTGGAGAACAGGAAAATCTGGGTCCAAGTCCCAGGTCTTTTACTTCTTTAGCTGTGTGACCTTGAGCTGGTTGGTTACCCTCTCTGAACCTCCGAATTTCTCCCAATCTGCCTTTGGGATATCCACGACAGGCAAACCTATGGAGACACAAGGTAAAATAGCAGCTGCCTAGGACTGAGGGAAGAGGGTGTTGGAAGGAAATGACTAAGGGGCACAGGGTTTCTCTTTGGAGTGAGGAACATGTTCCAAGACTGAATGTAATGATAGTTAAACATCTCTGAAGAATATACTAAAAGTCACTGAACTGTACACTTTAGATAGATGAATTAATTATATGGTACATGAATTA
Organism: Pteronotus mesoamericanus; assembly: GCF_021234165.1. NCBI lineage: Eukaryota > Metazoa > Chordata > Mammalia > Chiroptera > Mormoopidae > Pteronotus > Pteronotus mesoamericanus. The sequence goes on from NW_026555189.1 coordinate 2,350,644, forward strand.
TAGCTCAATAAAGCTATCCAACAAAAATACCTACCTAAAGAATTCAAGGTAATGGGTAACACAGAGCCTAGCACAACACAGCTGTTGATAAGTAACAGCATCTCATTAAAATAACCATCATTATACATGGATCTTCCGAAGCTGGGCCTCCGCTCCCAGCAGCCAGGCTAAGACCCACCGGCCTGCCCCAGGGAGCTTGCCAACCTCCCCCTCCACCCCCACAGCCAAAAATGACTAGAAAACCCCTAAGAGCCCTTAGTTTAGTTTCCTTTCCTGACATTGTTCAGAGAAGTGCACGTCCCCTGGGACGAAGCTGAGTCCCGGCTGCTGGCTGGCAGGCCTCTGTGACAGGAAGTACCACCCAGAACTGGCTCCCAGAACGTGTGAGGCTGAGGCCAAGCCTCACCACTTTGCGTGGGGAATGGACCCCTCTATTCTGATTGGTATACAAAACAGCTGCACATGTTTAATGCACATAGTTGGATGAGTTTGGATATGTGCATATACCTGTCTTACCATCACCACAATCAAAGTAATAAACACACCCATTACCTCCAAACATTTCCTGCTGTTGCTTTTTGGGCTGTACTTTGTGTGTACTTAACATGATATCTACCCACTTAACAAAAGTTTAGGCGTACAATACAGTATTGTTAACATAGGCACAATATTGTACAGCAGATTGCCAGAACTTATTCCTGTATAACAGAAAGTTTATACCACTAAACACCTTCCCATTTCCTCCTCCTCCTGGCCCCAGGCAACATCATTCTATTCTCTGCTACTCTAAGTCTATTTTAGATACTTCATATGAGAGGAATCATGCAATATTTGTCCTCATATGACTAGTTTATTTCACTTAGCATAAAGTCCTCCTGGGCCCTGGCCTTGTGGCTCGGTTGGAGTGTCGTCCTGTATACCAAAAGGTCGCAGGTTCAATTCCCAGTCAGGGCACACACCCAGGTTGTAGGTTCGATCCCCAGTTGGGGCACATATAGGAGGCAACTGATTGATGTTTCTCTCTCAAATCAACCTTTCTTTCTCTTTCCCTTCCTCTCTCTCTAAAAAATCATAAATATAACCTCAGGTGAGAATTTAAAAAAATAAAATAAAGTCCTCCTGGTTCATCAATATTGTCATAAATGATAGGATTCCCTTCTTTTTAAAGGCTGAATAATATTCCATTGTACGTTGTATATACAACATTTATCCATTCATCCATTGATGCACATTTAAGTTGTTCTCACACCTTCGCTATAGTGAGTAATGCTGCAACGAACTTGGGAATGTGATCCTGCCTTCAATTCTTTTGGATATATACCCACAAATGGGAAGGCTGGATCATTTTTTTATTTATTGATTGATTTGAGAGAGAGAGAGGAAAGGAGAGAGAGCAAGAGAGAAAGAAACATCAATTTGTTGATCCACTTATTTATGCATTCATTTGTTGATTCTTATATGTGCCCTGACCGGAGATCAAACCCACAACCCAGGCTTATCAAGAGGACGCTCTAACCAGCTGAGCTACCTGGCCAGGGCAAATAGTTCTATTGTTAATTTTGAGGAACCTCTTTACTGTTTTCCATAGTGGCTGTACCAATTTACATTCCCACCAGCAGTGCACAAGAGTCCCGTTCTCCACATCCTTACCAACACTCATCTTTCGTTTTTTTGATAATAGCCATCCTAACAAGCATGGGGTGATATCTCATTGTCATTTTGGTTTACATTTCCCTGATTATCAGCGATGTTTATCCCCTTTTCATTCACCTGTTGGCCATCAGCATGTCTTTTTTGGCAAAATGTCTGTTTAATTCCTTCGCCCTTATTTTTTTTTAAATCCTCACTGGAGGATATGTTTATTGATTTTAGCGAGAGAGAGAGAGAGAGAGAGAGAGAGAGAGAGAGAGAGAGAGGGAGGAGACAGAGGGAAAGAGAGAGACATTGAAGTGAGAAACATTAATCAGTTACCTCTCATACATGCCCCAGCCGGGGATCAAACCCACAGCCCGCATGTGACCTGACTGCAGATCAAACCCCCAAACTTTCGGTGGAGGGGACGGCCAGGGCAGCCCTTTACCTATACTTAAGTCAGGTTATTTGTGGGGGGTTTGTTCTGGGGTTTGTGTGTGTGTGTTTTTTGTTTTGTTTTGTTTTGGGTGTTTTGTTGCTGTTTTTGTTTTTTGTTGTTGTTACTGAGTTGTAGGAATCTGCTGTTTGTTTGTTTTTTTGACAAAAGCACTTGTGAGAATTTAATGGATTCCCCTCCGTGTGGCTTCAAGCTCCCAGCACACAAGCCCCACCAACACTCTTAATCTTCTCAGCTCTTCTGCTGAAGAACTTGGCTTTCACAATGACAGGCTGTTTTGGGAGCCTTCCCTTCCCCAGAACTTTGTAGTAGCCCGATCGCACCCCATCAATGATGGGAGCGGCTCCGGTCTTGTTCTTGGCAGCATTTACCCGTGTCTGCTCACTGACCAGGGTCCACGGTTTATCAAGGTTGACAGTGGGGCAGAAGCTCTGGTTCCTCTTTAAGTGATAGTGCCTCATACCAACTTTCTCACAGTAACCTGGGTGATATTTGTCGAAGTTGATCCTGTGGTGATGCAAGCCACCGGCATTACCTCGGCCTCCCGGGTGCTTCCTGTGCTTGCCGATGCCGCCGTGGCCGTGGCCGTGGCTCACGTGGCCCCGAAGTTTCCGGGTCTTCCTCAGTCTGGATGGCATGTCGGTGGCCGAGATGCAAAAGGGAAGCCTTCGCGAAGTCTCGCCAGGATTCTGCTATTTACACCGAAGCCTGCTTGGAAGGGCCTCCGGTCCCATGGTTTTAATTTGGGCTTCTCAAGCCTTGGATGCCTGCCAGGGCTCATTTATTCATTCAACAAACACCTGAGTGCCTGCAAGGACCCAGGCACTGCTGGGCTCAGGGAGGTAGCAGTAAGGATCAAAGTCCCACCCAATGAGCATGTCTGTAGTGGGGCTGTGGGGGGCACACAAAGGGGCACTAGAGTCAGGCTCACCTGGCTTGAATCCCAGTGTGGCCCCTCATGGTCTACGTGGCTCTGCAAAGAATCTTCATCTTCTGTGAAGCTCAGTTTCTTTTCTTTTCTTTTTTTTTGGTGGGGGGGGCAGCAGAGAACACCTTTACTGTCAGAGCATGACAGGCTTCCTGCCCACCTGTGACCCCCCTTCCAGGAGGACAGGCCTGCAGAAGGCCACGCCTCAGCCCCAGGGACAGCCCTGCCGTGAGAGGGGCAGTCAGGGCCCCGAGGGCAGGCGAGGTCTCCAGGGTCCGGGAGCCGCCCCCCCGCCCTGCCCAGCAGCGTGTCCGGCGTTGGGGACCATCGCTGCCGCCGCAAGGGGAGACATACTCAGGGTGGCACCAGCACCTGTGAACCTCTGAGTTCCCTGCCCTCACCTGAGTGCCGATCCTGGCCCCGCGAGAGAGGAGCGCCAGGGCATCCAGGCACGGGGACCGCAGCCTGAGATGCCGGGAACGGCCTTGAGGGCTGTGGTCTGAGCTATTCTGCCTGGGGGCCCAAGGGCCTGGGGGCTACTCTGGAGCTGCCTGGGCCCCCGGCCCTGTGGGCAGGCGCGTCTCTCCCCAGGCGGGGCTGGGGACTCTGGCCGCCCTCCTTGTTCTACTTCAAGAGGACATTAGACTTGCCATGTAGTGCGGAAGTGCCAACCAACAGATTCCCAGAGAGACCCGGAGAGGGCAGGGCTGCTCCTGACGCCCCTGAAGGGTGCATGTTCCCATTAAACCCCCGCTCCTCCAGCTCAGGGGTGGGAGGGGCCTGGTGAGGGGGTGGGCTCAGAGAGCCTAAGAGGCAGCAGTGGGCTGTGCCAATTTGGTCTGAACACCACTGCATCCCAATTCTCCTTTCTCAATCCCGAGGTTCACATGACTCTCATGGGTTTATTCAGGGTCTCCCTGACCTTAAGCCAGGGGATTGGAGTTGATGAAGGAGACCCAGGGCCCTGCCCTCCTTCCCACTGGCCGGCCCAGCCTCCCCAGCTCAATTCTCATCTTCCTGTCTGAATGTCCTGTGAAGTGCCCGGGGAAGATGGCCAGGTGGAGAGTTCAGGAACTGAGAGGCCTGGGTTCAAATCCTGCCCCAGCCCTCCATGGTCTGGTGGCTTTGCAGGTTATTTATTTATCCTCTCCAAGTGTGAGGCTCAGTTTCTTCATCTGCAGATAGGGTTGCTGTGGAAGAGCAAGTCAGCCAATGCCTGTCCAAGTCCTGGGCACCGTCCCTGGTTAAATAGGACCCCAGAGCTGACAGGGCAGTCATCGTATTGTGCTGGAGGTGTGATACGCTGTCCCTGCTGTGGCCCAGCTGCCATGCAGCCTTTCCCGGTCCCTAAACCTCATGCAAAATCAAGAGAGACTGTTTAAACCCAAGGGCAGAAGTGTGCAGGAATAGCTGAGGATGTAGCACAGGGAGACACTCAGGCCTGGGTGTGAACTCTGGTCCCATCGCTTACCTATCTTGCATCCACAATGAAGTGACTTAATTTCCCAGAGCCTCAGTCTCCCGACTGCCTGGATGAAGATCAAAGCCCCTGCCCGTAGTGGCTGGAGTATCAGGATGTGTTCGGCTTCTCAAAAAGGCCACCTATAATCTCACGTCGCTGGAAGCCCCGGAGAGGTGGCAGGGCAGGCATAAAGCAGTCAGAATTTTAAGTATGTCAACGGGATGAAGATTCTTTCCATGTCCACTGCTCCTGGCAGCCAGATTTGCAAAGGGAAAAGTCAGAAAGAGGAGACTCTCCTTCAAAGCCCTTGGCAGGCCTCCCCTCCGGTGTCATTGACCAGAACCAGGTCACGAGCCCATTCTGCCTCAGTTACTCTCAAAGGAATGGGATCCCAAGTCTGGCTGATCACTGGGGAACAGGGTCAGCTTCCTCCAAGTCATGTGAGGGTCCCCGTGGGCATGTGACAAACAGAGCAGCAGTTAGCAGAGGGACGATAAATGATGTCAAGTGCACAGTCCGAGGGGTCCTGCAGTTGTCACAGAGCTACATGAGGTGGCCAGCACAGAGAAAGAAATCATCCCAGTACCTCCCTCTGTTCCCTCCATGGGCCAGCAAGCCCCCCTACTCAGTTCTTTTATTCATTCAACAAACATGGAGCCCTTATTCCACACCAGACCCTGTGTAGTGATGCCCAGGGCCCGCTTGACACAGTACCACAGACTGGGTGGTCTAAACAACCAGAAGCTCATTCTCTGGCAGTTCTGAAGGCCAAGGTCTGAATTCAAAGTGTTGGCAGGGCTGGTTCCCTCTGGTGGCTCAGGGAAGGCCTCTCTTAGCTTCCAGGGACTGCGGGTGGTCCTTGGTGTTTCTCGGCTTGGAGCTGCTCCCTCTAGGTCTGCCTCCATCTTCAGTGGTCTTCTTTCCTGCCTGTATCTCAAATATCCCTCTCCTTTCTCTGCTGAGGATTTCGAGCCCACCCTAAATCCAGGATGATCTCATCTTCAGATCTTTAACTTAATTACATCTGCAAAGACCCTATTTCCAACTAATGTCATGTTCACAGGTACAGGAGGCTAGGGCCTAGGTCTTTTCTGGGGAGTGGGAGGTGGCTCACAATTCAACCCACTATACCCCATATTAGGTAAATAGGGCAGCCTCCTTACAGCTTGAGAGGAAGACAGCAGGGAGAGGTATTACTGCTGCAGAACAGCCACAGCCGGGTGAGTAGGAAAAGCAAGGGGCTGGGAAGACTTCTCAGAGGAGAAGCTCTCAAAGCTGGGTCCTGAAGGATGTGCAAGCACCCTCCGAGGTCCCCAGAGAGAGAGAAGCTTTGTTACAGACAGAGCTGTTTGGACAAAGCTGATCAATTGCCCTAGAAGCGAGAATAGTGGTTCCCTTTGACCAGGAGGGAGCCAAGCAGAAGGAAGGACCTTGGGGGCTGTGATGTTCTCGATTCTGATTGGGGGGTTGTATGGGTGGCCTGTCAATGCAGGTGTATTGAGCACTCCGCTTACAATTAGTGCAACTTTATATATGTTCTATCTCGATTTAAAAAATTGGATTTTTAAAAGGTTGCTCCTATGCTAATGGGCTATCTCTGATTTTTCTGCTTTCCGTGTTTTCTAAATGTTCTTTCCTGAGCGTGTCTTAGTGATACTAAAAAAACAAAACGGTTTTACAATCAAAGCTGGTGGAGGTCTGGAGACTGGTCACGTTGGAAGGTGGTGACGAGAAGTGACCGAGGGGAGTCCTGGAGACATGGGCGTGTTCTGTTTCTCAATGGGACGTTGGCTGCTTGGGTGTGAAAATTCACTGAACCATCCACTTACATTAAGCACACTTTTCTGTATCATGTTATGCATCAGTAAATACATTAAAATATAAGACAATTACTTAAGGGGAGGGGAAGGAAGCATTTATAATCTTGTGGTTTACCAAAATCTCTAACATTTACTGCATACCTACCTTGCACCAGGATCCTTCACGCAGCAAACATATATGGACCTCACAGTAAAGTTGGGAAGCTCAGTTATTTTCATGTCTGTTTTACAGATAAGGAAACTGAGACTCGGAGGCATTAAATGAGTCACAGAGGTCACCCTCCCGTCGGTGGCAGAGCTGGAATCTGAAACCTGAGGGTTCTTTGAGATCTGGATCTATTTCCACTCCCACAGAGGGGTCCTGCCTCTCTTGGGAGCTCTCAGGGAGGTCTGAGAGGCCCTCAGAGATGCTGTGCCACTGAATCGGAACCTCAGGCTGGGGCCCGGACACCTGTGTTTTAACCACTCCCATCTCCCCGGTATTCTTTTGCCCCCCTCTGTGTGGGCACCAGTGCCCACTGCTGAACAACAGGGAAGAAACACATGGTGAGCCTTCTCGGAAGTGAAATGCATTCTGGGCACTTTGGGCGGATACAGGAAGGCATTAGCCATAAAGGTAAAGAGGTTTTTCCTGGTAGATTCAAGAAAGACCACCTCACCCTGGCCGGGTGGCTCTCAGTTGGTTGGGGCATCGTCCCATACACCAAAAGGTTGCAGGTTTGGTCCTTGGTCAGGGCACATGCATGGGTTGAGGGTTTGACCCCAGTTGGGATGCCTATGGGAGGCAACTGATCAATGTTTCTCTCTTATATTGTCCCCACCCCCGCCATTTTCTAAAATCAATAAAAATATCCTCAGGTAAGGATTTAAAAATAATAATAAAAGACCACCTCGTAATGAATTCCTTTGCGAGAGTGGGCATTGACTAACTCTCCCCCATGGAATCAAGACAAATTATCCTTAAACACCAAATCAGTAAGATCCACTCAGCCATTCAGCCCACAAGCATTTACTAAGTATCTATGACATGGAAGTCACTACTCGAGGCTCAGAGGATAAGGAGAGGAAAGATTCATTTTCTATCAGGAAGTCACAGCTGATGGGAGAAACTAGGGGTAAACAAAAAAAATTACATGCTTGTTAAAACGGCTCAACTAAAAACAACTGACAATGCCCAGTGCTGGGGAAGCAGCTGATGCGAATGTATGCCGCCTCTTTGGAAAACAGCTGAGCAGCGCCTTAAAAAGTTAAAGATACACTTACTGCATGACCCAGCAATGCCACATCTAGGTATTTACACAGGATATATGAAAACACATGTCCATGCAAACATCTGTGCACGAATGTTGATAGTAGCTGTATTCATCTTCACTGAAAATTGGAAACAACCCAAATGTCTTTCATCTGGTGAGTGGGTGGACAGACACAGAACGAGCACTCAGCGATGAACAGACACACACGGGCGCCGCACCAAGGGTGCTAAGTGAGAGATGCCCGAATCAGGAGGCTACACAAGTATGATTCCATTGGTATGACATTCTGGAAATGATAAAACCACAGGGACAGAAAATAGGTCACTGATTGCCAAGGGCTGGGGGTGGGAAGGGGGGTTGACTATTAAAAAGCATAAAGGAATTGGTGGGGGTGGAATTGTTTAATATTTTGATTGTGGTGGACATCACACAACTTCGTGCATTTGCCAAAACTGGTATGACCGTATTTAAAAAAAAGGACAAATTTTACTGAGTATAAATCACATTTTACTTAAAAAAAAATAGATGATTACAATATAGATAATAAGACAAAGGGGATTGAGGGAAAAGGAGTAATTAATGATGGTGTGGAAAAACTGTGCCAGGAAGGCTTCCTGAAGGCGGCGGCCCTTACGCTGAGACTAGTGAAAGGACGAGAGTTGTCAGCTGGATGGGGAGAAGGCGAGGGAGGGCAGGGTTTCGGGCAGTGGGAACAGCATCTTGATGCACGCTCTGGGGGTGACTCACTTCTGCAGGAGCGAAGGGTGTATGCGCCCGGAAGAAAGGCAGGCCTCGGCTCAGGCAGGGCCCGTTGAGTCTTGCAACAACATTGGAATTTTTCCTGGGAGCAATGGGGAGCTACCAAAGGTCTTAGAGCAGAAGCAGGGTCTAGACAGATTTCTGGTTTGGAAAAATCATTGTGTGGGCAGTGAGAGAGCGCAGTGAGGGAGGCAAAGCTGGAAGCAGGAAGGATGGTAAAAACGTCCCCTCCTTATGGTTGTGCATTCTTGGCTGAGATACTTTGTCCCTCAACACACATTCACCAAACACTTGCCATGTGCCAGGCACTGTTATAGGAGCTGGGAATACAAGGACAGGCTCTAACATGCTACTGGGAGACAGACCGCAAACAAGGAAACACATTAACAAGGTCATTTCAGACGGTGGTGTGTGTTTTGATCAAGCAGGTGAATATAATGGGGGAGCTGAGGGAGGCATTTAGCTATGGCGTCACAAAGGCCTCTTGCAGGAGGTGACATTGAGCAGGACCTGTGGAGGAAGAGGATGAATTAAGTGAGGGCCCGAAGAAGGAACTACTCAGGCAGTTGCAAAAACCCTACAGAGCAACCTAATTGCTTTTGAGGGTCACATAGCGGGTGCAGAACCAGAGTGCCTGGGAGCCCTGGGGTGGGGGGCAGCTCCACCCTCTCCAAGGGCTGCACCCCAGTAGGGGGCAGAGCCTTCCCCTAGGAGCACTGAGTGTCCATCCCCGGCCCCGCACCCTCCATATTTTGGTGACTAACAGTTTAGGGCCCTGAGTGTGGAGAGGAGGCCTGACTCCGCAGAGGAAGCTTTTCTCTTCATTCCAAAAGTCACAGCTGCTGCCTCTGTAAATACTGCCCATGTTGACAAAATCACACCAGCTCCAGGATGGGGACACTTAGGACACACTTGGGAAAGCCGATCTGAATTTTCAAATTAAAAAAATAAAAATTCAAAAAAGACCCAAGTAAGCAAACACGCGTCAGCGTCTGATCGCTCATCTGTTACCTGAGTCCTCCCTGCCCAGAGAGCGGGCCCCGCCCCACTCTCCCCTGGCTTGTCACCTCCTCTCTCAGCCGCACAGCATAGTGTCCGCAGGGGACATTCTTTCACAGATCAAACCTTTGCATTAAATCTGAATCAAGCTGCCAACCAGAGAGCTAGACCACCAATTTCCAAGGGGCCAAAATGTCACTGACAAGGTGCCTTCATTTATTGTGGCTGCAGCTACAAAGCACCACTAACTGGGTAACTGAAAAACAACAGAAACTGATTCTCTAATGGTTCAGGAAGCCAGAAACCAACCTCGAGTATCAGCAGGGCTGGTTCCGTCTGGTGGCTCTGTTCCATGCCTCTCTCCTCGCTTCTGCAAGCTCCCAGGGACCCTTGGTGTCCCTTGGTATGTACATGCATTATTCCGATCTGTGCCCCTGATGTCACATGGTATCCTCTGTATGTCCGTGTCTTCGTACCACCTTCCTTCTGTGTCTGTCTGTGCCCTCTCTTCTTTTTATAAGAATACCAGTCATTGGATTTAAGGCCCACCCTAACCCAGTATGGCCTCATTTTAACTGATTACATCGTCAAGAAACCTGCATCCAAACATGGCGTCATTCTGAGGTGCTGGGTGGGCACAAACATGGGGTTGACCCTACTCAACCTGGTACACAAGGTAACAAACAAGATGGAGGAAACGGGACTACCACAGGCATCTGATAGTATTGGAATGGCTGGCCAGCTCGGCTTACGGCTGAACAGTTCACTGCCAGGGCGAGGGGGAGACCCTCCCGGGACATGTCTGGGTAAGAGTAGATGGTGGCTAGTCTGCCTTCTGAGGGCAGCGAGTCTATTCAAAAGCCAGCTGTGAGCAACTGTGTTTTCCAAGACATCTGTCCATCCCACCTGCTCTTTCACAGCGTGACACTGGCATTCCCCTGCTGAGAGCTGTGGTCCAGGTTCCCCGCCCTTGAACCTGGCCAATCCTTGTAACTTTTTATAGCTGACTCAATGGAATGTGACAGAGGGGACAATACATGACAGCTCCCACCCGACTCAGGACACACACCTTGGGAGCGCCAAGCTGACTTAAGAAGACCAGATACCCTGAACTCACAGTGCTGAAGAGGCTGCATAGAACGACTGCAACAGAAAGACACCTACAAAGCCCCAACTGCTCCAGCCCCCTTGGGTCAAGTCTTCCCAACCCAAGCATCACCCATGAGAGTGAAAGCCTTTGAGATAATCCCAAGTCAGCACCCACCTGCAGCTGCCTAGGGGACCCCAAGCCAGATTACCCCACCATTCTCAAATTCCTGACCCATAGAATTTCTTAACATAGAAACCATGAGAAATTATCGATATGTACTGTGGTTTTAAGCCAGTAAGTTTGGGAATGATTTGCAGTTTTGTTTTGTTTTGTTTTGTTTGTTATGCAGCAATAGCTAACTGATACAAGAGGTTTGCTTTGCTGAATGGGGCTTGCAAGTCTGGGGCAGAGCAGAATTGTCCAGGGCAGCAGAAGAGAGGCAGGGCTCTGCCATCTGGAACCCTCCCTCATTGCCCTTTCCTGGGACCTCTTCTTCTGCCTCTCCTCTAAATAAAATCTGAGCAAGAATTTTTAAATGCTCACTTGAAGGGATGTGGTATGATCAGCCCGCCTCGGAGGAGCCGTTCTCCAGGGTGGTACTCCTTGCACTGGCTGTTTCCACTCTGAGGAAGTCTCTGTCTTCTCACTCTTCCCTCTATCTGATGAATTGTTTCATCCCATAGGATTCATCTCATGATGTTAAGGGGAAGGGTAGGACAAGCTCTACACACGTGATACTTAACAGTTGCAAGTTTTTTTAAAGAAATAATACAGAGATATGTATGCCATTTGCCATAACACTGAAATGCATTAAAATTAAGATGTGTTAATAATTGGAAAGAGACACAGATGGATAGAGAGGTGATCAAACAAACATAGTCAAATGTTCCTGGTGGAATCATAGGTGGTAGTTATATGGAGAGGTCCTATACAATTTGTTTATCTTTAATGTGTATTGCAAAATGTTCATAATAAAATGTTGGGAAAATAGTAAGAGCAAACAACTACACAGCAAACACAATGGGCCAGATATGCTTCTAAACCTTAACATCTGGGGACTCATTCAGTCTTCAGCCCAACCCTGTGAGGGAGGTTCTATTGTTATCCTCACTGTAAGGCTGGTAAGGTATAGAATGGAACTCGAACCTTGGCAGTCAGTCCCCACACTGTGCACATTTAACCATTACCACACGTCACCTCTCACACACGCAGCGCTTTTCTAATCAGAAGATATATTTATATATATTGTTTATCCTCATCCAAGGACATGCTTATTTATTTTTTTGAGAGAGGGAGAGAAGCATTGACTGGCTGCCTCTTGTACTCACCCCGACGGGAACCAAACCCACAACCTCGATAATATGCCCAGACCAAGAATCAAACCCGTGACCTCTCGGTTTCCGGGACGATGCTCCAACCAACTGAGCCACGCTGGCCAGGGCAGAACAATTATAATTTTATTATTAAAATACACAAAGTTTTATGCAGTGGGCTTCTGCCATTCTTTTGGGCAACCCAGTGGAATCTGCTCTCCTATGTCTGGGGCATCCCCCCTCGAAGACCCTCCTTCTCAAGGTGGGATTCAGAACCTTCCTTTCCCAGGCTCCCTTGCAGCTAGAACATTCCTGTTTTCACCAGGCTTATATTCAGAAGCTGGCGACTGGAGAAGCAGGTGTCAGAGGGCACGTAACTAGTGAAGGGGGTGGCAAAGACACCTGGCATCCTCCAGCATCAGGGCCAAAGGCTGAAGCCTCTGAGCCCAGCAAAACCAGGAGCACAGCTCCACTGGAGCCATCCCATGCCTGGGTTTGCTTTGCTTTGGGCCATGTAGATTCTAGACCTGGAATTCTGCTGCCCTGGAGAACCTGCAAGCAACCTAACATCCTCCAATAAATTTGTTTTTGCTAATACTAGGATGGGCTTCTGCTCTACCTCCTACGACTGGTGAAGATACATTGACCCTTCAGGGCAATTTTTAGCTGCATAACTAGTAACTACATAGAGCTAAAAGGCTGGGAAAGAGCTGTTGACAACCGCTGAGTAGAATGGGTAATATCCTACAAGTTAAGGGGAAACTGATGTGTACATGTCTATCCATAGAAACTATCTCTGAAAAATCAGCAAGAGACTGGTAACAGAGGTTGCCCTTTGGGAGGAGTTTGGGCAGCTGGGGCTCAGGGCAAGAGACTTATTTCAGAATTCTGTGCCTTTGTAAATATTACCTGTTAATAAATTAAATACATAATTGAATTGATTAAAAGGACGAAGAAAACAGGATTGAATGTTAAGCAATGGTGGTCTCTGGGTGGTTATTTTTCAACTTCTTTATACACTTCTGCGTTTTTCAAATATCTCAGCATAAGGATGGATATACTCTAAGAGTCAGGAAAAAAAGAGACAGTGAAAAAGAGCTGGAGCCCACAGAATGGGAGAAGATATTTGAAAATCATATATCTGTTAAGTGACTTGTGTCTAGAATATATAAGTAAGTCTTTCGACTCAATAATAAGACAAATAACCCATTTAAAATGGGCAAATATCCAAGGAGACATTTTTCCAAAGAAGATATACCAATGGTCCATAAGTACATGAAAAGATGCTCAATGTCAGCCATCAGGGACATGCAAATTGAAATCATGAGATACCATTTCACACGCACTGGGATGGCAAAGATAAAGACAGAGATAATAACAAGTGTTCACAGGACGAAGGGGAAACTGGACCCTCATACACTGCTGGTGGGAACGTAAAACGGGGCAGCCGCTTTGGAAAATAGTCCGGCAGTTCCTCAAAAGGTTAAGTTGAGAGTTCCTATATGACTCAGCAATTCCACTCCCAGGTGTACACACAGGAGAATTGAAAACATATGTCCACACAAAAATTTGTACATGAATATTAATAGAAACATTATTCATAAAAGCCAGAAGGTGGAAACAACCCAAATGTCCATCAGCTGATGGGTGGATAAGCAAAATGTGGTCCATCCATTCAATGGAATATATTCAGCAATGACAGGGAACGAAGCACTGACTCACACTACAACACGGATGAACCTTGGAAACATGGTGCTCAGTCATAGAGCCAGTCACAGAAAACTACCGTGTATGATTCCATTTACATGAAGTATCCAGAATAAGCACATCTACAGAGACAGAAAGTAAATTTGTGATTAAACAGAGGTGGGGCCCTGGCTGGTATGGCTCAGTCCGTTGGATTGTCCTCCCAGAGACCTAAAGGTCGCAGTTTTGACTTCCATTCCGAGCATATACCCAGGTTGCAGGTTTGATCCCTAGTCGGGGTGTGTGCAGAAAGGCAACCAAGTGTTTCTCTCACATCGATGCAGCTCTTTCTCTCTCTTCCCCCTTCTTCTCTCTCTAAAAGCAATGAAAAAATGCCCTCTGGTGAGGATAAGAAAGTAATAAAGTTAAAATAAAGGTAGGTGGGAAAAATGGGAAATGGGGAGTGGCTGCTTGTGGGGTATGAGGTTCTTGTTTGGAGTGATAAACCGTTCTGAAATGGATTGTGGTGGTGGTTTCACAATTCTGTGACTATGCCTGAAAACCATCGATTAATGGGTGAATAGTATGTAAATTACATCTCAGTAAAGCTGTTAAAAAATCCTTTTAAAAAAGAACTGGAGGAACCTGTTACACTGTGTGTGTGTGTGTGTGTGTGTGTGTGTGAGAGAGAGAGAGAGAGAGAGAGAGAGAGAGAGAGAGAGGGAATTTGTGTGTTGTTTCCAGGGCCAGGCAACAAAACCAGAGCCCAGCAAATGCGTATTGAAGGAATGAATGAACAGACGACAGGGCTGGCTGGGGGAAACCAGCCTCAAAGGTGCCCCCAGGCCTCATCTCCTGGGACTTATGCCCTTGTGTTTCCTCTTCCAACACCAAACAAGGGTCGACTATGACTGACAGAATTCTGGGGAAGGGACAGTGTATGACATATAAGGCCAGGTTATAAAAGACTGCACCTTCTGCTTTGGTGCCTTGGGCTGCTCTGTCAGGGGAAGTGAGCCCCCATGCTGGGAGGACGCCGTGCAGCCCTCTGGGGGATCAGGGGGACAGGGGCGGGGGCCGCTCACCAACAGCCAGCACTAAGTAGCCAGCGAGTCTTGAATTCCTGACCCCCAGGAACGATGAGATAATAAATTGTTGTTGTTATCTAAATGACTAAGTTTGGGGGTCAGGAAGCAACAGATCCCTAATAGAGATTTATCAAGGGAGGAATGGATGGATGAAGGAAAGGTGGGTGAGTAGGGGGTAGGTAGGCAGGTAGGTGGATGAAAGGAAGAATTGGAAGGATGCACAGAAGGAAGGAAAGGGAAGAAGGGAGGGTAGATAATGGAGGGAATTGTCAATGTGGATCCCTCTTAGAACTTTTTCTTTTTTTTTTTTTTTCTTTTCTTCTCTTACTTAAAATAAAGGAGATGCAATTACGCCAACATGATTCTCTTTTCCAAACTCTCCATTTCAGCATGGTTCGGCTCAGGCAGACATCCAGGCACAAAAGATGCGAGGCCACCACACTTCCTACCGCATTTCCTCTCCCTCGCCCAAAGTAGCAGCAAGTGGAAACAACTGGCAGCTCCCTTAACCTCTGCGCCCTCAGGTCCTCGTCTATAAAAGGAGCAGTGACACCCTCTTCAGGGAGCCTGACTCTTCAACCTCAATATTAATGAAAGGATCGTGTGGGACCTGGGACCTCGGACTTCCCTTCTTTCCCTTACCCAGCTCTCTGTTTGTCCTCTCCTGGCTTGTGACAGTATATGGCATGGTCACTGGCACAAGCTCTGGCTTCAGATGACATGGGCTGAAGTCCAGGCTCAGCTCCTTGACTGCGTGACCTTGGACAAAATACTTAATCTCTCTGTGTCTCTATAAAATGAGGACGATAATAATAGCAGCTACCTCGTAAATTTGTTGTGAGGATTCATGGACATAATCTTGTAAGTCACTCAGGTGAGTGAGTGGCACCTAGTAAACTCTCCATAAAGGCTGGAAATACCACCAGGCCACAGCACCGCCCTACTGCCCGCAGGCTCTGCCTCAGGGCAGACGGGCAGTGGCAAGTTATCCGGCTGGCCCTCCAGGGGGGGCGCTGCCCACCCACTGCGTGCCCTGACTGTCCCGGGGCTTGGCCACGCCACACCGTATCCTGGCCGAATAATGATGGCTCTGGCATCTTTGGATGGACTATGTGGGGCATTCCTTTCTTGATGGCCTGGAGAAGAGCTCAGTTTGAGTGTCCAGGAGGGGCGTCCTCCGAGCTTCTGCAGAGATGGCTCCAGGCGCTGAGGGCAGGTGCCTCGGTTAGAGGCGCAGGTGGGCGCTTGCCTCCCCTGGACGGCCACCGCTCTGCTCAGCCCGGCCGCGCTTCCTGCTGACTCAGACTGACCGCATGTCTAATCTCATCTGACCCCCACCCCAACGGAAGGGAGAGGGGAATTTCCAGTCTCACTTTATAGATCAGGAAGCAGGGGTTCAGAGAGGCCAGGCGCGATTTGCCTAAGGACACACCGCTGATTCTTCTTCCTGCTGCGTTTCCCTCGCTTGGTGCTGACCTTTGCGAGGGTCACCACCTCAGATCCAGGTATCTAGACTCCCAGGGGCAGAATCCAAACACAGCAGCACCTGAGACACGGCAGGTGTTCAAAGGTGTATTTTTTAAAATGATGTCCTTCCCTTTTCCATAGTAATTATTTTAAAAAATAAAAGTAATAACAGTAAGTAATTTTTAATAACTACCAAGTGCCAGGCATCTTTGACATGTTATTCTACCTAATCTTCACGGCGCTGTCTAGGCAATACCCCAGAGCAGGAACTGGTGCCCCTGTCTGGATCTCTGCGAATGTTTAAGACGGGCCTGGTCGCGGCCATGCCAGGGAGAAGTCTCAGGAGAAGCAGGGCCTCCACCGCCCACTGGTGAGCTCTGCCAGAGGACCATGCAGAATGTCACTTACTAAAGCAGGCCCTGAGCGCCGACTCCTCACCACGTCCTTGATGTTGATAAACTGTGAAGTAAAATGCACAGCTTTGTGAATTTCCACAATCCCTACTACCTGGTATGAGGTAAAAGGAACAGAGGAAACACTACTGGGAAAGGAAAGGGGGATGGAAAAGGAAGGGACTGAGGGGTGGCGTATCCTGGAGCCTTCTCTGTCCCATCCTGTCACAGGTAGAGGTGGCAAACCTAGAAGTGGGTCCCAAGGACCTGGGGTCCCCAGGCCAACCCCCAGGCATGGCCCCCAAGGACCAAAGTCCTCGGGCCTGCCAGGTCTAGCCTCAGCCGTCCTCCTCGAATCACCCCAGGTCAGCAGAAGCAGGTCTGTGACAGGGACCCAGCCCCGGCGAGCGGGCCAGGCAGCACCCTCGGACTGGCTGAGGCTCCACCAGAGGCGGGAATGCCGCCACCACAGAGCTGTGGTGCCCTGGCCGCTGCGCCCGGGCTGGCGATGATCTCATCTCCACAGCCACCCCTCCGGCCCCAGCCCTCCAGCTAGTTCTCCTCAAGATGAACTTGCTGGAGCACCGGCTGCTTGCCTCCTGGCCCGGAACACCTCCTCCCTGTCACTGCGGCCGTGGCCCATCTTCAGTCTTCCTCCCAGCTGTCCTCACCCCTCCCATCACTCAGGGCCCAGGCTGGACCCAGACTGCACCGGTCACCAAGGACAGTAGGAGCACGGTCAAAGGAAAGAAGAGGGCTCCTCGTCACCTGTGCTCATGCCAGCCTGCTGGTCAGCGGCCTCGCTTTCCCCTCTGGTCCCGGCTCCTGCTCTCCTACAGCTGCTATAAGGCATAACTTTGCTATAAGCCAAATGAAGCTTTGTCGTCAAAAGCTTCAGCCATGAACAGGGAGAGAGGAACTCCCTCCAAATGGAGGGAGGTTCCCAGAGAACCAGAAAAGAGGAAAAAGAAATCTGTGTCCCAGGGAGGGACCAGGGCCAGTTCCCCAGCGTTGCTCCACGGAAGGGCCAGGATGGTGTGGCGTCGCAGCTGCACTACGATTTCGGGGTCAGATCTCAGCAAGAACACAGACGCAACCAGTAATGGGAGCTAACAGTTGCTGGCGCTCCCTGAGGGCCAAGCCCCCTTCTAGGTAAATATTCTCACCGCCACCACAGCCCCGCGAGGCAGCACGGCTCTCATCCCACCTCCCCTCTGAGGAAACCGCAGCACAGAGGGCAAGCGGCCTGCCCAAGGTCCCGCCACTGGGCAGGGGCCGAGCCAGGAGTTGAACCCACGATGTCTAGCTCCCGATTCCCTACTTCCCTGTCCACAGCATGGCCAGAGGGGCTTCCCCGATGTCGGGGTCTTACATAAAACCTCAGGACTTTGGGCAGTTTCTAAAAAATAAAGATAAAAACAAACATCAAACAAGTGATCCAACAATCCCACTTCTGGGTATAGAATTGAACGCAGGGACTGGAACAGACGTCTGCACACGCATGTGCATAGCAGCACCATTCACAACGGCTAAGATGTGGCAGCAACCCAAAGGTCCAGGATGGCTGAACGGACAAGCCAAATGTGCTCTCCACATACAACGGAATGGTACACAACCATGGAAAGGAAGGAAATTCCAACACATGCAACGACATGGATGAACCTTGAAGACATTACGCTGAGC
This sequence comes from Pteronotus mesoamericanus, assembly GCF_021234165.1. Lineage (NCBI taxonomy): Eukaryota > Metazoa > Chordata > Mammalia > Chiroptera > Mormoopidae > Pteronotus > Pteronotus mesoamericanus. The sequence goes on from NW_026555189.1 coordinate 2,368,673, forward strand.
GACATAAGCCAGTCCCATAGTGACAACTACTGTATGATGCCCCTTACAGAAGGCACGTAGGGGAGTCAAATTCATAGAGACAGAAAGAAATAGGATGGCGGGTGCCAGGAGCTGGGGGAGGGGGAGTTTGTGTTTAACGGGGACAGAGTTTCAGTTTGGGAAGATGACAATTCTGAAGACAGACAGTGGCGATGATTGCAGAACAATGTGAATGTACTTAATGCCGCACAACTGCACACTGAGAAACGATGAAGATGGTTCCTTTGATGTGATGCATATTTTACAAGGAAAAGCCAAGCCCAGGGCTTCGGCACAACGCTGGGCTGGGCACACCCCAACAATGGCTGGCACTGGTGTTTCGCCAAGCCGGCCAGGCAGGGCTGAGAGGCTATAAACTAAAGAAAGGTGGTGTTGCTTGTCAGCCTGAGCTGGAGGGCTGCACCTGCTGCAGGTAGGAAGCTGGGGGCTGCTGGGGCAGCGGGGGTGGAGACAGGACCGAGCCAGGAACAGACCTGGGGTGGCTGTGACTGCCAACCTCAGCAGGGGTTGGGGGGGCGGGGGATCCTGAGCGGCTCAGGTCAGTTAAGGCTCTGCCTAATAGTAGCTAATACCATTATTAAGCATGTGCTGTATGCCGGGCTCTGTGCTTGGTTAGCATAATACATGTAGTATCTCATTTCTTTCTCTTTTTCAAAAAGATTTTATTTAGTTATTCTTAGAGAGAGGAGACAGGCAGAAGAAAGAGAGGGAGAAAAACATCGATGTGTAAGAGAAACATTGCCTCTCACACTAGCCCCAGCCAGGGACTGGTGACCTTTGGTTTGCAGAACGGCGCCCAACCAACTGCACAACACCAGTCAGGGCTCATTTATTTTTTACCGTAACTCCTGGAGGTTATGATTTATGTCCATTGCACAGATGAGGAAACTGAGGCCACATGAAGAAAAGCAACCTGCCGAAGGCCCCCAGCTAAGCAGCCACAGAACCAGGCCTGGAACCCACACCTCTTGATGCCCATCCTCTTCCCAGGCTGCAGGGGGCGCTCGTTGTTGAGGTGCCCTGTGCTGGGCTGGGACTCCTGCCCAGGGGGCCAGGCTCCTTGCCTCCCTGAGCATCCTGGGGGGTCTGATTGACTGGGCAGTGGTTATGGGCCCAGGCCACATCCTTCAAGGAAGTTACTGGAAGAAGATTCGGCCCATGAGGATGGAGCCTGAGCAGAGGGTGGCCAGTCCCAGAGTCTGCTGCACTTTCTGTTTGGCTGAGGGAGAGTTCGGGGAGCCCACTCTCCCCACCCCAACCCTCTCTGGCTCTGTGGAGGACCGTGGGGAGTGGGGTGGAAGTCCAGGTGAAGTGCCTCAGCCCAGCTGGGGTGCCCTTCCAGGGGAGCCTCAGAGGCCTCCTCAGCCACTGCCTGGACAGCTGCCGTTTGTGAAGCCGCAGCTGCCTCCGCCCCAGGGAAAAGAGGAAGTGGTCAGAGTGGCAAGAGAGAGAGAACCTTAAAAGAGGACGTGTCCCAACCCCCACTGCCCCCTCCTTGGGGGACAGGGGGACGACTGGCCTAGTGCTTCTTGGAACCTCCCACCAGGGGAACACGGAACCTGCTCTAACCCTGAAGTGACGTCCTCAAAACACTCTAGAATTCTGGGGGGCCTCCAGCCTGGGGAAACCCCAAGGTCCACGGGACGGCACTCGGCAGGCTCTGGGCAGGGGGCATCATGGCAAAAGGCGCTTCTGGAGTTGCAGGTTCAAATCCTGACTCTGCTGCTTATTAGCTCTGTGGTCAGGGACAGGCTACCGACCTTCTTTGAGCCCCTGTTTCCTAGTCTGCAAGGCAGACATAACGAGAGCCCTGGCCTCTGAGGGCTGTGGTGAGAATTCAGGGACGTGTGAGATGTAAAGTGCTAAAAGCAGTGCCTGCTGTGCAATAAGAGTTTACAAAATAATAGCTAGTGTTATCTCAGGAAAGTCTCTGAGGCCCGGGGGCCCCGTGGTTGCCTTCCTTCTCCAGGAGCCTTGGTCTTCACCAGGAAGGATGCAGCAGCAGGGGGGGGCTGCGCACAGGCTGCGTCCAGAGAAAACCAGCCCTGCTGCTGCCACTAGTGGAGAGTCAGAAAAATCTGCAAAACAAACATGGAGGGTCCCCATCTCCCCAGAGGTCCCCTCTGAACCCTTTCCCTTAGCACAGTCTAATCCTCAAACACCTGCAGACAAGGAGGCACCACCAACACGCCAGCCCAACCGCACGGGAGTCTGGGACAGTGTCTAGGAGCTACACACACACTCCGCTGCCTCTTGCCGTGGACGAAGAGTTAGTTGAGTCTGCTGCCGCCACCGTTCGTGTCTAGTCCTGCAGACACAGTCCTCGCCACTCGCGCGTTACAGTGCAGTAACTGTTCACTGATCTTTTGTTCTGTCCCTAAGAACCCGTCCACAGGGCTGGGGCCTGAGTGAACTGAGTTAAGTGACGAAGGTGGGACCCTGAGAGAGAGTGCTGCCTTAAATTTGGTGTGTCCTTAAGTTTTCCAACTCCTGGATTTTCACTCTCGGGCTGTACCCCAGGCACCTTACCCACTTCCCCTCATGCTCAGCTCCCAGCCATTCTAGTTCCCATCATTCCACCCTCCTTCAAACACCCACCTCCACTCTCTGACTATTCCCCAAGAACCAAACAATCTACTTTGTATGAACATCCCAGGTTTAAAAGAAGGGAAGAAAGAAGAGTGATACTTTGGACAGGAAACATCCTTCCTTACTTTTAGCCCCTTCATCTCACAGGATAATTCATTATGTTAAGATGGAGAGTGATCTCTGCTTTAAGTTCAGAAGCCACTTTCCAAAATGCCCTCATAAAGGAAGCACTGGAAATCTAAATAGAAACTCATTATGAGACTTGGTGCCAGTATTTCATACCGTGTGTGTGACAAACGACCGGGGAACCGTAATATTTCAGCAATCCACACAAGAGGAAACACAATTGGCCAACTTAAAAAAAAAAAAAAAAGGTCAACTTCACTAATCTTCAAAGAAATGAAAATAAAATACCATTTTTACGGTCTAGTCAGATAGTTTGCTATCTAACCTCATGAATTGTTTTCTAAGCTTCTTCAAACATATATATCTCTATGTGAATATATGTATAGAGCTAATTTTTTAACGGAATCTTTTTTTTTCTTAACAATATATCGTGGGTATCTTCCTAGCTCAGCACATTCAACAAACTTTCTTTATTTTTTTAAATTTATTTTTATTTTTTTATTTTCGTCATTGTTGTCCTATTACCGTTGTCCCAACTTTCCCCCATTGCTCTCCCCTGCTCCATCCGCCCCTCTTTCCACCGCCCCCCGGCCCCACTCCCAACTTTGTTTTTAATCAGCCATTGTACTTTGCATTATCTTGTGTGGACGGAGCCCAGTGACTTAATCATGGGTCTACTGATCTGTGTCTTTCTCATGTAAGCAATGCATCTTTGAACACTTCGGTGAGTACAGTCACAGACAAAAAATTATTTGTCATTGCAAATGCTCGGTCACATACCAAAGCGTACATGCTTCATTTACATTTTGACAGAAATGTCAAGTTGCCCTCTAAATACTTTACCATTTGAATTGGTAACAACATCCATCTATGACTTTAATTTTTAAAATTAAAGAGACCATTCTAAGGTCTAAGATTACAGAGATGGTAAAAAGCAGGCCCTATAGGCTCAGGGAAGAGGTCCTTTGGTTGAGTTAGCTCTTGCCCCTCAAATAAACCCCAAACCAGTCGTGTGTGAACATGTAAATCAAACTCGTGCTTTGGGCACCCAGCATCAACTTCTGTTTCCTGCCTGGAGAGCCCCATGTCAAAGCAGGGGCAGGAAGACGGCAGGCTGAGCTTCAGTGAGCACCCAGAGCCTGGATGTCAACTCCACCCTTGCCCTCGACCTGGGGCCCTCTCCTGCCATCTCTAGCCCACAGAGCTCGGAGAAGTCATTTGCAGGAAGGAAGGAGCCAGGCCTGGTCACTAGAAAGGATTCTGTTTCGATCCCAGCTCTGACAGTGTATCAATGTTCAACTTTGGACAAGTTGCTAAGGCTCCTGGCTCCCTCATCTGTAAAACGGGCCCAATCAAAGCTGCCTGGCTCGCTGGGTTGTGATGAGGATCAGATGTGGGAAAGGATGTGAAAGTAACTGGTTTTCCTTCCTATTGCTCTGAGTTTGCTGTCAAGTCTGCAACTGGGGATCAGGGGAGTCCAGTCCGGGGTTTTCTGACCACAAGTGCTTTTCCCAGAAACAGTCTTCTTTAAAGTTATTATTTTTCTTATCTGAATAGGTTATACATGCACATGATACAAAAAGGTCTAAAAGGGTGTGAGAAGTAAGCCTCCTCTCCACTGCACACCCCCCACCCCCACCCAGCTCCCCTCCCCAGAGGCGGCCTTTGTCACCTCTTTCTTGTGTTTTCTTCTTGGGTCAGTCTTTTGCACATTTCCACAAAAAGGCAATATTCTACACATACTGCTCTGCACTGTGCTTTTAAAGAACATTTACCAATGTTTTTCAAGTTTTTCCCTTATCAGTGCACATGGAGCTTCCCCATTCCTTTTATTCTGATATTTTTTAATACTGTAAAAATTTGCAAGAATGGGAAGATAAACAACCATATTTTTAAACTTCGATTCACCAATTATTAATATATGCTTCATTTGCTTTTTCTGTTTCTCTCTCTTTTTTAACTAGTTTTTTAAACTGTCTAAGTGTTAGTATTCAATCCTAAATATCTTTGCAGGTATTTCTTAAGAAGAGAGATATTCTCCTACATAACCACAATACAATGATCACACTCAGGAGACTCAATATTGGTACTATGCTATTATCTAATATAGCAATTTTCAACCTTTTTTATCTCATGGCACACATAAACTAATTACTAAAATTCTATGGTACACCAAAATTATATTTTTGGCTATCTGACAAAAATAGGTATAATTTTGAATTATTCACACTAGACAGCTATTGTTATGTTGGTGTTGTCATTTTTTTTTAATTTGGCAATCTCAAGTATCCCAGATAGCCAAGTATTGCATGTTTTAAAAATTCTTGTGGCTCACCAGTGTGTGTCTTGCAGCACACCAGTCGAAATTCACAGATCTAATAATATAGCCCGTAATCCAATTTCCCCAGGTGTCTAATTAAAAAGTACTTTATAAAAACCCAGGCTCCAGTTAAGGGTCACCCCTTGCATTTAATGGTCATGCCTCTTCAGTCTCCTTTAACCTGGAACAGTTCTCTGCCTGTTTTGTCTTTTCTGACCTTCACGTTTTTGAGTGTCCATGTCAGTTTTCCAAAATAGCCTACAAGTTGGATATCTCTGATACTTTCCTCACTGTAGATTTACAGTAACCATTTTTTTTTTCAGGAATGTTACACTTATTTTTAATGTCAACATAGTATTCCAGTGTGTGAATATACCGCAAATTATCTAACTCCTCCTCCATCCATAAATGTCTAGATGATTTCCAATCACTTATTTTATAAAGCGCTGCGATAAATATCCTTAATCTGTCATTTTGAAAGATTCTAGTATGTCTGTAGGAAAAACGCCTAGAAGTGGAATCACTGCACCTACAAAACTTGCCTGTTCTTTAAGATTTTGGTACTTACTGATACTCCCACTAATGCTGTATGAGGACGCTTGCTCCAAAGCCTGTCTTACTTTAACGTCCACCTCGCCGTGTCCTGGTCAGTAAGGCCACACATCCTTGCTGAGCCTGTACGACAAGAGTTCCGTTCGCTCCTGGGGCAGAATTCTTGCCCTTTATTACAAAACATCTGTTTGCTTTATAAGGTGCCATGATTCAAAAACAAGAGAGGTTTGTTAAGCAGTTAAGGTGTATTAAACACTTGCTAGTTGCTTGGTCAATGATATTAAGCCTGCAAAGCGTGAATTATTAATATGCCAATCTTACAGATAAGAAAACAGGCTCAAACAAATGGACAGCTTAAGTCAACTTCGGGTGAGGGATAACCAATATCCAGATCAGCCTGCCACCGCAGAATGTGTATAACTTTTAATCTTGTCTCCTTGGGTGCTGAGGGTGGAGGGAGCTAAAAGCAAATCCCAAAATTATGCAACCCCTGCCCCGGCATTGGGCTCCGGACAACACAAAAACTACCTTCCCCAGAATCCACCCCTCACAGGATCTTCCGGCTTTGGGGACTACGTCTCCCAGAATGCAGCATGTCCACATCCGCCAGCGGGCTTCTGCTTCCGGCCTCAGTGTGTTCTGGGAATCGCAGTTTCGGTGCTGGGGAGCGGAAGGCAAGGGCAGACAGGGTTTGGGGCTTCCAGACCGTCGCCCCCACGGGGTAAGAGGTCACCTCGTGGGGTAGATGCCGTATTAGTAAGCGGAAGTCTCGGGACAGGTCTGAATGTGGTTTCTCCGTCCCTTTTAGCCAGAAGGCTGGCTTAATCTGTGACCATTCTCCCCCGAGGAGCCATCAATTGAGACTCTGTGACTGACGTTAGGGTTAACAGAAGCCCCTTTAGGATCCTGTCGTTAACTCTATAGGGGCCATGAGGTCCTTTATTCTGTGATATCATGTTGCCCCAGAAGCACACTCATGTTCCTCCTTGAGACACCTGCTCCCTTCTAAGCAGTAAAGAAGAAAAAGGAAGGAAGCACCTTTTAATGGGCTATCTTGTAGAGTCAAATTGCTGTGTTACACGCAGGGAGCTTAAGAACAAGGTCCAGCGCTGAAGTCGGCTTCCGAATTCAGAGTTGAAAGCAGAGGTTCTCAACCTAGGGCTCTTCGTTAAAACCCACACCACCACTCTAACCCACATCCGCTGAAGCTGAATCAGAGTTGGCGCAAAGCCCTCACTCGATTCTAACCTGCAGCCAGGGTCAGCCTCCAGGAAAAGGTCTCCTTTTTCTCATAGGGGCTGCCTTGCAAAAAATAAGTGTACGTAATTTTCTCCATATCCCCATGACGCAGGCCATACTACCCACCATAGGGAGTGTACTTGGATTGATATCCAGCTCCACTTACCATATGGCCAGTTGGCTGTGGCCAGTGGCCATTCCTTGGCCAGTGCCCATGTCATCCTGGTTAAATATTTTGCATACATGCCTAAGTTTTATATATATAATGGAACTCAGCAAAATTTAAGCTGGGAAGAGACAGAAGTTCAAGGGCAAAGGTATTTGATGGCAACACTAAGGAGTATTAGAATGTAGAGAAAGGAAGATTTGTTTGGCTACATGTCGTCATGGAAGGCTCCTGGCAACCCTGTTCTCATCGGTCAGCACTAGGTCACATGCCAGCCCTGTCCAATCAGTGGGAAGAGGACCAGGGATGCCATGACGGCAGCTGGGCAACTTGGCATGGGGTCAGCAAGGAGGAAAGAGAACCTGTAACACCTGGCATTGAACACACCTTCTCTAGTCCAGGACTGCAGTGACCTGGATACAAAACCCAGCCCCTTCACCGGGGCTCACTGACAACAGCATTTAATGATTCCTGTATTCTTCACTGAACATTAATGGAATACTAGGGAAAAGGTTCCGCTGCACAACATTCTTTTTAAACTCCGTAATTAGTGTTAGGGTTAAGATCAGACATGTCTGTTCTAGAACAAGCAGCACTTCTATCTTCCTTTCCTTCACATAGTGCCCAGTCTTTTTATATTTTAAGATTTTATTTATTTATTTTTAGAGGGAGGAGAAGGGAGAGAGAAAGAGGAAGAGAAACATCCATGCACAAGATATTGGCCACGCACATTGATTGGCCTCTTGCACAGTCCCAACCTGGAACCTGGCCCACAACCCAGGCATGTATCCTAACGAGGAATCGAACCTGCAACCTTTCGCTTTGTGAGATGATGCCCAAGCCACCGAACCACACCAGTCAGGGCTCATAGTGCCCAGTCTTATTGGCACCTCTTTCCTCCTCTCCAGGTTTCTCTCAAAATTTCATCCTTTTTCTGCTATTATTCAGAGCAATTCAGTTCTTTCCCAGCTCCTTTTTCACCCTTGCCTCCTCCTCACCACCCCTCAGCACCATCATTACTACTGTCTATGGAGTCTGTCGATGTGAAGTTGGAACATTTTGTTTGCATATGAGAGAATAGTCGACTCAAAGCGGCTTAAACAGAAAGGGAAATGACCAGCTCACATAACTCAGAGCCCAGGGCCGCCATCACAGCTGCACCTGGGTTCTCAGGCGGCATCGCCAGGACTTAGTTTCTCTCCATCTCACCCCTCTCTTTATTTTGGCGGGGAGGGGGGCTTGCCTTTAGGCTGGCTTTCCCTCACAATAGCTTCAAGTTTCCTTTCTCCCAGCTTCCCATCCAAAAGGAGGTGAGACCTCTGACTGGCCAGTCCTCCCGAGTTTCAGTGGAAGCCCTGAGCCCAAGTTCTCATCAGGTCAACAGACAGGTGGTGCCTATTCCCCAGCCCCCGTATGGATGGAGATGGAATATAGGGACTGGCTTAGGTGGGATGGGTGATCACCCCTAGAGCTGTGGGGGTCAGGGACAGTCAGCACCCATTGAATCATGGACCCAGAGTGGGTGATAACTGGTTTCCTCTGAGAAAGCGGGAACCCATCAGCAAAGGAGGGAGGGTGACCATGGGGTTAGATCATGGATGTCCTCTAGGATGGAGGCCACATTCAACATTTCCTGCAGATGAGCCCATTAACCCTCCCCTCAGCTCTACACAGGAGGGACTATTGTCCGCATTGAGTTGATGAGTCAACTGAGGCCGGTAAGTGGACATAGTGAGATTTGAACCAAGGCAGTTGTAACGCCAAGCCAAGTCATTCAGGTGCTCAGTGAAGCAAAGGGTCCCCCTATCCACAGCCCCCTTCCCCTCAGGAGGGATTAATGAACGTCTTTGCTACTTGAGCCTGCCTTTTTTTTGTGGGGGGGGCGGATGTCTCACCTTCTACTCTGAGCAATGTATCAAAGTATTTCTTATAAACAAAGTTGGCCCTCTGCACTAGAGCAGGGGCCCGCAGCCTGGGGATTGTGGTGAAAGGGGTCCGTGAAAGGGGTCCATGACCGTGGGTGGTGCAATGGACTGAACGTTTGTGTCCCTCCCTGAATCCATATGTTAAAGCCCTAACTCCCCCTGTGTGGCGGTACTTGAAGGTGGGACCTTTGGGAAGTGATTAGGCTGAGATGAGGTCACAATGGGATTAGAAGTCATGTGAGGACACGGCAAGAAGATGGCCGTCCGCTAGCCAGGACGCGGGTCCTCACCAGGGACCAAAGAGGCCAGCACCTCCATCTTGGGCTCCCAACCCCCAGAACTGAGAAATAACTATCTGCTGTCTTAGTCACCCAGTCTACGATACTTTGTTATCGCAGCCCAAGCTGACTAATACAGATGGGGGTGGGGGGCCAGGGGGATAGGCTTTCCTTTTTTCTCCTTCAACTTTGTTTATTGATGTACTAAACATGAAATAGTACAAAGAATCCAAACACAAAAGAAAACATGTGCAGCCTCTTAAATAAATACTCAACAATATACTTTCTATTCCAACAGGTGCAAATGAAGTCATGCTGTACAACTTCAAATACCAGCCTCACATTTTATTCAACGCTCTGACAGTCACTTTAAAGTGAATCCCAATTCACACGCCATCTCAGCAATGCCTTGCTTTGCTACAGTAGTTGTAGGAACGAAGAAAGTGGCTGCTGTTTTCCTGAGAGGGAAACCTTTTTGTAAAAAAAATTTTTAATGCAGAAGGGTAACTCTGAAACATGCTTCCCCTTAGACCAGGCAATATGCTATGCCTAACATGGTTGTACATTATCTTCACGGTTGTGTTGAGTTTTAATTTTTATTATTTAAAATTGTAGCTATAAAGTCTTTCAGTATAGTATAGTATATGTACTGCAAGGTACGTGCTACAGTGAATAAGCAAGTTCTCATGCTGACCCACTCAGTTCTACTTAGAATCCGTTGGCTTAGCAAAATTACGCCTTTATTTGCACCACCTTTTAGCCAAAATTTATCATTTCCTTCCATTATGACTGTAGGCAACTAAATACAGGAGAATCCACAGGACCTGTGACTCCCCCGCCCCACCTTGAAAATCTCAGATGTGTTTGTATCACATCATACTTGTTGCAGATACCTCACATGTCATGGACCCTCATCACTATGTGGAAACCCTAGTGTTACCAGACTCCTTGCTAGATCTGACTATTAAATATGTTATTAACAAGCACAGGTATTATATCACAAAGTTGGATTTTTATATCTTGATAACTGTATTCAATATAAGTGGTTTGCTCAAGACTTCTTTGAGTTTATTTTTTGCACTTAAAAATATCATTTGGAGAAGAATGACACAGGCATAGGGCCAGAGGAAGCCTGGCGAGCAGACTGCCCTCTTTTTTGTTACATGTCTCAAGGGAAAAATTACTGACAGAACCGGCAAGGTTCTGCTCAAAGCGAGCCATCGAATCCTAAGGGGTAGTTGCACTGAGGAGCTCAGACTCACAGAGGGAGCCACAGGGATGCTAGTCTGAGCTTCCCATGAGCAGGCTGTCCCTCACCGCCAGAGTGACCCCACCTGCGTGAACTGCTCTGTGAGGTAACACGCTCCCCAATGCTGCAGTCACCGACCTCCTCGCTCGCCCCCGACGCCTGCTGTTGCCCCTGCCAATGAGTTAGGCTCACTGTAGCCACAGCAACCTTTTGGAAGATAAATCAGATGGCTTCACCCAGTCACTGTCCATCCCATGGCTCCCCGCTGCCCTCAGAACCCCAGCCGGACGCTGTGCCGCGGCCCTGAGGAGCGCCCCTGCCCAGCCTCACCTTGTTGTCCTTGCCAGCCGTTCGCTCCCTCCCGCTCCACTGGCCTGGGTGCACCTGGAACGCCCCTCGCTCCCTCCAGCCCCCTGCCCTCTGGCCACGCAGGTACCTCTGCCCAGACTGTGCTGCCTTCTTCTTTTGTCCGGCCAACCACCGGTCCCCCCACCATGTCCTTTCGAGTCCTGCCAGGAGACAGGAAGCCGGCTGGTTCTTAGAACAGAGAAAATGTGATGTAAAGAACTGTTGACCAGGTATTGAAAACCAAAAAGGTGACATGGGGACACTAAGGTGCCACGGGTCAATAATGACAGAGCAGCCACCACTCCCAGAGCTTGAGGAACAAGGCAAGCAGGTGGACTATGAAAACTTAGAAGCGTGGGCGCACCAGGCCTCTGAGGAGGGGCTGGCCAGCCCGCCCAGGCCGCCTCCGTGGACAGGCAGGCAGCCCCCGTGGGAGAGCGCCCGGCTTTCCTCCCAGCCGCCCGTGGTCTGCAGCACAGCGTGTGCTCTTCTGGCCTCCGTCCGCCCCTCCCTCCACCAACCACCAAGAGCAGTAATTATGCCACGTTGTACGTCCCTGTGCTAAGGGCCATTTTTGACAGAATCACTTCTCCCTGCCCCGGCTGGACTGGAACTTTGCCAAGTTATCTAAATTCTCCTTGACCTTGAACCTGGGCTGAGACCAAGAGAGGCCCCAGGGGTGCAGGACTTAATGTGGCACTCCCTCTCGGGCCATGCAAGTGAGGGGGCAACCCTGAGAGTGAGCCCCCCCTTAAATGCTGCACCCCGAGCCCCTGGTCGTCTCGCCGTGAGCACTGGCTGGCACCCAGAAGGTGCTCAGTAAATGCACTGAGTGAGTGAACCGTAGCTTCTCTCTTTTCCAGTGGCACTGGCCCACTTGGAGTGATGACTGCTCTAGGTCATCTTTTGTCTGAGAAGGGCTGTTCTGCCTTTAAAAATCCACCCCCCTTTTAATGGTAAATTTTATGTGTTTTTTACAATTAAAAATTTTTTAATTGAAAAAGAAACAAATCCCTGCAGGTAATAAGCCACTTGGTACAGTGGGAAGTGCCCCTGCTTTGGAATCAGACCGCCCGAGTTCAAGGTGAAGTGATTCTACTTCCTGGCTGTGTGGCCTTGGGCAAGTCACTGTACCTCTCGAAGTGTAGTTTGCTCACCTATAAAATGCAACTAAAATAACAGCAAAGCCCCATCCAGTACCTGGCACGTGACAGGAATTTCACACAAGTTTGTCTCCTCTTGCTGTGCGCCCGGATCACAGCTCAAACCCAGAGGCCCTGCCTGCCTGAGTGGGTCAGGGAGGCGGCATGGGACTGGATCGAGGCGGAAGCCGAGGGTTCAGTCCCTGGGAGAGCGGGACGGCCTTAGGGGCACCCCCATGCTCTATGGGGCAAAGAGTGTGTATGATTAGAACTCTGCTCAAACTCCTTAAGCAAAATGGGAGATTGAGTCTCACGCATCGAGAATCCCTCAGAGGCAGAACACTGGCTCTGGCTAGGCTGGACCCAAGGGCTCAGTAAGACCTTCGCCAGGTTGGTCTCACTTCCTGGCCCAGAGACTGACTGGTCAGGGCAACAGGGGGCAGTGATGGGCCTGGCCTGTCTCTGAAGCTGCTTCCGGGAGGGCAGGGTTAGTGACTGTGATTGACAGCCCCACTGAACCAGCTCCCCAGGGAGAAGGTGTCACCAGAGAAGGGAGGAAAGAAGGGTAAATAGTAAACCTTACTACCTGCCACACCGCGTCCTAAGCACTCCTACGTGTTAAATCATTGAATCCTTGTAACCACCCTACAAGGCAGGTATAATTTTCACCACTCCCCTTTTACAGATTGAAAAAACGCCTCGGATCAGAGCTGGTGAGGGGCAGGGCCAATATTCGACCGCAGAGTGTCCAGCACCAAGTCCAAGAGCTTCCCCACTTCCCCAGGTAGCCTCCCCTCATGGAACAGAAACAAGAGCAGGCAGTCTTCGGGGGTAGCCCCGGAGGAAGGGATCCCGGCTCCCCGGGGCTTGTATGGCCAGCCTCAGCGGGAAGCCTGCCTGAAGCGCCTCTGTGTCCGGAAAATGCAGGGGTCTCCCAGAGAACTTTCCAGAAATTGAGAACACTCCCAGGCTCCACCCCAGGAGCAAAAGTCCTGGCCTGAAGACTCAGACAAGCCCGCTGTGTGACTCCAGGCTAGTCTCTACCCTTCTCTGGGCCTGTTTTTTCCTTTTGCAAATGAGCAAGTTGCGCCAAATCCCCGTCACTCGGGGCCTGAGTCCTCTCTTGGGAAAAGCTGGGGTTGAACTGCTCCAAATTGTGGTCACCCACAAACTGCTCTGTCCCCAACAGCCCCAGGTGCTGGGAAAACAAGGGGGCCCCTCCCCCAGCCTGGCCCTGAGCACATCACCCAGAAGGCCCAACTGGGAACCCAGCTTCCGCCCCGACAGCGGCCCCCAGTTCAGCGCCCCAGACGGCACCTCCGGCGGCGCCCGCCCCTGCTGCCCTGTCCCCATCTGGCATCTTCGCCTCCTCAGCAGGGTCAGCTCACCAGGGCCGGGGCTCTGGGTCAGGGTGACTTCCTCCCCCAGGCAGGGTCTCCAGATGTAACAAATAAAAATGCAATCTCTGGGACATAATTATACTAAGAAGTTATGAACTGCTTACCTGAAATGCAAATTTTAACAGTGAAACCTTCCACCCAGGGGACATCTGTCCATGTCTGGAGACACTTTTGACTGTCACAGTTGAGGGGTTCTATTGGTATCTAGTGGGTCACAGGGACACAGCTCAACACCCTACAACGCATAGGCCGGCTCTACCACAGGGAACGAGCCTGCCCCAAAGTCAACAGCGCCTGAGCGTGAGAAGCCCCGCCCGCGTCCTCCCCGAGGCCAACACACACTGGCTTGCCATCTCTGGGACTCGTCAGAGGGAGGGGCGGTTATCCTTGCGTGAGAGCCAGGAAAACTAAGGCATAGGTTTAAGGGCTTGTTCAAGGTCTCCCGCCTGTCCATGCCTTCTCCTCCCTAATAAACTCATCTGTTCTTCTAGACACGGAGCCAAGCAGGGTCAGTCAGGAAGTACAATGGGGGGCGGGAGACAAGTAGAGCCTTGCAGGCTCCCCAGATTCCCGGGATCAGCTGTTTTGAAATCCCTGTGGGCCAGTCCCCAGAGGGAAGATCTCAGGTATTGCTCGCAGGGCTGTTGTCGGTTGGGCCACAAGAGGGCAGCAGAGACTTTGAAATAAGTCTGTACGGGACTCCCGGGCCCAGGCCCAGAAATATTGATTGGGTGGGTCTGGGACAGGCGCCAGGCCTTTTTTCTTTTTTTTCTTTTTTTCTTTTTTTAACAGTTCCCATGGGATTCTACTGCATGACCCGGATTGAAAACCGCTGGTCTAAGGCTTCTGATTTTATCCCTAACTGCCCATCAGAATTACCCGGGAGTTTTGAACATACCAATGTGAAAACAATCTGAATGTCTGTCAACACATCAGTAGATAAACAAAATATGGTATATACAAACAATATTACTTAGCCATAAGAGGAGTGAACTTCTGACACATGCTTCAACATGGATGAACTCTGAAAGTCACCGTGCTAAGTGAAATGAGCGAGTCACAAAATGACAAATGCTGTATGATTCCACTTACATGAGGAAGCCAGAGTAGGCAAACTCGGAGGTAGACAGAATAGAGGATACTGGGATGTGGGGAGGGAGGAATAGGAAGAAGTTAGTATTTCGTGGGTCCAGAGTTTCTGTTTTGAGGGATGGAAAAAATCTGGAGGAGACGGTTGCATCACAGTGTGAATGTACTAAATGCCACTGAACTGTACACTCAAAAATGACAAAATGGTAAATTTTACGTTATGTATATTTTACTATAATTTTTTAAGGTAGTAAAAACAAATGCTGCATTTTACAATTAAAGTTTCAGATCTTCCACAAAACAAAACGCAAATGTCCAAAGGTCTCCCTAGGCCAATTACATAAAACTGTCTAGGGTTTGAGCCCCGGCCTCTGGTAACTCCTAGAAGTGCCCCGGCTGAACTTCACACGCAGCCATGGTCGGAGTCCCTCTCTAAGACTGTTCTCCTGCGACCGGGAAGACTAGTGAGCGTGCTACCCATTTCTCTATTGTGACTGTTTTAAATCTGTTCACCAAATCTTTCCTGTTCTTCCTTCAGGAGGTGGAGCCTCATTTCCCTCCCAGTGCATGTGAGCCAGACTTAGTGACTTGCTTCTAACAAAAGAGAAGAGCTGAAGGGCCCGTGATGGAGAAAGGAGGCCTCCCACCAACAGCTGCGTCGGGGAGCCATGGGCGTGGGGCCCCAGTGCCAGCTGACATTTGATGGCAACCAAGAGAGACCTTGAACAGGACGTATCGAGCTAAGTCACTCCTGGATTCCTGCCCCACAGAAATGAAGAGATGATCAATGTTTGTTGCTTTACGCTGCTAAATTTCGGGGTGATTTGTTCCACAGCAATAGAAAACTAATACATGAATTTCTGAGTCACTGAGCCATACATTCATCCCCATCACACCCGCCCACCACCCATCCACCCACCCATCCGCTCGCCTGCCTACCCATTTGTTTATCCCCTCATTTATCCACTGATCTACCCATGTGGCCAGCCAGCCACCCATCCCAGAACACAAGGCCTAGCACGTAGTAGACCCATGTAAAAGTTGTCAAATGAATGAACAAACATTTTCCAAATGTCTCCTCTTTGTTACTGGCTGAGACAGGCTAGGGGACTCACCAAGAAACATGGCCCCCAGATCGGTGGGGAAAGGGACTGTGCCCAGTCCTGCTGGACAAGCCTGGGTGGCCCCAGAACACACTCTGGCCTACAGACTGTGGGCCGCCCCAGCAGTAGCTTCCCCACCTGAGCCCAAGCAGCCTCCTGTCCTCCAGCTGGGAACCACGCCCATCCCTCCCGCAAGCTTTCGGTCCCGCCTGGTAAAATACACCTGGTTCTGTCTCTCCACCTTCCCCTGCCCTCCCACCCCCGGGGGCAAATGCGAAGGCTGCTGGCTGTGACCCCGAGGGCCAGGAGGCCAACCTGGAGAAGGGAAGCCTGGGGGACAGCAGGGGCCTCACTGTCTCTTCCCAGAGAACATTAGAGGCCTGGGACACCTCCCCACACAAAGCCCACGCGTGTCCTGCCCAGTCCCTTCTGGTCCCTCGAGGTCTACTGTAGTGCTAGGGCCCCAGGTTTCTCGTCTGTGCAGTGGGAATAATGAGGGTCCAGGGTGGGGGCATAAGTAGGTTTACAGTTGTGAGCACACAAAGCACAGACTTTATGAGTGTATTGTTTTCCATATGAACAGCTGTAAGCCTGCTTTTGCCCCACACTCTATTTTGGAGGTAAGACGACACAGTGCTCCAGAGGACCCTCGGCAAAGGGCAGGGGGCAGTGGACCCTGCAGTGTGCCTGCTGAGCCTCTGTGAAAAGAGCACAGAGTGACAGTAGAGCCGAAGCCCTCCCAGCAGCTGGCAGGACCCACCGGAGGCGACAGGCCTCTCCCGCCCTCCCCACTTGGCTCACTCTGCTGGGCGGCCGCATCCCCTCTCATCCCTCCAACGCTCCGTGCACGCGCCTGCCTCGGCCTTAGCGGCGAGGCCTTCCCCGCCCCCTTCCTCCTCGCCTCCATGTCTCCTATGGATACAGAGGTTTGGTCTTCACTTCTGGGTCCCCGCACTACCAGAGCGACCAGCATATAGCAGGTGATGGAGAATGGATGATGACGACGGGTGAGAGACAGATGGGCAGATGAATAAATGGTTGAAGTAAGATGTTCAGTGGTACTTCTCCAATAGTCCTGAAAGCAACCTCTAGGTGTGAGTTCCCCACACTCTCTAGTGAAAGCCCCAAAAGTGGGGACCAGACCCGTGGGCTTACTAAGAAGTGGCTGCAAAGGCTCTGTTCTCCTGGTGAATCATCCCGGTGCCAAGAACAGACTGGACAGGGTAAGCATGGAAAGAGGAGGGGGAGCTCCCCTCCCTAGGTCCCAGGTTCACCCCCGCCCTGCACCCACCCTCAGGTTAAGGCCTTTGGTGCCTTACTTCCTGCTACCCGTGCCAGAACTACAGAAAAGGGGACTAGGGAGAGGGGCCGGGCTGGGGATGAGGCAAGTTGGTAGGAAGCTGGGAAAATTCCTTGGCAAGTGGAAAGGGGAAGCTGAGACAGACAGATGAACAAGTCACAGCCCGATACACAAGCCCAGGGCAAAACTGGTGCTGGGCCTCCCCCCTCGGGTGGCCTTTCCTTCCGAGGCTTATCACTGGTCCCGCGGTGTAGACCTGGCGCTGACCCGTCAGTGGGGACCCAGGCCCCGAGAGGGCACACCTGGGAAAGCTGATGAAGAGTCTATTAGATCCTCCCCTAAACTCCCAGCCTTTACAAACCACCCTCAAACCACATGCAAGAATCAACCAATGAATGTATAAATAAGTAGAACAGCAACTATATCTCTCTCATCAATCAATTAATAAATAGATGATAGATAGATAGATAAACAAATAAATCCCAGTTCGCGCTCTCCCTCCTGGGAGCACACCCACACCTTTCCCTTCGCCCTCTCCTTCCCCCACCGGCAAGCACCTCCTAAACTGAGGAAGCCTATGGAGACTCGCAACCAGGGAGCACTGGGCAGGAGTAGCTCGTCCCGGGCTAACCCCCTGAACCTGTCCCAAGGCCCCCTTTCCTCCGACTCTCCAGGGAGCTGGCGGCAGCCCCGCCTTGGCCCACTGCTTTCCCGTAACGTTTCTGGAGAGCCGACCAGAGCACCGCCTGGTCTCCCTCCTGTGCTTCTTCCGTCCTCGTCCCTTCCTCATTTCACTGTCCCCAGCTTTAACAAACGTCCTCTCAGAATCACCTGGACTCGTGTTGTGAAATCTTTCCTGCAAGAAGCCAGAACGCACACACTACTGGCCGGCCCTGGGCAGACCCGTTCCAGGCCCCGCTCCCTTTGCAGTAACAGGGAGAGGTGACCAGGGCATGTCAGAGAGCTGGGAGTTTCTGGGAGTCACATGGACACCAGGAAGGAAGCAGGCCCTGAAGCGGCTTCCTGCTGTCCCACTCGGTGGGGCTGGCTCCAGGGTGAGGCGGCCGCAGCAGGGGGCTGTGGGAGGTGGGCCATGAGCCACGGGCGGAGGGTGTTGGGGAGGGGGACCGTGCATGGGGCCCCTCATGTCCTCCCTAACCTCGCACGGCCTCCCCAAATTGCACACTTGGGTGAATATTTGACATGCCCGTGGCCAGCCAGAGAAGGAGTTTTGACCAAACAAGGACAAGGACAACACCAGTGAAGTACCAGACACATGTCCCTTTCTATCTTCACCCGCCACCAGAGTAGGAAGGGACTCAGAAAAGGGTGGGGGCGTGAAACAAACCTGAAATTGGATGTGAGCCTGAAGTTTTGGAGCGGCCTGCACATGGTGCTACTGCAGGTGTCCTTCTTAAAAGTGGAAAGAAAGATTTTAGAGAATAAGGTTTAGAGACAAAGGAAACCTCATTCCACACACGTGCTCCACCCAGTCCGCTGGCGGCAGCCCAGCGACAGCATCAGGTTGCCCTTCTTCCTCGCTGGGCCGCTGGGGCTCTGGGGGTACCTGAGCTCGGAGAAGCCTTTGAGACACCGCCTGGCACCAGGAGGGTCACAGTAACTGTTTGTCTAAGGAAGGGGCGTTGGAAACAAAACAATGGAGCAGGGAGTGTGGGGTGGGAGAGGTCAGTTAGAGGGAGGCTGCCCCCCTTGGTGCCACTGTGGGGGAGGGCCATGGAAGAAGCTGGGGCTGTTTTACAACAAGGATCTCCCAGGCTGCGCAAGAGAGGAGCTGTGTCTGGGGGACAGAGGTGGCGCCTGGCTGGAGGGGTCCTCTGCCGTCCCCGTCCCCTGCCCTGTAGCTGGGTTGGGCTCTGGAGCAGAGCCAGGCCTGCAGGACCCAACTCAGTGTTTTCTGCTTCTCTCCACCCTGCACAGCGCTCCCAGCCTGGGGGTCTCCAACAGCTGCAACACGTGCTGAGGGAAGCCAGGGTTTCCGTGGCAACGTTGACGTCACAGACCTGGGGTCCCGGAACGCTGCCTCCCGCCCCCGTCCGCCGGCCTGGCGCAGCCCCAGCGGGAATCTACAGCAGCGGGGACCTCAGGGGCGTTGGGGCTGCCAACCTGCCCTCCGATTTGTCCTGTCCGGACACCAGGAGCAGACAGGTGTGAGCCAGGCCAGCCAGGTCTCACCTGCTTGCCACCCCCGCGATGCCCTTCCTCCAGCCCCTTCGTCCTCAAATTGTTCTCAGCTGGTCGCTTGCTAAACGGACCTTTCTTCCTGTTTCATTAACAGGAAGCCCCCTCCCAAGGAGAATGCGCATTTAATGGGAACGTGGGAGGTGACCTGCTGCCCTCTCCCTTCTACCACCCACCTGCCTCCCTCCGGTCCATTCCACAACAAAGCCAGGGGATTATTTTAAAAAAACTCCCAAATTATCACAGAGCCACCCCACCCCCGCCCCCCGCGACACACACACTGCGCCTCGGCCGCTTCAGGACTTTCCACGGCGCGCGGGCAGAGACTGAGGCCCGTGCCTCTCTCTGCCGAGGCTCCCGGCCTCACACTCCTCGACCCCGCTCCCCCACCTGGTAGTCTAACACCCGAGTGCCAGGCGCGGCCTCGGCCTTCGGCACCTGCTCTTCCCGCGGCCTGGAAGGCTGTTCCCTTCCCTCCCCTCCCGCCGCGCGGCTCCTTCTCGGCTCCTTGTCGGCTCTTTCTCCCGGCCTCGGCCCGCGAGCTCGCGCTCCCTCCCGGAGGCAGGCGGCACTCCAGCCCGCACTGCCCTTTAGCTCCCCACCGCAGCCAAGAGGAGCGGTGAGTGGGGTTATCTGTCTCGGGGCCGCCTCCTCCCCCAGACGCTAGGTGGCGGAGGATGGCATTTGTTTTACTGGTATTCACTCCTGAGTCTCCAGTAGGTGCTCAATACGCTTTTTAAAAACAGCCTATTGAGGTGTAATTCACATACCCTACGATCCACCCGAGTGCGCAATGGCATGGTTTTTTTAGTATATTTGCAGACGGGACCACAGTCGATTTTAGAACATTTCCATCACTCCAAAAAGAAACCGATGCCCTTTAGCTATCACCTCCCTATCCTCCACCCCCTCCGCCCTAAGCAACAATTGATCAGCCTTCTGTCTCCACAGAGCTCCCTTTCAGATGACTGGAGAAACTTTTGTGACTTACTCCTTTCACTTAGTGTTTTCAAGGGTTAGCCAACAGAATTTGGCCCAATGAATGAATGGGTGATTTAATGAATGAAGGGCTATGGGAAGCAAAAGACGGTGCTTTCCTGAGGGGCCACGGGCCACAGGACTACAGACCCTGGGCGATTGCAGGATCCAAATCTGGTCAAGCACCAAGCTCTGAGTGAGGCTGTGCACAGGTACACACGTGATTGTCTTCAGCTCCAAGTCATGAATCGGGTCTCGCTGCCCAACCCCTGAGGTCAGATGCAGGCCAGATGCCCAACTCACTGCCCTCATTCGTGCCATCAGAGAGGCCGCTTTCCCTTCTCCACATCAGTTTTTCTTTCTTCCATTCATTCATTCATTCATTGTCCACAGAAATGCATGGTTATGACCTGTCTTTCTCTAGGAAATGAATACATGGTGAAGCAAAATTAGATTTACAGTTGCAAAAACAAAAAACACAAATTTATTCTTGTATTATTTATAAATTAGTGCATTATTTTCCATACGAACTGTAAACCTAATTTTCCCTACCCTGTATACCCTTCTTTTTAAAAATTCCATTAAAATAGATATTTGCTTTCGAGCAGCTCTGCTCCTCAGGTCTGAGACCGCAGCACCCCGCCCTCCCCCACCCACAGGGAGTCAGGCCAGGGAGCCTTTCCTGCTTGGGGTCTCCCTTGCTCAGCTCTGAGCGGCCTCCCAGTACCAGCCGCCTAAGTAAAAACCGCTCTGTAGGTGTGCAAGTGCCACCTCAGGTCGGGTCCCTTTGCGGCTTCCCATGCCGTACCATGCTGCCAGTGCCCTGGCTCTGGGCTTACAGAAAGTCTAGCATTGCGCCGTCCACACGAGAGCGGCTGGCCACCTGCGGCTGCTCCTGAGCGCTGGAGATGGGCTGGAAGTACAAAATACGCACCGGGTTTCAAAGACTTCATACGAACTAAAGAGAAAGAATGTAACATATCTCAATAATTTTTGTACTGATTAGATATTGAAATGATAATATTTTGGGTATGTTACATTAAAAAGAATGTATTCTCCAAATTAGGGTCACCTGTTTATTTTTACTTTTTAAGACGTGGCTAGTCGAACATTTCACATTATATATGCAGCTTGTGTTCTATTTCTACGTGAGCTCTGGTCTCAATCAGCCACCCATCAGGAGAGAGCCATCAATCCCGTGCCCATGATGGGTGCTGCTGGGACTCCAGGGCTGTGAGGAACCTAAGAAGCATTACGGCAGCCCGTGGGGACGGGCCCCTGAGAGGAGCTGCTGTGAGGGGTCTCCTGTGCCTTGGAAGCCGCTGAGATTACAGCATCTCACTTTCTGAGCCTCCTTCCCACCGAGCCCCGCTCCCTGGCAAATCAGAGAGGAGATACAAGCCTGACGGTTGAGAATAGCTTGCTGTTTCCACCATTTTGTTCAGAAGGAAAACAGCCAAGAGGTCTCTTGCCAGGAGCTTGGTGGGGAAATTTCCAGGCCATCCTCAGCCTCTGGCTCCTGTGAGGTGACCGAAAGTGCTTCATTTCTGGAGCTGGTTCCTAAGGGCAGGATTCAATACACAGATAGGTAGGCCAGAGGGGCAGGGCGGATGTCCTCTCCCTGCAAATCCGAGGCAGGCGGGCTAGCCCAGGCTGGCCTCCCTCAACACTAGAATGAGAGCAGGAGGGAAGGCCAGCAAGAAGTTCTTCAAGGCCCCATCCAGAGCAGGGTAGAGTGCACTGAAAAAGGAAGTCACACCTCCCACCACGGACGGCCGTGCAGGTTGTGTGTTGCACAAGGGTGCCTGCCACACGGAAGGGAGTTTGTATATTTATTATGTCAATGTTCCAGCAGATGGCAGCATAGTGTTTTGAGGAGGGGATGTGCACACACAACCAGTTCCCTGAGGCTGCTGTGTGAGGGCCGAGAATGGCTCAGGTGGAAGTCATGGTGTCGCTGGCACCACACCCTCCAAAGCCCAGACAAAGAGCAGCAGCAACCAACTTGTCATTAAGAAAATTCTTGTTTGATGCCACTTCAAAATCAAGGCCAAATTACAAGATAGAAACCAATTTACTGTGGTGTTTACAGCACTGACAATGTGCAATCACCTCTAGTTCCAACAATTTTTCATCTAAAATTCTAAACTAAAACCCCACTCTCATTAAGCAGTTACCCCCTGGCCCCTGGTAAACATCAATCTGCTTTCTCTCTATATATATTCTAGACATTATTTTTTATAGAGGAAATCATACAGTATATGGTCTTTTGTGTCTGGCTTATTTCACTTAGTATAGGTAGGGTTTTCAAGGTTCACCCATGTTGGAGCTGTGTCTGTACTTTATTCCTTGGATGGATGGATAATAGTTCATTGTCTATTTGTACCACTTTTATTTTGTACCATTGCTGGCGATATTTGGGTTGTTTCCACTGGATGCCACTTAAAAAAAAAGTTGATGCATAAACATATGCTGTAAATTACTCAGATCTTAAGTGTGGAATTCTAGAGTGCGTAAACACCATGTATCCACAGACCATGATGAAGGGCATTTTCATCACCTGGAAGGTTCCCTCCTACCTTTTCCCAGCCATTAACAACGCCCCCTCACAGAGATAACCACTACCGTGACCTCTATAATCATAGATGACGTGTGCCGTTTTGTGGACTTCATATAAATGGAATCGTACGGCAAACCCTCATTTATGTCTGGCTTCTCTCATACAACGTAATGTCTAGCTAATTAGTTCACGTCATTATGTGCACCAGCCAGTTCCTTCTCGCTGGATCTGCAGGACTCTGTCACGTGAGTATGTCACTGTGTGTGCATTCACACTCCTGTTGATGGAGACATTTGCATTGTCCCACTGTATGACTATCCCACAGTGTGTTTATTCATTCTCGTTAGTGGGCTTTTGGGTTTCCACTTTTTAGCTATTATGAATAATGCTGCTATAAACATCCCAGCTGGTGTCTTTTGCTGGACACGTGAGCGTAGATGCGCAGGGTCACAGGGTGGGCAGAGGTTTAGCTTTAGTGGATGTTTTCCAAAACAGCTGAACCAATTTCTACTCCCACCAGGAATGTTGGAGAGCGTCTCAGTCACCACCCCCACCTCTGAAAATGGGTGCAAGCTGAATCTCGCCCCACTCCCCCGCCATGCAGAGCCCTGTCGGCTCGGCTGGGCGGTGCCCCCCATGGCTAAGGCCAGGGCAGGGATACCTGCTGACCACAGTGTCCCTGAGGGTTTTCCCAGCCTGTCGTAGAAGGCCTCCCTTTCCAACCTGTCCCTCTGCCCCCTAGCATGATTATTAGTCACTGTCTTCGTCTGGACTTCCCCAGAAGCAGGCTCTGAGATTCCCGTACAGGTAGCTTAGGTGGGAAGTGGTCCCAGGAAACGTGAAGGACCACAGGAAGGTGAGGGGTAGGAAGGGAAGGGCGGAAGTTCAACAAGCAAAGGAGCCCTGGGGGGCAGCTAGAGGTTGGTCCCAGGGAGGCGGCTCCAGGCGCCAGAGGCAGGGGCGGGGCAGTGGCGCACCAGCCCTGCGGCTCCTCCTGGGGCTCCCAGCCTGCCTCCTGGGTAGGCCTAGAAACCGAGGGCTCCCCCGACCCCGCCCCGCGCCCGCCCTCCTTTCATCCCAGTCACCACGTTCTGCTATTTCACTCTTAAGCTTCTTTGAATCTGATTGTGCACGTGGTCCCCGTCCTGGTCCCAGCTCAGTGCATCCGTTCACCGGCCAGCAGCCAAGAGATCTTCCCATAATGCCTGGTTATCAGATTTTGCCTTCATTCCTTTGCTGACCTTGACCAAGAGATGGAGCCTCTCCCCGCCTCCTCTTCCTCATTCTTTTTGACACCTTGAGTTTGCTTCCTGGGAACATCTGGGGGAGGGGGGTAGCTGGATGGATGGTTCTAGGCTTCTGAACTTGGAGAGCCCCCTATGAACCAGTCTGAAGCTCCTAGGAAATGAGAGCCTTGGGCCCACCCAGGCCTTAACAATCAGAACTTGCACGTTCAAGTCCCACAGGTGGGGAAAAGGCACGTTCACCTGAGAAGCTGACATGAGGCCTTGCTGCACAGCAGTCCAGATCCACGGCAGGGCTTCTCCCCTGGGGGGCGATTTTGTCCCCTGGAGATAGTGGGTGACATCTGGGGACATTTCTGGTTACAGTTGGGGATGAGCGCTACTGGCAACTAGTGGGTTGAAGCCAGGGTGCTGCTCAACATCCCACAATGCCCAGATCAGCCCTACACAAAGGCAGGCCTGGCCCCGAATGTCAACAGCGCTGAGGAGCCATGGGCCCCCAGGAGAGAGCAACCAGCCTGTGGTGAGCCCCGACTCTCGGTCTAGGTCTTAACCCCCCCACCCCCCGCGAGACCCCCTGGAAGCCACACAGAAAGGCCAAATGTCAATGAGTCACTTACAGTTTATTTTTGCCTGAAAGTATTTCACATCTCTGAACACAGCTACGTGACAGTAGTATAACCATCAGGGAAAGCAACAGTGCGAAGGGAAAAGGTGGCATATCTCAGCTCTTCTGTTTTCCTTTAAAAAAATTTTTTTTTTTTTTTTTTTTTTGCTTCTGCTTCTTCCCGCACCAGAGTGCTGTAAAGTATGGGACTGGAGGGGAGAGAATAAACCAAACAACAGAAAACAACAACAACAAAAACAAAACACAAAACAGAACACTCACACGCACACGAAATAAAACCTGGCACATAAAATGAATTAAGACTGAAACCCAATTTCTTTTTTTTTTTCCTTTTTTAAAAAAATGAGGGCATAGTCGGGGGGTAATAAAGTCTACCTAGCAAAGTATAAAACGACAAAAGCATGGTTTCCATTGAATAAGATTAAATATATATAAAACAATTACATTGACTGGGGGTTAGGTCTGGAGATGCCGGAGGGGGCGTATTTGTGCTAAAACAACAGAAAAACGGGCTTGGGGGAGAGGGACCCCAAGTAAACTGTAAGGGGGCTGTTCTGTACAGTGAGGGCTTGTTAAGAAAAAGCCGACTGTTTATAAAAGAAATGGGGGTTGTTGTCCTCAGGGCAGGTGGGGGACAGAAAGGTGTCTGCGCAGCAGTGGTCACATTCGGGGGAGGGGGGCAGTCAGGGGGTGGAGGCGACGTCTCTCTCTTCTCCCAGGAGACCATGCAAGGAGGCGGCATGCGTGAGGAGACCACAGGGAGCACAGGAGGGCGGGGAGGCCACAGGTCGCAGTGTCGGTGATCAAGGACAGGGACAGCGGAGGCCACCAGAGGTGGGAGCTCTCTGGGGAAACGGCAGGGGCAGCTCTTCTCCAGGGATGGTGGGGGACGACAGGTTAGCACCCCCCACTCCAAATGTGTGAAAGGGGTGGAGAGGAGGCTGGGCCTCGGAGGAGCAAAACTATATAATGTGGGGGTGCCACATTTCCTCCCCCAGCCCAACCCCACCCCGTGAGGGAGTTGGAGACAACTGGGAAATGCGCAGTGGTAGGTGGGCAGACAGACAGACAGAGAGACGAGGAGAGAGCATTAGCATACAGAATCCATTACTAAAAAGTAATTAATTTTCCAAGGAGGTTCTTTTTTTTGTCTGTTTCCTTTAAAAAAATAACAATACTACTACCACTGCCCCGAAAGCCGACTGGGCTATACAGTACTAAACGCCAGGGGCGGCGGCGGGTGGGAGGGCGGGCGGGCGGGCCAGAGACTTCATAAATAAGAGGCAGGTCCCAGACCTGCAATTTGTCGACATTTCTTAAATAGGCGCATTATTTAAATCTTATGTACAACAAGAATCACTTTGCATAGCAATGGCGAGGACACAGGACGGGTGCGATGACGGGACTGGACCTTCTTCTGGTCCCAACGGCAGGGAGCCCTCAGCAGGAGCCTTGGGGGAAGGGAGCACCCTCCTCGGCCCTGGAGGCCCATCGGGTCGTGTGATGGTGGCATTGGAGTTGACTTTCCCCACACGGCATTAAACACAAAGGCAAAGAAAATCCACAAAGGGTCCCCCTCCCCAAGCCCCCCACCCACCCCCTCCCCGACCCGCTGATGCTCCTCTGGTTGCTACAAAGTCCATTTTAGATCAGGTCAAGGTTCCAATTATGAAGCTAAGAGAATTAGGCGGGGGCTGGGCGTGCTCATGAACCCCCTCCCCACCCCCTCCCCCAGCGCCCTCTGCCCCCAGAAAGACTCCCCCATCTATCTCACAGCCAGGATGCTGGGGTGGGACCCCAGGACTGGCCGCTCTACAGCTAATTAGTCAAGAGTTGTGTGTTGCGGTTGCAAACTCCTTCCTGCCGAGTGGAGCTTCACCAGGCCTCCGTGTAGCGGACGTCCACCTCCTTCAGGTTGGGGAGCTTGGCCTGCGAGGGAGCAAGAAGGATCCGGTCCCTTCCAGAACCTGGCTGAGCCCTCCCCACTGCCACTCCCTGGAGTTCAGAGCTGGGTGACTTCAGAAAGAACACAGAACAAGTGGCGTGTTCCTGGCCCCAGGGAAAGCAGGCTGCTGGGGACTCATGTCTCTGCCTCTGCGTGGCCTTGGACAGCCCTCCCCACATGCCTCTCAGAGCCTTGGTTTCCTCATCTGCGGAGCAAATCCGAGTCCAGTCCCAGGCCCACAGCGCGATGCCAGGGACTGCACACTGACTGATGGAGACCCCGGAGCGCCCTGCCCGACACAACGCTGTGTGCTCTACAGAAGAGCCCTAGTCTCACTTTTACTACTGCTCTTATCCTCATCGTTTTCAGAAACAGGGTGAACAAAGTGGGGTCCCATAAAATGTAGGCACTGGGGGAATCGGTCTCCCACTGCCTATTCCTCAGGGCAGCTTCCTGCTCTCCACCCCTGCCACCCAGGTGCACTTCCTCTCTTCCTTCTGCTATAAACAGTTGGCTTTTTCCTAACAAGCCTGCGCTGTGCAGAGAGGCTGCTGACCAGTCTCCTGCCTTGACTTCCCCGACTTTCCAACTTCCCTGCGTACTGGCCAGTGAGCTCTTTTCCCACACACAGTCCCTCTCTGCTTCTCTGCTGTGCTCAACAGCCCTCAGCGGCTCCCCGCTGCCCGGGCAGAGGCCGCGCACCGGGGCCTGCCCTCACCAGGACGGCACCTTAACGAACATTCGGGCCAACCTTTCAAAATTAGGAGGCTGCACAGGAGAAACTAGATTTCCAGGTTCTCTTGAAAACGGGGAGCTGGGCTGGGCAGTGCACCACCTGGCCTCCCCCACAGCAGGCGTCCCCAGTCCGCCCCGAGTCCTTGCCACACAGAGGCTGGTCATCGCTGGCCAGTATCAGAGCTGGTGCCATGTGTCTCCAAAATGTTTGAAAATAAAACGTCTACTGAAAGTGACTTCAGACGTGGCGGACAAGAGCCGCTTCCGGCTTGGTCTCAGCAACGTTTAGCTCTCTGGCGTGCTGGACTCAGGGCTACTCGAAAACAGTGCTTCTCCAACTGCTGTGAGCACAGGATCCTTGGGGGCGTGTTCAAACGCCTGTTTGGAAGCGGCAGGCCTGGGGGCCCTGGAGTTGGCATTCCTGACAAGCACCCAAGTGAGGCTGATGGAGCTGAACTCTGAACCCCGTGGGTGGGCACCCAGGCCGGCTCTGCCCTGGCCCATCCTGCACCCTTGTCTCCCCTCTGTGTGCCCCTCAGCACCTCGTGGCCAGCTGTCTCTCCAGTCTGCCTGGCAAACTCACTTCTCAAGGCTCCCTTTTGTGAAGATTCTTCTGCCTCGGTGAGTGGAGGTGGCTCTCTCCTTCCTGCCGGCCCCCAAGCCCTGTCCCGCCTCTGTTAGCTGTGCTTCCTCCTGGCCACAGATCAGCCAGTTGCACCTCAATGTCCCTGTCCCCGGCATGGGCCTGACACACAGCAGGTGCTCCGAAGGCATCTGGAGACTTGGCCAGGGAGCAAGCCCCAGGCTGCAGGTCTGGCTGAGCTGGAGGTGGGAGGTGGGACAGGGGAGGCCTCGCTGAAGGTGGGCCTCAGCCACGAGCTGCCAAAGGGTCCGCTCCAAGCAGCCTCCAGGGGCACAGGTGCCGGTGTGTTCCTGGCCCCTCTGTGCCGCCTGGCCCAGCCCTGCCTTCCCAGCGCGCTGGCTCCTCTACAGCCCCGTGTACTCCTTTTGGGGCACTGGTACTGAGCCCAGGATGACAGGGTGACAGGAGGCTGCTGAAGGCCCAGGCCTCCAACCCCCCACTCCCAAGACACAATTCCGCTCCTCACGGTCTCATTCTTTCCCCAGTTTCATCGCTCCAGCCTGGCTCCTACTGCGTGGCTGCACCAGTCCTGCTTCTCCTCTTGCTCCTACTCTCCCTCCAAGAATCTATTTTCCATCTAACAGCCAGAACAAGCTTCACACAGCGTAGCTTGCTACCCTGCGTAGAGCCTCTCAAGCTCTCTTCTGGACCTGGGTGAGTTCCAGGGTCCTTCCAGGACCAAGGTGGGTCTACGGGGTCTGCCCCAGTCTATGCTCTGTCTCACTTTCCAGTCATACTTGCTACAGGGTCAGTTCTTACAGCCCTCCCTGCCTTAGGACCGCTGCACTAGGGCTTCCTCTTGCCCCCGCCTCCTTGGCTTCTTACTCTGGGGTCTCAGCGAGAGACCGGGGCCCCAGTCACCCCATGCCAGACGGGCCCTGTTGTAATACACCAGTCCCCTGCTGGCTCGCTCTTTATCACTTCTTTCCACCTGCCCTTCTTTTCTTTACTGGCTTATCTGCTGGTGTAATACCTTTCCTCCTGGAGAGCAAGCTCTGTGCATCTAGCACCCCTATCTGGATGTTGGCCGGAGAAAGGAAGGACGGAATGAATTACCTTCAGGTCTTCATAGGTGTCAGCAGAGAGCTTGGTGCTGTTCATGTTTAAACTGCAGAGACTCTTCATGGCTGGGCGAGAAGAGACAGTCATTAGGTTGGGGAGACCCCGCAAGGGGCAGCTACAGGCAAGAGAAGGTCAAGCTGGGGGACCAATTGCAAATGCCAAGGTCCTTGCTTAGGAGATGGGGAGGAAGAGGCTCACTAGGGGCCATGTGGTACACAAAGTCTGCTTCAGGCACATGCGGGTCTAGATTGGGCCCCTGCTCTCTCCCGGCCCTCTGAGCCTCCATCTCTTCTGGTCCTCTGGCCTGTCCCTCCACTGCCCGGACCAGATGTCCGCAGAACTCGAGATGCCTTGCCCCAGACCAGCCCGGATGGAGCGGGCCTGGCCCTCCCCTCAAGGGAAGCCGGAAGCTGACTCAAGCCCTTGGCTTCTCACAAGCAGGCCTCAAAATCCTCTGTTTGTATCAAGAGTTGCAAGAGGAGGCTGTTAAAGATGTGACTGTCCTGTCCCACTTTCAGAGACGTGAAGGGGCTGGAGCAAGGCCCAGGAATCTGCATTGTTACCCAGGGCCCCCAACCACACTGTGTGACTCCAATGTCAGTAACAGAGAAGTGATTCCAAATCTCATCCTCCCTGCCTCCCATTTACCCTGTCGCCTGTCCCCACGCCCCCTCCCGAGCCATCCCAAATTTGCCAACAACTTTGGAGAAGTCATGGCCACTGCCCAGCAGGCCTCGCTCTTGGCCAACCCCTACGCATCTATCTTTCACACCCAGGTCCGATCGAGCACCTCTCTGGACACCTTCCTCGCGTCCTCCCAGCTGAGGCAGGCGGCCTCCCTCTAAACCAGTGGGTCTGACACAGGACATGCGGGTCGCAGGCTCAACATCACCCAGGATTTTCATTCAGTAGATCAGGGTTCAGAAAGTGTCATTTTGAGGTTCCCTGAGTGACTCCTGTGTGGCTCTATTAGGGCAGCGCTCCTCAAACGTTAATGTGCCAGGAATCACCCAGGCGTTTTTTAAAATGCCATCTCCGAGTCAGCAGGTCTGGGGCAGGAGTTGAGACTCTGCATTTCTAACCAGCCCCCAGGTGATGGCTCAGGTGGACTGGGGAGCACAGCAGCAATGTCCTGGAGCACTTGCCTTGAATTTGGTCCCTCGGGGCTGTGACAGCATCAGGAGGGTACTGGCTTGGCTGTACTCATTTGTTGTTTTTACATTAAAATTTAAGCTCCATGAGGGCAGGGGTATTTTCCCCATTTTGTTCCCAGCACCTACGATGGTGCCAGGCACAGAGTAGGCGCTCAATAAACACCTGTGACTGAGTGAATCTATCCCAGCACATAGCACAGCGCATGTGCCAAGGTGAACAAATGAATGAGTAAATGAATGACAGAACGGAAGGGGCCCTCCCCAACCCGGGCGGTCGCATCAGTACTCACAGCTGAGGGCCAGCAGGCCAGCATCGGTGACAGGCGTCTCGCACAGGTTCAGCACCTGGAGCATGGTGAGGTGTTCCGACAGGAGGCGCAGGCCGGCGTCTCCGAACTGTGGGGCACAGAAACTCTCAGCCCTGGAGGCTGACTCTGGCCCCTTGCGGCACCCTAGGAAAGGACCCTGAGGCGGGGCAGCTGTGGAGGGAGGGGACGGGGACAGGGTCCAGCTCCGAGGCCCACAACCCGCCCAGCCTTGGGGTCTGGGCTGTTCTCACTTCTCTCCAAAGACTCAAATGCCTCTCCTGACCTGGTTTCCAATCTAGCGTCTGCTGGTGGGACAAGGGTCTGGCAAGGGCCCTCCCTGCAAGCTAGTGTAGCCACCTGCCAAGGAGGGCTGCGAATGGGGAGCAAAGTGGCCTTTCCCTGGGCAGCACAGGGAGATAGAGTAGGGAGGGCTGGGCCCAGAAGACAAACCGATGGGAATGCCGATTTTTATTCTGTACAATGTGAGTGAGAGTGGGGCCGACGCAACACAGGTGTGAAGTGGAGGCCACATGTGCTAATCCATGCTCAGTGCTTAACAGCTCAGTCAGCACTGAGCACTGGCAGTGAGCATCCTTGTGCTGTGGTCATTGTTACAAGAGACCCACAGCCGCCAGCAAGCACAGGAGGCCCTACCTCTCAGCTCTGCCTGGCACGTCTCTGCCCTGGGCCTCAGCAACTCCAACTGTGACATGGGCTACTGGGCTTCATGAGGTTCTCTGCCTGCTCTGACCTCTGGGAAGTGGCCGCTGAGCCAGGGAGGGGGTATGGTAATCAAGGGACTGGGCCGTGGGCTCTGGGCAGAAAGGCCAGGCCGGCCACGGAGAAGGTGCAAGGGACATGGCGGAGGGAGCAGGGAGCAGGGGGCAAGGGGAGGGTGCAGGGGACAGAGAGCACGGAAGAGAATACACGGAGCAGGGCGCAGAGTGGGCAGTGTGTACCTGAGTGGACCACAGGTTCAGCTGCTTGAGAGAAGGCAGTTTGATGAGGTGCTCAGCGCAGGCACTGGTTACATTGGTGAAGGCCAAACTGAGGTTCTCCAGGTTTCCGAAGGAGCCAGAGCTCAGCAAACGAGCCAAGTCTGCGTCCTGTCAACAGAGGGGCAGGCAGGGTCTTAGGGGCTGCCAGGAACTCCCCAAGACCTGGAGCCATTCCACCCCCTCTCCCCATCTCCTTTCCCTCCCCCGCAGAGAGCTGCTTCTGGGGGCAGCAAATCCCCAGGAGCTGAGGTGACGACATGGCTTGGTGGGCTGGGCCAATAGGAGTGTCAGGGAGGGAGGGGTTGTCCCTGTGGGTGGCAGCTGCCAGGTGGGGTAAGAGCCTTCAGTGCTGTGATTCTCACCCTGAGTCACTAACTGGGGTGTCCCTAGGCCAAGTCCTTCCCACAGGTGTGTGTGTTGCAAAGGCACCCCATTCTCCCAGGCAGCAGCCTGTACCTGTTTCCCACATGGGAACACTGAGGCACCCCCTCAACTCTCAGGACTGTGGAGGGTGACGGATATGAGCCCTAGACTGTGGAGCTGCTGAGGCTAATATCCGTTCTCCCTTCCATCTTCGTGATGGAATTCCTGAGTTACAGCTGCCACCTGGCTGTCCTAAATTAAGGCTAATTTTTCAGCTGGCTGGAGCCATGTGCTAAATCTGGACAATGATCTATAAGTATATGTGTCAAGTGGCACTTCCATGAAGGCCCTTAAAGGGAAGGGTCATGTTAATCTCTGCCTCTTCTTTCTTCCTCCTGGCTGGTGTATAGACAAGATGGCTGGAGCCTGAGCAGCCTTTTTTAGACCATGAAGTAGAGGCCATGTGGCAAGGATGATGGGCCACCAGGATATAAGAAACTAAGATCCCTTGCAAAATGGGGATGGCAAGAGGCACCAACCTAAGTGGGTTGTTGTGACGATAAAACAACTTAACACAGTGTCTGGTACATAAATGCTCAATGCATATTAGCTCTTACCATTCTTATTGATAATAACTGGTAACATACTAACATTAATAAACAATAATCTTTTTCATAATGTTTGGTTCCCTCCTTAACAAGCCGGCCACTCAAGTACTGCGGGGTTTGAGTTCACCTCCCCCGTCACCTCCCACAGACAGTTACGCCATTGCCCAGCAGGGAGGACCAACCCACCTTCTTCCCTCCACCTGGCCCCGCAGAGAGAACAAAACCAACTCACTGTGGACTTGGAGGGCAGTGTTAGCCTGGTGGGCCCGCCTTTCCTTTGCTGCAACAGAGACCAGGCTGATTATGACCCCTCCTTTCCCGAGTCTCCTCCCTATGCCCCCACCTGGGTTAACATCACTCATGGTGCCGTTTTTATTTCTTGGTTGTAGAAGGCAACACGGTGGTCTTGGTCCCAGGGGCAGACCCCAAGACTAGGTTTGAGCACAGGTGGTTTATTCAAGAGGTGACGCCAAGAATCAGGGGAACAGGGAGGTAAGGCCATGAAGGCCCCTAATGGAAGGCAGCGCTATCAGCCCAGCTGCCCCTGGGACCTCTGGGAAGTGGCGGAGGAGTCACGTCTCAGAGCGACCCCTCCTGAGTGTTGAGGGAGCTGCAGTGTTCACGGACCCTCTCCCAATAGTCAGGGGCTACAGGACTGCCCCAGGAGACCAGAGGGCGTGAATTCCCTACCACATCCGTTTTGCTGTCCACGCATGCGGACAGAGAAAGGCCTTTGGCCAAGAGGTGTGCCGGCATTTGGAAGTCAAGGCCCCACGCACTGAAATGGGATGTGGAGATGTGGGGCAGGGCGGGGGGCCACAGACAGTGACTGCCATGCATGGCTCTGGGGCTGAGACCTGGCCAGGATGCAATCTCTGGCCAGGACCTGAATGAGCTGTGTGACTTTGGGCCACTGACTTGACCTCTCTGTGCCTCTCTTTGAGGATCTGGAAAGTGGTGGATGCTCATCTTGACCTCTTTGGGTCTAGACGGGACTCAGTGAGACAGAGGTCCCCGCCACTCTCCCTGGCCGCGGACTCACCAGCTCCTTCAGCTCCCGCTGCCGCTCGCACAGCTGCTCATACATGCGCTTCCCCACGCCGGTGCTCTCCAGGGTTGAGATGATCTGCAGCTGCGTGTCATTGTTGTCGATGATGTTGTACTCCAGCATCAAGCACAGGATCTGCCGGGAGCACGGGAGGCGCGTTACCACCAGAAGCATGGGCACGGGAGGAACAACTCGGGGCGGAGGCCAAGAGCCCATCCCAGCAGCCCCACACGCCCTGGAAAGGGGGCCCATGAACCCTAACGGGCTTATTTTGAAAATCAGCAGCCCCACTCTCCTGCCTCTGAATTTCTGGCTGTGTGGCATCGTGCAAATCACCTACCCTTGCTTCCTGAATCTGTACAATGGCGGCACTGGTGTATGCCCAGGTGAGCGCACAGAAAGCAGGCTTTTTAGTAGAAATGATGCACACCAGGCCCAAAGACAAGACACCTCTTTCTATCCCTGGTTCCTCCCCCAGTGCCTGGTATACAGCAGGTACTCAGATATGCCCAGTGAACTGCACCCGGGGAACATGAGCACTGTGCTGCCTCCTGCAGGGCCGGGGCCTTGGGCAGCTGCACGGGCAGACTCCCCTTCCCAGCCATGCCTGCCTGGGAGCCACAGGCTGACAGCTCTGCCTCCGAGGTCGCCTTTCCCTTCTCACTGCCCCCGAAGAGCCGGCCCGGCCCTCACACCACTGCCCCTGCTCACGCCTCTCCCCCGAAGTCCCCAAACAAGGCACTCAGAACGAGCACATGGACTAGACTCCAAACTCCTCACCAGGACCTTTGGGCGCCAGTAGGCTCTTCACACATGTCCACCCGCATCCTGAGCCTCTTGCCCCTGGACTCACTATGTGCTAGTGCCCTGGCCTCCCCCGTCTTCTTCCACCAAGCCCCCCGCAGCGGGGCCTTGGCGGGAGCAGTCTCCAC
This sequence comes from Pteronotus mesoamericanus, assembly GCF_021234165.1. Lineage (NCBI taxonomy): Eukaryota > Metazoa > Chordata > Mammalia > Chiroptera > Mormoopidae > Pteronotus > Pteronotus mesoamericanus. Next base: position 2,402,943 of record NW_026555189.1, read on the forward strand.
AGCCTGCAAGGCTCTGCTCCTGCCTCTTGCTAACTCCTCCTCCGTCCGCAAGTCTCACCACCCCTCCCACTTGCATGGGGATCTCTGGTGCTTTGACGCTCTTCCTGCTGAGAGGCATGTCTACTGCTGTCCCCCAGTCCACAGCCCAACCCTGGGGGTTGAGTTTTAACGGGTGGAAGGGGCAGTGAGGCTAGTTAGGGAGAGCAATGTGGCGCCTGGCTGGCCTCTCTTTGCACAGTGGCTCTGGAAACTTTGGGAGGAGGGGACAGAGGAGCAGGGAGAGGGGGCGTGAGGACTGGGCCGGCGTGTGCTCCTTGGTGAGCGGGAGCACTACTACCCCAGGCTGCTGTGTGGAGAGAGGCCCGGGAGCTCCGCTGGTTAAGACCCCTCAGGCCAGTGCCGGACACTCGAGTGAAGTCTTGGGGGTCACCCAGCCCAGCTCCCATCTGACAGTGACCCCACGAGAGACCCAGGGTGAGAGCTGGGGCAGCTGAGCCCAGAATGGGCAGTCACCCCAAGCTCTGTGAGCAAAATAAGTGAGAATTATTGTCTGACACCGCCATTTGGGTTGGTCTGTTACACAGCAACACCCAGGACAGAAACCTCCCCTGAGCATTAGGACGCAGGTCACAAAGGAAATAAACCTGGCTGACAAAGGCCTCCTGGCCCGACCGCTGCCATGTCTTCGGTTCTTACGATGGCTCTGGGCTTAGAGCTCACTCAACAGGGCCCAGGGACCGGGCGAGCCGGCAGCCCTGCCAGGGACTCGGGACAGCCCCTTACCTCCACCATGGTCTGGTTGCCCCTCAGCGCCAGGAGCATGCAGGGTCCCAGCTTGTTTTCTGCCAGGGAGAGCAGGAATTTTTTGGTCTTGTAACAGGAGCCCATGAGGATGTGCACCTGTGAGGAGAGATGGCCCAGATGAAGTGGGGTGCCCGCGTTCCGTGTGTGGAAGGTTTGCAAAACCAGAAGACGTGGATCAGACCACGCCCTGTCTGGACAGAGAGACCTGACATGACCACCAGCCCCCGGGGGATTCCAAAGACCCCTCCCTGACATGCTCCCCTGAGCATGAACTTCGAGGACATTGTGCTAAGTCACAAAAGGACAAATCCGGTAGGATTGCTCTCGTGTGACAGACCTAGAGCAGTCAGAGTCAGAGACGGAAAGGAGAATGGCAGGGGCCAGGACTGGGTCGGGGGAGCAGCGCTTGGCGGGGACAGTCCCAGTTTGGGATGACGAAAATTCTGGAGATGGACGACGGTGGTGGCGACTGCAGTGCCATGTCCACGCACTTAATGCCTCTCAACGGCGCAGAAAAATGGCTGAGATGGTAAACTTTACGTTCTGTACATTTCATTATCACCACCACCCCCGCCTCCCCGAGACTCTGCTGACATCCGGCCCTCTGCGTTCTCAGCCCTGCTGAACCTGGCGGAGACTTCCGGACCGCCCTCGCCTCAGTCAGGGCGCAGGGGCCCAGGCCACGGGGCACGGAATGGCATGGAACCCTGCCTCCCCTCCCCAAGCCCTCTGTAAGCTCCAAAGGTACTCTGAGTGATCACCTGCCCAGAAACCCAATAGGCAAATTCTGCTCCATCCTGGGTTAGATGTGGGGCAGCCACTAAGGTACCTGCTTCTTTCTGGTATTTGAAGACGGGGCCTAAGCGCTGGGGGCCCCGTCACCTCATCTGCTCTCCCCGACTTCACCGCCCATGGTTGGAAACAGGGGCCTAACCAAGGGGACCTCTTCCTCCACGCGTCCCCACGGAAATGACGCACTGCCATCCCAGGGGCTGCCGGCTTCCTCCATGGATATTTTTTCTGTTCCATCATGAACAGCTCTGGCACACAAATGCGGTCTCTCTGGCTATGAAGCTGCCAGCTCCCTGAAGTCTCTCTCACACGGGGGTTGGGGGGACTACTGGGCGTTGCCATGGTGAAGCTGTGACATCAGAGGAGCTGGCAGAGGTGAGAGAGGAGGTGCAGGCAGGCAGGGCCTGCACTTCCAGGATGCAGGGGGCACTCAAAAGGGACTGTCAGGCAGCAGGTGAGGAACGGAGAGAGTGCGTAAGAAAAAGGACCTAAAAATAAGCCCCTTTTCAAGAAAGGTTCCAGAGGCAGCGCCTCGAAGTGTCGTCACCGCAGAAACAATGCTGTTAAGGTCACGGTAGGGAGCTTCACGAGCAGCTCTCCCCGCTGAAAGGCCACCAGCACAGATGAGAATAACCACAGTCGTCACTTCCGAGCACTGATGTGTGCTGGACCCTGCATCTATCATCGCACGTAATCCCTGTGGTAACCCCGAGAAGCCAACAGTATACTCCCCGTGGTACACATGTGGAAACTGAAGGCCAGAGAGGCAGGTTATCAGCCCAAGGTCACCGAGCCAGTGCGTAGCAGAGCGGCCACCTGACCCAGGTCTGGCTGACTGACACTTTTGCTTTGTCTGGCTGGAGAACCGGGGTGATCACGGAACTGAGTTGGTTCTGTCAGTAGGTGGGATACCTGAGGCCGCCGGCCACCTGGAAGAGCATCAGGCCTGGGAGGTGGGAGCCTGGCTCCCTTCAGCAGACAGACACTCTGCTATTGGATGGAGTGGCCGGCTCTGGACAACCTGGGCCTGGGTCAAGGGAGGAACGAGGAGCCGGAAGGCCTGTGTGACCTCCGGCAAGCCTCTGCACCTCTCTGGGCCGATTTCAAAAACACAGATGCAATTAAGACGTAGGGTTGCTGCGAGGATTAAGAGAATGGTGCACATGAAGAGTTTGACGCAATGCGCAAAGAAAGTACCGAAGTCACCATGGTGCAGCTAACGGTCTGGTGACCTCACGCCCCTCACCTCCACGGTGGGACGAATATCCTGACCGTGGCTTCTCACTGCTGGGCTGAGAGGAGCGGTGGCTCCACAGTGCCTCCTAGGATCCCTGTGCACATCAGGCACTTAGTCCCTTGGACCTAATGTTGCCACTACAACTAACTGTGTGAGCTTGGGCAGTTAACGTCCCACTCTGCAGCCTCCTCGTCTGTAAAATGTAATAGTGTCACCTTCTCACAGGGCTGAGTGAGACTGAGGGAGGGAGAATTCAAGCCCCTGGCCCAGTGCCTGCTCGGGTAAGAAATGAGAAAGCGTCACTGTGGACATCATCACTGCCATCTTCATCACCAGCGTCCTTTTAGCCTGGAAATTCCCAGGCTGCCGCAGTGGCCCAGGACAGTTCTCTCCTACTGTGAAGGGAGGTGACCCCAGCGCAGGAAGCTCCAGCTGAGGGGCCGCGCCCCACATACCATGCTGGCGAACAGCTCCCCGTCATCGTCACAGGCCACCCCTCCGGGGCTGTAGAGCTGAAACCAGCCGTCCTTGCCAGCCCGCACGCTCAGCAGGCAGGAGTGGACCTGCGCAGAGGAAAGGCACATCGGTCAGGGCCTCTCAGACCTTCGGCAGCGGTGACCCGTACTCCACACGCACAGCATGGAAGGCTTGGGTGAGTCCCACAGTTGAGAAACCTGTTTAACTCGGTTTAGTCTAGCGACCCCAGCCTTATACCAAATCCCATGGAAGGCCCTTTGCGAAAACTAGTATCCACAACTGAGGGGCTCTAGCCATCAGCATCCGCCGTGAGGGACAGAGGGCCCAGCCCTGCTTGGTTAGTGGCCCTGGAAATTCTGTGGCCAAATCCAGAGGCTGGAAGCAACTGCTAGACTCAGCCGCCTTTACTCCTGTGCCTTTGGGGGGCAGGGGGGTGAGAGGCACTTCTTCCTTCTCTCTTCTCTGTCCTCTCTGTATCTCTTTCTCTGCCCCACCTGATCTTTGGGTTTTTGCTTCCCCCATTACTGACCCTCACTTCTGGGCTATCTCTCTGTCCTTCTACTTCTATTTTCTTCCCTCCCTGACTTTACTACTTCACCCTCCTGGGTGCTGTCCCTTTGCTGGTCTCTGGCCTGCTCATCTCTTTCTCTCTCTCGCTGGGACTCTGCCACCCCCTCAGTAGGTCCCATCTGCACTTCTTTCTCAGTCTCTGTGCCTCTCCCTAGAAGGATCTCTCTCCAGGGTGGGGGAGACTTTAGTGTCCAAAGCACAGCTCTCGCTGTGGCTGTTAACCTCCTTCCCAGAGCAACATGTGTCACTGTGGCTGGGCGTGGGTGTGCATGTGTGCAAACACGCGTGTATGTTTGGGAGGAACAGTTCCACATCCACCCCGGCATTGCTGTAACTGCAGAGAGAGAGAGAGAGAGAGAGAGAGAGACAAAGGCCTTTATTTCCCCCTCCTCCTCCTCCCCATCCTCAGAAGAAAGCTGAGAGAAGTGCCCCATCGTTTCCTTCAGGAGTGAAGGACAGCCTGCTGCCAAGAGTCACTTGCTCACAGATACTCAATTGATCGCAACCCACACACAAGCAAACAGAAAACAGAGGGGGTGGGGCTTTGATTTTTCCCTGAGTTGGAGGAATGTCAAATGTTTCTGACTTCAAAGAAATAAGGAATCAGGAGTATGAAACTCTATTTGACAGATATAGTAAAGAATTTATAGGAAAACAACTCTGGCTTCATTTAGGAAGGAGAAAGCAGGAGTAGGGAGTGAAGGGAGAGAGAGGAAGAGCAACAGGACAGGAAGTCGAAGGCAGCGGCCAGCAGGAGGAGGGCGCGGCGCCTGCCGGGCGGGGCTCCGCTCTGCTCTGAGCGGCCCCGGGGCCTACGGATGTCATCCTGGTTTGGAAATTTCCCTCCCAGCCCATGGCTCTGCCTCTCTGCTCTGGGAAGCAGCTGGTGCCACTTTTATTCTTCGAACTTCAAAGTCTGTGTCTGAAATAAAGGCTCACTTTCCAGAGGAATTCTGAGAATCCTGAGAACAATGGAGACCATCACTGGTCCCCATGAGTTAGAAGCTTCCTATCCACCAGTTCTGCTTTTTCCCATTAGGCCTGAGAACTGTTTCTGGAATCAGGGTTTAGAATCACGGTGTTTCAGAACTAGATCCTTCTGGATCCTCCTAGAACTAGGCTTTCCACCATGGCCTGAAGAGACTATATTCTGCCTTCATGGACAATAACTCGCTCTCTCCTCTGCCCATCCTTATCCTCCCTCTCTGGTTGGTGCTCCCCCCGCCCCTGGGGCCAGACCCCCTCTCGTCCTGGAACCCATGAGCAGAGAGGAGACAGACCACCCACGTCCAGGAACCATGTGCACAGAGAAGGAGACAGACCACCCACATCCAGGAACCGTGTGCACAGAGAAGGGGGTCTGAGCTCCTCAGGGCAGGGCCAGCATCCTGCTGTCTCCGCGCCCTGGCTGGCAGAATGTGCAAGCTGCAGAGCTGGTTACCGCAGAGGCTCCACAGCCAGACTCCCTGGGTTCGAATCCAGCCTCACTATATACCAGCTGTGCAACCCTGGGGATGTCGCTCAACTTCAGTTTTTTCAACTCTGAAAGGAGGGTAATTTTGATGCTCAACAGGGGATAAACAGAACCTACTCATAGGAGGGTTAAATGGGAAAAAACATATGCCTGACACAGGTTGAGCATGTGATAGTCACGCTGACGCAACGGAGGACAGCTGAGGGGGCTCCTGGCTCACTCTGCACCCTGCTCACACACACAGGCTCTGGCTGAAGGGCTGCCCTCTCCCAAGGCCCAACTATCCAAGGGACAGCAGAGCCCCTCAGGGAGGCTCTTGGCCACCCTGTTCAGATTCCTCCTTGCCGGTTCTCAGGACAGCAGGACCCCAGAGGATGCAGTGCTGTCTCAGAACTGGTGGAGACCCCGTGCCAGCCTGCCCCAACTCATGGCCTGTGTTCTGAGAACTGTCAGCTGGGGGAAACCGCCGCTGGTGAGCCGGAGTTTACAGTAAAACACTGACATCATGGATCAGGCCCAGGCTCGGGCGGGGCTGTTTACGCACAAGGCAAGGAGCCTTTGTAAACTGTTCCGAATGTCCGTGGGTGATGAGGAGGCCCTAACAGAGCCACAGAGAGGCCCACACGTGTCCTGCTAAAGAGAGCAGGCCTTCGAGGAGAAAGAGAGGCCTCACCTCTTGTCGCGGGTCTTCAGCAAACCTCTGAATCACGTACTTCAGTTCCCTGGAAGAGATGGGTGGGGACAGAGTCATTCCCAGAGGCCTCACTTCTGTGAACCAGGACAGGGGCTGAGGGGAGGGGAGCCCGGGTGAGCTGGCAGGATGAGGAAACTCCTGGATGGGCCTGGACGTGTGTGGCAGAACTTCCCAAGGAGCCATGGCCGCCTCCCAGAATGCACATGACAGACAATGGGCTGGAAGGGGGGCTGGCCGCTGGGGATGACTTCAGGACAGAGGACATTTGCACCAGAAGAAGGTAACAAGGGCGTTGCCTGAATACTCACTTGGTGAACTTCTCGTGTGCGAGAGCTCTGTAACAAAGACAAAGGGAAGGGTGCAGTTAGCAGGGTGCTTGTGAAACAGCACAATGGTCCAGAGACGTTCCTCTGGGGACAGCTAGGCTTTATGTCGGACTCAAAGCCTCGAAGAATGAGGAGCAAGCTGAGAATGAAACACTGACATTTTGTCCCTACTTCAAGCTGCAAAACAAAGGCCTCCTTTGATGAGCGAGCAGGCTGAGCCCCCACACCCCCAAACCACCCCAGGGCCCATACCTGTAAACAGGAGGGCGCTAACTGGGTGCGTGTGAGCATATGTGCCTGCATGTGGACACCAGGGACCCAGGTGTGTTTGTTAATTGTTCCACAATTAAGGTACAGCTACACTCATTAAGGCTGCACATCAGGGCAACATTCAGGGACGATCCTCCAAGTGAATTGCATCATGGGCCCACCGTCAAGTGTGTCCCCAGGGTTGTGGAGACAGTGGCTGCAGCCAATGACACCACTGCTCTTTGGAGAGGGCAGCGGCTCTCAGGAGTCAGATTTCTCCAGTCTCAGATCCTGGGGGCCCCAGGGACCAGCCAAGCCAGCAAATGGGGCGATTACCGAGTGTAATGTCCCCCTCTGAGAGCCACATTTCATAAACACAGGCTCGTTAATGGGCTCCTGTGGGACCGGCTGCCTCCTGAGGCCTGGCCGCTTCGCATCGATTAAAATAGAGACCTGGAGGCATTTTAGGGCCTGGTTTAGACAAATCTTCTCCTCAGATGCACCATAATGATGTACCAGGCAGTTTTATCCCTATTTTACTGTGATAAATTCAATATTGGGGTAAAGGCCAGCAAGAGAGAGACAAAAAGTCCATTTCTGGCCAACTCGCTATGGAACATGAGCTAATAATAATTATAATGGACATAATAAGACAGCCTTCAGCATATTACTGTATGACATAGGGAGTGATTCCATATGCTTTTTTTTTTTTTTTTAATTTAACCGTAGCCTCAGAGAGAGTAGGAGCAAGTATTCCTGTCCCCATCTGATGCATAGTAAAAACCACTAGCTTGACTACACGGTGGGGAGAGCTCGGTTTGCATTCTCAACTCAGTGAACCCTAAGGATGTGATGAGGTGATTTCCCCATTTTTCAGAGAGGGGTGCCTCTCAAGGGGCCCCAGAGCTGAGAACCGCATCTCCACCTTCCGTGGTCATCCACGGTGTTTCCATGGGGGCCCGTGGCATGACTGGTCCCCCGGTTAAGGACTCAGTAGGTGACTGAGGTTTTTCTCTCAGGTCAGAGGCATGTGTGGGACTTACTCTTTGGGGAATGGAATGGGCTGAAGCAAGCTGGCCAGAGACGGTCTCCAGTCATCGTAGTCCGACCTAGAAAGAGAAGAAAAGATGGTCACATTTGGTCAGGACGAGGAGAGGTTTACAGCGGGCAGTCACAGACGGCCAAAGATGGGGCAAGAGTCTGGCAGAGACTCACATGGCACCAACTCTGCTCTAACCATTTCAGCATCCAGTGAGTTGAGAGGACAAGCAGCTGGTGTCTACAAGCGCGGCCACAAGGCCTGATGGGCAGAGGCTTCCATATGGCAGCTGCAGGGGCCGGTACCAGGCTCCCCAGAATTTCATCCCTCCTGGCCTCTGAACCCAGGCTACAGGGGTCACTGTTCCTTCCATCTTTTGAACCATCGGGGTGTTATGGGCTGAAATGTCTCATACCCCCCACATTCATATGTTGAAGTCCTGATACCCCAGTGCCTCAGAATGGGACAGCATTTGGAGAGAGGACCCTAAAAGAGGTGATTAAGGTGAAATGAGGTCACATGGGTAGGTCCTGATCCAACGTGACCAGTGCCCTTATAAGAGGAGGACGTAAGGACACGGACACACTCAAAGGGACGACCATGTGAGAGCGCAGACAGAAGGTGGCCGTCAACAGGCTGCAGAGAACGGTCTGAGGAAACCAGCCCTGACCGTAGCTCGATTTCATACCTTGATCCCAGCCTCCAGAAAATAAAATTCTATGTTTAAGCTGCCCAGTCTGTGTAATTTTGTTATGGAAACCCAAGAAGACAATATGAGGCGGGGTGAGGCTGGGAATGCAAAGCCATTCTCATCTTTCATTGACCAGAACTGAGTCATTACAAATAAAAATTACAGCCTATTTCTTTGTACAATAGTTTGGGTCAACTCTTCTGATTTACTGGATACCTCTCTTCTGTGTCCAGATAACTTTTTTTTTTTACAGTCACTGCTAATGGCAGTAATAACTCCAATTGTGGTAATAGCAATAATACTGAAAAAAAATAGCAGCTACAATTTTGTCAACACATTGTGCATGCACTGTATTATGCTAAAGCTTTACCTCTGTTCATTTACTCTTCACAATGAAGATTATTATATGTTTATATAATTAATATCATATTATATAGAGTGTGATTATGTGATGGCCTCACTTAACAGAGGGGGAAATCAAAGCTAATGCAGCCATGGCTCATGAGAAATCAAAGCCCGGCTTGTCTGACAACCGACCCTTGGCGGTCGCCGCCCTGCCAGACCGCAGCCGAGGCCTCCAGGGGGGCCGAGCACAGGCGTGCCCCCTCCCGCCTGTGCGACACCAGGAACAATGTGGGCACAAAGGATAATGGTAACTCCACTGGCGGAGCAGCCACTGTGCGTCGGGACCTGCCGGCTCATGGAGTCGGCGCTCTCATGGACGGGAGTCCCTATTACAAGCGAGAAGTGGTTAAGTGGACGCGGTGACCAGAGCTGCACCACTGAAGAGGCACAGGGCGGGTGGGGAGCAACAGCCTGTGAGGCCGCCGTGGAGCCCACAGGGCTGCTCCGCCCCTCCCACCAGCACCGCTTCTTAAAGAAGCAGCGTCTTCTGCCAACTGCACCCTGAGAAGCTAGGAGGGTCCGGAAATGGGAAAGAACACGAGGCACGGCCCGCGCCTCAGCCTGAGGACACACAGGCCTTCGGCAGGCACCGAGCATTCACACACATCCAGGTTAACCCACACACCGGATTCTTGGTCCCACGGCCCCGGAACTCGTTCACGTTTAGAACTCAGTGTCTCTCAGGCTTCATCATCTGGTACCATTCTGCCCCCTGCCCCAAGGAGTTTTCTTGACATATTTTAATAATTGTTCACCCAACATACCGTACGTGTTTATGCACCATATGTCTGTCTATGCTTTAGACCAAAAAAGAGTAGATAGGATCTTCCCACCCCTAGAACCTGTATTCGCCTCCGAACAATGGACAGCTCAGATAACTCCTGGGTGACAGCTTTCCCACCCCACCTTCCTCCAAATACATGGTCATTCAGTGGCAGCCTTTGGAATCCAGCTCGCAGCCTGGAGGGTTCTGAGGAGAGACTCAAACGCCAGACATACAGAAGAGAATTCCCAGGAAAGCCTAGTGGCCTGAGCTAAGTTCTACAGTTCTAATGGCTGAGCTGTACTGAGCACTTACTAGGCTGTGTGCTGGGCATGAACTTACTCGCTTAATCCTCAGAACAGCCACTAAAGGAAAAGAGGGAATCACACCTACCTTACAGGTGAGACAGTGAGGCCCCAAGCACCTCAGTGACCCATGCCTGCAGGCAGCTAGGAAGTGCGGAGCAAGGATTCTGTGGACCCCTGTGCCCAATGCTGGGCACATGCTCTATGCCACCCATGGGTGGCTGGTTGCAGGGTGCTCAGAGGCCTGTTGGATGAACATTAGGACACAGAGACTCTTTTTGACCCAATATCTATATGCTTTCTAGGGATAGGGGAGTCATACACTTTTGAAGCTAGCTTGTCTTCCTCCTAAGCCCCTCCCCTCCCACATCCCCACCTGTTACTGACTCTGACTCTTGGCTTCCAGAAAACCTGAAAGTAATAGCAAACATTCAGGACAGTGTTTGTCTTGTTCCACATACACACATGGATTGGCTCAGGTGTCCCTCCCAGAAACGCATCCCTGTTCTACAGGCAAGGACATGCTGGCCCAAGCTCGAGGGCCTGGCTCCCACGCCTGTGCTCCTACCCACTGAACTACATGACATCTCGTGTCTCCTGCCTCTGCCTGTGAGGAAAGGACAGTTCCCTTGATCAAAAAGGGTACGTACTAGTTTTTCTTTTGCTTTTAAATAATAAATGTTACTTGTAAAAATGCCATTAATGCAGAAAGCCCCCAGGAGACTTTAAATCGCCCGTCATCACAGGGGGTGTTAAGCCCAGTGTGCGGGCACACGCTGGGTCCCTCAGGGCAGTGACATGCCCGGCCCAGAGTTCGCTCCTCAATGGAGGGGGATGTTGACAAGCCTGTTCTGTCCCCCCGGGTGCTAAGCTCAGTGTGGGGCTGAGGCCACGTCCAGGGCAAGGGTCTGGGGGAAGCTCTCTCCCTCCCATGTTTCTCCAGCCTGGAGCTTGGCAGCCTGTCGGCTCCATTACGGCAGCTCACACAGGACCAAGAAAGAGGCCATGGGGGTGAAGAAAGGAAGAGGCAGACAAACTTCCTTTCTTGCCTCTGCCCAGCCCAGCTCTGTCTGTGGCTGGCTCCTGGCCCTGCTCCAAACGCCCAGTCCGACCAGTTTGCGCATGCGCAGAGGGTGTGCTGGGCAGAGTGTGGGAGGCCAGGTGCCCAGGGACTGGCCAGGTGGCCAGGCCCAAGGGACAGGGCGAGGGAACCCCATGGCCAGCAGAGCACCTGCCATGAAAATCTGGAGAGCAGCACCAGCCCCAGGGCTGGCGAGCCAGGCAGGCCTGGTGGGTAGAACAGCAGGCCCGGCTATGAGCGGCCTAGCCGCCCACCCCCAGGAAGGAGACAAGGCAGTCAGGCCTTCCCTGGGCTCAGCAAGGAAAAGGAGAGTAGGTGAGGCACCTCAAGCATTCTGTTTATGGGGCCAGGGTAGCTCTAGAACCCCAATTTATGGATTAGAAATGGATGCCCAGAGAGGTCCGGACACCTGCTACAGGCCGCAGACAGGATTCCCAAGCCCCCAATCAGCCTCTTTTCCCTGCACCAAACTCCTGGTGTTTCTTCTCAATGGAGCGGTGGCATCTGGCTGGGGCGGTTCATCACTGGACAGGACTGTACTGGGCAACGTACCACGCTTCCCACGTCCCCTCCTGGCGTCTGCCTTCTGCATTCTAGTTACACCTCCAGGTCATTAGGACAAATCCATGTCCATCTGAGTTTTCCCTAACAGCCCTTGGTGGCTGGGGCATCTTCCAACTGACCTCCAGCTCATCAGGCTTCTTTTAAAATCTGGGTTTTTGCAAAAATAACAAGTAGCCGGATTCAAGCTGATCAGAATGAGTAGATGTGCTTGCATCTCCCTCACAAAGGCTGCTTTCTCCTCTTCCTGGACAGAAGAGCATCCCCTTACCTGTGGCCTCACACGTGGCCAGCGGTTTCCCACACTCCATCCCACTGGGCAGGCAATGTCTCTGCCTCCAGCAGCTGGTGCTACTAGATTCAGAGGGATTGGGAGCAGGAGATCAGTTGGGACCCCCAGCATCTGGCAGAGAGCCTGGCCCAGCCGAGGTGCGCAGTAAATGTTTGATAAAGGCATGTATAAATAGATGGATAAACAAATACATGAATCACACGCAGGTGCCCAGCAGACTACGAGCTGGACTCCAAACTACCACAGACCCAAGTCTGCTCTGTCCAGCTCCCAAGTCCAGGTTCTTTCCACCAGACCACCCAGCCTGGGCCTCACAAGGCGATGTGTGCAGCGGCAACCCTGACCTGCACTGGGAATGGCCTTCCTTTTCAAGGGTCTCCGGGGAACTTTTTGAGGCTTACGTTCCTTTCAGAGGTGTGAAATTCTAATGATGTGCGGGCCTTGCTTGAGAACGTGTGACTAGGAGCCTGGGTGTTTCAGGACCCTGGCTGTGGGCTAGGCCGCGATATGCACACTCAGGGACCAGTGGGGCCTGCTCGGACAGACAGGGTCAGCACGCTGGGCTGACGCACTAAACCTGGCTTCGTCTGCCCCCTACAACATCCTCTTAAGATTCCTCAATGACGCATTAGAGCCTTTGTTCTTTCATCCTTCACACGTAACTCTCATTTACAGAGCACTTTGACCAACAGCAGTCCACTCTTGTTAAGAATCACCACTGGACCAGCCTGGAAAGGTCCCATGTCATTAAATTCCCACAGCAGCCCTCAGAGGAAGACACCCATTTTACAGACAAGAAAACTGAGGGCAAGAGGAACCAAGAATGCTGCCTACAATTACACAGCAAATTGCCATATAGTTGCATTCCCTAAATTTCCAGATGCATGCTTATTGCCCTCTGAGTGTGCTTTGAATGTCATATTTGTCTTTTATTTCCTCTCTGGTATTGTTATTACATCAATGAAGCATCTTACTCTCAATGGTGTCTTAAAATAGAGGAAACATAGTTGTGATCAGGGAGTGCAGTAAGTCTCATTTGCCCAGTATCTACGCCTGTGAGGCACCCAGAGCCATGTCCTCTGCCCCACTCTAATGCCCGGAGGCGGCCGTGACTCAGAAAAGACAAGTAACTCGCCCGAGGTCACAGGCCAGCACTGATATATCTGTGGCCTTTGAACCCTGAAGTCTGGCTCCAAAACTGTGTTTTTTCCAATGTATCATGTACTGAAGTGCTTTGCGCTCCTGGGGTTTTGGGGACAAACATGTCCTGGGCCCTCTAATGGGCCAGCGACTCATGCGGGCAGCAGAGCTGGAGAAGGAAAGTTGCTAGGAAGAGAAGTTATCAGGCCCAAGGTGTATTCTGGGCTCTGTGCGTCCGTCAGAACACCTCCGGCTCCCAGCGGGCGGCCCCTGACCGGGCCCCTGACCCCTGCCGGGGCCCTGGCAGCTGGGTGATGCGGGCAGGCAGGAGGTCTGGAAGCAGATCAGGAAGAACAGAGTCCTCATTCATGAGCATGTTTATGAAGAAGGAAAAAAAATGTGTGTGAACTGCATGATGAAACTCAAACCCTTAGTGTTTAATGAGAAATATGAGCCAGGGCCCAAGCCAGCAGGAGGCCGAGGAGCTCCAGGTGTCTGCGGAAAACAGCCAGAGCCCAGGCCCGAGGTGGAGAACAGGGCCACCTCCAGCCTGGTGGCCCTGCTGCAATCAGGGCGGGGAGGCTATGAGGGCCACGGCTGACCACCACTCCTGGGAGAAACTGGGGACACCCCAGTGCCTTGGAGAGACAGAGGCGTGTCCCAGGAGACGCTCTCGGACCATAATTTGGAATTTCCTTTGGCAAGTGTGAAGGGGTGGAGCAGGGCGGGGCGTCACTAAATGCAGTTGTGCCCTCAGCTGGCCTCCGCTGCGAGAACCATGGGCGAGGCTGAACCTGACCCCCAGGAGGCCTCGCTCTCCTCTCAGGGCCTGAACAGGCCAGAGGAAGTGTGTGCAGATGCTGCACCCACATTCTCCTGTTAAAACACGAGAAGCCACTGAGTGATGTGTGGGTACGCGCGCACGTGTTCATTTTCACAGACAACATAAGCCCTGCTTTGAGGGTGTGGGGGCACCCTTAGGTGCCTCCCAGGCTTATTCGCCGGCTCCCAGCGCCAGCAGGTTGCCTTCACCCCTCTGGGTGCTGAGCGCACTCTGGGCAGCAACATGCTGATGACAGAGGCAGAACAAGTGCCACAACGTGTTCAACAGACTCGGAGATTTAGTAAAACCCTGGCAACACCGATGAGCCCCTGGAGCCAGGCCTCCCCCTGGATCCAGGGGCCCTGGTACCCAGACTTCGGACAGTCACCCTAAGTCAGATGTGACCGTGCCGCCATCCCCCAATCCCTCTGAAAAGCCCACCGCCCACCTCGGACTGCAATGCCAACCTCGGGGCCTGGTCCTGAGGGCGGGGCCGAGCTCTGTTCTGAAGGACAAGACTTGTGGGAGTGAGTGCAGACGGCATGCGCTGGGTTCTCCAGACCAAGCTGGTCTGCGGGACCGCAGAGCTCAGCACAGGTCTCCCACCTGGGCTCTAGGAACCAGGTGCATGACTTTGGGATGAGTGTGAGTGGCACAAGTGTGAATGGCAGAACTAGGAAGACCCTCAGGGGTCTAAGGTTAATACTCATTCCATTCCCGAGTTACAAAACTGAGGCGCAGGCCGGTGGAGGGACAGGCCCAAAACACCCAGCTCAGAGTGGACCTCCTGGCTCCTTCCCAGAGCTCTGCCCACCAGCCAGGACTGCATGGGGCCCGGTCCGCACACACCTCCCTCCCTGCCCATCGGAGGGCTCACGAGGGAGAGGCAGGGGGCCTGGTACTCACAACAATCCGGGGGGCCGCTTTCCAAAGATACTCCCTTTACAGACAACCACACAGACACTCACAGGCGCGCACACACACACACACACACTAAAATGGACGTGTACACAGACAACCACATTAAGCACACACGGCATGTACAGATCATACAACACAAACACACTCACATGCTGGCTCACAGGAGTACCTGCCCACATACACAGGGAAACATGCACACACACTCCAACTCTTGTGTATAAACGCTCCTATCTACACATGTGTACTCATAGCGACTATGCACAAAATCAGCACAGTGCTCATACATCCACCCTTGTACACTTACACACGTGCACACTCAGGCAATCCCACATGCACTGTCATACCACACACTCACAGCCATTCACACATATAATGTTCATAAACTCAGAAAGCCCACACCCCACACAGTATGCAAAGGTTCACAGACTCACAGACACACCTGGGCACCCGTATGCTCAGGAACACATTTACACAAATATATTCTCAAGCTTATACATACATGTATGCTTGTGTACATACCTACGCATGAGCCCAGATACTGCAGCATACATGTATGCACACCCAACATGTGTGCCCTCATACCTTGCATCTCTGCACCCACACTCACATGTTTCCCCGCCCCAACTCAAGTGTGCACACTCAGCACACCCACCCTTGCATGCCTCAAACTAGCGAATACGGACAGCAAGGCCAAGCCCCTCCCACACTCCACTGGTGACAGGCACATAGAAGGGACACTCACAGCAGCTTGAGGATTTCCACGTAGCAGCCGAGCGTGCGGTCAGCCTGGGGGCCCAGCTCGATGCTCATGGTGCTGCAGGCAGGGCTGACCATGAGGCAGTCGATGAGGTTGGGCTCGCTGTCGTTGCCCGCGCTGGCCGTCAGCGCCGGCTTGGCAGTGCTGGTGTGCTCCACCTCCACGTGGATCTCGCTGGAGGCCACGACCACCGACTTGAGCCGCGCCTCGGACAGCGTGGCTTCCTGAGACACCAGGTCCGGGCTGGGGTGCAGAAGGCGCAGAGGTAAGGTGGGCTTCCGGTCGCAGGGCTGCTGGCAGCCGTTCCGGATCTCCTTCAGGCTTGGGGAGTTGTCGCGGCTGGGGGAAGAGGCAGGGGGGCCCGTGAGTGCAGGCAGCAGCACGTGGCCCTGAGGGCCCTGACAGCCGGGAGCTACAAGACCCAGGGAGCGCTTCCGAGAAGCCAGGCTCCACTGTGCTAAATGCCTCCCTGAACCCCTATGGCATCTGTGCTACAGGCTAGTGCCTTTCGTTCCCAGTCCCCAAGTGAGGAAATTGAAGCTCAGTCTGGGGAAGTGCCTTGTTCATGGTCTTAAGCCAGGGAGGGGTTGAAACGGCATCCAGTCCTAGTCACTTGTCCCTAAAGCACATGCCGTAGTGCCTGCACACAGTAGGTGCTCAACACATATTTGTTGAATAAATGCGTGAATGTTAATCTCTATGAGGTACCTCCATCAAGATGTCTCCCCTGTTCCCCTTCCTGACACACCTACGAGACCTACGATCCAGGGACGCCCAACCTTTTGGTGTCTCTGGGCCACACTGGAGGAAGAATTGTCTTGTGCCACACATCAAATACACTGCGACATATAATTACAAAACAAATCTCGTAATGTTTTAAGTAAATTTATGATTTTGTGTTGGGCTGCATTCATAGCCATTTTGAGCTGCATGTGGCCCATGGGCTGCAGGTTGGACACCCCTGCAGTCTAAGTGACCCCCTTCTCCTCCTGAAGCCACCATGTCCTTCAGGGCAAAGCCCAGGCCCCACCTCTACTGCCCCCTCCCCAGCCAGGTGAGAAAGCTCAGCCTCCACTCTCCATCTGGGAATCCACTTAAGGGGATCCCAAACCCCAGAATCCCAAACTCCTAGAGCCCGCAGGTCTCTCCTGTCCGCAGCAGCCCGCCCCCTCCTTCACAGCACCTCCAGCCACCTGGAGGAATGATGACTGTGCAGGGTGTTAACTGAGAAAGGGCTCTATGCATCACTGATGCCAAATTTGTTTGGGAAATGCTGGGCTGGAACACAATGAAATTAGTGCCTTGAGGCTGGTTAAAGCACCTCCTCACTGGGCACTTCCAAACATTACCAGGACGGACATCGACTGAAGGTAACCCTAGCGGTGAGCTTCCATAGCTGGTGCCCCTGGGTTGGCACAGGGCTAAGTGCTATGACACAGACTTCTCACATATCTCTGAATGGCAATATTACCATTTCCATGTTAGGGGTGAGAGAAGAAACACCCAGAGGTCAAATGACCTGCCCCTAATCACAGGGCTTGTAAGTGGAAGGGTATGGGATTTACCAAGAGGTTTCTGACTGCGAAGCCCAGGCTCCTCACCACCATTATGGCTTCCAAGATCCAATATGATCCTGTGCAGGTCCTCCTCCTCCATGAAATCTGCTCTGATTTCTCTTACCTGCCACCCTCACCCTGCCTCTGCACCAGAGCTTCCCCTTCCTGGCTGGACACCAGTGTCCCTTGTGGCATGTCTAAACATCCTGAAGCTCACTTGGCAACACAATGGTATGATCACAAAGAGCTCGCTCAGTCTCTCCCTAAATGTGGCACATGCATGTGCCCTGTGCTTCCAAAGATGCACGCCCTCATTGTGCACAAGGATTCGACTGAGCACAGAACTAGGACTCAACACACACAGACGGCCTGAATTTATCAAGCACGTGCCACAACCAGGCCTGAGCTGAGCCCACCAAGGATGTTTGATAAATACACTTTAAACTTTGCTGGGGAAAAACAAAAGCCATGGGCTACAGTCCGAAAATTCTATAGTTGATGGAAAATTGTGTGTGTGGTCCATGGGGGAAGGGCTATGGGTTCAGAGCTAATTTGCTGCTGAAATGCTCAACACTCCATTTCCCTTTGTTTGCCTTTGCTGGGATTTAGGAGTGGATTTTCAAGGCTGTTTGGCTCAGCACGAGTGATTTTCCAGTGAGCCATGCTAACCTGGGTCAAGTTGTCTGCTCTTTTGTGTGCGAGAACATCATGTACCACGGAGAGCACAGCGAATGGGCCCTGAGGACAACATGCGGCTTTATCTTCCAGGGACTGCTCAACGGAGTGGGATGGACCTGGGCCTGGGAAAGGTCTCGCGAGACTGCAGCCCTTGCGTGATTTTCTGGAGGAACTAATGGCATCGCTTGGAACTCAAGCTGCTGTGGGCTCCGAGGGGGTCTGCAGGAAGCAACAAGACCTGCCATAACCTCTTCGTGCCGCCACCTGGGGCACCTGGTTACAACCATGGTGGCTTACAATTCCTCCAAGGTCATGCTTGCCCCCTCTAGTCCATCCTCCATGCAGCAGCTGCCAGAGGGGAATGTGGAAATTGACACCTTCAAGTCCCTTCCTTACTTAAAACCCAACACTCTCCCAATAAAAACTCCCCAGTTGAAACCGAGGCAAAGTTCTACAACTCAAAGTGTGGTCCCTGACCAGCAGCATTTGTATTACTGGGAGTTGTCTGCTAAACAAGCGGAGTCTCAGGCCTGCTGAATCTGAACCTGCATTTAACACACACTCCCAGGAGCAAGCAGCTCAGCACAGGAGGTTTGAACAGCTCAGTAGGGCAAGTCTGTCCACAGTCAGCTCTCTTGTCCAACATCACCTTTCGCTTCTCTCTCTCTCTCTCTCTCTGCTGCAGTCAGTTCCTCCCCCGTGGTGGCCCTTCATCTTCAGGAGGGAGATCACCTGAGGAGCTTGCCAAACAGGCAGATTCCTGGGCTCACCCCAGAGGTATGGCATCAAGGAGTCTGCTCTATAAAGCAGCAGCTCAGAGGATCCTGAGGCAGGTGGTTAAGGCCATCGATAGAAAAATGTGACTAATGGCAACTCCTGTCCTGCCAGGCCTTTGTACATTCTGTTCTCTCTGCCTGGATCACCTCATCCTGTCTCTTACTGCACTGACAGCTAGAAGGTCTCAGCTTAAATATCACCTCCCTGAAGGATCCCTTCCTCATTTCCCCCAAGAGAAGGGGTTCTCAACTCTGGCCATGAACTCGACTTGCCTGGGGAGTTAGAACAAAACAGAACAATCCAATGCTAGGGCCATCCCAGTTCAATCAGAATTGCGATGGGTGGGGCCCCAGAATCACTTTTTCAACTTTTCATGAAGATACAACCAGCAGTAAGCTGAAAAAGCCCTGCTTTGTAATGTTGGCTGATTTCCTTGGTGTAAATACTGTCACTGTGACCAAATTCAAGCCCCCAGTGTGCCATCACTGACCGTGGAATTGGGAAGAGGTGTGATTCCAAACGGAACAGGGCTCCAGCATACCGTGGGTGTAATTTAAACACAGCATATCAAGGGTGTAAATCTTAGGTGCAGAGATCCATGAGTTTTTCCCACACATGCCTGTCCAATAACCATCCACCAGGGCAGGATCCCTCCACCTTGGCACCACCGTCATTTAGGGCCAGGTAATTCTGGTCATTCCTGTGGGGGGCTGCCCTGCACCTGGTAGCATGTTCAGCGCATCTTGATTTCCACCCACTGGATGTCAGCAGCACCCCTCCTTTTGCTCACGTGGTGGCAACCCTAGATGTCTCCAGACATTGCCAAGTATCCCCAGGAGGTAAAAATTGACCCCAGCTAGGAATCACTGGCCCAGGTCAAGATGTGAAACATTTCTGGAAGCCCAGAAGCTTCTCTCATGCCTTTCTACCTAGCTCCCCACCCTAAAGGTGGCCACTATTCTGGCCTCTATCACCACAGATTGGTTTTGCCTGTTCTTGAACTTGAAGGAAAAAGAATCACACTGTATGGATCTTCTGGGTCTGACTTCTTTTACTATTACACCTGCGGGATTTATTCATTGTTGTACAGGTTTAATCCCTGCTGCTATATAGTGTGGCTTTTGAGAAGAGACCACAACTTATTTACCCATTCTGCTGTTGTAGGACATTGGTATTGAGGCAGATTTCAGTTTTGGGCCTATTAGAAATAATGCAGAAACAACCATTCTTGTATATACCTTCTGATGAACATACCAAAAACTATAGAGAGTTGGGTCATAGAGTAGGTGTGTGCTTAGTTTTACGCTCTCATTTTGTAAAGCCTCCCCAGGGGACTCCGGTATGCAGCCAGGGTTGAGACTCCCTGCTGGAGACCATGTTAGTGACGCCTCTGGCTTCTGCCATTACAGCCCTGACCAAACTGTCCTGTAATCTCTTGCTTATTCACTCCCCTCCCCTCCACCCGCTGCTACACCGCCCGCTCTGGGAGCGCAGGGGGTCCCATCTGGCTGGTTCACTTGTACTTTCAACACCTGGCACTTAATGGGCCCTCACTAAACAAGTACTGAGTGAACGAGAGGAGGAGGAACGCTGGCTCTTGCCGTCCCCTGTGTGACAGTATGCACAGTTGCTAATCCTAGTTCTTTCCACCTCCCTTCCCCTGGGATGGGAACTGGGAAAGAGATTTCCAGCATCCTCATCTTCCTGCCTCCTGCTTCTGAGTCAGGGAAGCCCTGCTCCAGGGCCCCCTGGCAGGGCTGTGGAGATGCAAAGGGAAAACTCTTGGGTGTGCGGATTCCCGCTCCTGCCCCTGCCCCGCCGTTGAGTCCTAGCTCAGCATCCAGGGAGAGGGCCCAAGGAGGCTGAGAAGAGTCAGAGGCTTCAGGAGGAAAAGGAGCCTGAGAGTATGTGTGTGCGCATGCCCTCCTCATGCTCTTCCTGCTTTCTGGGGTGGCCCCCGTTTGAAATGCATGCAGATCAGACGGGCTCCTGAGCTAGAGCATATGAGGTCAAGGGCAAGCAACCACCGCTGTACACAGGGATGCTGGGATGGCTACCTGGGCCGTGTGCTACCCTCAGACCTTCTTCTTTTTCTCTTAAATATAACATGTTACAGGGTGTACTACAGGCACTGGGGAGTGTTCAGCATGACATTTGCATGTTCTGGCCTCAAGGGCACTTTCAGCTTTCCTGAACAGGGAAATGATTCAAGATGGACATGGTCCCTTTGGCTTTCAGGGCTCGGGGCTGAGGACATTAAAAATAATCATCCTCCCTTCTCAAACCCTGTCATAAGAAAATACCCCCTTATCAAGGTTCATTCATGGTCCTTTCCCCAAGAACCCAGAGTACAGTATTTGTTTTAGAAGCCCCGTTTGCAGAGGTTTTCAGTGACTCAGAATGTTCCACTGCCCTTTCTTTAAGGTCTGAAATACACTCTTGCTGTATCCCTAGCTCTAGTGGCACCTGGGATTGTGCAGTGCACCACCTGAACCACTGGACAGGGCGGCCACAGCAGATGCCATCTCTGCCTTGTGCGTCGTATCCTCTCCAATGACCCCAGAGGTCACTGTCGAAAGTTCTACGCAAACTAACGGCATCTGCGTCACTGTATCCCAGGAGCAATCCTCAATTAGGGCAGGATGGGAGCTGGTAAGCAACCACCCCGGCGTCATCGTCCCTCAGAGGAGTAACTGAGACGTGTTCCGCAGTCTCCCAAGGATGGCCCGCAGGGGATGCAGAGGTGCCCACAGCGGTCACCCGATCACTAACACAGGCTCCAGTTTTTATTATCTGTCCTTCCCAGTACTCTCTAGGGTTACTTTCCTAATAAGGCTCGTATCCAAACCCTGGGGGACCCAAGGCAGTGGCCCTGCCATGCCTGCTTTCTGGTCACTGCTCCATTTTATTGTTTTCACAGTACTTCCCACCATCTGACATGGTCCTGCACATGTACTTGTATGTTTTCTCCCCCAGGAGAGAACAAGCTCCAATAGGGAACCTGGGGTCTTTACCCCTAGTACCTACAACTACACCTGGCACACAGTGGGCACTGAAGAAATACACAGGCAAAACCCATTTCTCTGTTTACAAAGGTAGGCACAGAAGGAGTAAACCTTCTAGCCACCCCTTGGGGAGATGCCTGCACATGCACACATGGGGGCAACACCCACACCTACATGTCACTTACACATGTGCATACACACATGCACATCCAGTGTACACACGTCCTATGTGGCATACCCACATGTGTGCACATTCTCTCACACATACATGCACACACACCCAGGCCCCAACGTGTCCCATGCACCAGGTGGTGAGAAACCTTCAGAATAAAACTCTTGCTCCTGAAGCCAGGTCAACAAAAAAGCCTCGCAGCTGCCAGTGCTGATTCACAGTGTTTGCTTTTCCAGTAACATCCCTGGGTTCTGGGCCCTGGACTCAGCGAGCACGTGGACGTAGCAAACGCACCGGAGGCCGGCCTCGCGAAGGCCACTCCACCTCCTGTGCTTGGAGAGTCGGCCTCTCACTGTCCCCACCCGGGGTGGTGCCGTGGCCCCGCCCAGGCCCTCCCAGTGGCAGTGGAGACTGACCTGTTGATGAACTCTTCATAGCAGGAGTAGATGGCAGCCAGGCACACGGCCAC